>NC_053415.1:24182500-25510000 GCF_016859285.1 Xiphias gladius | reverse complement strand
TGTTAACTACACATAATAGCTGTTTTTAAGTCTTGTGAACTAGGCCCTAGTCAAGTCGCAAATCTTAAGAAGGCTAGTCCAAGTAACATCTCACATTTTTTCAGAGGTGTCTCAAGTCTTTACTTGCAATGTCCAGATGCAGGTTATGAATCAACACATCCATATGTGTCAGATAGTTAAATAAAAACTCTTAAAACAAAGGTGCATTGGTGATCACTCATTTTTTATGTTGAAACAACCATCTAGTTGTTTATGTAGAGCTGAACGCCCACACTTGAAGCAGTGACCCAAACGTGGCTTTGCGGCAGTCATTTCCATTGGCTCCAGGGAGAAGAAGGCCATATGCTGGATATGAGGAGGGGAGTTTATTAAGCTACCCATTTATATAGAGAGATAGATATATAGATATAGACTTATTAATGTTATTGAGAGGCTAACTCCTCTTATCTAAACTTAGTTTTCTCCTTTTTTATTCTGGTGCCAGCTGCTGCAACTGGAAGTGCGCTATGTCGTCGAGACGTTGCTTGCATCCCAGTTATGTTATTAATTATTCATGACAGTTTGGCAGAGCTCCGGAAGGCAAAATTACCATATTGCATTTTTAAACATTCATGGGTCACCAGGTCAATTCTTGTCAGCCTTTTGCCCTCAAATCTCAAGTAAGTTGAGTCTCACAGCAGCTGAGTCCCAGTCAAGTCCTCCTTTTGTCTGTATAGTGTTATCATATTGTTGTATCAGTTCTATCGCAATTCCACTGTTTTTTGGAGCTTGACTGCTCCCCGTTGCCTGTTGCACATGAGCTAGGAGAGTCTTGCCATTTTGGTGAGATTTGACTAGACTCCTGCTTCTCCTTCTTTCCTCAGGATGATGAAGACGATACATCAACAAGCTTGTTGGGACAAAAGAAGCCAGGGTACCATGCACCAGTGGCAATACTCAATGCCATTCCTCAGTCAGATGAACAAGTATGTATTCATTTCTTGTCTCACAAATAACAATTTTCATCCCGATCTTTTGCAGTCAAATAGTTTTTTTAAATTGTTGCTCAGAGCAACTTGAAATGGCCTTTTTGATTTTAAATTTAGTAATACACTTACACTCTATACCCCATCTTTGTTTTGCAGTATGACCCATTTGCAGAACATCGTCCGCAGAAGATTGCAGAGCGGGAAGATGAATACAAAGCCCGGCGCAGACAGATGATCATCTCACCTGAGCGTCTCGATCCTTTTGCAGATGGTAAATTGTGCTATTTTTTGTTTTCATTACATCTTCCCCATTTCCTTCCCCTTTTCATGGTTCACTTTTGTGACCCCCATGACTGCCAATGGTTTTACACCCATAGTTTTGCTGTTCAACCCTTCGACCACAATGCAATAGCTTGCCTCCCAGACTTTGATGCCTTCCCTGTGGTCAATCCTGTGTGGTCCTAGAATGTTTTTGTGTCATTTTACCTTTTCTTCCTAATGTACGATCTACATTTGCATCAACTTCCAACTTTGCAATAAGTGTGTCAGTGTGGGCTGATAGTTTGTCTTCAGTATTTTGGTTTGGAAAATATTATTTTCTTGATCTAAATGTGCAAAATTAAAATTTTACCCTGGTGTGTACAGTAAAATTAAGTTAAACCCACTGTAGGGTTACCATGCTTTTCAGTGGGAGAGGTGGTTAGGTGCTCAGTTTTCAAAAGGGGTAATACACCTAACATACATGGGTCGCAGATGGGTTGTGTGTGAGTCGAAGGGTTAACAATCCCATGTTAGCGTCAGCCCAAATTACGATGGGAAAGTGCAGTGTCCTCTTGTCATAGCATATGGGGATGAGAAAGTTCGAGGGTTAGCTATGGTGTAATTGACCTGCTAATGCACTGTGCTATGCCGTGATGAGCACGGTAGCCGATGCCAAACAATAATCTCTTAGCTCATAGACAGAGCTGTAGATACCAAGGCAGGCAGAGGAGGGAAATATGCTTGGTCATTTAGTCATAGCCAGCCCAGAGTCAGTAGTTATATAAGATCATTAAAGTCATAAACTGAATTTGTCAATCAGGTCTCATTTGTCGTCCCAGTTTCTCCTTATCTACGCTATAATTTAAATGTCTTGTGGTAACTTAACCACCTCTGCTGGCTCGTCATATATGGTGGCTACACGAGGTCCTTGGGCCACAGCCTAGGACACTTCATGACAGGCTAGTTATACTTTACATATAAGCGTGGCCAGCCTTTCTCACAGATCATAATTGTTAGGCTTATTGAGCTTGAGTTAATTTAGCTTATTGTGAATTGACCTTTTTTTTATATAGTTTTGCGAGACTTAAAAACTGCCTGGAAATGGCATCGTAAGTGTAGGAACAAGCTATATTTTGAGTATTTTGTGTAAAAACAACAGATGAGAATTATGAGCCAGCTAGTTTAGCTTTCTCTCCATTTTATTGCATCTTCACATCCCCCGACAATATGAGCTTAAGTGGCCTGATTGTTTCAGGTTTGGTTTAGGTAGGGCTTATCTGAAGCCTGCATGTAGAGAGAGCTCTTTGTACAAAGTTGTTGTGTAAATAAATATATTTTTATTTTACAACTCTCTCTGTAAAATAGAAATATGTTATCAAGAAAATTGTGTACCACAATACCACAGGCCCATACTAACTGTCCTTAATTTCTCTCCTACAGCAGTACTGCTTTGCCAGTCCTGTACTGCACTCTGTTAAGGGTGCAGCAACTCATCCTGTGTAGGTTATGGGGAACACAGAGAACTGTGAACTTGTCAGTTTGGTCAGGGTCCACTGGCTGCTTGTTTGGGGCCTGTGAGGGGAATCAGATGCAGCCCAGCTACAACAAACCTCAACCCGCGAGAGCCTCTTTAAGTTTTTCTATTCGGCATATCAATTACCAAAAAAAAAATTAGATCAAATTTCCCATGCATTCACGATGGAAAATCACTGCCCAAATATTTGACTACATATCCTTGCCTTACTTTATCAGTTATCTTTGTCCTTAAGAGGAGATCAAGATCTAAATGTATGACGATTTAACAGTAACCAGTGCTGTTATGAGTCATTGTGGCACTGGAATGTCAAATTATAATATTTCTGACAGTTGGGCTTGATTTATCATTGTCTTTTGCCTCATTTTTATATTTGAATGCAAAAGTAGATGCCTCCAAGTTTTGATTTCACTGTAGTAATGTAATTCCTAGATGTAACCTCAAAATCTTGACTTAACTTTCATCTGCTAGTATAAATAATTGGGAATCTGGACCACAGGGTCTCACATGAACCTTTTTTTTAGTTTTGAGGTTATACCCCAAGAAGATGCTTTGTTTTTTTTTTTTGAGTGCCGTAAATCAATGCAACGCAGGTGGTATACTGTTGTGTGTGAGTTCAAACCCTTTTCCAAAGTGTTACTAATGGTAAAGAGAAATTTTCTAGGCTTCTTTTCTGCCGGTTGAAGTCTGACTGCAGAAGGACCCTTGGCACTGAAAGTGTACGTATTCTGAAGAGCACAGCCCAGGACCCCTGCATCAGTGATGGCTATAACTTCTTAATCCACTTAAAGAAAACACCACAACCACAGCTCTTCTCTCTATGTATCTCCTTGTTATTCATTATA
Source organism: Xiphias gladius (assembly GCF_016859285.1). Classification (NCBI taxonomy): domain Eukaryota; kingdom Metazoa; phylum Chordata; class Actinopteri; order Istiophoriformes; family Xiphiidae; genus Xiphias; species Xiphias gladius. The sequence goes on along the minus strand of NC_053415.1, from coordinate 25,506,392 downwards.
ACGCTATGACTGTATGTAAGAAAGACATGTATATTTGTATGTAATTCAGTAGGAGTTTGTTTTGTGAATCATCTGTTTTAAAGAAAAAAAAAAAGACAAAACAAGAACATAAATTAATCTGTTGGTAAAGAGTCAGGGCTAGCTGGCTGTGTTTGTGCTTGCTGTGTTTGTAATAACTTGGGTCCCTGGAGTCTATACTGATGAGTTTCCTATGTTCTTGTTCGTGCTCTTTCGCGCAGGGGGCAAAACGCCGGACCCCAAGCTGCAGGTCAGGTCATACGTGGACGTCATGTTAGAGCAGAACCTGTCCAAAGAGGAGGTAAGCGGCGACCCACTGTTTTCTTTGACTGTGAACTACAAACTGCTTCTCGGTGGTTTTCAGATAAAGTTAGAGACTCCTGTGCTTTGTTGCGCTGCAGTTGTATCAGTTATTCTGACCTTTGTACCTTTTTGCACATAGAGAGAGATTCGACAGCAGCTGGCAGAGAAGGCCAAATCAGGGGACCTGAAAGCTGTCAACGGGTCCGCTGCCGCCCAAGCAGTCACAAAGCGTAAGCGTCGCTGGGACCAGACAGCTGACCAAACCCCCTCTAATGCTACGCCCAAAAAGATGTCCAGCTGGGACCAGGCTGACACCACTGCTGAGGTGAGCCCCCCCCCCCAATTTCAGCTACCCTACTGCTTGGTAGATGAGTTAAGTGCTTTACAGCCGGTAATATATTACGGTGAATTGCTTGTCAGTGCTCAGTACTGTGTAACTTGGTGGAATCCAGTAATGTATAACAAATATTTTGAAGCTGCAAATCATCTCACTCGTGTTTTCTAATCTCCTATTTTCTTCATTTCCGATCTCATGCAGACTCCAGGACACACCCCCGCACACACCCCCTCAAACAGCCGATGGGATGAAACTCCTGGCCGCCCTAAGGGCAGCGAGACCCCAGGGGCCACTCCCAGCACCCGCATGTGGGACCCCACTCCCAGCCACACACCTGCAGGCGCTGCCACCCCTGGAAGGGACACCCCTGGCCACGCCACACCTGGCCATGGTGGAGCCACAGGTAGCGTGCGCAAGAACCGCTGGGACGAAACCCCAAAGACAGAAAGAGAGACCCCGGGACACGGGAGTGGCTGGGCTGAAACCCCACGCACAGACAGAGGAGATGAGTCGGTGGGTGAGACTCCAACCCCAGGAGCCAGTAAGAGGAAGTCTCGGTGGGATGAAACCCCTGCCAGTCAGATGGGATCCTCAACACCACTGCTTACCCCTGGAAAGACCCCCATAGGAACTCCAGCTATGAACATGGCCACCCCAACACCAGGTAAACAAGCTTTGCCTTTTTTGTTGTGTTCCTCCTATCATTTCTGTTTTGCTCCTTTTATTTCTGCCACATGACATAACCTTTTTTTTAATCCCTACCTTCCTTGTGTTCTTTAGTCCTTGTTTGTATTCAGGGACTTTAGGAAGGAGGATTGCATTTTCAGAAGCCCATGCAGTGATTGTCACGCGGATTCTCGAGCTTCTTGGCGGGTTAGCCGTGTGTTTTAAATCTGTTTCCTCTTCTGTTTTCTTCAGGTCACCTGATGAGCATGACTCCAGAGCAGCTGCAAGCGTGGCGTTGGGAGAGAGAAATCGATGAAAGAAACCGGCCTCTCACAGACGAGGAGCTGGATGCCATGTTTCCAGAGGGATACAAGGTCCGTGACCCTTTATTGCATTTAATTCTCCTGTGACAAAAGCACGAGTAGGTATAATTTAAAGTTGTCACAGTACTGACTGTTTATTCTTCTTCTGCGCAGGTCTTGCCTCCACCGGCAGGCTACGTGCCGATCCGTACGCCGGCCCGTAAGCTGTCGGCCACACCCACCCCTATTGGAGGCATGACGGGTTTCCACATGCAGGCGGAGGACCGCACCACAAAACAGATGAATGACCAGCCCTCAGGAAACCTCCCCTTCCTCAAACCTGACGACATCCAGTATTTTGACAAACTGCTGGTCAGCATCAGAAATTTGTGCACACGAGACACGTAAAACGTCGTAAAATCAACAGCTGCGTGTTCGTCCTTTCTGAAGTTTGACAACTGGCTCTGTGTGTTTGTGTTAGGTGGAGGTGGATGAGTCCACGCTGAGCCCCGAGGAGCAGAAAGAGAGGAAGATCATGAAGCTGCTGCTGAAAATTAAGAATGGAACCCCACCCATGAGGAAGGTGGGTCACTTTTCTTGTTTCCTCACTTAGATGATTTCCAGCACCCCTTTTTAAAACATCCCTTAAGTCCCAAAATTTGGTGTATTCTCCATGAGCTCCCCCTGTCCGTTTCCTGTCACGTCATAAGTCTACCACTGAGGTTTGTTAGCATAAGACACAAAAACGGCTCCCACTGCAAGATCAACACCCAGCACTAAGCCTGCCGGTGGCTACAGTGTGAATATTTGCCTGCAAAAGAATGTCCCCTCTGCTGAGCTGCTACTTTCAGCAGAGGTCAGACTGTAGACCATCATGCTCTGCTGGGAGCAGCAGACTGAAACCAGCAGATCTGCTGAGATTGAAGACCGTCTCTCCGACTGATCCATCGTTTGATTGACTGATCCTCTCTTCTCTTGTCCTAGGCCGCTCTGCGTCAGATCACAGATAAGGCTCGTGAATTTGGAGCAGGCCCTCTGTTCAACCAGATCCTGCCACTGCTCATGTCGCCCACCCTGGAGGACCAGGAGCGCCACCTGCTGGTTAAAGTGATTGACCGCATTCTCTACAAACTGGACGACCTGGTTCGGCCGTACGTGCACAAGGTGGGCTCAGTGTCAAAGATGTGTGCTTGCTTTAGCGGATTGCATCTGTGAAACTAACTTACTGTCCCTTTTGTGTCCAGATCCTGGTAGTGATTGAGCCGCTCCTGATTGATGAGGACTACTACGCCAGAGTAGAAGGCAGAGAAATCATCTCTAACTTGGCAAAGGTATCATGGATCTTTTTTCTTTCTTTCTTTTTTAATTGATAAATTACGCGTCCTGTGTCTTGCGAACCTTCTCGCCTGTACGACCAGTCGGTGGTCAGATCAGGGCTAGTTGTTCGCTAGATTGATACCAACACGAGAACCAGCAGACCCGACATTTATGCCTCGTCTGTTCTCAACCTGCACCCGTTGGTTACAGTCAGATAGAACACTGACCGAATCTTGTTGATTTTTGATTTGATGGATATTAACCATTTCCACGATTATGACAGGTGAAAAAATTTCGGTCTCGGTATGTGCAGACTTACTGGTTGCAATGAACAGCAGCCATCCTGTGGATCCATCACGTTTGTAGGCCAGTTCAGCTGAACCAGGGTTTAGCAGACAGAGTATACTCTGAGCGAAAACAAGTTCGCATTCTCATTGAGTGACAAAATACATGAGCTTCTTTCCATTTTAATTGCCATCATACTTTAGCCAAATAGATAATAGAATTAGATGTATTGCTGTGCCTGTTTTTTTTAAAGTTTATTACTGAAGTTAGAGCTGCGATGATTGATTGATTTTAAACAATGGGTCGATTGACAGAAAAATTAATCCGCAACTATTTCGATAACCGATTAACTGTTTTACTCATTTTTCAAGGAAAAATGCCAGAGTGTTTACTGGTTCTGGCTTCTCTATGTCTTTGTCATGTAGGATAGTAAAGAGAACATCTTTATGGTTTGGACTGTTGATAGAATAAGGCAAGCTGTCTGAATGGAGCACCCTGGGCTGGGGAAACATTTTAACGTTTCTCACTATTTACAGAACAGACAATCGATAAATCGACATTGAAGATATCGATTAATGCAACTGATAATTCTCAGTTGCAGCTCTAATTGAAGTGTATTACCAAAACATTTCATTGAAATAGGAAGTATTTGTGCGTTGTGATCTGGCTTCACCTGGTCACTATATGTCTGCCGATGACTCAGGTATTTGACATTTGTCTTCCTCCTGTCCGTCCCAGGCTGCTGGCTTGGCCACAATGATTTCCACAATGCGACCTGATATCGACAACATGGATGAGTACGTCAGAAACACCACGGCCCGAGCCTTTGCCGTGGTGGCCTCCGCCCTCGGCATTCCCTCCCTCCTGCCCTTCCTCAAAGCTGTGTGTAAGAGCAAGAAGTCCTGGCAGGCCCGACACACAGGCATCAAGATCGTGCAGCAGATTGCCATCCTCATGGGCTGCGCCATCCTGCCCCACCTTCGCAGCTTGGTGGAGATTATAGAACACGGTCAGTTGGGTCTTTGCATTATCAAATGACGACCTTTTTAAAGTACCTAATGCAGTTGATCACAGCCTTTTTAAGTGTTATTTTCACATCCAGAATCACTGTTTGAGTGAGTTTTCACACTGAAAACTCTCCTGGACTGATCCCCAGTTTCCTGAGAAGCCCATTGGTCAACTTTTTACACTTGTGTGGTGTTGTTTCCTGTCACAATAGGGTTGTATAGTCTTCCAATTTCAAACAGTCCTCTGCTACTCCTGGCTAATAAAGCAAGCTAGTGATGACGTTGTTATAGTGTTATAAATTAATATAAACATCACTACTGTCCATTTGAAATGATCTGTTATAGATTCTTTGTCCAAGTTTGCACCATTGTTATACAGCTGAAGCTGTGCCAACCTGTTTCCAGGGTTTTTCCTACTGTCGGTTATAATTTTGCATATATTTATATTATGTATTTTTTTTTCATTTACAAGTCGTCACTAATGCTAACCCTAAAATGGATTTAGAAAGTGCTGAAGTAGTGCTTGAAACTGACAGTGAAACCCTGCGGATACAGTTCAACAAACTACTGTCACAAAGTATGGAATGAAATGTGGTCAGGCTGTTGATTTTGACCGTGTGACGCCGCAGGTCTGGTGGATGAGCAGCAGAAGGTGAGGACCATCAGCGCCCTGGCTATAGCTGCTCTTGCCGAAGCGGCCACACCCTATGGTATTGAGTCCTTTGACTCGGTCCTCAAGCCGCTCTGGAAGGGTATCAGACAGCACAGAGGAAAGGTAAGAAGTCAAGATACAAACCTTTCACTAAGTTTTCGGAGAGAGAGACAAAACTTACTTAGTGCAAGATCAACACCCAGCACTAAGCCTGTATGTGGCTACAGTGTGAATATTTGCTTGCTATAGTGTCTCCCTGAAGGGGCTGCTGCTGTCAGTAGAGGTCAGGGGAAAGACCATTAACACTGCTGGGAGCATCAGACACATGCATTTATTAATAAGGTCTGGAAGCCGCCATCGGTGAGATAAGTTTGTATTCACGATTTATGTCTTCCTGCTTGTCACCAGGGTTTGGCTGCTTTCCTCAAAGCCATTGGTTACCTGATCCCACTGATGGACGCCGAGTATGCAAACTACTACACCAGAGAGGTGATGCTGATCCTCATCAGAGAGTTCCAGTCCCCGGATGAGGAGATGAAAAAGATTGTACTGAAGGTGAGGGAGGGGAAGAGTTAACCCATGAAGTCGTAGCATGTGACGCACAGTCAAAACCAGGCGTCTCTAAACCTGTGGTGACTTCCTGCGACTCATTCTCGCCTGTTCAGCTGCTTCATGGCTGCATCAGGGCTAGTAGTTCGCTACAGTAACACCAGCACGAGAATTAGCAGAGCTGACGTCTGTGTCCTCCCTGTTCTCACCCTGCACCCGTTGGTTACATTTACGAAGTCTGGGCTAATCTGACCCTTGTGGTCTGCCGCTGAGCGGATTCGGCGTTTTTATTAACCCTGTACGTTAGGTGAACTCGCAATGTCCGCACGGCCTGAACCTGCCACTTTTATACTCGAGCTATACTCCAGTTACAGCTCTGGTGAAGTTTATGCAAGCAAGACGACTGGGACCTCAGCAATGTAGAGGAAAAAGTGAGGAGGACAGTTCTGCTGTGAACAGAAAGTAATAGGAGAAACAGAAAAATAAGGAGCCACAGACAACGGCAAGACGCAGACCGTATGGTCTGTCTGTTCTGAAGCCAAGTTCAGTTTATCCTGTATCACAGCACAGTCTCAGTCAAGTCTACGGTTTGTGTTTTTTAATTTCTCTAAATGTGTTTGAGTTTTAGGTTTTTTTCCATTTTAACAAAAGAGAGAAGGAAGAAAATAATTAAAAAAAAATTATAAAACATAACACTTTTTAGCTCAGAATAGACAATATAGAAAAGAAAATAAATTTCTAGGCTAAAATCAGGCTTAATCTGTGCAGTCTCTGCCTGGTCTAGGTGGACCGAAGAAACGCTCCAACTCCAAAACCTCGTTGATGTCCTCAGTCACAAGTTTCCTCCTCTGACTGCACTTGTGTTTGGTCTCATAGGTGGTGAAGCAGTGTTGTGGCACTGATGGTGTGGAGGCCAACTACATTAAGACTGAGATCCTGCCGCCCTTCTTCAAGCACTTCTGGCAGCACAGGATGGCCCTCGACAGACGTAACTACAGACAGGTCAGCAAACACTGAGGTCGACGTGTGTTATAATTGATCACGGTGTCTTTGTTTCCCTTGGAGAGAAAAAAAGCAAGTGACAAGAAGTGACAGCAGGTGCACTATGCTACAGACTATACGATACACATTATTGTCACGGTGCTGAAACTTCCTGTTGACTTTAATTCATTCATTAAAAGATAAAGATGTTTAATCTGCTTCACCTAATGTCGATCTCAGAAATTGAATATAACGAATACCATTTATTTTATCCTGTAGTGTAGTATTAAAAAAAAAAAAATAGTTTTACCATATTATTGGAATGGTCTTGTACAGCAAAGGTTTGACCACCCCTGGGCAAATAACGTATTTTGTGGATTTTGAAGTGAAAATACACCCCCTGCAGCAAACGTTGAGCATTAAACATTAAGACACTGAGCCTCTCTTCAAACGTGAATGCACTTTTTATTTAACGAACTAAAAAGATTAAGATGTAAATGAAACGGTAACTTTGGCCTGCATCAAAGTTTGGGGGAACTGTGGAAGTCAAGATGAAATATGAGGGGGGGGACTCCCTCTCCCCCTCCATCTCCCCCTGCAGCAGCACCTTCAGGGCCTGAGCATGTGCCCCAGGTACACCTGTACAGAGAGAGATTCCTTAAACACCACTTGAGTTTAATTTGATATGGAGCGTCTTCCTGAAAACTGACACTTCAGACACTTCCACACTTGCCGAAGCTTCTGCACACATCTCTAAAGTGTTTGAGCTGTCTTCCTCCTACAGTTGGTGGACACCACAGTGGAGTTGGCCAACAAAGTGGGAGCAGCGGAGATCATTTCTCGCATCGTCGATGACCTGAAAGACGAGGCGGAGCAGTACAGAAAGATGGTGATGGAGACCATTGAAAAAATCATGGGCAACCTGGGCGCCGCCGACATCGACCACAAGCTGGAGGAGCAGCTGATCGACGGTATCCTCTATGCCTTCCAGGAACAGACAACAGAGGTGAGGGGGATCAAACTTGTCAGTTGATCGAGAGCTATCAAGACGTCTATTACGAAACGTGTGAAGTCAAGATTTTCCAGGACAGGACGAACCCTGTCTTTGCAGAGTCTTTTTGTGCCGCTAACGTCGTCCCCTCTCCTTTTTCTCCAGGACTCGGTGATGCTGAATGGCTTTGGCACAGTGGTGAATGCCCTCGGGAAGCGTGTGAAACCCTACCTGCCTCAGATCTGTGGTACGGTGCTGTGGCGTCTGAACAACAAGTCGGCCAAAGTCCGTCAACAGGCCGCTGACCTGATCTCCCGCACAGCCGTGGTCATGAAGACCTGCCAGGAGGTGCGTCACGAAGACCTACGCGTGCGCACGCGGATTCAAAGACCCAAACACGTAACGGATTTTAGAAACTAATTTTTTCCTTGTCTGTCACTGCAGGAGAAACTGATGGGTCACTTGGGCGTGGTGCTGTATGAGTACCTGGGAGAGGAGTACCCTGAAGTGCTGGGTAGCATCCTGGGAGCACTGAAGGCCATCGTGAATGTCATTGGTATGTAACCTCACTGCATCACCTTCATCAGCAATCAGCATAAGCCTGTTTTGCTGTGCAGGTCGTTCAGATTTCAGAGTTCAGAAAAAAGCAAACGTCTGAATAGCTAAAGAATCATTTCCCTCCCGCTGCAGGTATGCACAAGATGACCCCACCAATCAAAGACCTGCTTCCCCGTCTGACTCCCATCCTGAAGAACAGACATGAGAAAGTGCAGGAGAACTGCATCGACCTGGTGGGCAGGATCGCTGACAGGTCGGTAGAATAAAACCTCAGCTCAAAGTTACACAGATCTGATCGTAGTGTCTTTTGGGCTTGTGCAGCGAGAGCCTCAGAACCTCACCCCAATTTATTCTGGTGTGTTTTTTTTTTTTTTTTGGGGTGCTGAGTATGTGTCTGCCAGGGAGTGGATGAGGATTTGTTTTGAGCTGCTGGAGCTGCTCAAGGCTCACAAAAAGGCCATCCGCCGAGCCACTGTCAACACGTTTGGTTATATCGCCAAAGCCATTGGGTGAGTGCCGTCTGTCAAATCACCGTCAAGCTCTTCAAAAAAATACCGCATCTTTTTGTATTGATGTTAATTTAATTGTTGCTGTAATTGCTGCAGGTCTTAAGGTTTCAAAAGCATTGAATTTAGTTTCCTCAAAAAAATAAAAGGTTTTAAAAAGACCGAGGGCAGTAATGTTCGGTATAAAATGTTTTTGTATCTTAATGTGGGCTGTCGTTACACACGTTACAGTTTCACACTTGTAAACAGTGGATCGAGCAGAGGGGAGGCTGTTCAGTCTTCTTACATTTCAGTCTGCACCATTACACTCACAGCAAACACTGTCGCTGCGAAGCTCGTCGGGTCAGAAGACTTAAATTAAATCGTCGTTTTCGAATCCATTTTTTGTTCAAAAATCATTTCATTGATTGATTTATCTACGAAGAGGCAAAGCAAGTCTTCTCACAATGGCAGGTCCTGTTCTTCCACATAGATCAGGAACAAATCCAGAACTGGGTGAGTCCCACCCACAACGAAGTCTTTGCACACCATAACTAACGGGAGGAATGGAAAGGTGGTTACAGATGTGATTACAGGCAATACAACTATAGCAATAGCAATAGAAAAAATGAGGAAGAAAACAATACATAAACAATAATAATAATAAATAATTAATAATTAATAATCATAGATGAGTAAAATGCAAAGGAGTCAAGTCCAAGAGGTCAGTGAAAACACCACATATTCATAGCACTGGGAGCTCTGAAAGTATGTCAGAAAGGACCCCCAAACCTTGTAAACATGTCCTATCAGATCCACGGTCAGCGCTGGGAATTTTCTCAAGCTTCAGTCAACACAATCAATGTTCTCAGGCCACTGAGTAATGTGTGTGTGTGTGGGGGGGCAGCTTCCCTCCATCTCACTAGCACTGCTCGTCTAGCTGAAGGAGTGGCAAAAAGCCAGAGCGTTATGCTCAGTCTCCTTGCAGGTTCTTTTTTTTCTTGACACTTATCCGGGTCCTGGTTGCGTTAATTAAGTTGATTATATGCAGTATTAGGTATTACTGTTCTATACTGCTGGAAAGTACTGGAAAAATGTGATATAATGATTAAAAAAAGACCTAGTCCATATAGTCCCTATTGGTTTTCCATCATATTTTCACACTTTTCACTCTGTGATAGTGGAACAGGGTATTACATTTTATTCTATGTGGTATTAAAAAATTCTTACATTTAACTTGGTGAACCTGCTGTGCATAATTGTAAGTGTCCACCACATGATAAATCACTGTAAATCGATTCAAACCGTTGCGTTTCCCCACAAATGTCGTCCTGACCTAATCTTTGCCCTCCTCTCAGTCCCCACGATGTCCTGGCCACTCTGCTCAACAACCTGAAGGTCCAGGAGCGTCAGAACAGAGTCTGCACCACCGTGGCCATCGCCATCGTCGCCGAGACCTGTTCACCGTTCACGGTGCTGCCGGCGCTCATGAACGAATACCGCGTGCCTGAGCTCAACGTGCAGAACGGCGTGCTCAAGTCCCTCTCCTTCCTGTTCGAGTACATCGGAGAGATGGGCAAAGACTACATCTACGCTGTCACGCCGCTGCTGGAGGACGCGCTCATGGACAGGTGAGTTAGAGGACGAGGGCTTCTCGACCGCCTTAATGTCGTTTCTATTATTTTGTCCACCCACGTTTATATCAGGCAGGGGAGGCTAAATAACAGAAACACCCTGTACTCCTGTGATCCCGCAGAGACTTGGTCCACAGGCAGACGGCCAGCGCTGTGGTCCAGCACATGTCCCTGGGCGTCTACGGTTTCGGCTGCGAGGACTCGCTCAACCACCTGCTCAACTACGTGTGGCCAAACGTATTTGAGACGTCGCCTCATGTGATCCAGGCTGTCATGGGGGCCCTGGAGGGGCTGAGGGTGGCCATTGGACCCTGCCGCATGTTGCAGTACTGCTTACAGGTGAGGACAACGCAGCTGCCGCCTTACCCCACCTTACACCCCCAACCTATAACTTCAAAATGAAAAATATCTACAGTTTACAGCGAAAAAATAGAAATGACACAATTTTAGACAAATACGATGAAAAAGAAAACTGAAAAGTGAAAAACTTTTTATATATGAGTTAAAAATGATCAAGATTTAAGACCTAATCTTAGGGGCAGCCGTAAAACCAGCTGATTTAAGTACAGATGTTGTTGTTTCTCGTCCATTAACTGTTAAAGACCTTATTTAGATTTGATACTGAGATTTGTAAGTAAATATAAAACAGGAGACTGCCACAAAATGGGGAGGGTGCATCTGTTCAGGGGTTGGATTAAAAAAAAAAAAAAATTGATTTCTTCAATCGCAATTTTTATTTGAATGATCAAATATTGATTCTTAAAATCCAGAGATTATCCGATGCCACTTTTTTAGAGAAATGTGTTTGTGAAACAAGGGAATATGTTGCAAAAGTGACACATTATTGACCATCAGGGAGCAGGATGTGACCCAGGGCTGCAACCAGTGATTATTTTCATTATCGGTTAATCTTCTCAGCCAATTACATATCAAAAAAAAATGGTGGAAAAAATCCAAGGTGACGTCCTCAAATGTTTTGCTTCTGTCCGACTAACAGTTCAAAACACAGAAAAACGGCAAATCCAAGCATTTTTTAATCCATTTTTCTGATCACTTTTTTTTAATCGAGTCATTGTTTCAGCTCTAGTTGTGACAGCAATGAGTTGTTTTACAAAAACAAACACAGTCCACCTCAGGGCATTAAACTTAGTTTTAAATGGTCCCTGTGATAGGTCTATTTGTTTTGTTCGTTGTTGTACATTAAGTCCATTGTTTGTTTTCTCCAGGGTTTGTTCCATCCGGCCCGGAAGGTGAGAGACGTCTACTGGAAGATTTACAACTCCATCTACATCGGCTCACAAGACGCCCTCATCGCCCACTACCCACAAGTCTACAACGACGAGAAGAACGTTTTCGTCCGCTACGAGCTCGAGTACGTCTTGTAAATACAAAATTTATGTGCTCTTTGTTTTTCTCGTCCCTCAACTCTCGCCCTCCACCGTCGTCTCTCATCTTGGTTTAGGACTGAGTCGGTTTTCATTTAGCAACTGTATGTCGGTCTTTTTTCCCGGGGCCAAACAGTCCATGTCCTGGATGACATTTATCGATCCTGGACTGAAAATGAGCGTGAAATTAGGGGAAATTAAAGAAGGAACATTGTAGAGTCTGTATGTATTTTTTTTTTTTTTTTTTTTAATTTCTCTCTTTTTTGAGTGTTCCCTGTAAGGAATGGTCAGGGTCAGACGAGCCCTGGTTGAGGAATGCTGCGCAGTCACGACAATGTTTTAAATATTTGGATTATTTTTTGTTTTTTTTTTGTGTATTGATAGGCTTCTGTATCAGCTGCACACGCCCTCTCCATGTTTTACACCTCCTCTGTTCTTATTAGATTGTTGCTTTATTTAACCGAATAAAATGTTTGTGTATAAAAATCAAATGCTTCGTGTCAAGTATCAAGTTTTTTTCTTCATAGGACTCGAAATACCTGCCTAATAGACATTTACACACACGAGAGAAGAAACTGGGAGTGACGGTTTCTGTACAAAGAAGACAAACGATAATAAAATAAAATACATTTCATCCAAGAAAGGAGGACATTGGCACACACACAAGGCCTGCATCAGTTGACACAAGCAAGACTGAAAATAAACAAGTGTCAGTTCAGGTTTGAAATTGATTATTAAACGACTCCGTACAACACTTTTTATTTCGTATTGTACGGAAATGAATGGAAACTCTGGAAGGTAGAAAAGCATTTCGAGCATTTGAAAACGGTCACTGGTATTTATAAACAGTGGTAAAAGAAGCGTTCAGAAGAGGAAAATAGTTGTACCACACTGGAAAAAATGCTCCTGACCACAGTCTGCAGCGCTGCAGAGTCTGAATACTTTCATATATGAGAGATTCCAGTTTTTAATTCTTCTTTTTAGTACATTTGCAAAAGTCTAAAAACACGTTCTTCTCTGTCGTTACGGGTTGTTTAGTGCAGGTTGACGGGGGCGAAAATGGCCCTTTTCGCTGTGAGTAAGCGAAGGGGCCCGAAGACTTTCTGGACTCGGGCCGCGCGAGTCCTGGGGGTTAACTGGCTTTTTGTGTGACGGAGGTTTACACGCTGGCCTCGCACGAAAACCTGGTTTCCCTGATACGGTCTCGCCGAGACACAACAAGCAGATAAGAGCCCGGCGAGCACGGGGTGGGGGGTGGGGGTCCTGGTCTGGATGACCTCAGCCCTCACGCCGTGCGGGCGAGCTGAGCCCGACGTCCCGGGGGCGGCGGGGCCGAGCAGTCTGCGGGCAACTCGTGCTCTCCTCGCTCGGTGAGCGGACGGGGAGCGTGTGAGTGTGTAAAAAAAAAATAAAGAGCGCAGAGACCAGAGCCCGACCCTCACACACACACACACACACACACACACAAGGGCATCCTACCCCCACTCCTCCTCCCCCTTCAGCCAGAGTCATGCGCTCTGACCCAGATACCCCCTCCACCCCCACCCCCCCAGGCCGACGCCGGCGGGCTCGGGGTCTCCTGCTCCGTGCTGTTTGTTCGTGAGGCCGCGGCAGGACAGAGCCGGAGGAAGCATCCCGGTCTGAAAGTACCGACACCGCGCTGTAAAAACTCTCCATGACGAGCAAAAGTCCCGGAGGCGACGATGTTGCTTCAGCAAACGCGTGACTTTAATCCGGAAACTGTACTCAAAGCATCGGGGGTTGACGTCCTGTCCTGCTATTTTACATTATATCAGCAGGTTGTTATTACTCATGCGTTGATGCGTAAGCTCCGGAGTGAACCGGTAATGAGGGACGTCCACCTTCTGGCCAAGCACGAAGCGCAGGCTACAACCGGGGGCCGACGGGAAAAGGGATTCATCCTCTGGAAGCCATGAATGTCCGTGGAAAGGTCCAGCGGTGGAAAGTAACTAAGTACATTCACTCCGGTGCTGTGCCCGAGGCTCAAACGTGAGGTTCTGGTACTTAACTTCAGCGGGTTCCTTTAATGCCACGCTCTTCTTTAACTCCACAACCTTTTACCTGACGGCCTCAGTTCACTGTCCCTTTACGAATTAAGGCTCTTGAACAAAGTGCGTATGAGGAGCTCATAAAATGTTCAGCTCTATTTTCCATTAAACTAAGTAACCTAAGTATTTAAAGAGTAGAGCTGAAACACTCGGTCCATTGACTGAAAGGTGGTGGACCGCAGGCGGAGTACGGGGACCCGGTGGACCGCGTTGTGGCCTGGCGTGGGCCAACGGCCGCCGGCTCCTGGGTGTGGCCTGAGACCGAGGACATGGTTGTGTGCGGACCTTCCGGGGGACCAGGGGGAGGTGGCGGAGGGATACGGACACCTTGGACTCCACCTGGACAAGAGGCTGGAGTGGAAACGCAACACAGAGACTTTCTACAGGAATCTACCTATCATCTATCTGTCTGTCTATTTAATTTATCTGTTTATTTACCTATCTATCAATCTAATATATCCATTTATCAATCCATCTATCATCTATCTTTCTTTCTTTCTTTCTTTCTATCCATATATCTAATATATCCATCTAATATATTTATATATCTTTTTATCTATCTATCTATTTGCACTTTTTTGCCTTGAGTACTTTTTAATACATTTCCCTGATTATAGTTATATACTATTGAACCTTCTCAGTGCAGGACTTTATACTTTCAGTGGAGTATTTTTACAGTGTTGCCCTGGCCCTTTCATTTAAGTACAGGATCTGGATACTTCCTCCTCCACCACTGGACATTCCGCGGAGCAAGAGGAGGAGGGCGGAGGACCAACAAAGTCCTGGGGGGGTTCATCTTCTGGGAACCACGTACGTCCGTGCGAACTTTTCACGCCAATCCGCCTCGTAGCTGTTGAGAGATTTCAGCCCGGGACCAGCGCGGTGCAGCGGCGGATCGACACGCCGCTTAGGGCGTCTGAAGAAAAAAAAAAAAAGAAAAGATCCTGAACTGGAAAGTTTTGATGTTGTTATCTTGCGGACGTGGCACAATGAGGAGCCTCTTCTTCAGTCTCATTCCTCTGTAACCGTAGGAATGCATCTCCGTGACCACGGAGAGAGCCATGAAAAAGACCCGGTGGCGTCTTCCACACAGCTGCCTGTGCGTGCGTGTTGAACACTGCACATGAGAACTGACACGAGCAGCGATGTAGTAAAAACCGTAGGCGATGGTCGAGTAACATTCACCGTGGATGATCGTGAGCAGTTTGAATTTGTACTTGACATTTCGCATGTTTTCAGGCGTTTGGTCCGAGCCACGTGAAAAAGACACTGTAATAAAACGCGCAGAAATATTTCCGCGGTCACCCCTCACTTGTCCCTGTAAACGTCCCTGCACGGGAGGGACACGCCAAGGGACAGACTGAGCGACGAGCGAGGGACAGACTGAGCGACGATGGTAGTAGTTATGTGGCCTCAATACGTTCTTGCAACGCTGCTGTGTGGTCTGTAAAGAGCACACACGTCTGTTTTTTTTTTTTTTTAACCATTGACCTGGTGAAGACATGACAAAGACCTGGTGAGGACCTGTTGAGGACGTTTTGAAGACCTTGTCAGGACCCGGTGAGGACCTGGTAAAGACCTGGTGAGGACCTGGTAAAGACCTGTTGAGGACCTGATGAGGACCTGGTGAGGACCTGGTGAAGACCTGGTGAGGACATGGCGAGGACCTGGTAAAGCCCTGGTGAGGACCTGTTGAAGACCTGGTGAAGACCTGTTGAGGACCTGTTGAGGACCTGGTGAAGACCTGTTGAGGACCTGGTGAGGACCTGGTGAGGACCTGGTAAAGACCTGGTGAGGACCTGGTAAAGACCTGGTGAGACCTGGTGAGGACCTGGTGAAGACCTGTTGAGGACCTGTTGAGGACCTGGTGAAGACCTGGTGAGGACCTGGTGAGGACCTGGTAAAGACCTGGTGAGGACCTGGTAAAGACCTGGTGAGGACCTGGTAAAGACCTGGTGAGGACCTGGTAAAGACCTGTTGAAGACCTTGAGGAACTGGTGAAGACCTGGTGAAGACCTGTTGAGGACCTGGTAAAGACCTGGTGAGGACATGGTGAGGACCTGATAAAGACCTGTTGAGGACCTGGTAAAGACCTGGTGAGGACCTGATAAGGGCCTGTTGAGGACCTGGTGAGGACCTGGTAAAGACCTGGTGAGGACCTGGTGAGGACCTGGTTAAGACCTGGTGAGGACCTGTTGAGGACCCGATAAAGACTTGGTGAAGACCTGGTAAAGACTTGGTGAAGACCTGGTAAAGACCTGGTGAGGACATGGTGAGGACCTGGTGAGGACCTGGTGAGACCTGGTGAGACCTGGTGAGGACCTGGTAAAGACCTGGTGAAGACCTGGTGAGGACCTGATAAGGGCCTGTTGAGGACCCGGTAAAGACCTGGTAAAGACCTGGTGAGGACCTGGTAAAGACCTGTTGAGGAACTGGTGAAGACCTGTTGAGGACCTGGTGAAGACCTGATGAGGACCTGGCGAGGACCCGATAAAGACCTGGGAAAGACTTGGTGAAGACCTGGTGAGGACATGGTGAGGACCTGATAAAAACCTGTTGAGGACCTGGTAAAGACCTGGTGAGGACCTGATAAGGGCCTGTTGAGGACCTGGTGAAGACCTGGTGAGGACATGGTGAGGACCTGGTGAAGACCTGGTGAGGACCTGTTGAAGACCTGGTAAAGACCTGGTGAGGACCTGTTGAGGACCTGTTGAGGACCTGGTGAGGACCTGGTTAAGACCTGGTGAGGACCTGGTTAGGACCTGGTGAGGACCTGGTTAAGACCTGGTGAGGACCTGGTGAGGACCTGGTTAAGACCTGTTGAGGACCTGGTAAAGACCTGGTGAGGACCTGATAAGGGCCTGTTGAGGACCTGGTGAAGACCTGGTGAGGACATGGTGAAGACCTGGTGAGGACCTGGTAAAGACCTGGTGAAGAGCTGGTGAGGACCTGTTGAGGACCTGTTGAGGACCTGGTGAGGACCTGGTTAAGACCTGGTGAGGACCTGGTAAAGACCTGGTGAGGACCTGGTGAAGACCTGTTGAAGACCTGTTGAGGACCCGATAAAGACCTGGTGAAGACCTGGTAAAGACCTGGTGAAGACCTGGTAAAGACCTGGTGAGGACATGGTGAGGACCTGATAAAGACCTGGTGAGGACCTGTTGAGGACCTGGTAAAGACCTGGTGAGGACCTGATAAGGGCCTGTTGAGGACCCGGTAAAGACCTGGTAAAGACCTGGTGAGGACCTGGTAAAGACCTGTTGAGGAACTGGTGAAGACCTGTTGAGGACCTGGTGAAGACCTGATGAGGACCTGGCGAGGACCCGATAAAGACCTGGGAAAGACTTGGTGAAGACCTGGTGAGGACATGTTGAGGACCTGGTGAGGACCTGATAAAGACCTGTTGAGGACCTGGTAAAGACCTGGTGAGGACCTGATAAGGGCCTGTTGAGGACCTGGTGAAGACCTGGTGAGGACATGGTGAGGACCTGGTGAAGAGCTGGTGAAGACCTGTTGAGGACCTGTTGAGGACCTGGTTAAGACCTGTTGAGGACCTGGTGAGGACCTGGTTCCTGGTAAAGACCTGGTAAAGACCTGGTGAGGACCTGGCGATGTCTGAGTCTGAATAAAGGGTTTTAATTCATCTCCTCTCCGAGCCTCTGCCCGAGAGTTTACCGGAGAACGTCCTCTTCACTTGGCTCCAGTTCTTCTTCGTCTTGGTGTCTGAAATAAACTTTGGTGTAAACGACATGTAACCGTTTAATAACCCTCCGCAGCGTTTTACGTGTTTAACTTACATTTTCAACACCTCTCAGATCATTTCCACCTACCTGCCCTTTGGTAGAAATTTCACTTCTGCTTCTCTAAAATGGCTGTTTCTTTGTTTGTTTGTTGTGGTTATGTTATGTAAAAAAAAAAAAAAAAACAAGCATATTTCTATTTTGTGGATGTGTTTTACTCCTCAGCGCCGCCTTGAATCGGGCCTTTTAAGGAGCCAAGAACAAAACAGAGGTATGACCCTTTAAACCGGCCCTCACATAGTCCCACATCGGTCCGGTCCGTGTGAGCGGTCTCCTCACCCTCCTCGACGTCTGTGTGCCCGGTCGTTTTTCATGCGCCGTGTGTGTGTGTGTGTGTGTGGGGGGGTTATTTTTGAACGGTGCGGTCGTTTCCAGTGGATGGCAGCAGCGAGGAGGGCCGCTGGTTGTTGTTGATGCTGAGGAAGCTTCTCCTCCACTTCTGCATCTGAGAGGAGGAGAGACGGGCGCCGACTTCCTGTCAGATCTGCGCTCAGCTGCCAGGCTGCCTCTCCGGGGAGGCTTGTGGCTCTGCAGACCGGGGAGGAGGCAGGCTTCTGTGGGTGGTGTATGGCCGGGAGAGAAGCCGGGGACCTCCGCGCAGCAGAACCAGCGGCCAGCGGCAGCAACGGAAACGGCCGTAAATGTGGATTGTTTACACCGGCGGGTCAAGCTCCTGTTCCTGCTCCTGCTCCCCCGCCTCCCTGCCACTCCGAGCGGCCGCGTCGGCTCGGCGGCGGCGGCGTAGCGGCCGCACATAGCGTCAGCGGAGCGGGGCTGATGGCCCTGGTGCTCGGCCCGGCCTTCGTCAGCACCCTCATCGTCCGCCCGCGCGTCTGCTAGGGAGCCGCCAGAAAAAGCCGCGTACGCCGGCGAGGCGAGGCGAGGCGAGGGCAGCGGCAGCGCGGAGCGCGGAGCGCGGCCGAGGAGGAGCCCGGGTCGGGGCGCAGCATCGCGCCGTGCATGGTGCCGCGGCGTCGGAGGGAGCGGGTGAGCAGCCGGAGCTGACCCAGAGATGGCTGTCCTCAAACTGGCCGACCAGGTAGACCTGCTAGCTGCTGTTAGCTTAGCCTCCAGACAGGCGTTCGCACTTCAGTGCACCGCCTCCTGCGTTTGGCACAAATCTCTTTAATTTATTTATATACATTCATATACACACACACACACACACACACACACACATCGCAGTTGTCTTTGTGTTTCTGCAGGCGAACAGAAAAACCAAACGCGCGTCTCCATGCCGCAGACTGACCCGCTGCAAACGTTCACGAAGCGGCAGGAAACGGGACGTTAACGTCCCGATTTTCCGCTAAAAAAAAAAAAAACCTAAAAAAATTGTTTTTTCGGTGTTCCGTTAAAAATTGGAACAACCCACTTCTCACACACACACACTTCCTCCTCACTTCGCTTCCGCGAGCCGCAGACGGCAAAACGTCCCCAGTAACCGGACGTGTGAAGTAACGAAGTACATCTACTCAAGTAACGAGCCCCCAGCTGCAAATCTGGGGCAGCAGCTTCAAAAGGGAAATGCTGCACTTTTTACTGCAGCTCAGCCACGTGACAGCTCCACTTACGACGGGCCGTTTTCAGTCTCAATCAATCTGCCAATAATTATCAATATTATCAATATTATTATTATTATTATTATGATTATTATGATTATGATTATTATTATTTCCCTTTTTTTCTCAATGAACCGATTAGTCGACGAGGCAGGATCCACCTCCCTCTGGGCCCCTGGCGCCAAACGCTTGTCGTTGGGCCCCTACCAACCCCCAACTGCAAGCGGCATCTTCATCGCTTCCTCTGACACGGCAACAGTTTTGTTATCTAATTCATTATTTGAGTCTTTTTTTTGTTGGTTTTTTTTTTTTTTTTTTTTTAAAGCAAAAACTCACTGGCACCAGCTTCTCAAATGTGAATATTGGTTAGTTCCTCAGTTTTTCTGTCAAAGCAAAGTCAAGATTTTTGTGTTTTTTGACTGTGGGTCGGACAAAACGACGGGATTTGAACGCGTTGGCATTTTTTTTTCTTCTTTCACTACACCGTTGTCGGGTGTATCGATAACGGAAACATTTGTCGCTGTCTTGCGTCCTTGCTACTTTGGCCAGAGATTTTTTATTTTTTTTTCCTGTGAATTTTAATGTTTAATTCCATAGAGTCCCTCTTTAAGAACCAGGTCTACAAGGTGGACGATGTGGACCCGTCATTGCTGACGCTCTGCTTCAGGGGAGCAAATTTCTACTTTCTCAAACCGGCGATGAATCGAATCGCCCGCTCCCGGCGAGAAACCGCGTTCGGCGGCAGAGAAAACCTACGCGTGGCCCCTTTTTAAATACTCAAAGTACATTCTCCCGGTTATACTAGAATACTTTTACTTAAGTAGCATTTTCAGCGCGGGGCTTTCAGTTGCCGTGGAGTTTTTTTACAGGCTGGTATTAAGTACTTTTAAAGGGCCTGGACACTCCACCCCCACCCGTGCCCATAATGAAAACTTAGCCGGAGCCCAATGCGGATCTGCTGCGCGTCCACATCGTGCTGTCGTGTTCGGCACGAACTGGTGTCGTGCCTGGAAGGACCTTCGAATGCACACACAAAAAAAAAAAATCCATTTTTTGATAAGATTTTATCCCAAGGAGACATATTTGAGAGGCCGACTCCACAGTCTCGCCGCAAGGTCTATTGAGAGGCTGCTCTGAAGGAGCTCTTCATTGTTTCCCCCCCGATGCTCCTCGGCAGAGTTTTGCACACAGTCGGCCTCAGATCTCACGGCAACATAAGCAAGATGTCTGTAGAGTGTTCACAAGGGAAACGGAAAGTTGCGGGGCTGCAGCGGACGACGGTTCTCATCCGTCTCTCAATTAATCGGTTCATCGTTTAGTCTATAAAATGTTAAGGAAATCGTGGAAAAATGCCAAAGTATTTCCAGTCTAACTCTGATATCTGTCTTTGATGTACTTGTTTTTTTGTTGTTTTTTTGTTTTTTGTCAAATTACTGTCGGACATGACAAAGAAAAGCATCGATTCCTCACATTTGAGAAGCTGGAACCAGAGGAAGTTTGGTGGTTTTTTTTTTTTTGGCTTGAAAAATGACTCAAAAATGATCAGCTGCAGCGACCGGGTCGATTAATCGATCAGGTTCGATCGTCAGAAAAAAAAAACGGGCCCGCAGCTACTCTGATAATCGACTGATCGTTCCCGTAATTTTCAGAAAATACTGGAAAAAAAATGTCCATCACAGGAGTCCAGATGTGCTGTTCTGTCCGACCAACACTCCCGAGACATTCAGTTTACAGTGATATATATATATATATTTATCTAAAGATAAGCCAAGCAAGAAAAACCCTCAGACCGGAGAACCTGAAATCAGCGAATTAAGTTAATGAACGAGCGGCGCTGAGAGGAGGCTGTTATCTGAAGAGACACCAACGGTGTCGTGGTAGAAATCCCTGATCTGACGCGGCCTCGTCAGTCCGGTCATATCAGATCTGTCGTTAACTTCAAGGAGGGGAAGAACTGCTCTTTTTTTTTTGGGGGGGGGGGGTTATGTAACTCACAACTGCAGGACTTCCTGTTATTTTCAGACGACATGCTGATGCTGTCTGATAACTGGATGCCTCAGCTCAGCAGGCAGCTCCGTGGCTTATAGATTTTTTTTTTTTTTTCCATTTTCTCGCGTCTTTCATCATGTGCTGATCAAGAGTGGGTCACATGACGATCTGCTACTGTAAGATCCGTTTTTAGGCCGTGATATTAAGCTATACTGGGCTTGTTTGTCGGCTCTTCGTGTGGCCTGAAACAAGTCCCGTAACAGCCAGGATTTCTGGGGACTCGGTCTCTGCAGGTCTTGAAAAAAAGGCCTTAGAAGATATTAAAAAGTCTTAAATTTCATTTACGAAGGTCTTGAATATTTTTTCTTGCCTCCCACAGAAAACAACATCAGTTTTAACTTTTGGCTGTTTTATTTTTTTGTTGTGGTCGTGTTGTGTCTGTTTCGGGTAGTTTTGCCCGACTTTCTGCTTTTTAACCGAGCTCCTTAAAGTCACTTCACACAGTGGCTCTGACCCTGGGTGCCCCCCTGACCCCTCGGGCCTCTGGGCCTGTGCCCCTGTAGGGCCTGTTCAGTAATCCGGACATGGGTCCAGTCGCTCTTCGACTGGCGGGGCTGTGAAAAGGTCTTAAATTCCATCCAATGCTGCATTTAAAAAGTCTCGAATTTTAATTTGGTGAACGCTGCGGAAACCCCCCCGGCACTGACCGGTTTTGACGGTCAGCCGTTTTCCGTCATGGCGTGTCAAGTCCAGCCCCCCCCCCCCTGAATTCAGAGCCCCGTCGATCTCAATCAAAGTAATCGGAGGAGGCGAGGAGCAGATTTACTGAAACACAGCAGTGGCTTTTCAGAGTGCGACTCTGTGTGAGGAGGAAAAGGAAGAAGATTTGATAAGGGAGGAAACGTAAAAATGCGATGATTCTCGGGCAAGTTCCGGAGTGATGAGGAGTCTTGCTTTCTATGATTTGTAAGCGGCTCTAATTGCGATGCACGTCGGAGATAGAGATATGCTCAGAAAGCGTGAGTTACGCTGAATCGAAAAAAAATATTGTCAGTCATGTGTGTGTGTTCAGACCGGACCGAGTTATGGCTCCTTTTCTTTCTTTATTTCCACACAGGTTGCAGCCGCCGGGCGCTAAGCGTTTTAAAAGTAGCCCGCCTCAAATGCCTCAGCGAGCCGAGTCACTGCCGCTGCTGCAGCTGTTGATGGTGCCGATAAGCGGGCCAAAAACTTCGATAACGAACTTCCCGTTGTTTTTAAAACACCTGTATGCACCTGCCCCCGTCGCCTCACACGGGATCCTCGGCTCACGTCTGTCCCTCCGGACCTCCTTTGCAGTTTAAACCTCTTTCTAACTTTCCTCGGGTGGAAACCGCCTTGACTGTAGAAGAACGACGCGCCCAAATCAATTTCTACCAGCCCAGTTAGAGAAACAGCTGTCCAACTGGGCAGAGAACCACCCAGTATGGCAACTGTCCAAAGGTCAGGGTCACCCGGTGAAGACACCACAGGGTCAAAATGGGTTTCGCGCAGCAGATTCCTTTGTAAATGAGCCCAAATTGCCGATGTATTTTAGTTAAGCTGCATTTTCCCCTATTTTTTAAGAATGGTTTGCGTGTGTACGCGCAGGATACCGAAGAGCTTTTTTAGGGTAGAAAATGACCATGTTTCCACCAAACAGCACACACAGGAAGTGAAGGAAGTTGTTGACTTATGACGTTCCGCCACAGCGCTGCTGCGCACGGGCGGCGGGCGCCGTGGATGTGTGCATGCGCTCGCTTATCAGCTTTCCTGTGTGTTTTTTGACCTTCATGCCCGTCTTTACAGTTACAGGTTCCCTCTATTGTTTCCTGCGTCTGTTTCAGGCAGGTGAAACATCCAGACCTCTTTCTTGATTCTGAGGCGCTTTGAGAGGGCGACTGAAGTGGGGGGGGTGGAGCCGGCTACAGGCCCCGTGACCTCCGGCGTAAGACGAAAATGAGGCTCTCTGTCATGATGTGCTCTAGGGATGTGACTTTAATGTGTTGCAGGGTTGCCTGTGTGTGTGTGTGTGTGTGTGTGTGTGTGTGTGTGTGTGTGTGTGTGTGTGTCTGCAGCATGTCTGTGGAATGAAATCAGTTTTGAATCTGACGGAGGAAGTTTGTGCGGGATATGTGCCACCAGCCGTATCAACGGGGTCCCGGCTCAGTTCCCCTTCTCATTGTTGCCGGTTGCTAACCAGCAACAATGAGAACTGTTGCCGCTGTTTTCTGTTTTTGTTGTTTTGTTGTTTTATTTATTTATTTATTTTGCCGTTGCCGGCGCTGGTTGCTAACCGGCAACAAAAAAACAGCAACCAGTGTCACCCAACCACTGTGTGACGCTGGTTAGGCCACGGAAAAAAGTCTGCGTGTGTGTGTGTGTGTGTGGTGCAACAATGAAGTCTTATGTCTGAGATATTGTGAGATAGCCTGCAGGGGTGCTGGTAGAGCCTGACTGATAAAACAGCAGGACCAGTATAGGGGGCTGAGGCCCTGACGTCACGTGCGGGCTGCCCTCTGCTCCACCATCCGCCGCGGCTTAGCGCAATCTCTCCATCAGCATTTCTTTCATCGTTCTACGAAGAAAAAACCAAAAAAGAAGTGCTGTTGAGGAAGGCTCTGTTCCGAGGCCGGAGCTTTTAGTTTCCAGAGTGCCTACAGATGTCGGTGTGTTTTCTGGCCCCTTCGTTCTTACTGACGAAGCTGTGGTTTCACTTCGGCTTCGGCAGGTTTCCTGAGCTCAAAATTCACAGCGATTCTTAGAAACAGTGGGTCTCACGTAGAACAAGCTTTTCCCTTTTTAGCCGGCGGCTGAATTTCCAGCCGTCACCGGCAGAATTTGTGATTTTTGTAAGTCGGGTGTAGCTAAATAACGTTATCTCCATGGGTTGATTTAGAAAACTGTTTCCCACACTGACCCTTTAAAGATTTATAGCTGATTTCTTGGAAACGGGTCTGTACATTTGGGTTTTATGGCTTCAGGCTTCAGTTATCTACTGTTTTTCTGTGAACTCGCTGGTCCTCCTTTAATTTAAACCCCGCTCGGAGCGACGTCTTTATATTTTAAAGTTAATCTCCCGTGTCTTTTTGTTTTATGTTTTGCATGAAGGGGGCTGCTTGTCCGTCTACTTTTTATTTTTTATTTTTTAATCCCCTCAGTGTGAAATTTGACTTTTGTGAGGAAATGGAGAAAGTGGAAAATGTTTTTGCTAATCAGATGCACATCAAACAAGCAAACACCAGCGTGTAGGCTTATTTGGGAACCAACGGGACGACAGGAAAAGAGCGAAAAGCTCACCAAACTGGGCTCTTGTCATGTCAGCTACAGCAGGTACTGGTGTTCTCTTTTGAGCCCCGTGTTTTAGCCTTCATTTGTTCATATTCTGGCAAACTGGCGTTATTAATAGTATGATGAATTAGCCATTGGCTAATTCCTGTTTGCAGTCCACCTGTGGATGTGCAGACAGTTATCACTGGATTAATTTGCCACGGAAGAAAACGTAGTAAATATGTGAGGATCCTGAAGAGTCTTTTTTTTTTTTTTCCCCTATGATTTTTCTAAGCGGATTTATGGACGTTTATTTGCGATGGACATCAGAGACAATGATGTCCGCGGGAGGTGTAACTCACTCTTGTCTGTGTGTTAGGATTCGACTGAGTTTTGTCACAGAGGGAGTAAGATTCCAGACTCAGATTGAGTCCTTCCTCTTTCCCTCTCTAATCAGCTCTGCTCAAGTAAACACTGATTAAACCTGAATCACTACTCAACAGCTCTCAGCCCGCCGGCCGACCACCAGGAGAAAAACACTGGGGGAAGACGGGACGGTCGCTTGCCTGGCCATCTCCCCTCTCCCGCTCACCCATGTCATTGCTCCTCGGGGAGGCTTTCTGCCTTGTTGGGTGGCATGAAATTACTTCTCGGCGCGAGGAAAGGGTGGAAGTTTCAAAGCGGAGTGGAGTTTGACCTCCGGGGGGGGAAGGCCGGCCCGTGGAAAAGGGATCGCTGAGCACCCCAGAAATGACGCAGAAGTGTGGGTTGCATTATTAAGCCCCATCTGGACGGGCTTTATGTCTGTTGAGGGGGGGGGTTATAACATTACCTGCCCTGGACATTGATTTTAATCTCGTCCCCTCACTACTTCACTCTGCAAAATCGCTGGTCCCCCTGAAATTTAAATCCCGTTCTGAGCGGTGTGTGAAATGTTTGGAAATGGAGGGATGTTTAAATTCCATTCACATAAATCTTATAATCTACAGAATTTAAACTTTTCAACAAAAGTTAGTCGTGTTTCTGCTCAGTTTTACTTCCCTCAGTCACTTCTTTTCTTATTATTAAATCATGTTTTGATCTCCTTCTCGGCGGCTGCCTCCCCACATATCACCTGCTAGTTGCGTGCTCTCTTATGTTTCCTGGCAGATTTACAGTTTGGCGTGTTCCTGACTTTTAGTAAATGTTGCGTTTCTTCTGATAACAACGCAAATCACCGAATCGTGGTGCGTGCGGTGATTTTTAATGACAAGTTAGAAAGTATTTCCCGCTGGGTTGCAGTACAATAGTTGCTCCACTGGACACTTTCACATCCAATCAGTGGAGGGTCAGACATTAAGCGGGACGTTAATGTTACTTAATTTCGCACGAGTGCTTTGAGACTGAAGAACTTCCACGTTCACGTGGACTGCCCCTCACCTCATGTGATGTTAGGTTGTTTTTACATTACTGCTGGTTTATGGATCAACAAAATGTAGACACAGAGTTTTGATTAGTGAACTTTGGAGGAGTTTGTAGACATGTTTTTGAACTTTGAAAAGAGAAAAGAGTTTCCAGTCTCCGTGCTAAGCTAATGCTAACGTCCTGCAGGCCCCAGTTTGATATTGACCGTACAGACACGAGTGTGGTATCGACCTTCTCGCCCAACTCTCAGGAAGGCACCAATAAAGCCTACATCCCAAGAACTATTCCTTAGAGAAAAGGTCTTGTCTGGCTGATAACACATTATTTCTCATTTGTGTAATCTGTACAGAAGTGCACAAAGTTGACATTTCACAGGGGTGTGTGTCAGGCTATTTCTTGGTAAACCTTGTGTAGTCGGCAGAAACTCCAGGTTTGAAATGATGTCCAACCCTTTTTATTCCTCGTTCAGACATTTACTGATGTTAAACAATAATTTTGCTTATGTTTATATTGTATTTCATATACCAGGTTCACACTATGGGCAGTAATTTGGGTCTCTAGTTTGGAATCGGTCGAAACTCTGATACCAATGTCTAAAACTTTCAACACCTGCCTGACATGGCTGCTACCTAGGAGTGAGACGATGTAGCGTTGCACCACCAGACTTAAATTCAAGGGGAAAAAAAAAAGATCAGATGAGGAAGTGGTATCATTTTGTGCTCTGTTTTTGAAGCAGAAGTGAAACGTTGCTCTGCGGTTCCTCTTGTTTCTGAGAAGGAGAGACTGCAACAGGAAGTGAGGCGGTAGGTGGCAGAAACGCGGCCAGAAGTGAAGCGAGGCCTGCCTCCGCTCCATCTGATTCATCGGTAACGCGTCCAACCTGCGGCCTAGTCTTCTGCCTCTGCAGAGGCTTGGCCGTTAAAGGTTTTTGGGTTTAAAGAATCAGTGCTGCTGTTTGAACTCCTCAGTCCTTCGGTCGGTGCTGAAGGACCGTCTTCTCCCATTCACTACAAACTGTACTTCACGTTGCAGCTAAACATTTTTCAACTCATGGACCTTACGGCTTTTTTTTTTTTGGTAGCGCTGGGGGAGTAACCTCGATCGTGTTATATTCTGGTGCTGCAGATTTCAGGCATCCAAATCAAAATGAGCCCGCAACAAAATTAGTTTCGGAAGGTTTTTATTTTACGCTTATTAAACGTTCAGTCTCGTGCCGAGCTGCAGCAGTTAGTCAATGAATCAATTTAGTTGATTGACAGAAAATTAATCAGCAACTGTTTAAATGACGGAATAATCATTTTGGCCATTTTTTTAAGCATAGCTAACTACCGACCATTTCCAGCCTCTCAAATGCGAGGATTTGATGCGTTCCTTTGTCGTACGTGACAGTAAACTGAGTGTCTTTGGTTTTGGACTGTTGGCCGGACAAAACAAGACATTTGAAGAAGTCCAGCCTGAGCTGTGGGAAAACACAACGAATGTTTTTCACACTTTTCCTTCATTTTATAAACTAAAATGATTCATCGAATGATAGAGAAAATTATCAGCAGATGAATCGATGATGGACGTCATTGATAGTCTCATCTAATGCATGACGGTGGAACACAGTTAACCTTATTCTTGATTATTTTTGAGGAGCCTTTGCCGCATCGTGATATAAATTGATATCGAGAAATATTCCTAATGATGTCTGGATTTTCGCTCATAATGTCCAGCGCTGGTCTCAGACAGCCACTAATTTCTGTATCGTATAAAAATCAATTACCAGTTTATGTTTTATGTTAAAAAGAGAGAGGGAGAGAGAATAGTGGTCAATATATTGTTGTCCGAACGTTTGTAACTCTGATACCAAAATCCAGTGTGGGTCCGCTACTCTAAACGCCGCCCACCGAAACAGACACTAACGATTATCCTTGTCATCTGTAAACGTGTCCCACTGTGACGAAGCAGCTGTATCTTCAGCGACTTGATGTTCACTGCAGTGGGCGATTCCGTGGCCCGCCAGCTTCAGACGTCTTTCGATCTGGCTTCCACGGCGTTCGGAGATGAATTCAGACGAGTAGCGGCCTGGCAGACTGGAAGAACACTTGAAGCTCCACGCGGCGTGCAGCGAAGGCACGACAATACGCCCTGCGCGAACGCTGGTGTGGTCCTTAAAGTCGCTGACATGTGGCCGGCGACCCTCGTGTTGACTGGCTTTATTTATTTATTTTTTTAGCCTAGCCCCTTTTCCGCTGTGTGTGTGTTTTCCACGGCCTCTATTTACCTCATATCTGTGAGCCATGAAAGAAAATAAGGGCTTCAAAGACAGAACGTCCATACTACGCCTTTCATTAAAGCTTCCTCTCCGCATATACATTTTATTTTTATGATCTGTTTCTACGAAGGATTTTCTACAAAGACTTTTCTCTTTTCTCTCTTTTTTTTCATTGACGTTTCAAATTTTGGTCAGTCCGGTTTACGTATGAGGAGTGAGCAGAGTTTTAAAACGTCCTGTTGGTAATAAAGAACACGTTTGCGCACAGTGTAGGTTAGAGTCTTGTAGTCACGGATGGATTTCTGAGCGGGCCCACTGGGCATTGGTCCAAGGGTCCAAGGGGTCAGGGGGCCCTGGACCAGAGCCTGTGTATGAAGTGACTGTCGGTATTTCTCGTTGGAAAGTCAATTAGGCGACCGCAGAGAGATGCAAACAAGTAAAAGTAGACGCTTAACACACACAAAGAGCTGCACAATGAGCACAAAGAGACACAAAACGAATACGACTAGACACCAAATGACTGCAAAGACGAAAAACTAGTAAAAATAGACGCAAAACAACCATAAAGAGGTGCAGAATGATCACAGAGAGAGACAAAACAAGTATGACTAGAAACAAAATAACCCAAAAGAGATGCAGGAAGACACACAAAATGACCACGAGACACATGGAACAATCACAAAGAAACACAAAGCAACTAAACACAGATGCCAGCCGAACACAAAGATTCTCCTTCAGTCGGGGTGTTGGTATGTCTGTGCCCAGGGGCTCATTTTCTCATAGTCCGTCCATGCTCATAGTAGACCTCTCTGCTCCATCTTCTGTAAACACAGCAGCTTAAAGTCAAGCAGCTGCTCCCACACACACACACACACACACACACAGTCTTCCATACCGTGGGAAGGATCATGTTCGGTCTCCTCTTGTATAATGTCCAGGAAATATTCCCCCTCACATATTGTTTCGTCATGGCGCCTCACTTTGATCGGGTCACTGACTGTTTAAAATCGATCATGTGCACTTTCAGTGTCCTGCGTGTTGCCTCTGGTCCTGTGTTGCTGAATGTCTCCCCGCTCTGTCCTCTCTTTCCCCAGCCCCCTCTCATCCAGGCGATCTTCAGCGGGGACCCTGAGGAGATCCGAATGCTCATATACAAGTCTGAAGACATCAATGCTCTGGTGAGGACACGGCGCCGGATTTGTCTTTTAGTTCAGGGAAACAAACCGGAAAAACAGTCTGTTTTAACTGGAGTTCATGCATTTTATTCAGCTTGAATATCTCACCAGTACAAAAACTGATCCATGCTTGTCCACTGCCATTATTCTTCATCCCGCTTTTCACTTTTTGACACTTGTTTGATAGATGGCACAATATTTCAGACTTTATTTTAGTGAAGTTTTGGTGGACAGTGAGGCCGAGGAAAGCGGCACTTTTCGATGTGGATAGCACCCCCATGTGGCCGAATCCAAATCACTCTACACTTTCCACACTTTAACGCCTGAACGATGTTGTGAAGAGGCAAAATCCTTTTTCTCAGTTCGATTAGAAATCTCTAATTTCCACTGAAATAGTTCTGTACAATTTAATAATTTCATAGCGGTTTTTCTTACCATTCCCCCAACGAATCTCATATAATATGTATGGAAGGGCACTGCGTTCAGTTAAAGGGGCCTTCAGTTTTCTTGTAAACAAACAGAATTTACATTTGCGTTCAGTTTTCGTCATCAGAACGCATTTTGTGAGGTCTGACAAGGACTTGAGCGCATTTCCTTCCTCACAAAACAGTTGCACGGCCGATTCTTTTTTAAAAAAAATTTTTTTTTAAAATGCTTTCAATCCTGCCTTGTTCACTAGCCTGCAGGCTTCTCTTCTTTGCAGCCTTCGCTGGCGCATTGTTGCATTTTTGGCACCGCACCACGACCGTCGAACACTGAAATAGCGTGAACTGATGACAGCATGTGATATGCATCCTCATGTGTTCCCACAGTACAAGCGAAATGGGGACCCACCCAAAAAAACATTGCTCCATAGCGCTACTAGAGGTAAAAAAAAAAACAAAACTGCACTATGTACCTTTTCAAAAAGAGATTTGGAGACGTTTTCAGATCGGTGATTGACTTCTCTAAGTAACAAATTTCATTTCAGAATATCTATATAATTGTAATATCTCTAACCTGCAGCTATCTGGAAAAGATCTCATAATTACATGATCCATATCTCGGAATTTCGAAATGTTATCCCGGGATTATGCGAGAGGCAAAGTCAAAATTACGAAATACAAAGGTCGCATTTTACGAGGTCCAGTTTGAAATAACACGTGCGACCGATTTAAATGCCGCACGCTTTTACCAACACCCAGAGATCCTGTGTAGATGTATGGGATTTTAACAATAGCCGATGCTGCAGCAGCATATGCTTATGCCATTTGTATGGCCATTACTCAGTGTACGCGTCTGATTCACTCCACATTTTACACAGTTCCTAGTACAACCTAATGTTTCTACGCAGGATTTAGGCACTCCTCTAAAACTCAGCACCATATGTACTCGGACGCAGGTTCGGATCCATGTGCAGATTCAAAGTTGCGGTTTTCCACTGCGTCTGTGCTCAGAATCAGCTTCTAGGAAACTGAAGCTCCCACTTCCAGTAGCGGCCAGCGCCCGAGGGCGAGGGGGGGAGGGCCACAGGTCAAGAGTCAGCAGAGCCAAAGTTCAGAGTGTGTGTTTTATTTGCATCAGCTCATGTGGGTACAGATTCCTAACACTTGCTTTGGACCAGGGCAGCACATGACGCGGGCTGGTCTGCCGTGCTTTATTTGGATGGGTCCCGTGTGTCGGATGCTCCCGCGTCGCCATCATTGTCCACTTTCAGTGTGTTTTTGGAGATTCTTTGTTCGTCTGTGTGTGTGAGTGTAAGTGTGAGTGTTAGTGTGTGTGTGTGCCTGGCCTCCATTAAACACTAGAACTGCGTGAAGGCGGACTTGACAAAAGCTGAAAACAAGAAGTGTATCAATGAGGACCCCACAAGTGCTGAAAACAGCATGGGTGTGAGGGTGGACCCCGTGATATTAAGAACAAAAAAGTCTGTGAATGTGGACCCCACAAGCATTAAAAGCAGAAGTGTGTGTGTGTGTGTGTGTGTGTGTGTGGACCCCACAAGCATTAAAAGCTGAAGTGTGTGTGTGTGTGTGTGGGAAGGAGGAGAGTCCTGAAAACAGGGAGTGTCCCCACTAGTGGTCAAAAAACTGGCTTGGTGGAAAAGGTGTTGAAGTTATCAATTTGACCCCAAAAGGGACAAAACTCTGTATGTGTGTGTGTGTGTGTGTGTGTGTGTGTGTGTGTGTGTCTGCTTCCTGTGCTCACGGACTACTCATATGTAACGTCCCAGCCAGCGACACGCGTGTGTGACCGTTTCGGGGGCACAGTGCTTTGTAGGCATTTAACCGACGCTCTTGACTAAAGCTGCAGCTTGAACCTCGGTATTTTCCAGTATCGTAGGAGTCGGTTTTGCTGCACCAAATAACAAAAATGAGAAAAAAAACGGTTAATAAAGCTGAAATCTGGTGCCGAATGGGTTTTTTTTTTGGGTGTTAACTTATTTGATCACACTTTGCCTGATGCTGAATGTGCTCCTGTGTTGTGTTTCGTTCTGGCGGAGTGTGTGTATAGCTTAGAAAGGGAGAATCTAAAAGTGGTTTTGTTTTTGGCGTCGGTCTCAAAGCCGGAGAATCGCATTGGGAGCAGTATAGAAATGTTTCAGTGAGCGCCGGCCCCGGTGACGGAAAGTAACCAAGTACATTTACTCAAGTATTCTAGATAGGTTTAATTTTGAGGTACTTGTGTTTTACAGGAGTATTTCCATTCTATGCTTCTTTGTAGTACAGAACTATAGTACTTTTTTACTTCGCTACGTTTATTGTAGAGCTTTAGAGACTCAGACTAATAACATAAAATAAAGTCATATATAGCTGTAAAGGGATTAAAGTGATTTACACTTTAATATATTAACAATCCCGTTCCAATAATCGAATATTTAGATGCTTATACTTGATGTATATACTTGATATACCTTTGTATTCCTACACTCTGCTATCTGCGTACCTCCCCCCCCCCGCTCTTAAACCACAGCGCCTTTTAGAGTAAGAGCGGGCGCTGGCCGAGCTCGAAACCTTTACTGTGCATCATCATGTTAATGCGAGCGAGTACCAACTGACCGCCTTCCTCCTTCAGGATGCAGAGAAGCGCACGCCGCTGCACGCTGCGGCCTTCCTGGGCGATGCCGAGATCACCGAGCTCCTCATCCTCTCCGGTAAACTCTGGTTCCTCCCTGCCGCCTCCTCATTGTGTCTTTTACCTTTCGCCTCTTTACATTTTGCAGAATGTTTTTTGTGTTTTATTTTATTTCCCAAAGGCCTTGTTTTGAAAGAGCCTGGAAATTGGATGCTTTTTAAAATTTTATTTTATTTTTTAAAGATACACAATATGCTCCCTGTCACATACAGTACAGTCATGTCATACATGATGTTACATTGCTTACGTTAACACTTATATTTGTCTACTGCTGGCATGTATTTTTAATTTTTATTGTCAAAAATCCCACAGCAGGACCAAAACTAACCTCAATACCTTCTGACTCCCCTTCCTCATACCGTTTGCTCCCAGTAAGGGAGTAAATCTTAAATGAAAGGTCGCAAAAGTAAAGTCTCATTTTTTAAGTAATCTCCCAAACCAGCTGGTCACATGAGTTTTTGGCAAACGTCCCTCAAACAGGAGCGAGTGGTGCATTTGTTGGGGGCTATTTTCAGACGCGGAATAACACGCGTGGTGCTGTGGTGGGTATTTATGGCAGCGCGGATGTGTACGTGGGATTGGTTCTTCCGTGGTAATGGAAGAAACGTGGCCACTCGAGCTCCGTGGCAAAGAGGAACGAGCTTTATCAGGCTCTGAGTATACACAGACAAGATTGATCAAAGCAGTGTTGGTTTTGGTCCTTTCATGGAATTTATTGACAATAAGGAAAATATGAAAATTACCAGCCTTTTCCTTTTAGATATAGTATTTACATCTTAAATTTAGTATCTTAAGTGTTAGAAATTCAAGTGTTTCAACCCCATTGAAGGCTTTTCTTGATGTAAGAATTTAAACCAGCGATGTAGACCGGCTACTTCTTCACGAATTCTTGAGTAATGAAATTGGTATTTTAAATTTTTCTTCTTTATTTGGCATTAAAACATTCTTTCAGCTATGTTCATCCCTCCTCTTCCCACTCTGCAGGGGCACGGGTCAACGCCAAAGATAATATGTGGCTCACGCCTCTCCATCGCGCCGTGGCATCTCGGAGTGAAGTGAGCACACACACACACACACACACACACACACCCCTGAGTCCAGTCCTTGCTTCTTCCCTAAACAACAGCAACTCGAGCGGCGCGGCGACAGATCCTCACTGGGACACAGGTGTCAGGGAGCTTGCGATGTTTACCTGAAAACAGACAACACACACAGTCATCATTCCTTCAGTCTCTCCCTCCCTGCACTTTTACGTTCCGTCCTCAACCCACCTCGGACAGCTTTATCTTTGTAAACCTCGCGAATCTGGGTCAAAGCAATTAGTCAGCCGCATCGCTGCCGGTGTCCAAACAGGTAATTCCACATGGGTGAGGATGGATTTTTGTGGTTTGGCCGAGGTTGGATTTACATGCCTTCACGGGTTTGTTTGCACTGCATGTTTACAGTGAAGGATTACGGAGTGTCGATGTGAATGGCCGACCAGTCTAAGGCTGCGTCTGAAATGGCTCATTAATTTATTTCATTCGCTCACATTAAAGTGATTTCCATTTTTTAGCAAAGGCAAAAAAAAATCGCACTTCGGGATCTTTTTACCGAAGGAGCGTATATACGTGCTGTAGGAAAAACAGTGTCAAATCCAGTGTGGGATTTAAAATTTTTTTAGTTGTTAACTTTACACAGTGCATATATTTAATTCAACCTGGATTTAGCAAAGAAAATGTGATAAACAAGGGGTCAAATTGGAATTTGTGAGGAGGGGAAGCCCTGGCCCATTGAGTTGGGGGTTGGGTGTGGGTGGGGGGGTTTCCATAGATCTCACTGTCGACAGTTTTCACAGGGACTGTTTCTCCAGTAGGAGGTGGCTCCAATGAAAACCGTGGCACTGTTCATTTATGGCACCGTCTCTGAAAAGAGAGAGAGAAAGTCTTTTTTTTTTTTTTTTTTTTTTAAATGCTGCAAACTAAATTCCATTCACCTCCACTGGACTGCTGAAGCCTCAGAGAACCGATATCTCAGATTGAATCTAACAATCTAAATGGCCAGATACCAACAGGGAGAGGCCGGAACATTTTTACGTTTAATTTTGTTTTATTTATTAATCAGTAATTGGGGTGAAGCCATCCTCTTTAACTAAATTTGAGGGGAAAAGTCCACCTCCGTGAAGCACTGTGATGTCCCACAACACGATAATACAACACCCCAAATATATTGACCCACGCAAAAGGAGTGACAGATTACTATCAATATTATTTTTAGTTGAATTTATGGTTCACGAAATTCCTGTTCATGCATAAAAATAGACACGTCTTTGCACCGAGGCAACTACCATATCCACAGTAAATTACAGGCTCGGTACAATGAATTTTGATTTTTCATTATTGGGCCTGTTTGCCTTATTTTTTATCAACCGAAAAGCAGAAGTGAAAACTCCCCGCAACGAGCCCCTTGGCATGACGGAGAAGAATACTGTGAGTCTGCAGAGGAAACAATGTTTGCATTTTTGCCGAAATAATGAAAATTTTGCAACAGTTTTGACGTTGCTGGACTCTTCGTGAACTCGGCCGCTTTGGCTATAAACACGGAAACTGTGTGTAACAGCTCACCTGTTTCCTGTTCAGAAAAAAAGAAAAAAGACACAGCTCCTCTCTCAGTTTGGAGACGCAGTCGTTGATCCGGCTGCTGTGTGACGCCAACAGATATTTAATGAAGTAAAATGAAAAAGAGCCAGCATTTTACGTTTGCTTGCTCAGCGTCAGGTAGAGTCTGAAAGGGGAGGTTTCGGGCCAAAAGCGTGAGAGTTGGCGGTGCTGTGGGACTGGGGGAGACGGGGCCCCGCCCCGAATTTAACCCCTCATCATTTTAAATGCACAAAGTTAGTGGGAAGGAAGTGATTACGTACATCTCTCGTCAGCTACCTCAAAACAAGAACACAAATGAGCATAGAGGGATCTGAAAATGGCTCCTGCGGGTTACTTGTCTTTTAAAAAACACACCCCCCCTTGACTGTCTTTCCCCAGGAGGCGGTGCGAGTCTTGATCCGTCACTCGGCCGACGTGAACGCCCGGGACAAGAACTGGCAGACGCCGCTGCACGTCGCCGCAGCCAATAATGCGCTGCGGTGCGCCGAGGTCATCATCCCGCTGCTGAGCAGTGTCAATGTGTCAGACCGTGGCGGACGCACCGCCCTGCACCACGCTGCCCTCAACGGCCACACCGAGGTACTGCAAGGTCCAACCGAGGGTCCGGTTTCTAACCACCAGAAGTGTTTAGTCACGATTTGCTCCTTTTTTCTGCAGCACCGCGCCCACTTCGTCGTCATATTGCCGTAGTTGGCCGATAAAAGGGCGGTGATGTAACCATCCTTTGTGTTATTTTGGTCGAGTAGCGTGGTTAAAAGGAACAGGTGGGCGAGTGCAGCTGCATCACCGGGGTTATCAAGTGGGCCACTCATTTTGAAACCCTCCTCGTCTTAGACGGTATCATTCACAAATGTGCTGAATCTAAAATTAACAATGAGGGGGCGGCCTATTTTCTAAAGCCAAGCTGAATGGACAGCTTCTCTATTTTTGCTCCCGAGCCTCTCCGCAGAGTGTTTATGCAGCAACTGAGAGCCGAAGGATGAGATGTATTTACAATGCCGTTACGTAAAGACCGTCACCCACACACAAACATCCTCACAAATGTCCACCCCTCCCTCTCTCTCTCCCCGTCAGATGGTAAACCTGCTCCTTGCCAAAGGAGCCAACATCAATGCCTTTGATAAGAAAGACGGCCGGGCGCTGCACTGGGCAGCTTTCATGGGTAAGAGACAAAGACAAGAGTTTGTCAAAAGCACATCAAACGTCACGCCTTTATTTCCCCGAGCTGGATCATTTGCAGATGGGCTTTGGAAAAAAATGAATCAGTGGCCCGTCCCGAGTCGCCTAATACCCGAAGGACCGGTTCGTTTCACAAATTTAACGCGACGGAACGAAATGTGCAAACAGAGTTGGGCCATGCGGGTAAAACATCACCGGGAAATCAAACTATTAAAGCTGGAGTAGCGGCTGCGTTTTACGTCGACCCGCAAGTCTGCCGGAGCTGAAAGGGAAGAGCAGCACATTTCTCTGTGTCCGACAATGTTTGTGTAGTTAATCTCACTGCCAGAAGGGGGAGACAAAAGTTCCGCGCTGCAGGTTTAAACGCAGTCACCCTAAATAACCACACAAAAACAACTAAAATATAAATAATAGTTCCAAATGCATTCAAATTCTGCCTATAAAACAGTCACGTATTGCACGTATTGCTAACATGTACGCTACAGCTGACCAAATGAGAAAATAAGCAGCAGACTAATCTGTAATGAAAATAAGCCCTAAACCATACTAATTTGGCCAAAAATATCAGCCCGCCAGTATGTCGGTCCAGTGAACTGTTATAATTCCTTTACAAAATCTCCAGCACAGTTTGTAATCAGGTGTCTGAGGATAGATTTTTGTGTCTGTCTGTAAAAATAAGGCAGAAACGTGACTGCCTGTCAAGCAAATGCTTCAGTGTTCCTCCTAGTGCAGCTAACAAGTCTTATCTATCAGCCTAGCCTCACTTTTCTCCCGGGGTTTTTTTTTTTCCCACCGCTCTCTGGTGCGCCCCCCGCAGGCCATTTGGATGTGGTGTGTCTGCTGGTGAGTCAGGGGGCGGAGATCAGCTGCAAAGACAAGCGGGGATACACTCCCCTCCACACGGCGGCCTCCAGCGGACAGATAGCTGTGGTCAAACACCTACTCAACCTGGCTGTGGAGGTCAGGACGCACCACGCACATGTGCACACACACACACACACACACGTACACACACACACACGGTCGTCTTTTTATACTCGTGAGGACTCTTTTTTACGTAATGCCTTCCCTGAAGGTCTGTCCCAGAGTGAGGACGGGGCCAAAATGTTCTCACTTTCCAAAAATGTCCTCACTCCCAACGTCTGGTACTCAAACTTGTCCTCACAAAGATAGATGTACAAGACCGGCCCCCTCCCCCAAACACACACACACACACACTTAGTCACTGTCTCATTCTGCTTCACACTTCAGGAAAATAACACGTACTCCCTGTTTGCCTAACACAATAGCACTTATTGTGTACTCTCACAAGCCGGACACGCACACACAAACGCACGAAGGGTACAGGCACAAATTCGCTCATTGTCTCATTCTTGAAAAAGCATAACAGCACTGACACAGACACCTCCCGTTGGCCATAATGGCAAGTCTTGTCCTCTCTGACAACAGATAGATGAGTCCAATGCGTTTGGGAACACGGCGCTCCACGTGGCCTGTTTCAACGGTCAGGACGCTGTCGTCAGCGAGCTGATCGATTACGGCGCCAACGTCAGCCAGCCCAACAACAAGGGCTTCACCCCGCTGCACTTTGCTGCCGCCTCCACACACGGGGCGCTCTGCCTGGAGTTCCTGGTCAACAACGGGGCCGACGTCAACGTACAGGTACGCCGGCTGCACGTCTGCCCCACATAAGCAATCTGAGCTCCTGCATGAGGACACATGGCGTGTTTTTGGCCCTGCTGCGAGAAGCTTCCCAGCAGGAACTGCGATATCTGCAGGTCTCCCCGTTGATCTCTCTGGTCCGTTAGTCCAACACTTTGGTCCACTGTAAAACATATTGATGTTTAAATGGACAGCAGACATGGCATGGCTTAACCTCCTACTGGGGCCCCGAGGCAAAAATGGGTTTTTGCGCCACTACTGTCCCCCACTGTACGGGACAGTTTCATTATTTCCCCAAGCTGCCCAGAAACCAATCAGTGCTTTACAGCTGAAATGACCATTTCCAGTCCATTTTAAGCCAATGCCAAAAATTCACTGGTACCAGCTTCTAAAGTGTGAGTATATTTTCCCAGTTTTCCGTGATCGTAAATTCAACATGTTGGGTTTTTTGACTGTTGGTCAGACGCCCCCAGAAAAAGCAATCCGAATATGTTAAATTGGGCCTCAGGGAATAATGAGGGCATGGTTCACTATGACATTTTATTTACTGAACAATCAATCGATTATTAAAGAAAGCAATTACCACACCCAATGATTATAAAAATAATTGTTGGTTGTAGCCTTACAGTTCCCCTATGGTGGAATAATAATACCTTGCTGGAGGTTTTCTGTGTGTTAATTACTTAACACGCAGACAAAAATACTACAATAGAAGGGCCACAAGATGGAGGATCTGTCATAGTTTATATTCTACTTAAATGGTGCAATTTTTTAACAAATTTTGCGATCAATCAAATGATGTACCCCCAACTAATATGAAGTAAACCTTGGGCTTTTTGGGCCCCTTGAGGTCTGGGGCAGTTGCCCACTGTGCCTGGTGAGTAATCCAGCCGTGACAACAGAGGTTAAGTCCTCAATAACTGTATTGTAATGCCTGGAGAACAGCAAGCTTTCTCCCTGCAGATTAGACGGAGAGCAGTCACACAAAACTCCGCAAAAACTGATCTGTTGTCTCACGAAACTGTCTTCTCGTCAGGTCACACTTTCTTTTTAGTGTTAGAGACCTTCAGAGACCTTTTGGTGTCAGTTACGCTGTTGGACGTAGCTCAAGTGTTAATGTTGACAAAGTTGTGAAGTCAGACGCAGCATGCTAAATGTTAAATATAGAATAAAAAGGTTTTTGTTTTTTTTTTGTTTTTTAATGCTCAAAAATTCCTGCTTACTAGAAAAATAAATGTCTACTCAAAAATAAAGGACGAGGAAAAATCAAAATGGAGAAAAAATTGAATAAAACTGGAAAACTGGATGTAACAAAAACTTTTTAAACCTTGATTGCCGCAATCTGTCCTCCAAGGGAAGTAGTTTTAAGAATCCTACCCTGCACTAGTATAACCCCATTTCCAACATGTGTTCAAGAAAACAGATTTTTTTTAAAGTCTAAGCACAGCTTTTCTAAATAGTCGCAATGTTAACATGCTAACTGTAGGCATGTCAAAATGATAATGTTAGCTAAACATTAGTATGTTACCATGCTGAGGGTAGGTTTGTTGACATTTTATCGGTAGTTTGGTAACTAGATGGTCTTTTCTTTGGTGCCACCTTCACATTAAAACTTTACACAGCTGGTATGGTTTCTGGTGAGTAATTCGCATTACAGCGACGGGGTCGACTAGCTTGGCTATGGACGTATAGTCCATAATATAAAATATAGACATG
Source organism: Xiphias gladius (assembly GCF_016859285.1). NCBI lineage: Eukaryota > Metazoa > Chordata > Actinopteri > Istiophoriformes > Xiphiidae > Xiphias > Xiphias gladius. The sequence continues at coordinate 25,467,071 of NC_053415.1, read as the reverse complement.
TTCGCAAGAGGTCGCTTATGTTTCTCAAAACTCAAAACTAAGACTACGTTTCACCTAAAACCCGAAATCTGTATTTATTTCTCCTCCACCTTCAACAGAGTCGGGACGGGAAGAGTCCTCTTCACATGACGGCAGTTCACGGACGCTTCACTCGCTCCCAAACCCTCATCCAGAACGGTAAAACCTTGTTACGCTGGATCTACTAAAGTTTCACCGGTTGCATATATTCTCCCTTCGAAGTAACATTTTATTTCAGGTGGGGAGATCGACAGTGTGGACAAGGATGGTAACACGCCTCTTCATATTGCTGCCCGCTATGGTCACGAACTCCTCATCAACACGCTCATCACCAGCGGGGCAGACTGCACGAGGTTTGTGCTTCCGCCTGTCGATAAATTTGTGTCAGATTACCGCAGAGAAAATGCATGTAGTAAAAGACTGTTCTTTCTTTCTCCAAAGGCGAGGAGTCCATGGCATGTTCCCTCTCCACCTGGCGGCTTTGAATGCTCACTCCGACTGCTGCCGGAAGCTGCTGTCCTCAGGTAGCACACAGAGTGAATTGGCACAACGTAAATTTAGTTTTCCAATCAAGGTTGACGGTCGACGTTCAGGTCTCGTGTGTTTTAGCAGAATACGCTCACAGCTTCCAGTTTATTAGATACACCTAGCAAAAGGATCTGCAATAAACCCTACCTTCACCAGGGTTATAATGTTCAGTTTTTGCCGAAACTGTTTTAGGGAGGTGTTGATTCGACTTCATGGTTATTTTGGAGGCTATATTGCATTATACCGATAACCACACTGAGGGTAGGCTAAGTGACAGATAAATCTCACTGAATAATGCAATACAGTTCATATATCATCCAAAATGATCATACAACTGAATCAACAGCTCGATAAACAGTTTCAATAAAAACTGAACGTTATAACCTTCGTGAAGTTAGGATCAGTTGCAGGATTGCTGCAATAAAATTGATTAAACATTGTGTTTATCTGCTCTAAGGCAAGCTACAGTCGTTAACATATGCAGCTAACTAGCTTACCACCTACAGTAGTAATGTTGCTTCACTTCTAAAGCTAAGAGTTAGCATATCACGAACTAACTACGTTAGTTTGTGGGGTTGCAGGTTACGTTGAGTTTAGGGCTAGCTACTCTTCTACCTAGGCTAGTTAGCATTTAGCTGCAACAGTTTCTAGTGTTCATTTTTAACTCTCCATTATGTGTTATGTGGTTTAAAAAAAAAAACTGAGATCAAAATAAGTTTTTCAACTCCAGGAAATAGGAAAAAATAGTAGCTTTAGCTAAAGCTATCTTACCACCTAGCTTGAACTAGCCAGAGTGCAGTCACCGCAGTTTGGTATTTACCCCATTTTCTAGGTCTTATGAATTGTCAATGCTTTTTTTTTTTCCCCAAAAAAATTAATAATTGGATTGTATACTAATTTCTATGGCAAGGTTGTCATCTAGATATTTTTTTCCCGAAATATGTAGCATTAGCCTCAGCCTTGTAGCACAATGTAATTTGTGTAGCCCTCATGTGCATATTTAAGACGCAAGTCAGCCAGAGATGTTTTAACTAAACCCCTGAGTTAGTTGCGTTAGCTTAATTAGCCAGCTAGGAGTTGTCATTTTCATTAGCAAAAGTTCTAGTGAGTAAATCAAACTGAACTCAATTGTGCTGAAGTACAAAGTGTCTCTGAAAAGTTAGCTAATTTAAAAACTGTGGGTTTCTTACTTAAAATTCTAACTTAGCTGATATTTCTGAGATTTTCACTGCGGGGACATTGCCCTGGGTATTTGCTGATTCAGGGTCTGTTTCGGTTTAACATCATCTTAGAATGTGATTTTCAGGCAGGTTTGAGCCCGGTTGTTTTTCTTCCTCCCGCCGGTGAATTCCTCCACAAGCACACGTATTCAGCTCAGGCCAAATTCAAGTCACAGTGCTCCAGAAACAGACAAGGCCTCACTGAGTGTAATTACTCGCTGATGGGACCACTCTCTGCTGAATTCTCCTCTTAGAGCATCGACATTGGTAGTTAATATCTTGTTCAGATCTGAAAAGTTTCCTTGTTGCCTCTGGCACTGAAATAATTTGTCTTTCCGCTCGCCCAGTATATTTCGTTGGGACCCGAAAGAAGGTTTTTCCAATACAGCAGAGGAAAGAATGGTATATCAAACAAATGTGAAGTAGGAGTGGGGAAAAGACAACAGTCCTCTCTGGCTCTGGCTAACAAGGCCGTGGCACTTGTGTCTGGAGGCATGGAACAGGATGTAACTGGGCTCCTCATGTGGCTCTGCCGAGTTTCTGAAGTGAACAACAAAGACGTCATTTACATGTGCTTGAGCCCTGTGCAGCTGCAGTGTTGTGTCTGGTCAAGACTGTTCTGTGAGCAGTCGCGGCCTGTGCTTTTGAGTTTGCTGTTAAATCAGCAGCTAAAAGTCCCCCTTTGCACCGCATCTTAAGAGCCTTGAAGATTAGGCAAATAGTAAGATACAGGATTAAAAAGCCACGGCACAAGACGGCAGCACAGACGCCATGTTGTTCTTTTGTTAGTTACTCTACTGCGACTGCGATGTTACAACACGTTTATTTAGTAGACACTTTCATCCAAAGACACGTACAAAAACTGCATCACACCCTTATAGGAACAAAAGCTAGAGGCCATCAAAAACTGTATGTCCGTCCCCCCATTAAAAAAAAAAAAAGCTAGTCCAAGTCCACTTGTGATTGGATCATCCAAGGCGCATGTCAATGCCAGGTCCGAGCGGGGCCTACACCGCCAGTCAGACCGGATTTATTTCACTAGGGAGGGGTGATTTTTACATTACCTGCGCTCTTTAGTGATTTTTAATCCCGTCTGGAGCACGTACTCGGGTATTTCCCCCCCCGCCCATTAATAATTACAGCCACAATTACCTACTGTATGTAGGTACAGCATGTCCTTCGGGGATTAACGTCCATGAATCTGCCTGTGGGTCATGGAAAAAAGATGCAGCTTGTAATGCCAGAACTTGCCCGAGAAAGTTTTCTTCAGTATCAAAGTAATTCATTGATTGTACGTCCGCGTGTACACTGCAAACAGGAAGTAACAGCTGCGTTAATAGCTAATAGCAAGTTGTAGTCCACAGCTTAAATCACTGACTCCATGGAAACATCAGTGGCCGATCAAGATTTTGTTATTTAATGTTAATGTTGGGCATCTGCCAATACCAACATTTAGCTAACTGTTGATTAAATGTGTATCTTACACACTGAAATAACATCTGTATCTCTTCCTTTATGTCCATGAATGATGATGATAATAAAATTATTATTATTATTATTTTTTTTTATTATTATTATTATTACTATTATTATTATTAATAATAAAAAATTATTATTAACTTTTATTTATGTAGCTCCTTTCAAAATAAAGTATACTGTAAAAGCAAAGAATGAAAGTAAAAAAATAAAAGTAAATGTAATAATAAAACAATTAAATGAATAAAAATAGTTGAAACAATTACACCACAGACCCTCAGTTAAAGAGAAGTAGACATCTCAAGGCCATTATAATTATGATGGGACAAATTTTCAGCACATTAAAACTGATGCTGGTATGATGACGAACAACACGGCAGGGCAACCTGTAGTTCTTCCAGGTGCTGTTCCTGAATTCCCAAACATTTCAAGGGGTTCCTGGAAAAGTCGCCGCACTGACACGGCGCTGGGTTACGTCTTAGTCACAACGATGTCTCAATCTGTACTCAAACTAAGCTGCTTGCTGCACTTCCTCCGACCGTCTGAATGTCTCTGTGACCTTGGGATGGCGTGTCTCTCCGTCTGTTACCTGTTTTTTTGTGTTTTCCTGTCTACGCATGGCCAGCATCATGCACCGGCATCACCTAACCTCCCCCGTCCCCACCCCCACCTGTCGCACTAACACCTGTCTTCTTCCTCTTCCTGTCTCTCTCTCTCTCTCTCTCTCTCCCTCTCTGTGGTGGCTGCTGCTCCTCTGTGTTGTGTGGCCTCCCTCTCCGTCTCCCTGCGCTGCCCTCGTCAGGTCGGAGGTTTAGCATAGTGTGTAACGACTCGGTCCTGTCTGCAGGCTTCCAGATAGACACCCCCGACAGTCATGGGAGGACCTGCCTGCACGCCGCTGCTGCCGGAGGGTGAGCACCACCGTTAACTGTAGGACATACAGTTGGAGGCACAAGTTTAGACTCTGGTTCTTTTGATCTTCTTTATGATATGCATGTTAAATGTACCTGAAACTGGATAAATGTTAAGGCGGCTGGAATATGGATAAAGAAAAACTGACGTATCAAACTGTGAAATTGGCTTTATAGTTGCACGGCATTGTATGAGTTAAAAAATGTCTTTAAAGGATAATTCTGGTTTATTACAGCATGGCTCTTATGTTCATAGTTCTGGCCACTGTTTCTAGAATCTAGATCGTCTAAACACAAGCAGTCAAACGATCCGACAGTTTATCTATATCATCAAAACTACTTCATCTAGAGGTAAAATCAAAGGGTCAAGCATTAGCCAGGTTTCCATGCAAATAATCTCCCAAATTTCAACGGAATATCCAGAAAATCAGCGAAAGGAAACTTGGAATTACTGTTAGGAGATTATCGGTGGTTGGGTCTTGGAGATAAACAGCTGGTGGCGCCACTTCTCCGGTCGGGTGCAGTTCAACCAGTGAAGGAGGAGAGGGTGCAACGAGACCACGTCATTAAGAGAGCGCAGTGGAAAACCACGTGGAAAACGTGATGGAGAAATGCCATTTATGCACAAATTAATTTGAGGAAGGTTACAGCCTCCTCTTCGCTCCACACAGATCTGATGTTTTCGTCTGTTTCCATTGCACTTTGTTGCGTTTTGACTCATGGATTTCAGTCCACGTAACGGTTGACGGATATTTAAAACCAGACAGTTTGGGTACTAATTTGACCTTTCACCTTCATTTTGGCTAAACCCGTCTGATTGCCTGACTGCTCGCGTTTCCAGCTGGGAACATTGACGTGTTCCCGGCTCTCGTCGAAAAACCGAGTAGGTACAATATCACTATTAGCAACAGGAACGATGGTTAAAAACTTTGAAAATGAGTCACCAGTTGTACCAAGACGTTAAAACAAAACACAGGACATACAACGTGCAGCTAAACAATAAAATCCTGAAATCCAAGATTACGTCACCTCAAACTAATAGGAAACACCTAATACATCTCAAAACACTGAAGTACAGCAAGGACAAGTGATTTCCTTTGGGTCGTTAAGGGATCAAATTCAGTGGTTGTATCCTTTTTAAAGCCCTGCTTTGGGCAAAACAAAATACTGTAACGTGATGCGGTCTGAATGGTCTTTCTACGCTCTGCGTGCAGTAACGTGGAGTGCGTCAAGTTGCTCCTGAGCAGTGGAGGAGACCACAACAGGAGAGACAGCTGCGGCAGGTAAGAGAGCACGTTGCTGTCGAGTCAACGCTTTAGTTTGTAACGGTGTCACTGTTGTTTGGGTAATATGCCGATGAGCAGATCAGTCGAATGCCAAAAAACTTTATTGACATGAATTTGGTAGTTGAATGATTTTAATTCAAAATGTAGGATTTGCTCATTTTTGCTGTTTTGTGTGATTTGGAAACTGAATATTTTTGGGGTCATTTAAAGTCATCTTTTGGTCTGGAAATTGAAACAGGTCTATTTTTCACTCTTTTCTGACATTTTATAGATTAAATGGCAAAATATACCTTAAGTCCCCTGTCTAGCATTTATAATCACTATATAAACTTGTAATAAATGGTTTATAACGCACTATAATGTAGATGTAAGCAGATATGTCTTTATTAATTTATTTGTTAACAACCAAAACTCCTCCTGTGAAACACCCATAAGTGGAGGCTGCTGTATGAACAGATTATCGACGACGATATAGTAAGTGGTAGCTGTAGTTGAGAAAACTGAATTCCAAGCTCATTGAGACTTTTCGAGGCCCGCGGACACGCTGATACGGCTCCTTAGTCGCTGCAGTTTTGTAAAAACCTACAACAACAAGCGCTAAAATCTGCACTGGGAGACAAACTCCGCGGCCGCTTCATTAACTAGGCCCGTACGATCGAATGGAATTCAGTACAACAGCTCTGCCATGAATTCTACCTCTACGAGGTTTGTAATGTTCAGTATCTGTTGACGTCAGAAACGTGTAAATTCAATGATATGTTCATCACCGAGGTTATAGTTAAAGCTGGTGTTGCGAATGGTAAATGAACTGCACTTGTATAGCGATTTTCTAGTCCTGTCGGCCACATTCACCCATTCACACGCGTCCACTTTCTTTCCTATACATACTGCGCTTTCCACACACTCACACTCCCATGATACATCGGGGGGGTTCGGTGCCCAAGGACGCTTCGACATGCGCACTGGTGGAGGAGGAGCCGGGGATCGAACTACCGACCTCCCGGTTAGTGGACGACCCGCTCTACCTCCTGGTCACCTGAGTCATAGCCACCCGTCGTGCCGGACGAGATTATTTTAAAACTGTGTTGCTAATTTATTTAGAAACACCTTTCAGTATCATTGCTGTTCACCACAACAGATGAAGTTGAAATTATCGCCTCTACAGGGGCTGTTTTTATTTAACGGCACAGCAACTGTGGATTGTAGAGGTGTAGCTAATAAAGTGGCCAGTGGTTTGTTTCACTGCACGAATTCATTGTCTTTTATATATTTTAATCCTTTTTTTAACAAAATCGATTTTATTGAATTTTTTTCTCGTGTTTTTCTCGTAGTTCCGATTAATGCAATGGCATAAAACCACATTCAGACAAAAGCGTATGGTAAAAGTATTTTCATAGTTTGAAATAAACTCTAAGAACTTGAATCGCTTCCTTTTTTGTGCACTTCGTGACCGGATCCAAACGACCATTTCCCTTAATGTACATCCTTCATGTGGATTTTAGACCTAAACTTTATAAACCCGCGAATAAGTATAATACATTCAGGTGGTGCATTTTAAATAGAGCTAGAAGTCCAGTTTCCGTCTCTTATTTCTGCACTTCACCTGCTCCCAGTTGCACTTCACGGTTCGCAACTCACATGTGGTTGTGTTCGAGCCGGTAGATAATACAGAAGCTTCTCCTACAAACATTTACGTATCCAGACGCGTAAAACCTCTGCGGTTAGCCGTGCGTGTTCCTGTGACCGACACTACCTCCGTTTGTGCTCCTCTCGCCGCGCCTCCCTGGCCGCAGTCGCCGTCCAGCACCTCGGTGAATGAGCCGGAACGCCGACCGCGGCCAGACCTCAGGGCCCGACATCAAATCCAGGTTCAGAAATTGGGTAGAAAGGGCCTGAAATCAGAAGAGTGGAGGCTGCGGATTAATGCCCGTGGTTTGGGAACGAGGACGGGGACGTAAAGGTCAAGTCTCCGCGTACTTTTGGCCTCGTGGTTACATCCTGAGTTTAGGTATTGGAATTGTTACTGGTAGGAAAAACAAGCGGGATCACCGTGTCCCAATGTGTATATTGTGTTTTCCGGTTTTCCTTCCCCTGTTGTTGTTTTCCTGGTGATATGTCATCTGTTTGCCTGACTTTCTTTCTTTCTCTCTCTCCCTCCCTCTGTTGCTCCCCAGGACTCCCCTCCACTATGCGGCGGCCAGCCGTCACTATCAGTGTCTGGAGACTCTGGTGGCTTGTGGCACCGCCATCAACGCCACTGACCAGTGGGGGCGCTCTGCCCTGCACTACGCTGCTGCCTCGGACCTGGATAGGAGGTGAGGGGGGCAGGGAGACACACAGTGGTGGAAGGAGTGTTCAGATCCTCTACTTAAAGCTGCTGCAGTCGATATTTTTTACCAAAACAAGGTGTCAGATGACCGTGTGAAAGTTGTCGCCCGTAGCGTTGAGCCTACAGAGAACTACAGAGCTGAATCTGCAGCTTTCTCTCGACTTCACAGATGTTTGCAGTGAGTCTCGGCTCATTGTTTATCCGTCCAGACGGCGAATTTACTGCTCTGGTTCACGCTCGGCGCCCTCATGGTGTCATTTTCAGCCGCAGCGGGGCAGATGTTTTCAGAGAAACGGCTCTAAAAAGCCGCTGTCCCACCACCTGCTCGGCAGCAGGACAGCAGCCAGACCCAGTCAGAGAGCAGCTGGTGGACACGGTGGCGCATTTAGCAGCTGAAGAGCCAGATGTTTCCCTCAGGAGCTGGTGGAGACCAAAAACAACCACTCCAGATGAATGATAATGCTGCTCTGTAACTACTGGATGTGTAAATAAGCAACTTTTTGCCATATCAACTTTTAAGGTGTTGTTATGTCAATGTGTTTACAACTTGTCGCTGCGCATCAGTTCTTAATTAATTACTGGTAATTAATCAGTTATTAATTAGTTATTACTGGTAGTTAATCAGTTATTAATTAGTTATTACTGGTAGTTAATCAGTTCTTAATTACGAGCTGAGGTGGTGGTTGTGCTCCTGCACGGCCCCCAGGATCGACACCTCTGCAGCTTAGCCCCGTACGCCGCAGATATCCACGCTTACTCGTTGGCATTAGCGGCCGCCGCCACACAAAAGACGCTGTTGTTTGCGTGTGTTGATGCCTTTATCCTCTTTCATCTCACCCGCCCTCCCTTCCCCTCCCCCGGTTTTCTCCCCCTACACAGGCGTCGCGTTGCGCTGGAGCCGGAGAGTGAAGGAGTTCAGGCGGAGAGGGAGAAAGAGGCGGCGCTGTGAGTCCACACTGAAAGAAACACGAGGAGATAAAGAAATACCGGGCATTTTGTCCAAGGCTCTGTCCCAGTTCTACACGACCTACTAATGTTGAATGTACAAAAGACGTGAAAAGTGACCAAATGAAGTTTACTCAAAAACGTGTGCTCACTAAAACCATTTGATTTTAGTTTCTAAAGAGGAACGTCACTCAACGTCACTCTCCTTTACAATAATGCACATTAGGCAGAAAACAGATAAACTGATCCAATAAATCAGGAAAAAATTGTAATGTCATCATTTTTCAACACATCGTCTGAGCACATTGACTTTCTTTTTTCAGAAAAATACAATGACTTAAAAAAAATAAAATAAAATAAAAATGTGGGAATTTTACTTAAATTACCATTATTTATTTATTTATTTAATCATTTTTCAGGCAGAAAGGCCAAATATTTGCTGGTTTCAGCTCGTCAAATGTGAAGACGTGATTTTGTACAAAACACACAGAAAAGTGACCAAAGTAAGTTTACTCAGAAATGTGTGCATGCTTACTTAAAAAAAAAAAAAAATCACTTTTTTTTAAAGAGAATCAAACATCACTCTTCTATAATTCATTTTTCAGTTTACTTCAGCAGAAAACGTAAACACATTTTTCCAGATGGGGACGCTGGACAACAGCTCATTAAAGTGTTTGATTTGTGAGTGTTTTGTATTTCCAACACTGATGGACACTGTTGCCCCAAAAAAAAAAAAAATTCAGATTGTGGAAAGACATCCACAGGACCAACACTGAAACTGGATAAATCCACCGCTGAAAATAGTCCCCAACCAAAGCACAATTTCCTCCTGTTTGAACAACATTCGCAAAAAAACTACAATGCCCAGATGTTTGAGGAAATTACTGAGCATTTTTAAAGTATGAAACAATATATTTGTGAGCTTTTTTAAGATTTACAGTGGGCTGGAGGCTGAGGGCCACAGACAGGGAAGGGAAGACAGAAAGCATTGTTGGTTTTGGTCTTTTCATGGGATTTGTGGGCACTTAGACACTCGGACGTAATATTCTGTTCGTTTTCACGTGATGTGATTGATACTGACTGGGTAAACACACCGTGAAAACCCAGGAGATGACCAAAAAACCAGACAAAACCTCTCTTTGTTCACACAAATGTTGCCAAATGCACACACAGACACACACAAACTCTGACTAATGTTTGAATAACGTGCGCACATCTGCAGAAATCCTCCTGTCGATACGTGACACGCGACGGCATTCAAGCGTTGCCTTTACCACAGGGACACTTTGAAATCACGATGTTGTCTGTGTTGTGTGAGTCGCCGTCTTCGGTGGTAACCGAGATGTTGGGTTTTGTGTTCCAGGTGTTTAGAGTTTCTGCTTCAGAGCGGAGCGACGGGCTCGCTGAAAGACAAACAGGGCTACAGTCCCGTCCACTACGCCGCCGCCTACGGACACAGGCACTGTCTGGAACTGGTCAGTTCACCCACTGAGGCCTGAGAGATCTTTCGGCCACATGGAGGAAACAGTGACTGCAGGCGTTTTCTCCATCTGTTATCGATCATATTCTCACTGCACACCACGCAGCGACATTCCAGGGCCTCGTTTCCCTTAAGTCCTCTTGAGGCTAAAACGATCGTAAACTCGATCTTACGAAGCTTCTCCTAAGCTTAAGGGGTGCTTCCCCAAAAGCATCGTAACTGAAGACTCTTAGAGATGATCGTAGATGAACGAGCGTCTCCTACCCACTCGTAGGAGGTCAAGAGCATCTTAAGAAGCTCCAGAAATTGCAAGACGAACTCGAACTACACGTTTTATTTAAGATTTTATTGCTTTTTGTTGATTAGTAAGTCTCTATGTTCATCATTTAACATGCCAGCGTCCATCGTCATCCATCCTTTATCTTTGTCTCTTCCGGCTGAAACTTTCCTGATGGCATATTTTTTTTTAGGTTTTCCGGCTCCGCATTCCTCTCTTTTCTTTTTATTTATTTTGCGCATGTTGTTTTTGAAACTCTTGCATACGGCAGGTCTAATTCAGAAACGGCGAAATTGCCGCGGCTGTATTGCAGCTGAATCAATCAGCGTTTACCTCCTTAAACTTCCATCCGGTAATTTGGATTATAAAAGGCCAGCGAGCAGAAAGCTGCAGGCTGTTCACTGCAGGCCGTCAGTGTTCTCAGTATCATCTTCAGCTCGGCAGAGAGCTGACGTTCGGAAACTTTCAACGACGTGCTGCAGCTCTTGAGTGCCGCTTTGGGGAACGTGTTTTAAAAAATTTCAGAGCGTTCATAGAAAACGCCTCTGAACTCCCAAGGTCCACCGTTATCAGGAAACGGGGCCCAGATCGTTGTGTCTCCTGTTACGGCGCTGACCCCGATTTGTGTCAAAAACGCGCAGAATACTTAAAGTAAATCCATGGAAAACGGGGCCATTTGAGTTTGATACAGTACATGGGTGGAGAAATGGCTGCAGGTTGGGGCATCGCATTGGTTCAGGAATAATTTAAAAAACAAAAATAAAAAAAAAACAAAAACGTGTTGACTTGTTCTGTTGTGACCTGCAGCTGTTGGACAGAGATGACAGTCACCATGACGACCCCGAATCTCCGAACGCCAGGAGCCCGCTGCACCTCGCTGTGAGTTTGAGTTTTTTTTTAAAAATAATTTCACAAAAGATGGCAAAGTTGCTCAGGAACGTTGGTATAGCAAAGCAAGATTATTTGTATTTGTACACATTTCATACATAAAAGACAATTCAAATTCAGAGCAGATAAAATCCTTTGTTTTCTGTACTCTACTGCGTTTTGTCCACCTCAGTCCGCTTAGTACGCAGCTCTCGTTAACGACAGCTGAGCGCTACAGTGCAGCACTTCAGGGAACATTTAGATGATGTATACTTTTGTTTAATTTTCCGGATACAGTGGGGTCACGTTTTTCTGACGGTCTGCGTCAAAAAAACGTGACGTCCAGTAGTTACCAGGTGCTCGGCCTTTCCCTCACCTGGTTTAAAGGCTGAAGAACGTCAACCGAAAACGTCAGTGGCACGTCGGCGTCTGTACTCAGCCAAAGACTGTTCACGAGGTTAAGGAGCATCACTCTGTAACACCACTGTGCAACCCCCCTGTGGTTTACCCCGAGTGTGTCCGTACTCAGTGACACATCTGGCGGATCGCTTCACGTCGGTATCAGGGTTCGGGGCGCTTGATCAGGACATCCCTAGTATGGTGTATCGACTCTGTGATACAATTTGTGTCTTTTTTTTTTTTTTTTAGAGGATTATTCCGGCCTGTTTTCATAGGTGAGGTAATTAGGTTGTGCAGGCTGCGATGGCAGTGTACTCACCGCGTTATTCACCGGGATCTGTAAAGGCTGTGGTCAGACGATCAGACGAGTTGTGAATCAGGCAAACCTACCTGGAGGAGGACACGAGAGCTAAGAGTAAATCCCCCAACATGTAGGCATCCATCAGTGACGCTTGCTGTAATGGACTCGAGCATTTCCTGGACTGAGACGATCTGGCTTCACTGTTTGCTGTTTGTTTCCAGTGCTCGTTGATAGTAGCAGTGTCGTTTCCCAGACAGAAGCAGTCGATGAAAATGAAATCTTAAAAACTATAACCGTAAGACTCAGGCTGTCGTAAACAGGAGTTTTCCTTTGTGATTCCTCAAATCGATCAACTGTCATTCCATGCAACATCGTCACAAATAAGAAACCGGTGTACCTTTGAAGTTCGATGCCACATTGGGTTTTTCTTGTCTCTGGGAGCTTTACAGGTGTGGTTATCATCTACTGAGTGATTTCTCCGTCAGTTGCTAAAATTTCTGGCTTTCCCACTTTCCTTCTGCGCTTTGTGTTAAGGAACAGAAGTTCCATATCAAATATTAGCATTTTAAGCCCTTTTTTTTCTGTAGATATTAACGCTAAAAGGATGTTGCTATAGGTAATAGGTTATAGATGATTGAATTCTCCTTTGAAATCGCTTTTCAAAGGAGGTAAATATGTGAATATGTAAATGTGGGTGTTAGTTACAGAGTCTCTGTCTCTTTCTGCAGGCGTACCACGGCCACGCTCAGGCCCTGGAGGTGCTGCTGCAGGGGGAGAGGGAGGTGGACCAGGGGGACGAGGTGGGGAGGACGCCCCTGGCCCTGGCCGCCCTCCGGGGCCACATTGACTGTGTTCACACCCTCCTCAGCCAGGGGGCGTCGCCGCGCACCACCGACAAGCAGCACGGACGCACCGTCGTACACCTGGCCGGTGGGTTCAATCCCGTGTTGTTCGAATGACTTTGATCCCGCTTGCCGTGTCTTTGCTCGACGCGGTTTCCGCTTCCCGCTTCTCCGTCGCTGTTGACATCTGGTGCCGACGCATGTCTAGCTGCTTGTGGCCACAAGTATGTGGACACTTTGTCGTCCAATGTTTTTCAGTGTTTGGGCTAGACCTCTTAGTTTCCATCGGGGGAAGTCCTAATGCAACAACATAAGATATTTAAGACAGTAATGCTCTTCAAATCTTGTGTGAGCAGTAAGAGGAGGGCGCCTTTCCTGTTTCCAAGCCCTGCTTTTCTCAGTTCGTTGTGGAAGAGCTTGGAACGCCGACTGTGGGCCAGACCTTATCAGGAATGCTCTTGTGGCTGAATGGGAGCAGATCCCTGCAGCCAGGTTTTAAAGTATTGTGGAAAACCTTCCCAGAAGAGCGGAGGCCGTTGTAGCGGCAGATTAATGCCCATGGTTTGGGCTGAGACGTTTAACCATCGCATGTGGGAGCAACGTTCGGGCGTTCACATACTTTTGGCCACTGGGTTATTTCTCTTTCCCCAACCTAAACTCAAATAATCCAGCGTCCACCTCTAAGAATATAAGTGTATTAATCACCTTAGACTACTTACTTTTTCATGCACCTCAGGGATGGATCTGAATACACACAACTGTTTGCATTTACGTAGCTCTTTCGTGGGGGTTTCAGTGGTGACGTGTTCAGTGATGAAGCCTTAAAAAAAACCCTCTCTCTCTGTTCGACAGCTTTGGGGCTTTAATCTCAGGAAGCAGAGTCACATCTGGTGGTTGCAAAAAATTGTCCTTCAGGACTGGAGCCAGAGCACAACAACAACAACAGCAGCTCGCTGATTTTGCCCACGTGTTATTTATTGAAGAATATGTTTAAGAGGGAAGGTTATACTAACAGGACTGCTGAACTTTGGAAGATACTCACCTCGTCTCCCCGAAGCCTCATCGTAGCTCCAGATAAACGTGCCTCAAAACGAGGACAGTGGCTTTTTGCCCCCCCCAAATCAAATACACTGGAAGTGGTTTAGGAAGGGATCATTTAAAGACCAGCACAGCAGGAGCAGAGACTTTTCAGTACCACTAACAACACACTGTCAGTCCATGAGATGGAAGCTACAGCCGTTTTCCCAAAGACGCTTTTTGTCTCATTTTTAATGATAAACTATTAAAATACATTCAAAACACACTGTGACATTATGCTTGACGACAAAAAGGGAAGAAGAAGTGTGATTTCAGTTGGACAGGAGGGTGTTATTTCGGTCACTTGCCATATTACTGTACACACTGCTGCTCTTACTTGCTCGTTGACGTAACCAATAACTGCACCCACAAGAACTGGTTATCTGTTGGAAGTATTGGTCGCGGCCTATATTCCGTTCACTGCTGGTTCTTATTTTCTATTTTCCTGCCGTGGTTAATCATCAGAAATTCAAATCTCACTGAACTGATGTGTCATCTAACTGACTATTAATAAACATTTCCGTCACTCCCTGTTTCTTGTTCTCGCTCCGTCACGCCCTCTCTCGCTCCCTGCAGTGATGAACGGCCATACGACGTGTGTGCGCCTCCTGCTGGATGAATCGGACGGTGCAGACCTTGTAGATGCTGCGGACTCTCAGGGACAGTGAGTGATCCTCTCTCTTTGGTTTGTTTTTTTTCTGCCAGTGGCTGTTCCTGATTCGTTCCTTTGCCGTTTTGCCTCCCGTCTTGTCTTTCTCAAACCCTTTAACTGCCTCGTCCTCGCCTGCAGAACTCCTCTGATGCTGGCGGTGGCAGGAGGTCACGTCGATGCCGTGTCGCTGCTGCTGGAGCGGGAAGCCAACGTCAACGTGGCCGATAACCACGGCCTCACTGCACTGCACCTCGGGGTGAGCATTAAACCCTGGGTTTGTGTTTTGAAAAGGCCTTTCAGGGCTAATTCTCTCCCTTCCTCTGTTCTGCCTTTATGGAAATGGTGCAATTATAGACTTGACATGACTTTGATGATAATGGAAGTGACGCACGTCTGTCCATCATATAAATTAAATAAATAAATTAAAGGCGATCACGAAATGCAGAAAAAAGAGGAGCTGTGAGATAACAGACATTTGAAGACAGAATAAGTTAAAGTCTACAGTTATTCCACTGGCGCTCTCCAGACTCTATATACTTATGGCATCAGTTTCTGTGTTGCTTACCTTTGGAAACCTGTACAGAACATTTTCATAAGCTTCTCTTCACTTGTTTTTCTCTGAGGTTTCCAAGTCAGATTCACTAAACTTGGAAACACCTCACTGCACGAACATGTCATAAATCGCGTTTTTCAGCCTGGTGCATGTCGATCGTTTGTGAGGGAGCTGCACACTGGTGAGATTTTGGTATATTTAAACTCATATGAGGGTGTTATGGTTTCAGGTCAAATGGGTTTGTTTTTTTTGTTTTTTTCCCTCCGTGGAGACAGGCAGACGATCTGTACGTGCCCTGTACGACAGGTGTCAACCACTCCTAAATATAGTCCGTATAGAGAAAATTCAAAGCGAACGCCGGAGATCCTCTCCTCTGTCGCTCCTACGTGCCACTCGCCAGCGCGCCGGTTAGTTAGAGTGGTTCCTGCGTGAGGCCCGGAGCCTGGCAATGTTTTCTACGTTGAGCTGGACAGTAAATCAAATTACAGACATTATGAAGCTCTTTTCAACCTCCTAAAGTGTAAACATCTGCTTACCTGTGAATAGGGTTAGCATGATTTTTTTTTGTTTTATACTACATTTGTTTGTGCTTGCAATCAATAGTCTGTATATTTTTCTATTATCTGCTTCTCATGGAAACCATTTAAATATATCACACAGAAATGAATGTGAACCAGTAGCTTCATAGAAGCCCAAAAAAAAAACCACAGCCTTAAGACTCGTGTTATGATTTAAAAAAAATGGTTGACAATAATGTAACGTACACTTAACTCGCAGTTAACAAGCTAAAACATGTGGAACCCGTCTTCTCTCCCCAGCTGCTGTGTGGTCAGGAGGAGTGTATCCAGTGTCTGTTGGAGCAGGAAGCCTCGGTTTTGCTCGGGGACTCTCGGGGTCGTACAGCCATCCACCTGGCCGCGGCCCGAGGTCACGCCTCCTGGCTGAGCGAGCTGCTGAGCATCGCCTGCTCTGAGCCGCCCTCCCTGCCGCCGCTGAGAGACCACAGCGGGTACACGCCGTTGCACTGGGCCTGTTACTACGGTCAGTGTCGGAGTTTCCCAGCACCCTCACATACATTCATAGTTACCCTCAGTCTTCACATGGTTGTTTTTAATCCTTTTTATTTTTTTTATACATACATTTAGAAAAAACGCTGGTTACTGTGAATCTGTGACTCTGAGTCTGTGACTCTGTGACTGAGACTCTGTGACTGAGACTCAGTGAGTTAGACTCTGGGACTCAGTTACTTTGTTACTCTTGCTACTCTGTGACTCTGTGATTCTGTGACTTCGTGACTCATTCTTATGAACACGATAACTCAAGGAAAAGTTCCGTCCTTTACTGTATGTGTGTCTTTTTGCATCTGAAGGTCAAGAGGGGTGTGTTGAGGTCCTGCTGGAGCAGAAAGGTTGTCGCTGTATTGATGGGAACCCCTTCACTCCACTGCACTGTGCTGTGTAAGTCACACATTTGTAAAGTGTTATTAATTTTCATTGTTTTCAGTTTTTACGGTCTTCGATACGTTTTTACTGATTCTTGGGTTTAGGATTTGAATGTATTGTATAGAAATTAGGAGCCAACGCCTTATCACAAGAAGTACGAAGGGAAAGTCTCAATGAAAGAAAATAAAACTCCCTTTAAATACTTTTCAAAGAGGCAAAGCTCTAGAACACGATTGGCTCTCTGTTTCTTATACAAGACAGTCACCCAACAGAAAACTTCCAGATCCTAGCAAGAGTCAAAAGTTCAACATCGGTATCACCCTTTATGGTAAACACAAAAGACCACGAGCTGATCACAAAGGACAGGATGTCCCTCCAGGGAGGGGGGGCTCCCAGAAATATGCTGCACATCCTGACAGCACAATGCCAAGCGTGTGGTCTTTCGATCAAATCAGTTGCAAAGGCAACAGAATAACAGAAACGAATACAAAGTGAATGAAGGATAAACCCCAACGCCGCGTGCTAGTTTACTTTTACATGATACGCTGAAATAAGAGCTGGAGCATACTGAGTTTTGCACCCGACTCGTTTTCAGCAGCTCGATCTGAATAATGGTTCACAGCAACGACGTTAATGAGCTCCCAATATTGATCCGATGCATAAAAAGGTGAACTCGTAGTTAACGTGCAGCGATCAGCGGATCATTTCTCTAGAGAGGAGCCTCCGCTCCGTTGAGCTACAAAAGCCCGGCTCGCTGGTAGTTGTACGCTGACGATACCGAGTGATGTGTCTCTTCGCTCACAAACAGTCTTTGGCGGAGTCCAGTCAACGGCGTGGAGAGAGAGGCATTAACCCGCAAAACCAAAGGTTACACAATTAACATTAATTAGCTACAGCCGATGTAATCGGTGTTGGTCATTTTAACTGGAGTGGTCAGCTCCGACTTCGGAACCGGATCCGAAATGGAGCAGAGCCCAGCCCTAGTTTAAACGCATCAGAATACATGTTCCCACTTGGACTCCGAGAGCTGATCATTTATTTGCCGTCAATCGATCTATTAATTAGTTATCTGCCACACAGATTCATCATTTCGTCTTTCGAATGTCATCCATCATCATTTATTCTTTGTTTTTTAGACCAAACGTCCAAAATCAAAATGAGTTCAATGTCCATCATTCATGAAACAGAGAAAAAGAAGCAAATCGTCCAATAAGAGAAGCTCTGGGATTTTTCCTCGAGAAATGAAAGTTGTTTTCTATTCATCAGTTTATTGATAAGACTTTAAGTGTTTAGCATTTATAGGCATCATTTAAGTATAATTGAGTTATAACATAGATTATTATTTCTAGCAGATGTAAAGGTTTACAAATGTATTTGTCAACAACTGTAATTCAGTTGTAATGATATAAAATGTGTCGTAATAGGAAAAGACATAATGCACAGTATTTGTCAACAATTAATAAACACTTAAAATGGCCTTGTAGCTGCTTACAACTACATCATATACACATTTATTAAATGTGTATATGATGCTAATAAATGCTAAAAAACTGTTACCGTTACATCCACTAACTATTTGAGTGTTATTTACAGGGTGAATGATCACGAGCCGTGCGCATCCCTGCTGCTGGAGGCGATGGGATCAGACATCGCAGGCTGCAAGGACGCCAAGGGCAGGTGAGGGGCCCGAGTGTGTGTCTGTCTGTGTGTGTGTGTGTGTCTGTGTGTGTGTGTGTGTGTTTTGTGTGTCTGTGTGTGTGTGCGTGTGCAGGTACGTAGACACCACCGCACTGTTGCTGCTCTATCTTCTGTTTTCATTCCTCCCTCCCCCTCCCCTGCAGGACTCCTCTTCATGCCGCGGCGTTCGTGGGCCACCTCGACTGCATCCAGCTGCTCCTTTTGCACGACGCACCTGTGGATGCCGTGGACCAATCGGGTCGCACGGCACTGATGATGGCGGCCGAGAAGGGCAGAGTCGGGGCTCTCGGTACAGAGACTTTTATTTGGCCGACGGCCTCGTTACAGCGGCGTGTTGCTGCCGCTGCTGTGTCATGACGTTTAGCCCTAGTTTTGAAATTTAATCTGCGTGTTCTGTCTTGTGCTCCAGAGGTGCTGTTGACCAGCGCCAGCGCCAACCTCGGTTTGACGGACAAAGACGGCAACACCGCCCTGCATCTGTCTTGCAGTAATGTGAGTGTCCACAAGGGGGCTTGTATGTCTGGTTTGTCTTAATCCCGGTGACCGTTCCACTGAGGTCGTGTTCCCTGTGTTTAAGAAAACCGCTCCGCCGCTGTTTTCAGTGAGGCTCGCCCAAAGCACCGGTTTGTCCTCGTCACTGTCAGTCAACATGTCAGTAACCCCCGTCCCTGACCCCTCTGCACTTGATTGTAAACCCCGTTTCTCTGCTGCCGAAGCGATCCGAGCAATATTCGAGCATCAGGATTGGTTGTGTCCCGTTCTCTGTTGCCGGAACTGAGGCTGTACGGAGTTCACTGAATAGTTGCCCGTGTTGCTCATCGGTTCCGATGCTTTCGGGCCTCGACCCTCACCCCCAAGAAGTCAGCAACATTAGTGACACGATTTGATTTGAGAGAAACCTGAGTAAACATCAGGAGTAAACCTGTTATTTCTCAGTTATGAGGCTCTTAGTTGCCGCCAGCCTCACCACAAAACTCACTGGTTAGTCGCGCTACCGAAGTCCGTAAATAAACATCACCCATTGTAAATCTTGACCGCAGCTATTCACATGAAATAAATGCATGTTTTCAAATAGTCTAGAAACTGTGCAGTGCATCCACGTTTGGCAGTGAAAGGGCTTTAGCGCTCCAGGTATCATGACTTTTCAAAGGGCAGTCGCGTTCTTCGAACTCTGCTCTCGCAAATCGTCGCCTCCAATATTTCGAAATGATATCATTAATCAATCGTAAGACCCGACCTGGACCTGCATAAGCAGCAGAAAATAGACGGATGGACGGATGGATTAACCTACTGAAAAACATAGCCTGAGAATTTAAGGTCCACGTCCATCAGAGGACCGGGACAACAGCACTGGATTTTCAAGCCAGTTTTTGCTAAAAAAAAATCAAACACAAAAACACTTTATAAGTAGCGTTACTGCCTACAAGAGGCTATGAGAAGGAAGAAAGGAAGACTTTTCAGAACCTGCAGACACTCTGACCTCGGGACGACACTGGGATCGGGATCTACCTTTCTCTAGACCTCAGAGCCCGTTATAACCCGACTTCTTCTCCTTACAGGGAAAAGAAGACTGTGTGCTGTTGATCCTGGAGAAACTGCCCGACACTGCGCTCATAAATGCCACAAATGCAGCGCTGCAAACGTGAGTATCTAAGTCCCTCATTTCTCTGTGACGCCCGGCGTTACAAACCATCCATGTAGCGAATGTACGGGTGAATGTGTGATTCAGGGCATGAAAATAGTTTTCCTCCCTGACAAAATCTTTATGAACGTTGGGGGGGTGTGTGAGTTAAAGGAAAACGCTGGGAAAATCTTTTGCAACAGATGTAGAGGCTCAACAGGAGGAGGTCGAGCAGGACGGACGCAGGACGATGATCCTCTTTTAAAAACTACTTTCATGATCTCTCTTTTCCCGGTTGTTACCGTCAGTCCTCTCCACCTGGCGGCTCGTAGCGGTCTGAAGCAGGCGGTCCAGGAGCTGCTGTCCCGAGGGGCCAGCGTTCAGACGGTGGATGAGAACGGTAGGATGAACCCGGTCTGGTCTGATCCAGGCCTTTCCTGTGACAGGCTTTAGCTGCACGCCACTGTCATCGGTCAGCATGAATGTTTTCCTCCGTTCCCGCATGAACTCGGCTTGTCTGAACTGTTGTAGTGTGATTTTTTTTTTTTTTCCTGCGTTTTAAAGACAGTTTCCGTGTGAATCTGTCTTTCAAATGGGGTTCCCACTGGTCATGGAGTTCAGAAACATCAGAGGATTTTACAAATGGGACGTTTCCTGCTTTCCTCAGTTGTCGCGTTAAATGGCGGTCGTCTGTTTTAAAGTGTTCTCTTTGGACGATTTTCGCCTTTTACCCGACATTGACAGTAGAGAGAGGACGAGGAATGAGGGAGGGAGAGAAAGTCAGGGGACGTTGCTTTTTAACCAGCAGTCCCACAATTTAATAAATCCATGAAAACCTTTAATCTAATGATCAAAACTAATCTGTGTGTCTTAAAACGGCGCTCCAGATTTAGCGTTGAACTCCTACAACGCTGTCGGACTCACAAAACAGTTTATAAAAAAAAATCAAAATCCTTTGGGCACAACCAGACGTCATTGTCTTTTTAATTCCACACATTCTTCTTCCTTGAGAAAAAAAACAACTTGTGCCTACATCACCCACAATGCAACTTAACCGCCGGCAGCTCCTTCAGAGGTCTGGGTGTGTTACGCTAGCAGCGGCTAACGTGGCCTGGAGGCTGTTTTCACCCCAGGAACAGACCTCCGTGTGTAGATTCCCCCTTTAGTTCGGGTGGTGGGTGTTAAGAGCGTGGTCAGCGGACCTGGGGGGAGTTAAGTCCCTCAGCTCATGGACGAACACGGCATCGTGATCGCTGTTCACAAAATATGACCGAGTTATCAAAGCGCCGCGAAGACGACTGTGGGAACTCTGGTTTAAACTGTGTCTCTGCTACTTGTTTGCTGGTCACGTGTCCTTTAGACATTTTGAAGTCCAACTGAAATCAAATTTGCTGATTTTTTATTTTTTTTGGTCTCCTACAGAACATACCTGCTCTGTAACTCACTCGTTCCTGTGTTTTCTGAGGAAAAAAAATCAGAAACCAAAAGTTCTGAATTTACACATTATATTTTTTTGGCGTCACGACAGCGCCCCCTGGATTTGCATCAACTCGACAGACTGGCGTTCCTGTATGCGTCCACGTAGGCGGAGGCCAGTCAAGTGCCGTCAGCGTTGCGTCGCAGGCAGAATCAGACGCCGAACAGGAACCCACAGTAGCTTTCCTGCCCGAGTCATGAACACGTCCTGTCCTGGATATATTACGCAGTGTGATGGCATCATTTTAAACTGTGGTTTCAGTTGGACTTGAATTGAATATCAGCGGTGTTGTGTCGTCCCCCCGCCCCCCGCCCCCCCATGTCAGCCGGCTGAACACTAACGGAATGCTGCTCCGTCCCTCCCTCTGTCTCCTGCCCCCGTTCCCGCTTCGCCTTCCCCGCTTCCTCCACGTCCACGTCTCGCCATCCTCCTCCTCCTCCTCCTACTTTTTCCCTTTTCTCCCTCTCCCTCCCTCCCTTTTTCCTTTCTGTCCTTCTCTCTGTCTCTCTGCCTCAGGTCTGACCCCTGCTCTGGCTTGTGCTCCTAGCAGAGAGGTGGCTGACTGTCTGGCTCTCATTCTGGCTACCATGATGCCTTTCTGCTCCCCTTGCAGCTCCGGGGCTCCCTCCCCAGGCTCCCTGTTGAGGCAGCTGCCCCACCAGGGGGGTAGAGGCCCGGGCACCGGCCCTCGGGGGCCACGCAGCCCCAGGAACCCCTCCGGACCCTCCAGCGAGGGGACCACCGAGAACGACTCGGAGGACTCGGAAACCTTCTGACCCCTCCGAACAGACTCTCTACCCTCCTACCTCGAACTGTGCACCTGAACTTTCGACCCCCCCCCCCCTCCCGGGAACGATGCAGCGTTTTTACTCTGTGAAGTGCACTCTTCAGGTAGAAGTGTAGAGACCCGGTTGTGGCACAGTGTGGATGTTTGCAGTTACGGAGCGAAGTGTTCAGTATTAAATCAATCAATAAATAATCATGGATAAATTGAAGAAGAGGAAAATATTGAAGAAAAATATATAAATGAAAGAATAATTTGTAAAGAAAAATTTAAGAAAGTATTTAAAGTCATTATTACAAAATGTTATTTCATCACTCTCGTTTTCATAGCAACAGGGTTTTCCGGATTGGAACTGGAACTTCCAGGTGCTGCAGACGAAACAAAGCCTCATTCAAAACCCCATTGACATTTGTAACGACTTTAACGACTAAAAATCCAGCCTTGGAGCAGATTCTTCCTCAAACAGGTTGTCGTGTGGCTCACGTCCTACGTTTAGTTGAGGACAGTATCTTTTTGTAAAACAGTCTAATATTGGCGTTAATTCAATACTTATGTTTTTTTTTTTTTAGCAGCAGCCTTTAACAAACACCATTTCCCATGAGCCCTAGATGTTTGCGGGCTGATGCCGCGCTCACGTCCCGTCAGAGTTACCGTAGCCACCGGTTAACAACGTTCACGTCAGTTACTAAACGTGGCGCTGCCGTGAACAAGCGCGGCATTTCAACCCAAACTCAGCGTTATTACACTCTGTTCAAATTAAACTCCTGCGTCGTGCAACATTTATCATTCCTGATACTCGTTGTTGCAAATGTAATGAGGAGTTGAGTTTCAATAATATCTTTTTCTTCTAAGTATTTTCCGTGGCGGAGGAAATATTCAGAACCTTGAACGTAACAATACTTTATGAGAAGTAAAAATCCTGCATTGAATATAATACGTATATGTATTATAGGTAAATATACTCAATGCAGAAAAAGGCCCCGTGACGATTATATTATTATATCATTAGATTATTATTCCTGATGCATCGATGTGAAAGAATTTTACTGTTGTAGTTGGTTGAGGCGGAGCTAATTTTTCCCCCTCATGGATCAGTCTTCTGATGATTTTTCTCAATCAACTGATTGTTTGGTTTGTAAAAATTAAGCAGATACTGAGGAAGCACGACGACCGCCGTAGAGCCCGCTGCTTGTTTTGTCCGAGCAGCAGTTCAGAGCTCAAATGAAGATAAAATAATTGAAAGTGATTGAAAGAAAGAGCAGGAACCTTGAAATGTTCCACCTTTTTACATGAAAAACGACTCCAAAGACTGTCAGGATAGTTGTCTTTAATTGTAGCTGATAAACGTAGTTTCCCTCTGAGTACGAGTACCTCACATTTTTACTTGAATAAATCTTCATATGATTATTTCTCTTTTTGTGTATTTAATATTGAACATCTGGGGCTCCACACACTGCGGCGTCTGTGTCTCCTGCTCTTCGTGTGGGGAACGGGTACAGAATCGCCCTCCTCTGACGCCAGGCTGGAGGCCCTACAGCGGTTTTGTTCTTTTGTTTCTCTTAGTGCGCTTTTCCAAATAAGTGAATAATTAATTAAATGAATGAATGAATGAATGAATGAATGAATGAATAAAAACAACGATCGGAGCAGCTGCACTGCCCCGGTCTGAGTCCTACAGCCGAACAAGTTGCTCCGCGAAAAACTGTGGCTGAAGAGGGATTCGATCCGGACCAGTTCTGGGTTCGGGGTCTGCATGCTTGCGTAAACTCACACCACGGTTCGTTCTTCCTACTCACGGGTGCTTAAATCCAAACCGACCTCGGTACTTAGTCTCTGCATGGCGCAGCGACTCGCCTCTGAGACTCCATTTTGTCATAAAAAAGAAAAAAAAAGAAAAAAAAGAAAGAAAAAAGGAAAAAAAAAAGTAGCCATTTTTTAACTGTTTGTACAAAATGAAGTAGACCATTAAGAAAGCTGAGTGTAATTTTAACCTTTTTCTGATTTTCGGCTTCTTGTTGTACCAAATATTTGACGTCTACGCGTAAATAATTACACACGAGCAGGTACGCACACGGTAGAGCTTGTTTTTAACTGTTAACCGAAGCACAAAATTAGGGTTTTGCTGCTGGAGCGTGAAGCATTACAGCCTTCGTAAGATGTTTAGTGGTTCGAATACTCCCCAGGAAAGAGGATCTGGCGTTGGGTACATCTCAGCTCCCTCAGCCACATTTACGTTTCCCCTCGTTTGCGTCTCTTTCCACGCGTCCGTCGGTCGGTTCGCCGCTTTGGTCCAGAATGAAATCGTCTAAACAACTATTATGTGGAGGGTCGTGAATTCTCCGCGCAGACATTCGTGGTCCCCGCAGGATGAAACCGTCTGACTTCGGGGATCCGCCGACTTTTCCCCTAAGCGCCACCGACAGGTCGACGTTCCCGGCTTTCGCGGAAACATCTCTACAACTACTGGACGGATCGGTACGGACGTCAGCGCCCCCCTCAGGATGAACTGTAATAAGTTTCCAGGAAGCGCCGTCATCACGTCGAACTATTTGAAATTAAATTGGCAAACCATGTTGACATTTGATTAATCGTTTCAGTAATTTTCTTTTTTCAAGCGAAACTGCCAAATGATTCAGGATTTAACGTTTTGTTTGTCACGTCTGTTGGTCGAATAAAACTAGGAATCTGAGAAAACACGACTTAGGTCAGTCAGTCAGAAACGAAGGAGGCGGCGCAATTTGTAACCAGAAGCGAATGTTTCTCTCTCTCCCGTTTTACGAAGACAAACGAAAGGGAAACCGGATTTTGGTCCGACGGCGCCATTAAAGCGAATCCTGGTCTCGCGTATCCTCGCGCCTCCAGGCAGAAATACGCCGATTTTTACCCTGGTTTACGATGACGAACCGGATCGGTTCCTGGGTCAGGACCGGGTAACGATCGAACGAGGGAACTGGGATGTGCCCACTGATGGACACAGGGTTTGTGAGGATGCGACTGAAAGACGAGATGATGACGTGGATTTCACGCGTGTTATCCTGTGGCCTGGAACGGCCTCCTGCACTGTTTCGACTCCATGTTTATTGCTACCTGTGGTGCGTGGTTGCACACTTTGTAGACCAGGGGGGCCAACGGTGACCCGCTGACGTCGTTTCCCCACCCGGGCAGCTCTAAAATGTCTAATCACGCGCGCCCAGATTCTCCATGGAGACCAAATCCCTGCGACGACGAAAAGCTCAGTTCATTGTGGCGTTTATTATCTATAACACATGATGGTACAGAAACTGCCAGCACTTAAATGTAAAATAGCACAGGGCCTTGACCACTTTCATCCCCCGTCTGTCCAGCCACCAGCGATGTGCCATATCGTCTCAAACGTGTCCAGTGCCTTGATGTCGATTACTTTTTAAATTTGTTTTCTATTACGACATGTCCCATGTTAGAAGATCCTAATATTCTTATAATTTTAAAGGGTCGGTTCACCAAAATTACAAAATAAGTTATTATTATTATTATTGTTATTATTTTTATTTTATTATTATTATTTTTTAAATGAACTGTCATGGTACTGAGTCGTGCAGGTTTGTTCAGGTTCGGCGATTTTTTTATTTTTATTTTTTTAATGCATTTCTGCCTTTAATTGACAGGATATAGTCAAGAGGCAGAAATCAAAATCAGTGATCAAAAGCTCCAGAAGAGCTACTAAATGGACCTGGAGGTGAGATTGTTTCGTCAGTGCCGCAGTTTTTCGCGATAATCCACAGAGCTCACTGTGAACACTTTTTTTTTTTTTTTAATTTTCTGTTTTTGTGTTATTATAATTTAAATTAAGTGATTGACAGAAAATTAATCAAACAATTTTCTTAATTGATAAATCATTTAAAGTCGTGTTTTAAACAAACATTTGCTGGTTTCAGCTTCTGAAATATGAATATTTGCTGGTCTCCTACGATATTAAAACTAAATCATTTTAGGTCTGAATATGTTAATTTGATCGTTGGGGACTTTTTTTTTTTTTTGCTATTTTCAATTTATTGATCAGTGGAGAAAATAATCGCCAGTTAAGTTGATAATGGAAAACAGAAATCTTGAAACCATATTTTTGCTTCTTTTTCTTTTCTCCTCAGTAGGTCCAGTTAAATCTGTACTCTGGTCTGTGGAGTATCCAGAGTAATCAGGACAATTCTCGGTAAAGACGCATTGATGTGACCTTTTCTTTTTTTTAATTACGCGTGATATTCCAACCCACGTTCACTTTACTGGTGTGGAGGCAGAGGCCAATGTCTCAAAACGTCGACATTTTGGTGAGCTGATTCTTTAACGTTGAGCGGAATGTGAGCAGTTATGTCGGAGAGGAGTTTGCTTTGCATGAGGGACGATTATGCAGATGTTTTTTGGGGGGTTTTCTTTTTGTGTGTGAAATGGTGTCTAACTCCACTGTTTTCTCTCCTTTCAATGCTGATGATTTTCTTACCTGTCAACAAACCCCATGGAAAGACCAAAAACAGTGAAGTGTTAGTTGGTCTCTTAATACGACTTCCCAGGCCTGTTTGTTCCCTAACGAAGACATAAATCTTTTTAAACAGCTCACAAATATATACTTTTATTTTTTTTTTCTAAAAAAAGGATAAATCATTTCCCAAAACAGCTGGGAACTGTAGTTTTTTAAGCAAACGTTACTGTACCAGGAGGAAATAGTGCATTTGCTGGGGACTGCTTTGAGCTGCGGATTAATACACATTCAACGCTTTAGTGAGTACCTCCGACGGCGGGACGGCGCCGTGTGTGAGATCGGTTTAAAGCAAACTACAGGGCTGCTCAATGACGTGTTTCTGAGCACTTCTAATGCGCTTTAGTGGGATGAAATCAATGTCGGTTTTGGTCTTTTCGTGGGATTTTGCTCTTCCTTTTAAGTTGCCTGTGTGTGAGAGCGTGTTAGCTTAGGTACTGATATGAAACCGAACTGCTTTTGTATATAATGTTGACGTAAAGAGCTTTGTATGGAAAAAAAACCAACAAAACAAATCCAATCTCCATCAAAGAGGACTTTGAGCACAGAGTGATGTCTCCATCCTAAACGGTTGAATATGAAGTGGTTTTTTTTTTTTTTAATTTTGAGTTATCTTTTCAGAGCAAACTAAAAGGTGTGTATATTAATGAATTCATTTGAAATCTAAATTGAAACCCCTGTTAGCTGCAGTTAGACTGAAACAGAGACGACTCTTAGCGCCTGGTAAGCACACACGTTGTTAACAAGCAGTCTCTCTCTGCCTCTGCTGAGAGACTGAATCTGTCTGCCAGTATTATGAATTATTATTATTGTTATAATTATTATTCTACCAGAAAATGAGCTGCACCAGTCCTGACAATCGTTATCGTCACGTGTCTGATGAGTTTCATACCAGTTCCTGATGCAGTACGACGTGCTGAGGGCTGTTTGTCAGCTTCCCTTTGTTTTATATAAATTGTACAATAATAAAAATCTGTTTGAAGTTACTGCGGTGCCGGCTTGGTTTCTTTTTCCCTTCTCGCTGAATTGTAGGACGTGCAGGCTTATTTCGTTCTCCACAGCGTAAGAAACCGTGTGTGGGAATGTCAGATCTCTCTGCCCCGCATTGCTTTGGAAATTCGCTTTCCTGCCGCTGAGGCAAGCGAGGGTGATTTAACAACAAACGAACGAAGGCCAAATATCAAGGAAGGAAGAAAATCCCAATGCCTTTCATGAAAGGGAGGGAACTCATCATGGGTTTGGCTTTAAGGAAAATTAGACTGGATGTTTGTTTTTAAAAAACCATAGAAAGTAGTTTCTCTGCCACAAATTCAGATATTTCTCTCCGTCGTAAAGGATGCAGCCTTAATGAGGTCTCTTGGGGCTGCAGCTAACGATTTTTTTTCCTTATTGATGAATCTGTCCAGTGTCTTAACAGTTAACTGGGTCTACAGGGCCTTCACAATTTCCCAGAGACTAAAGTCAAATCGTCAAATTGCACAGCCACTGTCCCACCACCAAACAGAAGACAGACACAGTCAGAGAGCAGCTGGTGGACACAACGGAGCATTTAGCAGCTGAAGAGCCAGATGTTTCCCTCGGAAGCTGGAAAAGGAGCTGAGAGAGAGGGAATACCGGGCTTAGATTCATCAGGTGGACACAAACACAACTCCGGATCATGTTGTTCACTAACCGCTGGATGTGGAAATAAAAAACTTTTGATAAAGTTCAGCACATTTCAACCTCTGAAGTGATGATGAGTCGACGTGTTCACAACTTCTTTCTGCTGCCCTCTAGTTACCCACCACCTCAAAAAAAAGGGGGAAGTAAAATTGTTTTAAAGTCAAACTATAGCAAAAATAATTATCTCTTTTACCTGCCATCTTTTTTAATATTTTTCTTCATTTTGATTTGACAATTATGAAGCTTTAATTGTGTTGAGCGAGGCTGAAACTAAATTATTTTCATTAACGCTGCAGCATATAAAAATTCAGAAGAAGTGAAAAATAGCAACCATGGTGACAAATTGTACATTGTTTCCATGGAGCAATACAAAACCCATTTTACACTAATAATAATAACCGAAAAGCAGCTAACGTTTGGAGATTTTGCTTGATAAATGCCTTAATCAATAATCAAAATTGTCTTAAGTTTCAGCACTAACCTCTGGTCATCCAAATATTTATTAAATGCTTTATTCTGAAAGGGCCTTTGCATCATATCAATTTCCTCCTCCATTTAAACATTTCTGCATCATCACCAAAAGAAAAAAAAAAGAAGAAAGCTTTAAGACAAAGCCACGTTAATAATATTTTAATAGTTACATAATCTCTGTACATTTACAAACTTTAAATTACATGAATTAGTTTGTTTACCAAACTATAACCACAAGACTGAAGGTTTTCAGCGGGTCCTCTTGAAACAGTTGGACTCATGGCACCATTTAAAATAACAAACCCTTGTGAAACGCGGCAGGAACCCAGAGGGAGGTAAATTATAATCTGCGTCCCCAGTGATTAAAAAACGAGTTAAATCGTCTCAGTAACGCCGCAGCTGCAGAGCGGCGCTGCTCCAATGGAATGATACTGTGCTGTGGTTCTGGTCGGGCTACGGTCCGCACAACATTCACACGTTTACAACGTCCAGTGTGCTTCTGGGTCTCTGCTCGGTCAAAAAGATGACTTTTTTTTGTGCATAGAGAGAGTGAGGGAGGGAGCGGACGCGCGTTTCAACCGCTCAGCAGTTGATGCCCAGGCCGGTCCAGTGGTCGGGCACCATCAGGAAGTATTTGTCCATGGCCTCGCAGAAACGAGCCCTGTACAGCTCGGGGGAGACCACGGTGGGCATCTTCCCTGGGGAGACAGCACAGCGCAACATCAGAGCCAGAGCCAGAGCCGACGTTTCCAGACTCCAGAGCACCAACGCAGCGGGATCGTGTTCAGTTGTGTTCTTCGTTTTGAAAATGGTGTCAGGCCGATATTACTAGTGGATGTCTGCTTTATTATACACTCAGACGGCAGTTTATTAGGAACACCTACCTACCACTAACGCAGTCCTCCAACGAATCCTCCCTTCATGAAGAAATATCAACCATAATATTAATCATTAATCATTCAATTAATGATGTTCAGTTTGTGTTGAAACTGTTTTTGAGAGGTGTGAACTCAACTGCGTGGTCATTTTGGAGGATGTACTTTGTGGTGCTGTTGACATTATAATGAAAAGGTGTTTCTATTATTTCGTCCAGCCCATTTATGTCAATGAGGGTAAAGACTAAAGACAAAATAACGGCCCATTTAAGCCGATTACAGGCTGAAGATACTGACGAAGTGGGCGTCTGCGTTGGAGCCTTTGGACTGTTTTTACATTTTATTATTTTCGTTCCTTTTGCGTTTTTTATTATTCGTTACGATTCCATTTCAGGAATCATCAGCAAAAACGTCTGTTTACATGGAAAACCAGGAATATTGGCCAGTGTACCGTTACCCTGTCTTTTTTTCCTCTGTAATATTCGTCTCTTCAATCACTTTGCGTTCGCACCTAAAGTGGATTCATAAGGACTGGATGAAAAGGTTCCACTTTTCAAGTCAGGTGTGGGAGATCAGATGAAATACAGTTTACCATGACGTAGACTGCTGTATGGGAACTCTGCGCTGAAAGATTTTTGAGTGATCACGATGATTTCAGATATGTAATTAACTGGACAGGCCTATTTGGCGGGTCTGGCGTTTTAGTCGCCAAATATCATGAATACAGCCGACAAAGTTTATTAGGAACACCTCTGAATGACACAAAGCCGCTCGCAAAGTTCCCTACTCAGTGTCTGAGAAGGGGTTTTTATACACGGGACGTGGAGAACAGCGGGGACTGAGACTTACCTTGACCTCCCAGGATTCCAGTGGATTTGACAACCATTTCCAGTCTCTTGTCCCAGGTAAATGTCCTGATATAATCTGCAGAGAAGAGCAGAGGGAAATTAAATAAAAATCGGATGAAATGTATTTTTTTGGGACGCGGAGGCTGGTGCTGCGATTCTTCTCGCTGAGTCTGAACATATAAAAGATAAACAGGAGTGTTGCAGAATGCTGCGGACGTGAAAAGCAACGTTACGTCTACACAGAAAATAAAAATCCCTGCTGTTGGGTCAAGATCTGGTAAAAAGTCATCCACTTAAAAATGACCCCGCGACACTGACGCTGCGGACCTTTCTCCTCCTCCTCTCACCTATAATCCCGACCACCAGCTGATCGGTGGCATCGTCCCGCCCCACCAGCAGGGAGTAGTCGATGATGAGGTGGCTGGACAGGAAGTAGGCGTCGCTGTGTATGGCGGCTCGCAGGATGGCCTTGCAGTGCGAGCGGATGTACAGCGGGTTGTCGTGGATCAGCTTCAGGAGGTTTTCGTCCAGCAGAACCACCTCGCAGCTTTCCTTCCCCGAGTCCGTCTTCACGTTACGGTTTCTCAGCGACCCTTTGAGGTCAAACACCTACGGGGGAGACAGTAGGTAGGCAAAGCTCCGTTATTACTGAAGTAACGATGTGCTTCGCATAAAGGCGTCAAAAAGCACGACGGAGTAAACGAAACTGAGACAGCAAAATTAATTTTACAAAACAGCAAACAGTTTTAAAAAAAGCAAGGGGGAGTATAGGTGAGTTTTGAGAAGTTTTTTTTTAAAGTTTCAGATGAACCGGATAAAGTAAACTATTCTAAAGTTTTAGGGGCAGAGACGGCGAATGATCCGTCTCCCTTCATCTTAAGTCGAGCTCTTGGAACATTGGATTCAAAAATGTACTCAGGGGCTAAACCGGCCCAAAATTTTATACTGAATTCTAAACTCCACTGGCGGCCACTGGGGAGAGGCCAACAGCTGCAGACGAGCTACAGCTCCTCGGCTGAGGCGGGAGTATAAATCAATAACATCAGTCCGGTGGTGAGGAGACAAAAAAGCCTGGATTCATCTCAGAAAACAAAACAAAACATGATTTTACAAGTTTCTAAATGTAAACAGAGAAATCCTGCGAAGACTGACACCTAAAGTGGCTTCTTCTGGTAAATGAGAAAAGAAAAAGGCTTTGTATTCTGTCATCAGCGAGTCAAATCACAGTGCTGTTTGTTAGTCTCACCTGAGCCATCTTGCGTCCATAGAAGAGATTTTCCATCACGAGCAGGTCCAGTTTCTTCTCCGTGTTGTTCTGGGAGTTCTTGTAACCGATCCGGTAAACGCCCAGGATCTTGGCCAGCGCAGTCGGCCGCTGCGGCGCCAAAAAACAAAACAAAACGGTTGTTAGTTGCTAAGAGACTCAGACGGCAAAGCCCCAGATGCAGAGCACTTCTTTATGATGCATACTTTCTGCTGCACAGCTCCACTGATGTAGGTGAAGTAGTGAGGTGCAAAGTCCAGGAAAGACTGGACCTCCAGTCTGGGCATCTGCTTCAGGATGAATCGGTCATCTGACAGGACACAGAGGAGAAGATTCACATTGCTGAGATGAGAACCTGCGGTTTGAGGACATTACTGAAGAAACCATGGATTTGCTACTGCTTGTTAACGACTTCTTTCGGGCTGCCACTAACAGTTATTTTCATTATCGATTGATTTGCCAGTTCTTTCTTCACTAACAGTTTTATCTACAAAATCAAATAACTGTGAGAAAAGACGTTCGCTTTGTCCGACCACCAATTTACAACAACATTAAACAGAGAAAAGAAGAGAACGTGAATGTTTAAGAGTCTGAACACAGCAAAGGTGACTCGGACGATCGACTGATCATCAAAACAGCTGCCAATTAATTTCCTGTCGATCCGCTAATCAATTAACCGACTGATAGCATTTCAGGTCCTGGGGCTGAGTGACACTGAAGGGTTAAGGACGTCAGACAGTACTGAGGGTCTATATCATCGAATCCCTCTCGTAACTAGACCACCTCCACATTTAACTCAGAAACACGCCACGCCGCTGAAGCTGAGGAAGCTCCACCTGCTGCCCCCCCCCGTGACGAGGCACCAGATACAACCTTCTGTGGCGTAGAAAACGGCTCCAGATTTTCCACCACGAGCCTGCCAGTTGACACAGTGGGACAGCGAGCGGACGAAATCCTCCTCGGTGCTCTCCATGATCTCCTCGCGCATCTTGTGAAACTCCTCGGCGTAGTAGATCCGGCAGTAAAACTTGGCGTTGGCATCGGAGAACTCTGCGAATTCAACAACAGAAGCACTGAAGCACTCCCAGAGGACGACACCGACGAGGAGACACTTCTTTTTCTGTTCTTTATATGAGAGGGGGGGGACTGAGTACTGACGTAGCAGGGTCCCCAAATTTCTGCAAATGCCACAATTACTCTCTAATTTTTTTTCCAATTCTTTAAGGTCATGAAATAAATAGTAAAACTGCATGAACATTTGAAGAAAACCTTGTTTTAATGTTTGCTGCAGGGCCTGTATTTACCTCTTTTCACTTAAAAAATCAACCAGTAGAAGGGAATTTCTCCAGGCCTTTAATTTGCTCCTCTTCTTTCCCTTTGTCTACTTTTGAGTTTCCCTTTCGCCTCAAATTTCCTGTCTTGTCTATTTGAGGAGGAATTACACCTGACAAGACGAACAAATAAAGTCTGGATCCATGGAAATTTTCCTAATACTTTTTTTTCCCTCTCCAATATTCCCTCCAACACTTAGAAGGTGCAGACGCGTCATATTCAGGACATGGTAATAAAACACTCAGTTTTATTGCTCAGTGTCCATCACAAATTCCAATTCTTTCTCCCATCTTTGTTTTGCTGTTTTTTATTTTTACAACAGTCCCTACAAATTTTTTTGTATTTTAGAAATTTGATTGTGGACGTTTAGAGCGTCGTCATCTTTGTACAGATCCAGACTGAAACATACATAACTTCAAGATATTTTAGCAAATAAGGATGAAGGCAAATCATATTTTAATTTTAGTTCTTCAAATTACTTGATGCCTTTTAACTATCTACATCTACATATATATATCTATATACATATATCTATATCTATATCTACATCTATACAAACACACGCACACCTTTTTGAGGCCATATGTACATGTTATCATTGTTGTTTGGCATAAAATCAGGTCTTTACTCATATTCATTATTTCAACTAGATGAAGCTTGATGACGACTGACGATATTCCAGATATTCAAAGTACGTATTTTACGTTTTTAATTGTGATTTGAAATGTTATCATCATCCCCTTCATAGTAAAAGATTCGACTGATCTACATTTAGGTTGGGCTTTGACCCCAGGAGAAGTAGTCTCAGTTACATCCAAGCCATGTGACTTCGCACAGAGTTACAACTTTTCCAGGTCAAAAACCTCTGAAGGGAAATTAATATTAAAGAAGACAAAACACTCACGTAGTTCAATGTGTGGATTCAAGGTCTGTTTCTTCTGTTTGTCTGCCAAGTCTGCATCCTCTGCACAAAACAGCAATAAGAGTGAAGCGTTTCACCTCCAGGATAAGATCTAAAGTTCTAAGTCCTCCGTGAACGGAGGTGTTATGTGACCAGCACTCACTGAGGGGATCGGCCTCTACGCTGCTGCGGCTCTGCTGGGAGGAGGCCGACTCGCTGGGCCTGGCAGGGCTGCTCTTAGCCCGGCTCTCCGCACTACTGAGGAGGAAATAGAGAAAAACGATTTTTACAGAACAGAAATGAGGTCAGCTCTTGCTGCATTTCAGTTGGCCAGTCAAATGTTCTTTAAGTAAAACTACTGGAACTTGACCCAGCGCTACGGCCCAAACACTGCATTCCTTCTTCCTTTGTTGATTGTGTTTCTTTTTTTTTTTTTTTAAAACAGGTAAAAGAACTAAAAAACAATATCTAACATAAATATGTGAGTTTCCGTCTGGAGTAAACTTCAGATTTGAACATTTCTTAAATTTCATGACCAGTGGGAATCCCGTCTACCTGACGGCCTGTGGAGTCTCATCCCCTCCTGTGCTTGATGGCTTGGACAGATCATCCAGCGCCGTTTTATATTCCTTGCAGCTGGAAGGCGATAAATGACACAATAGCAGCATGTTTTAGAAAACGGGACATTTATAGGCGTAGACTTTGAAATTAAACCATAAGACCGTCTCAAAACTGTTCAGAGGTCTACAGCAAACAAAATGAAACTCATTGTGTGTGAAACAAAAATGGGAAAGGGAGGAAAATCTAAATACACCAGAGGAGGAATTGGAGAATTTATGTGAGCTAGAATGGAAAAACATCATGTTCGGCTTTACGGAGGGTTTTATTGGAAAAACCTCTTCAGGTTTTTCATTAATCCAATTCAAAAGACTCATCTGACGAGACTGTCCAGTCGCTGGACACAGTGCGGGTCCTCCGACGCAAACCATCATCACATATTCTGGTCTTGCTCAATGTTGAACCCGTTCTGGCAGAGAGTTCATAAAGTTGTGCAAAGAGTTTTCAGGTTGAGACCCTCTATTTGGGCGCCCTGCCCTCAGAAAAAAGTTGCCTCTAAGGTCAGAGACGTGATCCAGATTCTAAGAACTATGTATTCTATTGATGATCTTCAAAATGGAAAGAGTCCAAAGGGACAAGTTTTTTTAAACACGGGAAAGCTGCATCTTGTGCATCACACCTGTAGGTCCATCAATTGTTTGTTTGTTTCTGTCTCTTTATTATTATTATTTTTGTTCCTTCTGAAGTGAATTTTTTTATCATGAAGGCACAGCCCAACATTCCGGTCGTGTTTATTAAGTTCTGTTTCCATCGTGGATTTAGTTTCAAATGTATTTTATTAGATCTTATTATACTGGAACCACAGGTATGGACAGTCGTTGTGCGGAAGTACCTTGGCCTATCCCAATAAAGAGAGAATTAAAAAGAGGAAAAAGAAAAAAATAGGGCATTTATAAGGGATAAATTCTGAGCTGAGACGGAGAGAGGAGGCAGGCACTCACCTGAGAGCGAAGGCGATGATGGAGCTCGGCTCTTTCTCACACACTGCGATGGGCACCCGCTCGTGTTCATACATCAGGTAGTGCTTGTCTGGGTCACTGCCAACACAGATCACATGATAGTCAGAGATCGACCCTTAAAGCCTGTAAAAAATGTGTGTACAGTCCATAAATTACCAAGGTAGACATCTCGTAGTGCTTGGTGTCTTTATATGATTTTGGCATCTACCTAAAAAGAATGTTGACAAAAACGCTACAGCTAGTTTTCTACATGTGCAGCCAGAGGCAAATGTTCTTGGCTTCTTAAGGTTGGTGTGATGAACGAGCGTGGTCTTTGTCTGAGGAAACCACAGCCCACGAAGAATAACGAGTGCGATCCACAGCAGCAAATACGGGGCTGGGAAACAGAACTGCAACCTGTCTGCAGCACAAAATATCAAAAACTGACAGGTACTGAAGGTTGGCATCAACACATTCATAATTTTGTCAGTTCCTGATTAATATCAAGATTCTGCAAATTTTAGACTATTTTCCTTTTTTTCTTGTACGGCTGCTTGAATTTAAACACTTAACATTCGCCTTCTTTTGTTAAATCAAGTATTGGCATCATTTATCGAAACCCATGCATTCGTACCAAAAAGAAATCAGTAGCCAGGCCCTAACACATGCTTCTATAAAAACCTTTTTTATGTCAGATGAATGTGGTTTTTTTGACGACATGCTGGGATTTAACCAGGGGCATCTCGGATCACCCCCCCCACCTTCAGCAGACCAGGTCAGTGGTTTCGGTTCAACTGGCAGTTCAGTGCAGACATTTCAGTCGGTACTTGAGAGGGTTCCACACCCTCCAGGAGACAGTCTACATGCACAGGTAGACTGTGAGAGCTGCACAGCGGCATCAGCGGTCGACAAACAGCACAACCCCACGGTTTTTCCAACGCCATTGGTGCATTACTTACAACGGGAAAGGGATGGGGTTGAAGCTGTTGCCAGGGAGGAAGTTGGCGAGGATGGCCTTCATGGTGGATTTCTCCTTCACCTGGCTGTCAGAGGAGCCCAGCAAGTGTCCGTCAAACACATCTGAAAACAAGCAAACAGCGATTTCACGCAGCGGAGATGAGATCAGAGAGATGCTGCACGCCACAGGAGGTAATCTATGCGTATGAACGAGTGTCTACCTTCGGGGATGCTGACCGCGTCCTGCTCGGTGAAGGAGTTACCGGGCGTGATCGGCTCAGCTCCAGGTTCTCCCGGTGACGGCAGCAGGGAGGAGGAAGAGGCCGAGGTCATCGTGCTGAGGTGACGGTCCTCTGCCAGAGAAAACAGGTCAGGATCACAACAAGCTTCGTTCACAGAGAAATCCAGGATCGGTTTAGGTCTGGGAAAGTTAACGCACCTTTTTCACCATTCTGTACCACAGGCGAGGGGTTACGGGGGGAGGAATCCAGGTTACTCTACGAAAAACGCAAATAAATAAGAACAGGCATGATTATCATGATACTAAATTCAACCTGAATCATCTCGGCGGCAAATAATGTGAATATGAGTGGGTGGGTGGGTTAAGGTCAGGTTACACACGAAATCAGGTGTGTTTATATCCACTTTAGTAACTCGGTTGCAACTAACAATTATTTTCCTTCATTAATCTGACGATTATTTTGACGAATAATCGTTTGGCCTGTAAAACATTCGAAAACAGTGAAAAATTAAAATATCCTACAAGCCCAAAGTGACGACCGGCAGACCCAAACCCATCACGTAAGACCAAGAAAAACAGCAAATCCTCACATCTCAGAATAAGGAACTATACATTTCTTTATACAATTTATGCCTTAAATCCATAGCTGACAGTATAGAAGGGAAACGTTAATTAATTTAGCCTTTATTTATGCAGGCTGGTCCAATGAGAACAGTTTTATTCAGTTTTTAATGGGCACCCTGTGTAGCCGGTAATAAACGCAACGCCAAAAAACCCAAATTTAGACAAACATTAAACGTAACGTAAGTCTGCAAAGAAAGGATGAGGATGAAATGAGAAAAGGGTGAAAAAGGGGGCATTAAACCAGAATTAAATAAAATCTGAACAAGACAATAAATTTAACTAATATAGATCTATCACCATGTGTAACCATCTCTTTTTTCATCCTGCCGCTCTGCTGTCTCACTAATACTCCCTCCCTCTGTCCTGCACGTCCGCATACGTAAACCTGAGATTAGAAACCCGCTGTAAATGGTGAGCGGCTTCTCCAGGGGAAAACTTTCTCTAATCCCCTACCCTTGATTACAGGAACCAGTTTCCTTGACCACACGGTGTTTGAAGACTGCAAGTTACTGGAAAAAAAAAACCCAGGCGGTGACCCAGTTACTGAACGCACTGAATGATGTTACCGACCTTGCTGTCGTCAGCGGCGGTCTGTCTGTGTCTTCCTGGGCTGGGGGGGACAGACAGACGCTTCCTGCCTTTCTCCTGCTGGAACAAGTCCTGCAGCCTGGGAGGCAAAGAGGCAACAGAGTGAGAACTAAGATCAGAAGTGGGGCGACCTGTTGCACCAACTCTGGTTGGGGGGTTTCTTTGTCATCTTTGGTAGATTACTTGGTCAGGTGCTTGTTGTTCATTGGGTCATGTTTTTTTCTTATCCATATATGTATTTTTTTTTCAATAAACACTTGACATAATTACTGATGTGTTTTCTTCATTACACCTTATCTACACACAGGAGGACACCATACTCCAGTACATGACTCTCATGTTTTACCTAAAAACTCGCGTTCTAATGCATCGGTTCATCATCAGGGATGTCAAAAAAATCAGATTTCCACACAGTCAGAGAGAGTAAAAGTTGGTCACAGCTCAGATATGTAACCCGAGGAGCGCGTTTCCCGCTGACAGCGCCGTCTGCTGGACACAGGAGCTGAGAGCAACGGAAATGAGTCGTGCTGCCGTCTCCGCTTCAGTCACAGTTTTGAGGTTCGCTCATTTTAAGACGAGACTCGGTTTGTAAAGTCTGCGAAGCCAGAGTCATAAAGAACTATCTTCAGAGACAAGAAGAACAAGAGAGCCCAGAGCCCTGATCCCAACATCCCGGAGTCAGTCTGGGGTCGCATGAAGAGACAGAAGACGCTGAGACAGACTAAATCCACAAGAGAACAGTAGCAGGTTCTCTAGGATCCTTGGAACAACCTACCTGCCAAGTACCTGAAAAACTGTGTGCAAGTGTAAGGAGGAGAACTGGAGCTCTTTTAAAGCCAGGGGGGGGGGTCCACAGCAAATCCAGATTTTTGTCTGTTTACTGCCCTTTGTATGAAGTTAACTGATAAATAAAAACTATGTCACTTTAATTTTAGTGCCTAAGACGTTTGCACAGTACTGTATAGTCTCTGTAAACAAACTATCAATGTCACTTTTATTTCATGATACTCTAGAAACCTTTTTTCCCCCAATAAAACATATTTAAAGAAGTCACTAGTGATCCTGACCTTCCGTTCCAGGACTGTAGCATCTCACACAGGCCCTGTTTCTTCATCACCAGCGACTCCAGAACAGCCTGCAGCTGCTGGGGAGAATCCACGCCGCAGACCTGCAGTCGAGCTTGAAGCTTTTCGATCCAGCTCCGCAGCTCTGCCTCTTCCATCTACACGCACGCACACACACACACACACCAACAGCACAGTGAGCTTCAAACTACCACTGCACCCAGGGACTAAGACGTGCTGATGGGGAAGAACCTACGTCTTTCTGAGCGAAGAGGTCCTCCATCTTTTCCTCTCGCGTCTTACTGAAGGTGTCGGTCTTTAGGGAGGTGAGGCGGTCATCTATGGCCAAGTAGACCTGAGCCACTCTGAGGAGAGAGCAGAGGGAAACAGTGGTCAGGCGACAGGTAAACAGCCAAAACCAAAAAAGGAAAGTGCCGTTAATCACGTTACGGTATTATTACAGCACTTTATCCTCTCCTTTAGCCTTAGGACTGTGCTCAACTATCCATGGACAGAGGTATTTAAATTAAAATCTAGTGGTTTTTCATGTACTATAGTTGTTTCCCGCTATTTTTTAACTGCTTTATTTACCTGCTGTATTTCTTCTTTTCAACACAGGTAGTTCTTGACTGAAATACTAGATCAATAATCTCTAGTCTTGTTTTTGCCCTGTGAGCAGAAACAGCCTAAAGATGGAAAAGCCGCTCAGTCCGTCCATCTGTTTGTCCAAAGCTTTAGTCCAGAGCAAGATCAGTTCAAGTCAATTTTATTTAAATGGCTCAAAATCATAATTTAAAGCTGCAACTATTTGTCAATTATTCAATTAGGAGGTCAACAGAAACAAAATATTTTGAAAATCGCTGAATTGTTTGTCATTTTAAAATAAAATAAATTTCTCTAAAAATAATACTAATGATAATAATAATAATAACAACCTTAATTTAAAGAGCAGTTTTCAAAATCTAAGTTATAAAATGCATCACAAGGCAGCAAAATAAAACAGACAAGTAATAAAATATCCAGGTTTAAAAAGAGAGTAGACAGAAATCATTTGGTGTCCAAAACCAATTCAGTGAAAACAGACTGAAAAAAATGTGATGATTTTCTGATTTTCTCTGTTTTATATCATTGTAAAATGAATATCTTTGCATTTTCGACTGTTGGCCGGACGACGCACGACATTTGAAGACTTCCCCTGGGACACTTTCCACTGTTTTCTGAGATTTTATAGACCAATCAATTAATGAGAAAATAAACAGCAGATTAATCAATAATGAAAATGACTTTTAGCTGCAGCCCTGCATGAATTTGCCTCCAAGGGCTTTACAATCTGCATATGCTCTATCATTAGACCCTCAGTATGACGATATCAACAACTATGGGCCATTTAAATTTGCTGTGAGAGTGATGTCTGAAGAAATGCCGACCCCTACATGAAATTTTCCATTACTACGTTAGAAATTTCAAAAGCTACCGGACATATTGCCATAAAATTTCACAAGCACAGTCATAGTGCAGAGTCCACAGAGGATTCACGGGATTTCATTTTGTGCCTCCCTCAGGCCAAAACGTAAGCTCTGAACTCAAGAGAAATTTCCCCTGCACACATCCATGCCCCAAAGGAGATAAACCCTTTTGATGTTGATGTCTCTTTGGTCTTCCTTCTTTCTAGCAGCACAGCTTATATTTTCATCCTTGTTTGCGCTACTGTTGTTACACTGGGATCTACTGGTCAAACTATTTTATGTACTGGTGCCGTTTGACACGTTTGTATGATGCAGACCGATGAGCTCAATGGTATTCATTTACTTTTGAGAGAAGTCCTTCAGGTCCTGCTGCAGGTTGATTTTGGAAGGCCCCAGGTTCCTGATGAAGATCTTGGGACGGGGAAGACAAATCTCCAACATCCTTACTGAAGTGTAGCTGAGAAGGAAACAGGAAACTCTTGTTACTTTGGTTATTGCTGTTTTGGATCCTTTTTTGATGTTTATTTTCTCTTTTTGTTTCTACTTATTTGTGATAATTTTGTTTATGTTTACAAATTAAGCTTCTATTGTCTCTACTTTCTGATCTTTATATCCGGCTTTGTCTTTTTCTTGTTTTATTGACACTGTGATTTTAAATTGTTTAGTCTTATTGTTGTACTGTGCATCCCAGGGAGACTAGCGACTCCACTTTGTGGAAGCTTATCGGGATACAAATAAAGAATAAAGAGTAGAGGAAAATGGTGATTTTAGCTGTAACCATTCTAGGAATCTTTTGCGTTTGCGATTCCACGTGTATTTCTGTACACGAAAATAAATGAGGGGCTAATGATGCAAACCAGCAAACATGTTTTCTCCATAGAAATTATATATATTTATCAAGTTAAGGTCTGTTCCTTTATTCAAAATCTGTCCTTTGTTGTAATTTCTTTTTGCTCTGTCTTTGTTCATAGCCAACTCTCTGCCACAACTCAGGGATCATTACATTTCTTCAGGTCTAATTCAGCGGTGGGTGAATGACGGACAAACTGAGAGCTGACCGACCTGAAGGACGCCACCATCTGGTTGTAGGAGAAGTACTGGTGGTAGTCCTGGTGGATGGAGTGCCCGCAGGGCTCTGCATTAGCCCGTCTAGTGTACTGGTGGCCGTAGAAGCGAAGCTCCAGGTATTTGGCAAAAGACATGGACCACGAGTCGTTGGACAGAGGCACAACTGGTGTCACCTTAAAACCAGAGGGAGGCAGAGATTCAGTGGAACAGACGCAAGTTCAGCCTGACAATCAGACTTAAGTGCCATTTCATTTCACATTTCAAATTTTAAAAACAAATGCGGAGTGGTAGAGTGAAACATCTATTGGCCCCTGCAGAAAGGAGTGTTAGATAATGTCAGACCAGGAAGAAGAGAACTTGCCTCCCCTATAAAACATTAGGCCCAGGAATCGAACGATCATGCTTTGTAATAACCAGCAGACGTGTGCTCCCATTATAAAGTATCAAAAACAACAACATTACACAAATTTGTCCTATTTGGTAAATTTAAAAAAAAATAAATAAATAAAAAGTTTTTTAGATACTCTACCAGGTATCTGATCTGGTGCTCGGGAAAGTATCAAAAAGATTCCATTTGGTATTCATATTGAAACTCTATATTAATGCTAAATCAACCCTTTTCACCGTAGACATTTTGACCTTTCAAGCAGGAAAATCACAGGTGGAATTATTAACACTTATGACGGCTGCATTCTCTTCAGGTGAGCCAGTTTCAGGCCTCTGGTATTGTTCATGCTCACTCACCAACATGAGGCTTAATGGAACGGAGCCACTGTTACTGTTACTGTTAACACCTGTGTGATGTCGGCCGAGAAAAGTTCATTACACTATGTGGATTATTACTGACCTGTTTGCAGATGCGGCACCAGGAGTAGTTGAGAATGGTGTGTTGGTAACCAGGCACGGGGGAGTCCAGCTCCTTCAGCACGATCTGTACACAGCCGCTGCCGTGCACAAACCGACGGATGTGGTGCACCATGGGAGTCTCACAGAACATGCTGGGGCACTGATAAGATGGCCTGGAGAAAACGCGTGGGAAAAAGTGCACGAACACACACACACACACACACACACACACACACACACACACACACACACACACACACACATGCACACACACACACACACACACACACACACACACACACACACACACACACACACACACACATTTATAAAGCCAACTGATAAGCTCACTTAGGGTCAAACTAACAAAAATTAAATTAAAAAAAAATAAATCTCTTTTTCTAGCTGTCAGAGCTACACATTTAGATATTTCACTCATTTACATGTCCACTAAATTTTCAAGTCTGACTTCACATACATATACTTCTTTTTTAATTTTTTTTTTTTTTTTTTTAAAAACACATTTACAAAGCTGAGTTTCACATTTATTCATTCTCACCTTCCCAACCATATTTTCAAGCTATTTAGCTGCAATCTTGGCTGCATAGCTCCTTTTTTACGACAAAGCGTCTTTCTAATTATGAATCTCTCATTAACAATTATAATCTAATAAAATTTAATTTAAAATGCACTAATATTTTGCCTTACCTAAAACAATATCGCTCCAAGAATACACCGAGAGACAGGTCATTCTTGCCATAGAACTCCATTGTGACGATCCTGTTGGCGATAGAAGCGGTGACTACAAGCTCATTAAAAACAAGATGTGAGATATTGTTATTGGTTCAGTCCATATGAGCAGTTTACCACGGGCTGACGCAGGGGTTGGGTGCGTTGTTGGACTGAGCTGAGGAACTGCTGAAGAGTACGCACAGTCTCTGATGGTTGACAGGGTTCAGACAGTCCAGCTGAGGACGACAACAACGGCAAACACAAACAGGTCAAAAGTGAGATAAAAGTAGAGCCACAGAGACCCACGAGCGCCGGATAACCACACCCTGCCACTCAAAGTTTCCGTCAGAGATGAATGAGCAGGGTCGGAGAAAGCTCCAGCACACAACACCAGGCTGAGGGCAGCGCTGGCTGAACGAGAGGAAGGAACAG
The DNA here is from genome assembly GCF_016859285.1 of Xiphias gladius. NCBI lineage: Eukaryota > Metazoa > Chordata > Actinopteri > Istiophoriformes > Xiphiidae > Xiphias > Xiphias gladius. Next base: position 25,423,454 of record NC_053415.1, on the reverse strand, counting down.
AAGCGAGTTATTTCCCTACGACTGAAAGGCAAAGTGACTTCTGCTGTCTGTAAATATTTCGCAGAAGGACAGAGGATGGTAAAAAAAATGAATATCTTTGCCTTTGCTTTTGAAAGCACATGCTTGGTACTGTCTTGCACATGCTCAGTGTAAGAGATCGGATGTAGTTCAGAATCTAGAAATCAGGGTTTGTTAGCAGTTGTACCTTAAAAAAAAAAAAAAAAACATCAACAGCAACTAAAAATTATTTTCATTAACATGATGATAAAAAGGTGAAAAACTCCCGTCACAGTTTCCCAGAACCCAGAGAGGCCTCTAATTGCTTGTTTTGTCTGACCAGCAGAGCAAACCCCAGTGATGTTAAACTTACAGTAACGGAGAACAAAAAAGAGCAGCAAATCCTCACACTCGCTAAGCTGGAGCCGGGGAATGTTTGACATTTCACTTTGACAGATGACTTTCACGTTTAATCCAGGATTAACATTTTTGGCTATTAATTTTTGATGCAACACAACAGTTTTCTTTTGTTGTTTTTTTTAATGAGTGGGCAGCTGTTTTGTTTGTTGGAGGTGACGTCGTACACATTCTTGTCAGTGGTTTTGGACTACTGTACTGATCAACAGTCGGCAGTAATGCAGGGAAGGAGAAGAGTAAGAGCAGGGGAAACAGGGATCGGCTTTTCAAATGTTCAACGAGGGAGGAAATGTATTCATAATGTTTATCAGACCTCTAGGATACGTACAATGCGTTTTGGTGAGTAACACTGAATGTAAACATAACGTTTGTTTGTTTACTCTATAGGAAACCTTTAAAATGAGCGATGTGGTCTCGAGGTGGGCAGGGGTCAGTGGGGAATAGGCGAGGTCACGTGCTTCCATGCTGCATCAGGATTTTAGCAACATTTGTTTGGTCACCTTCAATTCAAATCTGATCAAACCACACAAGCACAAGTCCTGTTAAAACACGTTAGTTGACTTTTTAAGCATTAAACCTTTATAATTAATACATAAGGATGTGTTTTCACGACTATCTTTGATTGTTGTTTATTGAAAATGAAATATTTGGAAATATTAAAGATGAAACCAGGAAACCAGGTTTTCAGGGGCTTTAAAAAACAAACAAACATCAGATCCAGTCTCACTTTCAGGGCTAAAACTGTTATTTTTAGTATTGATGAATCGCTTGGTTTTTTATCTATTAATTAGTTCTACAAAATATCAGAAAATAGTGACAAATGCAAGAGCCCAATGTAAAGTCTTCAAATTGCTTGTTTTGTCTGACCTACAGTCCAGAACTCGCAAAAACATTAGATTTACTTTGAAATAAAAACGAGAAAAGCTGAAAATTCTCTAATTTGAGAAGCTGGAAGCGGAGAATGACTGGTATTTTCTCCGAATAATGACAAACGATGAATCGATTATCAAACTTGACTTTAAATTTTCTGACCATTGACTAATTATATTCTATCGCTGCTCACCTTAGGGGCCCAGCTCATATCATTCTGTTTACTTGGCTTCTCCTCTTCGCTGTCAGCCTTCACTGGTGGTTTGACTGGTGCCTCCACCGCCCTGCCCTGGCCACTGACGGGAGCTGCAGCACTGGCAGTGCTGAAGGGGTCTGTGGCCTCCCTCTGCCGGATGCGACCTCCTTTTGCTCTGTAGTCTGCCAGCATTTTGGCCAGATCCTGGTTGCTGTTCAGCCGCTCTATGATGCGGGTGCTGGTGAGACTGTGACAGGGCAGGACTTCGATGGGCTTGGGCGCAGCAACACCATTGGTCTGACCTCCGACCAGGGAGGAGGGGGTAGAGTCTTTAAGGAGCTGCCGCTTTCTGCGCCCGTCCAGTTCCTTAAAGTCTTTGTTTAGGAGAGGAGATAGGTAGACCTACAGGACAGGGAAGACAGAGATGAGCATGGTACAAATAAGGGAAATGTAGGAAAAATGTAGGAAACACTGTCTGTACAACACATTCTAGACTCATTTTTCATACTGAAAAGCCGGAAATAAGAAATACATTTTCAGGTTCTGAAATTTCAAGATTTTCTGCTTTTCTCTGTTTATATTGTTGTAAACTGAGTATGTTTGGGTTTTGGTCTGTTGGTCCAAGACAAAATGAGACATTTGAAGACTCGGACTCTGAGAAACTGGGATGAACCTCTTTCACTATTCACATTTTATAGACAAAATTAATCAGTTAATCAAGAAAATAATCCGTTAATTTATAATGAAAATAAATGGAACAGACGTTAAAAAAAAAAAAAAAAAAAAAAAAACACAACCAGAACAACACCAAAGCCAGGTACCTGTTCAGGGAAGTAATCCCTGCTGGGGCAGTGCATGCCAGCGTGCATGAGAAGGAATGGTTCTTTAAATGTGATGAAGGGAGAAATGCACAGGATGATGTCCTTAAGCTCCTGCTTGAAGACAGCGGAGATGGACTTCAGACGGTCGTCAGACGAGGCCACCTGCTCAGCCACAAACATCCCTGTGTCATCCTGCAGAGGGTCTCGAAACAACCTGGGGGTGGGCGTCTCTGGACCCTCCCCGTCCTCCATACCAAGTGACTCCTCCTTCACAAGGCTTCCCTCGTCCCTTGTTTCCCCCTCAGACGCCCGGACGAGTGTGTCTGAGAATGTCATCTCCTGGTCTTCTTCCATGAGAAATGGAGGAGAGACAGACAGAGGCGGTACGGGTGGACTGGAAAATGGCGAGGAGGTCATTGTCTCCGCGTTCCCAGCCTCCTCCTCTTGAACAGAGGAGGGCGATTTGGGGTTCAGTTTATCTTGAAGACTGTCTATCTCTCCGTTTTTAGATGAAGCCTCTGAGAGAAGACCTTCCTCCTCAGGTTGTCCTCCCAGCACAGGGTCTTCGGTCCCTGTGGTTTTCTCCTGGCTCTCTTCATTCGCCTCTTTCCCTTTCCCCTCTCCATCTGCCTCCTCCTCTGCAGAGGTGCCCTGCAGCAGGCAGGGGAACGAGGCGCTCTGGGCCAAACTGGGCGGCATGGCAAACTCGTCCATGAGGAAAGAGATCTCCAGCTGGGAGTGGTAGGCCACACACACCATGAGCATGATGATCTCCTTCACCCGGGCCAGCTCGTACTCTGAGGCACCACGCAGCTTGATGGAACATCCGAGATGAGGAGGACAGCCCTCGAAGAACATCAGAGTCTTCACATCGTCTGGAAGGACAGACAAAACAAATTACAGGGTGTGCTAATATCACGGCGGTGTTCATTGAGAGCGGCAGTGCAGAGCGTAGATGTGCTTCTTACTGTTGGCCAGCGTGAAGGGCTGCATGTAGAACTTGTGACAGGTCCCAAGACGAGGTTTGGTGAGGAGCTGATCCATGGACATTACCAGGTCTCCCTGCGTCATACGACTCACCCGGTCCAAGACTTGCTAAATCGATGAAAAAAAAAAAAAAGGAATATAAGAGGTGATTGAAACTCAGGCACAGGCAATAAAACCAGTTACCGGTTTTAATGTTTTGGCTGAATGGTGCAGATGAGATATTTTTTTAAACATTTAAGTGTAGGATAAACCCCTTGAGAGAACCATCTTATCTTCAAGAGCATCCTTAGCAAAAACACATAGAAAATACAATACAATAAATAAAACAAGTCAGCAGGAATACCCTCACACATACACAGACAAAAGCTCTCCCAGGCCTAGCCCCTGCCACACCCACTGGTTCCCCCACGCTGCCAAATACATACAGGAAATGTAGACATACCCACACAAAGCTATGGACATACATTAACATGCACCTACACACTGGAAATACATTTTTTCCATGTCTCAAATGTAAAAAGTAAGCATATTATACATATGACACTTTTGCTTTAGTTTTCATAGTGAGCTTCTTTTCATAAGTAGAATCGTTTCACTTATTTTTTTTAACTTTACAGTCAGCTTGTTTTGCCTTTTCTTGTTAAACTGATACTGTGGGAATTTTAAGTTGTTGTTTGGCTTTGATTGTTGCTGTTTGTTCGTGTGGAGCCCTGCCCAGAGAGCACAATCGCCTTTGACCGTGTTTACTGTGCCTGTGTAGTATATTAAAAGTACCTTGTTAATGTTTTTCCTTTTTGTATTTGAATAAGAAAGTGTTTCAGTTAACGGTTAAAACAAAGAACATGGAGTTTTAGTGAAGCGTCAAGGGGCTTGGACTCTGTAGCACTAACAGTGTGAGTCATTCAGCATGACAGCTATACTGACCGGTTTGACGTTGATGACCAGTGTGATGCCATGCTCTAGCAGCATGTCCTGAGCAATACGAGACACCGTCTTCTCCACTAATACCAGGTTTGGACGGACGTCTACGATGCGCTGCACATAGTTCTTCAAAAACTCTCGTTCCTGAGGGGGAGAGAGGAAAAATCTTTTCTTTGTTTCAGAAAAAAAAAAAAACTATGACGACTGCGAGTCACGCTGAAAAGTTTGTTTCCTCTACAGTTGGTAACTGTTAGAGTTAGAGTGACTTACTGACCTGTAGCACAATGGGGTCAATGCAGGTGAACTTGGTCTCCTCCCTGTACAGATACTCTATGGAGCACTTCAGCAGCAGAATCTTGGGGTTCTTGATGTAGGGGTTCATCTGATTACAGGTCAGACAGGTATCGGGTTTACGGGTAAACATGAACTCTTCCGACACAAGCCGTCCTCTAGGTATTGTACCCATTATCATACTCATTATTTTCATGTCTGGACATTATTGCTGATTTCAATAAGGCAAAGAATGTGAAAATAATTATGGACACAATGAAGAACAGCAGGATCCACATTATGTAGTTTTCAAAAATCGGGGGTTTTGGTACATTATATAGTACAAAACCCATAAATAAAATGACATAAAGGAGCATTTAAACGTACTTTTGACACACGGTGAATAATACAGATCAATGACCGGTCATGAGCTTACCTTATGGAAATAGTCTATAAAACGTTGTCAAATTAAATAAAACATTTTATCATTCCCTTTTAGTGAAAGTATAACTTTTCTCTAGCTGGATGTGTTGCATTACATCTTTCAAAAGGGCTAAGTGGGTTAGTGGGTTCTTCTGCTTCCAGTTTAATATAATCAGTTTCAAAAGAGACCAAATCATTAAAAACAGACAGAATTGGATCTGGTTTGAGTGGTTTCTCTAGGACCTAGGATTATGATCCAATAGTTACCAATTCATAAAATGATGGATTTTTGCCAGACAGAAGAACGTGACCCTACCTTCTTGTGGGCGATGTTTTTGGTGCAAACAAAGCCGTTTACCACCGTTGAGTCAAATTTCCTGCCTCCAGGAATCTAAAGCAAACACGGAGATTCAGTTACGTTCTGACACCACTTTAAGCCGACGGTTTTCCTATGCACAACTAAAGGAATGTGCAGATTCCCCAAAGAGCGACGTAAGACTACAGTCTGACTGATCTGATGTGACGGTCCCCGACCTTCTTGATGTGGACCAGCTGGCGGATGTCCATGTCGTCATCGCAGTTGCGTACGTCGGGCCGCACTGTCTGGACCACCTGTCGAACCACAGGGACGATGATGTCCCGCCAGGACAGAGACAGAGACTCGCTGTAGAGCAGCTGCTGCAGCAGCGCCATCATGTGGCTGTGGTTGGCCGAGCTGAACACAGGCAGGCAGAGGGGTGGATGGTTTAAATGAAAAATATAAAAGCATTTTTCACGTGACTTGGTGCTGGAGGTTAGTTGCTCTGTGGAGACCACATGTTATTACACAAGTGCAATTTTACAGCGCTTGATGTGTTTCACATTTTGCTTTATTGTTCCTCCACAAACAGCAACCACGATAAAAAATTAGTCCCTCAACAGAAAAGAAATGGAAACGGAAAATAAATCATGAATTTTGATAATCAGTTAATTGCTAAAGTCATTTATTGATTAAAAGTACCAAATGCTTGATGATTTCAGCTTCTCAAATTACAGGATTTGCTATTTTTGTCTGTTTTATATCATTTTAAATTAAATATCTTTGGGTTATTGACTGTTCATCAGACAAAACAAACCATTTGGAGAAGCCATCTTGGCCTGTGGGAAATTGTAATGGGCATTTTTTTTAAATTTTATTTACTATTTCTGAAAAATAGTCCACAGATTAAACTGATAATGATCACTTGTTACTTGCAGCCCCATTAGTTACTGGTACTTTCTGACTGAGTATGCCGCTCAACTCCTTGTACAGGCACTGGTCATCTCGCCGTGACTACTGTAACGCCCCTCTGGCGGGGCCGCAAAATGCACAGTTAAACCTCTGCTAATGGGCCAAAATCGGTAGCACGTCTGGGCTTCAACCGGCCAAAAACAGCTCATCTCACGCCACTTTTCATTTCTCTCCACCGGCTCCCTGTTGCTGCTCACATTAAGTTCAAGTCGCTAATTGTCTCCTACAGAGTGGCCACTGGGACAGCAGTCGCCTAACTGACTTTTTCAAGTGTGTGAGCCCTCTCGTTCACTAGAATCTGCGAATGAACGATGACTGGTTCATCGTTACTCAACCCATTTTGGTCAGCAGGATCACTTTCTGTCTAAAATAAATTGAACATCTACCTCTCCTGTGAGTACTTACTCGTCTGATAAGCTCTCTCTCTCTCTATGTCTCGATCCTTCTTCAATTTCTCATTTTTCACAAATTCAAAAAAAAATTGTAATTTGCATGCCACTTATACATTACTTCATGTGCCTGCAAGCCTGCTGCAGCATGGAACTGAGTGTTGCCTTTTTCTCCTTGATCAACTGTGGCTTGGATTGTATCTCATTTGTATCTGACTTTGGACAAAAGTGTCTGTCAAATGAACAGATGTAAATCTGCGTATGATCATGCTGGACACAAACGGCGGTATTATCTCCACTCACAGTAGCCTCTCCATTGCCTTCTTCTCTCCGTTCTCCTCTCTGAGCTGGTCCAGAGAGCTGTGGTGCCAGCCCAGCGGAGTAAACAGCATCTCTTTGGCCTTTTCCTCCACACGACGGTTGAACAGAGACTCTGCAGGAACATAAAGTCAGGGAGAGGGAGCAGGTTTACTTAGCTACAAGTGAGGCAGTTTTTTTCTTTTGTCTGATTAAATCAATGAGGAGATGCTGAGTTCCTACCCTTGATGAAGGCATCACTTATGACAATGTTCTGTCCTCCATCCTCAGACACAAGAAATTCGGCTGAAAGAGGAGAGAGACACACAAAGACATCAGCTTGATAGATACAGTGCTTATAACAAATGTTGTACCGTAGTTGTTCTGTAGCATTAAATCACATTTAATGTGGTTAAGATTTTTAAAAAATTCAATTATGAAACTGTGCTGAAGCAGTTTTATAAGGAAAACTGGGGAATAAAAGATGTGGATAGGTGACTGAATTTTACTGCGTCCAAAGTGTCCTCTACTAAATACTGACTTGAGCGGTGATACATGTATTTAATTTTGATCAGTCTGTAAAGATTTGTGTTCACTTTACATGAGAGGAAAATCATGGTTTATTACAACTTGGGTGTTAGTTTTGATTTTCGTCTCTATCAGTTATGATCGCAGCACCAAAGAAAAACAATAAATAAGGCAATGATATGGGTTGTAAACAAGCTGGAGCCTGTAAGTAAAGACACCTGAAATGTTGCTCACAATCACTCATTGCAGAGGGAAACTGTGAGCATGGATGAGTCTGGATGATCGTCTCAATGCCTCGTTGAACTAACTTTTAATGATTTAGCCGCTGTCTGAAGTCTCAGCAATTCATTTGGTGAGTACAACCGTGGAGGAAAGTAACTAAGTACATGTACTCAAGCACTTTACTTATGTACAGTTTTGAGGTACTTGTAATTACCTTGAATATTTCCATTTTATTCTATCATATATTTTTACTCCGCTACATTTCAGGTGGAAAACTTCTTACTCCACTACATGATCATTTTTGTACTTTTACTTACGCACTATTTCGAGTGCAGGGCTTTTACTTCTAATGAAGTATTTGTATATTGTGCTATTTCTACTTTTACTTGAGTAAAGGTTCTGAACACTTCTTCCACCACTGGCTGGCGCTAGAGACATAAAACTCAAATACAGCAAAGTGTAGTTTTCCTTTAAAGAGTCTGCTGTTGTCTGCTGATTTGTGTCAAACATTACAAAATTTATATTAACTCCGAGTGAGGTGTCAATACTTTTAGGAGACACAGTGACGAAGTCAATGAAATAACTTAACTAACCAACTGCATTGAAAGCTGGACTGACATGTGCATGGGTCACATCCTATTTACCTTTCTGATCAGTGGTGGGAGGCACGTGTGGATACTTGGACTGTTTCTTGATGTGGAAATTGACATTGTTTTGCTCCATGTTGAGGTTGATGGAGGCAGCTGAGTCACTGTCCACCACTGACTGGAAACTGCTGACAGACGTCCTCTTGCTCGGGCTGGCAGAGTCTGGACAGAGAGACAGGTCAGCGGGCTGCAACTGGGATTTTAATTCACTGAAACCAGGCACAGGCAGCCTGTTCAAATAGCAACGATCCAAGCCAACACAGTACAACAATAGTGTGTAAAATACTAAACCTTTAATAAAGCAATAGAAGTGAAATACATACTAGGCATGGCGTACTCTGTCTCATCTGCAAGCTGCTCTGTGTCGCTGTCATCAAATTTGATGTCCTTGAACCATGAGGGCTCCGAATGTCCCTCCAAGGAGTTGACACTATCGCTATCTGGAGACGGCGTTTCTGAGAACTCTGTACTCTACAGACCAGACAGGGAGACGTCACCATGAGCAAATTTGACTTCACTGAGACAATCAATCATTGCAGCTGCTCCTGACATGTCCTCTTGTGTGAGCAAAAGACCCTGCTGAATCAATCAATAACAGCCCATCATGTGTCAAAGTATGTTGCAGCAAATGTATAGCAATTTGGACTGCATCTGGAAGTGATTTGAAACATCTGTTTCCCAACGTGTGCAGCATTTGCTCGTCAGCGAAGGGCTCTCACCTGGAGGGGGCGGTAGAGAGCGTACTCATCCCTGAACAGCTGGTCGTGGTGGGTGACACAATCCAGCCAGCGACCGTCCACTAACGCCTGACCTATGGCGATAGCCTGGGCCCTGCAGCACGGAAACATCGGGACGGGAAGGAGAGTGTAGCAGTGAAACAGAGCAGCTTTCAACATGTCGGTAAATTAGATATGTAAGCGCTGCCACCGGCGATGAGCCTTCTGCACTGCGTTCACTGATCAGTTGGAGCGCAACTAGTAAATACATGATCGGTTTAGATCAGGTTCTGGTCCACGTTCACCTATAAACACAGCACATGTAACTTGTTGGACAGTTATTGCAACCACAGTTGCCTATGGAACTAAAAAAAATAGTCAACTGACAAAGCAATCAATATGCAATCATTTTGATAATCGATCGTTATTATTTTGTTGTACAGTATACATGTAATTAGCAATGGACGTACGCATGTCTCTTGCATTCATTTTAATGCTCCTGTCTTTCTTCTGTTTTCTTCTGTATGCTGTGCTGATGTGTTTTTTTTCCTTAATTGATTAAGTTTGATTCTAAATGTTACTGATATATTTTTTTTTTCTTCCTTTTGGGGCGTACAATAAAATAAACAACACAAACAAGTAATTCTTAAAGCAAAAATGCCAAACATTCACTCTTTTCAGCTGCTCACATGTGAGTATTGGCTGGTTTTCTTTTTCCTCTATAATAGAATAAATATCTTTGGGTTAAAGGAAATCTGAATCTGTCAAGTTGCCCTTCAGGAAATTATGGACATTTTTCACTATTTTCTGACATTTTCAAGACCAAACAACTCACTGATTATCTGAGAAAATAACTGGCTGATTGTCAGATAATCTGATGAACTGATCAATTGCAGCCCTGGCTGCACTGGATCCCCAACGGTAAACCCTCAGAAAAACTTTTTAAAAAATCTTACAAGGTAAGGAGAACAAATGGAAGAAACCTTGGGCAGCCAAGTCCAAGAAAGATGCCCAGCCCCCAGCCAGATTAGAATGAAAACATGTATTATTTGTTTATTTAATTTTTATTTTTATTTGCACTTCAGGAAATTCAGACAACTAAAATACTTTTTTTCTATTCCATCTTTGTAAATCTTTGGCTTTAATCTAATTGGAGGCATTTAACAAAATCATCAAATAACTGGGGCAAGTTCACAATGAACAATAGACCTGATGGAAAGAAGCGGGAGCGAACGTTCTCCGCATAGGAAAACTATGCTGTGCGGCCAGCACAAGGCAAGTTTGCCAAATAAACTGATCAAATAAACTGTTATTTCCTCAATCACGTTAAAGCAATGGTTCAAGGTTTCAAGAAACATGCTCATTTTCTTTCTTGTTGATATTTAGGTGAGACGACTGATACCACTCTCATATCTGTAAACTAAATATGAAGTTAAATATGTAACAGACACATGTGAAAGTGGTATCAATCTTCTCATCTGACTGTCGGCAGGAAAGCGAATAACCACATTTCCCAAAATGTCAAACTATTCCGTTAAATATTCCTTCCAAAGATCATTAAAACTAAACAGTACAGGGAAGAATATGTTTGTCCAGTGAGATGCTACCTGGTGGAGATGGTGCCATTCCTCAGCAGCCAGTTGACAAGCTCCTTTCCCACGATGCAGTTGGGGTAGGTCCTCAGCCAGTACCTGTGGTCCTGGAACTCCATCCCAGTGCTGTTGTGGCAGATCTTCTTCCACAGGTCCTTCAGCTGGGACGAGTCCTGCGAGAAACATGCTATCGTATTACATTACTTAACAACTAATTATGTTTTGCTGCAGTACAGTAAAGGTGGAAGCATCAGTGTGCGTAAAATAATGAAAACATATTCAAAAGGAATAAAAAAGGAGATGAAAATCAAAAGAATAAAGGAAAGAATGAAGCAGTCACCAGCAGGATCTTCCTCTCCTCCTCACTGTGGTCCAGCTTGGTGCCTGACACGGCTCGGCTTGTTGGCGGGCTGACCGAGCTGTCGTAGGAAGGCACCATGGAGGATCCGGAGCGGTCCAGCGACAGGTTGGTCACACTGGCAGACCTGCAGTAGGGACAAACAGGGACCAGTCACGCTGTTTGCTTGACTGAACTGTGCTGTAACAAGCTGGAACACACTGTACACAAGCAAACCCAAAGCAGTGACCGACCTCTTCCTTGCGGGCGATTTGCCTACATCTTCTTGTAGAGTTGTCAGTCTGGAAGCGAGGCCACTGTTCTGAGGCTCCTGGTGAATCATACTAATGAATGCACACACACACACAAAGACAGACTTTGGTTGATTTCCTTCCTGCTTTTCTCTACACTTTCTCTAGGTCAAAGTTTATGATCAGTGAATTTGAGCATGCAGAAGACTATTTCTTCTTTATAGAGCTAGAAAGCGTTAGCCTTTACTTACAGACAGCTAAAGCTCAGACAGATGTGAAAAATGAATAAAACAAACAGCAAGACTCACTTCTTTCTCATCCCAATAGGAGTTTTTCTATGCCAGGAGAGAGAGAGGAAACAGATTTTCTTTGAGGCAAGTTGATAGAGAAAATAAGGCAGGAGCCCACCGATTCAAAACAGGTGCAGCAAAACAAGCACGGGCTTTTAAAATGCATGCATGGTTGGACGAGCCTCTCAACAAAGATGTCCCTGAACATTAATTTAACAATTTGCCTGTTTTGCTCTGTGCATGGTTAATGAAATCATTTATAAAAAAAAAAAAATTAAAAAAAAAGCCCATCAACAATTAGTTCCAAAGCAACTGTAAGGGGAATATTAGACCAGTCCTAGTGCCCACAGTCATGCTTTACTGAAGCTGTTCTTCCTAAAATACTGTAGATCCCCCTTCTTTTCTTCTTTTCAGTTATTAAGTAATTAGAGCCGGTTTTCCGCACCGCATTACTGACCTGTCGGATCACACCCCGCAAAGCCGACCCCTGGGAGTCTTATCTTATCTTTACGAGTTTTACTTGGCAGCTGTTGCATGTTCACAGTAAACCTCTCTTCATGACGAAGGAGTAGTCAGGGCCAACTGAGAGATACTTCATGTTCAACATGTCATAATGTGATCCTGTGTCTTGCCCATGCATAGGGTTCAGAACATACAGAGCGCACGCAGATGTTTTAAACAGCGGAAAATCAAGACTGAGAAAGGGCAAGCGCGTTGGAGGAAACTGGAACAAAAACTACGGCGGTGTGTTTCCATCGTGAGCAAACTCCTAACATGACAAAACCACTGTATGTGCTAACAGACAACAAGTCAGTAAACGAGGTGAGAAAATACAAACCCAAGATTTTGGTTGTAGGTACAGTACGGTGCAAAAATGTTAAGCACTCACCTTACTCACCCTACCTTTAGTGCCTAAGACTTTTGCACAGTACTGTCTGTTTACAGTTTTGGAGGTAAACATGATGGTTGGAGGAACGGGTTTGGAAGACCGATGCATGAATTCAGAGGTGATTTTGAAGGCATCATGCAGAGTGCCTTCTTTATGGTTGTATTTGAGCAAAATCAAATGGGACATCTCTTGAAATATGAGGACTGATTCTGAGTCTAATTAAATCTGAAAATATTATTTATTAAATCTAAATATGCATTATCCACATCTGGGCTGGTAAACTAACGAAATAAAAGGTTAAAATTCTACCACAATTTCCACGATTTGATTTGAGCCAGAGTGTGTGTTTGTCTGCCTGACAAACACTGTGTGTGCGCATGTGTGTTCACCTCTGCCAGGTCAGGTCTTCCTCGAGGAAGATGTTCCTGCTGGCCTTACGCCCCCCCACAGGTGTGCGAGGCTCGCTGGGCTCCAACACACACACGGAGCAGGGAGAGTCCGACAAGGCGCTCAGGTCCTCTCCGATGCAGCCCGAGTCAGCCGAGTGAGCGTAGCTTAGTGCTATTTTACGACAGTACGTACAGGCCCGTAGATCTCCTAGATACACACAACGAAGAGGTCAGAGAGAAGACGAAGAGGAGACAGGTTAAAGGTAGTTGATTTTTGTGTTTCTCACTGCACAATGGAATGAAACAGACCATTTCATGATGTATTCATAACTAATTCATCTTGAGCATGTCACTTACCCGTGTAGCCCATGAACTTTCCGGGGATTTCCTGGTTGCAGCAGCGGCTGCAGAAGATCTGGCCGCACAGTCGGCAGTGGTGGCGGCGGCGGAAGGTGGTGAACTTCTCATTGCAGTCGTAACACTCTTTACACTGGCTATCTGGCATCCAGTACTGCTTCAAATCACTGTCCTGAAGGGGGGCAACAACCACAGCACACTGCTTTTATCCACAGAGAGGATGAGGATGAGGATGAGGATGAGCTTGTGGCAAGGCTTTCAAAGAGTCATGGCTCACGGTTCATTTAAAATATGCTCAGCAAAAGTGCGTTTACTGCAGTGTCAATACATTTAAGATTTGTCAAGTTGAAACTGTTTGTAAAGGTGTAGGAAAAAGAGTTGATGTTGAACTGGAAGTGAGTACCTGGCTCTTTCCCTCCATGATTTCCTTCAGCCTCTTCAGCGCAGTTCGAAGTTGCACAGCTGTGCGAGGGTCATGGTTGCTTAGAGGCGTATCCGATTTCCTGCTGCCGTCTAAAAATCAACCATGTACGCACACGCACACACACAGTTAGTGACAAAAGTTTCACTTTTTCTTTATAATCCATCTTGCTGCATTGTCAAATATAAAAATTTATGTAAGGTTATAATGAATGAATTCCACTTAAGTAGGCTTCATCATAGCTGTCATCTTTAAACGCACTAAGTGACAAACATTTGACAATGCACTTCAACATCTCGCGAATAACTTCCTTAAAAGTTGTTAATGTGTATAAAATGACACACGGTGCAATCAATAAAAAACTGGCCAAGAAACAAAAACATGTTGAGCGTAAATTGTTAGCTTTAAAATCATCCATGACAAACAACATTCCAGTTATTAGTACCTGAGTGGAAAACATCAGGGCAAACCAAAGACCGATAGAAAGCACTTCATTGTTAATGCAAGTAACAACACACACACGCACGCACGCACGCACACAAACACACACACTTGCATGCACTCAGCCACACAAACCAGTTTGTGTAAGGCCATTCTTTCAAAACCGGTTGTTACAGTCAAGCTAAAAGCATCTTTAGTTAAAAACAAAACAAACAAAAAAAAAAATAAAACCACACAGTGCAGAAGGCCCCTCACCTGGCCAATCCACTGTAATCAGAAAAGACATGAGAACGGATGTTACGGCCTGTACATGCATTCATCTTTTTCAACACTCAACATTATGTTTCATTTGTTTTTAAGTACGTTTCACAAGTCTGCTCCTTTCATTGGCACATTCCCCTGAAAAGTAAAACACGAAATACCAACACCCTCTTTATCCATGTGGATCAGTAATTAAATTTGACAATTTTCTCTCAAGACAGACAGATGATTTGATAAAATACTAAAAAACCTTGACTCCATGAAAAATAAAAAACGCAGTGGTAAGACAAAGACTGAGGGGGTCTGAAATGTTCTTTTCCATACATTTTACAACACCTGTTTTTCCACCTCAACAGACTGTTTTGGTGCTGAATATGATTTACACTGAAAGATTCTTGCCCTTGTTAACTATGCCACATTGCTCTTTATATATATTAAAAATAACCTTCACATAGTTGATAGTTAAAATATCCCTCAATACTTCTCTAAATTTTTGTGTCATCTGGAAGAGATTTGGGAATGACAACATTTTTTTTTTTTTTAAGAACTATTAAAAATGATACATTTCAGAGCTTTCCAAACATTTGTGGAAGATATTGAATGCTGAACCCCCCCCCCCCCAGTTTCAAGCGTTTGTGTCACCAAAGGAGATGAATTCAAGAGCTTCAACAGTGCACTGAAATGTCCACGCTGTTATCAGTGGCCTCTGGTTAGTGTATTCATTAGACGACAGAGGCTTTAAAATCAAATAACAGATAATTCAATCAGCGAATATGTGAAGCCAAAGGGACAATTCTAGCAAGGCACTGTTAATGCCAGATGGAATTAAATACCTCCCAATCTAATCCCAGTAGGAGTCTGTACATAAAAACAGCACATACTTTACATAAACAGCAACATTTTACAGACTTCTTAACTAAACCTCAGACATAAAATACATAATTTAAAATCCCATTCAAGATGCTGTAAGACCTTGACTTTAGATTATGTATATAAAATACATTAAAGCCTACAGCAAGATTGACTACCTACAGTTTTTGAGGATTATCTAACATGAAAGACAGCACCAGAAATGCTATAAAATACGGGTTTCTTGTAATGGTTATCTGTCACAAACCTGTTTCCTATTTGAGACAACTTTGCTACCCGACGAAACACACGCAAGCCTCAAATATGAACATCTGTGCTGTGCATGTGTTTGTTTTTTTTATTTGTTTTTTTTTTTTACCAGAGGCAGTGGAGGTACGTCGGAGGTGTTCAGGATGTTGTTTCTGGTGCGTCCTTGAGACGTAGAGGGAGTGGGTAGGACTGGAAGACCAGCTCCTCCTGTCTGATTGAGGAGAAGGGGATGGCACATCTGGCTTCTCTGAAACTGCTGAGGGAGGACGTCCCTCCTCTACACACACACACACACACACACACACACAGACACACACACACACACACACACACACACACACACACAGACACACACAGACACACACACGGAAAACCACGCACATCAGTAAGACAAGGTGAAGAAGAAAATCAAGTCATTAAAAAAACAAAACCTCAGCAAATTAAAGTTAATGTGACATGAATTATATCTACTTTTCTTGATTAATGTGTTTTTGTAGGTTCCATAGTAAATCTAGTACTTTTGAGATCAGAATGTTCATTTAGGTGGCAGCAAAGGACAGGCCAAAAGTTTTAGAACACCTCTATTCCTCCAGTTTTATTGAAATGTACATAGTTTAATGTCTGAATGTGGAATCTGAAATTAGCTCATAGAAACCCCAAAAAAATCATCATCAGCACTCGTGTCGTTCTTTCTATACTGGAAATGAATCATTGTTTGGAAAGTCCGAATGTGTTGCACTTCCTTTGCTTTCTCCTTCAGTCCAGTTCATCCCAAACCAGCTCCATGGGGTCAGTTTACCACTGACCTTTGTACCACTTGATTAAACCTTTGTGCCCACTGATTAAACCTTTCATCATGGCTCCCTGGTTTGAATTTAGAATTTCTTTAGATTTTTGATGATGTCATCATATCCTATTTATATATTATGATTTATTATTATTAATTTTGTGCCTACTGCCCAAGCCTACTTAAAAGTAGAAGATTTCTATTGTGACATGTAAACCAGCAAGTTGAAAAGTGCTCTAAGAATTAGTCAATACAAAATTAACCTTTACATATTGTATTAAATAGCTGACATTTTTTTATGATCAATTAAACATTTAGGTCAGCTAAAATGCAAGAATACGAAGTATTTGCTGATTATGGTTTCTCAAATCAGGGAAGTATTTCTTGCATATTCCTGCTTTATAAATTAAAAATTATAAATTGAATAACTGTGGGCATTCGGATAAAATAAGCAATTTGAAACGCAATGGAAGTTAATCTCTATCTTTAAAAAAAAAAAAAAAAATTTGAACACTAAAAAAGTAACAAAATAGATCAACTGATAAAAACAGATGAAGGTCGGCTGCAGCCTGAATATTGGATTTAAATTACAAACATGCTGTGCAGCAACCATGTAAAGTAAATTGATTGAATGCATATGAAATTTATTACTGTGTCATGCATATAACTTTGCCCAGCCCCCGCATGGACCTACAAGACACCATTAATTTATACGGGCCAGGACCAGAGTGCTGCGTAGATATTTCCAAACAACAGAGCAAGTCCAAAAATAGCGAAACATCTTTCGCATCTCTCACAATCAAATCTTCACACAGAAATCAGTACGGTAATAAAAACCCCTTTTCGCCTCCTTTTTTTCAGGCTTTTGTGACTAAGTTAACAAATTTAAACACATCAGAATTAAACAACCGCTGCAGTCTTTGCTCATCTGCACACCAGAGTACTCCAGGGATTTGTCGAGCCATTTCAGGGAAAATTAACTTCCTTAAACCATCATAACTTGTTCAGTACAAAATATAAGATTTAACATAATGTCATTTTCACACACTTTTTTTCTCTTTCTATGTCTTCTAATATAATTAAAATAAAGTGCAGCAGCCCTCTTCTAATCTCATTTGTAAGAAATGTCAGTGTGAGGATTATAACATTCAGGCCGCCGCTGCCATGGTGAAGGGAAGAGTGTTCAGAGTAAAGGACTTTAGAGGCTGGACTACAAACATGTGAGTCATGTGGCTCACTGGCTCCTGGCTCTGACGCAGACATGCAATTTCTATCACATGACTTCACAAGACATTGGCTAATTGCTCTGACATCTTTAAACTGCAGGAAGCTTCTGCTCAGAATGGCATTTTAAACACACTGTTTTTGTCTTATAGATTTATTATGCTTTGTTTACAGTTGACTTGAACTTAAGTAAAATGACAAAATATCAAATATATGTATTCCACATAAAGAATTGACCTTTGTAAACAGTTCATAAATCAGTGCGCCGTCTCATAACAAGATTAACAGATACAGTGTTGCCCTTTGACTTAGTGACAACTAAATTCCGGTAAATTGTGTTGAAATGAATTGTATGATTTCAACTTTGTCATGTGTGGTGTGTGTATTGGGACAGAAAAGAGCATAAACAAAGAAGGGCAATTCTTTTTTCATGCTCTTGTTATCATACTCTTCCAAAATATTCTGATAAAAAAAAAAAAGAAATCTGTTGTTGACTCCTAACTGGGTTAGAAAACCTATTTTAGCTCATTTATATAATATGGGAGCTGAGAACAAGTCTTAACACTTGTCACGGTTTCTTAATTCTTAGTATACAGTGAGGGCATAATGATGTAGTTCTCAGAATTGTAAAGGACTTCAGACAAAAGTTCACTTCAAGAGGCTTTACACACACCAGTTCTGGTCAAGCACTTGTTTTGGCAATTACCTACATTGAGGCTTTCTTTTCCCTTTGGGTTTGAGAGGGTTTTTGAATTTTCATTTGAATAACTTAGTCTGCTGAAGCCCCAAATTATCTTCAGATAAACTCTGGTATACGTCTTTGCACAGAACGAGTACGGTGGATTTTGAATTGTTCAGTAGAGACATGGAAAAATAGTAAACCTATCCTTTGGACACACAGACATGATACACATATTTTTAGATTCAGTGTGACTTACGCTTTCCGAGGATGTCATTGTGTCTAATGTCCATCACAGATAAACGTCCTTAAATCCGCTTACAGATCATAGAATAAAGATGCTTCTTATAATGCCAGAACTTGCCTGAGAGTCATCATCTTTTTAAGTTTACTCCTGTTATCAAAGTAATGCAGTGATAGTTGTCTGTAATATATTCTACATAAATATTTTTAAATTACTAAGGGTCAGAATATCCCATCCATATGGAGTCTGGCACAGTGCCAGACTTTAAAATCCCCTTGGACTAATTAATATGTCTTTTACACATCATCTTCACACAGAACAAATTGATCCTATGGTGCTTTAGCAAACCAAAACATTGGTTTATAACGGGGCTACATCCATAACTTCGTCTAGATATGTGCGTGTGTGCGGCATTCCTGACCTTTGTTGTTGAAACGAAACAGGTTGACAAATGAGCTGTATGCGGAGCGGAGCGGAGGCTCATCCTGCTCCGGAGTCAGTGGTTTGAAGTGGGTCAGGTGGGAGGGGCTGGCGGGTGAGATGACAGGCGGCTCGACGCTCCAGTCCGTTGAGGATGAGGACGAGGACTTGTCATCAGCAGCCATGTTGCTGCTACTCCTGCTAGAGGGTTTAAAAAGAAATTCTTAAGCGTGTGTAACTGATAAACCTTTCTTGACTGTTTTTAGGTTTAAGTGACTCTTAATCAAATTATTAAGTTAGTATCGTGGTTGTAGTTTGCAGTCATGTTGAAGTGGACTACATTGTACAGATAAGTGTTTCTAATGTTTTGCCCACCCCATTTACAGACATGAAGGGTAAGAATATTAGAGACACATTTCAATATAACGCAGTCCAGTAAAACACCACAGGTAACTACGAACACAGAAATATTCATACAGCTGAATTAACACCTCGCGGAAAGTTTCAACAAAAATTGGCCATTATAAACTTCATAAAAGGTGGAATATGTGGCAGGGACGTTGTATTGGATTGCATTAGATTGTTTAGGTGTACCTTAAAAAGGTGGCCAGGGAGTCTAGGCGTGGTGTGTTAAGATGTGAGATTTAAGAAAAAAGGGTTAAATCCAATTCAGATATAGAGGCAGACCTCACTGTTCGATTGACTTTCCAATTAACACTGATGAATGTTGATATTAGAGATACAACTAGTCAGTTAATCGATTAGTGGATCAAAAGGAAAATTAATCGCCAACTAGCGCTGTCAAAATTGGCCAAAAAGGACATTTGATTATTCCCTCTAAAAAAGACCTGGGCTCAAACCATTCAAGTATCTATTTTGTGCATTATGTCCATAAGAGGGCAAAGCAATACAACCAGAGACATAACTACTTGGGGGAATATTTTCTAGATGTGCCCTCAGGTTGCTAGTCCTGGAATACGAGGCTTTATCTCCATGTTCCACAATTATGCCGTCATATTCTTTTACTGTCTAAAAATTACCAAAGTGAAAAGGTTTGTTTTACATTTTTTATTTTTAAAGTGGAGTTTATGCTATATTACCTCTTCTCTGTTCATTTTCATCAACTCTGGTCAAACCTGACAGTAAGGCACTATGCGCGCCTTAAATGTTCAGACTTCATATGTACATTTATATGCATATCATGTATGAAAACATAACACCCAAAGTGGAAATGGACAATAAATACATAGTAGTAGCAAACCTGCTGCAAAACAGAAGAATGATCTCAGTGGAAATTCAACTGTGGAGAGCTTAACCACTAACCACAATAGCACCGGTGATTAAACAGGACCACAGGTATTTTAGCTTCATAAGCTCACTCAGGAACACACGTGACAGTTATCATATTAATGACCCCATAAAAACGAAATTTTAACCAATGAACTGTAATAACCGGTGTGACTTACACTTCCCTTTAAGATACATATATAATCCTCACATCACGAATAAACGTCCATAAATCTGCTTAATAATGACAGATAAAGACACTCCTTATATATATATATCCAAAACCTGCCTGAAAATCAAAACGTTTTTAAGTTTCCTTCAGTATCAAAGTAATCCAGTGATGGTTGCCTGTACATCCATGGGTACGATGCAAAAAGGAACTGCTCACAGCTAATTTGACACAGTTTTAATGGTGCCAGTTGAACAAACTGTAAATAATCACAGGCTCAAGTTGTAGTTAACTGACTCCATGGCAACATCACACATTTCCAATGGCATCAAAATCATAGAAGCAAGACAAGACTGACAAAAGCCCTTAACATTAAATTTTTTCATGTTTCAGTATAGTTTTCAGTATTTATTTTTGTATTGTTTGACATTAATAAGGATCATCAATTAGATATTCACACTGGATGTCATAAAATACCAAGGAGGAAAACAACATTTTAGTGCAACCTGTTGAACGGGGTTTTGTTTCAAATAACAACAACAACAACAACAACAACAATAATAATGGCAACTTTTCTAAACATAGCATCATAGCTTTACAAGACATCTGTCTGATTCTGTTTCTGATGACCGGAAAGGGAAATGTCACGAGATTTTATTCTCTGATTCTGAAATGTCCCTTTTCCCTCAACAGGAAACAGATTTTAAGTTGGCACCACCAAGAAAAAGTTATGACATATTTATTTTTTCTTAAGACACACATACACACAAAGTGCTGCCGATAAGAAAAATCTGCCATTTCTAATATCTGATCCGGATCTGATCACAAATGGTCCGACAGATGACCCCCTGAGACGAACGGGCGATTGAACTAAAGTCGGCTGATAGTTGCAGCCACTGCTTCCACTACAGCCGAAGCTCAAATCGACGTTATCTTGTCCATTTACTAACCGCGTATAACGAGCGAACACGACCCTTTGACTCTCCGCCCGGACTTACCCTTTGAAGAAAGCGACAGACTCCGAGTTAGCAACGCATGTCATCTCAGTTAATGTGTGAAGGGGGGAAAAAAAAAAAAAAAGCAGAAGCGGCGGCGTCGCGTTCTTCCCCGGTCGTCATGTGATCACAACAGGCCGTAGCGTGACTCCGGCGTCGGGACCGTTTGACGGCCGGAGGGGGTTGTCACGCGGCGCGTCGCAGCGCCAGTGCGCGCAGGATAATGTTCGCCATCGGTGGGACGAGCCGCTGGCAAGTCTTCGGACGGAGCACGACCCCGTTTAACGGTGGATGTGCACGACGCCGAAGTTAGCTTCGGATTGGGCAGTCAAGGGGGGGGGTAACGGAAACCAAACGGCGCTACTGAGCGACCGATTCTCCCGTTTTTTTTGGCACCACTTGTTGGTCTCAGAGGGTGTCAGGCGTCCCAGGTAAAGCCTTGACCCTCTTTGTACTTGTCAAACATGGACATGACCGACAAACAGACTCTAGTAACTGTTTAAAACAGAGTTTCAGATTGTGTGAAACCTTTGCTCTAGTCTTGAAATAATTTTTAAAAAAAGGCAATTGCACTGCTTTTGAAACTGCCATTTTTTTGTGTTCTCAAAAACAGAATAAATGCTCCACAAACCTAACTGAAGCTTAAAACAATATTTAGCTTCTCTGGGTTAATCTAGTCCAGATCTGACAAGTCTTAAGTATACAACAGTTTATGAGCTAGACCTCGTCTGATGTGGTCTGGATTGGGGGGGGCAAAGGCTCTTAATTCACTTTTTTTTTTTTTTGGCTTCCAAAAAGTAATATAAAAAGGTCTCATAAATCTTACAGTGGGTTTTAAACAGCGTGGTGGCTTTAACTAGGATGTCTCCCACCCTCTGACAACGAGAAGTGGATCAACATACGGAGAATTACATTCGTCATAAATGTTTCCCTTAATCTTCCCATTAACAGCTGAATCGGAAACTAACTTCAGAGTCGTCGGTTGCTGCCTATCTCAGCCAGAACTGGCTTTATACGTTAGCTAATTCAATTACACTTCGTATCCTTGAATTTATATGTCAGCGTATTTGCTATGTGCAGCATTTACAATCAAATTAATGCAGCCTTCAATAAATGAGCATCTGAATTAGCAGGAAGTACTTGAAATACGTATTAAGCCAAATAATATCGGTTAGCTAGCGGTAACCGACTAGCTTAACGATACGTACAGTAGTACAGCTGTATTTAGCCCTGCTAGCTAACGTTGGCCGGCTATGCTAACGAGCCGGTTGGCAGCAAGAACCTCATTTTTGGAACAGACGGCACATGAAATATGACTGAACTGTCTTGACAGCAAATAAATAAATAAAAATGCGAATTACCCGTTCACTCTGTGAATTGGACATCACTGCAGGTAGCGCTCCGACTTTGAAGACATGAATAAAAACACCTGAAAACACCCGACTCCCATGCACGAGCAGCCCCGACGAGTCGAGACCTGCACTGAATCCAACTGCTGTGATCGAGAGAGAAAAAAAAGGCAGCCGAGCACAGAAATATCGATAGAACCGATCTGTTCCCATGACAGGACGCCAGGATCTAACTGTCTATCGGAATCATTTGCTTGTGTACATTTGTTTTTCTTTCATTAAATTATACTATTTCGTGTGGTAATGCAGGTGTGTAGTGTATTCTTGTGCAGGTCGTAGAGTGTGTATAATATAAGTAGTGTGTAAACTCTCTTTTGTCCTTTTTTCTTATGTTCAGAATAATTTTATTTGCACTGCAAAACCTATGATACCTGTTTTGGCAATTCTGTGTTTAACCTGATGAGACAAGCCCGGGGGAACAACGCCCAACGGTTTAGGACACACCTCCAATCGCATGCGCAGACGCGCGGCGGACTTTTTGTTTATGTTTAAAATGGATAATGCGGTAGCTGTCGTTAGGAAGGTCATAATGGGCTTTATTTAATCAATCCACGGCCACTATCAAGGAAATTTGCCGACAACAGGCGAAGTGTATCGCAGGTTCACGTTTAACAGGGGTAAGTTGTGTCTAAATTTCGAGGATAACGTGCTGACGCCGGCTAAACCGCCGGTCTCACCGCCTAGCAGCGGATTCACCATTCGAAGACGCTGGGTGATGCTAAAGTCGGCTAACTGACGACAGAATTGACTACTCAGTTAAAATTTCCTCTTTATTTTCAGCAAAGTTAATCGCCTACACTCGGCAGACATGTTTACTTTGATGATGGAAAAAACTGTAGGTGCTGGCGTTATTTATTTAACCCAAATTTAAAAATTACATACATTTAAGATCTAATTATGTGTTACAATGTCACTTTCTATATATCACAACAGACTGACACTTATTTCTATATATTCTGCTATCCTGTAGTTCTTACAGTATACAAATTATATTATACCATTCGACTTTGTTACCTTTGTCAGTAATTAATAACTGCACTAAGTTGGGAGTTAGTGTTGCAAATGTACCTCATTATTTCACACTTGGGTACAATAAAATGCTGTACATACACTCACTTTGCTCTTTATTAGGAACACCTGTACACCGTTTTATCAATGCAGTGATCCAGTCAGCCAATCACATGGCAGCAGGGCAGTGCATAAAATCCTGCAGATGCAGGTCAGAAGCTCCAGTTAATGTTCACGTCAGACATCAGAACGGGGAAAAATGTGATCTCAGTGACTTTGACCTTGGCAGGATTGTTGGTGCCAGAAGGGCGGGTTTGAGTGTTTCTGAAACTGCTGATCTCTTGGGATTTTCCACACACAGCAGTCTCTAGAGTTTCTACTCAGAATGGAGCCAAGTACAAAAAACTTCCAGTGAGCAGAAGTTCTGTGGACGGAAACGCCTTGTTGGTGAGAGAGGTCAGAGGAGACTGGCCAGACTGGTTGGAGCTGACAGAAAGGCTGCGGTGACTCAGATAACTGCTCTTTACAACTGCGGTGAACAGAAAAGCATCTCAGAATCTAACCTTGAGCTGGACGGGCTACAACAGCAGAAGACCACGTCAGGTTCCAGTCCTGTCAGCCAAGAACAGAAACTTGAGGCTGCAGTGGCTACAGACTGCCCCAAAACTGGACAGTTGAAGCCTGGAAAATGTAGCCCTGGTCTGATGAATCTGGATTTCTGCTGAGGCAGCTGATGGTAGGGTCAGAATCTGGTGTCGACAGCATGAATTCATGGACCCAACCTGCCTTGTGTCCTCAGTCCAGGCTGGTGGTGGTGGTGGTGTAATGATGTGGGGTTGTTTTCTTGAAGCACTTTTGGCCCCTTAATACCAATCAACCATCGTTTGAATGCCACAGACCATCTGAGTGTTGTTGCTGAGCATGTGCTTCCCTTTATGGCCACAGTTTACCATCTTCTAATGGCTACTTCCAGCAGAATAATGCTCCATCTCACATTAGCTACTCAAACTGGTTTACGAACTTGACGATGAGTTCAGTGAACTTCAGTGGCCTCCCAGTCACCACATCTGAATCCAGTAGAAAAACCTTTGGGATCCAGTAGAACAGGAGATTGGCAGCATGAATGTGCAGCTGACAAATCTTCAGAAATGATGTGATGCAATCAGGTCAACATGGAGCAGAATCTCAAAGGAAAGCTTCCAACATCCTGTGGAATCCAGGCCACGAAGACCTGAGGCTGTTTTGAGATTAAAGGGAGGCCCTACCCAGTATTAGTGTGGTGTTCCTAATAAAGTGCTCAGTGGGTGTAGCTTTATTCCAGTTTGCTGTACAGTTTATTCCTCCTAACGGGTTTTTTTTTTTTGTATCTGAATAGAGGTGTTATTTAATTTTGATTCATGGGTAGTCTGATAATACTGATATCTTTACTATTTATTGTTAAAAGCAACTAATGTACTTTGATGTAAGGGAGAGAAATATGTCATAATTTATGAGGTGAATATATTTTAAGTATCACCAAATAATTTACCAGAGGAGGCATTTATTTTTACTACTCTGTTAATTTTTTAATCACATATAAAGTTGCAACTAAAGATTATATTAATTCTTAGTTAATCTCAGCTACTTATATTTTCGATTACTTGATAAATCATTTCTCTATAAAATGTCAGAAAACACTTTAAATTCGTGTTATAACTTTATATTTTTTGGCCCGAAGTGATGTCTTCAGATGTCTTGATTGGCCCAGCTAACAGTCCCAAACTCAAAGATGTTCATGCTTCTACCATGTGTGACATCAAATCCTAACATTTGAGAAGCTGGAACAAGCAAATGTTTGGCATTTCTGCCTAAGAAATGACTTAAAAGATTGTTCAATTATCAAAATAGCTGCAAATATTGCAGCACTAAGGAGAGCGTTGATGTACCCCGCATATGATAAAATGTGTGGTATCAATTCTATTGACACTATAGTTGCAACTAACGTTTATTTTCGTTACGGTGATTGATCTCCAGATTACTTTCTAAATGAATTGGTAAATCAACCAGAAAAAAGTGAAAGTTGCCCATTATATTTTCTCAAAGCCCAAGATGATGTATTCAATTTGCTTGTTTTATTTGACCAATAATTCAAAACCCAAAAATAGTCAGTTTACAATCTGATATGACAAATATAAGCATCAAATCATCACACTGGACAAGCTTTAACTAGCAAATGTTTTGAATTTTTGCTAGAAAAATCACTAAAACGACTAATCGACTATCCAGATTAATGCCGGATTACTTGTCTGTCAGTCGACTAATTGTTGCAGGTCTAATTGATACTAGCATTGATACTCAAAACAAGAATTTGTATCTGAAGTATCGATACTTTGTCCACCCCTATTGAAGATTAGTATCATATGCATTATGTGGATAAGCTTACTTGTTAATGTTAATGCGTGACTAGGCCCAATCGGACAGACATGTCACCCATCGAAAACAACGTTGGCCGATTTACAGTACAAAAGCTTTGTTGTTCTCAGTTTCTTGTTTTCTTTTTCTTTTTTTATCTCAGGTCATTGATTTCTTCATTAAAGCAGCTCTTCATGTTCATCTGATTATGTTCACTGTGAAGACAATGACACCTTCAAAAGCTTCCAAGCAGGCTTCAGCTGCAGCATCAAAGATCAAAAATAAGATCCTCAGTGAGTCTCATTCATTTCTGTGCCTTATGTTGTACAACCACACGATACTAAAGGCTTTATGGCTCGCAGACATCTGCTGAAGGAAAATAAAATGTTGTTAATGTTGTAATGTTTCTCCTCGGCCACACCAGACACCTCGTCCTTCTTCAAGATCTCTTTGAAGACCAATAACAAGGCCTTAGCTCTTGCTTTGGAGGCCCAGAAGGAGAGGAGCAGGCAGCTGGAGAGGGAGATTGTGTGCCTGCAGAAACAACTGGAGGCTCTGTGCTTCGAACTGGCCACCAGGAAATACAAGGACAGGAAACTGGTGGGTTTGTTGTTTGCTTCAGGTAGTTAACGTAAAAAGGCCTGTTGGGCAGAAAGCAGTCATTGTGGACCATTTGTTATGATGCTCGGACTATCTCAGAAATGTTCTGTTTGATTTGGTGATGGATTGTATTGGCAGCAGTTCATCTTGTTTTTCTGTCACAGCTCCTCATCTTGAAAAACCTCCATAGAAACACTCTGCAGCACTTCGACGTGGTGGCCGACTTATTCTCCGACAGTGTAAGGATTCCCCTCAATAAGTATTACCATTTTTTTTTTTTTATGGCAGGTTTGAGTTGTCTGTACTGTATTTGCTGAAATTTTGAAAATCACATAATAAAATGTTAAACATATATTCGTCCCAATGAGACATGAAAACTGTGAACCGCGATAACTCGATGAGACTTTTTCAGGAAAGATTTATATTTAAATATGATTAAAAAATTACCATTAGATTGTTGCCCATCCCTCCTGTTACATCTCAGACTGTAAAGTGTATATAGCCTTTATTTATCCAGGCGGTCCCACTGTTACGAGATTCCTTTTGAAAGAGTGACCTGAGTGCAGTAGAAGAACTAGTTAGAAAGAGGAAACACACATCAAACAAATCCAGTCACACACAAGCACATGCAAACAAACAACATCAGAAACAGTCACAAACATCTCTAAAAAAAAAGGTCCGAAAAAAATAGAGTTTAAATTCATCCAGCTGGACGAGACTTTGAAGTCCTTTGTAGTTCATTGTTTTTGTATGGTTCAAACAACTGGAAGAACAGTCTTCCCATGTTCGTTATTTACCGCTGGGGTATCGAGCCCGGCAGTCCTGGGATCTGATTTCTAATGAAATGCAGGATAAGGGGATAATGTTCATCGTGTTGTTTTAAAGGTTTTAAAGTTGTTTTAAAGGTTACATGAGAACAGGAAGTCTCCATAGTCAAGCAGAGACACAATGGTGGTCAATTTCACATTGGTTTCCATGTCCTCAAGAGAAAAACATTTATTCCAGTGTAAGAAACCCATGTTTATCTTTAGTTTCTGTGCCAGTTTTTCCACATAGGGTTTGAATATTAGACTGCTATCTAACCAGATTCACGTGTATTTATGAGACTGAATATTAATAATAATAACAGAAAATTCCTAGTAATAACAAACTATACATAATCTTTGATCATGACTGTATTTATTACCCACAGGATCTGCCTAAACTCTCTCAGGATAACAAGACCTTATTTGGTAACATCAACGATGAAAATCTTGCAGTGGAAAGGTGAGCAAATACTGTTACAGATTTAAATTCACTCTGAGCTAAGAGCCTTGTTTGATTTAGGAAGCTCTGTCTTGCTTTTTCATTGCTTTCCCATCCTCTCCCATTTTAGTCCTACAGATCAGTTACCTCCTCGGCCAGAGATGTCAAGGGATTTGTTGTGTCCCAGAAAAAACGTAACAGCAGACCTGCCTGAAAAAAACATGGATGAGAATGTCTTCCTTATCCAGAGTAGACCCATTAAGTCCACCGATGCTTACAATGGTAGGGGGGATAAAAGTTATGAAATTTTAGTGTTTATCTTCATCAGACATTTTAGAGTTATCTACCCTGTGATACTGATGTTTTATTCACCAGAAATGGTCATTTGTATATTTTCCACAACTGCTTTTTTTTTTTTTTTCACAGATAATACAGACGTTGAGAAAAGGCTTTCGAGCCAGCGTATCCAAGCTCCCCAGACAGGAACATCCCGTCCATCCAGCAGCCTAAGGGATGAAGTAGAGAGGCTGTCGATGATCTTCTCTCAGTCAGGGTCGGACATGAAGGCAGTCCTCTGTCCTCAGAACAGTCAAACCTCCTCGCTTCTCGGCACGTGTGAAAAATCCCAACCATTTCCCACAGATAATGTGAACCCTCCCTGTGGCTCAGTCATGGAAACTGAACCAGATCATAGTAACAAACAAGAGAAAACTTTGCTCCTGAATACAACAATGGAGATGACGCAGAGTAATGCTCCCGAGATAGTCACTGTGGAAACCAAGGCCAAAAAACCGAGGCCGAAAGGCCAGAAGAAAAAGGAAGAAGCCCGTGGGTCGAGTGTGGCTGAAAATCCACAAGTGAAGAACTCTGCAGATTCTAGGATGAGTGAGGCTCAGACTGCTCCCGCTGACACTGTGTTACAGACAGATGACCAGGCACTGGAGGATATCAGAGACCTAGAAAACAAGTGTCAGTCACCTAAAAAACAGTCTAGGAGTATCCTTACCTCTCGCTTGCCCAAGTTGAGCAAGTCCGAAGCTGGCGGCTGTCAGAGAATGGCAAAGGGGAAATTCAAATCACATCACCACACCAAGTCAAAGACAGAGTCCTGTGACATCGTCCTACCAGATCTTGACGATTATTTCATGGATCCTGAAAATAAAGTCTCCAAAGCCGGCGGAAGTGCAAAATTACCGCCAGAGAAAGACACTGCAGAAGAAGAAGTGTCCAGGATCACATACAGGAGGTCCAGGGTCAAAGGGAGGAGGGTATCTTCAGTCACCAGTAAAACTGTATTCACTTTGCCATCTCGTGAAAGCGAGAGCAGTGGTTCCAAATTAGAACAGCCCCGTAATGAAGAAGAAGAAGTTCGGGGAAAATATGAAGCATGCAAAGACCAAGAGCAACCTGACGAGTTCCTGTTCACACGTCCAGAGTCCGTCTATGTGAGGAGTCTTTCCCCTAGTGGCAATCACTCACAGAGCAAAATGAAGACCACAACAAATTCTGGGGGAAGTCACAAATCAAAATGCAGAGGGACGTTTGTTATCGCAGTGGCGAGAGATAGCACCTCATCGAACAGTGCATCACCGCACGTGGGTGATGTAGAGCAGGATTTAATGCCTTCCACAGGATCCTTCCACTGTGAGGCAGAGGAGCCGCCAACAGTCCTTCAATGTTCAGAATCAGATCCGCACAGGAACAGTGATAGAGACTTTGTCAAGGAAACACAGAGCTCCTGTAAGCGTCCTTGGGTTGCCACGCAGGATTCGGGGATCTTTCGAGGAGACTTGGGAAGCAATGATAACCGTGAAGTACTGCTGCTGGACCAAGACTCTACTACAAGCACAGAGTTTCAGAAACCTAAAAAAGCCAGGAGAGAAGAAACCGGGCGATCTGGCAAGAAGAAAGCAGCGCAGAGGAAGGAGTGTGATGACCTTTTACATGACAAGAAAAAGAGGAATAAAAGCAGCCATAGCAACAAAGGATTAAGATCAGAAAAGAAAGCACGTCGTCTTCAGGAAGCCAGTGATGCCTCACCTCTCTGTGGCACTGACGATCCTGAGAGAAGTGAAGAACAACTAGACCATTTACAAGCGGCCGACATCAGTGAAACGGATGACATCTTTGAGCACCTCTACGATTCAAAACCCACCAAGTCAAAGTCCAGGATGGATTCCAAACCGAAAGAGTGTAGAAAGAAATCCAAGCTGCACACACCCAAGGAAACTACAAATCCAAGGGAGACGTTTGTTGTCTATAGGCGGAAAACTCAAGACGGCATTTCACTGAACAACGCCAGGACATGTAATGTGTCAGGCGCCTACAGTCACGCGGTGGACGCCGGTGACGAGGCAGTTCATCCGAATCTAGGAGACCTGCTGGCGGATGAGACGCCACCGTGGCTGGCCATGGATGTTAGCACTGCGAACACCGAGGTGGACTCTCTACTGGCCAGTCCGAACAGGGAGGCATCGGGCGGGGCGGCAGTCATTGAGGAGTCTACCGCCGGCGCAGACCAAACCTCTCCAGGTGTGGTGTCCACTGTCGTGTGTCTTTCGGCAATAGATCCATAAATGTGTGTGCGTTCAGACTAATTAAAGGTTTGATGTATTGCCTACATTAGCTCACTTCAGATATATCAGTATTGGCCTTTATGTCAACTAGAATAGCATTGAATAGTTAATTGATTGATTATTTGATTGACAGAAAATAAATCTGCACCTATTTTGATGATTGAATAATAGTTTGGTCTATTTTGTTAAGTAAAAATGCCAAACCTTTGCCGGTTCCAGCTTCACAAATGTAAGAATTTGATCCTTTTGTTTGTCATACAAAAGCGTAAACTGAATATCTGACCATGTGCTGTGGGAAATTATAACAGGAATTTTCATGATTTATTTATTTTTTTAACGTTTAAAACAATGAATTGACAACATAATCAGCAGATGAATCGATAATGAAAATAACAGTTGCAGCCCTGGTTAAACTTTTGCGCCTAGTGCACATCCTGGTCACAATTCCTTTCTTATCCAGTTGTGTTGTTGTGGGGGCAATAATCTAAGAGCTAGATACGTTAACGCGGCGGTGTACGTGAGAAAAAATATGTTTTCTCCTAATTTTGATAAACTGACACTCTAGTTTTGGCTGATTTGATGAAAAATGCAAATTTGTAAACTTGTTTTGTCTGTTTTTTTTAATGAGTTACTTAAAGGGCAGCTTTGGTCTGATTTATTGTGTGTTGCAGCAGGAAGAGTCCTAACCTCCCTGACCAACACCATTTCAACCCCAGACAGCGCAAACAGAGGCAGAACCAGGAGACGTAACGGTGTTGTCAGTTATAAGGAGCCGCCCCTCAACAGGTGACAACCCGGTTTCAGTATTGATTATACCAGCAAAACAGCTGTGATTACTTTATAATAATAATCATTTCTTCTTTTTAAACAGCAAAATAAGGCGTGGAGATAAATTCACCGACAGCATGTTTCTGAGCTCTCCGGTGTTTAAGGATGGCAAGAAGAAGAGGCAGAAGAAGACTGTGGCCAAGCCAAAGTTGGAAAGATCCCTCTTTGTGGACTGATTATTTTCTCCCTTTTTTTTCATAATCTGGTTTATTTTAATAGTCGGTTTGCTTTAAAAGCTTAATAAAGACCTTTTTAATGAGTCTTTTAAATCACTTAAACAGGTTTGCTGTCAATCATATTTTGTAGTCTGGACTGGAGAGGTGCTCCTACGATGCACATTTCACCGATGTGTATATTCTCCCATCCGTTGCTCCGCTTGTTTTCCAGTGATATCTGCTGGGTAATGGTCAGAGAGACTGGCGGGAGGTCTGTCATAAATTATTCAGTCCAGGCCATTTGCCTGAGAAACCTGATCCACATCAGAAAGGTTACCCGATTCAGTGTTGCATGACTGCAGGCGACCATCTTTAGGGGTTTGTGTCCCTGGAGCTGAAGTGTCGTAAGCGTCTGCTTTTGTTGTAAAACATCAGTTTCTGGTCGTACAGGACTGTGTGTGGTGAGTACAGATGCTTGCCTGTTGAATTTGTTTTGAATATGCCAGTTTTTTTGTTTTTTTTGTCTTCTCATTAAAATTTGTTATTGTACAGAATAGATGGATTCAGTTTGGGATTTGTTACACTCACCTGTTTCACCGTTACAGAGAATGTGTTTCTGAGAAGGACTGGAATTACTGGATAGTTATCTCATTGCTTTTATTGGTAGCTCTGTGTGTGTGTGTGGTCCGACGAAGGGTGTCAGGTCCATTTCCTGGCTACATAGCTCGGCATCCTCAGCAATAACAGTGTTATGCAAGCTAAGCTGGCCTTCGCTGCCACCGACACATCGGTTGTTTTCCACTTTGCCATGGTAATGAATGATAGAGGAATAGAAAATATTCAAATCTATTGCTGTTGTCTTTGCAGGAGTTCATTCAGAAAATGGGGGCAAGGCAGCTGAAAAGAGATGTCGAGGCACTTATGTGAGTGGAAATTAAAAGCCTGGAGGTGGTTGAAAAGCGCAATATGATTCATGTTTTAAAATGGCACCTGATTCCTTTTTTTCCTCCCCCCCCCCAAACAGTGGCGATTACATTGGGCAGAAACTCCGAGAAAATTCATTCGATCCGAAGGGGAAGGGGACGTCCACAATGCTGGATGACCTGGTAAAAGCTCAACATTAGATAGCTTGTCCTCATCTGAAGCAGACCTGGCCGAGTTAGTTGCCACAGCGGCTGTTCAGTTCAGGGGTTCTCTATGTAAACGATCAAAACTTTTTTCTTCTTTTTTTTAAAGTTTGATAGACTTAGTTGAAATTCAGCTTCCGTACTTCTGTCTTGCATCTGCTGCAGTATGTGTTTTTTTTCCAGGCTCACTACGATCTGGCAATCGGTGTTGCCCTTTGGTGGTTGGACAAGGAAGAAGGAAGGGAGGTGCTTGACAGCGACATCATGTAAGCTGCTAGAGTTAGACTAAAAACTGAAGTTATAGCTGTAGGTTAAAGTTATTGTGGTTATTATTGTGATGTTCAAACCCACCCCAGAACTTCCAAAGCTACCAGATGTAACCAGCTGAATTTGGGAGAAACGAGTGTATAAAGCTGCGGAGGACATAAAGAATAACTGTGTCTGATGCAGTCATAACAAAAACCGCGCTGTAGGCGAAAGTTTCACTGAGTGTAAGCATCATGTAACTTATACTGTCAAACAGTGCGGGAAACAAGCGGAAATAAAAAGTTTACGAGGTCGAACTGCACTTGACGGGTTAATATTGCTATGTTTAGACGCTGAGAGGGATCACGGCCAGGATGTGGCAGCAGTGACTGGCGATGGCAGCCGAAGGCCCCTCTGTCTCCTGCATAGAGACCCTTGACTGGTTGTGTTTCTCTGGCTGCGTTCCATCGTGGATCCACTTAGTAACAAACTGCAATCGATTGGTTACAATATTAACCCTGAGTCAACCAAAACACCCCATGAGTAAACCTCACAGCTAACCGTTCCCGCACCTCTACTGCTTTTTAAATTGAACTTTAAAATGCTATGAAAAATTAAGAAGCAGAAACATGAGAGCTAGGTAGTGAGGTCAGCAAGTGTCGGAGACAGATACGCAGCCACAGTTCATTACACGGGGATTTGAGCATTATGGCCAGATGTGGAAGCTGAAGAGGAGCTCAGATAGAGGACAGTGCCTATAAAAAGGTCCGTAGCGGGAGGGTTTCTCCATAGCAGGTACGCGGTAACAAGCCTCCAGGAACAACTCCGAGATAGAGAGCGAGAAATGACACATCAATTAAACGTCCCGCTTTCTCCCAAAAGGGCTGAATATGTGGGCAGGGTCCGGACTCTCTCCAGTAAAAGTACTGGGTCTCAGTTCATTTGAATTTCCTGTTGTGGTCCAACAGAAATCCCTCCATATCAACAAATCAGTGGAGGTACACCGAGTTTGCCGGGCGTGTAAGCACACCTCCTCAGGTATTCCCATCCTCACCTCTTTTTCCCAAAGCTGCCTTACATAACTCCGTGAGTTGTTCACTGAGGTGATAGCCTTGTGTAATTTGCCTCCAATCCCATTATTACTTTCGCCCGTAGAAGCATCTATAAATACCTGAGTCATTTTTGAGGGGGTTTTCAGGATTGGAACCTCTTAAACTCCCGTAAGAATCCTGCCTAATCAGCTCAGACCCTGCACTTCTGGCTACTCGACACAATAATAAAGGAACTTTTGATCCGCTGAGCCACATTTTTGGCCAGTTATTGGCCTTTGTGGATGTGAATTTGATCCCACATTCCTCTCTCCAACAGTGGAGCAACATGCAGCTCAGGAGGTGCCCAGTACCCTAATCGCTTAGAGCGGGAGGCTATGATCCTGTCATCCTTTGCTGGGATTATTATGGTAAGTGTTATCTATACATGATTGCAGCTTTTATTAAATCTTGACGTCCCAGTAAAGTAAAACACCTTAAAAGGCCCGAGAGGGACTATCAATACTGTATCGTGTATACGGGCACGTTTTCATTCATTTTTTTTCTTATCGTTTATTCATTTTTTACTCAAGGATGCATTTTAAGACATAAATGCTGTATGTATGCATCTAGATTGGGTTTCAGTGGGAGAAAATGATCAAATTGTGTCTGTGAAAAAGAAACAGGAGAAGGTAGAGGAAGTGGAAATCGACAGGAGAGGAGAGTGTAAGCCTAAAAAACAGGGTACCTCCTCGTCCTCAGTAATAATCACTACCCTGACTCAAATGGAAAAACCCTCACCTGAGAAGCTCCGGGCAGCTTCTCTAATCATACCGCCCAAATAGCGAAGACGGAGCAATAGACTCTTGCTTCACTTTCCTTCCTCATTTCAAAATCCCCAGAGCCCTCCTGAGGTGAACGTGACGACGGTGGCAGAAGGTATTTGGTGGTTAAACTGCTGGTTTTTTAACCTGTGCACGTTTCCCTGCTTCAGAATAGCCTGCCAGTGGAGGAGATCTTGGCTCTGTACAGGTGTAAACCAGCAGCATCATACCCCAACCAGCGATCCAAGGTACAACCAGTGTCCCGGCGAGCGATTCACACTCACGTTTAGTATAAGAAACAGATGAACTCTGTTTGTCCAGTTATTGTCTGAACAGTTTGGGGAGCGGCGGCCACGGCCATTTTGTGTCTTCCTCATTATGTAATGTTGGTAATGTAGAAAATGTAATTCCATATTTTGCTTTTAACCCCAGGGCGCAATTGTCTGTCCCTTCACTCTGTCCTACCATCCGTTTGCCATGCTCGGCTCCTACAAGGCTGTGCACCACTCCAAGAAGCACAGTAAGTGCATGTGCAGTAAATGTGAACCACACTTATCTGGAATCGACTAACACAATGGGTCCCAATCTCTTTGACCTTTAGCAGCTAAACAGTGGCTACGCTCAACCCCCCCCCCCCCCATCACAGGCTGGGTCAGGGTTATAGCTCTGTGAGCTGGAAACAGCTCAGCCCAACAGTAATGTTGCCCTCTGAAAAGGTTTAATTTAAACAGGCTTGTTCAGAGTCCGACAAGAAAAAATGAACATCCTGAATAGACGAGTTGGTCCTTTTTAAGACCTTCCTCGAGTAAAAGTACAGAAGTATTATCAGTAAAATGTGCTTCAAGCATTCGAGCAGAAGCCCCGGCTCTGCAGAAAATGGCCCCTGGGACTGACATCATCATCATCATCATCATCAGTATGCGGGGCTGCAACAAACGATTATTTTCATTGTCGATTAATCTGCCAATTGTTTCTCTGATTGATCAATTGTTTGGTCTTTGAAACATCAAATATTTGTCTAAAATAACGTCGCAGAGCCGAAGAGGACGTCTTTAAATGTCTTGTTTTGTTTCAGCGAAAGTGCAAAAGCTCCAAAACGCTCAGTTTTAAATGAACGACAGGAAATCTTCTCATTTGAGAGGCCGAAGTCTGCGAATATCTGACACTGTTTCAGGAATATCATGCAAATATTTCTGCTTGAAAAATGACTGAAAAGATGAATGAATTATCAAAATAGTAGCCGATTATTTTTTGACTGGTCGATTAATCGCTTCAGCTCCAACCTTGTGTATGACTTAGTAACATTTTGCTGTTGCAGCTGGTGGAGGTGCAGTTGATCTGAACCACTTTTGATCAATGCGTTGCATTTTATGCGGTAAAACTGATGAAAAAGGCGAACCTGTTAAGTAACTAGTGACTGAAACCGTCTGATAAAGGTCTCGGAGTGAATGTAAGTAGACAGAAGCACAAGGTGGAAACGTTCAGGTAAAATACAAGACGCCAAAACTGTGCTTCGGTTGGACACTTGAGTGTTTCCGCTCAGGCCGTTTCTACCACTGCTCTCTACCATCTCGGGGCCCCTCGCGTTTCTCTTTAACCCTCACGGACGTGTCGGTTAATTGAACAAAAACCTTCCATAAAACCTCTCGTAGATCAGAAGCTGAAGAGATGGCTGTCGGAGAGGGCGAAGGCGAGACTCCCAGTGCGATCTTCCTCCTCCTCCTCCTCCTCCTCCTCGTCTCTGTCCGTCCCCAGCGTGAGTACCCACAACACCACATCACCGTCTTCAATCCAGAATATCTTGGGGGGGGGGAGCTCTACTGGGCCTCTACTGCCACCCGGTGGGTCTGACCGCACACCTCTCCTCCCCGTCTCAGGACAGCAGCGAGCCCCGGCGGGCTTCGCCGGAGTCGCTGCGGGACTGAAGCCGGCCGCGGACCCGGTCTCCGGGCTTCTCGAGAAGCGCCGGCGCTGCCGCCCCGCGCCGCACCGACAAGCGGCGGTTCCGAGCGTGCGGCTCCCGGCGGCGGCCGATGAGGCCAAATGTTGATGATTCAGGTGCTTTTTGTGATACCGACATTAAAATACCGCTGACGGCGGCTGGTGATCTGTTGTGCCGGTGGTGATTAATGTGAACGATGCATCGAACTCTTTCCCTGCCATTAACACACAGATGTTGACACTTTCCATCAGTTTTGCACGATTCCCCTGCTGCCGGAGCCGCGGAGCAGCCGCGGGCCCCCCAGCGGTTTTGTGATGAGCCCTGACATTCTGCGTGGGAACTTTAATCCACTTGATGATGGATCAGTGGATTAAACGTGTCTCCGATGTCCATATCAATAAAGAGGGGGCACACTGGGTCAGCAATGTGCCCGGTGGGACTCTGGCATTGATGATTCAGGGATTTTCGCTCTATGCCCAGGATCAAGACTTTTGGCAGCGGCACCAGCGCTTTAAATCCCCGCTCATTGAAAAAACAGCTCAAGCGGGATCTGCTAACCCTTTGATCGAGGTTTATATAGCGGGACTCTGGACCTGCTTTGGGAGACCACCGTTTTTTTTTCCCCCCCGTAGGTGACCGGCTCCAGAACTCTTTGCAGGATGAGTAGTAAGGTAAGAGAGCTTTATCCGTCGCGCTGTAGTGGTCTTCACAAAACCGGCGCGGTGCGGGACTCGCTGGGAGGGATCGAGAACCCCCGACTGGTTCCGGTCCCCCCGGACAAGGTGGCAGTTTTCACAGAGCTGCCGTAGCCGTAATCAAAGCACGTACATCGCGATTGGCACTGAGGTGGCACCGCAGCCGGCGGAACTGGGCTAACTGGGATACAGGCCGGTTAGTTTGTGGGGGGGCGGCGTTCACAAGGACCCGTTAAGACCGGCCCTCTTTTCAGCAGCCTCCCTCGGAAGAAAGTCAACCCGCGGGAGAACGCAAAACGGCGTCCCTTACATCAGTTGTAGTGAATTCCGCAGCGACGATGCTGCATATTCCGGAGACCACTTTCTTTAGCGGCGTCGCCGTAGCTGAGCCCCGTGTCGCCGGAACACACGTGCGATTTCACCTGCTCACCGGTGTTTGTTGAGCGGGAGGAGACCGAGCTGTGAGTTTTGACCCCCCTCTCCGAATCCGCGCAGATCATATTTTACGAGGACAGGAACTTCCAGGGCCGCTCCTATGAGTGCGACGCCGACTGCCCCGACATGCACCCCCACTTCAGCCGCTGCAACTCCATCAAGGTGGAGAGCGGCTGCTGGGTGCTGTACGAGAAGCCCAACTACACCGGCTACCAGTACGTGCTGACCCGGGGGGAGTACCCAGACTACCAGCGCTGGATGGGCTACAACGACAGCATCCGCTCCTGCCGCACCTTCTCCTATGTGAGTCCATCGCCCTGGTTCGTTTGTACGTCTCGCTCCTGTCGGGTGTGCGGATGGTGATGGGGGGTGGATGGATGTGAGGCTTTCGGGGTGATGTGTGTGTGTGTGTGTGTGAGCTCACAGTCAGTAACGGTGTCACGTCGACTAATGAGACACTGTTCGATCATTTCTTTTCGATTTCGATGCACGAAGAGACTGAAGCGTCTTGTGTTCTTTGTTCCAGGCGCCTAAACGTGTGCTTTGCTCTGTTTTCAGTATTTATTTTATTTTTTATTTTGTGCATAACGTAAAGAAGAATAAACACATTGTTAAAAATGGCTTCACTTCTCCTCCCGTCAAACCAACTTTCTCAAAATGCTTAACTGGACGGATTTAACCTCCTAAGGGGGATGAGGGATTTCAGCTGCATGTCATTTATTGGAGAACAATAAAATCCCTCCGAGATCCTTTTCAAAAGCTGGAAAAAAACAAAACATGACTGATTGTTAGGTTTAGGCAGAAATTGCACATCTAAATGTTCATCTTGGGCCAAATAATAAAGGATAATCATTCACAGATGTGGGAGAAAATAAGGCAACAGCCCAGACGCCCATAGAGGCCCGTAGCGGAGGAGCCCCCTTTGCACAGGTGCCGTCCTAATGTTGTCTTTTACT
This sequence comes from Xiphias gladius, assembly GCF_016859285.1. NCBI lineage: Eukaryota > Metazoa > Chordata > Actinopteri > Istiophoriformes > Xiphiidae > Xiphias > Xiphias gladius. The sequence continues at coordinate 25,384,866 of NC_053415.1, read as the reverse complement.
TCACCGTTCTCTCCAGACCAGCGAGGGCCCCTACCGCATACGCATCTACGAGCGGCCAAACTTCCAGGGTCAGATGATGGAGTTCAGCGAGGACTGCGAGTCGGTGCAGGATCATTTTCGCAGCCGCGACATCTACTCCTGCAACGTCATGGACGGCTACTGGACCCTGTACGAGCACCCCAACTACCGCGGCCGGCAGTACTTCATGAGGCCCGGGGAGTACCGCAAGTTCAGTGACTGGGGGGCCACCTGCGCCACCACCGGGTCCTTCCGCAGAATCACAGAGTTCTAATCGGGGATCTCCCTTTAATTTTGTTTGACTTCATTTACATTTCAGCTTCATCGAAAACACCCCTTTCCTCCTCTAAAAGTCCTCTATTTGTGGAAACTGGTAACGTTGATAAAATAATGTTGACTGGGATGTGTCATTGGACTGTGACAAAGAGCTGTACCTGGCAATAAATAAATCGATCCATTGTAAACTAGTCTCTTTGTGCTTGTGAATAAATACTTTGGTAGCGACTGATTTAACTCACCGGCTCACAAACAGGCCACCTGGACATGGCAGTATTGATATAATTACTGCTATTTTGATATCATATTCTTTAAACTACTGTTTCTCATGCTCAGTGGTTACCCCCCCCCCCCGTTTTAATCTGGTCATGAATAAGTCCACATCAATGCCGTTGGACACCACAACACATACTTCCTCATGCCATAAAGGAGCCACTTCATCCGCCCATCCATTAGCTATACCTCTTATCCCCTAGAGGGTCACAGGGGTGGGGGGGGTGGTCACTGGAGCCAGTCCCAGCTGACCTTTGGCCCAACACATACAGACAGACGGCCGATCACGCTCACAGTACAAACCCAGGGGCAGTTTTAGAGCCTCTCTGTCAACCTGCATGTCCTTGGGCTGTGTGAGGACGCCGGAGCAGCCAAGGGAAACCCGGGCGGGCACAGGGGGGGAGGACGCGCACAGTCCACGCAGAGAGGCCCACTGCACCACCGTGCCGCCTGGAGCCACTTTAGTGTCAAAGAGTTTGATATTTGCAGTTAACTTAATTTATTTAAAAAAATAAACGGTTGTTGTCTATGAGATTCACATTGAGGGACTTTCAGAACATCAGTAGTGATGACGGGCTTGATATGCTCAACATAAATCTGTTACTAGTGTTCAGAACATATTCAGAGACCCTTGTTTATAGTTGTTTATTCATACATCTACCTGCCCAGCTTCGTGCACACTGTACAAATTCACTGAATTGTCCCTTTAAAACAAACACAAGGTGGTGAAAGAACTGAGCAGGGACTGTTCCGGCTACATGGGGAACCAGAACCTCATGAGTAGGGGAGAGTACTCCGACTAACTGGGCATGACCAGCATGAATGAATGCGTCTGGTCCCTTTTTCTTTTACTTTTTGTGATTTTGATCCAAATAATATCTGACATATATCCTCATACTGGTGAACAGAGTCCTTCATTTATACACCTTGGATGGCATTAAAGCTTTTCATATTAGGTACTTAAGGTCAAATAACCCGAAGGTGTAAAACAACTGAATTTGATCACAGACCAAAATCAAACTGTAAATGTGGTGTATGCTCCCTGCTCTGCCCTTGCATTAGAGGTTCATGGTAAAGATGTACTTTAAGTTCCCCCATTCAACATTTACGAGCAGCATATACACATTTAACAAGGAGCTGTACCTTTAATTTGACAGGCACAGGGAAGGTGGACAGGAAATGCAGGGAGAGGGAGTAGGGGAGCGGTCCGACCGGCTGGGAGTCGAACTGGGGACTTTGCTGCTCAGCGCCCTAACCAGCCGACTGTTGGGTCACCGTCACTCATACTCTGTTTATACAGCAGCCTCCACTCATGTTACCCACATTAAATCCATTAATAAACACTTAGATCCGCTTACAACCCCATCTTATTGTCATATCATAAATAGGGGGACTTAAAGTAAAGTTTTGCCAAAGTATGAAATTTAGCGTTTTGAGGGATCTCGAGTTCATGTCCAGACAATTTTTCCCTTATAGAACTGCATTTTCACAATTTACTGATCCACATATAATTAGAAAAAGGTGAGGATTCTATCGACGACTGTTTTGTAAATCCGGATGTTGTGAAAAAACGCTACGTTTCTACTTAGCAAGGAATTCTCACCAGCTCTTGGTACGTGTATTTTCAACCGTTCCAACAAAAGGCGTAAGGCACTGTTTTTTTCATCACTATAACATGAGTTTTAGTTCCTTCCCACATATCAGAGCTGATTTAGTCCGATTTGTATCAGTAGATATTGGTTTAAAGTAAGAGTTTTACATTTTAGGAATTTAGAAATGTAATTTTTCGCCTCCTAGCTAGGATTTTGAGCAGCCGTGAGCGGGCAGTGAGCTTGGCTTAGCATAAAGACCGGAAACAGGGGGGAACGACTAGCCTGGCCCTGTCCAAAGGAAGTACAATCTGTGTATCAGCACTAAAGTCTTAAGCTCACGTTAGATCTTGTTAATTTAATGGTGTCGAAAACCAAAAGTGTCAAAAATGCCTTTTACCAATTTTATGAGGGGTTTTGTGTCCAACTATTTCTAGGTTGGGACCAGTAGTCAGTCAACCAGCCAAGAGAGTAGGTTACAGATCTTTGGTCGGAGGCAGGCAAGGTGTTTTTCTGCTGTTTCCTGTCTTTATGCTAAGCTAAGCTAACTAGCTGCTCGCGGTAGCTTCATATTTAGCGTACAGACATGTGTGGTGTCAATCTTCTTATCTAACTCTTAACAAAGCAAATAAGCTCTTTACCAAAATGTCAAGCCATGTCTTTGATGCATAAAGATTTGTGATTCTGAATGACCTGTGAAAAACACTTGACTTTTGCCGGGACGTGACACCTCCTGCCCTCTCCAGCACAGTGGCAGCTTCGGGACGAGGCTGTACGAGCATTGTGGCATGGGAGGTGAGATGATAGAGCTGACGGACGCCTGCCCCAACCGCACGGACCCTTTCCGAGTGTCCAACTTCAACCCCTGCAACGTGATGGATGGCCCCTGGCTGCTGTGCGAGCTGTCCCTCTACTACCTGAGGACAGGCCGGTACAGGAGCTTCAGCGACTGGAGCGGCAACAGCTCCAGGATCAGCTCCATCAGGCGTCTCATGGATCTCTGAAGACCGAAGAATGGTTCTTGTGAAATTTCTGCTCTTTGCCTTGTTTCACACGCTGAATAAAATGGCGTCAGTGCTAAAGTGTGTTTGGTTTTGTTCTTGCTCTGTGTTTGGAGGACATGTTTTCCCTGGAGCACGTGACGGGGTCGTGGCCTGACATCCTGACTCTCATCAGGACTGAATGAAATACTTCAAGCACTGACACTTACCACACTGAGACTCAAGCGTTATCTGTTGTAGAGCTGAAGGAAGGTCTTTCTGCTCTTTTCACTCAATCTACTTTTCATTGACACATTTACTATAAATGATACAGTTCAGAGAGTAAAGTAAATTTAAACCTGAACATCTTTGGGCCTGAGGCCTAAAGTTTATTCAAGGTCCATTTAGTCGCTGTTCTTTTGCTTTTGATTACATCACATGATCTTCATCAGCAGGTGGAGTTTGGAATTGTGTTTCTAAAGTCAGTGAGAAGAGTGAACCTCTAAACCTCAGTTTTTTCAGGCAACAGGGATGAAAAGTCCTTCAAGTGCTCAGAAAAATTGGAAATTTAAACTTTTACATTTCCTTGAAGACCGAGCAAATTCCATCTGCGGATGAAGACCATGTGATATGAGCGAAAGCACCATAAAAGCGACTAATTGGAAGTCCGGTGGGATTGTTTTCTCCTTCCTAAGATTTGTAATAACACTAGGTTAACAAAGAACATATATCTAGCATTCTACAAATGAGTACACGGACAACTCGATAATAAAAATCGAGATCCAAACATTCAAAGTATTTTTTCTTTATTGGTGTGGAAATACTGAGTAGAAAAAACATACATCTCCACCAGAGGGCAGCAGTAGAGAGTTGATGTTACTAATAACACAAGGTCAAACTAACACAAGCATTTGTACCCAGCTGTCATATCTTCAAACATAGAATAGAAATGAGGTGTAAGGTAAGGTCACTGTTAAAGACAGTATCGACAAAGATACGGGTGACGTTGCTTCTGTGCTACTAAAAACACCATTATCGTGGAATAAGAATGTGAAATTTTACAAGCTATGTCTGTAAAAAACAAAACATCATTCAGACTAGAGACAAAAAAGAATATGTGACATTAACACTGGGAAGTGAAACTGAACTCTGGAAACTGGCGAGAGGTGAAAGTCGTGAAAAATATCCATACCAAGAACCCCACTGATGCCAGAACTCCTCCACATGGGCAACTTTGATGATGACTGGATGAGCTAGTGACTAAAAGTAATTTGAGGAGTAATACAAAAACACCAGCCATCCAGTGACCGCAGGACTGTTTCATGCAAAATCCTCCTGCCACAACACAAGACCAACCCCACAGCAACTTGTCAGCTCTCACCTGCACAGGCTTCACTCCTGACCATCTCAGTACACTGGTCACGTTGATATGTGATGGGGAAAATGCTCTTGTTGTGAAATAAACAAAGTGCAAACAGGCCCCCGGGGTTTTTCTTTTAGAATTCTTTAGCTTTACTGAGCGTCATAACTCGTTATCGGTTTAAATCAAACGAAGAAAAGGTGGACTGAATTGGCCCAGACGAGAGGTCAATCATGCAGAAGAATGTACTGTACATTTTTTTTTGTAGTGAACTGGTTTTGCGGCGCTTTAAATGAACAAAAAAAAAAACCCCAAAAAATCTAAACAAAACCATTGCGATTTCCATGTCTAGATTATCTTCTACGAGGACAAGAACTTCTCTGGGCGCCATGTTGAGTGCATCAATGACCGTGCGGACCTGATGTGCCTCCCTCGGCCGCTGTCAGGGTGGAGAGCGGCTGCTCCGTGATCTATGAGAAAGCCCAACCACACTGGCAACCAGAACTACACGAGGAGAGGGGAGAATCCGGACCTCCGTCCCTGGATGGGTGTCAGCGACTCCGTCAGCTCCTGTCGCCTCATTCCCCATGGTGAGCTACTGTTCCGGGCAAAGCCAAGGGCTAAACATAAACCGAAGTTACACAGAAAAATAATTTATTGAGATAAACTTGCTCTTTTACTGAATATTGGCTATTAGATGTTGCCATGTCACGTTACTGTTGATGTGACGGAGATTCCCTTCTCCAACCAGAACAATGATCCTTACAATAATTATTCACTCGGTGCAATACATTTCAAAATGCCACATAATTTCAGTATTAGAGCTTCTTACTCCCATTAGGCTGTCGTTTCACCTTGAAGAGCTACTACATCTTTGTCTCAGTTGGATTTTTAGCGTCGGATCTTTTTCTAAACGTTTTTTTTTAAAGATGTTAAAGAGGGACTGCACGCCCAAACATGGTTTTTGAGGTGTGAACTGAATGATATGACTGTACTTGATGATGAAACACATCAAGTGCTGGCGCTGATGTTGACATCTCCTGCCAAAGTTCTAAAATTGGGCATTTCCTGGGTTGACAATGGCTCAACACGCCATCCACTGTTTTGAATCAGCCTGAACCTTGCAGGGCCAACGCTGACATAGGGTCAACTGTTCGGGACTTCTCTACGTCATGACATTTATATAAAAGGAATGATGCTCGTGATGAAACGTGCTCTCCGCTCACCCGTCCTTGAGTGGGAGTCCGTGATACCATGCTAATTTTGAAATATATACTGATCGAGGCTCGTCATTCACAGGAGTTTACACTATCTATTGTTTAACCCTCTGCTTAGCATTTCTCAATTTTGGATCAGGGGTCCGGACCTTTGCTTCTGGTGGCTGTAGAAGCACCACCGGACGGCATTCTTTCCCTAACAGACCCCCGTGTGGCTCGGCAGTGGTTGCAGATGGCAGCAGGTCCCTCCATGGCAGCAGGCCGCTGTCTACACTTGCAACCAGCATTTTTCACGAGAATGCTATTCTAACCACAGGCTCAGCTCCGAGAGCTTCGGGCTTTACCGGGGCTTGAGCTAACAGCTCAAACTGATTCCGCTCGGGACCCCCGTGGTCCCTCAAGAACTAATGTGCGCTTCAGGGGATTCTGGAGGGGAAAAAAGACCTCCACCTCCAAAGAGCCCTCCAGTATAGGTGCCTTGCGATTCTATGTCGCTCTCCATTTTCCTCTGGCTTGGGGATGTCGCTGACCACTGACCTCCCCCACACCATCAGCCCCTTGCCCACTTTTTAGCATGTTTCAAAACTGCGGTGTGGCTGGATTTAGGCTCAGAGCTGGGGGTTAAGTTACACTTAACAGAATAAAATTGCTGGGGGAACACTAAAAGTTTTTTAATCTTTCGCATGAAATAGGTAAATTTGAAGAGCCAAAGACATAAACTGTGCAGGTACTATCGATTTTAAAATCATTCATTCATATATAATTATATATAGCATATGTCCAATATAAAATCGTTGCTACAGTGTTTATTGTAGATAACTTTATACACATTTATAATTAACTAAACTATTGATTAATATCTTTCAGTGATTTTAATTTCAGAGGACAGGTTATATAAAGTAGCATGTCATCATTACAGCTGCACTGTAAATAGCACATGGGAAAAAAATAGTTTTCATACAAATGTAACAAATGTAAACCATTGCTGGATCTGTTCCTGAGGAAATGCTGTAAAACCTCCTTTCTTTCTTTCGCTTTTAGCACTTTGACTTGCACTAATCTGTACGAATGGTTCTAAACAAATAAAGTTTGATTCACTTATTGGTTCATGAAATAATCCCCCTCTCTCATTCCTAACAAGGAGCCCGGCTCCTCACTCAACATGCGCCTGTGTGAGCGAATCGACTTCGGAGGCCAGATGATGGCCCTGGTGGACGACTGCCCCAGCGTCATGGACCGCTTCCACATAAACGACATCTTCCCCTGCAACGTGACCAACGGCAACTGGCTCTTCTATGAGCGCCCAAACTACCGGGGCAGGGTGCACCTGACAAGGCCCGGGGAGTACACGAGGCTCAGTGAGCGGGGCGGCAGGAGCGCCGGGGTCGGCTCCATCAGGCGCACTGTGGACTACTGGCCCGGTTCGGAGGATCCCCGGAGCTGCAGAATTGATATAAGGATGGACTCAAAAAAATATCTTAGCTGATAGATTGTCCGGATTATCATGTGTCAGACCCTGTTACCTATCAATCTAATCTTGCTGATGCTGTGCAGTACACCTTCTATCAGTCTATTGTGCAGTGGCATTTTCGGGAGGAAATTTCTGATGAACATGGAGGAAAGAACAATAACTCATCTCACATCAAGAGTCATCTATACATAAACAGATTTTTCCCACCCGCACACCCCCCACCTTTGATCCATCATCGGTGCGAGGGATGTATTTAAATGACAATACTTTATGCTGTGCAATCACACAGCTGCCTTTTCTTTCTTTCTTTTTTTTTTTTATAAAGCACAGGGGCTTGGCTCGGGGACAGCACTGAGCGGCAATACAGTCTGATGCCAACATAACCATGGGAAAGGTAAAGAAAATTAAATGCTATGGTTTGATTCAAACCTTCTACAGAACTGTAATTTTTTTTCTTGTATAATTTATGATATTTCGTTTTCTAGGAGTTATTGTATCACTGCCCGGCGAGACTTTCACAGCACTGTATTAAAAATGGAAACTATCCTTCCATGTGTGTGTGTGTGTGCAACGATTGCTTTTGCAGATCATATTTTACGAAGACAAAAACTTCCAAGGTCGCTCTCATGAATGCAGCAGCGACTGCGCCGACCTTCACACCTACTTCAGCAGATGTAACTCCATCAAGGTGGAGAGCGGCTGCTTTATGGTCTATGAGAGGCCCAACTACATGGGCAACCAGTACTACCTGAGGAGAGGGGAGTACTCTGATAACCAGCGTATGATTGGCATCAGCGAGTGTGTCAGATCTTGCCGTTTGATCCCCCAGGTAGGTCCTGAAGACCTGGTTTGAGAGGTCTTCTTATATGCTCGTTCTTTGTAAATCTAGAGTAAAAGTATCAGTGGGAACATTTCTGACGACTTAGACGCTTAAAAACAACAAGAAAGAAATCTCTGTGAGATATATTGTTGTACCGGAGATCGTAACGGTGCTTTCTATCCTGTCCCAGCACCGAGGTTCCTTCAGGCTCAAGCTTTACGAACACGTCGACATGTCTGGCCAGATGCACGAGCTGGTGGACGACTGTCCAAACGTGCAGGACCAACTCAGCGTGTCCGACTTCAACTCCTGCATCGTGGTGGACGGCCACTGGCTGCTGTACGACCAACCCAACTACAAGGGCAGGATGTACTACCTGAGGCCTGGAGAGTACAGGAGGTACAGCGACTGGGGAGGCGTCAGCCCCAGAGTTGGTTCCCTCAGAAGAATCACCGACTATAACTGAAGTCAGGCTTCGTTTAAATGCAGCGTTCCCAGACTTTAAGTGTTCTGTTTTCCCAATAAACTTTAACTGCTTAAAACTTTTATTCTATGTATTTGCCAATTTTCCATCATGGTTTGTTGCCTTTAAATAGGCCCTTAGGTCACCAGCATTAATAGCTACTAGAGTTATAATTTTCTAAAATACCTCAAAAATTTGAGTAGAGGGGCAGTTTTTTCTTATTTCAGTCACAGTACAGAAAATGTCAGGTGTCTGGCAAAGAATGTATCTACCATAACTTCTGGTTAGCTTGTCCACTGTTGCTTAATCTCCTCCACGCTTAGACATACCATACTGAACAATGCCAGAGTTGCCTATCCCAGTGTCTGCCCCAGATGGGATTAGCTGGTTTCTGTGGTGGGGGAATTTATCCATACGGTTAGTGTTAAACACAGAACAACATATAGAGAGTGGCAGTGCAGACTGGAGAGTGTGAGACAGGAAACAGACATTAAAAGGTGCAGGGGTTCTGGACAGGCCCGACGGCAAATGGTCAACAGTAAAAGATCAGAATGGACCTAGTGAAGCAGCACACAGGCAAAGTGATATGTAACAAACACTACAAGAGCATGAAACTCTTAGAGTTTTACCAAATCAAAAATTAAGAAAAGAAAAAATAAATTGACTTATCATGGTGAATGTCAAATCAAGTATGATTAATGTAATATAACTTAAAATATACCTATAAATCATGAGAATTATGCACATTCTGTTCATGGTTGTCGTAATATCATCCAAAATCTTTCCACACACCAGAGATAACGGTTTCATGTGTTTGCAGATGCTCTTAAGCTTTTCTGTTTTAAATATCGTTCAAAATAATGTAAAAAAAAATTGATATCAATGGCAATAACGACAACCTCATTAACATTATAACATTAATATGCATTTACATTTTACGATTTTCGTAACTAATACTACATAACAGGCTTATAGTACATTAATAAACAGGATGAAAGTTGCTACATAAATCATACTTTCACTGGTCGTTACCCTTTTGATAACATTGGACATCATCAAATTGAGATGTGTACTTTACATATATATATATATATATATGTATATATAGTTTTTCATCTGCCTGGCACCCTACCACCAAATATTTACCATGACTACATGGAAAATGTTTTTGCATTATAGATGTATGTGAATAATTAAATGTGATTAAAGAGACAAGTCCCACAAACTGTAGCGGATGCCAATGTCACAAAATAAAATAATAGTCATCATGTAGTATGTCTCGACCCAATATTGGGACAACATGCTAATTTCGTAGTGCCGTCTTTAAAGCGGAATGCTTGAACGAGTTATACATGGCTGTGATACATCCAGGGAGTTGTAGTCCATTAAGCCAAAAACGGTCAGGCGCTTGAACAAAATTCTGCACCGCACCTGACGCTAAGGGTGAAGCGTCAGTAAATGAAACAAAAGTGGACAGAAGCATCCCGCACACATACGGGAAACATACATTACATCGAAACGCTGTGCAAATCCCAATAAAATCTTGACGTGCAGTGCAGCCTGCAGAGCAACAGCACAGAGTGCACTTACTTATTTGCATACAGTGGGGTTTCTCAGGTAGAGCGGTAGGGACAGTAAATAGTTTCCTGCTCTGTTATGCAACATATTTAATGCAAAAGGGCTGTTCCATATTGTTCTGCAGCCATTGTCCACGGGATGTGTGGATACCACACCAGTCTTTTCCTCTGTCCATGCATGTCAAAACACCAAACCAGTTAATTATTTATTCTTTTTTTTTTTTCTAATACGAATCCATATTTCCGACCCAATGTTGTGCACCAACAAAAAGGTAAACATGTGCCAGCAGCCTTCAATTATAACTATGAGAGAATTTGAATAACAATACTTTGTTTGTCGAGAGTTGGTATAAAAAGCCCTGAAAACATGGGGAATCTCTCCAACGGAGACCATGGGGAAGGTAAGTACTGTTTGTCCTCTCTGCTCAAATTGAATGAAAGTTGCGACAAAGCCTGTCAGTTTCCTCTCAGTATGTTTTATGTTGAACACAGGGCTGACCTCTCAGGCAACCTCCACCTACAGCCCACGAAACTTGTACCTCCGTTTCCCCCCTCCCAGATTATCTTCTACGAGGACAAGAACTTCCAGGGTCGGAGCTACGCGTGCAGCAACGACTGCATGGAGCTTCACTCGTACCTCAGCCGATGCAACTCCATCAGGGTGGAGAGCGGCTGCTTCATGATCTATGAGCGACCCAACTTCATGGGCCACCAGTACTTCATGAGGAGAGGGGAGTATCCTGATCACCAGAGGTGGATGGGCTTCAGTAGCTGTGTCCGCTCATGCCGGATGATTCCACTGGTGAGTGGGTTAATATTTGTGAAGACAGCGAAGACAACGAAAGGCTGCAAAATAAAAGAAATCAGCATGGCTCTTGCTTTAGAGTCTGTGTTCACAAACTGAAGATGACTTCATATATAGTACGGATTTTGCCATTTGATCATATTTTTGTGTTAACACCGTCTATTGTTAAGTTTGTCATAAACTTGAATACATCATTTAATTTTCCTTCGGACCCACAGTACCGAGGCTCCTACAGATTGCGTATCTATGAGAAGCCCGACCTCAGTGGTCACACGATGGAGTTCATGGAGGATTGTCCCTGTGTGTCTGACCGTTTCCATCACCGCCACGTCTACTCCTGTAATGTTATGAATGGCTACTGGATCTTCTACGAGTACCCCAACTACCGAGGCAGACAGTACTTCCTGAGACCTGCGGAGTACCGGAGGTACCGAGACTGGTCCGCCACCTGCGCCATCGTCGGCTCCTTCAGGAGAGTCATCGAATTCTAGCCATCAAGCGAAACCTCGCTGTAAATATCGAACTCTGTTTATTAAAGCTGTTGAGTTTTTAACCTTCTTTGCGGATGTGTTTTCATTGATTTGTCAAGTACTGGCACTGAAAGGCATCAAAAAGTGTAATAGTAAAATTAGCCTTAAAAGGGCTAACTGTGACCCCCTGACTTTAACTGTGCAGTTTGCAGATGTTGCACCTACTCTGTAGTTACTGTGAACAAAAAATCATTGCTTACTCGTTATCTATAGGTAACGAGGGGTAAGTGGCCATAACTGTACTGTAGTCAGTCCAGACTGTAGTTTATTCGATGGTGATGATGATGCGAAGAGGATGAAGGAGACTCCGCTGACACCGCCTTGATGCATATAAAGGTTTATTACAAAGAATTACAGCGTCAGATCGAGCACCTGCAGGTCTGCTCTTGAGAGGGTTGTGAAGCCGATGAACCGCTCTGGAAACCAGCCTTGGCCACCGACTCTTAAATAGGGCAGGTGTTTTCCTGGAAAACCGTCACTAACCCAAGGCTTTAGCATTACCTCACTTTTCAGACTGCAAGCCACCTTCTGAGGACCTTTGACCTCGAGACTTTGACCCATGCTTCTATTTAAACACATGGCTTCAGTTCGACATGTATGACCATACACCTCAAAGCCAAATAAACTACCCATTAGGTCGGAAACCCTTGTTAAATCTTTTCCTCCGTGATACTTGACTTGACTGATATACTCTGCAGAATGTAAACCACAAATCATTACATAGAATTATAAAATCCCTATTATAGAATTATAGACTACATACTACTATAAATCCTTACATACATAGCACCACATTTTCCTGTGGCTACATTGCCTTATCCCATAATTTACTGGTAATTAAAAACCTACAATAATTTCTTATTAAATTCCTCGGAATTATAGTATTTGTTTTTCTTCACGTGCTTAACTTATGTTCTTGTATTTTAAAGTAGAGTTGAGATATCGTCTCAGTTTTGCAAGTCCCAAATCGAGAGAAACTCCCAAACTTATACTTTCAAGGGCCAACATGAAGTCATCATGTCCTCTCTACCAAACGCAAAGCTATTTGAAATTTTACCATTATAAAAATAATAGTTATTTATAAGTAATAGCAAGAATACACTTGAAGAAATACATTCAATGCATAGACATATTTTTTTCCACCTGGTGGAGTGAGGAGTTTCTCTGGGAGGGATTATGCTAAAGGGGGGGGGGGGCATAATCCCCTTTCATGCAGGTGTCCAACTAGAGTTTCTGGTTCATGATCCCCCATTGGCCTCCCACTCACAAAAACTACCTGCTGCATTTGTTGGAGCGTGTTCAGAAGGGCACAGGTAGCAGCTCCACAGTATATCTGAATTACTGCTCAATATATATCCATACGATTTGTTCATTTGTGTCAAATAGACACACTACAACAACCGTATTTACTGTGGGCAACCTTCTATCTAATTGAATAAAGTTTCTCTCTGAATGTTCCCACAAAAAATGACAGTCCTGGTGGTATAATACCGTTTAAAAAAAACATCCATCGGTCGTTTCATAGCTAAGGTTCCTAAACATCCCCTTTATCATTCAACATTTACGCTAGTGTGTTTTATCATTTAGGCTGAGCTGCACAAGCCGATCCGGTAATCCGGCTGCGCTGCATATCCACTCATGGGCTTGTTACCCATTTTCAGTGTCAACATAGCAGAAGTTAGTAGTGAAACACGAGTGAGCAGGAAGCACGATTCACTAGCCAAGTCTCCGTCCAAAATGTGGCACAAAATTTAAACACATTTCCAGAAAATCTGCCAAAAAAAAAAAGGGGGGGGGTCAATTTTTCCATCGTTTACTGTTGTGTGAATTTTAGGCATTTGGCACATCAAGATAAACAGCTGGTGGTGCTAATACCCCAGTTGGGAGCCATCAAACCGTTGCAGAAGGAGATGGTGTCCATCGAACCTGAACCAGAATGAAGGAAAACCGTGTGGAAAACATGATGGAAATGTGGCATTTACGTTTGTTTCATGTACTAATCTGACAAATGTTCCAGTCTCCTCATTGCTCCACGTTTTTAGTCTCTTCAGTTGAGCAGAAGCTTCAGTGGACGTTTAAGTCACAAGCTTTGTCGCATTTTCCTTTTTATTGATAAACCAACTTTTCCACCTCAGCAAAAGTGTATAAACTTGTTTGCAATATTTCCACTTTTTTTTTTAAATTTCCAGTGTTTACACTCAGATTTTTTTGTGCATTTTTTTGTATCTACTTTTTCCACACCATCATTTTTTAAATGAATAAACTTCTCTCAAACAATCTACAGTAAAACAACGTTTTTTTTTCGAATCATTGCTGTTTTCACATACTTTTTAAAGTGATATAGTTAGAATAAGGTGTAGTGTGGTTTATAAATCCTTCAAACAACAACATCAGTAAACAAAACAACCAAACCTACAAATTTCCCTTTAAATGAAACTGATTTACTTTAGAACACATGAAAACCACCTCTATTTTAATTTACCGGCCTTGTAATCATTGGGAGGAATCTGTTGTGAAAGTACAAAAAAAACCAAACAAAGTCAGTATGTTTAATTCTTTGTAGATGTTCAGGGTCTCTCATGGGATGGTCAGAGATGCGGCCCGATGACCATATGTGGAGAACCTTCTGCCTGAGAATGGAACACAAACAAAGCTTATGCTTAAAACAGACAATGCAGATGACTGCTGCCAGAAATGTATGGATGGAGAACCATTGTTACACGTTTATGGGCCCCGTTCAGCAAAAGTCATACTGCTAATTCATCAGCTTTGCACATTTGAATAACAATACGTCATGGGCCCTGGGATTCTGTATAAAAAGGCCCTGGAATCATGGAGTTGGCAGAGCAAGTTGAACCATCCACTGGGAACAACCTAAACCATCATCATGGGCAAGGTAATCGTATATTTACTTGTGTTTTCACATATTTAAAATTTTTTACTAATAGTTGAGTGCAGTTTTTCGACAGCAGATTGAATCTAAATGCTGCAGTTAGCACGGACATGAACACCGTTCGATTCCTAAATCGAGATCTTTCCTCTGTTCTTCCTTTCAGATCATCTTCTTCGAGGAAAGGAACTTCCAGGGTCGTTCCTATGAGTGCACGAGCGACTGCTCTGACATGACCTCCTTCCTGAGCAGGTCCCAGTCCTGCAGGGTGGAGAGCGGCTGCTTCATGGTCTATGAGCGCCCCAACTTCATGGGCATGCAGCTCTTCCTGAGGAGAGGAGAGTACAGTGACATGCAGCGCATGATGAGCATGGGAATGATGTTTGACTCCATCAGATCCTGCAGAATGATCCCCTATGTAAGAGACCTCATCTATACACGCCTTTGATTTCTGCAAATTCAAACTTGCTTCATTTTTAGTGTGGTAATGGCTATACTCACATTTTCCCTGTATTGAATTACAGCACAGAGGTCCATTCAGGATGAAGATCTATGAGAGGGAGAACTTGACTGGCCAGATGCAGGAGCTGCTGGAAGACTGCGACAACATCCTGGAGCGCCTCCGCATGTCCGAATGCCTGTCCGCCAACGTGCTGGAGGGACACTGGCTCCTGTACGAGCAGCCCAGCTTCAGAGGCAGGGTGCTGTACCTGAGGCCCGGAGAGCACAGGAGCTTCAGGGACCTGGGAATGAGCACCACCAGGTTCATGAGCATGAAGCGTATCACTGAAATGTGCTAGACCTCTGTATCTGACTGAAATAAATAAAAATGACGTGTAAATCATAACCATGCTTGTCAAGCGCTTACTTTCTCTATATGGTTTGTCTTTTATTGTAAAAACAGCAAACTAACAAAACTGGAGAACAGTCTGAAAGCCGATACACAGTATATGTGAAATATAAATCAGTAGACGGGCAGCCCCATCAAGTCTCTAGACAATTAGTAAATTGTAAAAGTTATTCATATTTTATAATCCTTTATAGGGCTTGTTTACATCAAAATATGCTTTGACAATCTGAATTTTAATTTAGAAGACAAACTCTTTGAAGCTTTAATCAGCGGCACCCTTGCGTAAACACAGACCACTGCAGGCCTGAAAGGCGTCTGCAAACCTGGTTTCTTCACTGATGCATATCGGCTTCGGTTCCCTTGCATTTAGACAGCAATTGATTCCCCAGGTGGAATGTCAAAGAAACTTCCACAAACACTCCTGGAGCATGAGTATCACCCTCAGTAGACAGGTTTCAGGTAACATCACTGCCGCAGACGAAGGGCAGGAAACAAAACAGAAGGACTGAGCGCTTATTATAATACGTACGTTGGTAAGGGTTTTTTCTATCGTAGAGGTCTAGAGATCTTCACGGGTCCACCCAATGCCGAAGAATCGAGACCCAACCTGGGACCCGAATCAGACCATGTCAAAATTCTCCTCATTTCAATCGGGTCGTGTAGGGGTTCGTTTGACTGCCGTGGGCCATTTGTCCCAGTGGCCACATGTGGCATTGCCCAAAAAGCAGTTTCCCAAAAAGTTTTTGTGATTGGAAAACTTTCCCAGAGCCTGGAAAAGTGGGTTTTATTTTTCGTGACGTCATCCTCGTGTAAAGTCTGCGGGCCTAGCAGGAACGCAAAGGCGGGGCCAGCAGAGGTAACACTAATGTGCACAACGTAGAAGCGAACCAGGAATGGAACTGAAGCTGAGCTCATTTCAGGAAAATCAGCAGCCTGCTATGCCATTATTAATGCTTTGAAATGACAGCTGATTCATAGATATTATAAAAGGTCAAAACATTGTCTTTTGTAAATTTATCACTCAGTGGGGAGGAGGTGGAAATAGGACATTCCATCATTTCTATAAAGTTATCTTTTAAGCATCGAAAATGAATGATTCTAGTTTCTATGACTTTATATTTGTTCTTAGGAAATCATTATTACTATATAGCTGCTCCTTTCCAATCACAGCTGCTTGTTAACTGGTTGACTTAATTGTTGTCCATCATGCTGCAGCTGGCGTTTGTGCTCTCTCTCTCTGTTTTCTACAGGTTCCATTTTGGGTCCAATATCTCAACCGTAAACCTAATAAACTGCAGAAGTCAAGGGTGGAAAATCCTCCCTGGTAGCTCAGAGTGGAGAATTACCTCTTAGTATCTAGCGATCTGGTGATAACCCTGTGTTTTAATAGGGTGATGGACAGTATTCGTAGTCACGTAGCACTCCAGGCACCAGAAAACACCCACCTAAGTCAAAGCATCTGTAAAACATCCTTCTCTCTGTCAGATTTCATATCAGTTACATAAGAAGACTATAATAAGTCCAAAGTCCTTATAGGACAGTATCGCCTCTCGGCAGCCATTTTGGCAACGCCCCCGGGCAAGTTTTTTGGGCTAACGATCAGGCCCCCATTTAAATGAACGGGGAGAGAGTCATAACTGCGCTTTCAATGGTCACCGGGGCATAAAAACTGCATGTGTAGAATCACCAGTCAAATCTAATAAAAAACACTTGAAAAGTTTGGTGACTTTGACCCAAAATAAGGTTTAAAATGCTTCTTTTCCCCCCAGGTTATACTTCTACTGCGCGTGCGGAAGGAACAAATGCGAGTCCTTGTGTCTGATGTCTGAATAACTGAAGTTGATGCATGACACAAGTGTTTGTTTTGACACTTTTGTCATTTCCTCTCGACAACTGGCACAAGGTTTGACAGGAGATTAAAAAGTCAGCTTTCGCTCGTGAGCGAACTAGTGAAGAATTGGCCTTCGAGGCAAAATATGAACACAATTATTTAGAAAAATAAAAATATATACATTTACAGATATTACAACGGATATTACATATCTACAAATACACACATTTACAGAAGGCACCTCAGGTATTTCGACCACCCACTGCAAGCACCACATAGTATTATCAAATCGGTTTTAATTTCGGGCAGTATTTTGGAGGACAAAATCGGTGCAAATATATTCCTGGCCCATAACAATCACAATGCTCAATACGTATGGTCAGTCAACATTTAAATGCCGTCTTTGGCTGTAATGCTCGAGTGGGCTGTGGGAATTCCTTTTTCCGCCTTCCCGGCGGTGGGTAAAAGGTAAAGTTTTCAATAGATTGTTTAACTATTTGAGTTCCGGTAGCTGGCTTTCGGTCGTCATTGCGGGAGCTATGTGTCTTGCTAGGCTAGGCTCGGCTATACCAGTGTACCTAGAGCTAAAAAGACAGTTCTGGTACATTTACATTACAGCCGTTGAAGACGTCGTGAACCTGAACTGTGCGCATCAGATGGCTGTTGTGAAGCAGACCATTGGTATCTCGGGGGGAGGGGCGGGATATGCGCCATACAACCGCCATCTTTGGCGTTACAGACGTCTCCATTCAGGATTCTTTGAGCGGTTTGTCTCCTCGCTCACAACGTCTCTGATAACAGTACCTCTATGTCTCAGCCAGTGCCGCCAGCCATCTTAACAAACACGGATAACTGAACGTAAGCACAGACTGTGTTACAGACCTCGTGTTTCACTCGTGGCGCGACAAGAACTCATACATTTGCCGTGCTCAGATCATCCAGCAGCTGCTTTCCACTGCCATCTTTGACATTTAGAGGTTTGGTTTACTTCCTGTTGGAAAACCACATCATGAAGGGCTATTTTTTTTTTTTTGCTAAATGAGGTGTTTCAGAAAACTCTTGCGACTCCCACAAACGGGCTGTTGTTTTATTTACTAAACTGTGGAGGACAAAAGACTACTGACAAAACAAAATGCCATACCTTTCCCATTGTGTGTCACAATGTGAGTCTGATGGGCGAGCGTGGCTCTTTTATTTTCTCTTAGAGTACAAACATAGTAATGTAAATCAATTGTTTTTGAACGTCAGCCTTTTTTAAAAAGCTGGTTTGGCGTCCAAATTGCATAATACATGTGTTTCTACTTAGAAAGAGGATGAGAGACTTTAAACGAATTAATTATTTTAATGTTAAAAAGGAAACTGAGAATGTGTTCCCTCTGCATCTAACATATATTTATATACTGCATAAAGAATATATATATATATATATATATGTAAATCAGTAATATGAATAATTACATAAGTACATATCCACAGCATGATGAGCACACATTTAAAATGGCTTTCAATTTTTAAAAACTGCTTTTCATTTCACTTATGAATCACCATAATTGGCTGATTCAGTAAACTGAATTCATGGTCTCTCCACAGTTGTAGAAGGGGTAGTAGTCGACTTGACCACCTGAACATTTTCCCAAGAATATCAAGCTTTGTTTTTAATCACCTGCTGGAAAATTGTCACAGAATAAACCATGGGTCAAACGTTTTAGAACACAAGAATTTTTACAGTTTTTAATTGAAATTTAATCACTTTGAGTCCCGTTAACAACATTAAATGGAACAAAGTTCAGCGTCAAACTGCCCAAAGTAAAAGAAAAAAACAGGCCTTTTTCAGGGATTAAGAAATTAGTTCACTTAGTTCACAACTTTCCTGCAGCAATGGAAGCAAATGAAGCCTTGAATTCCTACAGGTGTCTCTGTCTGTACAAAGGCAGAAACCAAGTGCTGGAAACCAACCGTGTTACTGGACCCTCTGATGCATTATTAGGACAATACTGCGCTGCAGGAAGTAGGACTGAATAGTTCTGTCAGAATGGTTGGTCGGGGGTTCATCCCACAGCAAGATAATGACCCAAAACGTACAAGAACAGAAGAAGAAGAAGAAGAACAGAACCAGGCGGTGGCCTCACACGATGGAAGACCAGCACAGTCTCTGGACCTGAACCCCATGGAGCTGGTTTGGGATGAACTGGACGGAAGGAGAAAGCAAAGCAATCTGCAAGTGCAACACACTGATGGGAACTTCTGCGACAGTGTTGGGACGGACTTTCCAAACAATGATTCATTTCCACTGTAGAAAGAACGGCACGAGTGTTTTCAGCTGCTGGATGACTCAAAAATTTAGATTAAATTTCGCTGATTAACAAGATTCCCTGATTCCTTGTTTTTAAAATCTCAAATTGTTAATTTGTTCTTTGCTTTAATTTCAGAAAAACTGAGACATTGAATTATGAAAATTTAAATAACTTGAAAATTGTAGGTTTTAGTGTATATATACTAGTGTGTATGAGCCTAATGTGTATATTCATCTCTGCAGTTTTTTAGCTTTACTGAACTGTTTTCTTAAATTTCTTGCAAATTTTGCCACCTGTATTTTATAATTATTGTGTGACAAGTCATTCAAAATTTCTCTTAGTTACTAACTGACACCCATTTGGTAAATGCACCCTTGGGCATGGAGGGCAAGAGTTGTCTTCTCTAGTTGAAGAGAGTTTTTTCAGTGATTTAACTTGGTGTCTTATTAGAAATAAAATGCTGCCATTGCGTTAATCCTACTAATTCAATTAACACTGAATAAAGACGTAAACATGCAAGTCTGCTTCTTACATTTGAAGTAGATAGTGCCTCATAACAAGACCTTAACCGTAACAATACCCAACATGGCATCAGTATCCATGTTGTCTCAATAACCTCTTCTTGACAAAGACAGCTCAGAAAATATTCATCTGTGTAGGTATATGACCAAAGTAAGGAACGGTCAACACATGTCAAAACATGTATTACTAGGGAATATTAACTCTAATGTGATATTGGTTAAACCAACAAAGCCCTTGCAAAGACTGGTAAGCTTTAAAAATGGGATGATGCTGCCCTCTGATGGTGTGCACTGTAGTGACCCTGAAGCCTCACTGGTTTCAGTGCATGTAGTAGTTTAAGTTTTAATAAAGATTTCCAATGTATGTCAACCTCTTACCTTAACATGTGTTTATCTGAACATATGTTTACCACGACTTTAGTTCGTCAACTGTCAACCTCTCAGTAAAAAGAGAAGAGGAAAATTTTTTTTTTTAAAAAGAGAATTAGAATTAAAAGAGAAAATCACTAGATTTTATTTAAAATCTTGTTTTTATACACTAGTGCTTTAATAACAGGAATCCATGATACGCCTCATGCTCATGAACTTCAGAACTCCCAGTCCCAGGTCCCTGAAGCTCCTGTACTCTCCGGGCCTCAGGTAGACCATCCTGCCTCTGAAGTTGGGCTGCTCGTAAATCAGCCAGTGTCCCTCCAGCACGTGGCAGGACATGCAGTCGGACATATGGAGGCGGTCCACCATGTTGTCGCAGTCCTCAACCAGCTCCTGCATCTGACCGGCGAAGTTCTCCCTTTCGTAGATCCTCATCCTGAACTGGCCTCTGTGCTGTAAATCAAAATGAGTGAATATGAGTCGCAGAAATCCTTCTTTGCATACCATATGGATTTACCTTCACCATATATCTAATGTATGATTTCAAATTAACAGCAAATAATGAATTACAGTACCATGGGGATTAAGCGGCAAGACCTGATACAATCAGTCATGCCCAAACGCTGGTAGTCAGCGTACTCTCCCCTCCTCACAAAGAACTGGTTTCCCATGAAGTTAGTGCGGTCGTAGACCATGAAGCAGCCACTCTCAACCCTGCAGGAGTGGCACCTGCTCAGGTGGGAGGACATGTCGGCACAGTCGCTGCTGGTCTCATAGGAGCGACCCTGGAAGTTCCTGTCCTCGTAGAAGATGATCTGAAAAACAAGGTTTTTATTATGATGGATGGTTACTAATCTGAATGGTTATGCAGACGCAGCACAGCGTGCCACAGATTGTGTAAAGTGCCAAATTTCACAAATTTTTTCAGCCTCCGATCTAAAGATTAAAAATGTCACGAGCGAGAAGCAGAAGCTGCACACACCTTTCCCATGGTCATGGCTACAGTTACAACTGATTGGGCTAAATAGGACTGTACAGTTTTCTCCATGTCCCCCTGGTGCTTTTATACCTGACCCCGCGCTCAAAGCATACATGACCCCATTGTTCAAATTCCTGACAGAGCAACATGGTGCAGAGGCCCCTGTGCACGGTTCAATTCAAAGTGACCTTCAACAGGTCGTGAATTGCGGTGGTTTGCAGGTTGTGAGAAGAGGCCCCTCTTTGTATTGTTATTTTGCCGCTGAATAACAAAGAACGCGTTTTCCACAAACGCACCTTTCTTTGAAAGGCTCGTTAAACATGTTACCTTTAATCTAATGTTTTTAATAGGTAAAACAATAAACTAGAAAGATTTTCTTTGCTAAGCAAAAGCTAATTGCTGCATATGAGCAATTACCTTGCTAAAATAGGGGCTGGATGGCAGCAAAGCACACTGCCGACAGGCCCAAGGCACACCTCTGCTGTGAAATTTCACTGGCAGGATGGTGATCATAATAACTGATTAATTAAAGGAGGTGACATCACGTACGCGTGATTTAAAAGCCAGGGATGGAGATCATTTCCACAGCAAGAGAATTGCTGGAAATCTCTCTGAGTAATTAGGGAGGTGAAAGCAATTACATTAGTTTGAATATTTGTCGTGATGTTATCTTCAGTTGATCTTTCAAAGATTGCTCTGTGAGGAGATGTTGAAATTTGAATCCAAATTATTTCAGAAACTACTTTGAAGAATGACTCCCAAAACCCAACGTATTAAAGCTAATTTGAGGCACGACCAGAACGTACTGAGTGTGTTAGATCACATGGGGAGAGAGAACATCTTCTGCGTCTATCCTCTACTGTATCTGCGTACATTTTGGAAAGCTTAGCTTTGCTATAGGGAACTCTATGAGGCACCTTAAACTGGATGAGACTAAGTCGAGCACAAGAGGATGAGGAGAGGCTAGTCTGCAGTTCGGTGTCCCAGTTTCCTCTAATTTTCTGTATAATTGATTCATTTGTTGGTAGTAAGGGCCAGTGATAGGGGGGATTTGTGGGAATGCGGAGGAATCGTTCCTTGCAAATTCCCGTGACCGGAAGTATCTGAGAAAGTCTGAATTGGTTGACTCGAAAGTGGCGCACAATTGGTTGAAACTGTATGTACAAGTCCTCCAAGAAATGCAGGCCCTTTCTAGCTAAGGACTTAAAAACCTAGGATCAGTTCTAGCTGGTAGAATAAAATGGTTGTTGCAAATCGGAGTTGATAAAGGAAGGGTGGAACACTTGAAATGTCGCCTTATGGCGCACATATCTTCAAGGTGGCAGTGATGATGTGGTTGGTTGTGTATTGTGAAAGAGAGAGGGGCAAGGTGCTACATGCCAGAGCCTGGGGTGAAGAGGAGATGCATGAGACAGTCTCAAGTTGGCACCAGCTGCTCTATGGGAAAGTAAACCAAGCAAAAGCTTATGCATGTTTGCAGCCCAACGGCAGGTTTGGTAAAGCCAAAGCCAGCTGTCGATCTACTCCGTTGCAGGGAGGCTCTGCAGGTTCTCCCATATGCACGTGGAGATGACAGAATCAGTGGATTTAAAAAAAAAAGATCTGGGTAAAAAGACGGGGATACACTGGGAAAAGTACAAATACCTGGGTAATATGTTTATTCAGTAAAGTTTGTACTCTCCCGGCCAAAGGAAGAGGCAAGTAATTCAACCTATGTAAGTTACAGAGAATGTTAGTGAATTAATGCCACGGTCTGATGAATCCTGTCTGATCTTCAGCCATGATCGAGGATACAATAGAGTCCAGGAGATGAGCAAAGGCCTTTCTTACCCAAAGGCAAGTATTGTTACATCGACAGATAGAAGTGATATTGGACGCAAAGAAGACCAGTTAGAGGAATCTTTATCCTTCTTGAGGATTAGAAAGACAGGGGCCTGTGTGGGAGTGGGTGGCAGAGGGCCCTGTTGGCACGAGTGTTTTAACATCTCTAACAGTAGAGGGGCTAATCTCCCTGAAAACCTTATAAAATTCCACCGGGAATCTGTCGGGCCCCGCAGACTTTCTGTTAAGCGCTAGTTTAATTGCTTCAGTAGTTAGAGAGTTGTGAGGGGGGTTTCTAGTACCTGCCGATCGTCGGCTGAAATCTCGGGCATTTCCAGCTGTGCAAAAAATTCACGCATTTGAGTTTCATCGTTGGGGGACTCGTATGTCTAAAGTTGGGGATACAAAGAGCTCAAAACATTGATGATCTCGTAATGGTCGCAGATAAGTGTACATAAATTCTCAGAGAAAGGGTTGATAAATCACACCATCTCTGTGACCACAGGGAGCTCAACTCCCCTCAAAAGCCGGTTGGCCACAGGTACAGAATTCCTAGCAAGGATTCCCCCACATATCCAGCAATCGGGGGAAGCGCGTTAGCACACTTTCCTGTGTTGTCAAAGAACCTTGGGAAGGCTCGGTAACTTTAATTTTTTTCTGAACAACTAAAAACACACATTCCTGTGTTGCTGCTCACTGCTCAAAAATCACTGGAGTCAGCTTTAACCTTACATTTAGACCATAAGGCCAGTGAATAGTGTTACCTGCCTGATACCGACTTTACAGTAATGCACATCATGTGTGTTGGCCAGGTTAGATCACGGTTCAGCGACCTGACCCGGACCTGACGGGTCACAACACTCCGTTGTGTGTCCGGGTCGAGTTTCGACCGTTTGACCAGATGACTCAGAGCATCGCGATCGCACCTGTACAGGGCTCTGTTCTGGATTAGAGCTGTTTGGACTGTTGTCACTTTGGGTTTACCAGCCACGTTCACCTGGCCGATATTTGGAAGAGACAAAGCTGATCTACTAGCTGGTAAGGCTGATAATGAATTACTTTGAGATGCTACAGTGTTTCATGCTGGTAGTTATTGCCACTAAACTCATACAACGTTATGTTTGGTGCCGCTGGGTCACTGGTCATTTGTTATATGTGAGGAAATCTTTTCAAAGCAAGCATATGCCTTTGTATTTGAAATGAAAAGAATTGTAGCCTCGGGTTTTAACTTGGGTTCAGCAGTAGCACTCGGGTTCAGTAGGGTCAGGTCTATGGGACAAGGCCGTGGGCCGTATCTTCATTCAGAAAACCCCGGACACCGACAAGTACAATCAGATTTCTTAATCTTGGAGAAATCTGATTGCTGTGACATGACTCATTTACTCCTCCCATATCTGAATAGTACAGATGCATAAATGGGACTAGGTGTAATAATGATATGAATAGATTTTATATGACTCTGAAAAACACCAAACTGTGTAAATGGATCACAACATGACCGATGTCGTCCAGAGTCACCATTTCATATCAGAAATATAACTTATCACAGTTGAAAAGAGACAAGAACACATTGTTTTGGCGTTTGATTGGGGCCTCAATTTAAGACACAAAGGTCAGAACCCTGACTTTTTGGTTTTTCTAGTCACAATAAATTAGTAACTGAGCACTGGGACTCCACAGCAACGAATCTGTGGAAGAGTAGTTCGCTCCCAAAATGTGCTAATGTTAACAACAATAATGATAATAATGGAAGAGTTACTGAATACGGCATCAACTGTGTAGGCTTCTGAAATCCTGCCATCATGTTAAAAGCCCGTTCCATGTAAGGTGCATAGCACCATTTCAATTGAGTCCACATGGTCTCCATTCAAACACTAATCCTTATTTGAATCCACATGTCCATGTGGTGGATTGTGCCCTTGACAATTGAATTAGCCGAATGGTAAAATGCTACACACTGAAGAAAATAGTGCCCTGACACATTTACTCCTCCCTGAGTAATTCTGCTGAACGTGCCTCAGATAACTGTGCTTCACACAGCCTGCAGTTGTTGGATTATTTTTATTAATCACAGTACAGTCTGTGATATTTTATGCGACCAATAATTCCACATCTCTACCTACTGTTTTTATACTCAAAGCTCAGAGCCAGACTTTTTTTTTTTAAAAGCAGCAACAATGGCAACATCAGCAACAAGAGTTTTACCAGTGCTGCTACAAATACATGGATATTTTTTCATCTACATCTGAAACCTAAGTTGTAAATAACTTTTCAAAGCATTTCTTGGTAACTATAAATTCACTTTAATCTTTAAAAAGAGGAATAAATAACTTTCCCTCCTTATGTCACCTGATAAACCAAATATATATTATGAATAATATTTGTGAAATTAAAATGAAATGAAAGCGTTGGGTTGATGATGAGCATTTGAGTTCTTCTTGGATACCTGGGTACTAATGTAGTAAAACCAATAAGCAACAACAATTTTCTTTTTGTCTTTTTTCATTGTGTATTCAAATTTTGCATTCAAACTATATAATATACAAACACAATTAAATCAAATTAATAAATGATTAAACACTGTATATGCCATGTTGAATATGAATTTTGTTTTTATTTCTGATGTTAGATTTTTTTTTAAAAAAAAGAAAAAAGAAAAGATGAATTGGTGAAGTTAACAGGAGTCATTGATGCGCCTGATGGAGCTGAATCTCATTCCCTCATATCCCAGGTCCTTGAAGCTCCTGTACTCTCCGGGCCTCAGGTACAGCATCCTGCCCCTGAGGTTGGGCTGCTCGTAGAGGAGCCAGTGGCCTTCAATCACGTGGCAGGACTGGCAGTCGGACATGTGGAAGCGTTCCTGGATGTTGTCGCAGTCGTCCGTCAGCTCAGACATCTGACCTCCGAAGTTCTCCATCTCGTAGAGCCTTATTCTATAGGACCCTTTGTGCTGTTACGAAACAATGGAAAGACAGACTGGTTAGGCATTTTGACGGAAGCTTACGGATACGTAGTGCTTTGTATTTCGCGATTTCCGAGTGTCATACCATGGGTATCATACGACAGGATCTAATGCAGTCACCGAAACCCATCATACGCTGGTAGTCAGAGTACTCCCCTCTTCTCAGGAAGTACTGCTGACCCATGTAGTTGGGAAGGTCGTAGACCATGAAGCAGCCGCTCTCCACCTTGCAGGAGTGACACCTGCTCAGGTGGGAGGACATGTCGGCACAGTCGCTGCTGGTCTCATAGGAGCGACCCTGGAAGTTCTTGTCCTCGTAGAAGATGATCTGGAAAAACAAGAGATGCATTATGATGGTTGGTTGCTGATCTCAATCCTAATGTAAATACTTAATACTGATGAATCTTAGTGTGGTAACAGTGCCGAACAGATGCATCCATTTAGAGTCTCTCTTTGAACAATACAACATTTAATTCAATGACTGGAACTGAATGTGTGTTAACATCAAAGTAACAATTACAGTAAAATAACTATAATAAACTTACCTTGCCGTGCATGGTGGCTGATACATTGAGTGATGCTATAGCAATACTATCCTGCATTTAAGCCTTTTTTATACCTAACGAGGCATCCAAACAATCGATGGCACTATTGTATGGAAGCCATGAGTCAGCATCATGCAATGCTAGTCCCTCTGTTTGTGAATGCTGATGGGAAAGGGTTATTATGCATCCTCCTACAGGCCCTATCATTCTAGATCAAATGGCCTCTGTGTCCGTCATTTAATTTTTTTGATTACCTTGGATATTATCAAGACGCTTCTTGGTATAGAAGTAACATTGCGGGAAAAAAAAGATTGAAAATACATGTCTGAATCATCTTCGATTCATAGTGCAAACCTTCTGTTTTCACAAATATTGTTGCTGGACCGACACTGCAAACTGTTTCGAAGGAAAAATGTCGCTGAAGTGACCGTGAACGTACATTGTCTCAACACAGGAGTGGGCATGAAATACCGGTGACGTTCATGGCGAACGCCTCCGTTTGTTTTACCACATATCATCTGTTTTTTCATATTTAGACTCATTTGCACACACACACACACACACAGCACACACAGTGATGTTATCAGCTGTTTGCCTAGTTATGACCGTTGACTTTGCTTTGCGCAATGCATCTTTGAATTTCCTTACAGTTTGTAATTTATTCAAATACGCTTTCTACATGACACTGTGGAATCGTTTGAGCTTAGTACGGGGCATAGTCATTTTCAGTGACGACAGTGCTACAGAGAAACCTGCCCGGTAGAAGGGAACCACGTGTCGAAATGTACTGATGTATGTTTATGCATCTTAGCTGGATAGTGATAATAATCTTTATAGCATGTAACCTGTTTCATTCTTGGCCAGGTCTGTCTTGAACATTGACTTTAAACACACGGGAGACTTTTACCTGATTAAATAAATGAAAATGAAAAAAAAAAAAAAGTGATTATTGAACAGTATTGCAGATTAGCTCAATCAAGAACGGTGCAGGGCTGGCAGCTACTCCTTCAGGTGAGGTCATGAATACCTACAAGACTTGGTGGCACACAAGTAAGAGTCTCACACATTTGACATGTTTATATTATGATATATGTATTGATATTATACGCGGAAGACAAATAGAGTTTACATGCATTTATTACAACAGCTTCATCACCTGTTACACATGATTGATAATTCATTGTGACAATTTGATGCCTCTGATTCAAATCAGATTAAACTGATCTGACATTGTAAATTGTGTAAACAAATAACTGGATTGGCCACAGTAGTAAATCATGTACTTGTGGTGTGTTATGATTTAAGACTTTTCCTGTTGCAGAATATACGTGTGCAGTTTTTTTAATCAAACATTTATTTCTCCACTCCTCAATGTTTTGTGATACTGTGTTTTTACAATGTGTCGTGTCTGGGATATTTTGTTTTCTTTTTCAGTGAAATGGTACAAGAAAATGATTTTTCTGCAATGTTGTGTACATGCTTGTTTGGACAGCCCTTTATACTTTGATCCTCATTCGTAACCCTCAGGTGAGTTTACGTGGAGCCTAATATTCCGATTACAATTGGTTTAAAAGCCCATTCAGCATAAATATGCCCTATAGAAACAACTCAATCAGAAACAACAGGCCCAAACCGACTGAAATTTCACTCCGTTGCAGAGGTCTTAGTTTAAACCTTTTCATAAACCAAAAAGAGAACCTGTACCACATAAACGACCGAGCATGATCACTTCCTCGTTGCGTTCTTTCTGCGCATGCCCTCCGTCTTCATGTACATGCACGGAGACACACAGTGGGGGCCGAAAGACTGAGACCCCTTTCCCGGTGGGACTGAGGTACTCATCAACTGGTCCAATTTAATGTGTAAATGTTTAATTTGTTAAATTTAAATTTGTTAAATTTAATGTGTGCTAATGTAAACACCAGACCGTATTAAATCACATCCCAGGTGTGTATGTATGTAATGTATTACATGAAATCGGATTTTGTTAAAATGAAAGGACAGAAAATAGGACACAAGCTCTTTTGTTTTAACTTTCAGTTTTATTTCAGAATGAAAATGTCTAGCACATGTCCACGATACGCTTCATGCTCATGAACCTGATGCTTCCCATGCCCAGGTCCCTGAAGCTCCTGTGCTCTCCGGGCCTCAGGTACAGCATCCTGCCTCTGAAGTGGGGCTGCTCGAACAGCAGCCAGTGGCCTTCAATCACCTGGGAGGACAGGCACTCGGACATGCGCAGGCGGTCCAGGATGTTGTCGCAGTCTTCCACCAGCTCAGACATCTGACCAGTCAGGTTCTCCTTCTCGTAGATCCTCAGCTTGAACTGGCCTCTATGCTGTTTTAAAGAAAAAACAGACAAAACAATTAATTTGAGGAAAGCACATTCAGTGTCCAGAGTTGAAGAAGTGTTATTATTGTGTTTTATACCTACCATGGGGATCATACGGCAAGACCTGATACCACTGCTCATTCCCATCATGCTCATGTAGTCGGCGTACTCGCCCCTCCGCATGAAAACCTGGTTTCCCACGAAGTTGGGACGGTCGTAGACCATGAAGCAGCCGCTCTCCACCCTGCAGGACTGGCACCTGGTCAGGAAGGAGGACATGTCGGCACAGTCGCTCATGCACTCATAGGAGCGGCCCTGGAAGTTCCTCTCCTCGAAAAAGATGATCTGGAAGAGCAAGGGTAGGCAAGTGTTTGGATTTGGAGTTGACAGCAAAAGCGTGTTCATCGTTTGATCTCTGAAATTCTGCATAAACATTTGCTATTTTTGTTTGAAATGATCCGGAAGCTTACCTTGCCCATGGTCATGTCAGTGGTGGTCATACTCATAGGTGAGCTACTGCTGTTGGTACTGCTACAGCTGAACTGCTGTCCTGCTCAGTTTAACCCTTGCTTTTATACCTGACCAAACCCTACAGGGTCAGTGGGCCCCCATTGTTTAAACCCCTGACCCAGCAACATGGTATAGAGCGCTGTACAGGCTTGTGTTACTTTGTCGTATAGTCACATGACTGAGCCCTCAAAGACTTTTTTAGAAATTTTTACCCTTTTGATCAGGTAAAACAAAGCCTTTTTTTTTTTTTGCACTTCTAAGCCTTTTATGCCTGTTTCAGTGTGTTACGTATGCTATGCCAGAGGCAGTTCAGTTAAAGTTACATAAAAAATCTGAATGAATCATTGTAAATAATAGTGATAATAGTTGCTTAATGTGGATTTTATCATGGATGGAAATAACTCAGAGTGGAAGCAGAGAAGAAAATAAAAAAAGAAAAATACAGCAAACATTATACAATTTAACTTGGTTATTCAGAGACTGAAACAATACACTAAGTGTTAAAGACTGACCTCAAATAATTAAATTATAGTTGGATGAATATACCCTGATGTATGTTTTAGTTTAGGAAAATCAGCTAACAATGTTTATTAAGCATTGTGTTTGCATTATTCTGATATTACTGGAGGTATTGCCTGTACACCTAGTGTTGGCCTTGTGCTGGTTGCTAGTGGGTCGATTATTTTTTTGTATTTTAATTTAGTGATGCTTTGTTCTTTATGACTTCTGGTGTTCTTTCCATTTGCTTGTGTTTTCTGTGTTTGCACAGTCTCTTTATGCCACATACACACACACACACACACACACACACATATATATATATATATATATATATATATATATATATATATATATATATATATATATATATATATATATATATATATATATATATATACATATATATATATATATATATATATATATATGTAAATATATATAGGTAAATTTGTACATATAAAATTGGTAATTTTTTTTCCAATTTGCTTTTGTTTGATTTATTCGCCTTTTTTTCCTCTAAATACCATATATGTGTTGACAAAGTGGTGAATCACTTTCTCTTTTTTTTTCATTGAGCTCCCTGCAACTG
The DNA here is from genome assembly GCF_016859285.1 of Xiphias gladius. NCBI lineage: Eukaryota > Metazoa > Chordata > Actinopteri > Istiophoriformes > Xiphiidae > Xiphias > Xiphias gladius. The sequence goes on along the minus strand of NC_053415.1, from coordinate 25,354,490 downwards.
TAGTCAATCAGTGTTGTGAGAAACAAAGCAACTGCCAAGCATTGTCCTAGGAGCGTGTATTTCTGTGGATATTTAATCATGCAGGGTTGGAGCCGTCCCGTAAAATTCCTCGATGTGTGCATACATTCATTTTGTAATTAAATTGGAACAGTCCTGACAAACTGTCTTTTTAAAAATTACTCTTTGTCCACGTTGCTAGTAATTAGTTTTACAGCAAGAATTATACCCCAGGAGCCACTGTTAGGCATCTACATTACGACTGTTGCTTTCTCAAAAATTTGAGTCTGAACAAATTTAAACTGGCACATAATCCGTTCAATAGTCATTTGAATGCAATCAACGTATCAGATATCATATTGCGACGGCCATCAATTTTAATGATTCCAAATGAGGACTCTTGTTTTTGTTTTTTATTTGAATTGTTTATTTTATTATTGTATTTATTTTCTAAATCATTCATTTATTTGTCTTTATTACATCAGTTTATTGTGGGAAACAGCTCTAAATACGCTGATATCCACATGAGCCTCAACCGTCAGAGGCGCGAACCCAATGCTATGGAACATTCTCAGTGCCTCGTTGCAGTCAGGAGCCAAACAGTTCAACAGAGCGAGCCGATTGAAACTGCCGAATGTTTTAGGTTTCCACAGAATAATCTGCAGCTTGTGCTTGTGCCGGAAGACTGAACTTTCACCGTCGTAGCCGTATAATCTCACAACTGGCCAGCGAGACAAGGCATAGTGTGAGTAGTGTTTCTTGCCTAGAACTTTTGCTGTGTTGCGTTAACAGATCAGCTAGCAGTAGCCAGCTCATTGTAAGTGGCTACCGTTAACTACGTCAGGGGGTTGACCTCAGTGGCTCCTCTGAAATAATTTTTTTTTTTTTCGAAGTGCCTCCGTTGCTGTAGATGTTCACCTAAGTTTTGAAACCAAGCGCACTGACTGTGTTTCATGGGCCCGCGAGCGTGGAGACTTCCCAGCAAACACAAAGAGGAAAGGCTGAACTACCACAGCCATCATTTGAATAATAAAGAAACCTTCAGCAATGTTTTGCAGTGACTTTGGGAGTTGATGCTGAATGTGCGAAGTGTTCATGTGGGATCTGTGTTGTAATTCTTCGTTACTACAGCTCGTGTATCATCCTCGACAACCAAGTTGTCAGGTGAATGATTCATTTGTACAGTTTGACCATTTAGATGCCTCACGCTAAAACAGTGAAATATGTAATACACAATACTATGTTTCTGCCTCACTTTGAAAGATTAAAAGACCAATTTTGATTTCATTTTTCCACTTTTGACCATCCGTAGCCCGTAAGAGTATCAATCCGTCTTCTAAGATCAATGGTCGCCGAATTTCTCATCGAATTCAAAGTATTTTAGGATGAGAATTTGCTTGCTAGTAGCAGCTTGCTGTCAAAATAATAATAATAATAATAGTGATAAAAAAAATCAAATATGTTGAATTTCATGACCCATTATATATTACTGTATAGTACTGCATAATCTTTCACTGTGACAGTTGGGCAATAAGTTTGATAAAAGTCAAAGTAGTGCAGCAATTATGTTATTTATTGGCATTTGAATACATTCAGTGAACATTCAGTGAACATTTAGCAGCAGGAATCCGTGATGCGCTTCATGCTCATGAACCTGGTGGTGCTCACTCCCAGGTCCCTGAAGCTCCTGTGCTCTCCGGGCTTCAGGTAGAGCACCTTGCCTCTGTGGTTGGGCTGCTCGTACAGGAGCCAGTGGCCTTCAATCACCTGGGAGGACAGGCAGTCGGACATGCGGAAGCGCTCCATGATGTTGTCGCAGTCTTCCACCAGCTCCTGCATCTGGCCAGTTAAGTTCTCCTTCTCGTAGATCTTCATCCTGAACTGGCCTCTATGCTGCAAAAGCGACAAACAGGTAGAGAATTATCATCGATGTGGAGTCAGAAATTGTCAGAACCGTGTGATATTGGCGGTCAGTGCACCCTGTACACAATTTCATGCTCACCATGGGGATCATACGGCAAGACCTGATGCAGTCTCTCATTCCCATAATGCTCAGGGAGTCGGCGTACTCGCCCCTCCTCATGAAAACCTGGTTTCCCATGAAGTTGGGACGGTCATAGACCATGAAGCAGCCGCTCTCCACCCTGCAGGACTGGCACCTGCTCAGGACGGAGGTCATGTCGGAGCAGTCGCTCATGCACTCATAGGAGCGGCCCTGGAAGTTCCTCTCCTCGAAAAAGATGATCTGGAAACAGTGAATTGCAAGGGTGAGGAGAAATAAACAGTGGCCAGGTGAATTTACAAACAATAATTTCTGCTTAATACAAAGAGATTGTTAAAAGTACTTTGCCCCTGATGCTCATGGTGGTGTTGCTCATGTTGGCTGCAGATGAGTCGTTGCTTTTGCTCCTGTACTGCCTTCCTACCTGGTTTAACCCTTTCCTTTTATACCTGACCAAACGTAAAGAACCAGTGGGCCCCCCGGAGAACCCCTTACTCATCAACTTACTATTGAAGCCCACAAAATGCCGAGGTTATGCCCATTTTTTTCGGGCACTGGGTACCTCACACTTTTTAGAAAAGGCCTTTTCTCTCATTACAGAATGCATTTTCGCCAGTGCTTGTAATTTGTGAATGGACTGGCCCGTGTGACTGTTAAGAATTGTGTGTGTGACCTGTATGGGGCATAACCTTTCTACATTTGGTGATCTGAATGGTACTAGGTGTGTGTAATATGTCAAAAAAAAAAAAGCTTCAAACCTAGTGAGCTTGTGCTGTGACACACCAGATTCAGCTCTTTTTCTGTAGCGCTGCATTGATAGTGCGTTGATGATGATTGATGTCTCAGAGGTTCCTACTGGCAAAAAAATAATTTAATTCCCCCCTATTTACCTTTAATAAGCAGTATAGAAACTTTTGATAAGTTGTTTATAACGCGTGTCACACAGCAGCTTAGCCAGAAATATGAATTTAGGTGGGCTTGTGGGATATAATGTGGGCAAAAACCAAGTCAAAAGGTGATCTGTAGATCAACCACAACAATTTTTACTCTTATTTTAAGATCTCATTAAGACATTATTCGGAATATTTGCCTGCCATACAGTTTCATACATTTTAACTGTAGCAGGCTACTGCTTTTGTTTACTGTTGTAGAGCGACACGTAATAGTTCCAAGAAATAAGGTGGCAGAGGCCACTTGCGACGTTATGTCCTCATTTAATGCTGCAATGATTTCCCCAATAACACGACAGCACAACTGTTGCATAAAAGCACTGTTGAATCTGGAGTTGTGGCGACTGCAGCGGTGTACTTATTGAACATCTGCAGCACTTTTAGGCTAAGCTATTTGCACAATGTCACAAAAATGGCAAAAACAAACAAACTGACATGGCTGACGAAATCCAGTGTCCCATTTGGTGCTATATTATATCCTAGCATACTTCTCATACCATTTAGATGAGAAACATGTACTCCAATCCGTTGCTTTCATTACAAGTGACAGGAAGTCTCTCTGTTGATTAGTTTGTTTGTTTTTTTCCAATTTCCAATTTCCAATTTCAATAGTGTAAGAAATAATAAGAAATAATATTAAGATTTTTTATTTTTAATTTGCAGCTAACTCATATTTTTGTTATGATTATGCTGAGTGTGCCAGCTTTAGATTTAGATGGCACAGACACATCTGGGCACACCTGTGGCTACGCAGATGGTCTCATATATATTATTACAACTGTGTTTTACTGTATTGTAACTCATTATCTCTTTATACAGCAATATTCGCTTCTGGGTTCCCTCAGGAGGAGTTTTAATTGTTAAAAAATAATATAATTATAAAACGGAGATGCGTATAGTACAACAGTAAAAATCTGATTTCACTACAATAAAAAAATATATAAATGAACAAGCTGTAGATATTTACCATGTTTACTGCAAAAGAAACTTTTGAAAACAGTCATTTGAAAAAATATTCATCAATTTTATTTATGTGTAGTTGTTGGTACGTTTTGTTCTTTGTTTGGTCAAGTTATTGCATAAAACAATACAAGCCACTGAATTTAACAATGACCGACGAGAAATTTCCGGAGGATCTTTGTGCCCTGATCAAAATGTTTATGTTTCAGTTCGTGTCCCTATTGAGTATAATAAGCTTTATATTTAAGTTTGACATATGTTTAGGTTAATTTATGTTTTATAAACATCAAATAATCTAACTAAATATTAAGATAATGATGTTGAGCTTGTTTGTTTTGTAATGAGTGTTTTTCTTGTTTGTTGTATTGCTGTTGTGAGTTAAAGTTTGGTTGCTGCTTCTTTGCCTAAAAAGGAGCCAGTTGAGGTGGTTTGGGCATCTGATGAGGATTCATCCCAGGCACCTTCCTTTGGATGGTTTTTCTAGGCACGTCCAACTGGGCGGAGAACCTGGGTTACACCCAGAAGCCCAGGATCCCCCTCGAGGAGCTGGACAGTGTTGCTGGGGAGAGGGACGTCTCAGATACCCTGCTCAGCCTGCTGCACTTCGACCCGACCCCAGGTAGGGTGAAGAAAATGGATGGATGGATGAAAAATAAAATCTCACACAAACTGACAGTCTGCTACTGCGTATGCTCTGTGAGGGAAGAACACCAATGCCCCCCATCCTGCAAATCGAGAAAAAAAGAGTAAATTGAGACAACAAAATCAAGTGGATTATGAGCAGCTTGATATATCATAGTGCACACAGCATTTAAAAACATAATGCAGGTACTAAAAACACCACAGCAGCCAATAGGTGACACACAAATGCAAAAAAGATGGTGGTGGCTTTTGCTTTAAATGTGGGCGAAATAAATGAAGTCGTACAACAATTTAGAAAATTCTCGTCAATTTCGTTTGACACTGGTCCAATACCTCTTGACGCTGGTGCTCAAGTATGAAAAAACAAAGAAAAATGTAACATAATTACAGTTAGGTCCATAAGTATTTGGACAGTGATTTTCGTGATTTTACCTCTGTACACCACCACAATGGATTTGAAACCAAGCCATCAAGATGTGATTGAAGTGTAGAATCTCAGCTTTAATTCAAGGGGTTTAACAAAAATATCCCAATAACCGTTTAGGAATTACAGCCATTTTTATACATAGTCCCTCATTTAAATGGCTCAAAAGTAAGTGGACAAACCAACATAATTATAAATGTCAGAATTATTTTTAATACTTGGATGAAAATCTTTGCATTCAACGACTGCCTGAAGTCTGGAACCCATGGATGTCACCAAGTGCTGAGTTTCCTCCCTTGAGGTACTTTTCCTACTTCAGTTGCTGTGTCAGTGAAAACCAGGCTCAACTGGGTTGAGATGAGGTGACTCACTTGGCCATTGAAGAATATTCCATTTCTTTGCCTTGAGAAGTTCTTGGGTTACTTTCGTAGTATGTTTTGGATGCATTTTTGCAGCATTTGGCTGAATCTGAGCAGATAGTATAGCCCTATACACTTCAGAATTCATCCTGCTACTTCTGTCAGTAGGCACATCATCAATAAACAGTAACAAGTTTCATTGGCAGCCATGCATGTCCATGCCATAACACTGCCCCCACCATGTTTGACAGATGATGTGGTGGCTTTGGATAAAGAGCTGTACCTTTCCCTCTCCAGACTCTTCTCTTCCATCATTCTGGTACAAGTTATTCTTGGTTTCATATGTCCAGAGAATCTGGTTCCAGAACTGGAAAGGCTTTTCTTAGAGGTTTTCTGGCAAAGTCTAATCTGGTGTTTCTGTTCTTGAGTGTTACCAGTGGTCTGCACCTTGTGGTAAAACCCTCTGTATTTACAGTCATGAAGGCGTCTCTTGTTTGTAGACTTTGACAATGATCTGCATACCTCCTCAAGAGTGTTCTTGAAGAAGTTGTGAAGGGGTTTTTCTTCACTAAGGAAAGAATTCTGCGATCATCCACCCTAGTTGTCTTTCGTGATCCTCCAAGCCTTTTGCTGTTGCTGACCACCAGTAAATTCCTTCTTTTTAAGAATGTACCAGATTATTGATTCAGCCACTCCCAAAGTTTCTACTATCAGCCTGATAGGTTTGTTTTGTTTTTTCAGCCTAATGACGGCTTCCTTCATTTGCATCGACACCTCTTTGGACCGCATACTGAGTGTTCCCATGAACAGCTACAAAATGAAAAGTCAACACTTGAAATCAACTACAGACCTTTCATCTGCTTAATTTGTCATGAAATAACGAGGGAACAGGCCACACCTGGACATGAAAGTGATCAATTGTCGATTGGCCAATTACTTTTGAGCCTCTGAAAATGAGGGACTATTTATAAAAAGGGCTGTAATTCCTAAACGGTTAATGGGATATTTTTTATTAAACCCCTTGAATTAAAGCTGTAAGTCTACACTCCAATCACATCTTGGTGGCTTGGTGTCAGATCCATTGTGGTTTACAGAGGCAAAATTATGAAAACTGTGTTACTGTTCAAATACTTATGGACCTAACTGTGTGTAAAGTTTTCCCTGAAGGTGGTGCCAGAGGAAAGGCCATGGGTGCCTCTTCAAATAAAATGATTTATGTCCTTTGGAGCATGAACATGTTCAGCAAACTTCCCAGCAGTTGCACTATTTCTTTATATATTATTGAATGCAAATTTGGAAAAGGTTTATCCTCTGGGGTTGCATGAATGTGCCCAGTAAACTTGTCAGCCAATTGGATTTTAATATTTTGTTTGAACTGATGGTGGTGTCGGAGAAAAGGTCAGCAAAGGTCAGGTTTACAAAAGCTTTTGGATTCAGATTCTGAACAATGTAAATAAAGTGTTGGTGAGGTGCAAATTGGAACTGACAATGGCATTGGAGTAAAGGTCAAGAGGTTGGGGATCACGAATGTTCCTGCTAAATCTGGTCGGTAGTTGCTGGCTAAAGCAGTGCTATCTCACCAAAAACAGTAAGATCTTCAACAGCATTATTCTGTGTGTTCTATGATGATATTACAGGCCAGTGTTTTATATTGATGGATCTGATATTACTTAGGTTTCTGCACAAATGACAACCCTTTTTTTCTTTCTGTTCATTTTTAGCGTAAAATCGGTCCCAATTAACTGATATCTGAGCAGTAAAAAGAATAAGAAAAAAAGTAAAACAATAGTTTTGGCAATCTGTTATGGTGTAACACTGCCATTTCCTATTAAAAGACTTGTATTTTCATCAACATTATTTTTGATGCCAACTCATTTAAAGAGTAAAACAGTGATACTTTATATAAATTATGCAAAAATCAAAAGTGCGGTGACAAAAAAGTGCCAAAAGGATGGTTACTGCTATTATTAATCTTTAAGTGAGATGATATTTGTAGTTCTTGGAGCTTTCCTTACCAACAATTTGCAGCATCTGTTTGGTGAGATTCTGTGTATCTACCGCATGCAGCAGGCACTGTATCACAAGTCTTTTCTGTATTGTTTCACATATTTAAAGGACTTTTTCCGACGCAAAAATATATACAAAAAATGTAAAGTATGTAGGTGGTGTGCACTAAAAATCACTTGTCACAGTAGAAAGCAATGGCTGCCCAGTTATTTACTAAAATGATATGAAATGATGGAACAGGTAAAAATATTTTTTTTTTCAAAGTTTTATTATTTTGGCTTATTTTGACATATTCTGCAAAACAGTGTTTAAAGGTCCACGATACGCTTCATGCTCATGAACCTTGTGCTGCTCATTCCCAGGTCCCTGAAGCTCCTGTACTCTCCGGGCCTCAGGTACAGCATCTTGCCTCTGAAGTTGGGCTGCTCGTACAAGAGCCAGTGGCCTTCAATCACCTGGCAGGACAGGCACTCGGACATACTGAAGCGCTCCGTGATGTTTTCGCAGTCTTCCACCAGCTCAGACATCTGACCAGTGAGGTTCTCCTTCTCGTAGATCCTTATCTTGAACTGGCCTCTATGCTGTAGAGAAAACATTTAGCTTCTTTCAAGAGTGAAAGATGTGTTTTAATCGCATTTTTTCATGCTCACCATGGGGATCATACGGCAAGACCTGATGCAGTCTCTCATTCCCATAATGCTCAGGGAGTCGGCGTACTCGCCCCTCCTCATGATATACTGGTTTCCCATGAAGTTGGGACGGTCGTAGACCATGAAGCAGCCGCTCTCCACCCTGCAGGACTGGCACCTGCTCAGGACGGAGGTCATGTCGGAGCAGTCGCTCACGCACTCATAGGAGCGGCCCTGGAAGTTCCTCTCCTCGTAAAAGATGATCTGGAAAAGTCCAAATATAAGGAATAGGAATTTAAGCAAAAAATGAATATCAATCTAATTACGAATAAACAAAAATAGTCGGTGAGGTGAGTGTGCTTACCCTGCCCATGGTCATGGTAGTAGCAGTAGTTGTTTTCGTTCTTCAAATAACTGTTTTGCTGTTACACTGATTGCCAGCCTGTTTTAACCGTTACTTTTATACCTGACAAAACCCAAAGAATCTGTGGCTCCCATTGTGTAAAGCCCTGAGCCAGCAACATGGTATAGAGGCCTATAGAGTGGTGAGGGGCATTTGTCACATTTCCATGTGACTGGATCCCCTAGAAGACTTTAGAATGGATTTTTCCATAGGGAAGTAAATACAATGAGTAAGTACAATTTGAAGTCACAATACAGAATAACAACTGCCTGTTTTACACAGTTCAAAACACACTGTATGGCTCTCTGATTGATAATATGTAGACATGACTATCCTCTTGTGTGAACACAATAGCCTGATATGCCAGTATATATTGCACATCTGTACGTACAAAACCTGTTTATCCAGCTGTTTGTAGAGCCGTGTAATCTATATGGTAAACACAAAGAAACAAGTGGCAAGTGTAAACCCAATTTACAGCTATTTGACCAGAAAAGTGAAGTGGGTGTTTAATTTTCTGGACTTCTCACAGGCCTTATAATTCTATGGTAAACTCTCGCTTTTTTTTTTTTTTTCCCTTAAATAAATGATTTTTGACTACACCTGTAACTGGCTTTAGTGTTACAGCTGATACAGTGTATAATTAACGAAGCCCCTCTATCTGCATAACTCAATGACGACGCAGAGCAATACCTCGTAGCAGTAACATTTTAATTTAACTCCTCATATTTACCATTTATAAGCACTATACAAACAACGTCGTGTTAATAAATGTTTTATAAAACACTATAATTTACCTTTAAGCAGATAAAAGGACATTTTAGTGGTTATTAATCTACAGAATTTATCGACAATTATAACTTATCCAACGAAGACATACTTTATATCACTCTGACTGCGTTTTACTATACCATCATTCCTAATCCGTTTTGTATAGCAGCCTCCGCTTATGGGTACCCACAGGAGGAGTCAGTTGTTGATAAATACATTAATAAACACTAATATCTGCTTCCAACTACATCATAGTGTGGTATAAACCATTTATTAATTTATTCTTCTGTCATACTGTATCCATTTCAAGGCCATCTATCCAAGTTACTTTATGATATTTTGGGGAGGTGGCACAATCTCGGGGCGAAAGTGTATAACTAAATAAATATTGGAGATTTACTCAATTTTTAAGGAAGTGGATATGCATTAGAGCTACAGGAATAATTTGTGTTGTAATGTTAACTGTATTAAAAGTAAACTTTTATTGAAGTTTGAAGAAAAGTTTGAAATATCTCGTCAAAGCCGAAATTAAGGACATATGTGCATATCAAACAAAAGTTTGGATCATATGTTACAGCCTCAACGATGAGCTGAAACAAGCTACGAAAGACTATAGTCCATATGTGATACTGTTACACAGTGTGGAAAAAGATAATTTTTCACCTTCAAGCTAATTAAAGGGAAAGTTGCTTTCTGGTAAGTATTCGAAAATATGTGTTTGGCTTCGAGTAGATCAGATTTTGTTTGAACATCAGAGTTAATTTATGGCTTTATGAACAAAGAGCATAATGGGTCCTTAAAGTAGTCTGGCTGCATTTTCTGTGCCACGCAGAGAGATTTTCAAAAACCATGGTGCAACAGGTGATTTACAGGGGACGAAGGGAGCCTCGGTGTGCATTTGATAGCTATTAACATTGTGTCACACTAAGTCAGTACAGTAATGATGCTAAAAAGTCAGGCCAAGGTTGACAGTATTCAGGTGAAAAATTAGTATCCTCAGCAGCTAATAATTAACGTGGAAGACATAGAAATGAAGGAGTTGATCGGACTAATACAGTTGTCTCATGTGTGTAATAAACTGCCTCTTCTTTCTACCATGTCCTTGTTTGAATGCTCATTACAGCATTACAACATTTTCGATGAAGCCACACAGGGGTCAGATATTAGCTTGATTGTAAGTATTTTTCAAACGATATGTTTTAGCTTTACAAGAGAAAATACTGTGAGAATCCCCGAATCCGATATGAAGCAGGTAAGACGCTAAAGTGACAGGAGCATCCAGTCGTAATTGCCACTCCTGTTTATGACTTTCATAACATATACCGGTAACCCCACTAAATAATGTAGTCAGTTGTTTTGCTACATCTAGTTTGCCCTAATACGTTGATTACGGTAGGCTGTAAGCTAGTTAGCCAGATCTTCTCCCGATTCAGCAGCTTACACAGCAGTGTAATCATGCGGTGCATTCCTCTCTTGTGATTTTGGTTTTGGAAAAGCAAAAAAACAACCAAAAAAAGACACAAAGTTCATCCAAAATCCTTTGATACCAGAGGTGTGGTGGTGCGTACACGCAGGTATATGGCAGTTACCCAGTCGTGTCGCTAATCATGCTACGTTAGCCTGCCAGTTGCAGCAGTTCACCACTACCCCTGCAGTAGCCACTATGTCGCCAAGCTCCCAGCCGTCGCCTACTCCGCATGGACGAGGTAGATGGAGCGAACGGCACTTTGTGGTGTGACTGCTGCAGAACACATTTGGGAACGTTGTAGGTTTTGTGTAGCGCTTCAGGGTGTGTGAACTCCGTGGTTTGTGAATCAAAATACACTGTCATTGCCACGTAGACCCAATACGTAGACTGAATAGTTGGTTGGCAAGCTAGAGTACAGCAGCTTTACAGTGGTGTATTTTTCCTCAAAGAATATAACTGCTTTGCCTCAATCACTTCCACTCTCTTTCATTCTAATCCTCAGTCTCTTTTATACTGTGTATTATAGTTGAAAATGTCAAAATGTCCAAGAGCCTAGGCTAATATCTACCTGTCCACGTGATGGATGTGAGGAATTTTGCTGGATAGTCATACTGTAAGCAGTTCCCATGAATGAAAGCTTAACATTTATGAGCCCCGGTTGTGTGATGATTGTTGCCCAGCACATCAAGGGGAAAACTAAACCAAAGACAACACATTTAATAGACTGACTTGATGTTAGAAGAATGAACCTGACACCTTAAAATTTGCATATTAGTAGTATTTTGTGGTTGAAAATTTTCTTTATTTGTGCATAAGAAATGATAATTTAATGACAATTTTATTACAGCCCTGTCAAGGCAGATTAGGAGGCACATTTAAAACCTTTACCTCTGTGTATTCACTTTGTGCCGCTGTGGCCTTAAATGCTAATGTGACAGCTTTTAGTGACAAGACTTCAGCCGCACTGGAAGCACTAGGGCCGGGTCTGTGGGCTTGGACGCTTAATAACTATCGTCATTTTGCACCATCGCTTACAGCTGTAGAGTCGCACAACAGTCATTTTTGCATCTATAGAAAGCAGCATATTATATTGTGGGAGTGTTAGTAGAAACAATTCCTTGTTTTGTTACGTTGGGGAATTTTTGAGGGCGCCATATAGTGGATGCATTGTCACAGCCATAAAATGACATACAGTAAATGTGGTGCATTATGTCATAATAGGGTGTGATCTTGGACGCAGCCCGGGTCTGACAGCCAGATTGCTGGTAAACCTATTATAGAAAAGTGGCCTTAGTCGCTTACTTAAAAAAACGGAAAAGGACAGAAAATTTACGGCACTTTTATCCAGTCAAGTGCATGTCTGAAATGAGATTACTTCTGCCAGGTCCTCACGCTTTATTTTGGTTTGTTACTAACAGGCAGATGACAGAAGCTGATGGGTGTTCACACACACACACACACACACACACACACACACACACACACACACACACACACACACACACACACACACACACACACACACACACACACAGTTACATACAATTTTTACATTAAAAAAAAACAAAAAAATCAAAGACATTTTCTCACAGTGTAATTATTGAAACAACAGCAAGGCCCTAGCAACCACTTATAAACATGATAGCGACCACATATCAACCATCTGCGTGATATAATCCTTACAACTGCTCTCACTTTAAACGTCGACTTCTTCGATTCATCAGACCGTTCACATTCGCTTCAGCTCTTTCAAGCGCTTACTTTACATTTTAATTAAAAGTTTGACCAAAGAGAGCTCCTATATGAGAGCTCGTGGAATCACTGAAGCTGAAATCATCCAGAGAAGGGAATGAAGGCTTGTACCAAATTTCATGGCGATCCATCCGATAGTTGTTGATATTTTCTGTGTGGACCAAAGTGGTGGACCAACTGACCGACAGACAGACTATTTGATGCACAATGTATTTGAAATTTTGTACGTAGTCATATGTTACCTGAAATGATGTAGGTGTATATGCAGTGTATTATGATTTATGTCTTTCTGTCGGCTTTGTACATGTATTACCAGAAGATATCTTTGCTGTATTTTTGAAGTCTGATATAAAGCATTGTTTTGTAGTCCCATGTGGGATGGGCCAAATGTTTGGCATGATGCAAAAATAAAACTGAACTAACTACGACTATGGTGGACATTAAGGTACAATGCTTACTGTAAAATCTGTAATTGGTAAAAAAAAAACTGCTTTTCTAGAAAGATTACACTAATTAAATTAAATACCATAACACCAGAATTTAGAAAGTTATATCATTTATTGCTGTTAAAATATACAATTAGCAGATGTCCATGATGCGCTTCATGCTCATGAACCTGATGCTTCCCATTCCCTGGTCCCTGAAGCTCCTGTGCTCTCCGGGCATCACGTAAAGCACCCTGCCTCTTTGGTTGGGCTGCTCGTACAGGAGCCAGTGGCCGTCAATCACCTGGCAGGACAGGCACTCGGACATGCGCAGGCGGTCCAGGATGTTGTCGCAGTCGTCCGTCAGCTCAACCATCTGACCAGTGAGGTTCTCCTTCTCGTAGATCCTCATCCTGAACTGGCCTCTATGCTGTAAAACAAGGCAAAATAATTAATTTGAGGAAAAAAGTTGTTGAGTTGAATAAGTTCTATTATTGTGTTTTATACCTACCATGGGGATCATACGGCAAGACCTGATACCACTGCTCATTCCCATAATGCTCAGGGAGTCGGCGTACTCGCCCCTCCTCATGAAATGCTGGTTTCCCATGAAGTTGGGGCGGTCGTAGACCATGAAGCAGCCGCTCTCCACCCTGCAGGACTGGCACCTGCTCAGGAAGGAGGACAGCTCAGGGCAGTCGGTAATGCACTCATAGGAGCGGCCCTGGAAGTTCCTCTCCTCGTAAAAGATGATCTGGAAACAGTGAATTGTAAAGGTGAGGAGAAATAAAAAGTGGCCAGGTGAATTTACAAACAATAATTTCTGCTTATTACAGAAAAGATTGTTAAAAGTACTTTGCCCCTGTGTTAAAGGGTTTTAATGTCACAATTACAATATCCCATTAAATAACTGTAGGCAAATAAATGTTGATTTAAAAATTTAAACTGTTTCCTACCTTGCCCATGTTGATTGCGGTGGTTTCCCAGATCTCTCAGAGAACAGCTTGTGAACTGATGCTCTGCCTGTCTGAACAAGTGACATTTATACCTGGCCAGAGACAAAGACTGGGTGCCCCCCTATTGTTCAAACCCCTGAGCCAGCAACCTACTATAGAAGCCTATAGAGTTTTGAGTTGCTTACCCATATACCAATAGGGTCACAACCCCTGAACAGAATTTTCCTCTACGAATAATAGAGCTCTTTTTTTTTTTTTTTTTTTTTTTTCAAAAACTTGTTTAGGAGTTTATTTTGTTATATAGGAGAATTGTATGTACTGTATAAAAACTATTGCTAGAAGCTGCACACTGCAACTATTGATTCCATTAGTCAGCCGGTCAAAAGCTACAGTTATTTCAATTGTAGTTTTTTGATTCCCCTAAAACAATAGGAGCCAATGAGATAACATTTTGCCAAAGCTAATATATTCAGTGGACAAAGGGGTTTTCAAACAAACTCACAATAGGAATCACTTGTGGGAGAGAAATTCATTTTAATGTCATCTGAAAATGCTTATGGCAACAGTCACTCCTGAGAGCTGGTAACATCAGCTATCAACTGAAACCACACACTGCCTTTGAGTTGATGTTAGTGAGGGAAATTAGTCAGGAAAAAAAAAGAAAAAAGACGGATAGTCGTGATTATGGATACATGCTTAGGATGAGTGTAGATATAGGATTTATTTAAGGGTTTTGCAGTGGAAATCAGTAGCTCCACCTTCAGTTATATGGCCTTGAAATTCATCTGAAATACCATATGTTCTTAAAATATCTTGCCAGCTTGACATTTAGAGAATCTAGAGCATACTATGAACTAGTCTGTCAGAAATTTTATAGAATTCAAAATGGAAAAATTGATTTTTTTAAAAGAAATTATATTGTGTTTGTCACAATGACATTTCTGGGGCAACCACTGTTGAATTGAACATGTAAGCCAGTTTAGGCAGACACCTCAGATTGTGCTGCTACACTCACATGACACTCTTCATTCTGTCTGCATATCCAATGCACCCTTTGCATTAAAGCGGTCTTTTAAAGATGAAATCCATAAACTGGAATTATGTTTTTCTGGGCTGAACGTAGACAAGCGTGCACTGGGGTTGCTTGAATTCGTTGGCGCGGCTGTTTCTTTTGTTTATTCATGTTTATTTGTATAAGGACAAGCTTATAGCATGAACTAACTCAACATACCACAACATTTATAGCTTCTTTTAGTTCGCAATGCCAGTCTGTAACACATTTCCGTTTTGTTTCCTTCTCTGTTTTGAACCTGCCTCCCGACAGGATTAGAACAAATCATTCAACTCGCTTGAAGGGCGCGTTCCTCACAACACGCTGCTGAGAATTGGGAGGTACGCCTAGGGTTACCCACAACAACCTTATGTTTGCAGTTTGCAGAGATGTTTATATTAATCTTCTGAGAATTCCAGCTTTCGTTTTTTTAGTTTTAGTTTACCTACTTTTGTAGGTAACGTCCCCGTTACCTTTGGTCATTGACGTAATGTTGAAACTAAACTTGAGTTATTCATATGGCCTCGTGACAGGTGACACTTTCCTTACCCTGCCACATAATGTGCGAAATGCATGCACCGGCACAAGTCCTGCGTGCAGAGGGATTTGATTACATGACTGTCACTTCTGTTTGGTGTTGACATGAGACGTTACACATTCGCACATGGACCTGTGACTCACACCGGCATCGTTCAAACGCATTATTAACACACACACACACACACACACACACACACACACACACACACACACACACACACACACACACACACGCACAGATACAGTAGCTAATGAGTTTTCTTGAAAAGGAATAACTGATATACTGTAGATAGGGTCATTGTTCGGAGCAGCGAGCTGCAAATTTCCCCATCAGTTAGTACATTACCTGTCAAAAAGAGGCAGCCTAATCTTTGAATCCATTTTCTTCCTGTTTTTCTAAAATCATTATTCACTCATATCTGTGACCAATTTCTGTCTCATTACTTTATGGCTTCTTTGCTGCGTTTACTTTATTTGAATCATCCTTTGCAAAGGTGAACATTCACGCTTCCTAAGTTGTGGTGTTCATTTCATGGCGTGGAACTAAAAATGTGTCCCCTCCTGTATGACGAGCTCTCATTTTCACTGCATCATCACTGCTGCTGCTCTCATTAAAAATAAAAATAAAAACTTAATGATAATGCCACCTCCACCCTGGCATCCACCAGTAGACTCCACCTGACTCCAGTTCCCCTGAAATGTTGGAAATGGTTCATTGTCCCTCCTCAGAGTCTCATAATGGCACAAGTCAAAGCATCTACAATCACCGATTCTCATTTCAAGGACACAAAAACTACACGGATTAAAATTGAACACGGTGAAACTCCGCAGCTTTGACTTTAGTTGCTGGTGGTGTCTGAAAAATATGACGTCTGCTGTAGCAGTAAGGCATCTGTGTGGTGTTGGCTGCCTGTTGGATAAATGTTAAAATAATACTCCAGTAATTTAGAACTGCGCTTAAATAAAATTGTGGTCAACCGCCAAAAACACCGTATCCTGCTTTTCATATAATGCAATTCCATAGCATCTTTACAGGAGGCCCCCATTGCCTGGTCGACCCCTGACGAAGCTCCTCCGGACCCAAAGAATCATTATACAGCTGTTTTTACAAGCTGAGTATTACTGGCCATACCTAGTGAAGTGAGAATGCATAATGAACTTTGTATATCATCCAGCTTCTGTAGAATGTATTCAAACTAATCAGAAGTTGTATTTTAGGAGTGATGGGGACCAAATGTAAAGCAGGTAATATGTTGGCAGAAATGACTTTACATGATTTCTACAGAACCATGCATGGATGTGACCCGGTTAATTTGACCCAGACACTTGTATGATTGTAATAAAACCAAACAAATACCATGATTTCTGAATTTCATAGTTATTGATTTACCTTCTAGTACTGATTAACCCCTTTGCCATACATTTTCTGGGTAAAGATGTACACCTAAGTTTGAACTGTGTGCAACAGAAAACTATTATCTAAATGGTTATGTGTGTGGGAGTCTGACGTAAAAACAATATATGTGAATTAAATACCATTAAATTGCAAACACACAATAAGAAACAAATCACCCTTGAAACAAATTTTCCGAGTTATAATCTTTATTTGTATTATTATGCAGTTCTTATATGCATGAAAGACTACAACATAAAGAGATGTGCCTCGTGATCATTTCCTGACGCCCATCTCATCCCCCACTGTGATCTCTTCCTGCATTGTCAAGGCCTCAAAACAACCAGTGAAACAAAAAGTCAGTATAGAGGAGTGGGTTACTTTATTTGGGGAAATTTGGTTAAAAATTTAGTAGCAGGAATCCACGATACGCTTCATGCTCATGAACCTGGTGGTGCTCACTCCCAGGTCCCTGAAGCTCCTCTGCTCTCCGGGCTTCAGGTAGAGCACCTTGCCTCTGAAGTTGGGCTGCTCGTACAGGAGCCAGTGGCCTTCAATCACCTGGGAGGACAGGCACTCAGACATGCGGAGGCGTTCCAAGATGTTCTCGCAGTCTTCCGTCAGCTCAACCATCTGACCAGTGAGGTTCTCCTTCTCGTAGATCCTCATCCTGAACTGGCCTCTGTGCTGTAGAGAGAACATCAGAAAACGAGAAGATGAGACAACCATTCAAAGCAAAATGAATAAAATACTATCTAGAGAATGAAAATCCTACCGTGGGGATCGTACGGCAAGACCTGATGCAGTCGGACAGTCCCACCAGGTTCAGGTTGTCAGCGTACTCGCCCCTCCTCATGAAATGCTGGTTGCCCATGTAGTTGGGACGGTCGTAGACCATGAAGCAGCCGCTCTCCACCCTGCAGGACTGGCACTTGCTCAGGTAGGAGGTCAGCTCAGGGCAGTCGGTGCTGGTCTCAAAAGAGCGGCCCTGGAAGTTCCTGTCCTCGTAAAAGATGATCTGAAAACACAACATTGCTTCATCAGTACCACTTTCAGAAGCCTGTCCAGTGATAATTAATTAAGAATTAATTTTCAAATTGAGGTTGACTTTTTTAATTTTTTTTTTTTCTTGGATGGACCATTCCCAGTACCTACCCTGCCCATGGTGACGGTTTTTTGGTTGTTCCTCAGGACTGAGTTGTGGTTGCTGTGTGTCCCTGATGGTGGTAACCGCCACTTTTATACTTGCTCAATGAGACAAAAGTATGTATGGCTTCCATTGTGCAAATCCCTGACCCAGCAACTTGCCATAGAAGCACACTGAGCAGTCAGGGTGCTAAAGGGTTATTATCTAGCACTATACCCTTCTGCTGGAAATGCACGCACGGTATACATGCAGTATTGTTGTCTGACATAAAGAGAAGCTTCCAACCGTGATGACAGCCATCTCTGTCTTCCATGGCGTAGGGGATAATTCACTTACTGAAAGATAAAAAATATTCTCTCAGAATGTCCGATATTAGATAATAAGGGCACATTGAATGTTTATTATGTGGTCATGTTTTAACTTCAAGGAACTCAGTAGGTACAAATGAAGAAATTCCAAGAGAGCTGGACTGAGAATGGACATATTGATTTATATAAATCTTACACAATTTATTTAGATTTTAAACATATATATCTTTTTGCACCATATACCATGGGGATAACCCCAACAACCAGTTGCCTTCTCCTTTTAGAATAAGCAAGTAAACATGTCAGTGGTTAAATGTATGACAATCACACCAAACTTTGAGTGTAAGACCACGTGTTTACATATTTCATACACATAGTCAAGTCAGATTTATTTATATAGCTCAATATTACGAATCATAGATTTGCTTTGCAAGGGGCTTTATAATCTAAACAGCATTTCACACCTTCTATCCTTAGACCTTTATTTTTGGATCAGGAAAAACCAAAAGCTTGTAATGGGAAAAAAAAAAATGCAATACTGTGTTAAAAATGGGCAAGATTATGTTTTACGGATATCAATCCGTAAAACATAATCTTACGTCATAATCTGACATATACTTGTTTTCTTTGGCCTTAAGTAGGGTTGTGGTTGGGTTTAATTTGAACCCGGTAACAAATATGTTTACTAATTTCCAAGGCCAGTGTAATCAGAGCTATTTTAATTCAAAATCAAAGTCAGATAACTGAAACTATAATTATCTTGTTTCTCTATAATTAATATTAGCTAATTATCTAAATTTATACAACTTTTTTTGTATATTATTCTTTGCTAATAAAAAAGAGAAGGGAGATAGAAGATTTGTCACACTGCTCTTAACAAATCCTGGTATTTTACCAGTTTGGAACCAGCGATAGAAAGGCAACCTTACTCTAAATGATGTTCTTGGCGTTTTCGCATTCATTAGGCGTTACTCAGCTCACTGAAAAGCAAATGAGGGCTACACGGTCAGAGACATGCTTTGCCATTAACTGATCCTGTTGGTGGTTCTTTACTGAATGTGTCCACATAAAGGAGTGGATGAATACGAGCATCAGTACAGATGGAAACTTGCCCTCAGTTCATTTTACTCCCCTCCTTTTTTTCAGTAAAACTTAAATAAGCATTAAGCATCTTCAGAAAGTATCCTTGTGGTCACCTGGCACGCCATGATACCTGACATCGCGCTAACCTGCCCAATAAATCCAACTGAACTAGTCAATGCACCAGAGATAGATAAACCTGTCTTTGAAGGTACAGGGGGCTTTGCTCTGCAGTGGGACAAAGATGAAAATAAAATGTTGATATGTTTGGGTACGTTTGAAATGAGCACTGGTGTTGACATTATTGTTGTTTACCTTGACTTTCGACCTATTTATTCTTATGTTTTTTATGCCTTTTTTCAAGGTAGCAGTGGGAGTCTGCAGAGAAGCTAAAGATACCCCCCCCCCTTTTCATTTACCATTCTTGTATTTTTGAGATACTGAAGCTCCAAATTTTTGCTTTTACAATCAGCTAACACAGTAGAGAACTAAAAGCAGTAGTTTGCCTTTATAGTACATGACCACACACATTCTTTAGTTCTTAATCATTCTCAAACAACGATTCAATTCAATTCAATTTTATTTATATAGTGGCAAATCATAACAGAGGTTATCTCAGGGCAGTTTTCATATAGAGCAGGTCTAGACCAGACTCTTTATAGTTATATTTACCCAACATTTATTGCTTTGCCTGTCCTGAATGTGCCCCATTCCACTTCCAAGAAACCAGATATCTGCTCTTAACTTTTTTTTCTTCCCTCCCCGAAATGGTGTCGAAAGGAAGCCAGCTTTACCCTTCAATCTGGTCTTTTATTTCTGCTTTTTGGAAAGAGGCAGTCAAAGGTATTGGAGGGTGGTTGTGGAAACTGCTGCCGGAATCTTCCCAGCTGTGCGTATTAGGAAAAGGGTCTCTCCTACCACCAGGTATATCCAAACCAAAACTTGGACATGCAGCGGCGGGACTTGCCTCTGTTGAATCTTTAATCGCAAACACTAATAATAATCAAAAGGAAGTTTTAGGAATTTTGGCCTCATTTTTTATATGTATATATTAATAAAGAAAAATGAGAGAATGAAAAGTCTGTCTTAAAACAACATTCACCTGCTGATTTGTATGTTGAAACAGTTTTTGCTCCAGTAATCATTCATTCCAGCTCATTCTGGCCGTTAGGGGTTTGTAATCCTGACATATTTCCAATGTAAGTGATGGCAGACGAAATCTACAGTCCCCCTTCTGTGTAAAAAATACAGTGCATAGTTTGTCTGAAGTGAATCTGAGGCTCCAGCTGTCCGAGTTAATCTTATCAGTCTTTGTGGGAAATGATTCCCTCTTTTTTTGACTTCATTTACTGTCTTGTCTCAGTGATCCAGCCTGCACAACACCAGAGCCTTGCAGCCATCGTTAACCTTGCGCTACAAGGGTTACCGGTATTTCGACACTTTCTTCCTCAGGACACTCAGTTTATTTACTGTATATACTGTATTGTGTATCTATTGCAGTGAAATTTCATCCTTTGAAATTCATCTTCAGTGTCACATGCGTCATATGACACAACACATTTAGGTGGAAGAAGAAGCGGTCTTACACCAGCTATGGGATACAGTGATTAAAATACAAGCATTCACTACGGCCCAAACTGCCCTTTGACATACAGGAACAGCTGGATGCTGATACTTCATGCAATTTTCCCTCTTATTTTGAAATAGCGCCCAAAATGTCCTCCCACACCACTGGCTGGGGTTTTGAATCTCAACACAAATGATACACTGATGAATTCGTTGTAGATGTGAAACTTTTATTGATATTTATTGATTACATTTTCAGGTCTCAAGCCTGTTGTGTTCTTTCTAACAGGATTCCAAGATACGTCTGATGGATCCGATCCTCATGTCCATGGGACCCATGCCCATGTCTCTCATGCTCCTGTACTCTCCGGGCTTCAGGTACAGCATCCTGCCTCTGTAGTGGGGCTGCTCGAACAGCAGCCAGTGGCCGTCCAGCACGTGAGCAGACTGGCAGTCGGACATGTGGAAACGTTCCTGGATGGAGTCGCAATCGTCCGTCAGCTCAGACATCTGACCTCCGAAGTTCTCCCTCTCGTAGATCCTCATCCTGAAAGGACCTCTGTGCTGTAAATTGACACGTGAGGGAACAGAAAATTACCTCATAATCAAAAACTGTTTCTCTTGTGCTGTATTGCAGGGTTATTTCGTTGTATCTTTAAACTCAAAGCTTCATACCGTGGGGATCAAGCGGCAGGAACGGATACAATCACTCATGGTCATTCCCATCAGGCGCTGGTTGTCAGGGTACTCTCCCCTCCTCACCAGCATCTGGTGGCCCATGAAGTTTGGACGTTCGTAGACCATGAAGCAGCCGCTCTCCACCCTGCAGGAGTTGCAGCGGCTCAGGTACGACGTCAGCTCAGCACAGTCGCTGCTGGTCTCATAGGAGCGACCCTGGAAGTTCTTGTCCTCGTAGAAGATGATCTGAAAAAAGCGTTAAAGGCTCTTAATGTCAAATGTCACATTTACACTGTCCCATTAAATATCTGTGAGCAACTTAACGTTGATTTGAAAATTTAAACTGTTCTTAATGTAAAAAAGAAGTACGTTTTAAAACCATTTCTCCTTCTTCTCAAATATCACATGATCTGAAATATTAAATATATTTATCAGCTAAAATAAGACCATAAAAATGGTACTTACTCTGCCCATTTTGGTATCTAATCCTACACCTGATTGCACTGGTTCTTTTCCCAGCCAAACTGCCACTTTTATACTCACCGTGATAGCTAAACAATCTATGGAGCCATTGTTTTGAATGTCTTACTCAGCAGCGTAGCATACAGGGGCTATAATGTTTGTTAAATCGGTCTGTAAATGGTTATTATTCCAGACTGCACGCATCTGGTGCAGTGCCAACGACAGCAACTCTCCTATGGGGTACAGGTGGGTGACAATAACCAACGCATCAGCTCATTGTGTTGTCAGTGTTGGGTCTGTGATGACAAGCACTTTGTTACATTCACTGCATACATACATACATACATACATACAAGTATACATACATCGAATTATAACTTTGTCCTAGGATTCAGAGCTCAACAGTTCACTAACAACAATAATTTAAAAAATGCGCTTTTATTACTCTGATAGTTTTCGATATTAAATAACGTAAGTGACAAAGTGTAAGTAGAGTACTTGAGGTAGCTGTTCTTGGAGTATTTCCATTTTGTACTACACTATGTTTCAGAGGGAAACGTATCTTTGACTTCACTAGATTTGATCTACATCCACAGTTACTAGTTACTTTACGCATTAACATTTCACTTTCCATACATAATTAGTTAGTGAATTATGATGCATTTTATTGATTGAACAAGTCAACAGTGCACGAAACAGTTGTAATTAGCTCCACAACGACCAGATTCAACAGTGAAACGCCGCGTACACATCCATGCATCAGTAACAACGATCCTATGATATAATATACATATCATGGTATGACACTCAAGGCGACTGTTTTTCTGTGACTCTGGTTTTGAGAAGGAGCTATAGAAATAAAGTTCACTTACTATTACTTTTGACAATTTAAGTGCATTTTGCTAATCATACTTACATACTTTTACTGAAGTAACAGCTTAATTACAGGACTTTTTTTTTTGTATTTTTACATCGTGATATTGTTACTTTTACATATGTAAAGGATGTGAACACTTCTTCCATCCATGTTGTTCTATTAGAGTCTTATTTCAAATAATACACCAGTATACTAAGGACTTAATAGTGTTAACACATATCATCTCTGTCAGATAAAATGTATTAGTTTATGTAAGTACAGGATAGATTTCACTAGACAATATGAAAACCAAGATTTTGAAGGAATCAGCATGTATTACTGTGTGCATGTTTCAGTAACATTGTACTGAGCGTCATAAAGGGATGTGATGCTTGTTGCACTGTAATTTAAGGTCAAAGAGGCCGAACGACCTCGGGCAAATTGGTCAGGAGCTTCTCTTTCTGAAATATAATGGTCGTCAAGCAGAACAGACAGAAGGAAAAGAAAATGAAAGCAAAGAAAAAAATTAACGGATGTCAGCAGCATGTGTATAAGAACAGATGCAAAGCGTGGATAAGTAATTAAAACTAAAGTTACTGAAAACTAGGATATTATGTACATTATGAACATTTATTGTACACAGGATGAAACATGATAGAGGAAACTGAAAATAAGAAGGTACTAAATATGATGTGCACCAAACATGAGCAGTAACAACAAAGTGTACTTTTTAAAAAAAAAAATGTGTGGGACTCACAAGTTGCCATTTATATGCATGGTCAAAATCAAAGCAGCATAAGTAAAGGTATCATCTGACATTTAGCCCCCAGTACGGGTCAAGATCGTTTCCTGGCCCCCTGATCCATGACTGATGACGTCCCGCTGGCATCATTAGCAAGTCATTTTCTCACACTTCACAAAACTTCGCCAGAGCCACAGGAGACATTATGCAGTTGTTTAAACACAGGCTGAGCCGTGCTTTCCCATGATAAGTAAACTGAGCTTCGTCCTGTAAAAGGGGCCGAGTTTGGGCCGTCTAGAAAAATCTTCCCATCTAAAGATCGTGAGTACACAGTTGAATACAGTAGATTAACTGAAGAAATGAGGAGACAGAGACAGTCTCCCAACAGTTGAAATGATCCAGACCCGCAAATACTGTGTTTGATGACAGACTGAGCTTTATTGAAAAAACAGATGTGATTGTGAAAAATGGCTCGGCAGTGTCTGTACCGCCTACATACACAAAACTGCTTTGGACGCAATCAAACAAAACTGAGTCAAATTAATTCCTCTTTTACTGAAGACACTTGAACCTTTTCCCGTCATCTGCTGGTTTACATCCCTCGGTCAAAAGGACAAGGGCTGGTTGCAAGGTGTTGTTAACCTCAGGTCTAAAATCACTGGCACAACACAAAGATCCCTAGCACAGTTTTTATACCGAACAACTCCTGAAACAGGCAGATATGATTATCGTCAACCCCACACAGGATGTCCTCTGTGAGGACTTTAAGCTGACGCCATCAGGAAGGATCAGTTTTAGATCGTCTGAACGTAAAGCAAATAGAAGGAAGTTTTTTTTTTTTCCAGAAGCCATTAGACTTCCACGGTACAAGAAATGGCTGTTCACCTTGTCCATAGACTGATAAATGCACCTGCACTTGTAACTGCTTTTTAACATAGGATGTGTCTTTGTGGTGTTGGACATTGTTGGCCAGCTATGGACTGGCCACTCTTGTAAATCCAAATCTTTCCGAAATGTATTTTTGGATCGCTTTAATGTGTATAAATGAATTGTCTGTGTATGTACGTGTTTGCCTCAAATTGCCCCTTGAGGGACGAATAAGGTATTTTGAATTGAACTGAGGTGAATGGAACTGAACGGAATAACGTGTGTAATCAGTGTCGATAAAGTCCTGTCTATACTGTGGTGAAATTCAAACGTCTTCTCCGCAACAACCCTTCCCGCTGTATGTGCTTGCACCGATACGAGCCTATGGAATAAAACCGTCTACACCATGATGTGTCACTGGAGAATATAACAGCATGATTGCGATGTGACTTTGATAAAGCACATGGTCGTGTCTTTTAGATGTACTGTATGACCATTGCGGGGTAAGAACGTTGACATCCAGTGGAACAGTGACAGCATGTACACTGGACTATAGGATTTGGTTTGTATACAACCTCGTAGCACAGCATGTATTTATAAATGTGCCTAGTATTTATACAGCTAAAGTTCACTGGCATGCTTTTTAGCAGGTGTGTAATCGGGAGTTTTTACGTAAAAGTTGTTACATTGCCCCAAAACTGGATGCTCATGATGTGCTGAGCTCTCTTTGAAGACCAGATCTGCAGATTTAACCCTCACATACACCAAAAGCCCATCCCCTGTATGATGTAACACGACACAATGACAAGGTGGCGTTTGATCTGCATCTCATTTTATTCGACAGCACATTTCTTGTACTCTGCTTCAACAGGACTCCATTATACGCCTGACAGAGCAGAGCCTCATGCCGCTGTAGCCCACATCTCTCATGCTCCTGTACTCTCCAGGACTCAGGTAGACCATCCTGCCTCTGTAGTGGGGCTGCTCGTACATCAGCCAGTGGCCTTCCAGCACGTTGCAGGACTGGCAGTCGGACATGCGGTAGCGCTCCATGATGTTGTCGCAGTCGTCCATCAGCTCGTGACTCTGGCCCTGGAAGTTCTCCCTCTCGTAGATCCTCATCCTGTAGGATCCTCTGTGCTGTGGGTGAAAGAACAGAGGGGGGCAGCTCAGCATGGGACTAAACCACAGTTCTGCTGCTGTTCATTCTGTAAAATATGTCTATCACAGGGTGTGTCAGAAACTGGGCTACAGCTGCACTTTGCCTTGATATTTTTGTCTTTCTCATCAGATATTTACTTTCAAACCCACATCAGTAAAATAAAAGGAAATCCAGCATCTGTTTCTACTATCTTCCGTTAATACTATATGATTTCGACGTCAAAGATTACCCAAACGTGGTTTCGCCGTCACGACAATCTTTCCAAAATCTTTGCATACCTGAGGAATTAAACGGCAGGATCGGATAGAGTCACTCATGCCAAAGGACATATAGTCAGAGTACTCTCCTCTCCTCAGGAAAAACTGGTTGCCCATGAAGTTGGGACGGTCGTAGACCATGAAGCAGCCACTCTCCACCCTGCAGGAACTACACCTGCTCAGGTAGGTGGACATGTCAGAGCAGTCGCTCACGCACTCATAGGAGCGGCCCTGGAAGTTCCTCTCCTCGTAAAAGATGATCTGCGAAAAGAAAAACAAAAACATGTACAAACCGGTTTGGGGAAGACCTTAACTTGTCCATTTTTAAATGCAGTTTTGTAAGTTTAGATTGTTTCATAGCCCTTTCTTTTATTTGATCTTTTCCCACTTGTTTACATTGTGTGTCTGCCGAGTTACCCCTAAGCGGAAAAGTGCTTGTTTTCTAGTCTATTCTCTACATACTTTGCCCATGTTTGATGATCTGTGTTTGTGGGAATCTGTCCAACAACCTGTGGCTGCCAGGGGGCTTTTATACTTTATACGCGCTGTAACGGGGTTTTGTTATTCAAATTATCTGGAAGCTGATGAATAAGCAGCTCTGCGATCGCTGTTAATTTGTGCCATCATGATCCAGGACAAAGGGAGGGGAAATGGTTGGAAGACACAAGGCGGGAGAGGAGGGAGAGGAACGGAGCATTTCTCAGACTGAGGAAGGGCAGAGGGACGAAGAAAATCTGAGTTTAATCATAAACTGTCTGATTTGATTTCTCATCCTTTGTTTTGAATGTGTCTCTGGTTCAAACCAGTCTTAGGAACAGGCATGACACATCCCACATGACTGCAGGTCTATAGTATTCACATTTTCAGTGTCATATTTACAATAGCCTGAAAAGCACCCAGACAATAGTAAATAATAGGTGATAATTAAGCTTAGTGCTGCCGGTTGGGGCAGACACCCCCCCCCCCCCACACACACACACACACACACACCACCATGAGCCAGCTTCTGTTCAAGGTTCCTACCTGTTAAAAGAGAGTTTTTCTTCGCCGCTGTCGCCAAGTGCCTGCTCACGGAGGAATGTTGGGTCTCTGTAAACATAACTATAAAGAGTCCGGTCTAGACCTGCTCCACATGAAAAGTGCCCTGAGATAACCCCTGTTACGATTTGGAGCTAAAACAAATTAAATTGAATTGAATTGAATTGAAATACTTTAGTACACAGCCTTTGTTTATTGCCGATTCCTTAACAGGAATTCTAGAGGAAGAAGCCTCTGTATGCCAGTTAACATCATTTTTCATTTTAGTGATATGTGTGTTTATTTCAATGCCAGTAGGTCTGGGACAAATCTTTGGCTTGCTGATTTCACAGAGATTAATGTTGCAGATGTCCCACATAGACGAAGGTCTAGGGCTGCAACTAAGAGTGATTTTCATTATTCATTGATCTGCCGATGATTTTCTCAAATAATCGATTTGTCTTTTGGGTCTGTAAAATTTCCTGAAAGTGTCAAAAAATGCCAAGCACAGTTTCCCGGACCCCAAGGCGAAGTCTTCAAATGTGTTGTTTTTGTCTGATCAAACAGTCCGAAACCCCCAAAATATTCAGCTTTCAATGATATAAAACAGAGAGAAAACACAAAATCCTTACACTTGAGGAGTGGGCATAAGTACATCTTTTGGCATTTTAGATTCACAAATGACTCCAACGATTGGTTCATGATCGAAAAGGTTGCAGATTATTTTTCTGCTGATCGACTGATTAATTAATCGAGTAATAGTTTCAGCTCTGGAAAGGTGTAAGACATTTCAGCGTGTAAATGTGATGTCTCGGTTTGATTCTGGACACACCTCCTCCCTCTCTTCCACTGTTTCCTTTCACTCTGAACTGTCAATTCTCTAAAAAGGGGAAAATTCCACCTATTCCTTCGCACAAAATCTGCAACAGTGCGGAAAGGTCGCAACCTTTGTTGTGACAGGCCTTTTTCACAGCAGATAATTTTTCACAGCAGCTGTTGACAGTGTGACAGTGATCCAGCAGGAACAATAGCAGGGCCCTGAAACTGAAGCAGCTAAATGGAATTCAGCCAACATGACTTTTATTATTTACACCTGCGCTTTTCCTGCTGTGACGTCAAAATGTCTTGTGTGAAAAAGACGAGTTGTTGGGCGCTACACGTCTTCCTGTGGTGTGAGCTGACATTTTACATTCAAGCTCTGCCTGAAGGAACCTATGGTAAGGTCAGTCAGTGTCCGTCTTTGGTTAACGCTAGCAGTAATTGCTACACTATCATGTGTAGTACTGTAAAACCCTCTCCTCCCAAATCACATTTGACTGAATCTAATCAAATGCCAGTGTAACACATCCTTGCTTGTTGAATTTTAAGGGGAAGCGTGCGGTGAGTACTTGTGAAACAACCTTTTGTGTTACACAATTAAGTAGTTAATCACTATTTTCCATAAAAATACAAAACATTAAGCCCATAAATCTCTAAAAATGAACAATGACATTCCAAAAATCCCCAGCTAATCCGGTAAATCCATGATTTCCTATGAGGTCGGTTATTTTTTTGGAGCGGGTCCCATTCATTTATCGCACGTGAGCCCTCTGATGAGACTCAAGCAGACATGTTTAGTGAGATCCTCAACGGATATTTCAACAAAATGCTAACAAGTAAAATACTGGTGGTATGGCGCAGGCTGGAGCTGCAGGGCTCCGACATCTATAACATCTAAGCACGATTCAAATCAGGTTTGCTTTGCTCCACGTGTTTTTCTCCGGTGTCAACTGAGCAAAAGTCCTGAGAAACAAAAACACTCCAGCTTTACCCAGCTTTTTATGGATGACTCTCATCTCAGAGACAGCGTTCTCGCTGCAGACAAACACAGGTGTTGCTAATGACATTAATCCTGGCTGCACACCGCCCAACAGGGCCACCACTTATGTTATTAGTTGCACCTGTGCTTTCCCTGCCGGGAGAAATCTGAATGAGGAGGCCACACTGCGCCTGGATTCAGGATCGAACTTGTGTTCTTAAAAGAAAATCACTGGATGTTCAGTTTAACTTGTCTTTTGGCTCTTTCATTTCTGTTTGGAGCTTTAATGCCATCACACACAACGATGGATATCCTTGGATCTTACTGAATAATCTCAATAAGATTTTAGGAATGCAGATTTAATTTTTTTTTTTTTTTTGTCTCGAGGTTCCACAGAAATAAGTATCTCATTAAAGTGACCCTCCTTTTCCATGTTTGACAGTGATTTTGCTTTGAATGTCTGGATAAAGCAGCATGCTGGTGCATTGCTAACAAGAACAAGACACATAAATATGAAATATTGACATTAAAGATCATGACGTAACATCACAGCTCCAAGGTTTACTGTCACCTGCCTTTGTCCAGGAGTAAAATACTGTATTGTCCCTCGCTCCAATGGTGATGATTGATGAAACATTGTTTAAAAAAAAGGAAAATTAAGGCAATTTATCAAATCATTTCCTGTCCAACAAAAAGAACTGCGGATAAAGACCAAATAACAAACAAATTATCCTTTCATAGGGCAGAGCTCAGTGGAAACAGTACTCACAATTATCATTAAGTATGGCTGTTGGCTTTTATAAGTTTTACATCTCAGTTTTGGCACTTCTTTGATATGAGGCCATCACATGTGGACAAAGGGAAATCAAACTTGTCCAAACCATTTTGCTGATATGCAAATCAACCTAATTTAGATGACAATAGCTTTCCCTCGTCTGCACATTCTGCTTTTCGATATAAACCACAACACAGCTGCAGCTGGGTGGGAGGCAAGCAACATCATTAACAATGGGGAAGGTAAGGAGCAAAAGATATCTTCCAAAGGTTTTCATGATCTGTCAGGCAAGAATTGTAATGCATGTAAACTGTCTCTTGTCTCTACTTTGTGGTCATTTTAATGGTGCAACACTATGCTGTTGTTGTACTTATTACAATGTTGGGCTGATGGTTTACTTCAGTTTTCTTCTGTTTCCTTCCATCCAGATTGTATTTTTCGAGGATAAGAACTTCCAAGGCCGAAGCTATGAGTGCAGCACTGACTGCCCTGACCTGCGCTCTTACTTCAGCCACTGCAACTCCGTTAAGGTGGAGAGTGGCTGCTGGGTGCTGTACGAGCTCACCAACTACACCGGCTACCAGTATATCCTGAGCCCCGGGGAATACCCTGATCACCAACAGTGGATGGGATTCAATGATAGCATCAAGTCATGTCGCTGTATCAAAAATGTAAGCTCAATAACCAGTAGATGCTTTTTACAACATACCAAAAGGTAACAAAGCTTTGAAAGTCATCATTTAGTATTGATTGTCTTATTCCTATAATAATATTGTGAATGCATCAGTGTCATTAAGCTAAGGTAACGTACTTACTACGCCGAGATCCAAACAAGGTAAAATATAATATCGAAGTGAAATTGGGTAGTAAGTTCCATGACATAGGGGATACAGGATCATTTTTAAACATTTCTGGGTTAATTTTGTGCAGGACAGTGTCCAGCTCCAGTGAAATACCACAGAGTGCACCAACCAAGCAGTAATCAGTCAAAGGCCAACAGACAAAAAGGAGAGATAAAAGGCTCATGATTTGGCAGCAGGGTGCTTTAGGCCCATGCCCATGCACATCAATTATTGAAGGAAACTAGGAAAACAGCCAAGAAACCCATTTGTAGATATGAGCTCAAAGTAAATGAGGAATTAAAAAATAGGTCAAACTATTCAGATACTGAATATTAACGTGATTTTATCAAGTTTAATTCTCTAATGCGACTTTTTCAAGGTATACGGAAAGTCCTGGAAGATCCGGTTCTACGAAAAGCAGGATTTCGGAGGTCAAGCAGTGGAGTGTGTTGAAGATTGCCCATCGATTTACGAGGCCTTCAAGTTCCGGGAGTTCTACTCCTGTGTGGTGATGGACGGTGCGTGGGTTCTCTACGAGCAGCCCAACTACCATGGACACCAGTACTTCCTGGAACGTGGAGAGTATCCTAGCTATACAGACTGGGGCGCCACCTCCCCTGCTGTGGGATCTTTCCGCATGATCAAAGAGTTCTAGAACAGCAGCAACCATGCAGGGTTCTGCCACCCCTAAAAGAGTTATTTCAATGCTTGGTCCACAGACGTTCTAGAATTCTAAAGAAGGGTTCTAAAACCCCTACAAGGTTCCAAAGCCCCGAGGCAACCAAAACTCCACGAAGGTTCCGGAATCCTGAGGACGTTCTAGAACCCCTCGAAAAGTTCAGAGTTCCAGAAGGTAACCAACAATGGAGAACCCTTCAGTCTCCCACCTGCTTTTTCCATTTGGACACTTGTCCTTCTCCCCCAGAACCCTGAGCGTTGCAGTCAAATGAATAAAAATATTTCACACTCATAACAATGCTGTCTGTATTCTTTCTTACTAAGCTACCTGACGCCTTGGTGGCTTTTATTCCTGTTCTCTTGTGTCCACCGGTAAAGCTGTTAAACACAGTGTACATCTCAGGAAAGACCGACAAACATCGGCAGACATAGGTATTATGTAATGAGAAACTATACAATAGAATCAGAAATAGAATTGACAAGTGCCAGCCAACAAAATGGTTAATAAAGGAACGTTTCAACATTAACATATTGCCAGCTAGTGAGCCACAAAGATGCCTGCCCAGATCCTGTTGTGGGATGTATGTAGACTTCAAACTGTCATAATTTTCCAGTCAAGTTATTATACTGTACATGCCCAACAGGAACTTGTACTTAAGGATGTCTGATATCTGTACCAGTCAAATTCTGTTGCAAATTTAATCGCACAGTGAAATGAAAATGAGTTTAGAACTCAGTGATTTTATATGAAAATAGTGGCTCAGTAGAAATATGTAGAGTAAGTTAGATACACAGCTTAGATTTACTCTTTATTATTTATTTGCTCATTATATATAATTTGATAGACTGTCATCACAACCTTTAAGCACAATTACATGTAATGCTATTTGTTATAACCTTATCTTTAACTATTCACTTTACTTCTAAATGAAAACAATTTAAAATGGCCTTTGGCAAAGGCCCTTTGATTTCACAGCGAATCATACACCACTATGGTTTGTACTGTGGTTCTTCAGGATGGTTAATCTA
Organism: Xiphias gladius; assembly: GCF_016859285.1. Taxonomy (NCBI): domain Eukaryota; kingdom Metazoa; phylum Chordata; class Actinopteri; order Istiophoriformes; family Xiphiidae; genus Xiphias; species Xiphias gladius. The sequence continues at coordinate 25,322,497 of NC_053415.1, read as the reverse complement.
GGTTAAATCACGACGGTGGTCTTTTAAACTGTGTGTTTTATAGTAAGTAAGGATTAATATTTAACATCACAACAATATCAGCAACATTTAGCAAATATTTTAAGATGCATCACTATAAATTTGTTATGGCAGGGTCAAAACTTGCCCAAAGGGTATTTACTGTGTTAATGTAAAACATTTTTTAGTAGAACCAGTGGTTTTACTAAGCAGTGGTGTATAAGTGGTGTATTTAGAGATTCCACTGCACATTAATCCTGTAAAGTATATAATGGGAATAGCAGAAGAAGAAGACAACCCTAAATTGCCTACTGAGCTAAATTGTTGTGCAAAAGACATTTAAAAAAATTGTCCAAAATAAAAGGAATCACGTCAAGTTGTGACACATGCCAAGAACATCATCACATTTACACTATTGTTTTGGGGTTCTACTGTGTAATTAACCTTTGTTTTAGAAGCCATCTGAGTTTTTTTTTTCTTTTTTCTTTTTTTTTAAGTTTCAAAAAGTTCAGTATAACTGGAAATAAATGACAAAATTGAATGTAATTAATTGGGCAACTTTATTGTTTGTCTTTAGAAAAGTCCATGTTACCAGTGTCACCAGTTTTAGTCAGTTTTCAGTTTAATGTTATTATGTTAATATACCATGAATTGTATGTTCAATTTTATGAATTGTCAGTTATTCTATTGTTGCATATTCAATTAATGTAAAAGTAATATTCTAAAGGATACATATAGGCTGCTATGATATAGATAATACTATATGACTTTATGTGAATAGCACCTTTCATACGTAAAATGCAGCTCAACGTTTATAGCTTACATAAAAGCTTTACATAAAACTGAATAAACAAAAGGCATATACTGCAACGGTTCAGACCAGTTTGGATTGAGGTGATTGAGGGGACTGAGGTTTCAATACCTGGCACTGCTAAACAGCTATTGTGTGTGGAAAGGCAATTCAGTGAGAAAAGAACAATGGGCAGACTCTAGATGAATATTTGAATTGTAATAACTGTTACATTCACTGGTAACCATTGGCAGTATTGTTTGTGCCATGTATAAAGAGTACTGCGTTGGTCACTGGGTGTAGTATTTTACGCTCCAATGATGGAGAAGGTGAGAATTTTCAGTATTCCAAACGTGCTCATGAACTCTAGATATAGGAGCTAATTATTCTCTAAATTTGGTGCAAGAATCATAGACATCAGAAGTTTTGTCAATGAGAATTTGAACAGGCGCAAACACACATTTAGATAAAACCCTCTGTTTATTTACAAGTGTATAATCTTGTCTGTACCTGCCTTTTCCAGATTGTGTTTTTCGAGGACCGGGACTTCCAGGGAAAGTCCTATGACTGTAAAGGGGACTCAGCTGACCTGCACGGCTACATCCGCCGATGCAACTCGGTCAAGGTAGAAGGCGGCTGGTGGGTTCTGTACGAGCGCAACAACTACACAGGCTACCAGTATGTCATTGGTCCAGGGGAGTACAATGACTACCGCCACTGGATGGGCTTCAATGACTGCATCAGATCCTGCAGGATCATCAAAAACGTAAGTCACCAACAAAACGGAAGAGGAAAGATCAACGCACTGTCAGAATACTTCAAATTGAACATAATTCTTGGACTTTGTTGGTTTCAGGCAAAAGGGCCATGCAAGCTGCACGTGTTCGACCGGCCAAACTTTGATGGCCATACTCTGGAGTTGACAGAGAACATGAAGTCGGTCCAAGAGAAATGGCTCGGTCAAGAAGTCCAGTCCTGCAAGGTCCTGGAGGGTTCCTGGGTTTTCTTTGAGCATCCCAACTTCTGTGGTCGCCAGTATTTACTGGAGAAAGGGGAGTACCGACACTACTCAGAGTGGGGAGCTGTGAAGGCCATTGTGGGCTCCATCAGAAGAATCATGGAGAAATGAAATTTCTTGTTATGTCATTCCTCTCATTAAATTCCTTTGATGCTAATACTTGTCTGTGCCTGTGTGAAGTTTAATTCAAATGTTCTCTTATCATGAAATTGAACAGAGATAAAAGAAGATGAATGATAACATAATAAAAGTAATATTTATTTATTTTGGCCAATACGTCTCATACAGTATTTATTGTGTGATACAATCTCCATATAACCTCCACTGGTTTTCAAAGCTGCTCATAACATCAAAAAAAGAAAGTTACAGGAAGTCCTCTTTACAGATTTAATGAAATATATAACAATAAAAAATAAGTAAATGAAACAACATCAATTTGCCTGTTTATCGGGTGCAGCCAAGCTAAAAACAATGAAGCCTAGCGTGACAGTCCTGCGATAAATCCTCCCTACATGAAGGTTATGATGTTCAGTTTTCAGTGTTGAAACAGTTTTAGAGAGGTGTAGATTCAACTGTGTGGTCATTTTGGGGGCTGCAGTTGAACTATATTGAATTACACTGAGGGGTTTTTCTAATATTTGGTCCATCCTCACTGATATAAATATTGCACTAATTACCTGATCCTGAGAGGCTCTTGTATGGTCGCAGATTTGATCACGGTGACAGCCAGAGACTGTTCATACCATCATTTGGTCACGGTGCCACAAACCGGCCTCTACCCATTGGCAAGATAAGCCTTCCTTTCCACGAAAACAAGAAAAATGCATAAGCAGTACATATATTGGGGCAAACGTAGTCTTAGTCTCAAATCGTACAATTTACCATAAGTAACAGCATCAGGTCTGTTATTCTTCATGAGATGGCAATAATGTGACAACTAACACGCTTCAAATTGTTATAATAATATATAATAATTATAACAATTGCAATACAATTCTTTTAAATTGTATCTCAGTTAGAAATGTAGCAAATCTTCAAAAGATAAAACATCCCGTCCACAGCAGAACCACAGCAATGCTGAGACGTAAACGACTTGTGCACAGGGCCCCAACTACTGATTATTTTCATTATCAACAAATCTGCAAATTATTCTCTATTCACTGATTAAGTCTTAAAACCAAAGATACTCCTCCTTTCGTTTCCTGTAAAGTAAGAGAAGAAAAAGCAGCAAATCCACACATTTCAGAAGCTGGAAACCATAAAATGTTCTGCACTTTCATTTGAAAAATGACCTCAGCAATTAACCTATTATGAAAATAGTATCAGTTACCTAATTGATTAATGGACTAATCTCATTCTGCCTGTACAGTCAAATAGTTAGCAGTTAGCTGACCGTGGCATGAGGTGTGAATGCAGTCAGAGGGTGGAGCACGACAGTCTGAATACACCTTTCCCCTCCTACGCAGACGTCAAAGCCTGCACCATAGTGTGCTATGTGGCCGCGAGCCAACTTCAATGCATCAGCCTCAGTAGCAGCTGCAGAGGAGACAATTTATTTGGATCAATAAATCGTTTCTGGAATCAGGCATTGACGGATCAAAAGGTCAGCTGTTGCGGTAGTGAATACACACTGCGCATTCTTAAAACAATTGCAGCATCAGCCATTGTGCGGATATAAATGCTGACGTAATTAAAATAACAATGATGCCACTGGCAGTGCATTTCAGTGTGCCCACATACACTGTATATATAAATCTGGACCGGGCCTGCAGGCAATATTGTGTATACGAAAGGTTGGATAAACGAACGGTTTTGGTGTAAGCCCCAAACATGGACCGTGTGGGAAAGGTAGGCAGGCAAGCAGATGGTGCTTGTGACCAATCATTTGCGTTATTTGATTTGACAGAACAGGTCAAAGCTCCAGCAACATTTTATATTTAAACAGTATATTATACAATATATCTCACATATTGGTTTAAAATTTCCACTGAACACCCTTTTCCCTCCCCAGATCGTGTTTTACGAAGACAGAAACTTCCAAGGTCGCTTTTATGAGTGCAACAGTGACTGTCCCGAGCTCAACATCCACTTCAGCCGCTGCAACTCCGTTCGTGTGGAGAGCGGGGCCTGGGTTCTGTTTGAGAGGCCCAACTACCTGGGCTACCAGTATGTCCTGACCAGGGGGGAGTACCCTGATTACCAGCGCTGGATGGGATACAATGACAGCATCAGGTCCTGCAGGATCATAAGAAACGTGAGTTCCTTCTTAAAAAATACGAGAGGCCTTAAATGTCAGGAAGTATGATGTACTTGAACAACACAGGGTGATGAACGGTATGATACTGGCATTCGCTTTTTTCAGGCACATGTGATGCCTACCAGATTAAGCTTTTATCAAAAATAATGAGGAAACTGTGTTAACGTTAGTATTTGGCAAACGGCAAAACGTCGAGCCCTAATATACCATGTTTTTTCTGACAAGACCCTCTATTGCAAAACAACGCGCACTTGTATCAACTAAAGCGTCGTTACAAATGAGGTCACAGATGATTTGGAGGATGAGACATTTAAACAAAACCACGATCTGTCCCGAACCTTGACCAAGACGGGACTCAGGGTTTTGTCATACCAGAGTTACTGTATTGACAAGTTTCCTACTTGCAACTAGCGTTCATGTCAGTCTCAAAGTCGTCATTCTGGCCGGGAGAGGGACATATCCGACTTCATAGCACGGAAGTGCGTGAAAACCGATCCAACTTGGATGCCTCATGTCAGCCAAAGTGCCTTGCTCAATGTAATTAAACCCCAATGTAATGGATATAGTGTTATATACTCTCACACGGCCAACTCTGCAGTCTATCTTTGCCATTCACCTGTGAACACAGCATAGAACCCTGCACTTCATGCAGACTATCGTGCGACTATCCAACCCAACCACCTTTCACAGTCACGGTGGCTGCAGGGTCATCCCCCCTTAATGAGTAAAGAATAACGAACTCCAGCGGGAACCAGTTTCCAACAGGCATAATTAAGACGTTTGAGACATCACAAGGTTCTGTAACCTTCGTGATCTGAATCTTCGCTAACGTTGAAAGTTGCAGTGCCCCTTCTGAGTCATACACCAGATGATTTAACTGTTCTTCATTAACTTTACATACACATTTGAGTAATTTATACAACATCCCTTGTGCAGAGATAAACTGAACGCTGTTTTTTTGTGCTGCAGACCTCTGGTGTGTTCAGGATTCGTGTCTACGAGCGTCCCGACTTCAGCGGTCAGATGCTGGAGTGCACCGAGGATGTGAACAACCTGCCTGACCGCTGGCACCTCCGAGAGGTTCACTCTGCCCACGTGCAGGAGGGTGCCTGGGTCTTCTACGAGCTTCCCAACTACCGCGGACGTCAGTACCTGCTGGAGAGAGGAGAGTACCGCCGCTTCAACGAGTGGGCAGCCATGAACCCCAACGTGGGGTCCTTCCGCCGCGTGCACGACTTTTAAACTGTCTCTCTCCTAGTTCACATTTTACAAAACTGTTCTTTGCACATTCAATAAAAAAGGATTGTGCTCAGTACGTTCATCCCTCCATGTTCTCTTTTTGTATTTCCCGTATAAAGAATCATCACCCCTGATGATCAGCATGATCATCAGGGGTGGTATAAATTACACTGAAATTCTGAGCCACTTTAAGTAAGCAGGACTCTCTCTGAGTGCGTTACATTTTAAATGCACTGCACAGCCATGTTTACAACATGCGATACTTCTTGGCTTCTGAAAAGTCACAGTTGAAGTGATAGGACTTAAAATGCTGTAGAAATCAAAGGTGCACCAGCCACAGAGACAGGTTCAGTATGTGGCTGACTGAGATCCGAGGTTTAGTCTTTTTATGATGACATTTGAATCCACGATATTTTAACCGGTCACAGTCTTCCTTCTTTTGAGAGAGAAGTCTTCACCATCACAGTAGCTGTGGTAGGCAAATAACGACCCGTGGGACCGAATCTAACCCTCCGGCAAAAACACTTGGCCCCTGATATAAGCTGAAGTTTCACGCTCCTGTTTACACAAAAACGTTCAACTGCATTTTCACAAATCTGTTGTGGGTAGAAATGTTAATGCAAAACTCATGTAAATCCCAGCGCCCTACTCGGTAGTCTCGTGGCGCAACACAGAAAACTCATCCTTCTATGAGTCATTTTCTGCCAAAGAAATTATGACACACTCCGTTGAAACTCTGTCAGGCCTCAATCACTAATGATAAAAAATGACATTTGCCCTCGGAAACAATCTTCAAAAAACCGGTTTCATGAATCAGTTTTATTCTTGAATGAATTAAAGAAATAAACACAATTTGAAAAGATACATGTCTGCGTCCCCACCACACCTGGAAAACATTGGCCCCTGCACCTAAAAAACAACCGGCCCACGACGGAAACTTAATTGCTGACCCGCGCCGTACAGTTTCTTCAGCCTTCTGGGCTTCTGTACCGGGGTAACGACGGTCTACACAGTGGCTGTATCTGACAAGTATCGTGGTGATGATCAATAACAACAGAAAAGAGACGGCATTTGCCTGTGTTTCTGTAACATGACGTCACAAGCTTGTAACATTATACGACTAGCAGGATATTCATATTTTATTGGTTGGTAGATGTTTGTTTGAGTTTGCTAGCGTCACTGAATGCAGCTTTCAGGAGACGTTTATTCGCAGAAAACAAGATCTGTAAGGATCGAGTAATCTGTTTAATCAATAAAACTAAGTAAAAACATGGAAAATCTCTTCGAGGAAAGACTTCTTTTATATCTCTTCAAGAAGAGATGTAAAAGAAGTCACTGATTCTGCTGACCTGGACCTGACCTGAAGGGCTGAGCACATCCCGTCATCGACAGCCATTAGCAGGTCATTGGTCACCCGGAGAAGGGTGGTCTCAGTGCTGTGATGTTAGCCAAAGCCAGATTGAAAATTCTAATTATATAAAAAATATTATTGTGTTCTGTTGTTAAAAGCAGTCGATTGGACACATATCTTTCTAAAATGTTTGACATAAAAGAAAGCTTGGAGATCGGGTTGTAGTTCTGGGGGAGGGTAGGATCCAGTCCAGGTTTCTTTTTTTAAAAGAGGTTGTACGCAAGCAGTTTCGGCATAACCTGGAACACAACCATTAAATAGAGGAACTGTTAAAAACTGACAGCAGACAGGGCCCAATAGAGTCAATGATCCTGGGGAAAAAAAATTAGTGGGTATTACATCCAGTGGACTGGAAGCCACTTTCATTTGAGATACTATTTCTAAAAGCTCAGGCACGGAAACGGGACAGAAGTGGATTAAGGTGTTCTGGGGTGACTGATAAACATTGCAACTTGTGCCATAAGGTGAAATAGAAGCTCTGATGGACTCTACTTTGTAAGTGAAGTAGGCTAAAAACTTTTCACAGACAGCATCGCTTTCAGCCGGGGCACGAGGAGGGGACGGATTTACCGGCTGGTCAACAGTTCTGCTTAAAAACCTGGGGTTGTGCTGATGGGCGGCGGTAAGATCAGCGAAGTATTTAGCACTGGCATTTTTAACCATATTTTTGCGGCGGAGTAGTGACTCCACGTCGTGTGTTTGTCCACAAACATACTCTTTAAGGTCGAAGGATGACGTGATGTTTAAATAGTCAGCAGTGTGAAAACTTAACACGAGTATTAAAATCACCACAAAGAACAATAATGTCGTACCTTAAAACAAGCGTTGATAAAAAAAATTTTTTTTTAAATCAGGAAATTCTGCTAAAAAGCTGCAGATCGATTTTGGAGGGCAATAAATTAAAAACAATAAGACGGGATGGAGACCACCACGTTTAAAGAGGAACGCCTCAAAACAGCAAAAGTAGATGCATGGTATCTTGTGGCATTTGAAAAATGGCATCTAAAAATGCCAACTTGGCCACCACCATGACCTCTGTTTCTGGGTTTGGAAAAGTAATTATAATGTGGAGGACACGGTTCAATGAGCTGATAGTGATCCTGAGTTTGTAACCAACAGTCAGATAAAAACATAAAATATGCACTGGCAGATAAAATTAAATTATTTAAAATGAAAGTATTGCTGGTTAAAGGCCTCACATTAAAAAGAGCCATCTTAAGAATGATTGGGCGGGAGGCGATAGTAAATGGAGAACACTGGGTGCTGATGGACCAGAGGCCCAAGTCATGCGCCCAAGATTGCTTTTGTTGACCTGCCTAGTGATAAAAGGCGGACGTGTCTGCGTATTCCGTACAGTAGTCCATGAGTAGAAGGTGGTCTGATGGATCTGACAGCGATTCTGATCGGGGTGAGCTCGGGCGTCGGAGGGGGGAGGCTGAGGGGGCAGAACAGAGGCTAGGGGGTGGTAGTAGGAAGTCCACCTGGCCACAAGGGGGAGCGAGGGGGCTTTTGTAGGAGAGGCAGAGGTTCGAAAGGTGATGACCGGAAATGACCGTTTCTGCTGAACCACGTCTAATGACCATTTACACCTCAGATAAACTGAAGACGGAGGCCTGTGGTGTGAGTATTTGGGGATTCTTTCATCGATTTAATGGCACACACATGCTCTATTGCAATGCAAAAGGAGCAGAAGTCCTTAATGTGTCCGCAAAAGACCTGCAACCACATCAAAAATGTAAAAACTGCGTTTGAGTACCGATTACCGAGGTGTTTATCTTTAGATGCACGCATGCACCCCATATTTGTGTTCTCGATCATGTGTCGATCCCGCCGCAGTCCCCCTGTGCGCATCCAGCACTGGTGTGTCTGAGCGTCAGCGCAGGGAGTCCTACGGTACGACACGGAGCTGACAGGAGTACGGGAGGGAGGTCACAGAGCTCAGCTAAACCTGCGGACAAAGAGGCGCAGCCTGCTGATGAGTCAGTGGGATTAGCCAGTAAGAGCCTGGAGCATGCCAGCTGCTGTTAGTGCTGACGCTCAGCTCACTGGGGACAACGCTGTGACCCCCGAGACCACAAAGGGAGTCCAGCCAGCATGTTCTCCCAGCTGGGGTTATTCACCTCTAAAGCCCCTTTGTTTACTGCAACCCCTGACGCTTTCAGTGGGCAACAAGAGGGAGGGAGGGAGGGAGGGAGGGAGGGGGTTCCAGAGCGAGTTACACAACACATTGAACAACCATGCGCCCTCTTGTGGAGGATGTGTGGAGCTGCAGTCCAGATATTTCTGTGAACTTTTAGTCCAGGGCAGTTTGTCACGGTCTGGACCCTTAGTTATAGTTAGTCGAGATCTTAGTGCCGCAACGATCATACGATGACATTTTAGACAATAGTGTTCTTCCGACTCTGTGTCAGCAGTTTGGGGAAGAGGCCCCCTTTTCTTCAGCTCCCTAAAGAAATGGTTTCCCCAGGTCGGTGCGGAAGAACTATCGAACACCTTTTGCATGAACCGGATCGTGACTCCGAGCCGGGCCTTATCACCCGGCATCACTGCTGGACCTCGAGGCTGAACGGGAGCAAATCCCTGCAGCCAGGTTCAAAATCTGGTGGAAAGTCTTCCCAGAGGAACCCTCGCAGCTGTGACGTTGTCCACATACTTTTGTCAATGCAGGGTGTTCACCCTTGAAAAGTGACAAAAATTAAATATCCAAAAAAAAAAAAAAAAGTGTACTTATTTATTTTGTTATAGTATTTTCATCGAGATGGAGCTGATTTTAACCTCTTTACATAATGTGTAGTTTAATACATACAGCACCATGCATTATATTTTATAAACCGATCGTAAAATCTTAATCTGCGAAGTTACTATAGCAATTATAAACACCAGATAAAAGGAGTGGACAAAAAAGTATTTATACTTCCCTCAAATGTAGTGTTGTGGAAGTATAAAGTTGCAAAAAAAGGGAAATACTCACTGAAAGTACCTCGACACTGAATTTAACAGTGGAGGAGCAAGTGCTCAGATCCTTTACTTAAATAAACGTAACAATAAAATAACGTACAAGCACAAGTCCTGCAACTGGAATGTGATGCTGATCAAAATGATCAGCAAAATGCACTTAAGCAATGAAAGTAAGAGTACTCATTAACCAAAATGACCCTTTTCCACGTGTTATGTTATTAAATGTTAAGTATTTTACACTGTATAACTGAGAAAAATTGTCCAGAGCTGACGACACTAAGGACAGTTCATTTAAAGGATTCAGGTTCACTGTTAAGAGGATTAAAGAAGGAGCCTTGAAGTCAAAGTGTAATTTAGTCTCCTTGACTCTTACTGTGTTGCTTCAGTAAATCACGTGTTAATAGAATAACGACAATGTTGTGGTGTCTGGGATGGGAGGTAGGGTTTTTGCAATGATTGTTTTTGTGTGTGTGTGTGTGTGTTGATATACAGAACACACACACACACACACACACATGTGTTTAGTAGTAGTTTATAGGTTACATTCAGGTTAAGACTTGAGTTCAGCATTAAAGTCAGGACTGAGGTTTTTCCTACCAGTTGTCCTTACCTGACTCCCTCCCGTAGTCTTGTTTTTACCCTGAAACCATTTCAAAAATCCAAAACCAGATTTATAGATTTGTCTTCCAGTCTACAATACAATCTGTACCCTTTTTTATCATCTTTTGTAATGTGCATTACCCCCCAAAAAAACCTCCTTTAACATTACAGCCGCTTCAGTCCTAAAACATTTCTGCTGTTGGACGTCTTCCCTCAAGCCCCACGTTTCCTCCAGCTCAGTTATTTATAACTCGTGTGGATACAATTTGTCTCTGTTGCTGAGAGGAACTATGTTAATCCCGGGGAAAGAATGTAGTTTCTGGCTGCAAGAGTTACCTTGTATGGCAACAATGGACAGAAGAGAGGGAAGGGAGATGGACTTAATGCACCAAAGAGAGCGTGAGAGGGAGGCGAGACAGAGGCAGAGAGACAAGACAGAGTCAACTATATTGAACAGGGTTAAAAATAGCAGAGAGAAAGCGTATTTTAAAATTGATTAAAAACACTCAGACAGCTAAAGTTAAAGGTGCTATATGTAAGTTTTTTTTGCTATCGCTCCATAGCCAACTTTAGCATTTACAGCTGTTCTAGAGGAAACGTTGCGAGTTCAACGTCAAACTTCAGTCCTTCACTCGCCAGGAGCCGTCTCCAGCGGTGAAAGGCAACGCCAGTGTTAACTTTTGTTTTGCTTCTATTTCCATCACTTCTTTCCTTCTGCTGAAGTTAGCACGCTAACCGGTTAGCCCCGTCCCGTCTCGTGATACCACTTCGCGATAGCGAGTCACTGTAGCGTCAAGTCTGCCCCCAGTCCGGCAGGGGAGGATGAAGACGTAGCGCCGCTCGGAGGACGAGTTCCAGCCTCTTGTCTCGTAAACGCAACGACGGCCGAAGCTCTTGGTAAGCGACCATCGCCACTACCCGCTCCCAGCAGGAAACCGCGTTCGGCGGCAGACTGCACAGTCCTGTTGCATTTTTCATGGGAGTAACACCCACCACGGTGTAAGCGGTTTTCCTGACAATGTCTCCCAGCAAGACTCCTAATAGATCGTTCAATAAGTGATGATTGCTGATGCCCAGCGGGCGGCTGATGATGAAAGGCTGCGATATGACGCCCTGGCCTGTTGGAAGCACACGGTTTCTCCTGAAGCTGACTCAGGAAGACGGCAGCCACGAATCACGTCAAACGTCTTTGGTCTGCAGTAGAACGGCACGCTGTTCTTAACGTTGCCGGCCGTTTCGATTAAGAATCGAGGTTTGTAAGTAATGTTGGAGTCTCATCAGGTTAAGCTACCAGAAGTCCCTGTCGGACGGTCGGACAGCGACGGTCGGAGGGTTTGTGTCCGAGCATTTCGGTAACTTTCTGAAACCGACCACCCGACATTCACACTGTCGAGAAAATGATCTAAAAAAACCCCCCCAAAGCGTAACTGTACACAAGGCAACTCCAAATGCTGCAGATCCTGTTACACAGGCACAAGGAGAGAGTAGAGAGCATCTCTCTCTGGCCCCGTGTCCCACGGTCCTTTTAGACCTCGCAACAGACAAGTCATCACAGCAGGTTGTCGCCTCTGCGTCTCGGGCCTGGAGACACAGAGGTTGTCAAAATGTAAGTTAGGGGGTTAAAAAAAGGGTAGCAGCACAACCCCCCCCCCAAACTTTAAAGTACATATTAGAGTCATCTGAGTGACAATGTTATGAGAAAAGAGAAAAATGTAAAAAACACAGGAAATCTGAGGAGTAAATCTTTCACAACATCCGCTTCTTGATGTAGATGACAAAGTGAGGAAGGAGCCAGGATGTGAGCTCCTGTCTCTGTAGCTCTCTGTGACACAGCTGTTTCTGTCGTAACACGTCTTCCAGGGGAGACCGTCTGAAAACGTGCGTCGTTAGCCCCATTTTCCGACGATGCTGCGTCTCTTTGACGGCCGGCCTTTTTCGCCTCCACCGTCGCGCGGCCGCTTGCATCAGGTATGAACACACCTGGTTTACAATCTAACCCCTCGTAGCGTAACCCGACCCTTACTTCAAGATAGTCAACGTTTGCTTTCATGTTAATGCTATACAGTGGACCCTTCTTTAAGCGAGGCTAAACCGATTACTGTATCCTGTTTCCTATGAGCAAAATTAGCTCTCATGCCCGGTTGTGTCCCATCTTTTCACAGTGTTGTAGCGATGCAGGCGACACGAGGGGGTTACTCCCACTCTTCTACAATGGGCCAGACGAAAATATAAAAAATATATGACGCGCACACCAAGACGCCGACGCACGCAGCGCACGAAACACACTTCTACCTGGGTGACTGTGACACGAATGAATCCAAGGCAAACAAGAGCCTGTGCAGGAGAGGAAGGAAGTGAAGAGCTCATGTAAAGAGAAACAGATTTACACTAAACAAAAACAATAAGGGGAAGAAAAGTCTACTACTACTACAAAAAAAAGGAATGTCCAACACTATAATTCGAAAGTCACCAAGGTGTGTTTAAGATGTTCCTGAAAAGTAAACAAAGATGATGAACGATGTATGAATTCACATTCTTGGTGTTGACCCCTTCACTCCTTCAACTCAGAAAGTTTAGCGACACGGTTTGACCGGAGTAAAACGTGAGTAAAAGTTACTTTGTGTCCGAGTTTGTTGAACCTCATCAGTTTTTGCCTGCGTTATTTATTCGGTGATGATGCTGTTGTGTCACCCTCTACAGCATCCGGAGCATTAAGAGGATCCGGTTTCCTCGAGTTATTCATTGACTACGATGCTGTTACTGTTTTATGAGTCATCATACATGCCGCCGTAATAATTCTAATCAATGGATTTTGTAACAGAATTTAAAAAATAATATGTATGTCATCCATTGTAAATCTTGTCCACAACTATTCAAGTATCCAAATGTCATTTTCAGACATCCCTTGTTATTCTGGAATAGTACAGTAAAACCAAATCTGAAGCCATTAAGAGACCTTAAGAGGGAAATTGGTTGAAGTGATACGAAACACACTTTCTGGCTTCAAAAATACACCCAAAAATAAACGCCTCCGCACCCTCACAAAGCTTAAAACGAGGCTGATTCTATTGCATTTGTATCGACCCCTCGCTTTATGGCGTTTCGAACATGGCAGTATCATTTTAAAAATAGAAAAGTGCGATGGCGCCATGTAAAGTCAGCCTTTCCTTGTTTAATCTCTCACTAGGACATTTCTGATAATACTGCAGTAGAGTTTTAGCTCATGTCTGAAAGCACCTCGCAAAGTAGTTTCCAGGTGGCAGAGAAAACCATAAAACTAAATGTGAACTGAACTGATCCACCCAATGAGCAGAAAAAGCCCTTTTAGAAATTTAAATATGAGAAGCAACACGAGCAAAATCACGCCAATAGTTCTATTTTTAAACTGCACCATCAGGTCCCAGACACACATTTCTGAGTGGAGATGACCAGCCTTTTCGTCCAGAGCGTGTTACTGCCGGGGCCAGTAGATAAATTTGCTTTCGGTCTCTCGTCACCCTCTTGTCCTCCGAGGGGGACCCACTGCAGAGAGGTCGTGTCCCTGCGATGTGGCCTTCTGCCCGTGACACCCCCTGTCAGCCAATATCCTCACAGCCTCCTTGGCACACCTGCCACTCGGATGAGCACGCGCGCCTTTGTTCACACCTTTCCAGCGTGCACCGGGCACACATACGGACCCGCTGGGACCTTAATTTGGACCCAAGGGCTATGCCGGGAAAGCATCACGCCACGCTGTAGCCAATAATGAGCCAGATTTGGGATGTTATGACACGACCCCCCCCCGTGCATCTGTCTCCTTCTCCTTATCATTTTTATTCTTATTCCTATTTAATCAATATTAGGAGAGTATTGACTCTGATGTGACGGCATGAACACGGCAGGAATAAAGCTAAGAGTCAGAAATTAAGATATTAAGGTAAAACTTCATTCATAGGCGTCAGAAAACAGATTAGACTGTTGGAGTGAATAAAATAAAGTCAAATAAGAAATTGGAGAAATTACTTACTAAACATTAAAATAACTCAGACTATATAAATGAATTGAGCCAATATTTGTGCCAGTGCAAAAATATTGAAATAATAAAATAACAATGAAATGAAATAATAATCCTGTAGTGCAATTCTAAAATCCCAGTTGAAGTAGTGTGGTGATTTGTTAGTGCTACTGATGTAAGCAGGTATCCATGCTATACATAATATAAATATACATAGATATACCGTGATATCATATAAAAATATCACAGAATATAGCCATAAAATATAAAATAAATAATATAAAATATAATATAAAATACAATACTTCCGGGGGGGTTCAAAAGTCTGAGACCACTTTCCCATTCGTGAGAAACTGGCCAGTGTGTCCATTCTGGGTTCGTAAACTCCCAGTTCATGTTCTAACTGTTATCGGTGTGATAGTGAGAACTAATAATAACCGTTATAATAGAGCGGAGCAGGTCAAAATAAATGAATAGGTGTCCGTGGTACAGTGGAACCCACCAAGCATTACATTGATGCATCAGGAAAGACGGGACACATAAATGTGTACATACTTAAACATACTCTTCCAAATCTGTGTGAATATCCAAACCTATAATTACCTGTACGCATTCATTTCACCCACTGCCTCCGTGACTTAAAAGTGATTTAGTTCATGCTTTTAATCGCTGCTTTTGTAGAGGTAATGTAATATCATCTAGTGGTAATAAAAGACATATAATGCAATGTAATGTAGTGTTAGACATCTTAATACTACCCCCACTACTATTCCTTATATTATTGATAATGATAATAATAATGCTCAATATGATCCTGTTATAAAAACAGTCATAAACTCTACCAAAGATCCAGATGGGGAAACCGTGTAAAGTGCCTTAATAACAGGGCTAAAATACCACAAAGCCTTAAAGTCTAATACCGGGGCTTCTAAGTTAAGTTCATTTTTTTAGTTGTATTTTTTAGAGTATTTGATGTGTGTGTTTTCTTCTGCTCAAGTTTGTCCGCATCCCTGTCAGACTCACCATCGATCCACCGGTACAGGCTTCGCAGGAACCCACAAGATGGCGGCATTGCACACGGAGTGTTAAACTAGGCTGAGGCTTAGTTTATAAAGCCAAACCACCTCTACAAAGCTGATTGAAGTGCCTCACAAAGGGATCATCAGTTTAAAAAAAAAAAAAAAAAGGCCGCTGTGGGTCATTTTCTCTCTGCCGGGGAAGATATCCTGCCAGATCCATTCTGCAAAACCGCTGGATGATAGTGAAAATGGATTTTGTTGAGGATGAATTAATTCCCTTGCAGAGATAAAGGAAATTATTTTATCATAGTAGTTATATAAAACACATGACAGATGGGAGAAATGTAAGACGTGCTGTGGTAGTACCGGGCAAGCCAGTGCGAAGAAACATGAGGTACCCCCTCCCCAGTCAATAGATGACTCACGCTCCACCCGCCACTTTCACGGTGAATATGGATCCTTGCGGTCTCACCCATTTTTTTTCGTCCCTCTCCTGCTCTTGCCTGTGCACAGGCACCTTTGCGCTAAAAGGTTTACCAGGGAGCCTGATGTGACGTCAAGCTGGGGAGAAGGAAAAAAGAAAACAGCATTGCCATGGAAACCCATCTCCCCCAGTTTCTCTGTGATCTGAAAACATGAAGGCTGTGTTATTGCGCAGACATGCAGCCCCTGCACAAAAAGAAGAAGAGCATCTTTTGGGAAAGCGAGACCATCCTTTTGGGTGAGTGCGCCAATGCGGGGAAGGACGACCGGATGGACGGCAGCTCTCTCACTAACTTTGTGTTCACCTTTACTACATAAATAGCTTTCATTGCCTGTTTAAAGTACATGAGCTTCAAGGTATCACCGACATTTTTAAGAATCGTTTTGTGATCAGTCGGTATTTAAAGTGATTTTATGCCTGCCTACCTGCACCACCCACTGGTACAATCAACATCATTAACTAAAAAAAATTAAACAACACTTGTGAATGTGCAGATAGATGGCTGCCCGGCAGCCCTAAGGGTGTTTTTAAGTTGTCCCTGCTGATTGCAGAGATGTCGGACCAGCAGCGTGTACATGCCCACGCAGTCCCGAGAAGACGTCCGATCAGGCAAACTAAGTGAAATCACCTGTGTGGTTGCAGAGCGGGCGTGCAGGGCCTTTGCTTGTGTTTCTGATCTTGCTGTCAGCCCCTGCAAATAAATAACTCCCGTTGGCTTCCCAGCCGGTCCAAACTTTCGATCACAGAGAGAATATGTCCGTCACTAACCGTCGCAGGATAAAGCTCGTTCATTTGTATACATTTTTCACCATAACAATTCCAAGGAACTTGCTGCAAGTGAGGAAGAAAAATGAAATTTCTTTCCGGCATGAATATCAGCCAGAGCTGGATACAAAGCAAACTGAGCCGGTAACCAGGACGTAAAGAAGGCTGCATTTTGTGGAGCCCAACAACAGGCGAGTTTTTCCATATTAAATGTGACCGTGACCGTTTGCTATAAGGCCCGTTGAACTTTGGATTTCTCCAGTCTGTGTAAATGGGGCTTTTGCGAGACATTTAAAATGCTTGGCGGGTCTTTTTTTTTTTTTTTGGCTTTCCAGAACCAAAAATGGAAGAGCAAAAGTGAAATTAATGGATTGTTTATCAGCTCTAACATAAGCAGCAATCGTTGGCGTCGCATTACATTAGTTTGGGAACTTTAATGTTATGTTTAAAAAAAAAAAGAAGAAAAAAAAAAGAACACGTTCAAGATTGGTATCCACTGTGTAGAAGCTGGTCCTGGATGCTATCAAAATTTAGGCTAACGTTAGCAGCGCTGTCCTGCTCTTCATTGGATTTGGGGAAGTTCATACTCCAACAACTCCATCCAGCGTTACCCACGTTAGCACGGCGTCTGCCAAATACACCCTAGAAGCCTTTTCGCCTGTAACGTGTTACAACTATCTAAGCTAAGCGGCCAAACCGGGTTATGTTAGAGAGAAACAGCAGGTTGATCCTACATTTCTTTGTTTTGTTTGTCGTACTAGGACTAATTAGCTCTACACTGTAAATCAAGCACAATGCTGTTTTCTTCTACATGGATCATCGACTGGTGTGGATGATTTCGCCCGGGACACATAGCTTTAGCTCAGCTTTTTTTTAGTGCATATTCGAGGCCTTCTCGCTTTACAGTTCGACTTAACATTAAAACGTCAGCAAAGAGAACGGGAGGCTGTTTCCAACCAAGTAACGGAACTTACGTTTAGCTTATTTAGCTAGCAAGCTGCAGCTTGGCGAGGCTTAGTCAGTTGGCAGAACCTGACTGAGAATGATCATACCAAGCGATGGTCCGACTACAAGTAACGTTTGAATTGTTGATTGTTCAGAGCCTGTATTTCCAGTTGTACAATAAGACAATTTAGTACCTTAGTACGATCAGTAATTCTAACAACCTCTCAATGTAATTGTGATCATTTTGAAGTCATAGTTTCAGAGTTCCTTTCCGTAAGTGAAGAAGTATAAAGCTGATTTGGACCATGTCAATAACTTATAGAGCTGATGTGACATATAAAACTACGCCATTAACTGAGAATCCAGCCGCGAAACAGAGGCTTTCTCAACAGATGTCGTATGTCGTATGGCTCACTTCATATGTTTACATAAGGTTTTTTGTTTTTTTGTTTTTTTTTAATAAATGATCTAATATCGCTCATGGGGTGGACGTAGAAAAGTCCAAGGGATTCAAGGGAATCGAGGGTTTGTGGTTAGTTCAGATGCTTTTTTAAGAACAGCAGAAAAAATGACTTTGGAGGAGAGCATTGGTGAGTTTCGTCGTTTTTTTTTTTTTTTTCGTGGGAGCTGTAGTTTTGTTCTGTACTTACAAAGTAATCATTGTTTAACTTTGTTAAAAATGATGGAGGTTTCAGTTTCTTATAACAACTGCTGTAGTGGAGCTGGTTTGTCTATGGAGCCTAAACTCCAGGAACACACTTCAATTTTCTCAGAAAGACTGAGAGAGAAATGCGGAATGAGTTGAGTTACAGAGGCTAGTTCTATAAAGGTTAGTGCGGACGTGACGTCATGCCTTCGGCTCCCCGACCCTGGATTTGCCATTAATGACACAAGCACATTTCTGCTGACATCTGGAGAGACGGCCGCTGACAGCTTCCGTGTAGCAATGGAAATTAATTAAGCCATTAGGCTTAAAAGGGTGGAGGACCAGTCTCCGGACGGGCCGGACAGAAGGCCGAAAGCAAAGCAGCCTGCATTTGTGTCAACTTCTGCGAGAGTGTTGGGATCAACTTATGCTTTCTATTATTGGGAAGAAAAAAAAAATGAATGGCTGCTGAATGACTCAAAAATCTAGACTAAATTTACTTGATCAAAAAGATGCCATGGTTCCTTTTCTTTTTTTTCCTAAACTGTTTATTTTTTCTATGCTTTAACTCCAGAGTACATCGAGACTTTAAACTATGTACATTTCAATATTTTAAAACTCATATACACCTTTTTAGAACAAAATGTTTGGAGCTCCAAAGTGATGGTTGGCGGTAATCTTCGGTTACACACACAGAGGAAGTGAAGTACACCCTTTTTTTGTTTGGTTTTTTTGTTATTCACTGTGTTGTCTTGTTGAATCGATCTAGAGCAGATAAAACGTGTAACACCCTTTTCATTCCTCGGGTGTATCGGCCTCATCGATCGGAGCTATCGATAACTCTAAATTTGCATTCAGCACTAACGATCTTCGCCTTCAGCTAGCTGTTGGGTTGGATGCCGGTGACGCTGTATTTTTGGTTCGGGTTGTTAAAAGCTCATCTGGCTCGAGCACACAGTTTACATCTCCAGAGGGGCTCCTCTGTCATTTCCAGGCTGCGGCGCACGTGTTGTCCTCCTCAGTCACGTGGATTTGTTTTTGTGCGGGGGGATATTTGAGGTCGTTTGCATTGTTGACGTCATCTTCCAGATTCAGACATGCCCCCACCATCCCAGTGTCTGGACTTGTGTGAGAACACTCAGAATAAACTAAGGTGTTTAATGTAATGTTACACTCACAGCAGCACATCACATGTGAACTCTATTTATAGCTCTGTTGCACCTTTTTGATGCGAGTTAGATTTAAACTGGAAGACACGAGTCTTTCTGTGTCAGAGGAAAAAAATCCTCTTTACACCAAAACAACAGCTTGTTTTTATGATGCTGCCTAATTTACTGTGAGCAGCTAGGATAAGCATGTGCCCGCTGTATTTGTGTACAGACTTTAAAACTGTTTACTTATAGTGTGTAAAGAGTGGGAACCCTGCAGAGTAATAACAGACCTCGTGATAAAGGTGGCCGTCTCCTTACACAATGATTACACGCTGCGTGTGGTCATGCTTGCGTAATGTCGTTTTTGTTTTTTTTTTATTTACCTGACGGCAGTTTGTACTTTCATAATGTGAGTGTAGGTTTAGCTTTAATTAATCAAGGTGACTGTTTTGTGTTTGCTGCAAAGCTGTGAGGCAGTAACGTTCCCCAGAGTTGTTCAAGTAAAAACCCCACAGATGGCTTTAATTGTACAGCAGCTCGATGATGCGTGCTTGCCAAACCAAACACTGGTTTATGATGTGGAGGGGAGGGCGAGGAGGACTGCAGTGTGTCCAACACACACCAGCGCCTAAGCTATGTATGCGCACGCACACAGACACACACACACACACAGACACAGACACACACACACACACACACACACACACACACACACACACACACACACACACACACAGAGGCCTAGGCTGGTGCTGCCTGTCGCTGGCTCTCCGAGTGTTTACAGTGCCGTATGAGGGGGGATCCTGGGAGGCAGCTATTTTTAGCCCTGGTTTCATCATTCCTCTCTCTCCGCTCTGCGTGCAGCTGCAGGCTGGCGCTGCATTCTAATGAAGAGACGAGCGGATGGCAGTAAAACAGCTTCTGTTTGCTTCGCACATGCAGAGAAAAGCCTCCCACAGCTCGGTCGAAAAAACCGAGAGGTTTGAAATTCACACAAATAGCTTGGGCGTCATAGTGACTCCTTTTACCTATTACTTATTCAGCGTGATTTTCGATCGCTGTATGTTACCCGGCAGAAAAGACACGAACTTAAATGAACTGAGAACTGCTGTGTTGAGCGCAGTTTAAATTTACGTGAGACGCGAGCTGTAGCACACGTTGTTTGGCCTGACCAGGCGGTGAACTCGAGCCTCAGCCTGTCGTGTAGTAATGGTGGAGGGGAATGTTAACAGTCATAGGCTGCAGAGCTACTAATGATGGCTGCCACTGTTTCCTCCCTGGGTTGCCACAACAAACTCTTCAGCATCTCACACCTCTCACCTCCCATCTACTCCTCCGCTCTCACCCTTTTAACACTTGGTTCAAACGTTACGAGCAAATGCAAATACCATTGTGACAGGAAGGTAAAATTGTCATCCTAATGTGGACAGCATCATGTTCAGATTTGGTGTGTTGCAGAGCAGTGGAAGAGGTCTCTTTGTTGCCCCCATACTTCCACTGAGCACACCATGGTCATATCCTCAATACTGTTGATTCCGGTCTTACTTTACTTTTAAAGCTGCACTAATCAGCATTTTTATATTAACAATAGCTCAGTTGAATCTGTGTAGTGGGCAAGGGGTCGCTCACATTGATGAACTCACAAAGAAGTAGCAGTAGTCAACTGCGATCGGCTGCGCCAACAAAGGTCAGAGTACGGCTCAAAATTCAACGGATTTGAACTTCTGGCACACCCCTGCTCCGTTTGGCGCACCGCGGACACCCAGGCAGAGCCATCCCAACATACCACGCACATTATAATGAGGAGGCGTGCACAAAAGGTTTTTACGTGAGTACGCCATTAGAGACCAGCTGGTGAACATAGTGGAGCCGGATTTTTCCCAGGAGGTGGTGGAGACCAAAAGAAGAGCTAAAAGAGAGGGAATCATGGACTCAAGATTCATCAGGTGGAGACAAACACCGCTCCAGATGAATGATCACGTTGCTCTGTCACTGATGGATGTGTAAAAAGCAGATCACATTCACCCCATATCAACTTTTTAAGGTGATAATCTGTCAATCTTGATAGTTAGCTGTGCTTTCCCCAAGTGGCCAAAAAAATCAGTGAATGCAGGTTTAGAGGCCTAGAGGTTTTTTTTAGCAGTGTGGAGAAGTCTTTGAAACAACAATAAGATTATCCTCTAGTTTGAAAAAACAAACAACAACAAAATATTAGTCTAGATCAGATTAAACTTCATTATTGTCTCATACAGTAAGTGCCAGTAAAAAAAAAAAAAAAAAAAAAAATGCAGTTTGGCATCTAACAAGATAGTGCAAACAGTAGCTGAAGTACATATAGAGATGTATAGACTAATGACCAGTATGAACTATTTATGCATGCTTGTATAATATACAGTTTAACCGAACAATTAAATGTTAAAAAGCACTGAAATAATCCAAGTATTTATATAGGTAGGTGGCATCGGAGGACTTCTGACTATGCTTCTGTCTATGGCCCTGTCCAAGGGGAAGACCCTTGGACAGGGACAAGGGGACAATCCTCAGGAAATTAGGCTTGAACCAGGAGACCTAAGCTGTCCTGTCAGTCCTTCCGGTACAGTGTGTGTATATTTTTGGAAATTAGCTCGCTGTAGCAATCTCTTTGAAGGGAACTAGTCATGGAGACAAAACAGCAAAACAAGCTCATAATGGAACCAGAGGTTCCCAAAGCGAGGGCTATTGATAGCTCTTGCGGAGTGGAAAACAGACATATCTGGGAAGAACTGGTGTGTTTTCCTTTCTTCAGCCTTTCATCTCAGCCCCACGGTTCCTTGGCGTTTTTATGTAACTTTGGGCATCTGCGCTTCTCTTAAACGTCACCAGATTTGTACTACATGCCCGTTACTGCATCTATTCTTGGAAATATAAACTGAATTTTGCTCCGGAGCAGCACAGTGCGGTTTGTTTAGAGAGCCCAGTTGCGTCACAGTAATTGAGATCCCAGTGAGAGTGTGCTGTGTTTGAGTTGAGGAGGCACTAGAAGAGGCAGATAAATGGCAGACCCTGGGCACGCAGTCAAACCTGAATAGAGGCAGTATTTCTTTGATACATGCTGGAGATTTTCCATCTTGTGAGGAAAAAGTCAAGGTTTTCTATGCTTGGATCTCTCTTGACCAATGCCTCATGGGTTCAACAGATGTCCCCCTTGTAATACAAGATAATACCGGGGTTTTTATAGTTCTCTTCACGTCCTTCACGTTGTAGCTCACCTTTTTAAAATACTGACCTTAAGAACACACATCAAGGCTATTCAGCAATACGAAGCCACAGCGCTTCCATTCCTCCTCATACTCGTGATTAACAACTTCCAAAGGAAAATGGACCAACTGCCAGAAAATAAATCCTCACACGTCACATGCTACTTTACTGTCACATCCATGTTGTTTTTTTGTTTTTTTTACAGTGGTGGATAAAACTAAATCAATTTACTCAAGTACAATGTTGAGGTACTTTGCCTAAGTACTTCCATGTTATGCAAGTTCATACGTCAGCTCCACTGCATTTTCAGAAGGAAATTATTGTACTTTTTTACTAAAGTAGATTTATTTGTTTGCTATAGCCATTAGTTACTTTACAAATTAAATGCTCCTACACACCCATTCAGGTGTTTTCAGTTTGTCTGGCTGATTGCACCGCTGGTCAGATGTCAGTTGGGTGGAGCCATGATGGGTATTATGGATGTCGCCAAACTCAATGTAGTAAAAAAACAAAAAACAAAACAAAAACGGTAACAGTTAAGGTGTCCCATCTTAACAGGTACAACAAAACCAAACAGCAGATGTCAAATCAAACACAGCTTGCGCACACATACACAGTCCTCACAGGAGGTATAGTAAGTCAACAGAGGTGAAAACACCTGAGTGGACTTTGGTCATTATTAAATTATAAAATATCATACATTATTACTGATTAAATTACTAAACAGTACAATAACTAGTTAGAACTGGCATAGACCAACTACAACACTATTATGCTTCTTATACTTTAATGAATCAGTAGTAACAAATCGAATTATATAAAAATATGACACTAAAACCCTGCATAATAAGAATTTTTACTTTTCATACTTCAAGTACATTTTTCTGATAATACATACTTTTACTCAAGTAATATTAGAAATACAGCACTTGTAACAGAGTATTTTTTACATATTAGTATTGCTACCTTTACTTAAACTGGCTATACTCGATATGATGATGATGATGATTCATCAAAAGTGACAATGTGAAAGTGTGTCGCTCATAGTGATGAATTATGACCTGGATCGGCAGCTCCCCTCGGCTTTATAGAGCTTTATAGAGAGGTTGAGTTCACTGTGTAGCTGTCCGGCCACAACTTCACTGTTCTGGTTCACTCTCACAGCTCTTAGCATTCATTTTTGGCAAAAAAGCTGTAAAAAGCCACAGTCCACCACCTGCTCAGCAGCAAAACAGCAGCCAGACCCAGTCAGAGACCAGCTGGTGAACACGGTGGAGCATTTAGCAGCTAAAGAGCCAGATGTTTCCCTCAGGAGCTGGTGGAGACCAAAAACCGAGCCAAAGTTATTGCGGGCACCACTGATTATTGTGCTTTTCTAAGGGATCGGGTCAGATTTGACAACATTTAATGGAAAATCATTTCCATCTGTTCACAGTTCAAGTTACTAAACCCACTTATCTTATTATAACATTGGGGGAGAGCATTGCAGCATGAGCAAGACAAATGTAAAGTAGATGTAGAAAGAGGTGCGTAGGTTAAAGCTATTTCTTTTGTTTCGAGGACTAATGTCCTTCAGTATGTTCGCTGTGCTGAAAAGCTGGAACAGACAGGTTCTGCTTTCTGTCGTCATGTTTCCAAGATATATCTGGCACAGTCCTCTTGTTTGAATGTATGTGAAATTGATTTACCGGCTATAATGACGTGATCAGTCAGGGAAAATAACTCATACGAACCAAAGGGAAGTCTGGCGTGCTTATACAACGTCCACGGGAGGATGAATGAGGGGTGTTTTACAGCGTTCACCTGCTCAGATGCTTTCATACTCTGAACCTGTTGGATTCTGTCAACACACTGTTAATGAAGGATCAACAGAGATGCTCAGCACTTCAAAGAGGCTCAATTAAATTTCATTTGAGACACTAGACATGGAGCCACTGGTCTTAAACAGCAGCCGTAACGAGACAATTACGCTCTGTCTCAGTGTCTCTCTCTCTCACACACACACACACACACACACACACACACACACACACACAGACACAAACACACAGCGGATTAATGTCCGCTTCCTGAGGGGATGGGGGGTCAACTCACCCACTCAGTGGGTGCAATAACTCCAACATGCCTGAAAGGCAGAGGAGCCTGAGAATGAACAAGACGAAAACACAGCTCCTGTCTGGCGCTGTTTGCCTGCAGGGGAAAATAACAAAGCCATGCGATGCAGTGATGGCCGTCAGTGTGACAGGAGGTAAACGACAGAGGACCGGCTCTCTCCTGGAGGGAGGAGGGAAGTGATGAATGTTTCCCACCGCCTTGGAAATTGTGGCACAATGTTTTAGATTCGCACTGGACACGCGTTGATGAAGTCTGCACATCTGGGGTCGAAAAATTCAGCAAAACGAAGGCCGCTAAGGCTCCCTCCAGGGGAAATACAGACCGTGCTTTGGCTTTGTCAAGCTTCCGCTTTTGTTGTGAAAGCCCTGTTGGGCGCGCTAGCCACAGGGTGCTAGGCATGGCAAGGTCGGTCCAGGTGGAAATATCTCTGCACGCTGCAGGGACATTTGGTATAGAAATTCATGAGTTGTTTATGAACAAATACCTGCAGAACTGGTGACGCTCCCATCAGCCTCAGCTGTACTTTGTGTTTAGTGCTAATTAACTAATGCTGACATGCTAACACGTTGAACAACCCTCTAACCGCATCAGAGTTGGGTGTTTGGTATTTGACGATGTGAGACACCAACTGTCGATCCCTGCGACAGCAGGTTCTACTTGTGTGGGAGTTTTGATGGCAGCGGTTACCCTTTGATTTACATTTAGACTGTGCCTTTTTAAAAACATAATGAGAAGTGGCACAAATATGCTTAATAACAGTGAGAAATAACTGTGAGGTGAAAAGCAGAGCTGTTTTCAGTATCTCACTCTGTACCGAGAAAGAGGAATTTAACTTACAATACAAGTACTTGAGTAAATGACAGCACTTCCTGTCAGCCTGCGTCTGAACACAAGCTGCGTTGGTGTCATGACCGTTAAACGCCAGACGCTGTGTGTGCACTGCAAGTGGATGCACCTAAATACCATATGAGAATGCAACATAATGGGGGAATCTGGGTGAAAGTGTTTCTTGTGCAGGTCATAGGTCAGAAAAAGGCGGGTTTAAAGGAATATATATATATATATATATATATATTTTAAAAATCAGGTTGAAATTATCAATCCAAGAGGTCAATTGCCACTTTATCTAATCTCTTTGAACAATTAAAATTCCTCAGCTATATTCAGAACTGTTTGCATCTTTTGTTTAGCATTTCATCAAGGTTTATAGTCAATAACAGCGAACAAGCCCCCAGATGTTGTTTTAAAAGTGGCATATCAGTCCTAATGAAATGCTGTGAAACAGTAGCGCTTAGCCAGCAGGGATGAATGCAGTAATTTATTCTCTTGTATTTTCTCTCCCAGGCAGCTGGGATAGGTGGCAGAAATGGAGCAATTTAATTAAAAACTGCTGAGACACAGCGATCCTGGAAAAAGACTTGGCAGCCACTGACAAGTCTTCCCATTCCTACGGCGTGTAGGCAGCCGTACACTATGGTGCGCCTAATTCAGTCGAAGAAAACCAATAACAGGAACCCAATTATTACCGTTACAGGGAGCCGAAATTCTCTCCAAGCTCTCCCCTTGTCTGCTGCTCTCGTGAGTTTATTTCAGTCTCTTTTCGAGTCCTTATTGGTCCGACGAAGACGGTATCCGGCAGGTGTTCGCTCCAAGCCTGTGACGTGCACGGCGACAACAGTTTTATATAATGACCAATATGTCTTCCCTCATAAATGGGACTTCCAAAAGCTTTAAAAACCCGTTACGTCACCGTCAGATTTTGATGTTACTGCTGGTTGGAAAAGCTGGACCTTTTTTATCGTTTAAGACAGTAAATTCCCAACCTCTTTGACTTGCTACTCCTAAAACAAAGTAAACTACCTGTGATCCCTTGTCACAAGTTGTGTTATGTCTACTGGCTGTGACCAGTTGAACTAAAAAGCGTTTATTTTGTACTGAATGATTTGCCTGAATAAAAATTCTGAATTATTACAAATAAAAATGAGGGACCCTGAAGTAGGCTTAGCCAGTAATTTACATGGAGAAAAAGAAAGCAAAGACTGGATGAAAGTCATAAAAACTGAGTAACTGCACTAACTGTGCAATCGAAATCCTTTCAGCTTCTGTTAGTTTTATCTAGAGATTGAGGTATTAAGGTGCCGGGATACTCTGTACAAACTGCGTTTCAGATAATCAGACAGATTCGGAAACTCCTTCCCCAACACCTTTTCATCCATGTCGAATTCAAGAGGTCTTTGTGCGACCATTTCCGAAACTGACGATCCGGCATTTACTCCGACTTCACTCTGGGATTGGTTAGCTGTGCGGGGCTGAGAAAGGAGCCCCGGTTTGAACTTCTCTTTCTATTTTCATTCTTGACATAACAGTTTCTGTCACTTTCTGTGTGAAAAACAACGTGACACACAGGGAACGTCTTCCAGGGGAAACCGTCGGACGATGAGCACCGTTATTTTCGCCTTTTCACGCCATCTTCTAGCGTAGCCGTCCAGACCGTCCGAAATCAAAGAAATAAAAAAAAAAAAAAAGGAAAAATCGAGTGATGGAACATTTAGTTTACATGTGCATAGCAGCAAACCCTGCGTCTAGTTCTTTTCTCTATTAATTAGTGTACTATTGTTTTTTTGTGTGTAAACATCACTAATTATAATATAGAGGATTACTGTATATGTGCGAGCATCAAACGTTCATATGAAACACGAGTGTAGCACTATACCGTCTGCCGGGGTAACATGATTTCACAAAGTGCTGCCTCATTCCTCGAACAGCACTTGCCTTCTCTTGTACCGAGGCACTTAAGGGGTTCGCTCACATTACACTGCAGCCCTGCAAATGTTCGCTTCGTCTACCATTCGCTTTAATTGAGGCCTGTATGGCTGGCAAATTTGAAGCCTGCCTTTCCTGCGTTGGTGCCATCTCCGGGGCGGCGCCGGCAGACTCAAGTTTACTTTTGTTCAACTCCGATCTGCGAAATCACAACGATGTGCCAATTCAAAACACTGACGCATTGGACGAGGTTTTAATTACCCTGAACCGTGACGGCTGATGTGAGGTGTTAGTTTTTGTTTGCCTCCTCAGACAATTCCACGTTATTAAGCATCAAGTCAGATTCATCAGAGCACCCTGGAGGCCTCGGGATTTAAAGTCCGACTGAAGTCGCATTTCATCCTTTTGTTGTTGTCAAAAATAATGCCAACAAGTTTTTTTAAACACATTGTTGATATATATATATTTTCTATTTTTGAAAGGTAGAAAAAAGGTGTTTTGGGAAATATGGCAGATGCTCCTTTTTTGTCACAGCCGTCTGGAGGGCTGTGTCGGACAACGTAATCAAACAGGCCATGGGCAGACGGGGTACTGAAGAGTAAGGAGCACAGCAGCATCTAACCGGACCCCAGCGATGTCTGCAGGTAAGGTTTAATGCTCCGCAGCTGAGCAGCTGCTCAGTCACTAACCTGCGAACTGATGTTGGCAGCGGACTTTTGCCCGGTGAATGTCTGTCCGGTGGCTCGTTCAACAAGCCGAGGTTCAGGACAAGACGTGCGCTCGTGTTTGTAAGTTAGATGAGAAGGAGACTTCAGCAGGAAGTCCCCCTATAAATGATGTTTATATGTTACCAAATTGTTTTTTGCCATTATGTTGTGGTGAAACTGCCTGGATTCTGTTCAAAGCCGGTGTTTTGTTTTGTTTTTTGAGTGAATGAAAGACTACATTTATGTAGAGTACAGGAATCGTGGGAAGGGGGTCTGGTTTGGCGATGGGCATACAAAGCACAGGACTTTGACTCCAGATCATTGGGTTCATATCCTGAGCCGGTGGTTATGTTTAGGCAACAAAAGCACTATGGTTATGGGAGGACTGGGGTTTTGGTTAAATGTTAATACGGAAACAATGTCACAAGACACTGTGAACTTTTTCCGCATCAAACCAGACCACGATCTTTCCCAAACCTCAACCAAGTGCCGTGAGACTCGAAACGGGACCATAAAACACTTTAATAATGCTGCGGTCATGACAGGTGGATGTTGTGCTGCAAGGTCGCATATTTAATGGGAAAACAAAGAACACATGTTGTCAGGGAAGATTTTAGTGAAACATTCAGTAGGAACATTTTTGCCAGAAATGTTGATTAGCAACATTTAGTTTCCTTTGAAACTTATTTGATGTTGCAAATCAGTTGTATATAAATGTAATTTTTTACGAGACGGGGTTTTGGCATGTCATTCCCCATCTCTCCCTTTCAGAGCCAATGTCCAAAAACAAGGGCAGATATATTGAGGCGTTGGAAAAACTGTGCGTTTTTTACGACTCGGACATTATCGGACACTATTTCAGAAACTGTGGTAACGTCGAGATGACATGAGCAGGCAATCTCACTGAAGGGGGAGGCCGACGTGATTGTGCTTTCACACTGATTCGGTGCTTATGAGTGTTTACATTCGAGTGGCAGATAGCCCTGTAGTAACCGTGGTAATTATGACAGGGGCAAACAGAGCGACAAAGTCAGCGTAGGCAGGAGGTCTGGGTGGATGGATGGGTCAACAAAACATCAGCCGCTCACACACACAGCTCGCTGCTCGTTTCCTGTTCCCAACAGTCAATGTTGTTTCCCGTGATTTCCATGTGTCGTTAGGCTTGGACAGACCACACTTCGTCATTTAGAGGAGACTGTGCCAGCATTAGCTCTTATTGTGCGGAGATTGTCCACGCAGGCACATCACTCAAAGGTCCTTTCATGATAAGAAGAAGCTTTGAAGCAAAGAGTTTGAATTGAGAATTTTCATTATTTGAATAACTCAAGTTCCTCAGCAAATCGACCTGGCCCCACTCAAAATCTTGCTGATGTCACCAGAGGGACCGGCAGAGAGGCAGTCTAATGAATGTGAGCAGCATCTCCACTGAGGAGAGCGAAGAAACCAATGCTCGTATCATCTTCAGCGTAAAATAAACAGTGGATATGGCATTGTTTTCAAATCCCGAGGACAAAGCATCGCTGTTTCTGTTCCTGCCCTTTTTTCAACACTTAGATATGTGGGGATATTTCCGTCGGCCTTCCCTTCTGTCACCGGTCATCTCGACTTCCACGGTGGGGCTCGTACACTGACGCGTGGTAATCACATTAAGAGTGCAGCTTTTGGGTGATGGAAGAACAGTACATCAGTGTGTTTACTCCCAGCAGCTGGAATACATCCACGACCCAGCAGCGGAAATGAAAGAAAATGATCCACGATGATCACATAAGGCTTTAAAGGCCAAGCTAATCAGATGACCATTCAGCTGGACATTCACGAATTCGCTAATTGTCCATTCGGCCGTCTCGTTTTCCTCTCCCGACAAAGCTTCTGCACTCCTGATATGAGGAACAGGGTGTTTCAGTAATGTTTGGGTCGGCATCGGTCTCATTAATCCTCATTTCTGGAGTGTTGGAAAAAGCTATTTATCGTGATAATCACGATCAAAATGTGTTTGCAGAGAGAGGTCAATGCAAAGTCATGAAAATAAAACTTCAGACAATATGGTAGAGAATATGTTAGAATATGGTAGGAGATACAGCAATGTGCAGTAATACGCCGACTGAGAAGAAAACTAGTGACGATACGTAATAATTTCCCAAATTTCAGTTAAAGTTAGAAATTTCTAAACATTTTTCAGGCATTTGGAAAGATTCTTTGATTTAAATGTAATAAATTAATAATGTCCAACTTGGTTAAAAGTTTACTTAAAGTTTTCATAAAAAATATCGGGTGTATCTCTGGAAACATATGAATTAATACAGAGAGCTTTAATAGTGTACATAAAAATGTAGATGTTCGGTGCATCATCAGATCTCACATTCTGCCCCAAAATCAGTTGGATTCATATTAAATCTTCCAAAAAGCGTTCCCGCTCCTCAAATGTCGAATGTCAAAAGTAGCGGAAAAGATGTATTTTGTCAACAACGACACGCACGTTAACAGAAACCTACAGTAAAGCAGCAGTTTTGGTTAAATGTTAATAAAGCCTCACGTTTCAGTTCACTGTGGAATTTTTCAGTATTTAACCAGGAACACAATCTTTCTCTAATTTGAACTGAGTGCCTCAACGTAACTAGTTTAATAAATATGATGTGTTTATATCATATTTTTTCGTATTTTTACTTTCTACCGCAGTTGGTGTGTGTGTGTGTGTGTGTGTGTGTGTTTGTGTGTTTGTGTGTGTTTGTGTGTGTGTGTGTGTGTGTGTGTGTCCTCGTGTGATTGCGGGTGTCTGTACTGTACACTGGGGATCATTGTTTGGGAAAAATGGCAAATGACTGATTTGAATGTCAAATCGTTGTGAGCACAAAGGTCTTTGTGACATTTCCATTTTGCGGCGGTGACCCCTCTGCCATTCTGCAGTCTGCTGCCGTCGTTACACTCGGCCCAGATGTCCACTGTCTGCTAATGTCACAGATAAACCTCAATCCCCTGCCGTTGACTGCTCGCATCAGCTCATCTCCCCTCATTTTCACGTTCGAGAGAACCTGCAGCCCCTGCCCTCACACCTTCAGAGAGGGGGAGGTGAAGAAAGGTGAGGTTTACAGGTGAGAAAGCCGAGGAAAAGCGCCTCTCAGGTTGCCGGTCTACAGTTTGATAAAGCGGTCCAATCTCCCACCTCCTATCCTACACTGCCTTTCTCAGGAGTGACCAACAATTCTGTCTGAGTTGCCAAATGATTTTATCGCACGGCGTAGGAAAGGTCTTAAAACAGTTTTTCGGGGGAGCGTAAGAAACGTTTCAATAAAAATGCATGACTTGGAAGGAGAGGGGACTACAACACCAGAAGCAGAACAACATGCGTGCAGGTTCAGAGGCAGCCCAGCACCGGAGGCTCTAACTGGTCATCTGGAGCAGCGGGAGTTTTCCTGGTGGGCTTTTTGACCTGCTGGTCCGGCGCTGAAATGAAACGGTGGAACGTCCCAATGCGGAGTTAAAATTCCGCTCTGGAACATCTCGTGAGCCCGTCTTTGTCCCTCCGCCAGGCTCACCTCCGCTCTTCCTCATAAACTGAGCTGACAGTTGATAGTTGGTGACCGATTTTTTAAATTTTTTTGTATATGAAAAAGCGGCAGAACAATATGAAACTGAGAATTGAAAACAAATTGAAAATAGTCCCTTGAGGCAGACTTGACAATCTGATTGATCACCTCTGCCTCTGGTTTAATGTTCCGCCCCCTATGTGGGACCCTCGTCATCAGACAGTGCACTCCCCCTGAATTTTCTGTGAATCTGAAACCGAGTCAGTTCACTAAGAACCATGGGCGTAGATTTCAGGATGTCGCCTAATTGTCCCTAACATTTTTGGCTGGACTACAACGGCGGGTCCGACCCTTTAAACGCGAACGTCGCTGACGTGAGTGGATCAAGAGCGGAGTTATTACCGCATATGGGTCATTCAGACATGAACCTTATTCATGAGGTAAATTAGCCACAGCTTGTCCCGTCGATTTGTTTGTCAGGCATCATTTTAGCGTGGAAGTCCTGTCAGCGGCAGCCTGAGCAACACAGAGACACAGACAGGCTCACAGATGAGCTCTGATGCCATAGTGAAAGATCATGACATGAGTTCAGCAGCCGAACAGCTAAAGCAGCAGTCTGGGGAAGTAATTCTCTACGATCAAGACCATACATCCAACCTTTGAAAACATGGCGATGAGGGAGAACTTTTGAAGGTTAAAATTAGTCCCCTGCCTGTGATCAACCTGAGTTTCATCTAAAAACTCAACGTATCTGCAATCCGTCGATCGCATTGCATCAAATGTGATACAGGTGCTTTCCGATGCCCATTTAGTCGACCGACTGCTGACTTTGTGATGATGCACTGACGTGATTTCACTTTGCAGCGCAGCACGTCAAAAACTGGAACTAAAAGAGGTGTTTTCTGTTGATAATACCTCTTAGGCCATGCCTGTGTGGACCATGCAAGTATTTTTTGGATTCCTTGCAACACGTATTGATTTCAGTCAGTAAACAGGTATAAATGGAGTCAGTGTTTAGGAAAAGCAATGACTTCAGGTCCAAATGAAATGTGAACACACTTTATAAGTAAGATATCAAACTTGACAGCCAGATTACTTCAGTGTAGGTAAGACTTCGGCTTATCCTCTTTTACCTCGGTCTCGGCTCTTATTACTGTGTGTATTGCACATTCAAGCTGCTGCATCTGTGGAGCTCTGATGCATTTGAATATTTTAAATCCAGTTTATGCATTTTCTTTTGAATTAAAGATTAAATAATTGAAGTGAACCTTTGAATTATTCATAGGCAGCTTGGAAAGCTGAGGTCAGCAGGATAAGGCCAAAGACCTCTAATAAGAACAGTTGTAGTGCAAAATTTCAGACATTCAATGCTGTAAAAACACTGGGCAGATTGTCCCACAGAGGACATCGAGTAGGTATCTTTTTTGTGAAAAGAGGCAGAAGGAATGGGCGCGCAGGGGGCATAGGGATGAAGTTCATGTCCTCCACTGCAAGCTCCCGGGATTTGATTTTTTTTTTCACAAGTAATTCGTGCTACCTGGTTGGAGTGAAAATAAAGCATTAGATACATTTTATTTAAACGTGCAGTAATTGATTTCTGGCCACCTTTGGGCAGCACAACAAGCTGTAAACACATCTTTGACATATTACGACCGTGTAAGTTGATATGGCAGTAGCTTATTTCAACATCCAGCAGAAACAGAGGAACATGATCCTTCTTCTGGACTCGGTGTTTGTCTCCATCTGATGAACCTAATATTCCCTCTCTTTTAGCTCTGTTTTTGGTCTCCACCAACTCATGAGGCACACATCTGGCTCTTTGGCTGCTCTTTAGCTACTGTGTTCACCAGCTGGTCTCTAACTGCGTCTGTGTGCTCTTTGGTTGCAGAGCAGGTAGTGGACAGTGGGTTTTTTTTAGTTTTTTTTTATAGTTGTTTATCTGAAAACGTCTGCCCGCTGCGGCCGACAACGGCGCTATGAGAGTGGTGAGAGTGAACCAGAGCAGTAAATTCGTGGTCTGGACAGATAAACAATGAGCTGAGACTCACTGTAAAGCTCCATGAAGCCTCAGATTCAGCTGATAATTCTCTGTAGGTTCCTCACTATGAGCAACACCTTTCAAACTGTCGTTTGATATAGTGTTTTCATAAAAAATATCGATTAGAGCCGCTTTAATTTGCAGATATTTATTAAGTGGTTCTATTATAAATGTTTTTTCTGTTTTATTTTCAGCTTTATAGTTCCAGCGTATGTATTTTTCTATTGATGAAACAAACAGCGGTGTCCCGAGTTAAAGCCCAGTGTTTTGTTGACCCATCCATCCAACCCGAACCTTATGCAGACTTTGTGGCGTAACCTGACCCCCCCCCCCTTTGCTCCTGTCATAATTGCAGCCAAAGGGCTCTGTCACTTGAACGTAAACGTTATTTCGGGGGATTTACGGAAACAACTGATGCCATCCCACGCGACTGCTTGATGTCGCTTAACGACAAAACGTAACAGCGGGTCATTATAAGCTGATAACTACGGCTTGTCCGATATAAAAATGTGTATGTTCTTCTGCTCTTGCGTAGGAAGCCCAAGTCTTACGATACAAGTAGTATTTTTTTTGGATGGATTCACACTGCATAATGCACATTCATTACCGACCTTAATGTGCATGGTGTCTTCATTTGAATATGCAGCTAAATTCCTACTTCCACTCTGTGTTCAACCCCTCATGACTGAGGAACATGGCTTGTGCATTCTCATTAACATTCAGCATATGAAAAGTGGAGTGGCTCGGTGGCATCAGAGAGGGATTTACCTTGTAGGATCAAAGCCGTCCTTGATATTAGTGTCCTTCAGCGCCTCCTCTGCATCCAAGCAGCTCCCGCATCCACCCACATGAGTCGGCCATCTGGGATGATTTCAAGAGAGCGTGTGCTCCAGATAAAGATTAATGAGCACGGGAAATCTCTGCATTGTTTCACCTCCGCATGCATGCATTATATTTTATTTGACCATATATTTTCTTACTGAATGACGCCTATGGTCATTTCACACTGTCACATATAAACATTTTACAATTTTCCCAATGTATGCAGTGATTTTATTTTAGCGCCAACAGATGGGTTATGTAGTAAAAATGCTCCTGGTCATGTGGTAATCAGTAATCTATAGTGATATTCAGGC
The DNA here is from genome assembly GCF_016859285.1 of Xiphias gladius. Lineage (NCBI taxonomy): Eukaryota > Metazoa > Chordata > Actinopteri > Istiophoriformes > Xiphiidae > Xiphias > Xiphias gladius. Next base: position 25,287,703 of record NC_053415.1, on the reverse strand, counting down.
ATTTAGTAACAAACCAATTGGTCCTATTCAAATACACAAAGTACAAAAGTTTCTTGCTGACGTTTTACTAAATGCAAATTCCTGGTCTTGACTAAAACTAGACTAAAATATTCACAACATTTTTCTCAGCCAAGGTTTTGACGAATGCGTCGAGTGTTTTCGTCGACTGAAACTAGACGGAGAAAAACATGTTTATGTTTTTCTCTAAGACGAGACTAAAAGTTTCCGTCGACTAAAAAAAGACTGAAAATATAGACTAAATACGACTAAACATGACGTGGACTGTTGATCTCAGGAGAAAGACTAAATCTAAAAACACAACATCTGGATATCTGTGGCCATGCGACCTCCTCAACAACGGGGACGAGTGTTCCCAGCTTTGACAAATGTATGGCGGGCTACCTGAACCGATCAGGACCAGGACACCTTCACTTGTATCCACTATAGCAAGCAACAGGCGCCGGATGTTTAGGGACAAAACTGGAAATGGAACAAACAAAAACACGAGTGGCCCACATAAGGTCAATAAGACAACGATAAGAAAATAGGCCTTTGAGGGATTCATCTGGTTTATTACAGCTGTTATTCAATTTTTGTAGTTGCAGCCATCGTTTCTATTCAGCTGTTACACTGTTGTACTCACCAAGTCCAGAACATACTCGCCCCCGTGATATCTGTCAGCTGAGGTTCAGATCAGTAGTTACTCTACATTTCACTGCTGTTTGGAGGAGCCGGGGAGCCGCTGCATCAGGACCCCGACGACCCACGAAAAGCCATATGCACCGATGTAATTGGGCTAGAAAATGTCACAACCTACAGAACGCGACAAGTGGATCGGCAAATTGATTGTCGGCCACTCACTCTGTCGTGTTTTGGTTTGCCCGAAGGAAATGTTTGTTCCTGGAAGCGGCGGATGGGCAGCTTCATCACTCCGCCCTGACAGAGCCTGTTAGTTCATTAATGGTTTAAAAAAAAAACAACAACTGTGCCCTAGAGTGCATTTTAAATTGGCATTTCTGCTCGCCTCTGCTAATGTTGACTTCATTTCAAGATGCTCGGGAGGCAGTTTTGCGTTTCTGAGCAATATTGGCAAACTGTGTCAGCTGAGAATATAGAATAATTACTAAACTGACTTTTCATCAGTTAAATAGATATTTTTTTTCTCTGCATCAAAAACCCAGACGTCGTAGCGTGGGAGCTGCGATTGATAGCTCAGAGTTAACTCGCCCTAATGCCGCCTCCTCCGCAGAGGGAATCCATGCTGCTCGATATTCCAAATTCGAGTCCCATTATTGGCTGGCTGTGATGTATCTGGATTGGCTGCATACATTACGACAGCTCAGCCACCGGTGAGTTAAAAGGCAGAGCAGGGCTGGACTCAGACAATTTTCATGAAATCAAACCTCATTTTTCAGGTCTGCCTTTTTTTCTGCAGTAGCCAATCAATGTATTTACATTCAGTAACTGCCTCTCCATATGGTTTTTTTTTTTTTTTTTTTTAAAGAGAGCCGATGTTAAACCTGATTTTCCCGCTTTTGTTTAAGAAGTGAAAAAACCTCATTTAAAATCCAACTGACATGTCTGAACCGAAGCTGGCTCACTTCATGTGCTTCGATAAGAACGGTCGTTTTTTGAAAAACAGTCTAAAATAGTTTTTTATTTAATATTTCAGTTTTTTTCGCTGCTTTTGACGAACCTCATTTCCCCGTAAGCCGTAGACATTCACGGGCCAGATGTCACTGCTCGACGAGGACGGGGCGAGTCCATGAGCGTGTTTAGACACGCCTGTAATAACATCAGGACAGACAGGACTGGAGGATGGGGGGGGGGTTTAGACAGCAGAGATTAGTCATTCTTAACTTTGTTAGATCACTAAAATTTCCATTTCTGATACCAGCTCCTGTAAAAACCTCAGGAACAGGCTTATTTTGTTCAGGTAGGCAGATGACAAGGAAAGCAATGAGTGTGAAATTGAGTCCGTCGCTCCCGTGCTGGATTCACATTTACAGCAGTTACAGGGTTTACAGAATGCATGCGCGTAATGCAGCGGGATTTTCTGCGATTGATATCGGCCTCACTGTGACTGCTCCGTTTACACTGCGTCGGAGCCGCGTTAAGTTACTGCTCATACAAACAGATTTTCCTCCTGCTGCTGCTTCACACTAAAAACTCTCAACTGGTGAAACAAGGGCTGACTTTTGATTGTGAAGCAGCCTGAAGAAACAAAACGTGTTTGTCACTGCACTTACTGCTGACAGCAGAGAGGTTTTAATTTTTGCAAGAATGAAATCACATTGTGGTTGTAATTATTATTGACTGACTTCTTTATTAAAGCAACGTGAGTTTGTTTCGCTGCACTGTAAACAGACACACAACAGTTACTCCTCTGTTCCCCTTTTCTTGCTGCCAGCAACTAACAAACAAAAAACGTTTTGTCTTATTTTTAGCTCGGTTTTTCATTCTGAATTCAGAGGTTGCCTCCTGAAAAGTGGATGCTTTTAGATGGACTCACCTTGTCTGAGACTTTGCTAAATACTTCTCTCTGAGTGTGCCTGCCGGCTTGTGGAGGACTGAATGCTTGACGTCAAGGCAACTGTGCAAAAAAAACCAAAAAAACCAAAAAACAAACCAAAAAAACGAAAGCAAAAAGAAAAAAAACCAAAAAAAACCCCCCCACTCTCAATAATTGAGTCTCCGGGCACAGCCGTGAGTGTGCTCCATTCTGAAATGCGCAGAAGCGCTAGCAACGGCTCTGGAGAGCTTCCCTGGCTGATTTTGCGTGAACTCTTTGATTCAAACGTTCCGGGGGAGGTGTTAATGCAGATGAACGGAGCTCAGATGAGTAGGCCGGACAGACGGCGAGGTGTATGACTACTGCTGCTATCATTTTCCATGAGCCACCGAGGATGAAAAAAATCTGTCACGTTGATGGGTGAAAAACAGCCGAGTGTGCTCAAGAGCTGAACCGGTGGAATGGAAAATCTTTTAAGTGTTGCCGTCTTGTCACTGTCCCTCTTCACTGCACCCTTTAAGCCACTGCATCTGGTTTGGTCCATTTATTGCTATACACCCTCTTCCTCTTTTGCAGCTGTTATATTGATTGTTACTCTGTGTGCGTGTGTGCGAAATGCCGCGTGCGCGGGATGGCGTGCGTAGTCAACGATGTGTACGCGGCTGCCAGGTGGACTACTGTCCGCGACTCAGACTGTAAAAATACCGATGGCGAATCCGGCCTCTTGCCGGCTGTGACGCGTGAACAGGCCGCTCTGAGGTAGTGAAGGGCAACGTGAAGTTCAGACGGAGGGAAACAGCCGGTTGTGGTGCAGCCCGACGTGTAGCAGTTACTGAGGGTCTCCAGAGGTAAAACAAAGAACCAGAGTTTGTGGTAGTACCTGCCTCCTCTACCGTCTCTTTCTCCCTTGGAGCAGGTGTCACATGAAACTGACTGACTCGTGACCTTCAGTCTGAGCGTCGCATCTTTTAAATCTACATACAAACCACTCCTGAGGTCTCAGAGTGCTTTGGCACCGTATGACGCTTTTGATCTTGCAACTGCTGCCTCTCCCTGTGATGAAGCAAGCCCTGAGTCTCCCCCCTCGCCTCATCACTTGGACAGTTGAAGCCACCTGTGTCCGAGCCCACACACTTCGGGTTTGATAAACCGAAAAAGCAAAACAAAACAAACCCCCCCCCCCCCGTGAAAACGAGTCAAAAAGGGGAACTGTAGAGGTTTCTTGTTCAGATTTGCTTACTTTTTCCCATGTCACATATAGATGATAAGGTTCTGCTGTAAAGACGGTTATTTCCCCAAGTTGGAAGTTAAAGACGTACTGCATAAACAACTCCTTTTATTAAATTACTTTTGTATTAGTTAAACGTTTACTGACAGCACGTTTATGTTGTTTCCCTACAACACGATTAACATTCGTTATGGTTGCGATTAAGCGCTCACAGTACCTGCTTAAGGTTTGGGAAAGATGGTGGTTTTGGTTAAAGGGACCTTCGGGGAAATACATTCACTGGCTTTCTTGCTGAGTGTTATACGAGACTATGGATGCCGCTCTTACCGTACTTCTTCACCGCAGGTATGGTGCTACAGCCAGGGGCCTCGCTTAGCTCAGAGACCGGAAACAGGGAGAAACAGCTGACATGGCTCTGTCCAACGGCAACAGAAACACTTTTTCCGTTTTTCAATGTTTTAAAACAAACAAGCTATAACATATTTATATAGGTTTTATTGCCTTTTGAGAAGATAACTGGCTGCTGGTGATAGCTTCATATTTACTATACAGACGTGAGAGTGGTATCAGTTTTACATCTAACTCTCAGCGAGAAAGGGAATAAGATTATACCGAAAACACAATCGTTCCCTAACCTTGAAGCAGCTATAACTGATATGAATGTGGAAACAATGTGACAATGTCAAAGGGGGTCTCTCCTACTGATGAAGCTACAGAGAATTGTCGACCAAATCTGCAGCTTCCCTCTGGTTTACGGAGCTTTTAGTAAGTTACAGCTCCTTTATCAGCCGTCCGCACCACGACTTTACTGTTTCGGTTTACTTTCGTGTTGTTTTCGGCCGCAGCAGGTAGCTGTTTTTTCAGAGAAGCGGCTGTAAAAGGCCACTGTCCACCCCCTCCTCGGCAGGAAACAGCAGACAGACACAGTCAGAGGCCAGCTGGTGGACATATCGAAGCATTTAGCAGCTGAAGAGCCAGATACAGTATTTCCCACAGGAGGTGGTGGAGACCAAAAACAGAGCAAAAAGAGAGAGGATACTGGACGTTCATCAGGTGGACACAAACATGAATTGAAATGAATGATGATGTTGCTCCTTAACTGCTAGATGTGTAAATAAGTAATAATAATAAGTAGTAATCCAAACAGGTTAGGTTACGTTATCCTTCACAACCTTTGCGGCTAAATAAACCTTTGTTTGCATAAAACATTCACAAGTCCTTTTTAAGGAGACTTGTAATTGAGTTATTCCAAGCCAGTACTTTTTTATTGAAATGTTAGCCAGATGAAAACAATCTGCTTTTGATCACAGAAGAGGCGACATTCTGCTATTTTTATCCTGTTAGTCTGCTTCTCAAATTAAACTGAGGGTCATTTGTTTTGTGTGGCAGCAGTTTAAGCCCCTTCTTCCTCTCAATGCTGGTGGCTGAAATTCAAGTTTCAATTAGCGGAATGTGACTTTATCCCCGCCACGTGACCTTTTGCCTCTGCAGTTACATTGCCATCATCACTGACATACAACAGGCTCTCCTTCCCTCCCCTCACCGCCTCAAAATCTACCAACTAGCGCTTGGAAGTTATCAGTGAATGTCAGACATTCTTTGGGAAGTGGTAGAAACTTGGAGCAAATTGTGTTTTTCTCCTCCAACACAATCACATTCCTCTGGGCTACTTAGGAGAACCAAGGCAGCAGTAGAGCCAATTTCCCTTTTAAGATTAGTTTGTGCCCTGTATTTTTATTTTTTTTGCTTGTCCTTCCACAGAGTTTCCCATCGTCAGGATTGTCCCCATCTTTGGATTGTGGCTTAGCAGCACGCCCTCTGCTCATTGCCTCTTCTTCATTTACCAGTCCCTCTCTCCTCTGCTTTGTTTGACTGCTGTTCTCATATTATACAGAGTTTTACAAACGAACCAGGAGGAGCAGCAGGAATTTTATTGACTGAAATTGACGAGAGGCCGGTGTAACTCCCACCGCGACAGGAAGATGGAAATATGAGCATGAGGGGAGGGGGAGAGAGCGGGGAGAAAAATAATGCACGCTCCTCTCGCTTCTCTGGGGATCGGCCTCTTTTAGCTCACATCTACAGCAGCAGGAAGCTACGCAGGATTCTGTGAAATGAGGCAACACACCGCATGTGAAAGACAAAGAAAAAAATAAAGAAATTTGGTACATGTACAGTGTGTGTGTAAGTGTGTGTGAGTGCTGTTAGAGGAGCTGTGAGAAAAGGGGGGGAGGATAGATGGATGGACGCTACAGGCTTTATTCATCAATGACTTCACTACAGAAATAGCTGGGAGCACAACAACAGGCCGACACATTGCAGTGACACCTTTAGAGTTGTGTGACATACTGTGCAGGATGTTCTCTCTCTGTGTGTGTGTGTGTGTGTGGGTGGGTGGGTGTGTGTGTGTGTGTGTGTGTGTGTGTGTGTGTCTGTGTGTGTGTGTGTGTGTGTGTGTGTGCGTGTGTGTGTGAGGCAGGGAGAGCGAAAGAGAAACAGAGAGAGAGAGAGATAATGTAATGGCAATGGGGAGAACTAAAGGAGAAAGAGAGAAAATATAAAAATCAAAAGAGAGGAGGCAGATTTTGAAGGAGCTCGGTAGGTTTATGTGCTGGTTCTCCCTCAGGCTTCGACATATTTTTGCTGCGTCTATAGCAATGTCAGTTTTTCTCCCCAAGTAAATGTTGATTTTTGTCTCAGCCTGAGAGGGAAGTTGGACTCTTGCTATAAAATGGTTGCAGCCATTTTAATCACTTCATGCATTCTAAAGCTCTTTGATTATTTGGTTGCAACCAAGTTTTGTCCTTTTGTCCTATTACATTCTGGATTGTTATAAATTGGACAACTTTCACAACATGCATTAGCAATACTATAATATAATGAACGTAGACCTGCAAGAAGGTGTAAAAGGGTTGAACCCTCGATGACTCTTGCCATATCTTCACCCGATTTCAATCAATTTCAATATCAATTAAATACTATTTCAATAATCACTATCAATTTTACGACGTGACAATGCTATGGCTAATGTTCGGCTAGGTTCACGCATTTAGTTGGGTTCCCGCAAAGATCTCGGTTTGAGTTAAGATGGCTATTTCATTAAGTTTACGGGACCTGCGTTGCCACGGTCGCAATGATAAACTCGCCTTTTTTTTTCTTTTTTTTCTAAGGGGCGGCTGTGGCTCAGGGGGTAGAGCGGGTCGTCCACCAACCGGAAGGTCGGCAGATTCGATCCCTGGCTCCTCCAGTCCGCATGTCAAAGCGTCCTTGGCCAAGACACGCGTACACTTACGTGTAGCGTGAAGCGCTTTGAGTGGTCGATAGGTCCAGAAAAGCTCTATAGAAGTACAGTCCGTTTCACCATTTTAAGGTTGGGGAACAATTGTGGTTGTTCCCAAACCTTGAAATTAAAACCAACCAATTGTGGTTCTAAAGAAAAAAACAAAACACTGATTGTTGATTGTAAAAGAGAGAGGAACAGCAGTGTCCTGTGTTAAGGTCCCGTGTTTTGTTGACTCATCCAACCTCCCTATGTGGACTTTTATAATGATGCCCTTTGCTTTGTCACTTGAACCTAAACATATGTTGTTTTTTGGGGCATTTGCTGAAACGACTGATGCTGCTGTTCCTCTTCGGAGGACAAGTCAGAGAATGGTGTTTTTTTTTGGTGAACAGAATTTGTTTCAAATACTTGTTTTATTTTAAATTGTACAGCACCTGTTCATGTACTTTTGTGTTTTGACAGCCTTTTGTTAATAAAGACTTTCTGGAGGTAAGAAAAGCCTCAGTCACAAGTGTTGAAGTTTCTCTGGATGTAGGTACTTTTAGGTTTGAGGTGTTCCCTGCAAAACACTGCAAACCTAAAAGGCGCAAATAAAGATGTAGATTAAGTCGTTTTTCCTGTTCACCGATTCACTGCAGCAAAAAAAAACAAACAACAAACACAAAAGAAGGTTAAGGTGAAATGAAGGAGGAAAAGACTAATTTGCAGCTGTTGATCAGTGAGTCAGAAAGAGGGAAGAGAGCGAGAGAGGAAACTGAACACAGGGTGAAGCAGAAACACACACACACACACAGAGAGAGAGAGAGCATAACCATGCGCACATGAGAATCAGAGAGACTGAGAGAGAGAAGAGAGAGGGAGAGGGAGGGCAGCAGAGGGAGAAAAAAGGCTTAATTAATTCAGGGTGGATGGGAGGGATGTTGCCGCTGTCCCCGCCGAGGCTTCAGTGCCTCCGCTGTCGTGCTGCATGTAGCCGAGTGATTGTGTGAGCGCAGAGGACGACTCGGCTGCCGGCTGCCGGCTGCTTACTGGGAACCAGACACCAGTCCAGACCAGCCACGACTCCACATCCTGGAGCACACTGACTCACTGGCTGGCTGCTTGACTGGCCGGGTCCTCACTCAACGACCAAACAGGGATGTTACATGGACTACAGTGGGAGCAGCAATGGCCAGAGGTAGGGAAGACTTTCTCTGTGATTGCTCCTCCTGTCCGACCTTCTCCCATTTCTGTCCTCCTTTTTTTCCTCCATGTCGCTGATCATGATGGGTATTTGTCTTTGATCTGTCTTTGCTGTTTTGTCCTTGTCTCTGTTTTTTTCAGGACGTTCTCAGCACTTAAATATTTTTGTTTAGACTCATTTCCCTCCTTGTTTCTGGCACATTTCCCTTTCTTTTTTCTGACCCCTTTGCCACCAAGCCCGATTTTATTTTTGCTCGTTTTTCCAGATATGCCGTAACCTTTTTTTCAATCCAAGTTTTTTATTTTTTTTTTACATTTACTATATCTGAACCACTGATGCTGACGAGGCTTTTTGGTGAGGTTTTGTCATTAAACGGCATCCCAACTTGTCTTGTAGTTAAGGAGGTTAGAACAACGCTGGATGCGATGTGTGTTTGGGAGGAAATGGGATTAAAAACAAAATGTCTCAGACTCATTATACCTCAACTAACCAGCTGTAAGCCGGTATCTGGTGACACTGTCAGACGTCATCTCTCAGGGTCACGTCCCTCTGTTCTTGGAAAAATAAAAGAATTGAGGAAAATATTGGCCTGATAATATTATCAAACATGGTTCACTGATACGGTGACCTTTGTCAGGGAGTTGCGAGCCAAGGGCATAATGATGGACTCCTGGTCTCATAACCAAATAGTGTTTATTACCCATTTTCAAGCAGGATATATTGAATCAACAGAAGTAACTGACTTAAAAGCTGTATTTATACTTTATTTATTATACTTTTATGATTTATTTATTTGGATCTTGTTTCCTCTGTACTGAGGAGGAGAGGCGAGGTGCTGAAAGGTGGAGATATTTGACCACCTTAGACTATGATTCTAACGCTGTCACTTCATATTCAAGTCCCTAATTAAACGGTCTTGGTTTTTGAGTATATGTTGCACGTCTTAATGTCACTCCCTTTTAATCCCAGGCTGCCTCCTTGAGAGCGCTGCTCTAGCACGAGACGGCTGACTTCTCGTGATTAATCTCCAGCCGGCACGCCTAATTACATCTCATCAAGCAATCACCAGATGCGATGGTTATTTATTCCTCGACGGCATCCTCTCGCTCGGTGATAAACATTAGGGATTCGTCTGTGAGAGCACAGCGAGCGAGGCAGAGGGGGCAGAGCCGAGGGAACCAGGAGGGGAGGATCAGCAGAGAAAATGAGAGAGAGAAAGGGGGGGGGGGGGGACAAATGAGAAGAGTGGGAATGTGAGCGGCGAGTGTAAGGATAGAGGGTGAAGGGAAGAGGACCATTTAGCGGTGCTCCGATACGCAGCTCGCATTCTGAGTCGCAGGAAAGCACACGAGCACCTGTGTGTACTCGGTATGTCTTTGTGACAGCGCCATGCGTGCTCATAGCCCGTTAGTCATGTCGAAATCGTGTTAACGTCCCCCGTGAGAGGCCAGCTGGTGGGGAGCCAGTGGAGGGTCTGCGAGGAAGGTGGATGACGATCTGATCCGTTTTGCCATCAGACGGTCATTTATCACACGGATTAAGAGGTGAACGGTCGCCTGTCTGAACACGGACCCGCGTGATTAGGACGAGAGCAGCCACAGACCCACTCAATTTGATTCCTTTAATTTCCGTAGTGACCTGAATAGAAGATGACCCCGATTATAAGACACCATCCACCACCATTTGTTTTTTTCTTTTTGAGACTAAACACTGTGAAAACACAAAACACAAAACCAGGTGGACGCATTTAACGTCTTTTAAACGTAGAGTCTCCTTTTACTTAAAAGCGACATTTAGATTAAAAAAAAATGTAAATCACTCAGAAAACCAAACAATAGAGGGGCTTTGTACATGAATCTTTAAACACCAAAAACCTCCAGCTGGACCGAGTGTCCTGAGTGCTGAGCAGGTAGTGGGACGGTGGCGTTTTACAGCTGTTTCTCTGAAAACAGCTGCCTGCTGCGGCCGAAAACGGCGCCATCAGAGCGCTGAGGGTGAACCAGAGCAGCGAAGCTGTGGTCCGGACGGATAAACAATGAGCTGAGACTCACTGGGAAGCTCCGTGAAAGCCGAGGGGAAGCTGCAGATTCAGCTGATAATGCTCTGGGGGTTCATTGCTGCAAGTGACCTCTTTCACATTATCCCGCTGTTTTCACATTGTCCTTATAAAATCTAGATTGTAACGCCGCTTTAGAAAAATAACGAAAAAAAACAACATGACACCGGAAGCAGAAAGATCTGAATCAGCGGCCCGATTTGTAATTTCCACATCGAACTGAGTCATCAACCAGCAACATGACAGATCTTTGCCCACTGGTCTAGTTACCTCTTTACCCCGTAAAACAGAATGGGCACGACTCGCTGAATTCAGCTGCGTGGTGATTTACAAAGTGTTCAGCTCAGCGGCAGCTCCTTCTTTCTGCTCTTCACATGCGTCACTCTCGCACATTCAGCAGTCGACTTTGGAACCACAGGAAGCCTTTTAGTATTTATTTAAGTTTTTTATTGGTTTTTGGACGCACTGTCTTGTGGCATGGCATTTCAAGACACCGCGCTTTTGTTTTTTTTTTTCTTTCTTCTAATTCACTCTGTCCAGTCCATTTCTGCAGTAAAGACTTAATGAGGCACTTTCCACTTGTTGGAAATTGATTTATTCTGTGGCAGTAAAACATGCAGCTGACGTGAGCCAGCAGAAAACTCTGTTAGCTTCAACCGGGCTTACTGGAAACTTTTAGGGCTGACAAACTCAATTCACAGAAATCCGCTGGCCTTCCAACTTTTAGGCAAAAACGAACCCATGATGCAACTCTATCTTAAAGTAACAGACTCAATTTGGACCAATATGTTATATGAATAAAGGGCATTCAGTAGATTTTGGACAGGCCCAGTCTCAGTGACTGAATCTATTCTGCACACCAGACTTACTGCAGTGCTCTTGTTTGGCTCTTAATAACAGGCCTGCAGTGACATTATATCATACGCCTTCAGTGGAGCATTAAGTCTGACGCAGAATATTCGTGATGGCTTTATTGGGTGGACTTTTTTTCTAGTGCAGTATGAGGTCACTGTTGAAGCTGGACTGATTTTTTCAGGATAGAACAGTTTTCCGGGTCCCGGTGTCATGGGATCTCGCTGAAAGCGGAGAAAAAATCTTCGGTCCTACTTGATTCTGCATCTTTAAGCAAACCGGTTTTTATACACCAGTGGGCTAGAAATGACGCGAGGCTGCAGCTTTTTCACAATAAAAGTCTCCCAGTGGTGGGCCGGTGGAGAGACTCAGTTGTGGAGCAGCGACACAAAGTCGCGGTATGCTTTCAGACGGTTAAGGTCAAATGAAACGTCGTTCAGCCATGTGTAAAGCCGGGCAAAAAGGCCTGCTGCCTCCGCCTCCCCGTTCTCTCCTCAAAACTTTATTCACCTCCTAGGTCTTGACTCGGAGATCTGTGGCTTCTCCTCGAGGGCGTCTATGATGTTGCCCTCGTTTGTAAGAGAGAGAGAGAGAGAGATTCAAATCTTGCCTCACTTTAATTTCCTCTGCACAAGATCCGTTTGCCAACGTGTGTGCAGTGGGTGTGATCGTATTGATTGACGGTTTCGGACAAAGTCGCAGCAGATGGGACGAGCCTCTCTCTGATTCCACCTTCAGAGAGGCGTTTTCGGATGCCGTTCGATAATGCAACGAGCACGGGGCGGGAACAGGGCGACAGAACCGCCTTTCGACTTCGCTACCTGTCGCAATGTTGCCTGATTGGTGGGACCCATAGTGTCGACAGATTAACTAAATATCTGAACATGGAACGATCATCTGAACAGTCTGCTAAAATAAAGCGGGTTGTTGCTTTCAGCATATTTCACCATTTATTTATTTACTGAATGTTTCGCTCAAATACTTAAAATGACCAAACTCAGAGCCAGGAATTTAATCTAATCCAAGTGGGACCCACACCAACAGATACCAAATACACTGTCCATGTGACACAGTGTGGAAAAAGAGTTTTTTCCTCTAAGGCTACATTTGAAGTCCGTCCTCCACTCAAAAATGTGCTTTGCCTCTTGTTGCTTCGCTTGGATGTTTGACCTTCGCTGAGCAGAGTGATGTGTATCTGACACAAGTTATTATTTAAGCCGAGCTTTTTTAATTGTCTTGAAATCTAACACTAACGTGTCATTCAAGGTAGCAGTAGCAGTTTCTCATTTGCCCCCGCTAGAGCTCGTGAAGCCTTCGAACTGCGGAGGAAAAGTCCCGGATCTGTGGATACGGGCTCCGGGAAAGAGTTGTTTCCCTTTTCACACCGTTGACACAGATTCACATTTCACGTCCGCGACGCCGAACCGCCACAGGCCCGAGGAAGGGCATGTAAGTTCTGTCAAATTGGTTGGCATTCCCCTTTAAATACCGTGCAATCAGTTGTTGTGTGAAGCTTGGCCTTTCCATTCCCCTCTGCATTTTACACACAATCCCCCAGTTGCCATGACACCCAGGCCTTCCATAAATACTCCTGGTATTAGTGAGGCTACATCCCCAGTGCACAGAAAAGCCGAGGGCCCCTATGTGAGCCTCGCCTGCAGCAGAGCTCATCGCAGATCGGTCCGAGCTGTTCTCAGGTAGCCTGGCGGCCACAGGGCCCGTTGCGAGCCCGGGGCCGGCCCGGCGTACCGTCGCCACAGTGGATGGCAGCACACGACGCGTTTCCTTTCCTTCCTTCCTTCTCCTCCTTGTGAACATGACAGCGCACACCTGCTGTAGGCACATAGCTGAGCGGTGGAACCTCGCTGGATGACTAACGACGCCGAGGAAGATGTGACGTTCATCATTACCGCTGCAAGCTGTAAAAACAGAGGTGAAAACCGAGATGATTCATCCTCTTAAGATGGAAAGAACTATCGCAGAAAAAGATCGAATCAAAAAACAACAAAAAAAAGGGACTGAGTGGAAACAGTGAGCTGTGATAACGGGGGCAAGATGTGAAGATAGACTGGGACAAGAAGCAGGAATAGTGTGTGTGATTGTTTTTTGTCTGTACGGTGCGTGTGTGTGCGTGTGTGTGTGTGTGTGTCTTGTCAAGTCTTGACAAGGGATCAGCAACTGTCCTTTTATGGGTAAAGATGGAGCTCAGGCTACAGCCCCTAAGGTTAACCATGCCGCCATGCAGTTCATTCTCTGAAACAATATTAGCCACTAAATTTCTCTTGAACTTTGTTTTTGGCCTGTGTGCCCCCCCCCCCCGCGACCTTTGATGTCCCCCGCTGAAAACCCCCTACCGAAGGAAACGCTAACCTGTGTAAAACATCAAAAAGGAAATCCACTTCAGCAGAAACAATTTCCACTTTCTGAGGAGGGGGTGAGTTTTGGGACTAAATTATTCTCTCTGAGCAAAAAAACCCTTAATTAGGAAAAGCCCCCCCCCGTGTACTGTGGCCGTGGTCACTGCTAATTCCCTCTGCTGGCCTAGGGGAGGGTGCATACAGCCATGTGTCCCCAACGCTTGTTCGTCCGGATGAAGCTTCACCAGCTCTGTTCAGATCTTTAATAAACCACAGGAAACGAATCATTTTGCAGCAAGGAAGAATAAAAAAATAAAAAACAGTAAAAAAAAACAAAAAAACCCCACAATAAAGCAATAAGATAATGCATGGTATTAAAAGTGTGGTTTAAAGAGGTAGAATAAGATAAAGTGCAAGGCTGTGCAGGTAATAAAGAGGCAGTTACAGGTCAAAGTGCAGAGGTGGAGGCTAATTCTTCTCCAACAGGTTCCTCAAATGTAACAACAAAATACGTTGGTTTATCCACAGAAGCGTTTTCTGATCCGACGCCTCTATCAGCAGGACATCGTCATCTCTCTGCGCCTTCCAAAGCCGTCACAAATCCCCGCTGAAAAATGAATGTTTTATGTATCAGGTTTGGTGAGGTGTAGCCACAAAAAGCTGTCAGGATTCCTGCCTCGGCCTTGTTAATGGTACCCGGTCTACCCCTCTGTCCTGCACTGTCTTTCCTCAGCTGCCCACCAAATGCCCCCCCCCCGGACTTTCTCTTCGTTTCCTATCTCCTCACCTTTCCCCCGCCCAGCTACGCACCTGTTCTCATTTGCCCCATCACCCCTCTAAGTGTCTAAACCAACCCAGCTCCACACGTGCTTTTTCCACATGGTTGTATCTTTCAGGTTGTGGATTCTGCTCTTGCCATCCTGTGACCCGTTTTGTCCCGGTTACCTGCTCCTGTACCTTCCTGCCCTGTCGTCGACATTTCCATTACAATCAATGCATTGCGCCTGCCCGCCCGTCTGATGGCATTCGGGCCCTCTTCCCTGTTGCCCCTGTACATGAACTGCCACACGATAAAAAAAAAAAAAACCACCGGAGTTAGGTTTAGCAAAAGGTTATGTTTTGTTAAGGTTAATGGACCTTTGTTGTCATGGTTACATTAATAACCAAATGGTTAAGTCTCCCGTGTTAAGGTCCAGTGTTTTGTTGACCCATCCGACCAAACCCGAACCTTTGAAAGCAACGTCATGGGTAGTATGGTCGCTAGAGGGCTGTGTCGCGTGAACATGAACGTATGTAATTTTGGGGAACTTGCTGAACCAACTGATGCTGCCCTTCTTCCTGGAAGGACAGTCTCCAAACCCCCCCGAGACCCCCACGAGTGAGGGGGGCATTATTTAACAGTGCAAAACACACACCTCTCTTGTCCAGATGCTGAGTCCAAAGAAACTGAACAGTAATTCATACTTCTGCACCCGATGAAGAGTCAATTTGGGCTCAAAATGTTGAACGTTTTTCTAATGTGACAGAAGAGAAATTTTAAAGGGAGTGTTCAGCAGTGTTTTGAGTCCCGGGGAGAAAAGAAGTGCTTAAGACTGGCCCAGTTCCAGTCACAGACTTCAATTTGCTAAGTCCACGAGAGCTCAGAGCTGTCCCACTGGGAAATCAGCAAGTGTTTGAGGGCCCTCTGACGTTTTGAGCTCTTTATTCACACAACTCTGAGGAGTTCGCTCAAGAGAATAACCCAGAATCTAGACTTTCACTGGGACTCTGTATTGTTAAAAAAAAAGAAAGAAACATGAACAAAATATGAAAGAGACTGACAAGAGGACATTTTTCCTTTTTATTACAAATACATGTTTGTTTAATAATGTCTGTGGTGGCCAGTTCGCTATGGTTTGAGTTCGCAGGGCAGATACTCTGCAAAGTATCTACAAGGACTCATGTTCCACTGAATTAAATCCAACTTTTCTTGTGAAAAACCAATGCACCCACAAATCCAGGAGGCAGGGCAAAGGTTGATTGAGGGTTTATCTAAAGACAGATTACAACATCACGGCAGGCGATTCTTATTTAGGCTCACATCTCAGCCCGGTTCGTTACTGACTCCACGTTCTTTTCTTACCGTGACACCAACTACCCGTTGTTGCACCTTTTCACGGCCCATAACAAGACATTAAATGGCAAAAGCTGGTTTTCGATCCAGAGTCCTGCAGACGTCTCGACATGTCGCTAGCACCGCGTTGTTCCTAGACTCCTGTAACCATGCAAACTGCCAACTGCCCCACGGAGAACATCCACCCGCATTCTGGCACTTAAAGATAGAAGATAGAAGATAGCAAATACAAACATGAGCTCATCATAGTCCACCTGTAATATACCATTCAAAATATACATAAACTGTTGTATGACCTTACATAACATTTCTATATAGGTAGAGGATGATAACAACGTAAACCAGTTTTTTGTTTTTTTGGCTTATGAACAGCCCAGTTCGTCTTCCTCACACCTTGCTGACCACAGAAATGTCTCCGCCTAGGTAACGTGACTTCGAAAGGGGTCGTCCCATTCGTCAAACGCAGTTTAAGGCCTACTGGACAGCGACATCACAGCTGACGTCGGTTCAGGCCTGTGAGGGTTCAGCGCCCGTGGCCTCGGACGGACGCTGGAACTGGGCCACGGCGCCGTCGACCGTGTGACACTCGTCACTTCGTTTTCCAATATGTTAAGTGAAAAATCGAAAACTGGAAAACTGAATTCAATTTTCTAAGGTCAGAGGTCAGATCAATGTGTAATTAGGATTTTGGACTTGTTTTTTTCTCCTTCCAATTTTCTGTCTATTGAGTGTCAGATAGAAAAATGGAAAATAGGAATTTTCTGGAATTTTGCAGTTTTCTATTTTTCATTTTTGTTTTGTATGGAAAACGTTGCATTTCACGGACCTCCAGCGTTTACTTTGCTGTTTGACAGCCCGTTCAAAATGATTTAATGTCATTTTTTTCCAATCATGTCGCTCCTCCTAATGGCCTCGCCTTATTGCTCAAGCACTCCGAGCATTTTCTCAAGCGTCCTAACCCACCACAAAGAGCCTAACGGGCCATTACAGGCGCTAATTTGAGCTGTTTGATCTACTTGCTCTATAGAAAGCGCCGAATGTGCAGACCGCGATGATGACGGCTGAAAGGCGTGGATCTCGGACACAAGCACGCCCACACACACACACACACACACACACACACACGGGTCACAGGAACACACAAATCCAACTCAAGGCAGGCACAAGGTGCTGCAGGTGTGCACCGCTCTCGTAGTCAGGTACCACGCTGCCAAATCCTTCACTGCGTTGGAGGAATGTGCTGCAGTGCTCAAAGGTGTAAGGATTCTGCATGTGAGATGCGATGTCGGTGAAAAGGTTCAAATGCAAACTCCCAGTGTTTTGAGTAGAAAGCCCCCATGATCCAGTGTTTAAGGGTTTGCAGTTGCATCTGCTGAGCACTCGGAGATCGCGCTTCGCCTGCGTGTTGTTACGAGACAAGCGGTGTGCCCCAAAACCTCTGAGAGATTCCTGGTAATTCTCTGACTTCACTAAGTTTTGGTTGACTCAACCTCCATCTTGTCGTCTTTCGCCTCCCCGCTGGCTGGTATCGAAAAAAGCTCTGAAACGGTAGCACTTTCTGTTATGGGTGTGAATCTTCTGAAGTATGTTTTCCCATCATACATATTAACATAGAAGATTGCTTCACAGGAATGACTAATGCCTAAAGGCCTCCACCGAAGCGTACCGTGCGGCTGGACTCTTGTGCCGGTGCAGATTCGAGGTGTAATCCCACAGTTTTAATCTTGAGGACCAAAAAAATAATAAAATAAAATAAAAAATCCTGAGCATTTGCACCATAAACGCTGCCAATAAATTTGAGCCCCAGTTAATAAAAATATAACTGACAAATGCAAAATTTCAGTAGGAGCCACCACATAACGTGAGTGTGAACTGGGGCATGAATTATAGGTTTCTATAGTTGTTCAGTAAGCTACTGACCCAGTTATAGCGCCGAAGTCTATATTTAGCAAATGTGCTTGGATCATGAAGATTATCTCAGTGCTGTAATTGACTGATGTTTGACACAGAAAAGCTGCCGTCGGTATCCATTTAATCGTTTGGTCGCACGACCCTATGGCTTCCTTTTAGCAGACAGACAGTTAAAATGCTTCCCAGTGTGTGTGTGTGTGTGTGTGTGTGTGTGGAGAGCTTCGCTGCTGCTATCAGAGCTTCTAAACACTCTTCCTGTAGAGGGGGCCCGCTTAGCCCACAGCATCCTGCCCAGCACTCTACAGGGGAATGGCAGTTAGAGGCATCCTGTACGGCATTTGGCTCCCAGCTGCAAACTGAAGCGCTCCGCCAACTTTGAGCCGGACTCACTCTGACTCTGAAGGCCGGACTGACTCTGGATCAGCCCCCCCCCACGTCTTTAACTCCGAGAACATAATAATTACTCCTGTTTCTGTTTACCTCCCCCTCTCGTCGGTATCACCACTGCAATCATCATCAGTGTCCTAATTTGGCAGTGCCGCTCTCTCCACCTGCTTTATGTCTCGGAATACGTCTCGGTGGTGAACGTGCAGACACAACAGCAGCAGACCGGAGCGGTGTGCCGGACTGGATTAAATGACACGCAGCTTCCTGGTGTCCTGGGCTTGATGATAAGAATTTTGGATTTGAGGAGTGAGCATGTTTCCTGTCTTCAGGTTGTGTTTCCCCGAGGTTGTCCTCACCAGAGCAACAGCATTTGTCATATGTTCCAGTGACTAAAACAACCTGTTTACGTTCTCCTGACACCGATGACTCGTGTGAATTATGACTGTGGATGTGGACTCCTGGATTAACAAAGTGACTGACTTTGATGACCTAACCTTTTTTCAATGTGTTCTTAGTTAAACCTGCAGTAACTGATTTTTAAAAAAAAAATTTTTATTGCCCACTTGGGGGCAAAGTAAATGAGTTGTGAGAAAACCACTGGCATAAGTTAATACGGTGAACTTGATATCAGTTGTTTATTTACACATCCAGCAGTTACGGAGCAACACTATTAACTCAGTTGGAGTGGTGTCTCTGATCAGCTGGCAAATGCAAGTCCAATATTCGCTCTCTTTAAGATCTGTTTTAGCTCTGTGCCTTTCCCAGAGGTTAACATCTGCCTCTTCAGCTGCTCAACTCCTCCACCTCGTCCACCAGCTGGCCTCTGACTGGGTCGGTCCGCTGGTGGCTGCCGAGCAGGTAGTGGACAGCGGCCTTTTTTTTTTTTTAACAGCTGTTTCTCAGAAAACGTCTGCCCGCTGCAGCCGAAAAACGATCTGCGGACAGATAAACAATGAGCTGAGACTCACTGCAAAGCTCCGTGAAGTCGAGGGGGGAGCTGCAGATTCAGCTGATGATTCTCTGGAGGTTCAGCACCACCAGAGACTCCTTTAACACTGTCACATGATACAGTGCTATTGTAAAATAATGCTCATAGCTGCTTTAAAGTTCAGTTAATATTGTTTGAACCTAAACTGCCATTTAATTTTTCTTTTTTTTATTTTAGCTCTTTTTCCATAGCTATGTGCCTAAACCTGACCAAACCCTAATCATAGTGGTGGCTGATCCGAAAACGGCCCAATTAATCATTTAGGAAGCCCCTGACCAATGATGTTGTCCTGCCGATCGGGGCACCAGATTAGAAAATGCTAATATATGTAAATTGACACGACACACTTGACACGTTTTGTATTTTGTCATTTAGTTTGGAAGACCTGTTGGTTTTGCCTGTTTTGGGAAAGTCCAAAACTGTTCAATTCCACTGGTGGTTCAGAATGTGTTTTCTCTACAAATTATTTAGAGTCGTAAATATACCCAATACGTTTTAGCTATCTTTCACAACCTGAATTCTATAATCAATAAGGAAGTTATTTATTTGGTTATTTCCCATACAAAGGGCCATCGCTCCCATGAACACACCATCCACAAAAATTACTTTTACGCTGTCACAGTAATTACATATTATAATATTCTCTCCCCGAAAACCTGAGTTTAAATGCACACAGTCATTCAAATGTTCCCCCAAACCCAGATCGCAGGCGACACACTTCAAAATACCGAGCAGAACATTCACACAACCCGTTGGACTGAGGAGCTGTTGAGCCTGCATCAGTTCAATGCTGCATTCAAAATATACCATATTTATTTATTTATTTTTAAATAATAATAACGTTAATCGATTGTGAAGATTAAAAAAAACCTCACGCATTAACTACCTGTAGAAGGATTTCGATTTAAAATAAGTTTGTATAGTAGATTAAGAAGACACTTTAAAATATTGCATAAACGTGTTAAAAATGTCTCTTTCGTTATTTCAAAATTTCATTTTTTGTAACATAAATAAAAAATTAAAAATCCCCCCCACTGCATCCGGTTTTCTCAAGTTGCCGCTGAAACAGACGGAGAGCTGTGATGAACCCCATGCGACCCCTCTGTTTTTCCCCGTCCCCTGCTCCTCGACACCGGGAGGCTCCGGGAGTCGTCGGCGCCTGTCGAAAAACCCCCGCACGGAGGCAGCGGACTCGAGCGGAGGCTCACACAACTACCGGTCCTTCGTGGTCCCGGGTCTATTTTTCGCTCGCTTATTGTCGAGAACGAGTTAAAAGCCGCAGAGACGCCAGGAAGGAAAACTTTGATGTTTTTGGGGGGAAATTATGCTGATGCGACGAAAACAGACCCGGCGATTAAATCGTGACGCACTCGAACGCGCGCGACGAAAACTTTCGCGGGAGAGAAGAAAAGCGTCGGACATGTGAGAAATGAGCGGACTGAACCGTTTTCTCCCAGCGGAACGTTTAACGTTAAAGTGGAACATTTAACGTTAAAGTGGAACATTTAACGTTAAAGTGGAACATTTAACGTTAAACGCGAAAGCCATGTTTCCGTCCCGCGAACACGCTCCCCGAAAACCCCGCGTGCTGTTGCAGTTCAGTCGCGTGGAAACGCCGCTTCCGGGAGACGGGGTTGCCCGTGGTGGTCGTGAAAGAGCCCCTGTCCGCCACCTGCTCCGGCAGCCGGGCGCGGTCCGAAGTGCCGCAGCGGCGCTTTGGTTCAGGTCAGAGTAGGACCGCGGCTCTCACTGAGCGAACACACTTCGTCTGAGGTCACCGAGAACGTCGTCCGCATCAAACCAGACCGCGGTCTTTCCCGAACCTCCACCAAGCGCCGTGAGACCCGAAACGGGACCACAAAACACCTTGACAATGCTGCGGTCGCGACAGGTGGACATTGTGCCGCGAGATCGGACATTTTGGTGGAAAACGAACGCGTTGCCCGTGAGCTTTTCACTGACACGTTCAGTATCGTCGGTGTGACACACCGCATGCGGCCACTTTGAGGCGCGGCGTCGATGTCCCCTCGTCCCCGCCGTCTCCGAGTCTGTCTCTGTCACGGGGAGCCGCTCCGGTGACGTCACGGTCGCCGTGGGCAACCCCGAGAGCAAAACAGAATCCCTCTCGCGCTCGGAGGGGGAGGCCCCGCGCGCTTGATTGACACGTGCCCCTCTCGCTCAGTCAGCCACCCGCCGCGTGTCCCCCGTCCAAAGTGGATCTCCCCTTCTGTAACTTGACTGAACGTGATGAACGTGCAAGCCCCCCCCCGACCCCCCCAGCCGGTAGGACCGGAGGGGGGGGTGTTCAGGGGTAAAGTAGAACTCTCCGCTTCACTTCTAAAGCTGAGGTCAACCAAATCCCAGAAAAAGGCCAACACCAACAATGACGTGATCCTGCTCTACCGACAAGTATCGCCGCCGTAGCCAAAGCCTGACTTAGCCAAAGCCTGACGTAGCTTTTTTCCTCTCTGCCACAGAGCTCAAAAAAACCGTATTTGTTTTTCTGGGCATTAGGAGAACACCTCTGTTTAACTAAAAACTAGCCAACTTCAGCGGCGGGCATAGGGATTGCAGTAGGCTTTTTTTTTTTTTTTTTTCTAACATTCAGTCGACCGGGGAAGATGAAAGAAAAAAAAGAAATAATATATTATATTAGGACAGAACTGTTTGCTTGTCCTCCAGCCCAGAGGGAGGCGCTCAAATTCACCTATTGGCCTGTCACTACACCAATGAGCAAACAACCAAAAAAAACAAAAGCCGTGCTGGTTGGATAATCACAACGCCGAAGCATCCGAGGAGCGTGGTGTCGAAGTATTCTGCGTTCTTCGCCATAGATCGGTAAAATTATCCACAAAGATAAGGGTGTTATCACTCTACGACGGTAACAAGTCTGAGGACTCACCTGCGGGAACAAACGGCGCAAGGTCAAGTGTGCAACTTCGCCGGCCTGCCTATACCGTTCGCCGCACCTATCCTCGGGACTCTTGGCAGAAGCTTGTAAAAAAAACGCCGTCGCTGGTAAGACGGCAATCAGCGATAACGTAGCGAGATTTACGCGCAGGGATGTGCGCGGGATGCAGGACGTGGATTGTATTCAAATTAGCTTGAATCAATTGCGTTTCAGTTCTAATTCATTCAAACCGGTTTTTTTTAGAAAAGCGACAGGGACCAGCGGCCACTTCCAAGCTGCTGCTCTGCTCTGCGAAAATCCTGATTTTTATAACCGCAACATCATCTGACAGAATCACCATAGTTACGGCTTCGCGGTGGTATTTGCAGTATTTACCTGTTAAATGATCACTCAGAGAAAAAGTTGGAGGCCCGTTCACGTCTGTGTTAGCCGCCGCTGGGTCAATTGATGGAAACGCATAGAGAGGTGTGCCTGCGGAGGGAAAGCCCGACCTCACGCTCGCGGGGCGAAACTGGCCAAAACTCTCTCCAACGGAAAGCAGCGAAGGTTCGTCCAGGAAGTCGCTGGATTTGTCGCTTGGTGCTTTTGTGAAAAAAAAGTTGCTAAAGGGGCCTGAAAAGTCGGTAAATCTAGCATCAAGGGGGGCGTTTACACTGCCTGTAAATGCCCCCCCTTGATGACGGATTAGGAGCTGTCTGCACCAATTCATTTTGAAAGAGCGTCAGCCAATGGGCGACCATCTATACGCCATATTATCACCAGGCTTTATTATGTTACAGTTTTTCCTCCCCAGGTGACAGTCGCAGCCTTCCATAGCTGAGCATTAGAGAAAGGTACGTTTGTTTTCTACTCCAGCTGACTGTTACGAGCCGCCGCAGCGCGGGACCAACCTGCCTGCTGGGATCAAATTTCTCAAAAATGTAGTCGTGTCTCTCGACTTGTCCTTATTCCAAATCATACAGTGAAATTTTAAAAAAAACACGATAATAAATCCCGGTAGTGTGGGACTATCTAAGCCCTGCTCTTTCATATTGTCCAGTATTTTCTCCTAAACACCACAGTTTGTTTGTCAGTGAGTGAAACCACAACGTGTATTTGACATCACACAGTAAGAAGGAGGTTTGTGGGCCGTAATGTGCAGCTGTTCTGCCTTTTTTTACTCTTTAATTACACGACAAGAACAGAGTTGTTAACTCCCCCCTTTTTTTTTTGTGGAGGTGCCCCAGTATTTACAAAAATATAAATAAATAAAGTATCAGCTGTAGCCGGCCAGTATTTTATTAGTACCTGATTCATACGGTGAAATAACCCTGTGATTCACGGGCTGTATTGTAAAAGGTATGAGAAGCATTGGGCAGAAGTGTGTATGAGCAACACACCTGTAGTTTTCTGGCTACAGATACACACAGATAACTTTATCATCAGTAGAAATGATAATACTGATGATTACTGTAATTTCTCCTCTGAAGTCTATACCACCCCCCCCCCAAAAAAAGTAACTTGACAAATGATTAATTAAGCGTTTGTTTTTTTTTTAAATTTGCTTTTTATTGAAAAGAAAATTCAAAAACCCAAACATTTCCAAAAGGGCTTCTACTATAACTTAAAGCAACTAAATAGTTTGCCTTGATTCCAACTGACTCATATGTAGAGCAGTGACTAGAATCACAAGTGGAATGTTTTTCCGCCAATCTGAGCTTTGAAGAACAAATTAAAACTTTTAGTTTGCCTGTATTTCTTTCAGTTTCTAAAAATAAGCTGCTATTGCCTCGGTGAATTGGAGTTCGTCACCCGTGCGTTTATCTTTTTCTCCTCTTGGGACTGTGTGTACTCTGGCATCAGTCAAAAGTCGTCTTATCTCCAGTTTACGCAAACGCACGAGCGAGGAGTCTCACTGGAGCCAAGATAGATCACGTCACGACAGAGGGGGTTTTATTTAAAAAAATTTTTATACCTTTTACAACGAGGACGTGTTTGTTTTGGAAGCGGCTGATAGTAGTTCCAGGATCTCAATGTGAGCCGGGCCCATCGGTCTCTCTCTCAACAACAACTTGATGTACAAGGTTTCTTTTTACCGCAGACTATTTCGACGTGCCAGAGGAGCACAGATTCAGCCTGGAACGTTAATGATGGCTCTCTTTCATTCAAGTGTCCCGGCGAAGCAGCATGCACAAAGAAAGCATGAGCAACGGCTACAAACGTGACCTGTCACTTCAGTTTCACTTGGTGGGGGGGGTGGGAGGTGTTGCTGTTGAAGTTTTCACAAACCGATTTTTTGGCTGTTTCAGGTTACGCTGAGTAACCTTTGTTATGGTAAACGGTTTCGGTTACAGACCTGGTTGAGTCAACCGGGGTTAACCGACAGCGCTTGTCATACAAATGACTGTAAATTTCCAATGAGTGCGGGGTTGGGTGGACAAATTATGCCTGAAGAGGCGTCCGCTGTGCTTTTAATATATCATAATGTATTTTTACACCTACTTTGATCTCTGTAGTTTCGTTTCATGGTTTAGTTTTCAAGTCCCTGTCACCTGTAGAAATGAAATGTGCTTTGACATAAAGAAAGAATAACAATGTACAGACGGTTGACAGATGAAATGAGAGGGGAAACATGACCAATGCAGATGCTTCCATACACGTGCACTGCACGGTACAATAAAGCAGTTAACACCCAATCGTGCTCTGCGGCAGGTATAAAAATGCTGCGCGGGCCCAGTTGATTCTGGTTTTGTATCGAGACGGAAAGAGGAACGGGACCTAAGTGACTCCGAAAGAGGGTTCATCGCTGGGGCGGAGGATGGCGGGAGCTTCGGTCACAAAGACTGAACGGGAAACGCCTCCTCGGGCGACCGAGGATGTCACTGCAGGACGTGATCGGACCGCGTCAGCAACGACAGTCCGTCGACAGTTACACAGAGAGGGATGTTGTAGCAGGGTTGCACTGCATAAACAACTCGTTACAAAGACGAATGCACATTGGAGAGTTCAAAGGTGCTAAAACCACAGGCCCCAGCTCTACAGAAATGTGGGGAGAAAGTGATACGGTCAAATGAGTCACCCTTCACCATGTTCTCGCCACGTGGGCGAGACACCCTACGTCAAGAGAACGGTACGGGCCTGAATGCCTGGACCCATACAGGGAGGGGATCCGGTGGCTCTGTGATGCTGTGGGGGGGGGGCTGTTTCGCTGGCATGGTTTGGGTCCACTTGTTCCCTTAGAGGCAAGGGTCACCCCAAATCAATAAAAAGTTGTTGTGAGTGATCCCTTGATGGGACTGGAGTCCTCCGGGATGACAATGCCCCCGTCCATAGGGCACGAGGGGTCGCTGAACGGTTCGATTAGTGTGAACACGGTGTGAATCATACGCTACGGCCTTCACGGTCACCAGATCTCAACCCAGTCGAGCACCTGTGGGAGATTCTGGACCGACGTGTTCGACGGTGCTCTTCACCACCGCCATCAAAACACCAATTGAGGGAATATTTTTGGGAAGGAGGGTGTTCATCGCTCCAGCAGGGTACCGGACACTTGTAGGATCAACGCCAAGGAGCACTGAAGCTGTTCTGGCGGCTCGTGGTGGCCCGACACCTTACCGAGAGACTTTATGTTGGTTTTTTCCTTTAATTTGTCATCCGTTTATAAATATATCGGACGGGATTCTAAACATTAAA
Organism: Xiphias gladius; assembly: GCF_016859285.1. Lineage (NCBI taxonomy): Eukaryota > Metazoa > Chordata > Actinopteri > Istiophoriformes > Xiphiidae > Xiphias > Xiphias gladius. The sequence goes on along the minus strand of NC_053415.1, from coordinate 25,262,250 downwards.
TTCCTTCCAGTGATGTAGGAACGCCAGTGTCCTGTATGTCTAAGCGGCATTTCCCTCGGCTTCACGTGCTCCACCACTCTTCACCTCCTTTTCTGCTGTAAATCTCCTCTGCTCACACTTAACGGTCATCCTCGCTGCTCCTCTCCCTCCTCCCTCCTCCTCCTTACAACACGGTCCAGAGAACGTCGATGATCACCTGAATTTATGTTTGGCTGTTTTTCTCTCCCCTCCTGTCCTTGTGTTTGCTCCTCTCTCTTTCTCTGCAGGTCAGCGAAGGTTTTTTTTTTTTTTCCTTGCTGCAGATCTGCTGAAAAACCCGGTGGCATCTCTGAGTCATGAGCAGTAGTTACTTACTGTGACAGAGCGTCGCCTTTGTGGACATACATCTGACTTGGCATTATCCTCACCGCATCGCTGGGAGCTGAAACCACATTTAACTGCTCCCACATCTACTAGCAGACTAAAATATATATATTTTTGTATCCTTATGTTTTTGTATTTTGGCATTCAAAGTGACGAAATCAATATTTGGAGCACCTCAGCAATATTCAGGACGCCAGAGCGTCCACCCTTCGGCTTCACCTCAGCGAAACACTTCGGCTGAACCCTGCTGATTTCAACGTTAGCATCTTCCCAGTTTTCTGCCTCCGCCACTACTCATGCGGTCTCAGTTGTTTCAACTTTCCACCTCCTGTGTGCTCGCAAGGTGCTCGTCGTGAAGAGGCGGAGATGACATCCCAGAACGTCTTCGCCTCAGTCCTTTTACGCAACTTGGCCCAAGGATAACCATCACTCCCCCCCCCCGGCAGCACTCGCGGACCGACGCACTCCCGGAACACAGAGCCCGAGCCCTGGCTTCAGGCAGTATGGGAGACGGGAGCTGGGTATGTCTGAGCCCGGCTGAGTTCACCCAGCTGCAACAGTACAGCGAGTGTGAGTACAGCTCCGGATTTGGTTTTGCTTCTTTGTGTGTGGGAGATTGTGGTGCGGATGATGAGTTTCTGATCCGAACAGCACGAGTGTGCGCATATGATGCCCAGTTCTTACCTACTTTTTTATGCCTTCAGTTTTGTCTTTTGTCTTTGCAAGCCGGAAGTCTGACGTGTCGTTTTGTCAATTTAACAAAATATGAAGCTGCCAGGAACCAGAAACACGAGATAAAACACAACGATACACCAACATATGAAAACCTACAGATCTTTAGTCATAATCACTCGAAAATACTATGGAACAGTTCAAAGTTGTGAACATTGTTTTTCACTATTTGTATACACACACAACAGAACCAGGAAATAACACTAATGTTAATTCACATTAAAGTGATTTTTATCCCAGCTCGCATGACATTGCAAATGACTGAAAATAGGAATAAGTCTGGTCCACAGACGTTAACGACGTGTTGTGTGAAAGCCCAGCATCAGCACAACTGGTTTTCTCAGCTTGTCTCCGCACGATATATAAATAAAGTGATGTTACTATAAATAAAACACGTTCAGTGTGTTTACCAGTGACTCCAGAGGCCTAAGTGGGTCTGCCGTCCAGGAGGCTGTGTAAGCGCTGTTCACACATCCGTCAACTGTAACTGACGAACGATCAAATGTTAGACTGACTTTATGAGCAGTTTCGTCGTGTTCACGTGGCAGTCGGCCAAGCATCGAGCTAAACAGTGTCAGACGATACCATGGACGCAGTAGGTCGTAATCAGCCCGGCACTAAGCAGCACAGGCTACAGGTGAATGAACACAAGCAGTTTGGGTTTCGAAATTATTTCATTTACCTACCCGTGCCAAGCAAATGCACATTGGAAATGTCCATTCTGAGTCGCAGTGCGGGCACCGAGTTGACGCTGTGAATCAATCGAAAACCCTAAACGTCAGTATGACAACTTTGATCCTTCGCCAGTAAAAGTCAAATGATTGATCATCATTTGTTTTTGATGGCGCTCTCGCGTGACCCACGCTTCAGCGGTGATCGGATCTTGAACCGTTTAAAAAAAAAAAAACGTGTATGAATTTCAACGGGATTATGCAAACTGCGAATATTCTGTTTCCTCGTCGTCCCGCTGCGCTCGCCTTCCTCAGCGGCTTGCCCGGTTTGTCAGCACCACAAGTCCCAGTGCCACCTCCCCAGCACACCGCGATGAGGAAGATAAGACTGGCTGCTGCAGGTAGAACATCCGTAGCAGCATAGTGCCCACATTGAAAGACCTGAGCCTCCTCTGACAGGACAGCCTGCTCTGTCCTCTCCCGTGGGGGGGGGGGGCAAAACAAGCTAGACAGTACAGTTCATCACAGAAAGCATCTCAGCCAGCAGGTTGATCCCGGTCCCGGTGAGCCGCCGTCTCACCTGGCTGGTCGTCACGGCTGGGGCGGTTGGGGATGCGGTCGGGGTGGGACTGTCCACTGGGCTTGGGACCTCGGGGACGGGTGGGGTCATGCCATTGTCCTTTTGGGAGTGGGTGGTGGGCAGAGAAGGAGATGAGGAGGGCGGATAGGGAAGGAAGGGAGGAAGGGAACGGGGGATTAGAGGGAGAGAGTGGCTGGTGGGGGGTTGGGGAGGAGAGGAGAGGGAGGGGTCGGAGGGTTGCGTAGTCATGATCATCAGTCTGTCAGTGACACTAGTTCACTCCTGGGACGCCGCCTTTCACAGATTAACACAGAATCGCTCTAAAATCAAAGCCAGTGTGGACGTTCAGCCTGGATCTTTGTTGTCGCATCAATCTTCCGTGTTTTTTATTTTTTTTTTCTTTTTTTCCCCCCTGAATGCCACTTATTAGCCCGCCGGATTAGCGTCGTGCCGGTCTCTCTCCCCCCCCGGCCAGCAACCGCATTTGCTAGTCAAAAGAGCATCTGTCCTCTGGTTCCTCGTGTCTGTCAGTGCGGATGATGAATAGAGTATTACTCTCTCACACAAGCTAGTCTGTTGAGGAATAACTCAATCATGCATAAATCATCCTTTTATGGACCCGTATAGGAAGTAAAACCACAACAGCTTATGTCAGATTCACTGGTTGACCGGGAGGTCGCTGACCAGGGGGGAGGCTCTAACTACTCAGCTCTGATGGAGTAAACGGCCACTGAAGTGGTTGATCTTGACTGTGTCGACTTGTACCTACAGAATGAGCGTGGCTGCCCACCCAGGCAGTGGATCGTCATGTAACTTAACAGCTATGCAGGCGGGAGGATGATGATGAACTTGTTTCCGAATGAGCCAAAGATCGAAATCCACGCAATGCCAACATTTCGCAAAACGTCTGGGTCTTCCCTTCGATGGTTTAACACTGGATTCTAATTCTAAAACTTCATCAAGCGTCCACCTCTGTAACTCAGTCGGCAAAACAGTGGATCCGCACTGGATAACAGGGCCCTTCCCAGCTGCCAACAATGCAAGATCAATATGTAGATATATTATCATAAGGGGTCCACTTGACGTGTCTATCCCTACCTAACAGGCACAGCCTAGAATTTAGTGGTATTTCATGATGCAATCACAGCAACATGAGCCACGCAGACCAAAGCATATGCGAAAAACCCACCTCTTAGCTTGTTACAGTGCCAACACAAAACTGACACATCGATGTTCATTTCATGCATCTTCACCGGGGTGTAATAAAAATCCTATGCAGGATCTTAGAAAGGATCAGTTGTATGGACGCTTAGTGCTCTTTAAAAGATTTCTATTTGGCATGTTGCCATTTCAGCCAGACATTGTCCATGTTTTCAGATGTGTCTGTTCCATGTTTTTACCGTTATTAGGACTAGAACCTAGTTCAGAAGAGGCTGTTTAAGACCCCCCCCCGGGTAGAATTAATCAGGCGTCTTATTTTGAAATGTCTGAACAGATGAGTGGCCCCAATCGCTGTTGCAGTTGCGTAAATAATGAAACGGATCGTTTTCAAAGAAATGATATATCAGATGTCCCCTTTGCATGCCATGACTTAAGTACGTCCCCATTACAAGAAGCAAGCAAGAACGCCCCCTCCTTTCAGCGCTAGCCGCTTTGTTATCCTCACACTTCTCCAAAACGCTTCCTCCACCTGGCTCCTGATAACGCGAGCGAATTAGTTCGAAATAAATAATTAGGCTACTGAAGACTTTCACAAATACGGAACAGGCACATAAGTGATTATTTATTTTATTTTAATTTGAAAAAAGAAAAAGAAATTAATTTATCCACAAAGCAACGCAACAACCTACAAATCAGTAGACTAATATTCCGTACAGAGGCTCTGTTCACACCTGGTACATGTACCCGGACTAGCTCGTGTACTCAGGCTACATCCTCTGTCTGAGCTGCCCCAGACCGTGACTTCAGCATCGCACATGTTGGTCTGCGACCCGGTCGCTTACGGCGCCGAAACGCAAACGTCGGGGGGCGAGAAAATCTCACCGTTAGCCTTTTAGCTGCTAACCTGCAGCGGGTTGCGTCGTCTTGTGTTCTCATGGTCCGGCACATGAAGTCATAAAATATTTTTCATTTTCTATGGGTTACTGTCGCACGTCGACGTGCGTCCAGCGAAGAAGGAGGAGGAGGAGGAGAGGAGCGAGTGGCAGGCCGGATTAAACCGCTCCATAACGCTGGCCAGAAATAGACGTATGTTAGATCACATGGTGACACGTTACTTTAAGTCCCCCTGCTCAGCATTTATAAGCCCTGTAGGGACAGCTGTAAGGGCAGTTTTAGTGTTTAATAATGAATAGTATTTTATATTATTACAGTGATATTTTTATTTTGCTCCATTATTTATGAACTTGTCAGGGTAGCGCAGCTTAACGGCCACCTGTAGGTCACACTGCACCGCACGGGTCAAGACCCCGTGCAGGAGAGGACGCCAAAACGAAATCATCAAGGGTAACCCCTCGCCCCATTCACGTTGCTGTAGTCCAGCAGGTTTTTTTTTTTTTCCCGGTGTATGAGTCAGGTTGCGCTGCAGAGGGACCATAATCGAAACATGACAAATCCCCCCGCAGGCTGGGACGGTCTCATTTTCACCGACGGTGAGCAGCGGAGAGACAGGAAGGCTTGTGTATCAGCAGCCAATCAATCAAGGACTTAATGAAGGACACCGGCTGTGCCTTTCTGTAGAGACGGGGGTCTGTGAGGGAGCAGAAGGGTTAGTGTCATTAATAAGCCATATAATCAAATAGAACTAAAACAATCAATTGACTAATCAGTCACAGCCATTTTGTTCACTGATTAATCATTTGAGTGTGTTTTTTTTTTTTTTTTTTTACCGGATTTAGCTTCTCAAATGTCAGGATATGATGGTTTTCCCTGTGTTGTGGCGGTAAAGTGAATATCTTTGTGTCTTGGAAATGTCAGCACTGGGGCTCTGGGAAACTGACATAACGATTAATCAATCAACAGAGAAGACAATCAGCAGATTAACCGAGAATGAGAACGATCATTAGTTTCCGTCCTAATATAATCAGTCAGAGCTAAAACAATTAGTTTATTCAACAGAAATGACTCAACAGCAAGGATTTGCTGATTTAATCTGTTTTATAAGATTGTAAACTGAATTAGAGCTGCACCGATTACTCGGTTAATTTATTAATCTATTGACCGAAAAATACACGGCATCTATTTTGATAATTGATTATTTGTTTTAATTATTTTTTCAAGCAAAACTGCCAAACCTTCCCCACTTTCTTTTACATGTGATGGTAAATCGTTGGACAAAACGAGCAAGTTGATAACGTCGCCTTGGATTTGAGGAAATCGCTATTTTCTGTCATTTTATAGATCAAACAATTAATTTATTATTGAGAAAATTACCGTCAGATTCGTCGATAATTAATTTTAATTGTTTAAAAACCTCAAGCTGAAGGGACAGATGGGATTTCAGTGGCATTCCTGGTTTTGTGACTTTTTGTGAAGCAGTTCATTTCATTATGGAAAAATCCGTAGATATTTTTTCGTTCCGATGGTTTGATCATTTTCCAGAGCTGCGACGTTTAGTCGATTAATCGAGTAGTCGATCGCTACCGAATGATCTGCAACTGTTTTGAGTCGGTAATTTCCTTCAAGCAAAAAACGCCAAATTTGACATTTTACCGACACAACAATAAATAAATGATTTTATAAAATAGTGCATCTGATAGGGAATTTTTTTCTTTCATGCTTGAGGATCAGCGACCGTGCGGGGAACAAGTCTCTGGATCTCTAGTCACGTTTCTCATCTTACCTGAGGCTGCACCTCCCCCATTACTGCTCGTCCCCTCCGGTCATTGCGGACGTCTAATGAGGCAGAGAAACAGGGAAGCGATACAGGCTGCAAAGCTGCTGGGAACTAAAAACGATGGTTGATTGAGAGAGCTAACATGAGTGTGTGTGTGTGTGTGTGTGTGCGCAGGTGAGTGCGTATGGTAATGGTGGTGGTGGTGGTGGTGACGTGCCCCCGTGTACCCATGTACATTTGTTGGACAGATGATTGTGGGAGGACGTCATCACAGTTTTTCGACAGGGGCTTCAGAAAGTTTTCCCACTTCACGTTTTGCACGTTTCATTGCTGTAAATTTGAATGCAAATGGAACAAATTGCCAGTTTCGCCCATCAATCTACACTTAATTACCTATAATCACAAAGTGAAAGATTTGAAAGATCAAAAACCGAAATCTCCCATTTCCAAAAGTGTTCAGAGCCTAAATTCAGTGCTTTGTAGAAGCCCCTTTGGCAGCAGTTCCAGCTCCCAGTCCTATATGGTGAGTCTCTACAAGCTTTGCTCACCTGGATGTGGGCAGTTTATCCCGTTCTTCGCGGCAGATCCTCTCGGGCTCCGTCGGATTGGATGGGAGGCGCCCGCGAACTGCCGTCTTCAGGTCTCGCCACAAACGTTCTGTGGGGTTCAGGTCTGGGCTTTGTGCCGGGCCAGTCGAGGACAGCCGGAGACTTGTCCCGAAGCCGCTCCAGTGTCGTGTACGGCCTTACGCTTTGAGTCGCTGTAATTGGTTACTCAGTTTGACCGGACGGAAACCTCGAGGAGGAGTCCCGGTGGTTTCACACGTATTGAGGCCCCCGTGCTCCTGGGAGCACTGGAAGCTTTAGAAGTGGTTTTATACGCTTGCCCTGATCTCTGCCTCACCACAGTCTTTATCCCGGAGGTCTACAGAGAGTTCCCTGGACTTCGTGTCTCGGTTTTTGTCCTGACAGGCCGTGTGAATTGTGGGACCTTATATACGCGCAGGTGTGAGCCTTTCCGAACTGTGTCCAGTCAGTTCAGTTTATCACATGCGAACTCCAGCCAAGTTCCAGACACGTCTGAAGGATAAATAAAGCGAAGAGGATGCATCTGACCACAGTCTGGAGCGGAAAGAGCAAAGGGTCTGAATACCTCCGTGAATAAGAGATTTCAGCTTTTTATTTTGATCATTTTTTCACTTTGTCATCATGGATTATTGATTTTACCCTTTTTACAATTAAATCGACGGCAACAATAAAGAAGGTTAAGGGATCTAAACACTCTCTGAAGCCGCTGTACGTGTGTGTTGAATGAATATGGGATTACCATCTAAAAACCCTTTTACCTGTAACTAACAGAGCCGGCTCAGCTCCACTGGTGCAACTGACGCTTCCTGGTACATAAGATGTATTTATCAGGGCGTCCGTTAACGAGGTGCAGCACGTTTCTTCAGTCCCGAGAAAGCATTTCATCCAAAGGGACACTTTCGACTAAGAGATATGGTTATAGAAGCTGCTCGAGGCAGTGTTTTCGGTGTGAGCGCAGCGTGATGGGGCAAGGTTTTCTTCAGCGAGTCGGGTTGTATCAAAGCAAACACATTGCTGTAGATGTAATAATAAAATAGAGTTGTGTTTTTTTTTTCCCTCCCTTTCTTCCTCAGACTCCACAAAGAAGCTGAAGGACGTGCTGGAGGAGTTTCACGGAGAAGGAGTCCTTTCCAAGTACAATCCAGAGCAGGTGTGTCTGCACCACAGCTCCTTACTCCATTACCCTTTATCCGCTTTCATCTTCCTTTTTTTCTTTTCTCTTCTCCGTCTCACTCACACTCTGACACAGCTACCGTCACACGCACACGGAGTGACGTTATCAGGGCCTCTGATTCAGTGTAATATCGGTCACGGAGATGCTTAGTCACTCCCCCCCCCACCCCATTTTTAGATAAAGGCTGTGACGGAGACGCTCCCCCAGCATCAACTTTGGCGCCTGACGTCAGCAGATCAGCTCCCAGCTGTGCTGTAGACTGTTTTTTTGTACTGTCGTCTGGACTTTGGACAGTGCCTCTAATTTCTTGGCTTTTCTTCAGCGTCGACGCTCGTCTCTCTTCACATACTCTCTCTCTAACACGCAGTATCACCCGTCCAGCATTTGACGTGAGCCTTGGGTTCGGTTGCCGAGGCCCCGTAAAGTAAACTAGACACTTGCCAGTTACTTGTACCTTTTTTGTACATGATTTGATCCTGGGTGAAACACTCAAGGGAAGCGGTGTGAGCAGATTCAGAGTCAGAATTTCAACTTTGCCCCCCCCCCTTTTTTTTTTTGTTTTTTTTTGTCTTTGTCGTCTCACGGTGTAAAGGCATTTTAGCCAGCCAGCTAACCAGGGAGCGTTTGAAACGGACCGACGTGCTTTGTTCTGGTTGTCTTATTGGTTGTCACCTTTAGCACCGACAAAGTTTTGATAGCAGAGGACCGAACACTAATGTATTTACATTACTGGTGTTTCAGATTTTTTTTTTAGTGGTGGAAATGTTGAGCCCTAACAGTTATTTACTTTTTAACCACTTTTGCTAAGAAATCTTCCAGGAGATCCTGTAGAACGTGTTAAAAGTTGACTAATTATAGTGACTCAAACGCTAAAAACCTAAACCTTTCAGTTTCGGCCCAGTTTTATTAAACGGCTCGACGTCTTTTCACCTGCACATCAGCAAAACCAAGCTTGCTGGGCTGCACTGTCCTCAGCTGCTCCCACAATAAACTTCACAACGAAGTCCGCAAGCCTCCGTGAAAATAATTTTCACCTCACGCTCTGTCTAAAAGCGTGATCTCTGCATGCGTCTCACCCACCGCCGCGTTATTCTGCTGCAGGCCGGAAATTCTGTTTTACCACATGGATTTTATGAAATGTCGCATTTCGTCTGATAATGGTCCGAGAAGTTACGGAATGTAAATTTGTTGATTTATAATCATAAACTGGAAAGTAGCGCCGAGTAGTCAAGCACCATTTTTACATCCAGAGAGGTCGGACGACTGTGGTGCATTAATGTGTTGGTTTTTTTTGTTTTGTTTTGTTTTTTAACACAGCCTGTCATCATCAATTTTACATTAGTGTTTTGAGAATGAATTTACATTTATTTAGCATAATTAAATAGTCGTTTTGTATGTAGGAGGGGGCAGTTTATGGCTGCAATCAGCCCGGTCTCATATAATGATGAAAAAATAAAAATGCGTTGGATTTCACCATCGATAGAGAGCACAAGACAGACATCAGCCAGATTTGTACGCATAGTAAGTTCTCCGTTGTGTCCGGTATTCTTCTTCCTAGTATCTCCGTCCTCTTTACATGTGTGTATTATATTTTCCTTTTTCTTCACCCCTCCTCCCTCTTGCTCCTCTCTTCATTATCTCCTCCACTCGGCCGTGAGCCTCTCCTCAGTGTTTGTGATGACATGACTGAAAGCCCGGCGGGACGTTCGGCGCCACAGGAAGCAGAAATTTATGTTCACGCGGGATTTCTGAGACCACACTGTCCCTGTACCTGGCGCCACGGTGACCACCGCGGCCCTGCTCCTGCCATTTATCAGTGCTCACGTGTGTGTGTGTGTGTGTGTGTGTGTGTGTCTGTGTGTGTACATGTACCTCCAATGACTCATCGGTCCGTTGTGCCAGCTGTAGTGGAATCTGCTCAGCCAGCTGGTGACAAAAGAAGACTGCGACCTTTCTTCCCACTCAGTGCTTTTATTAGACTTATTTTAAGCCAAAGTACGTTCCTGCCTCCTCCGAAGGAGTTTGAAAAACTGCTTAAAGACAACAGATAAAAATAAAAGAACAGATTAGCAAACAAAGACTCGCGCCATAACTCTCAATGACTGATGGGTGGCTGGGAGACGGCGGCTGTTCCCTTCACAGCAGTTAAGGACTCTACACCAGATGTGACGCATTTAACACTATGTCATTTAGCTGGGCTCTGTTTTTGTAGCAGAGACTGATCATGCCTCATTTAAAAAAAAAGAAGAGTCAAACATGGTCAACGCAAAGCCTTTTGAAAGCACGTTGTTTTAGGGGAGGTGCACCCAGAGGAGCAGGCCCAAAGGAAATAAAACTTGAATAGAGACCAAACCATTCAAACCAAATGAAGAAGAAAATTAAACAAAGTAATGTGAGGCACATTTCTAGAACTTGTCTCTTATTTATCTTTGTTCAATTTCAATTTTAAAAATGGCATGAAAACCTGATTAAAACAAATCAATAACACAAAAATCCATATGAAAATTGGATTATAAAAATGCTCCTTGGAGCACAAACACTATTTTTGTTATTACCTTGACTCACTGGTGTGTGATCTGCAGCTTTCTCTGTATCTTTCCCCTCATTTTCTATTTTAGGAAGCATTTTTTTTCTCTCTGTCCTCGTTGCTTTCCTATAAATTATGGGAAACAGTGTCTGTTTGCATCAGGATCCATGCATTTGGATCAGTGGGACATTTTTTTTTTGTGAAAATCAGTTTCCCTTTCAAAAACTTTGACATTAAAAAAAAAAAAAGAAGTTAAGCTTTAAGCTAAAGTGCACCAAGGATCCCAGGTTCTTATCCTCCTTTGTTCATGTCTGGCCTATAGCCCGTCTCAGACTGGTCAGGTGATTGCAGTTTACGTCAAATGCAATTCTCATTTTTCAGTCTGATAACATTGTTCTTCAGACGGGCAGATCTACTCTGCCAGACTGGGATCTAGACGGGACAGTAGCCCCCAGTAGTCCTTCCTTTTAATGCCAAGAGGAAGTCAATCAAATCAGTCCGGCAGCCTTGCCAAAATGAGAAAAAAAAAAAAAAGATTAAACGAACCATGTAAATGTGTCATGGCTGCCCTCGGGAGATATTTACAGACTGGCAGCCTTGAATCTGAGCCCGCTCACAGGGAATATAATCGTCGCTCAGACTCTGGGGTAAACGTGTTTTCCAGGGGGACCAGAATTTCCACAAACGCACGTGGGTGTACTTACATTCAAGGCAGTCTGTCAAACTATGAACACAGCTTTTTTCTTTTTCTTCAGTCATCACATATAGTCCACCTGTAGCGTATGCGAAAAGACCGCGCGCGTGTGTGTGTGTGTGTGTGTGTTTTCTATGGCATGCGTGCACATCGGCATATTTGTCTCAACCTGACGTGCTAAACGAAGCGCAGCGAATTAAAGCCTCGTGGTTTATTTGGCCAAATAAGGAGCGGCGAGTGATATGAATAATGCCTGGCTGGCTTTGGGAGCTCTCGGGGTCAGTTCAACCGTTTGGAGCTGAGGGACGAACCTCATCACGGTGTGTTGTTCCACGATGGGCGTCGGTTGCAGCCGCTCCAAACCTGCCGAACAGGAGCATATTAGAAGCATATTTCCACTAGGTCTTGACGTGCTTAAGGGATCGGCTTTACTTTGTCCTATTTTGGTGTGGAACCAGATGTTCCCTGGGAGGATGAGGGTTTAGGTAGACCGTGCTACAGCCTCATTATGTTTGCTTAGTTTATATGCATTTACTCGCACCAGATTCGGAAATCTTGACCACATACAAGGCACCAGAAGCTGATTTGGCAAACGCTCGTGATACTGATGCGATTCCTTCCCCCGGGAGCATATGTAAAAATAAATAGTTGACCCAGACTGACATGACAACATGACCAGGGGTTCACGCAGGGAAAAGGAGAGTTTGAGCGTACCCATGAATGAGGACATGTCCTGAGAGCAGTAGCTGCGGTATCTGTTACAAAAAGAGAACCGTCGGGTGGTCCTGGGTAATGGGTCACGGGGCTTTGGCAGAATAAAGTTTAGTGAACTCAGTGGTGGGGGTCACACGTCAGTCATTACATTATGCACCGGCTCAAACGTTTTGGATTTATTAACGGACTGATGAGACTTGAAAGTGGCGAGCAGATGTACTCGGGGGCCTGGCTGAGACCCCCCCCCCTCCAGAGCTGAGCCAGCTGAGGTCCTGGAGACTAATGGTGGTGGAGAAATGGGAAGACGACAAACGGATGATAAAAACATAGATGTCTGTACAAGTTTGATGTGGCTGACCTGGGTGTGGCTTCGGAAAAACAGGGCAATAAACTGATAATGTGGTTTCACAAAGAGATGGAAAATTGCACAATTGTTTGATCCCGAGGTTCGAATTTTCATTTTTTTCATCCAGAAAATCGTGGAAATAAAATCCGCCCATCCTAATCAACTCTAATCAACCAACTCTCATTACAGAACCTAAGACATAAATACCCGTGACATAAAACCGCAGATAAAACAAAGTAAAACTACTGAGTATTCCACAATAAAAGTCTAGTGGTGAAATGTTTGAGAATTAACAAGAGTGGGACAAGTACAGGGCAGAATTTTTGACTTCAGATGGTAGGAAAAGCACTGGTGTAACTACCAACATTAAGGCTCAAGGTCATTACTTTAACAAAACAACAAAACATTGCTAAGAAGGACACATTACCATTACTATTTTCACTGGTGGTGTTGTAGTCTTTGTAGTCGACTTCCACAGGATGTCACGGAGCTTTTGGCTTCATTTAACCAATGAACCAATTTTGATGAGGGTTGTCCCTTCAAAAAATAGCTTGAACAAATAAGGATTAGCATCTTATTAGTTGCACGAGTACACAGTGAATTTGGTGAAATTGCCACAGATCAAATACTTGTTTTCTGTTTTGTTTTTTAATATAAAAACTGAAAGCTCAAACTCTGACGTACGGTGTTCTCGATGCTGTAGTTTTTTTGGCGTCTGCTGGCGCATGAGATGCGATTCATTTCAACATAATGAGCAGAAACGATTAAACCGTATCTAGCTTTCTGCGTGGGCTTCTCCAAGTGAACCGGAGTTCAGCTGCAAAACTCACGTCTTCCGTCCAACATGCTGCTTTAATCAGCCAAACAGAGCTTTGACAACGGCTCTGGTTATCGCGGGTGTGTCCGTACGTTCTGCCGGGGAGCCGGCATTCGAATAACTACCATCATAAATGTCGTGCGGGTGTTTGATGAAAAAGTGACGCGATGAGACCCTTTTCTCAAACGTCGAACTGTGGGACCAGATAGCTTCAGCCACGGCTGAGTGGGCTTGGGTGCGTGCAGCACAGTAAGAACCAGACAGTCCCTGCAGAAAGGAGGAGCAGCCAGCCTGGTCTGCACCCCAACCACCACCACCACCACCACCACCACCAGCAGCAGCAGCATCTTCACTGAAGATGTTACCTCACACAAAGTAGCTAACCCCTTCTCTTCTTCTACCCACTCCTCCCTCACTCTTTCCTCCTTCCTCCCATCCTTACCCCCTCCTCCTTTCTCCTCCTCACTGTTCCAACTGTTAAAACAGAAGCAAGACGTTCTCAACCAAGTAAGCCTCAGCCCGGCGGGCTCTGCATGCTGTGTGGTGTCTGTGTCGGCAGACTGCATGCACATTCTGTCCACTAACATAGCATAGCCCCGCCTTATCCACTACAGATGGTCAGTCCCCCTGCCAGAGGGGGGACAGGGCCAAAGGTTGTGGGGTCCTTGAGTTGAGTGCTACTGTGCATCCGCCACATGGCTGTGAGAGGGGCAGCTGAGGGAGGGTGGGGGTTTGCAGGAGGTGAATGGAAGGGTCATTACATTTATGTATTCAGCACTACAACTCAGGAATGTTGATATAACATGTGTTGCCATTGCATTGTTTTCTTTACATTGTTTTTTTTTTTTTTTTTCTGTAAAGTCATGAAGCCTCCAAACCCCAAGGCTTTATCGGGACGCAGCTTCCAGCACCTCCATCCTGCCCTCGCTAACCTTAGAGAGATGTTTTTTTGGCGGTCAGTTGACTGGTCTGACAGACTCTGTGCTTCTGACATTTTGCTGACCTTTAAACCAGGACATGCTATGAAATCTATAAAGAATGTTTTCATTTAAATGGCTTAAAACCATATTGTCATTACGCTGTTTCATATATATATTTATTTTTCTTTAAAGAAGAAAAACTGGCATGTCACCACAAATCAAGGCTGCAGACTTTCATTTCAGGGCAGATCAACTTGAATTGAATGTTCGTCACATTTTTCTCTTTTCTCATTGTTGTAATAAACTAACCGTCCATCCGTGGTCGCTGTAAACTTTCTGCAGAAGTGTACCTCGGTAATTCTGTTAACCTGTTTGCTCTTTCCTTCCCCATGCAGCCCATTGACTATGAGGGCTTCCAGCTCTTCATGGCCACTTACCTGGAGAATGACATCCCAGAGGAGCTGTGTCAGCACCTCTTCACCTCCTTCAAGAGCAAGACGGGAGGCTGCTCCCCCGATCAGTCTCAAGCAGGAACGAGCTTACTGGGTAGGCTGCATGTGTTTGTCGTGGTCGCGTCTTTGAACCCCACTGATCGCTTAATTTAAGTCATAATCCTTCACATTTCATGTTTTGTTTTTGCTGCTACAACACAGCAAGGATCCAGTGACCACCCTGATCTGTCTGTTCTTAACGCGCGGTGTCGGGCGGGTCTTTCCTCAGGTGTTCACAGCCGTTTCATCCATGCGGTTTCGCTTTGAAATCCAAGTCTTCCACAGATGTTTTGATGCAGCAACTTCCCTCCAGAAGCTGCTGTATCAAAACCCTTCTAATAATGCTTTATATTATGGGTCCTGTACATATTCCAGCTAATTTCCTGGACGTTTTCCTCATAACTTCCCAAACATTTGCCGGTATTTAGCTGTTAATTACTACGACACTACTAAGAAAGACCTAAGCAATTTGGTACCAATTGTTTTTCTACTTCATCTGTCTTTTTTTTTTCTTCTTTGCCAATTCCTTTAGTGTCAGTGAGAGAACCAAAAGAGACAAACAAAACAGAGAACATTAGTGAAAGATTCAGTGAGGGATTTACTGGCCACGGAGCCAGACGAATACGAGTATTTTTACCAACTTGGAACCGGATCCAAAATGGAACCCGTCCCTGGCTTTGTTGGTGGCCTTCCCTTGAGAATACATCCCTTGTGTTCAAAGAGTTCGATCAGTTGGCCTTTCCTTGCTCTAGTTTTCTTGGCGGGTGAACATCCTCAACAGAAGATACATGAGAGTTGCTCGGTTAGACAACAAGACAGGTCAACAAAAAACAGAAAAATATTGCGAGATTGCATGGATGGCCTCTTTCACCTGATTGTCTCTTTGCAAATTAGTCTATATTGACTCCCTCTCTTTGAAAAAAAAGTCAAACTCCACACTGAGAGGAGCAGAAGACAGGCGTCCTCCGGCCGCTGCAGGTAGTCTCTAGCACCGAGCTCTGTGCGGTAACCAAACCGTGCCCGCCTCCGTCCTTCCATGCGAGTGCTGCGTGGGCCCTGGCACTGGGCTCTGCCTGTCTGCTCCTCACTGCAGAGCAGCTGAGGAGACAGATGGACCGTTCAATTAGAAATCTATTTCCGTGGTTTAATGCTCGTAAAAGTAAGAGGCAACAAACGTGGAGAGGCTAAATGCGGGCGACGGCGTTCCGGTCTCTCAGTTAGCTTAGCTTGTAGCCTCCCAGCTCGGACTTCATCCACAGACCTCTGTTGCATGTCATCCCTGTCCCTCTCAGTGTCGCCCCTCTTGTCCGTCTTCACTGTAAATGATCTGCTGAAAGCGGTGATGATGGCAGAGTCATCTTTTCCTTACTGGTGTATTGTGAGCTGTTTGACTCTCAGAGGAGGGGGTTTGCCTGTTAGCGTCCTTAAAAATTAATGCTACGTGTCAACACGAGTCAATGAAGCCCATGAACAATGAGGGGGGCAGTTTTATCGGCCTACATCTTATTTTCATTAGCTATTAATGTGGCAGTTAATTTCTAAATGAATTAACAACCATTAGTCCAGAACCCAACGATATTCAGTTTGTTATTATATGTGACAAAGAAGCAAATGTTCACATTTTAAAAGCTGAAATCTGAGAATGTTTGGAATTTGTGCTTGAAAAATGACTGAAACGATCAATTTAAAATATCAAAATAGTGATCAGACGATCATAGAAGGCTGCGTAATTTTCCATTGACTGACCACTTGTTTCAGCTCTGGGCAGTTTATCAGGTTATGATGTGAGGTCAGGAGCAGAAGTTGAATTGAAACTAATCCTACGGCGCCTTTTCTGCCACGATATCCAGCTACGCTAAATGCACATCGTACAAAATAAATCTCGATCATTTGCAGATTATTCTGCCCCCGATTTGCTCCTGGTGGATATTCCCTCTGCTCCTCCAGGTATAAACAAGTTAAACAGCCGAGTGTGTGAGCAGCCCCGGCTGCTTCTGTGTGGATCAGCAACACAGACCTGGAGCAGGAGGCTCGGACACGAGTGACACACTGAGTATAATGAACTCACTCGAAAAACTTTCACCCGGGGATGATCAGGGAGTTCAGTGGTTGAGGTGGAGTCTGCAGCCGCCTCAGCGTGTGTTTAGGGTGCTCAAGTTCCCACAGCCAGACAGCTGATAGAGCCTGCGCTGCCACCTGCTGGCGATCGCGAGTAACCTGGCTGCACTGGTCAAACCCCTTTTCGTGTCTTCCAGTGATGTTTTCACTGGCTGTCGTCTTTCATCTTGCACTAGGTCGGAACAAAGACACAGATAAAATGAACAATATTGCCACCGACTGTGTTGCCTGGACAACCGTAGAGAAAGTTCCACAATATGTGATGGGTCGCTTTCCGCCTCCCGTCTTCCTGTCCTACAACATACTGTACAATAAAGGCCTCTGTTATGTCCACTAATACGATGTAGCTTTCTGCTCCTGCAAAAAAAAAAAGGACTTTTATTTTGATGTACTCACTTAACATGACATGACGTAACTAATATTCTTCCTTCTAATCCTGGGCCCATCCAGTTCCTGTAAACAGTTGTTGTCTGAAACTGTAGGACACAAAGAGTATTCTTTCCTCACTGAAGTTCACTCATTCTTGCTGCGTCTGTTTTGCCTGGAAAACAACGGCCGACCGCAGAAGCCCGCTCCATTGACGCAGGCATCTCTATTCAGACCGAAGTGGCTTGTGCCCCCGTTACAGGTACCAGCGCAGGCCGACTGGCCCGCATCATCAGGGTGACGTCGCCCTAGCGGGGCGAGAGTCCTGCTGGCTGTAACCCGCTGCTCCCTCCCTCCCTTGGCTGGCGTGTTCTTGTTGTGTTGACGTGCGTTCATGGTATTTTGCCCGTGGATGAAAGTGACTTGGTGCTTTGTGAATGGAATTTGCGTGAGGTTTTAACGCACACCCGCTTGGCGTCCCTCTCTGCACCCTGAGTTGTTTTGTATTTGGGTCGTTGTTGTGAAGTTTTACAGTTTTTCTTTACGTCGCTCCTTACAGCGAACCAACTCTTTGTGCATCTACCGTCCTCCTCCCCTCATCCTCCACCGTTTCCATGATTTCTCTTTGATTAATCGGTCCCTCTTGTCTCTCTTTTATCTGTCATTTTATCCGCTCCGTGCCGCGCGGTGGCCACCCCCGACAGGGATGAATGGGAAAAGCATCCTGTCTGCCATGGGCCGCCACACACCGGAGCACTCCAGCGTGATGAGCACAGCGGGCTCCGGAGCCACCACCTCCCCTTGTTCATCCCGCTCCTCCTCGCAGCATTCAGGGACTGGGGGCCACACACCTGCGGGGCCCCACCTATCACCCTGCACCCAGGTCAACACCTCAGAGGGCAGCAGCAGCAATGCACTGACCCCCAACGCTGGTCCCGCCAGGTCGCCGGTGTCCCCCAAACTTTCGCCAGGTGAGGTTAGCCACGCCGAGACCAGACTGACAGCAGGTGGTCCAGTTTGCTTCTCAGTGGTACTTTGGCAACTTGGGCCAGAATCAGGATTTTATTTCCGAAAACGAGTGTTGGGGAGGACGTTTGGTCCCTTTTGTCTCATGAATAGTCCCAATGTTAAACCTGTAGTGTGTCCTACGGGTTATTACTGAATCAATGCAGTGTTGTGTCGTGCATAGATTCAACAAAAGTCATTAGTTGCGACATGCATTAGTTGTTTTTTTAATTATATGTTTGAATACTGCATCCAAAAAATAGAATCACTTAGATAAAAAGAAAAAAGCATATCAACTTTAAGAATAAAAGCCTCTAGATTGTCTAAGATGGCCACAAGGCTCAAATTAAACGTCTTTACTGGAATCGATTTTAGGTTTCTAGAGTTGACGCGGGAAATTTTTCAAAAAATAAACATTTCAGGCAACGGTGGAGACCTCTGACACTTTATTAATGGGTGTCATTTAATTGCGACTACTAACATTTAATGTATGCAGATTAAAATCAGAAACCTGGCTGGTTAGATTTAGTTAACATACACTGTAGTTAATGTTGCCATTTTTCATTTTTCACCTCGGTGATGTGTATTGTCACGCGTTGTACCACAGAATATCGTTACGCCCCTTTTTACGACAATCTCTAATGAAGACAAATGTTTTACAAGCAACCTGGGGGAAGGTGACAGAGTGAGAGGTTTGTTTTGAGTGCCTTTGTGTTAAACAATGGCGTCTGAATGCAGTTTTCGGACTGTAACACAGCTCGTTCCATCTAGGTGCTGCTAATCCAGTTATGGCCTTTCAGATTCGTTATCTCTGTCACATGATGTCACATTCTTTGGGTCAGCAGCCTGTGGCTTCACCATCCTCTGTCTGTACTGTAAATAGGGTTTTGTCAACCTGTTCTCCACTGTTCTGTTTTGTCTCTTCGTGTTTTACTGGGATCAGAGTTCTCTAAAACTGTCAAACTAATACTTAAATGTGTAATTTACAGGTGCTTTTACTCTCTTCATTCCATTAATTTCACCAGCGGAGTAGGAAGTGTGATGGGTGCTGTGAGTAGCTTTGTGTTGTACATCAACAGAGAGGAGCCACTCTGAGAAGCATTTGTCACTGCGGAGGAGCCCGTCGCCACAGAAAGGCTCCCCCCTGCCGTCGCCCCAGGTGGTCTTTCTCAAGGACATCGTCTGCTACCTCTCCCTGCTCGAGAGGGGGACGCCGGAGGACAAGCTGGAGTGTGAGTGGCGGGGATGGTGGATGTAGGCGGAGGGTCAGCTCCGCTCAGAGGGATATCGAATGGGAGCAGCTGTCGTATGCAATGTGTGTCGGTGCTCGGGCTGCTAGTACTGCTGGTTTCACTAGCATGTCAGCTCAGGTTGACAGCAAGAGTAATAAGGCTGTTCCCTCCTTCTCTGGCTGCCTCCCCAGGGCCCTAGATACGTCCATTACACCTCCCACACAGGGCAGTTCAGGGACGTGCTTAAGCCCTGCCGTGCCCTATTGACTTCTTTGGTGACTAAGGCTATATTGGCGCACACTGACAAGGCTAATCTCTGCTAACTGGTCCCCATGCAACGGCACAGAAGTAGCACGCTCCACTTCTTTAACCCCATGGCCATCTGGAGAGAGTCCAAGGGCGAATGTTACAGCTTCAGAGTGCTACTAATTATCTGATGGTATCTGAGTCATCATGGGATCTCTGTTCTCTCGTTTCCCTCTAGTCATGTTCCGGCTGTACGACACAGATGGCAACGGGGTTCTGGACAGCTCGGTGAGTGGTTTCTCTTTGTCTTTGTGTGTCCCTGTCTCCCTGTCTCCCTGTCTCCTTGTCCCCCCCCTCGTCTTTTCTCTCTTTGTGTTTTTCCTCTCACTTTGCCCTTTGCACACAGCAGCTCCGAGAATAGTAACGTGAGCACGGCAGTGACAGCAGTTGTGTTTACATGAGATCATTTGTAATGGTGCTGTTCAGTTTAATATTAGCCATGTGCCGAAGTGATCACATAAACACACGAATAGGTTATGTAGTCAGGGAATTTCTTACAGTGGTACACATAGGCTTTTTTTTTAACACTTTGAACTTCACTTTTCTATTTCCACCTTTCTCATGCCTCTCATGTTTGAAATGTATGAGAGGTGATTACTTTAGCAGAAGGCAAAGCTCGGAAGGCTGGTTTCATCCCTTTTGCCTGGTATGGTTCTGTATGTCTCTCTTTTTGTAGGAGCTGGACCGCATCATCAATCAGATGGTGCATGTGGCAGAGTACCTGGAGTGGGATTCAACAGAACTGCGGCCGGTGAGCAAACACACTCTCAACTGCAATAAATTCTAAACACAACACAGAGAGACAAACATAGATACCCACCTCTGTGAAGGTGTCGTCATTTTTCACTCCACGTAAAAAGGTAGAAAAACAGCCACAAAAATTACTCGAAACAGCTTTCTCAGCAAAGGGCTACAGAGGCAAAGGATCGGCTTGTTGGTCAATTTGCAACAAAATGCAACAAAATCTGAAACAAAAATGAGCAAGACCAGTTCAAAGCCTAGTAAATGGCTGGACCAGCCCTTTATCTGTTTAATTCTCTCCTACTCTCCGTGCTCACATATACAGTAACTTAATGCAGCCGAAGTCCCAACAAAGCTGTTCTCATGTACATGTTTTTCTGTTTCCGTTGTCAGACAACGGAACAATTATGAAACAGTGACTGAAACGCAGCCCATTAAGACGACATGTTAACCAGCAGTCACTTCCAAGCCATTTCCAAGCTGCTGCTCTGCTCTGCTAAAATCCTGATTTCATAACCACGACGTCGTCTGACAAACTCACCAAACACATAAGTTAAAGAAAGTGGATGTGCTGTGATTTCAGCCGTATTTACTTGAGAGAGAGTTAGAAGCTCATTCGTGTCTGTGTCAGCTGGCGTGCGGTCATGAGACGCATAGAGAGGTGTGCCTGCGGAGGGAAAGCCTTACCTTGCGCTTGCGGGGCAACGCTGGCCACTCGCTCCTACGGAACGTTGCTGGGTTTTGTCCGAAATGTCACTGGATTTGTCGCTATGTGCGTTTGTGAAAGTGACTCGCTAAAGGCGCGTGAAGAGTTGGTAAATCTACCGACGAAGGCGCTAAGTTGTCAACACTACCTCTAAACGCCCCCCTGATGACATATTAGGAACTGTTCGGGCCAAATCGTTTTGAGAGAGCAACGGCAACGCTCAGCCAGCTGACCAATGGCGTAACTTTATCACGCACTCAGTCAGTCACTCCGCCAGTCACAGGCATTCGTGTTTATAGGACTGGAACAGCGGTGCAGCAAAAAAAAAGGCAAAACTGAAAACACAATTTTGGCGCATTTTATGGTCATGGAGGAATTGATAAAGAGTTTTATTCCATCATAACTGATTCTCATTTACTGTTTCAAACCCTTTGGCCTGTAAATTGAATTGAGCCAAATCCTGGGCTGAGTATATAATTACCTCTACCATGACACAGTATCCAAACTAATTATGAAATTTCCACGTGTATCTTTGTCTATTTATAGAAGTGTATTTATTTTACGGTTTACCTAAATGGGGACAATGCACGATACATTTATTTCACCAGCAATATAAAGGTAAAAGCTCCTTTCCATCTGCAGTTCCTGTAGTAGTATCTAGAAAATGTCTTTCTGTTTGTTTTTAGCCATTAAAAAGCTTCCTTTACGGAACATTATTTACCAGAATTTTTAATACTGCTGCAGTCTGCCTGAAAGGGACTTTGACCTTTCCCTCTGAGTGTCCACAGCGCAGGCACAGTCTGTGCATTTGATTTGTGTCCCTGCGGCTTTAGATACTGAAGGAGATGATGGAGGAGATCGACTACAACCGAGATGGGACAGTCACGCTGGAGGAGTGGATCAGAGGAGGCCTCACCACCATCCCTTTACTGGTCCTGCTGGGCATGGATACGGTACATATTAGTGTCTGTGTGGGTTTTCTTCACACTTTTTAACTGGTGTGCCGATTATTATTATTTTTTTTTTCCTTTAGTGCAGGGGAGTTTTTTTTTGTTTTTTTTTCTCAGAGTTCGGCTCTCAGGTAGCAGCACCACCTGAATAGTTCGTAAGAACTTTTCAGTGTATCTTTTTTTGTTCAAGCTGAGATTATCGAAGTCCGGCAGGTGGCACTCTCTCCTTTGTCGGTGTAACAGTTGTTGGCTATCTCTCACACTAACCGTCCATTTTTTGTTGATTCTTAACCAAGACCTAAAATTGAGGGACTATGTATAAAAACGGCTGTAATTCCCAAACGGCTGATGCAATAATTTTTGTTAAACCCTTTGAATTAAAGCGGAAAGTCTACACTTCAATCACATCTTGATGGCTTTGTTTTAAATCCATTGTGTTGGTATACAGAGGCAAAATTATGAAAACTGTGTCACTGTCCAAATACTTATGGACCTAACTGTATGCAATACACACTATAGGTTGAAACACTATTATGTCAGTTGCTTCTAATCAGTGACAAAATGGCAAAAAATTATATCTTGCAGGTGATTATTTTTATTGAGGTTTAATTGAACTGCTTTCGAGCATGGAACAGTTTTAGCGCACAAATTAAGTAAACCAGGGTTTTGGATTGGTCTGTGGTGTGTAGCAACGATCCAATCCAAATCCTCAAAAGACGGGGCTGTCCCATTAGAAGAATAGCTGCCATGCATCATGTACCTTTTGTGGTCTCTTTTCTAGAATGTACAGGAAGACGGGCAGCACGTTTGGCGACTGAAGCACTTCAACAAACCAGCCTACTGTAACTACTGCCATACCATGCTGCTCGGAGTTCGCAAGCAGGGCCTCTGCTGCTCCTGTGAGTCTCCCTGGCCGCCCGTTTGTCTGTCTGCCTCTGTCTTTTTCTGTTTACGTCTCCTCGTGTCCATTATTCTTCTCTTCTGACTCCGTCCTCCTCTCTCTGTCCCTGTCATTATCGCTTTGTCTGTCCCTCCATCATTATCTGGTTTTTTTTTTTCTTTCACTCTCTGCATCTGACTCAAATTTAAGTACTTTGTTGTGCCTGAGTGCCTCTGAGTCAGTGCTGTTTTCAATTAAAAGTCCTCATCAGTCATCATTAAAAAAAAAAAAACGTTAACAGTGCCATTATGTGTAATTTCATTACTGACTGAATTCTGCCAGGGAGCGGCTCTCAAGGTTGATGTCAATGCTGAATGCAAGTAACCGCTTATTGTCTGAAATGATCTCTAATGTGGTAAAATTTTTATTAAATTCCCTGCAAACTGTGTTTTAAGTTACACTTATTAAGATGAGAGAGGACCAATAAGAAGTTTAAGAAAGCGTTAAATATAAAACATGAGGAGTATGTCAGGCCTGTTTTGTGATGTGAAGTGTACTTTGAAGAGTTCTACACACCGTTCTCTCTTGCCGTTTTCCTTCAGTATGCAAGTACACAGTGCACGAACGCTGTGTGTCCAAAGACATCGCTGCCTGCATCAGCACCTACGCCAAGTCACGTAGACACACCAACGTAAGTACAAAAACAACGCATGAAAGGGTTCATTCTGCGCATGGAACGTCGTGCTGGTAACATGGACTGGTGCTGCAGGGTAATGAGACGGGAACACTGACCGGTCTATTGAGCAGATTCCCACTGGCTCATGGTCCTGTTTAACAAAGCAGCGAGGATCATGGGATGGTCTGTGAGGTCATGCAAGGTTTCTTATCTGGTTAACGTCTTCTGTATTTTAGCAGTGAGAATGACTTCTCTGCCTCAGGTCACATGCTGATTATGATCTGTAGAGCTCTGTGCTTTTATTCATTTCTGTGTCGTGACCAAAATTTACTGCCAGGCCTCTGGTAAAAGTTTTTCCTTGTTTTGCTTGTTTTTATATATTGTATATAGTATATATTGTATTGTATATTTATTGTATATTGTATAATCGATTACTGATTTAAATAATTTAACAAACAAAAACACCCATCATTTGCTATTTCCCATCCATCAAAATGTGTGGATTTGCTCCTCTTCTCTTTTTCAAGTTCCTTTTACTTTCAGTTTAAACCAATATTGCATTTTTTTTTTTATCTTTATTTTTTTACATGTGCTTGAACGTGTTATGGATAACCGGGTCATTCATTTTGTCTCAAACATTATAATGTCCTGAACCCTAAATGATGTTTACATCCAGACTTAACGACTAATCAAAATGCCAACAATGAATATTGAATTTTTGCTCTCTTCTTCTGACCATCAGGCTATGCAGCATGTATGGATGGAGGGTAACTCTCCTACCAAGTGCGACCGCTGTCACAGAAGCATCAAGTGTTACCAGGGCCTGACGGGCCTGCACTGTGTCTGGTGTCAGATCACTGTGAGTTGCTGCCTCATGTACAGTAGACACAGATGAACTCTTTCCAGGTAACATTGTAATCCGCAGTGGGCATATTCCAGACTCTGTATTGACCAATGGAAAAGAATTGTAAGTACGCAGTAGCGTCAATAGAGTAATTTTGGAGTGTAATTATTTTTGTTGTTTACCCTTCTCTTGGTGCTTAATGTTTTAAAAATGCAAACACAGTCAGGTATGGCCATTGCTAAGTCTGTCTCTCTCACTCTAACACACATTTGGACGCTGGGGCATTGCATTGATTTACACTCAGTCGCCAGTTTATTGGATGCACGTAGCTACACACCTAACAGTCCTGCAATACATCCTCTCTTCACCAAGGTTACGATGTTCAGTTTGTGTTGAGACTGTTTCAGAGACGCGTTGATTCAACTTGTACTCACTTTGGAGGCTGCAGCTTGTGGTGCTGTTGAGCTGTATTGCGTTGCACTGACAAGTGTGTCTATTATTTTGTCCACCCCATGCACATCAATGAGGGTAGGCTAGACAACAGAATCACCTATCTGTGTCCGGATGTTCAACACAGTTCAAAAACTGAACATTATAACCTTTGTGACGGTAGACGTTATTGTAGGAGTGTTTGATTAGACTGCATTAGTTCCAGCCAGGTGTACCTAATAAACTGCCAGCTGAGTGACCATTCACTTCCTGGAGACTAACTTATCCTTAACCTGCTACTATGAGCCAAACAGGAAGCGTTAACCAAACCTTTAATGGTTTACTTTATAGCGTTCTTCCTTTTGTCCCCAAATATGAGGCAAGTCCCCACAGCGCAGCTGCGTGAACAACTTTTATGTCCCCGTAATGTCTTCAATACAAGCACCCACACTCCTTCAGACATTTTACTTGGCGTTGCTTTTCACGTCCACTAGATGTCGCCACTGACTTGGAGTTTGCTCAACAGTAATCCTGCTGTCAAGACACTGAAATTCACAAAGGAACATGAAAAATATTCTGCATACATATGCTAATAGGTAACTTCTTGATAGATGCCGTATGGCCTGTCAAACGGTCGGTATGTCCGGTCAGGAGTGCGACCTCAAAAGTGTAGCATTTGATACTGGTAATATTTGATATACTCAGGCTCACAGATGGATTACGCCCACAGTTCTCATGTTTCTGCTTCTCCTCTCCTCTGTAGCTCCATAATAAGTGTGCATCCAATGTGAAGCCAGAGTGTGATGGAGGAGCCTTGAGGGACCACACTCTCTTGCCCTCGTACATCTGCCCTGTTGTCTTGGTGAGAGTGCTTTTTCTCTGCTGTCCACGAGCGAAACTACACACATGTACAACACCTAACAATACTTTGTTCCACAGAAGAAATCCTTCGCTAAAAAAAGTAATTTTCAGAGAGCATGAGCTGACTATTGCACTCATACAGTAGGACTCACTTTCACAACTGTTTTTGTCAGTCTTGGCTTAGAGGGTTTAACTTTAAAAAGGTTCATAGGTTCCTTGTTGACAGAGAACACTGACTGTGCCCAGTTTGAATTAATAGTATGTCATGCCTTGGATTCCAACAGCGTATCAAAATATTCATAGAAACATCATTAGTATTATACACTTAGTTGCCAGTTAATTAGGTACACCTATAGCTAAAACCCATGAAGTCAAGTACACCTGTCCTGTATGCATGAAGGTTGTAATGTTCAGTTTTTGTTCAAACTGTTTAGGAGAGGTGTTGATTCAAGCATATGATCATTTTGGAGGCTGCAGAGAGGTGTTTCTGTTATTTAGCCTACCCTCACTGATATATAACACACACAGTAACGCAATACAGTTCAACAGCACCACAAACTGCAGCCTCCAAAATGACAATAAACACTTTGTTACAGCAAAAACTGAACATTATAACCTTTATAAAGGGGGAATTTATCACAGGACTGTTGTGCTAGACTGCATCAGTTGAAGCTCTAGGTGCAACTAAAAAACTGCCAACTGAGTGTATATTTATGTATAAATAGATGAGCACTATCCACTTCGATTGTCAGTTCGTAGCTCAGTATAATCTCGACTTTTTAAAAGTTTAGCCAAATACATTCACCGAGCATCTTATTAGGAACGCCTGTACACTTTCTTATTCAAGCAACTATCCAATCAGCCAATCGTGTGGCAGCAGCGCTTAAAATCCTGCAGATACAGGCCAGGAGGTCCAGTTAATGTTCACATCAAAGATCAGAAACGAGGAAAAAATGTGATCTCAGTGACTTTGACCGTGGCAGGATTGTTGGTGCCAGAAGGGCTGGTTTGAGTGTTTCTGAAACTGCTGATCTCCTGGGATTTTCACGCACAACAGCCTCTAGAGTTTAGTCAGAATGGTGAAAAAAACAAAAAACTTCCAGTGAGCAGAAGTTCTGTGGACGGAAATGCCTTGTTGATGAAAGAGGTCAGAGGAGACTGGCCAGACTGGTTGGAGCTGACAGAAAGGCTGCGGTGACTCAGATAACTGCTCTTTACAACTGCGGTGAACAGAAAAGCATCTCAGAATCTAACCTTGAGCTGGACGGGCTACAACAGCAGAAGACCACGTCAGGTTCCAGTCCTGTCAGCCAAGAACAGAAATCTGAGGCTGCAGTGGCTACAGACTGCCCCAAAACTGGACAGTTGAAGACTGGAAAATGTAGCCTGGTCTGATGAATCTGGATTTCTGCTGAGGCAGCAGATGGTAGGGTCAGAATCTGGTGTTGACAGCATGAATCCATGGACCCAACCTGCCTTGTGTCCTCAGTCCAGGCTGGTGGTGGCGGCGGTGTAATGATGTGGGTCTGTTTTCTTGAAGCACTTTTGGCCCCTTAATACCAATCAACCATCGTTTCAATGCCACAGACCATCTGAGTGTTGTTGCTGAGCATGTGCTTCCCTTTATGGCCACAGTTTACCATCTTCTAATGGCTACTTCCAGCAGGATAATGCCCCCCAGATCTGAATCCAGTAGAAAAACCTTTGGGATGTGATAGAACAGGAGAGCGGCAGCATGAATGTGCAGCTGAAAAATCTTCAGAAATGATGTGATGCAGTCGTGTCAACATGGACCAGAATCTCAAAGGAAAGTTTCCAACATCCTGTGGAATCCAGGCCCCGAAGACCTGAGACCGTTCTGAGAGCAAAGGGAGGCCCTACCCAGTATTAGTGTGGTGTTCCTAATAAAGTGCTCGCTGAGCGAATGTCTAAACGCACTGCTTCTGTATCATGCCTGTCACTCTAACAAGGATTACAGTTGTAACAGAAATAGGTTTTTTAGTCAGTTGAGACAGTTGCTTCAATATCCACGGTGACTGACATGAATCCAGCTGTTAATGAGGAAACTACCCTCAGTGGCCACTTTATTAGGTACACTTGTACAGTCTTATGCCGTCCTTTCCAACTGTTCTGCCATAAAGTCTAGGATATATCTAGATATATTATTGTATATATGATATAATATAGTCCAGTACAACACAACCTTTAACAATGACTTCAGTAATAAAACTATATTTAAATTTACCGAGCATTTTTCTAAAGGTAGATATTTTGTCAGAGCTTTAGTTTTGTAGGCATTTGCTAATGCACTTTGTTTGTGGATTTGCAACCGTTTCATCTTACACTCCGAAATGGTTTAACCTGTAACCAGACACCCATTTTTGTGCACAAGCCCGAAAACAACGAACCCGGAAAACAGGTTACCGTTCTTCAATCCTTTTGATTACAGTCATAACCCTGTTCTCCTTTGAAAGGTAACTCTTTAAGTTTTATGGCCAAAAAGTCAGAATGAGTAAGAGTGATACTGAACCTGAGTTGTAGAGGTATGAAATGGTAGAAATGTTATGTTTTTTTCTTCGTCCTTTTTATTGTCGTAAAAAAAGAGAATTAAGGACTGTAACTTCTTTGTGTGGAAAACACTTTGGAGCTGAAGCCATAAGTCTTCACCTATTCTGTGTCAATAAGCTGTTGCAATAATATGGGGATCCAAAAATGCGCTGCCCAGACAGAATCAGGAGACGATAGTGCTTTCAAACAACCTATAATTTGTCAAGGTTGTGTGAAGATTGAGTCTGGTACAGAACAGCGCTACGAAGCCTGAAGTGTCCTACAGGTGGGACGGGGTATTTTAAAAGGTCGATGGCTCCTGGAAAGCCAGGACCTTCCAGGAAGGTCCAAATGAGAGGAGAACCTGGGAAAGACATAGATGGTGCTAGTCGGATCCCAGATCCCACCTGGGAACACCTCAGGAGTTCAAAAAAAACCAAGGATAAGTAGGACCTTTCGATTATGTTCCTACGCCTGTTGCCAACACAACCTGGATTAGCGGTGGAGAGTGGATGGATTGATGACTGAGCTGGCTTTATTAATGTCACGCTGCCATTCAGAAGCTTTCCTCTACCATCTCGTGCCAGACCCATGACCGCCGAACACCTGCCTCAATTTCACACTCAGTGATTGTTCTATTTTTGTGGTCTGACTTCTCAGTTTCCCCCCACAAATGCATACATGTTGACTTGTGTGCCTGTCCATATTCACAGTGGGCGTGCCGTACCTTAATGCAAGGCTCAAGACTTGTGAAGTCTTGATTAATAAAGGGAACACGCATGCAGGTTAATAGGTCTAGTATCAATAATCATGATATTTTTTAGTCTGCATCTTTCTGCTTCTGTGCTCTTGTATCCCGTCGTGTGGGATCAGTGTGTAATGTCATAAATACGAGCCTTGGCCAGTCCCTCAGACTTGCTCTTTTCACAGGACCGTCATTCTGTGGTGAAGCGTGGTGAGGGGGAGTCGCCGCCCAGCACCAGCCCTGACGACACCAATCAGACTTTCAAATTCTCCCCCGGAGACGGACAAGCACTGCAGGTAAGCCAGTCCGTCGCCCGGCATCGATCCATCCTCCATCCCGCAGGTTGTCGAGGTGAGCGCACAAAGCTGGTCAGCAGATGCCTGAGTCTGTTTTGCCTTCCTTGTCTCTAGATCACCCCTCTCCCAGGTACTCATCCGCTCCTGGTCCTGGTCAATCCTAAGAGTGGAGGGAGGCAAGGGGAGCGGTAAGTTGGGCCTACTGCTTTGGTCACGTGGTCTGCTCCACTGTTTATACTTTTACAGTTTTTGCAGTATCATGTACTGACAGTTGCTTGACTCAAAATAAACACTTTGAAACCTGATCGTCTTATAGGTCAAGGGTTTCATTTTTCAAAATAAATTGTGGAATTTAATGGTATTTATGAGTAGGTTTTTGGGTTTATTAGTAATAATAACCTTTCTTTTGAATGTAGTGGATAATTTAGGATGAAAACAGAAAAACAAAACGATAACTTTGTCTTAATAGTTTATTTTCCCATTATAACCTCCTTGTATGTTTTTGTAAGTTTAAGCTTTTGCATTTAACCTTGTAATTTTAGCACTTTCTTTTAAGCTTTTTTCCATTTCAGGAGGTTGAATTTTCCCTGTCTATTTTCAAATTGGCATTTCACACTATCCTTTTCTTTAATTTCAACATCCAATTTCCTTTTTCAGTTTCTTTTTCTTTTTTAGCATCTAATTATGATCAGATTAGTGCAATATGATGATAGTTTATTTATCACTACAACCTTTACAACATGTTTTTGTTTAACTGTAATTTTTGTGACTCTGGAGGCCTCTGGTGCACGATCAGCTAGCAGCTCATCCTTACCCCCATTCCTCACTTTCCTCCTCACTTTCTATCAACTGGAGCGTTTCCTGGGCCGTGCTTTACCGCAAGCTGTGACAATTATTGTTTTCTTGCAACGGGAAACAAGAATTTTAGGCTGTAAGCCTTATAGATAATTTATACATCAAGTATAGTGTCTTCCTCTGGTGGAACGGTGAACTACAGGATCACACACAGTATGTGGACTTAATGGTAACCAGTCCTTTTGGATACACAGATATGGGATGATTAAATCACACTATTATTAGAGGTGTCTTGGGACATTATCAGGAAATCACAGGACCTTTTTAGGAAACTGATTTCTGTCACAGGGAGCACAGTAGTTTCTGCAAACCCCCCCCCACCACCACTTTCCCGCTGAATGCTGTTATTTAAAGATGAAGAGAGCTACACGAGTGTTAAATGCATTTCATATCTTCATTGTTGCTTTTGTCCCTATCTACTTCACAACAGAGACCAATCATACCCTGTTGCTCTGCTTCAGCCTCAGCCTCAGCCTCACACATCACCATAGCAACATGTTCTTTATTCCCATTAGAAAGGAAATAATCCTCTAATAATAGACATTACAAGAACAAAAAAAAATTTTTGAACAGAAAACTAGAGGCTGTTGTACTATTTCACTGCTTTTTTTACTTCGGCGAGAAAACTGAAACAAGTTTTTTCCTTCAATCGCATGACAGGTTCGATCTAATTGATGACTACAGCAACTTATCAGAAGTTGTATAAGCCCCGGCTCGCTTAATTGTTATCAGTTTTATCCGGTAATTCAAACATATCAATACCTCATCTGCCTTTCTGCATCATGCGTTTCCAATACAGGCAGGCTTAGGCATCTATACACTATATTCAATATATTCAAGTAGTCTAAATGAAATACACCGACCGGTCTCCCGTCGGATACTAGAAGCATATCAGGAGCAAGTAAAATTACCGGCATGAGACGTGCAAGGAGATGACTGCGCAGGCTTCAATGAGCATTTTATGTAACTCTCACAAGGTTACAGGAAACTGCTGTGTCGAGGTGCAGCTCGCTAACACGCTGACAGTTTGTGAGAGCGAAAAAGATCTCGGTCGGGAGAGTGAAGAGCTTGCAAACGACACCTCTCCACTTCTTACTCTCTCTCTCTCACATCATGCCTCTTGTTCCTAAACTCTGAAGTGATCATTTCCGCACAATTCGGACGGAAACTGCAGCAACGCTTTCAGAACTGATTATTTAAGATTGCACAGAAGTCATTTCAAACGCGTTCAGTGAAACTATATGATGCTTACAACGACGTGATTTAAATGGCAGCAACCTGACACGCATGTATTTTGCATCTCTGGAAGCTTTGGAACTGCACGTAGAGCTTTAAATATACAGAAGTTAAAACCCCGTTTGGCTGCACAGCTTATAAAGATGGACCCATCAAGTTATCCTGGCAGAGTGTCTGTGATGCACACTATTCGATTTTGCGCTGTCACAGATGAAAGTTGACAGTGGCGAAGGAAACGTGGCGATTCTTTGGTTGTCAATCCAAGGGAACCGGTTCTGATCACGCTGACGGCCGATTTGGAGCTTTGGTGACCAAAGACGGCCCTGCAATTGTACAGGAGGTGTCGCACCTTCAGGAAATTTCACGACTCAGAGACACAGATGAAAAAGTTCAGGCAGCAAAGGCAGTACGGGCGAGAGCAGGTAAGGGCTTGGGCGAGGGGCGAAGTCAGCAGGCAGGCGGGAAAAACAGGCGGGAAGACTGGAAGGGAACAGGCAACAGGCAGAGTCCAAAAAAAAAGGCAAAGAGAGTGAACGACTGAATGAACTGTGACACGAACCAGCCAGTCAAGAAATGGCATGAAATGACACCGAATGAACTGGTTTGAATGTAAAAACATTGCCGGCACTATGGCCAAATCCTGTTTTCTGAGTTGCTGCATTTTCTAAATTAAATCTTTTGCTATTTAGATCTCAGCAATACGATTATCGCGCAATCTGACGTGCCTCCGAATTGATATTATTCCAACCGGCGCGGCTTGCGACCAAGATTTTGTTAGACCCACAGTGTGACACG
Organism: Xiphias gladius; assembly: GCF_016859285.1. Taxonomy (NCBI): domain Eukaryota; kingdom Metazoa; phylum Chordata; class Actinopteri; order Istiophoriformes; family Xiphiidae; genus Xiphias; species Xiphias gladius. Next base: position 25,230,211 of record NC_053415.1, on the reverse strand, counting down.
CACTGCAAGACCGCTGTCACTTCACAGCATTCAAGGGCCTCCGGAGTCTCTAGCCTGGAATATTCAGCTTAAATGAGTCCGGTGCAGCGATTGGCCTGTTACACACGCTGGTCACTGTATTTCACTCTGTGTCCTGTCTCGCTCTCTCCTTCCAGGGTACTGAGGAAGTTCAGGTACCTGCTAAACCCCAGGCAGGTGTACAGCTTGGATCGCGGGGGACCAATGGTAGGGTAAGTGTGCGGCATTCGTCCTGTCATCGCCTCCCTTTACGTTAGTGAGTGGAATGAGAACCATTTCTGTCCCAGGACACTGTTTGTAATGTAGAACCCAGCAGTCAGAGTGTTGTCAAGTTGACATGTAAATGTGAGGAGGGCATACGTTTGTTTTCTCTCCGTCAGAACCTGGTGGGAGAAGCAAATTTAACTTGTTCTTTTTTATTTTTTTTACGTAACAGACGTGAAACAAATATCGATATATCAGTTGTAAGGCTGATTTGGACGGGATATTTTTCTTGAGTTGAGTGTTGCCGCATGCCCTGACGAAAGATTGATCTCGCCTTGCTGGGGCTTCAGTAATCTTTTTTGGGTCTTTTGGGTGAAGAGGCAGGCCTGCACCAGCCCATTAGAGCATATTAAAAAGTATGCAAACTTCATCTTTCACCGGATAAAGAACTGACATAAAGAGCCCGACACGAAGAAACAAAGCTATCATTTATTAATAGATGAAAAGGCAGGCGTGCTAGTGATTTATTTTACCGTGACTTTGGGCTGCATCAGGAGAACATCATGAATATAAAGTAGAAGTACAGTTGGTTATTGTTCAGTCAGGCAGCCGTGCTGTTAAAGCACCTCTTTCCTTCATGTCAGGCTAAACTGCTGTGGAGGTCGGTCAAGGGCAGTGGGAACACTGCATTACTGCCGCGGTGTTCATCTGACCCATTGAGACACACACACACACACACACACACACACACACACACACACTCAAACATACGTCAGAGCTGAGCTCAGCCTGTACTTGGAAACGAATGCTGTTGTGCCTTCTGCCCATTCATGGGAGAAAAATGCCCTATGCAGCACAACGTTTGAATGCTTTACCTTGAAGGTGAAGCTCTCCCTTCACCATCCCTTCACTTCCATGTGTGTGAATCTCTCTCCTCTCTCTCTCTCTCTCTGTCTCTCTCTCTCGCTCTCTCTCAGTCACGACAAGCAGAGCTGCTGCCCCAGGGAGCCCGCTCTAGGAAAAATGACCTAATGACGCACTCAGGTCTTAGGGGACGGTGCTGTAGCTGATACCTGCAGCGTCAGGCACAAAGACTGTTACTCCGATGTGGTATTGGACTGGTGTTGGAGATGGATTTCGGCGGCGTGAGGCGAGACGCCGCCTTTTGGAAGTTTAGCGGCGGTAAAATCAGCATAGGCCATAGCTTGGCTGCAGTACGGCCGAGCGAAACAGCTTGAACTAAACGGAGTTTTTGTTCGGTGAAATGAACAATCCGTCTGCACTCGCTCGGTGAAGAGGCTGCTCCAGAATCTCATCACTACTATAGGTCGAAAACGGTGAAATATTGATGCTCATCCTCAGTTTTGTTGTCAGCACCTTTTTCATTCCACTCGTGATCAAACGTTTTCGGTACCCTGGCCTCCCTGGGAACATTTTGTCGTGATTGGGACCGGGACAGCGGTTTCCTTAGTAATTTTCCGACCATTAATAAAGAAGCTCCATCTTTTCAAGTGCACACGGCCTGTTATTCCAGGAACACCAGTCAGAGTGCAGGGGCCTTTTCGTATCTTAAATGAGGCGATGTAAAACCGCTACGGCTGAGCAGCGGGAGAGTCGTGCTGGTGCCGCTAAGAGGGTGAGAGAGGCTCTACAGTGTACACAAGTGAATATAAACACATGCTCACAAATAAAACGAGGGCCCGCTGTCACGTAGAGGGTTAACCTGCTCTCAGCTGGACTCTCCACAGCTGTGGCCACGGGCTCCCTAGCAACGGGCTCAGCAGGCTCTGCGGTGAGAGGCAGCTCACTCTGAGAAATTTGTTTTGGGAATGCAATTAGCTCGCTCGGACTTACAGCCATTACAGACTTTGCTTCAGCCCTTCCGTTAATGTAAACCTCCATTGGGCTTTTTGTCGATGCGCATATTTCCCCCTAAGCTGCCAGAAGTAAAGCATGGCCACAAACGGTCAGGATTAAGTGGCCTCATTAAAATCGGATGCTAACGCAGACACGTTTTGGTTGGATGCGACACACAGCTCCATGTTGTGAAAATAAGCCCACTGCCAGTGCAGTTTCTCTGCATGGCCATTAGAGAGGGCTGTCTGCCTCATGACCTCCACATCGTCTGACCTGATCCAGAAATAATCCACCACCTACCTTCGTTTGAGTGGACCGCTGAGGACATCAGAGCGAAAACCAAGGGGGCTGTTTAGGAGTGTGTGTTTAGTCGGTTTACCCTTAGAAGAATAAAGCTGGCGTTGTTGTTGTTTTGGGTACGAGTGACATGTGAAATCTAATCCAGGAAGTCCAGTTGCTTAATAGATCCATTAGTATGAAGGCGTATCAGAGACCAGAGACACAGCACAGCAGTTTATATGGCTCTGACGCGAGTTTTTAAAACTCTGAAAGTCTTGAAGGTGGCAACTATTTTATCGTTGACTGCGAGGATCACAAGGGAAGGAGCAGAAATAAGGCATTCGCAGTGAAAGGTTATCTGCCGGGGAATGTGTTGGATTGCCTAACGCAACACCTCGCCAAATATTGTCGCATTGGGGTCTGCAAAAAAGACGAGTCGGGTTCAGCCTGTTGTTTAAACAGGCCTAAAGTCAGGACGAAAGTGGCCACGGACTGTCTGTGGCACAAAATAAACCACAGTGCCCACGTGTATTGTAATGAAGGAAGGCGTCTCCCGGTCGAACCTCACTGATGGGTTTCGTGGACGACAGAAGCTATAGCAACTTTTGATACTCCACTCGTTAGTCGGATTAATTGGTTGTTGGTTTTGGACTTTTCATGGGATTTGTTGACAACAAGAAAAATAGGGAAAAAAATTGAATAATATAGAATATATATACAAAGTTAGAGCATCTTTATCTGTAATGTGATGTATTTCTGAGTGAAACGTATGAGGTATTGTTAGAAGTAGGATTTTAATCAAATTCTTTAAATGTGATTGGATTGCAGATATGGTACAGCACCTCCCTCACCCACATGATTAGATCAGGAAGAGGAAGACGAGGGAGAAATGAGCGAATTAGACTTCAGCCACATTTTTGGGAAATGTAACTTCTGAGTTTTTGCCAGCTGATCCACACGCCACACCTCCCGCGATATCACTCTACCGACTACTCCTGACCCCCCATCAAGTGTGATGTCACGTGGGATGTGGGGTTCACTTACCTACTGAATTTAATCTAAGAGTTTAAAATGAGTCATCAAGACTATTTTGCGTTTTACAGGTATTTAACAAGGAGATAAATGAAGGATTAAAGCAGGGACGCAGGATTAGAGGTTCACTGTTGACCGAGTGCCACCACGTCCCCATTGTCCAGAGCAAATTGTCCACTGGACGTGTAACACTGCTTCATAACCCGTGTTGGATTCATTTTAAAATGTAGGCATGGTTTGGAGGGTCTACGGGCTGTTAACTGTGCAGGACCAGGTGGTCAGTGTGAGAGGGGGTCGGTGGCCTGTATGCAGCTGCCTCGTGACGGAGACGGATGAAAGCTACTGTTGACACCTTTGTCCCAACGCACATTAAAAGTCCCTTTGAAGGGCGCGCGCTCTGTGAACCACTCTGCGACGGCGGTTTCTGGGGAAAGGAGTGGAGGGAACACAGCTGGAGGGGGCACACGTTCATTAAACTCTCTCTCTCTCTCTCTCTCTCTCTCTCCCTCTGTCTTTCTCTACGGCCCTCTGCCCTTCAGCTTTTCAGTGCAGTATATTAAATCATTCAGAGCTTAGAAAACCGATGTCGTAACCATCATGACTATCATCGATAAGCACTGGGACTCTGAGTACACTTTGAGATCGAGGAGCCTTGTGTTTAAAAAAAAAAAGAAAAAAAAGAAAATACCTTTTGTAAAACCCTTGTTTCTGCACGTGTTGGTTCAGTCTACCGGATCTTCTGTTCTCTCAGGCTCAACTTTTTCCATGATGTCCCTGATTTCCGGGTGCTTGCTTGTGGAGGGGACGGCACTGTGGGCTGGATCCTCGACTGCATAGGTACAACAATTACATACAGTTTATGTCACCGTAGGATTCTGACGACAGTGTTCACCACGTCAAAGGACCATTCCAGTTTATTACAACTTTGACCTGGTATTTTTTTTTCTGCTTTGATAATACTGTACCATTATTGCTTAGATCTGGGAACGCTGTGTCATCTGTAAAAAAAAAAAAGAGAAATCTGTCGGGGCACAAATATGAACAGTCAGCAGATCAGACAGGTTGGAAACAAACCCCCAGGTCAGCCAAACTTGAGAGGTGTAATTATATGCACATCACCTACGGGGGATCTTGAAAAGCAGCGTCGATGGAAAAACACCTGTGCACTGTGAGTCCAAGCCACAAAACTTGTTCAATAAGACGACGTTTCAATCGCAGTCGAACGCCGAGAAAGCTGAGTGGGGAGTATGAAACAAAACATTTTTTGTAAATTCGAATTCAGATTGACCTCCTCATATCCTCGACCATCACACACAGTTTGTTTACTGTATATTAAAACTAAGATAAAACTCATAGCTGTGCAGATTTTCTGAAGTGACTTTATTGGGTTACAGACAACATTTTAAGGTTCCCCCCCTTTTTTAGCAGATAACTACTTTTGATATTTTGATGGATTGCTGCTATTTTCGGATGTGTTGATAGTTGGATTGTTAAACGGACCTGTCATTAGAGAGCCATACATGGGTCTGGTGCCTGTTTTTAAACTTTTTGACCTTATGAAGATCAGAAGTCTGTGTGCAGGTGTTTCTTTTAGAGAAATTAAAGCAAACATTACATTTTTTTACCCAAACTATCTTTTGTAAACATCAGTTTACAGACCACGTTCAACTTTGACCCACCATACTCGCTGTTATCATAGTCCCACACAGTTCTCTTGTGCAATGAGGAATTAATACCAACAACTTCACTCTCTAAATAAAAGTTTCTAGACTTTATTTCCTTTAATACACTTTAATCTGACTAAACTTTACAATCTGTCTGATCGTCTGTGTGCTCGTGTTGCTTACCCCGTCTGATTGGGTAATGTCACCTCGTTCCCAAATCTTAGCGAGCAACTTGGTGAGTACAAGTTTATCGTAACCGGTCGATACAACGGCCGAAGCGACAAAAACAAGACCCAAGTTGCACCAAAATCTGACTTTTCTTTTAACTCATCCGTCGAGCTAAAATCAGTCGTTTCAAGGTCTGTTCAACCAACCCTATGTAAGGTCGACCTGCTTTTCTTGCAGATAAAGGCAACTTTGCCAGGCACCCTCCGGTGGCCATCCTCCCTCTGGGCACAGGGAACGACCTGGCACGCTGCTTACGCTGGGGAGGAGGTGAGGCACTCGCTCAATCATCTGTGTGTGTGTGTGTGTGTTTTGTGTAACCTTTCACAATATGTCCATCCCTGCGCATACATTTATGAAACTTAAACCTGCTGCTAATTTTTTTTTTTAACAAGTTGTGAACACAACATTGACATATTATCACCTTTTAAGTTGATATGGAACAGTTTCTTATTTACGCATCCATGAGTTAAGGACGCAGCATTATCATTCACTTGGAGTGGTGTTTGTGTCCACCTGATGAATCTAAGCCCAGTATTCCCACTTCTTTTAGCTCTGTATTTGGTCTCCGCCAGCTCCTGAGGTTAATATCTGTCTCTTCAGCTGCTAAATGCTCCACTGTGTCCACCAGCTGGTCTCTGACTGTGTTTGTCTGCTGTTTTGCTGCTGAGCAGGTAGTGGAAAGAGGCTTTTTAGAGCTTTTTCTCTGAAAAATATCTGAAAACAAATAGCTGAAAACAACACAATGATGCGGTGAGAGTGAACCAGAACAAACAAACAATGAGCTGAAACTCACGATAAAGCTCAGTAAACCTGATGGGAGCTGCAGATTCAGTTGTTTATTCTCTGTAAGTTCGTCACTACGAGCGACACTTTTCATGTTGTAATAATGTTTTCACGTTGTAATTTGATACAAGAGCAGACCGGACCAGCACAGGCCAGTAAAAACTGAATATTTTCACACAGTGTTGTTTTGTGTCCCGCAATATACTCTCCCTTCCGTCAGCTGAAAAAACGATTCTCTTTATTTATGAGCTGTGGGATCTAAATTAACATCTGTCTTAAGATGGGAACCATCTAGTAGAGAGAAACAATAAACAGTAACTTATATTTAAATCAACAGCGGAGGCCACAATACTTCTCCTAGACCCACTCACGGCTCAGTTATTACAAACTCATGCTGTGCAGCCAAACATTGTTTGAATAAACAGAACTTTGTTTTCAATTTTGGCTGGGAATCCAAAGTTCACAAAGATAACAGATACGTTAGGCTGAAGACTGGGGAATGGTGTATAAAATGATGGAATATATCCATTTGATGGAATGATGCACTCACGAAAAACATGCCTTGGGCTGAATATTTCATACAGTGTGAATATATCACGTAGCTTAAATTAAGATCTGGAAAAAGCTGGTACAGAAATACATGAAATTAGATGATTTCACTCTACTACTTAAGAGCAGCTACTTGAGAGGAATTCGAAGAGGAAATCATGATGTTAAGGTGTTGAATAGAGAAATTACAAAGTGCCGGGGAAGCTCTGGAACATAGAAGTGAAAAACATTCGTTTATAAATTTTCTAGTTTTCCTCTAGCAACAGTAGAGAAAGATGTGAGATTATCTGTGAAGGTTCATCTTGGCTCATTAAATGCAAAACGGGCTTAGAATGTGTAGTCGATTGACTTCACATCAGTCTCAACCCTGTCTGGGTTCCTTTTAGTGTATAAAGAATGAGTGTAGTTTCAGCAAGGGCCTCAGACGCATAGTAAAATACAAACGCAGGCATGTGTGGGTGCAAGTTTTTGGGAAATGAAAGACAGGAAGAGGAAGGCGGGGGCTAATGTGTGTCAAATTAAAAACTTTTAATATGAAAAGCACTTGTGCTGTAAATCCTCTGCCAGCCATTGATTTGTTGCGGTAACTAGAATGGCTGGTTGTGACTTTGATTGTTGCTGCTTGAAGGACCGGCTGAGCACTTAACCAGGCTTATGAATGATATTTTGTCAATAAGCTGGTCCCGGTCCAGAGGGGGCTTTGGGACTTTTGTTGAATAGATCATCTTTCCCAGAAAGAAACACTGAGGTGAACATGCCAGAGAGTCTCTGCAGCCATTTTTCCTGACGAATGTTAACTTGGCCAGACAGTGTAAGCGAAGCAGAGCTGTGTGTGGAGACGAATAGTCGATTTTTAGCCACGCTGGCGTTAGGGGCTCTAGGGATGACAATATCGGTCGGTCGGTTAGTCCAGCACTTCGGTCCAGATCAGGGCTACAACTAACAATTGTTTTCATTATTGATTAAGCCGCCAGTTATTTCCTTGATTAGTCGGTTTGTCTATGAAATGAAAGAACTCATCATAATTTCCCACTTCCCAAAGTGACATCCGCAGATGTCTTGTTTTGTCCGACCAACAGGCCAAAACCCAAACATTCTCAGTTTACTATAATGTACATGAACATAAAATCACATAAAATAAAATATTGCCTCATAGAAAGCTGGAACCAGCAAATGTTAAACATTTTTAAAAAACGTCTAAACCAAGAATTCGATTATCAAAATAGTTGCAAATTAATTTTTATGGCTGAAGTGTCTCAGCAACTATCAGATGGATTGACATGAAATTCTGTACAGATATTCATGGTCCCCAGAAGATGGAACCTGGTGACTTTGCTTATCCCCTGACTTTTCCTTTTATCACCATCAGCAGGTTGACATTTTTGTCTTTTAGTGAAATATTTTGACTACACTTGGATGAACTGTCATGACATTTGGTAGAGATTTTCATGGCACCCAGAGGATGAATCCTAATGACGCTTGTAATCCCTGGACTTGCCTCTAGCCTGTTGCCTCTATAGTTTGACAGGTCAGGTCACTTATCATGTGTAGAAAAGTCTCAAACTCTACAAGATGAATTGATACAATATTTTGTACAGACATTCGTGGTTGCCAGAGGATGAATCCTACTGGCTTTGGTGGTCCCCAGATTTTTCCTTTAACATCAGCATGAGATTAACAGATGGTTTTGAGTGAAATGTCTCGATATCCATTGGATAGGTTGCCGTGACATCTGGTTCAAGATAATATTGTATTAACTTTGATCCTCTGACTTTTCATCTAGTGCCATCATCAGCTCAAATTTTCAATAGGGCCAATACTTTGGTTTCATGAACAAATACCTGCAAAGCTAATGGCATTCCCATCAGCCTCAGCTGCACTTTGTGTTTAGCGCTAATTATCAAATGTTAGCAGTGCTAAACTGAGATGGTGCACATAGTGAACATTATACCTGCTTAACATCAGCATGTTAACATTGTCTGTGGGAGCATATTAACTTCCCCACGTTAGCATTTCGCTAGAAGCACTGCTGGGTCTAAACACAGCCACGCATACCTCCTGGCATGGCTGTAGAAGAAAAGTTCATATGAACTGCAGTCTGACCACGTCGGCAAATCAAAAATGTTCATACCTTGGCGGCGCGGTGAAAAGCAGGCCGTCACAAAGAGGGGGGAGATGCGCTATTGTTTAAATATGGAGATAATATTTTCAAATTGTCTTTCTAGGGAGATATTCATAGTTTTCATTCAGGCTACACATGAAAAGCGCCACAGATAGTTGTGCAACAAATGAAAGAACAGAGCTTGTGTGTGTGTGTGTGTGTGTGTGTGTGCAGTCATTCAGGATAAAGTGCGGTGAGGGATTCTGTGGGAAAGAAACAATTGTCTTGATATGACAACGAAATGGTTCCCCCTGAAATTGCTATTATGTCTTAAGTTTATCAGCGTGTCAGAAAATGTGTTTATGCAAACGCGCTCGTATTTCACACATGATGCTCCCAGTGTGAAGGTACTCATTAATGCCTCATGCCCTCGTGACGCTCTTGGAACATACTTCCACCTCTGATCGCTGTTAAGATGCCCGGCTGAAGCAGACTGTCAAGCTGCGGAGCAAAACCAGAGGGCTCCCCGGGGTGCTGTCAGGCCTGGCCCGTGTTCTGGGTTCAGAGCTTTGGGGGGGGGGGGTGCTCTGTGAAATGGCAGCCTAATCAGTGCCATTGTGTTTCATATTTGAATCCATATAATCCACCATTTCACCAGTTAAATGTAGGGGTTTAGATGCGGATTTGGTGTATTTAGAAAAGAAATCACATTTTTTCCCACCTTGTTCCCCGAACCAACTTTTTAACTTTAAACTATTCTACAATACGAAATTCAAGGATATTATGTCGCCAAATAAATATGCAGTATAATAGTACAGAACTGATTGCAGCGTTGGTCTGATAAGCCATTCAAAAAGAGCTGAAGTTAATCCTCTCTGTGCATGTACACCCCTGGACAAAGGTAAGCGGAAACACCTTGGATACGAGGATTGCAGCGACACGTGACTGTTAAATATCTCATTACACAATCATGGACATTGGTGCGCTGCTCTGACTTCCTCCACTCTTCCTCTGAAGATTTTTCCAAATTATTCAGGAACCTGGCTGCAGGGTTTTGCCCTGGTTCGGAGCAAGAGTGGGGTTGGGCGCTATTGCTGGGCAAAAAGACCTGGGTTTGGCTGGTGTTTCAGTTCACCCCAAAGGTGTTGGATAGGGTTGAGGTCAGGAAAAGGTATTCCCGCAAAGTTGGAAGCACACTGCTGCCTTAAGATATCATCGCATGCTGTAGCACTAGGATTTCCCTTCCTTGGAAGTAACACAACAGTAGAAAAGGGGGTACTTTTGGGCACATTGTGTATTCCTTCCTTCATCGTGAATTTGCTTGTGTTTTCACCCGATTCGACCTTCCTCTCTGGCTCTTCTCGGCAGGTTACGAGGGCGGAAGCTTGCTGAAGTTCCTCCGGGACATCGAGCACAGCACAGAGGTGGTGCTGGACCGCTGGAACATAGATATTGTCCCCGATGACAAGGAGGAGAAGGGAGACCCTGTCCCCTACAGCATCGTCAACAACTATTTCTCTATTGGAGTGGTAAGGAGACCGATATATAGAGACTGTCATTACATATGACTGACGGATTTAAATTCTGTACTTTATTTCTTGTGTGACTTGACAGTGGTGGATACTTGACAGAAATCCACAGTGTGGTTTCTATTTATTTACGATATTTGCAACTTAAACGAGCCAGAAAAAATATCACATCCAGTAATAATTGTAAGGCCTTAAAATGATATTATTTTTCTTCTGCTAAAATGCCATATTATACTTTAAAAAGCAATATAGTTAAATATCCATTTGCCAACAGGTATTGGTTGAACATTTAGCTTAATCAACTTTGACAAAATGTCTTGGTATCGGCCAAATACAAGCCCTTCATGTCTGAAATCTAATCTGGTATTACACAAAAGCCAAAACATCAAAAACCTCTCTGATTTGGTGGCAACCAATCTAAGCGTTCCTGTGTGTGTTTCATGGTCAGTAGGGCTGAAACCAATGATTAGTTTCATTACCGATTGGTGTGACAACAATTATTCTCTCGGATTAATCGTTTTGTCTACGAAATGACAGAAACAGTAAGAGATTCCTGACGTAACCGACAGAGATATTCAGTTTATGACGACGTGACAAACAAAAGAAGAGGCTTGAACAGACAAATGTTCATCTTTTTTTTATTCTTAAAAAATGGCTCAAACAATTACTCCAGAGTCAAAATAGTTGCCGGTTAAATTTTTTTTGATTTGATCGTACAAACCCCAATGATCAGTACCAACATGCGTTAGCTTCCGAGTCGATACGGTGGTTCAAAAGGCTGAAAACGTGTCTGCCCTTTGTAGAGACATAAATCTGAGCCAACCATGTAATCTCAGTAATACACTGGGATGTAAATTGGAACCAGCAACCAGTGTATATTTAAAAACCGTGAAAAAAAAAGTACAATATCGCAGATAAAACATACTATAGAGTATAGCATTAGATATGGTTACTTGGCATTCAACTCTGTAGGTGACAGTTACGTGGATCAGCCTTATCCCCCAAACTGTCCGATTGAGACATAGTTTTTACAACAACAGCACGGTGGGAAAGATTATCTGGTCTATGTGGACGTAAGCAATTAGTAGATTCATTAGTGAATTTTTGCTCCCTCAGAGCAGGTTTCGTCTTTTAATTGGAGGAGAGAAACATGCTGCTAGGTTCCAGTTGCTTAGCAACCTTTTTTTTTTAATCTTGTCCTGATGGAGATACTGGTATATAGGCTCAGGGACGTTTATACAGAGGTGACAAACACGGCCTCCGTGAAGTTATCACGGTGCCGACTTAACGACTGGGTCCCCGCTGCAAGTGGGTGACGCGTTTGCTTCAGTATTTCTTTATGGCAGCCACGGAGGACCTCACGAAGCTACCAGAGCTTTCCACCCCCCCCGTGTTGTGGTTTAGAGGCGCGAGACAGAAATCTGGCTGAAACCTCTGCACAACAACAGTTCCTACTTATTTAAATGAATGCCACTGTCACCGGCTTACGGTCCTCCCATAAATAGCTCGCACCCTAATTTTAACCACGCATAGCCGCTCGGCACAGCAAAATAAACACCATCATACTTGGCTGGTAATGAGAAGCCCGGTGTCGTATATTTCAGTGCAGCAGTTGAAACCAGACCGGTAACCCTGGTGTTCTGCCAAACTTTGAGCTGAGTCATCACCATAACAGCTAAGGTAGGAGCCATATGCTGCCCCCCACCCCTTCCAAACGTTCAAGCATCATTAAGCTGATAAAGAGGAATAACAGTCAAACTCGTTACATATACAGCAGATATGACTATAAATAAACAGAAATGACAAGTGTGAAGATGACATGTGCGGCGGTAGACGTTAGAGGAGGGTTTTGGCAGGAGAGGATGAAGCACAGCGATGTTACACAACCCCCCCCCCCCGTCTGCACATGTGTCAGTGTAGACATGCAACACGCTAGCATCGACCCCGCCGCACACAGGACGCCAAAGGCATGCTAATCTATATGTCACCGCTTCCCATTTCTGGCTAAACCGTTTTTGGATCAAAGAAGCAGCACAAACTCACTCAGCTTTTGACTTTCTCCAAAACAATGGCTCCTTCTTCTCCGACGTGGGGGGAGCAGTGTTCCCTTTGTGGCACGGTTGGCACTGCCAGCGTGTCAGACAGAGCTTAGACAATAGTATTTGACAGGCCGTCTTGGTCTAATGATGCTTATTGGTACCTTTTGTCCGTTTCATCTCTCACATTCAGTAGCTTGTGTATCATCATCGTGTAGTCAGATGCAGCAGTCTCGGGAACTGGGAAGGAGCTATGTAAATTTATGCTAAGGATTATACTTAATAGGATTTTGAGTTGAAAGAAATATTTCCCGCGTGTTCAACACTCCGCCACTGGTATTGCACTTTTTACACCGGGTAGTTAGATACAGCTTTCGTACACAAAATACATCAAGAGATCATAAATGTGATGCATTGCTATACCTAAACCTGACCACCCGTATAAACTGGCAGGCACTGGACCAGCTACGACGTCAAAAGGCCGCTCTTTACCACGAGTTCTTTTATGTTTAGCACTGAAATTGATTTTGACGCTTGAACTTTAACGCTTGAACTTTTTAAAACATCTTTTTACATTAGGAATGAGGCAAATTTAATAAACTATTCTGGCCACAAAGACCCAAAGCAACAATGAATTGATCCTGCTGAAGAATTTTCTGTGTTGCCAAAACTTATAGGTCTGTGCCACCCTTGTTGTCCAAAAACACACAATCAGTAAGCCACACTTTTTATCATTATCATTATTATTTATTTATTTTTTTTACTGATTTTTATTACCATAATTATGGGCGCTGTAGTTTATATTACCTACTTTCCCCTCCTAAAACCCTTCTGCTGTCATAAAAGCTCACTAGCATTAAAAATGTAAACTGATCTGCCGGCTAAAAAAAACAAAACACTATATATAACACTATATATATTTGTGACCCATTTTTAAAGATTTACATCTTCAGTGGGAAAGAATAGACATGGGGCTGATAGAAACAGACAGACAGGGACAGGGTAGGGAGGTGTAATGTATTATGAGAGACGGACCAAGACGTTGGTGGGTTTTTGATCTTATCATGGGATTTGTTAACGATAAGGAAAATAAAGAAGAACACCAACTTTATCCTTTTAAAGTCAAGGTTATCTTTGTGAAACGGCGACTGTTTCCCTTGGGTTCTGACAACACTCCAATGTGGCAGGGCCGTTAAATAAAGCGACAGATCGCTGTGCCTCCAGGAGCCATGGTGACAGATGGCCGAGTATCTGGGCGCACACGACACCTGAGCAAACCAGTCTCTGACTCACGCCGATGATCTAGCCATCAGTAACCCCTCAAATCTGGTTTACTAACCATACAGGGTTTGCGTTTCCTGCCATCCCGTTGCAGACCTTGCTACTCAGGGTTCGGTTGCTATGGAGACGGGAGGCTGGCAAGGCCGAAGCTGAAAGCTTTCACAGTCATCTGTCCTTTATCTCGCCGGCTTAATTGTGGATGACATGGTGCGGAGCATGTGGTTGGCTCAGCCGTGGCACTCGGGACTCAGAAGGTATACCATGTGATTTCTGTTCCAATCCAAGCCTTTGTTTTAGGTAAGACTTTATCGATCCCCCGAGGCAAAAGTACGTTTTTCTGTTTGCGCGCCGTAAGTGCAAACATTTCGATATTTGGGAAATAAGCATTAAACATACGTCAAGCTGTGTATGTCATCATTATAGGAGATGAGGATTTAGAAGGTTCGACCGTCGTCCTACTGGCAGGAGCGACTGGCTGTCTGAAGGTGCTCTGAGCAGCGGGCTCACTGTGGGGGCTGGCAGCAGAAAGCGTAGCAATAAAAAAAATGTGCGCAGCCTCTTCCTCAGGTTTCAGCCTCTCACGTGGTTCCAAATAAATCTATACTGTCGCATTTTATAGCTCCGTCGGTTACAACAACAGACACTTCCTGCCTTGCTCGAAATGTGCAAATGGAAGTCGACTCAGTGGCGGATATTTAGATAATATGCAGTTCGTTTAAAGCGTTTGTCTCGAAACATACGGTACTTCCTGTAGAACTGATGAAAAACGTTTCGTTCGCAAACAATGGCGTCGGATTTTAACCGTCTGCGTGCACATATTCAGGTCGCTTTCGGCTCCCAGAGTGACCCCACTCGACCCGCAGCCTGGAAAGAATCTCGTGAGAGGAATTTGGGAGAAGGAAATCACACCGTGTCAGCGGCCATTAAAGATGCCACCTCATGTTGCAGTGAGGAAGATGATCCCTCTGCAGCACGTGTCTCCGCGCAGGAGCTTTTCTGGATGGGTGCACATGTCTAAATGTGTATGTATGTGCATGCACTTGAATGCACACGCCCTTGTGTGTGTGTGTGTGTGCCCCTGCGTGCCCGGCAAGATGATTCCCAGTGTTAACGGCCAATTGCTAATGCGTACCACAATCCCTGACTTTGCTTCTAGCGAGGAGGGTGTAAGTTATCCTGTTGCCTCCTCTGATGGACATATAAGTCGCTGGCTGCATCTTTCACATGATGGTCAGGAGTTGCACCAGGACAACTGACATGGAGGGGTTCACAGCAGGCCCACCTGGAGACTCTTGACTCCCAGTGCAGATAGGATTACGGCAGGCTAAGAAGAACACACAATTGCACCACAAGGTCCATTTACAAGCTGCTCTGGAGCTGCCAGTCATATCACAAAAATCTTCCTTCCTTTACATGGAGTTTGTCCTGTTGTGACGGATGTTTGAGAATTTCTATTTTGGTGACCACTCAGAGATCTGAAGTTCATTCAAAACCCCGGAAAAACAATTGCACGTCTACTGGACAAACTCCATCTGCCGAGGAAGATCGTGTGGGCCGGTCGGAAGCGGCAGGACGGCCGCTGATTGGACCTGGTGGCGAAACTGTGTTGGTCGACTTCTGTAGCCGACAAGAGGGCGCTTGGATTGCCTTATGTCCCGCCGTGATGTCCGTGACAGAAGAAGACGTCACGGTGCGAGCGGTTTGTCATCAAGAATGCGAATACAAGTTTAAAAAACAAAAAAATCACTTTTTGACCTCACTAATATGCAAATGTATGCAGCAAAACACACCAAAATCTAATGAGGTCATGTGCTCCATATGGAGTTCCTTTAGCGTAACTATGAAGTTTCTATGTCTGTCTCCTCCTAATTAAGCCAATTAACCCATGAATTAGCGAAGACTTTTCTCATACCAGCACATTTGTCTCTGCATTACTACATACCTGGCGTCAGTTTGAACTTGTTAGCCTTCGACGCTTAATCGGCCACGTCAGAGTTTTTCATGGTTTAAACTAAGAAGCGTGTGCGGATGTTACACTTACTCCCTGATCTTGCCGCCTGTGTGTAACACTTTAAGAGGGTTTAAGTGCAGAGACAGAGACAAAGGCCCTATTATATTTAGTGTCTCTGTGTTTGTTCAGAAAACAGGCAAGGCCACAAGGAGAGACGGTGTGCATATAAAATGGTGTGTGTGTGTGTGTGTGTGTGTGTGTGTGTGTGTGTGTGTGTGTGTGTGTGTGTGTGTGTGTGTGTGTGTGTGTGTGTGTGTGTGTGTGTGTTTGAGAGAGATGGAGTACTGCTGGCACTGACTGAAGGTCAGGGGAAGTATCAGTGACAGGAAGTCAGCGTCTGCCAGGTTCAGGCCAGGTTACCGCGGTAATAAATGACCGTGCTGAGTGACACCTGGCTGGTCTTAAAGATGGGAGGAATCGGAGCTCAAAAACACACACACACACACACACACACGGTCAAACACGAGGACACACAAACACATTCGCACGCCTGGACAGTCTGTGAAGCCCCTAAAAACTCTGCTCACATCTCAAGTGTGTTTCTGCAACATAAATAAATATCCACGACTAAATAAGCAACATAAGAAAACAAAACATCTTTCGATATTATTGAGAAAAAACCTCTGTCAATCAGCTTCATCAGGACTGCGTTGGCCTGCTTTGATCAGATTTGATTGACAGTGACCGAGCAACGTGACAACTGTCATTCAGATTCTGATTTAAATTTTAGGTCTTTTGTACAAGCAGCTTATCAGGACCCGTAGTTAAGTTTTATCGATTTATCGACATTTGGCGATAAATCTTTTGTCTTTTCAGCAAATGCCCCAAAACATGTTTTTGGTTAAAGGGACAGAGCCCGTGGGTGGGTCCACGAGACATTGGACTTTAACACGGGGGACCGCTGTTTCCTGTTTCCAGTCAGTTTCTTTCAACCATGACCACAATCGTTCTCTAACCTTAACCACGTGTTTGTTGTTGTAACCATGACGTCAGAGGTCCTCTAACCTTAAGGAAGCACTTGTTTTAACCCAAACCGTGATCTTTCCAGTAGACGTAACCTGACCTTAATATAGCACGTCGTTAAAGAGTTAGTTATTTATCCTTCAACAGCGATATTTAACAGTTTATCTATCGCCGTAGGGGCGCTGTTGCAGGACTTGTCGGTTTTCAGAGCTGTTAGAGGTAACCAGCGGAGCCTTCTTGTATGCAAACATTTGGGGTTCAGGGGTCCCCTGGTTTGAGACCGGCCAGGGGCCTTTGTTGCATCTCCTCATTTCCTGCCATCAGGACTGCGTATCGTGCCGCCGACGTCTCAGTGCGTATACACAGGATACAAACAAAACAGGGGCCCGCGGAGAAAAACATTGCTCCAGAGTGCTACTAGTGGTCTAAAATTCATCAGGGTACCATTAACATACTCTACGATCCATCATCCGTTTATGCATTTCGTAACTTCCCTTTTTTTTCGCAGACCTTAGATTTCCAAAAACCAGAGTTCTTTGGTTTTTTCATCTCATTCTCATATCCACATTCCTATATCAGCCTCGTTTACCTACTTTTAGGCAAACAACTGCAACAAGGATGGAAAACGTGGAAAACAATTCTACCATTTGCAAAGTACTGCTGATTTGATCAAAATAGAAACGATGTCCATGTGTGTGTTTAGCTTGCTCTGTATCATGCGTGCCAACCTGAGCGTCTCAGTATAACGGCATCATTGGAGATGAGAGATTCGAAGCCGACTGTGACATTTCTCTTTGACATTAAGCAAACCAAGCCCCTTACCAGAGGCCAGTGAAACACAATAGGGGTGAACTGACAGCCTATTTCTCCGCCGGGTGCTGCGGGTCCCACTGAGGTGACATTTTCCAGCCAGTGTTTTTGTTGTTGTTTTTTTTTAGTTGTTGTTGTTGTTTGTCCCTCTCTCTTCCCTTTCCCTCTTTCCACATCACCCATCCGATAGCACCTCCTGTGCAACACTTCAAACGGCAAGATCAAAACAACCTTCATCACGCAGGCAACTATAGGCGATGGCAAATGTCACATATTGTTACCGGCAGATTTTTCAGGGGGGACAGAACGCATAAAAGTGGGGCTGGCCAGTGATTGCCTGCAGCGGGGGACTGAGGGCGGGTTTAGTGACATGAAGCAGCCCGTCATGTTTTGGAAAGGTTTGCGGCCACTTTGTGACATCTGGCCCTGATCGTCACGCTGTGTGCCGGACACTCTGCCCACGATTGAACCAAAAGCATAAACACAAGTTTACGCGTGACGAAGGATCCTCGGGCAGATTGTTTACGACTTTCCCTCACCGAAATGTCCCATGTTTCCCACTGGTACGTGTTGTTGCGATGAGCAACCTTGCCATGAGAATCGGCTTTATAGTTTGAGCTCTGTGGGCAAAGCTCGTTGCAGAAAAGCGGCCTTGCCTGGGATGTCTCCTCACTCCCCCGGGTTCGAGTATCAGATTCTCAGCCAGTTAGAGCAGCAGATGCAGCTCTATTTTAAGATCTGATATTCGCTGACTGCTGTGAGATCTCGGCACATCGCCGTAGGGTCTGGTTGAGGAGGTGCGTCGCAGCGGGCCGGTTGCACCAGCGGATGCTTTTCGAGGGTGACAAGTGAGGATGCATGTAATCGCACCTGTCACAACCTTCTCTTCTCCTTGTTGCAGAAACACCTGCACAGGCAGACAGGATGCCGGCCTGTCGTCGCCGATGCTTTTGCCTGTCAAAGTTGCAGGATGCAACACTTGTGCTGTAAATACTCACCTCTTTTCTCAGCCCAGATCACAAAAAGAAGGCAGAACAGATAGACTCTCTGACTAAGATGCCGTAAATTTACCGTGGAATGAAAGAAAGTGTGGGTAACATACGCTTCCAGAAAGTGGAAATGAAGGAGCCAAACACGTGTTGCCTCTTAAACAGCAGCTAGCTCAGCCTATTGACAGTTTAGCACCTAGTGTCTAGCCAGGTCGTTAATATTAGCATACTACTGTCACATTGCATAATTTATACTCATTGATATTTATTTTTAGGATTTTTACCACTTTTACATTCCACGTTTTTCTTTCCTGCATTTCAAAATGTACCAAATATGTGTTGTGTATAATAATTTGAGCTTTACCTAACATTCGACTTAAGACCTCAGCTACTGAAGCCTTTCTACTGATTTGTGAACCTAGGCCGAATCTAAGTGTAGCTGTTGTGAAAAGTACAGCTTGAACCTCAGCCCCGTCTCTTATTTATCTCATAAAAATCTAAAACCTTCAATATCTCTACAATTAAAGATGCCTAGTCACCAGTTTCCCCTCCACTTGTCCAAGTGTTGTTGCTGAATAAGAGGAAAATTACAAAATTAAAACTCTTAGTGGATGAGCCGCCGATCTTCTGTGTGGTGAGCAAGACACATGCTTTGCCTATGAAAATAGTATAATGAAAACAGCCTATCTCCAAAAGCTGAATGAGAAATGGAAGATTTCTACTAGCGTCATCTACTTCCTCGAGGCCCATTTACTGTGTAAACCACTTGTTTGAATTTAAAAGCTAATTTATCCTTCTGCTATTTGTGTTACGGCTGCATGTGAGAACTGCGTATTTCTTTACTCTCTCACGATGAGATATATGCACAGAAAGACTCCTTCAATATTTTCTGTCTCCACATGTAACGAGTATGGATTTGGCACAGAAAAAAGATTCTTATCGTGCTGGTTGCAACCGGTTATAATTTAAAAAGTACAATTATATTAGGAGTTAGTTAGTTTTTCTGCTTATAGCATTTCCCTTATTGTCTTTATGCATTAACTGATGGCAGCAAGTCCGGTTGTGTCATGTGTCTTGTTCCGTTTAAGCACTTTAAGCCGGACCAGATGATGATATTATACAGTGACAGAGTAAAAGGATGAGCCCTTAACTCTGACTTCATTTGTTAACGTCGTTACTGACTCCAGCGTCAGAGTGACACTTTCCATTCACCGTGCTCCGGTGCTGTGTACCATCGACATCACCGGAGCCGCGTCCAGCAGTTGGATCTACATTAGCCATAAGACTTCCATTGACATATAGTTGATTTAATCTCCGAGCACATGCATCTGGATCTTATTTTAAATGTACACTGAACGTTTATCTGCGAAAGACAGATCACATCCTCAGGCCTGAGACGAGCAGAAGCAGCTCTGGTCAGGCTCAACCTGAGGTCAAATTAAGGCTGCTCCGTTTAATTGATCACATCCAATCAAAGCTCAAGTGTCCAGAGCACTGCTGTATGTTGTGTGCACGCTGAATGTCTACATGCTGCGAGGCGTTTTGCTGGATATTCATGGTATTCTCGCACTGCTTGAGTCTATATGTTAATCTGACTACGTTCAGTTTAGACTTGAGCCTTATTGGAGTTGTTGCAGACAGAGATCTTACCCTTTTAAAACGGTCGAGTTGCTTTGAAAATGCTAAACTGCACAAGTCAAATAAATGACAGCGGTTTAGATTTAATCCCCCTTTATTTGACTTGTGCAGTTCAGTATATTTTAAGGTTAGGAACTCTGTAATTTAACATGAAGCGCTATCAGAGGCTCTTGTGACTGCCAAGCACTATCTGTGAATAAATCTGTTAATAAATGAATAAAGACTGGAGGAAAGCAACATTTCTTCAGGGTTCAAGATGCAGAGCATTGCTAGTGCTGTTGTGACAGCGTGGGTCCCTTGCTGCTCTTAACGTTTGCCGATACGAGAGGTCATTCTGAGCCCGCTCTTGTGACTGATCAGGGTTACGTTCACCCCCTGCCCCAGAGGTCAAGAGTTAAACACACGGGGAGAGGAGGGCGGGGTCCAGTCTGAGTCCTGCTCGGATCAACTTGTGACCTTTAGCTCAATGCTGCATTGTGACATAAGTTAGAGCTCTATTGTACTTAGTATTTTACGCTGTCAGCCCAATTTTGACTGGATTACCTCAGTAGATGACGTGACATTGTTACAGAGACTAACTAACTACACAGAGCTACACTTTTGTAACAAAGACAACGACAATTACAGGGAAAATTCACACTTTTGGGTCTTATTGAGGTAGTTTTGGCCAAAATACCGTTTGGTCAGCTTAAAATTGTGTGTACCTGTGTGCCACTGTCAGGTGATAAAATCCAGTGCCAGACATAAACACGGTACGTAGTAGGGCCGTAAATAAACCAAAACCCAAAGATTTCATCAGCTTTACTATCATATCTGACAAAGAGGACAGCAAATCATCACGCTGGAGAAGCCAGGACCGGAAAATGTTTGGCACTGTCGCTTGGAAAATGACAGAAAGGACACATCCTTAATAAATAATAGTTGCTGATTCAATTTAAACGCAGTCAACTAATTACACAGATCATTTAATCGATCGTTTCAGGTAAATTATCCACTATATAGTTATGTGTCCAGTAGAGTGCTGAAGTCCACAATCTACACAGTGACGGTAGTGAGTACGATGATATTCTAACCTGTAGGTGCCGTGTATTGACCAAAACTAGGACAGAAAAAGGTTGGATATCGTTCAAACTTGCATACCTACAGATGTCTGCAAGAGTTTGGGCAACCCCGGGCAAATTACATGTTTCTTTGGTGATTTGCAAGTGAAAAGAAGTAAATCCAATCTTCCTCTGCAGGAAACAGACAGCAAACATTAAAATTGAGCCTCAAATGTTAATGCACTACTCCTTTTTTATTTCATGAACTTAAAAAGTAGAAAAAAAGAAAAGAAACGGCAACTATAGCGTGTGCAAAGCACCTTACTACTTTTACAACACTCAGACTACATTAACTTGTTAGGCCTTGACTGAGGCAGGTGTAATGCAGGTCAAAAACGGCCGCTAAGGTTTGTCAGCTGATGACAATTCAAGAGCTGATAAATTATCTGACTCTTCAAAGCTTGCGGTAACACTCAACAACCATGGGCTCCTCTCAGCCACTGACTGAGGATCTGAAAATGAAGCTAATCGATGCCTACAAAGCAGGAGAGGCTATAAAAAGACATCAAAGAGCTTCCGCCTTGAAATTTCCATTGACAGAAATGTCATTAAGAAATGGCAGATAAGGGAAACTGTGGAAGTCAAGACAAGATCTGGAAAAACAAAGAAAACTTTCAGATAAAACTGCAGGTCTGCTGGGCGGAAAGGCAACGCAAACCCTCCATACGACTGCAGAGGAGCGGCAGGAAGGTTTAGCTGACACAGGAGCGAGGTGCACGGAGGTGCACCGTTCACTGTGCAGCGTCGACGCACAAATGGCGTCGGCGTGGAGGAGTCACCAGAAGGAAACCTTATCTGCGTCCTCGCCACAAGTCTGCAAAGCAACATCTGGAGAAGTCAGAGTGGTTCTTGGACACGTGAAGTTTAAACTGAGCTCTCTGGACGCAGTCAGCAAAAGTGTGTTTGGAGCATTTGGAGCACCTCGCCAACTGTTAAGCATGGAGGAGGAAATATTCTGTTGTGGGAGTGTGTGGGAGCCAGTGGCACAGGAGCAGCTGCACTGATAAGAGGGAAGAACGGATTCCTAAAAATATCAGCAACTTCTGGATGCAGATGTCCTGCAAGTCAGCCACGAAAGGGAAACTGAAAAGAGGCTTGGCTCGCACAACAGAACAATGACCCAGAGCAGATCTCAAAATCCGCCATGAACTGCTTCAAGAGACACAAGTGGAAGCTTTGGGAAGAGCCCTCGAAGACCCCTGACCTGAACATCACTGAAAACCTGGGGCTAGATCTCAAACAGCCTAAAATATCTCAGAACTTGAAGTGATCTGATGGGAGGATGGGTGAAAATGCCTAAACCAAGAACAGATACAATTAATCAAAATCAGTAGATTAACATTTGAGGAAAGTGTCAATTTTTATGTGTGTTTGAATTTACTCCTTTTCGCTTCAAAAATCAACAAAATAAGGAGTTTGCCAAGGGCTGCCCAAACATATGCAAACAACTGTGTAGCAGGCTGTGATAAAGTCTAAGGTTTACTGATGTCCTGCCGGTAATGTTGTCTCTTCTGTTCTTTTCCTACAGGACGCCTCCATTGCCCATCGCTTTCATCTGATGCGGGAAAAGCACCCCGAGAAGTTCAACAGCAGGTAACTGAACGGCATATTTTGAAAAACAGCCACAAGGAGGGACACACACTGGCACTGAGCAGTCGATGAGGTGGATAGTGGCACTTGACGTGATGTTTCGCCGGTCGAAAAGACAGTTAACCCTCCCTCCTCCACTGTCTTAACACCATTAGCTAACGAGCAACCTTATAACCAGCTGGAGACCTCGCACTCTAATCTGGAAACTCAATATCACGCTGAGCCGCCGTTGTCACTAATCAATAGCGGGAGAAAGCCTGCCTACAACGTGGGATCGGTGCATCGGCAGTGCCTGTTTTGTGCTTAAATTGAACTGAACTATGACGTGAGAGTATGTGAAGCTAGTGTCTAACTGGGCCGGTGCCATGGTTTCCATAGTCTTGCCACAAATGTTCGGAACTATTAGTCGTCTGTTCAATTTCCAACTAATTATACAAAGTCAAATGAGGAGTAAATTGTCTAGAAACTACATTGCAGGAGAGCTGAATGAAGGCAGATGGAGACAACTATGACATAAATGGAGGTCAGCCTCATCTTAATAGCAGAGAAGGTTTCGTCAAATGACAAGCCATGAGGACAAGCGCAGAGCCGTCTCATTAACTGTTATATAACGCCGGAATGCCTCAGTCTGACTGCAGAGTGAGAGAGGTCGCCGGAGAGAGCAGCAGCGATCCGGAGTCGGATGAAAAGATATTTGGGCGATGAAGCACCGCCCGTAGCAGCACAAGTTCAGAAAAGTTGAGTTCAACTTTGTCACACCAGCGAGACGCAAGCTTCATCTGCGTGTTAAATGCAGGCTTCCTGTTGCAAGTCAGAAGTCCCAAAGGCAATCTGGGCTAACCCTGATAACGTTGTTAGGGTTATTCTCTCAGATTTAACATATCCTCCCCCTCCAGGCTGAGTAGTACTCCTGTTGGTGACTAAACTGATCCTGTGTAAAATCGGCGGAGTGCTCCTGTGAATGCACAGTTCCTCATGTGTGGAAAAACACTCATCAAATTCCATGAAAAGACCGAAACCATCAGTGAATGAATCCTACTAACATGTATAGTCTGTGTGCCAGAGCCTGATATATCTTGTTCCTCTGTTCCTGTGTGCCGTTGGTGTCCAACAAGACTAAAGTTTGATCTATACGAAAACGGCGTTGACAGGCTACACCGTACCTACAGCGGCTATGTGGGTAGGCTCTGAGGTTACGCCATAGACTAGGCCGTAAGATGACCTGCTTCTGCCCAACAATGTCACTACATGTCAGGGCTACAGATGTCGACGGAGACCCCACGTGGGGACCCTAAAACTGTGACTGGCTGCTTATGTTTTTCCCTACATGTTTCTTACGGCATCGGAGTTTGTTGAGTAGTCTTCTCCTTTTCGGCAGCAGACGTCTAACAAAGTGTTTACGCTGCGAACCTGTATGAACGAATGAGTGCAAACACAGCGACTTCCCGACGGTAGTCCCCTACTCAGTAACGACACACAGCAAAATAAAGTTACGGTTACCCGGACGTAACTCCAGTTCAATAAATAAGTAGAGGTAAAAGTAAATGAAAGAGTGTAAACACAGTTACTGTCTGATCAGTCTACATACAGCACATATCAACAGGTTAAAAGGCGACTGTCAACTACAAATCAAAACCTGCGACATAGGTACAGTTCCTACGGCAGGGCTCCCGTTAAACCCCTTGCGTTGCTTACGAGTCTACAGCCATGCTAGCAGCTCTTTGAAGCTGGCCTCCCATTTCCGTACGCACACTTGATGTTTAGGTTATGGCGTCGGGGTGGCCCGTTACAAAAAGGGGGAATCTGAAAATCCTCCTGCCCAATGGGTGGTGGTATACACATTTTGTGTTGGCCACCACCTACCGGCCGGAAGTAGCAGGAGGACTGTTTCCTAAGGATGCACTTGTACCACACTCATGTCACGTCAGAGTTATCATAATTACTAGTTTTCCGAATTGTAAATAGCGATCACTGCAACATCCAAGTCGTGCTTACGACTGGGAACCTCCGCCAAGGAGGTTAATTGCTCACTGGTGTCTGTCTGTTGGTTTGTTGGTTCGTTTGTTGGTTTATTTCTCAGCAGGATTACGCAAAAACTACCGAACCGATTTGCACTGAACTTGGTGGGGGGATGGGGCACGGGCCAGGGTGGGACCCATTGAGTCTTGGAGGAGGTCTGGATCTTTTACTATGAATTTGAATTTTTTTCTCTGAAGTCTGGTGTATGTTGTTAGACATTGGCCTTGGCGGCGGTCTGGGTGCATTTTCTATATATTTAGATGTAAATGCCTCACATCTGCCAAAAAACATTGTAATTAAACCCAGATTTAATGAATACGGCTGTCGTTGAAATTCTGCCCTGATGATGGTGCCAGAAGAGAAGTGGAGTCACCAAAGTGATTACAGTTCATCCCGAGTGGCCCACAGGAGGAACCGTAATCTTTGATGTCTCATTGCTTTCATTTCCGGCAGCCTTTTTCTGTGGCCGCGCCTCTCTCCGACGACTCATCCAGACTCAGTGGAGAAACAAACGGCAGCAGTATGCACACACACCCTCTGTGGATAGATACTGTAGCCCCGAGGTGAGTGACCGTAGACGAGTATATGGCGCTGCTTGGCTCACTTCTGTGGCCGGCCTGTTGTCTTTGCTGCAGCCCGAGGCTGAGGTGTGTGTTTGTCGGCGCGATTATGTTCTCCAGCGTCTCAAAGCGCAGCCCCTATGCGAAGGACCGGCTGGTATCACTGGTCCGGCTGCATGCAGACTTGCCCCGATCAGTTGCTTAAAAGCCATTCTGTGTACACTGTACACTGACTCTGTGTGGTTGTGCGTAAGTGATGAGCACAAATCACAGAGGGCACGGTGTGGAATTCCCCGCCGCCTCGGTCACAATTAACTTTTACTATGTTGAACCACTCAGTAAAGTATAAAATCTTGTTTTTTTGCCACCGACTCACTTGGGAACTGGGTCTTTGTGCAGCTCTATATGTTTGGCCGGTGTTTCATGTTGTTTGCATGATGGCAACAACATGTATGCTGCCGCTTCCCTCTACAGATAATTAGTCCATGTACCGTCAAAAAAAAAAAAAAAAAAGAAAGAACTGCAGGGAGAGTGAGAGAGAGAAAAAGAGAGATGTGTTTTTCACTCTTTGAAATTCAATAATTAATGCTGAAGTTTCCACCCCTAGTCCCCTATCTGTTTCCAGCATCACAGGCAGAAGGAAGAGAGGGTGATGTAAGATAAAACAAAGATACCTCTGTTCTCCAGGGGCCATCTCTTTGATCCATTAGACAAGGGCCAGAGTTAAAAGATGTCGAGCGTTTATGTGAAGACCAGGACATATTCAGTGTACATAAACAGAGAGGTTAACCTCTCTGTAACCTAAAAAGCCATGTCTTTACCACAAAATGTGCTTCGCTTTGGCTTTGTGACGGTTCAGACTATTTAAATTCCGCGGACTGCTTCGCTCCCTCCCTGTGTGAGCCACTCGTGGCTCCGGTCCAGTTATAAGCTCCAAGCGACAGGGTTCACAAAACATGAACTGTACTGACACTCGGCCCCACACAAAATAATACCACCAGTCTAATGTACAGTATTTGCTGGAAGCCAGCACTGGAGGTTATTGTTCTCGTGTGAATTTCCTTCTTCAGGACTTCCACGGGGCGGCGGACAGCTGATGGACAGCTACAACTGTTTCATTGTAGTCTGACTGATGTCTTGGCAGAGTAGCCATCCGTCCGTTTTTACAGCCACTTGAATGGAAAGGCGTCGGTGTGGAGATGGGGCAGTTTTTTTTTCTCTCTACGGGCGAGCAGATGATAAGTCACCTTTGACCCGGTGAGAGAGGCCCGTAGCCACATGCAGCACTCAGCTCAGAGCCTTGCTGTCGATGTCCCTGCCACTCAAAATCCCACATTGTCTGCGCACACACACACACACCATCCCCCGCTTGTCTACTAGCACATACAAACCCCACCTCCCTGTGTCAACCCCCCCCAACCCCCAGTCTGTTGGGCCTGTTGGGACAGAGGGGATGTGTGACTGCTGACACCTCAGCCTGTGGAGCTCCAACAGCTTCTAATGGTCACGGTAGCCAGACCTCCAGGAGCCCGAAGCCCAGGTGCTAATGACTTCTCACACCGGGGACAATGCCGTCTTTCTGTATGTGAACGCGTGAGTGTGTGTCTGTCATCGCAAGTGGGGGAGTTTCAGAGTAGAAGAGTTGGATTTGGAAATGTTGAGGGAGAGAGAGTCGTTTTAAAAAATGCATCTTTTCCCCCTTCATGATGGTCTCATATCCACGCCTTTCTGAAGGTATGTCCCACTTCCTTCATTTGACCGAAAACAGTTGGTGGGACAATACAGGATACAGTTCCCGTGATTTAACAATAAATAAACTCAAGGTTCACTTACTTAGCTATTCATCAGCTTTCAGACACAGTAGCTAAGTTTATTTAAAATTTACTGTTGACATGTGTTCCCAAGGCCGACACTCAAGATGTTCGTTTTGTGGCTGTTTTTTTTTGTTTTTTTTTTGTTTTTTGACATTAAAAAGGGGATAAAATTAGATAAAACAAATCAATAATACAAGTCCTGGTGAACTTGAAATTTTGCCCTTTTCTTCAAAGACCAATGGAACGGATTTCAGGCTGAGTTGTAGGACAGATCTGCCTTAGCCGAGGAAGCAGCTGATTATATTCTGACGACGATCCGAGGACTGAGGTTAAAACCCCGAAATCACAAGGCCTTTCTTTTTTGGCCCCTTGGCAGCAGCGGTGACGAGTTTTGAACACAACGCTGACATAATCACCTGTTAAGTCTCTGGTCGGTCAGATTTTACAAAAAAAAGTTTATGCCATTACATAGCTTGTCCCCCAGTGAGCACTGACAAGATTATTTCTCAAATTTCCCAAGTTCCCTCTGACTGGAATTTAGGGGCGATGACGTGCTTGTGTGCGTCATGCGGCTGTCAGACGACTAAAGGTATCCTGTACCCTTTCTAAATTTAAACTGATATATGTGTGATCAGCTGTATGTAATATGCTGTGGCTGCCACTGACCCTCCCCCGAGTGGCAAACATGCATCAGTCGGCATCCGCTGACTGCCATGCCTTGACATCGGGGAAAAAAAAACCTTATGGCCGAGTAACGCAAAGATTTCTGAAAGCGCTGCGTAATAAAATCAAAAATAGTTTTACGGGCCTGTCCACAAGCAACTCAGAGAGGCGCGGAAACTGCAAATTCAGATTCAAGTGTCCTCGGACCACTGACTGACCAGAGCATCGTGTGGCTCATTGTCGATTACGGTTATTTTTATTTTTTTCAAAGTGACGTCAGAGTACACCCTCGCGTCCTCCTGATTTCACAACAGGTATGAGAGAGGAGGTGGAGGAGGAGGGGCAGCGAAGAGGGCGGTGGGGTCATGGGGTCACTGCTGATATTGGGGGGATTAACAGAGATGCTTATCTGCGGGGAGGGGTAGCGTGGTATTGGGCAAGGGGTTGGCCAGATACTCAGTTAGAGGGTTCTGGACGCCTGAAGCGCCTGAACCGTGTTTTCCCAACAACGTGGCCCCCCCCCCCCTTTCCGTCTTAATACAGTGCCGGTCTCGGTTCTCTGTTAGATAAAATGTGACTCCACCTGGTCTTTGAAATCTCTTTGAAATGCTACAGTTCGAAAGAGATAATGAGTACTTTTCTTTGTTAGGGAGTCCGTCGTTAATTCTTGCGACCACACTTCTCAACGCTAAACCCATTACCATCTCCCTACCAGTCAAAGCCCCGGGGTTCAGCACAAGCCAGCCTCACAAGCCGAACTAGAGACTAAAAATGGGACAAAAAATGATTGGAAAAATACCCCCAATCCCTTTTGTTCTAGTTTTGCATTAGGTTTTTTTTTGTGCAGAACCATGGGAATAACGGAGGAAAGACTTATGGAAGTAGTGTGTCTCCCTGTTGCACTCTGTGTTCATAAGAGAGGGGAAAAACATGAGTTAATTGCATTTTTTACAGGCCGTCTCAAGTGGAAGCCGCTTAATGAGGTTGGGCAGCTCGCCTCGTTGAGAATCGCAACCGCTCCTAATTGTGATCTCAAATATGCTCATAATCCCCTGATTTGACAGCAGCAGAGGTTTCAGGGGAGGTATTAAGGTGAGAGAGAGAGAACAAGGGACAGAAAGACAATTAGCAGGGAGAAAAACATGTGAGCAAGTACAGCGGCTTAAGACATTTTACTTACACTCAAAGTAAAGTAAACAGTTATTAAAGACCTGAATGCTTTGTTTGAAGTCTGCTGCAAGGGTTTATGGTGAAACTGAGTGAATATTTATTTGAGAATATTCGGAAGTTTTCAGGCAGTGTTTCCTTAGGTCATGTTCTGCGTGAATGTTTGATGTCCTCTTCTTTTCCTCAGTGCCGTGGTGGCTCATAACCTTGGCGCTGGCAAGCCCACATTATACAGAGCTGTTGTGTCAATAGCTGTGTTGTCGGTATCAGCAGCGTATCCACACGCCAGTGCACCCGCTGTCATATCATGAAATATGTGTAAAGTCTGGAGTAAGGCAGGGTGAGACATCACTTATGCTGCTAGTCGTGTTTTTTTTTTTTTTTATGAGCCTTTACAAAAAGGTGAAGCGAAACATTTTGGCGACTTGAGCGTCGAGGTTCACTCGGGTTCTTTGGAACACATCAGATCTGCAACGAGCAGACAGTTAATCGATGGATCAGTTATCACATAAAGATTTTTACAATTTCAGGCATACTTTTTTAGGCGGCATTTTCCAAACATTTGCCGGTTTCAGCTTCTCCTATGTGAGGATTTGATCAGGGATGACCCGATCTAGTTTTTTTTTCGCCCCGATACCGAGTCTGATCCGATTTATGTTGCTTAAATGTTGATCAAATTTGCCTAAGGATCTGACACATTGACATAACATAGCTGTAGATGAGTTAATTTCACACACCTTATTTTTTATGAGCTTCTTGATCTAAATACTGAAAGTCATAGTTCAGAAATGTAGAGTTTACAAGGTTAAATTTTTATATGATGCAAAAGAAAGAAAGAAGTCTCATTCTGTTGGATTTGTTGGAACTAAAAAAAACCCCTCAGTTCACTCATGGTTGTATGGTGGTGTTACAGGGTGGAGGTTCTTCCCTCACAAACTATCTTTGACAAGTACTGACAGCGGCGTGCAGAGGGCCCACAGCCTGACAGGCCTAAAGTTTCATTTGTCATTAAACGGCATTTTTTTCATTTTAACCGGCGAAAGCGAAGCTCAGCAGCGGCTAAAAATGAGAAGCTACAGCTTAGTGAATCTGTGTATTATTCCAACCTCAATCTCTGAACTCAAGAGTCCCGCACTGCTACACCCAAATAATTTTTCACGCTCACACACACTAATTTTCGCTGGCCTATTTTCACGGGCTTTGCGGTGCTGGTTGCTGCACTGTGGACCCCATCTGTCTCAAGGGAGAGAAGCTGCAACACCAGCAGCTTTCACTGAGGTGGACAAAACACAGCCGAGCACAGTAATGAAGGGATCAGATTTTGATCAGCGTTATTCTAGCCAATGTCAATCCATTAAAGTATGCCCAGATCGGCACGGAGCTCGGGACGTCTCTAGATTTCATGCTCTTCTTTGTCATACGTGATAGTTAACTCAATATGTTTGGGTTTTTGGACTGTTGTCAGTCGGAGCGTGAGCATCTGTGGATGTCCTTACGGCCTTTTTCACTCTCTCCTCGCATTTTATATACAAACCAACAAATCAATTTATTGAGAAAAATAAAAGGCAGACTAATAGATAAGGAAATTTAAATGTTAGTTGAAGCCTTTAAACACTGATCTGGGATAAAAATTCGAAACTCAAGGTTCACTTGCTTAGCTTTTTTTCAGGGGTATTTTGGTCAGGAGTCTTCGCTAAAAGCCACAGGAGAAAGATCTTTATGCTCACTGGATTGATGTCTCTGGGGTTTGAGTGAAAAGTAAACACAGGAAGAAGGCTCCGAAGAGGATCCTACACGTCCAAATATCAAGCAATGTGCTTTGTTGGTAGTCCAGGTCAGACCTCGATTCATTCTCCAGCCCGCTGCTAGCAACCGCTGACGTAGCTCATTCGCATCAGAGCACACAAAGCACACCTGGCTCAAACTTGCAGAGTACGTTTTGTAGTTGGGTTAGAATGAGATCGGATCCCGTCGGATCCCACCGCAAATGAACCCCTACAGAATTCGTTAGTGATCAGACAGGGACCACTTCCTTCAAAGGCTTATTTTGGTCCACGCCCGAGTGCAATAGCTGTGTTAGGATCAACCCAAATGAGTCGTAACCAAGGGGGGGGAAACCAACCAGAGTCTGATTCAACCAGACTAAACAACGCAGGTTTGAAAACGGCCTAAGTGAAAACTTAGTTTATAACTTTTAGGCGCACTGAAGACGTGGGCCTATGGATGCCAACGCCTTTTTCGGTTGGCTGGTCCACCACTTTGGTACGGACTGAAATATATCACCAACTATTGGATGAACTGGCACAGAATTTTGTAGAGACATTCATGGTCCCCAGGCGATGAAGCCTACTGACTTCGGTGATCCCCTGACTTTTCCTCCGGCGCCACCTTGAGGTTGATTTTTGTGGTTTGGAGTGAAATGTCTCAACAACTACTGGATGGATGGCCATGAAATGTGGTTCGGACGTCTGTGTTCCACTCAGGACGAATTGTACTGGCTTTGGTGATCCCTTAACTTTTCATCTAGTGCCATCATCTGGTCAAAATCTTAAGTTTGCCCAACACTTTGGTTTGTGACCAAATACCTGCTAAACTAATGACATCAACATCGACCTCAGCGGTACTTTAAGTGCTAAGTAGCATGCTAACACGCTAAAATAAGATGATGAACATGGTGAATATCACACAGCCTCACAGTCACTAGCATGGATGCTGACTCTCAGTCTTGTTATCACACACATTTTGCAGACAGGTTAAGACTAATTTGGGGGCTGTGAATCGTACAGCTGGTGCGACGTGTGGTACGAATTTCCACAGTCACCTCCAGTTCTCTTCAGCTAGCGAACCCGTTGGGTTTTTTTTTTCCCCGCTCTCAACTCTGACTGATGACACACGTCATTAGGGTTTCGTCAGTTCCTTGTTGATATTCACGGATTGGTCAAGCAGATATTTCACCTTGACTGTGAACTGTGTTGATCAGCCACTCTCCAGTTCTAAAACTGCCGCAAATGTCATCGGGATATAAACAAAACTGCAGCTATCAGGTCACCTCTGACAAATCCATCTGCGGGGCAGTAATGAAGCATTGCTCACTCAGACCTGTGGGTTGCACTGAATGTTGTGCATCACAGTAACATTTACCTTGACCTTAAAGTCTCCACCAGCAATGTTTCACCCCGTGTCCCCTCTAGAGGCAACGTTGACGTTTCAACTCTTGTCATAAGGGCACTGAGGCGAAAAAATATGCGCGTTGCTTTGATGAAAGCGCGGACAGCAGCAGAAGGCCTGTTTGACAGATGGCGGAGTTAACTTTCTGTGGTTCACTATCTAAAGCACCAGTGCTGCCAGTGCCAGTGTCTCCACTTTAAGGCTTTAGGGTGCTTTGACCTCTCTGGTCACATGGCTGCTAGCTGTCCTGGGCTGTCAGTTTCAAACTGAGTATGACTGAAGGCACCGGACTGCTTCAATATGTGTCCACTGCACCCGAAACAAATCATGCCGCAGGCTCACAACACTGTACCCATGTGCAAGCTAAGTTGGGACTGGGAATTTTTTCTAATGTGTTAGTTAAAAACATGTCTGCGGGCTCTGTCTCCCCCTCTCTCTCCTCAGAATGAAGAACAAGCTGTGGTACTTTGAGTTTGGCACCACTGAGACCATATCTGCCACCTGCAAGAAACTCAACGAATGCATAGAAGTGGAGGTGAGTCACAGTCTTATCCAAAACTGTTTTCCCTGAGGCCGAATGGACGAGTGGCTACAAAGAGTGACTGGTTCTGTCGCTGAGAGAAACGAGCAAAATATCCTTAAATACTCAAGATATACCACATTTAATGAAAAAAAAGAGAAAAATCTTGTGTACACTACATGTTGACAAGTTTACTTTTCTGTCTCTTCGTTGACAGGCTTTTAAGTGCCGTTACTCTTTTATGTTTTTTTCTAGTTGTTGCAGAAATTTACACCAAAGTAGTTTTGCCATATTAATGAGGCGGGCTATTCTTAGCACATCATCAGATTAATGCTCCATAAAGTCACTGATTGCCTCATTCTGTCACACAGCACTGCATAATCTGTCACCTGGGTGCTCGAAGCACTGCGAGACTCCCGAGTAAAACACACCGGAAAAACAACTTTTTGGAAAGCCAATGCAAACAAGCTGCATGGCATCCCAAAGGGTTCAAGCCCTGCACCCGCCACACCTTCGGTCAGGTCAAAAAATCCGGTCAGACCAACTTTGGAAAATTATTTATGCTTATCCTCAGACAGAAATATTCGAGACGTCATTAGTTAGGTAAGTGAATTGGAGTGAATGACCTTGTTAATGAATCCAATTAAAAGAACAACCATCTGTTAGTCCATCTCTTATTACTTTCTCACTTCCCTACCCTGTGTATGGCACTTAGCCCCAAGCCCATTTGTTTCTACTGAGGAGATGTACATCTTGCTCTTTTTTTTAAAGGCTCAGAGACTTTATATTTTACATAGATTAATTTAAAAAATGAAAAAAAAAAAAAAGGCTCAGTAATTTCCTGAAACAGCTGGGCACTCTAGTTTTTAGCAAAAGTTACCTAAACAGGAGTAAATAGGGCATTTGTTGGGGTCTAGTTTCAGCGGCGGATTAATACACATTTGCTGCCGTGGTGGGCATTTACAGCAGCAGGACGATGCGTGTAGGACTGGTTTAAAGTGAACTACAGTGCCCACGTTCATCACAATGAAGGGACATCACACGGACAATACTTGTAAGTATGATCGACTCATTGTGTAGAACATCACCATAACTACAGTTAGTTAGTATTTCTGATAATTGTCAGTGTATGATAGGTTCCTATTTTCAACATCAGGACCGATTTCTAGTGTTAGGTTCGTAAGACACTAGTCGCAGCGCTCGAAAACAACTTCTCCAACTTCCTCTAGAGTTACTCTGGCTTGTTTATTCATTAAACCCTTGGATCGAGCAGAGCAGTAATCACTAACAACCCATTCTGACCTGAACCATACTCTAGATGGTTCTATAAGGGATTTTCTTAATGCCAGTCAGATATGTGCTGATTGATATCACTTTTTTATGTCATATTTTCCCATATATCTCCTGTTTTGAAGCAAAATTTCTCAACCATGATTTAATCTTAAGGAGTTTAAAGCATAATCTTCCTTTGTGTGGGCAGTTTTGTAAAAAAATTTTTTTATTTTAATTACATTTGATCCAGAAGAACTAACTTTACGTACTTTGTTAGTAATGCAGCCTCCTAGGAAGTATCACAGAACGTTTCCTCTCTGTGTGTAAACGCTCTCACCTGGATTCTTTCTGGATCTGTCTGTGCAGCCCATTGCAAAAACAGCTCTTTGATGTGAAGGCACCGTGGAAGATGCCGGAACGTTTACCACTCAGGCGGGTGTGAAAGTGAGGGACAACTGTGTAGGCGGGCCGCAGCGCATGAGGGCGATCGGGTTATTGGCACGGGCAGGAAACTTTTGGAGGGCATCCGGTGAGAGGAACCCTGTACCGGTGGACGTGGAAAATAAATGTAGCGTTTACTCTGAAGCAGCTGCGTTTATTGTTCAGATTAAATTACTATGACTTCAGAGGCCCTGAAAATTTATTTTCTCAGTCTCAGCCTCTTACTACGAGTAACGGAGTCCTTCATGAAGAAACTTCTCTCTGCCAGAGGAAGAACAGGTTTTGCGATTTTTGCATAATTGCTGCGCTATAATTTTTGTTCTTTATACTGGTCTGAAGTGGGTGGGGCTCATTTCTAAAAAGTTGATGTCACATACTAGCATGCACCAGTCAGGATTTACCAAGGGTGTGTCCACAATCAATCCCTATTTACTGCGGTTACTGCCCGTTGTTTTATTTGAATTCTGCGTGTGAGAACGTGTCCACTACATAGTCCAATCAGAAACAGTGCTGCTACAACCTTCTGCTGACGAACCCTCGATGCAGTGGTCTGCGTTTTGTCAGTGTCTCTGCTCGCCATGGAGAAAACCGTCACATCAGGGCAGTGAGTGAATGGGTGAGGAAGTGATTCAGACCCGGCCCAACATCTGGACTGGATTCTGGTGACAGTCGGCGGGCTGTTTGGTCCCGGCCCCTGAAATATGATCAAACCACATCCACACCCACGCCTGATGAAGCAGATTATCGGAAATTTTGAGTGTCAAACTAAAAATAAATTATACATACTGGAAGTGTTTTTAGCTTCAATTATTAATTACTTAGTCATGCACATTTCATGTTATCAAGTAATACTTCCAATCTGCCCCCATCAAGGTGGAGGAGCGGAGCAGAAGACAGCGAGGCTACTGTCTGTCAGGTGAATGGTAACACAGACAACGGTTGTCCTAAAGCGAAGGCCCAAAAGTGAAAGATGCCTGTGTTTGAATGTAGAGTGTGTATATGTAGGTGAGCGAAAATATACAGGATGTATGTGAGAGACCCGGAGCGAGTTAAATGTGTTTCACGACCAGATCAGTCATCGGACCGTTGGAGCTAGCAATGCCATTTACACAATTTAATAATTACATTTAAATTAAAATGTAACTCTCGGCGGGACCTACTGTCATTGACCAGACGCTTTATGGTCATTACCCATAGTAGTGGAGACTACTTTACGTCGGTATCAGTTCTGCCAGTTTTAATAGTACACTTAGGAGTACAGTTTAAATTCCTGCCGGTGTATCACGCTCTCACAGACGGTTACAGGGAGCCGAAGTCGCGACTTCCCTCTCCGGCGCAGTCTCTCATTCAGCATTCCTGTCGTCAGTCTTCCCGAAAAAATGGAAGTGTGTTCCACCACGGCGTTTTTTTCTATGAGGAACCGAAACCTTCGGGATTTTAACAAAGTTAAAACAACGATTTCTTTGTGAGCACAGAAAAGGCGCGGCCGCCCCGGGTGCTTATGGGAAATGGTGTTCGTGGAAGGTAGCTAAAAAACATAACTACCGAATAATAAAAGAAGTGAAACAAAATAAATAAATAAACTGCCGTCCTTACTCCTTACCTAAACACATGAAGTGAGCCGCACGACATACTGTTGAGAAAGCCTCAGTCTGAAGCACTGGCATTTCTGTACGGGCTGCGTTGGGGAAGCAGAGGAAGGGATTTAAAGACAGTCGTGTTGTCCCGTGTCTCCGCGCTGTCCCTCCTAAGCACCGAGGTGACAGATTATGCAGCGCTGAACATATAGTACACCCCACTGTACGTATGTGTCTCACTCCAGATGCATTGCATAGTCTTTCACACACACTTCTGCGGTCTGCGTGCACATTGGGGACGTGCAGCAAAGTCCGGCATTTTTGTGGTTGCTTTGACTCAGTACTCTGCACGCTGAGTCACCGCAGCGGGCTGTTGACGTTCTCCCATGTGTGTTTGAATTATTTGTTGAATCCAGATGAGGCCAGACACGTTGTAATTCAGAGATAAGACGAGAGTGCCAGATAGTGTTACTTTATATCTGTTAATTCCATACATTATGTATAGGCAGCGGGCCAGCGTACTGTATGTTCCTGCTGTCAATAGAGACGGAACTGCACGCTTGGCTTCCGTACAAGTCGAGCATCAGGACAAAACAAATCTTGCAGTCATAAACAAATCAGTGGGTCCAAGCAGGGACGGATGTTTTACCCCGCGCTACTGCAACTGATACGCTGCGGCTTGTCCCTGAAAGCAGCTGTGACTTCTTACATCAACGGAGCATGTAAATCCTGCATTAATTACCCTGGGAGTGGTTACAGTGCAACACACCAGGCCAAAACATTGAGAGAAAATTCTTTTTGTCTGTTCATCCCTGCGGTTGTTGTGTGACTTGTCACAGTCTGGAGATAATGGATCTGCTAGTGAAATTTCTGCCGACACGGCCGAGCTCACACGTCGAGAACAGCAATAAAGTTTTCGAGGAATGGCTTTCCACCAGAAAACATTTGACACCAGTAAATCCCCGCGCTGAAGGAAGCAACACATGCCCGGTCGTATGGAATTGGCCGTTAGCGTAAGTACTGAACCTTTTCACCTTTGTGGGTCAGTGATAAGCAGGCTGTTCTTTGTCTCCCATCCTAATTTTCCACCCAGTGCGACGGGATCATCTTGGACCTCAGCAACACCTCCCTGGAGGGCATCGCCGTGCTCAACATTCCCAGCATGCACGGCGGCTCCAACCTGTGGGGCGAGACGAAGAAGAGGAGGAACTACAACCGAATGAGCAAGAAGGTCCCGGAGAGGATGCCGGCCAGCACCGTCACAGACGCTAAAGAGCTCAAGTTTTGCATGCAAGGTGAGTCGGTGCAGAGAGGTGAAGGACGCACCTTCCAAGGTGTTGAGGGAGGAAAAGGAAAAGGAAAATTCAGGAATTGGACACACCTGGACACACCAGCTACCTGGTCCAAAATAAAACTTGGTGGGGCTACACTGCATGAAATACGATGCGGGAATTCCAGTTGGAGAAACAGATGAATGCATTTAAAGGCGTGTTTGATGCAAAAACACTGCACAGTAGTTTATAATACTGGCACAGGGGTTTTATTAAACAGTTGAGCATTTCTCAGCAGTCACATTACGATATAATCTGCCAGCAACGTGCACTTAAAATGGATTTGATAGGCCAACGAAAGGTTTTTTTTTTTCCTCTCTTTTTGATTTTCCGTCCTTTCATTCAACTTATGACCCCTCAGATTTAACCTGGGATCCCGACCCCCAGGTGGGGTGCCGTTGGGCATCACATTTTAAAAAGTGAGCCTTTTGTCGCGACCGTCGCCGTGAAACTAAACTTCGATGCAGCCAGGATGAAGGCACTGAAGAGCACTGACTTAATTTGTGTGGATAAAAAAACATCATCTTCATCTGGGTTTTTCCAGTCGAGAAATGCCGAGTGTCTCAGTGCCTTTGCCTTTAATCCACAGTGCATCACGGAGGCTATATTATAATTAACACTCGGCTGAAAAACATATTTTCCGTTTTTCATGGGAGACCACGTGTTAATCATTAGTATACTGGAAAATAAATTTACATATCTTTGGTTTTTTTTAATCGGCACTTGAATTTACGAGATCGTGCATGAGTGCGTTCACCTGTGGGGAGACAACACAGGATAAAACACCTTGACCTTGTTTCTATATTTAATAAATGAATGAATTAGTTTAAAAGGGGTCTCCATCCTTGTTTCCTGTCTGTATTGTTGTGTTGACAACGATTTTGATGCCTTTTCTACGATGATACACGAAAAATATATAAACCAGATAAATTCAGTGCTGTACAGCCGTGTCACAGTGTCGTGATGCCACGTGAGCAGAGTTTTTTAGGATGTCAGACTTGAACACTCTCGTGTTTTGTGCCGTCCGTCCGCCTCCACTGGGCCCTGACGTTTGCCACTCTCTGTCATCCGCGTGTCCCTGGAGACAGGAAGTGCCGGCAGGACCGGTATTTAGGGACTAAGACAACCACCAAACGTTGAGGAATGCCACGAAACGGCCTCCAGCGCCGTGCGTTAGAGAGGAAACGGGAGGAGGATGTTCGGTAAATAAATGAAGAGAGCCGCAGATCAGATTTATACGTGTATATGAAGCCGGTCTCTGTTTGAGCCGGTCTCCTATTGGAGACAGTGCCGCAGTCAAGACGTGAATCTTTCTGACATTAATACAAGTCGAGCTGGTCAGTGGTCAAGAACTTTAAACTAACTTCAACTCACGACCAACTGCATTAAGTATAAGGCTTGTCCAGCTAGTGATTATTAAACTTCGAACTAACTGCCGGGTGTTTTGCTTTTTTTTTTTTTTTTTTCGCTCGACCCGTTTCGACCCACGGACTGAGCCATTTGTCTCCACGTTTACATTCGTGAAAGCACAGTATGTGGGTTTTATTTTAGTCTTTTTTTTTTTTTTTATAGACGTTAATTGGAGCAATCACTGCACCTCCACTATAATAAAACTGTGGGAAACACATATAGAACATATTCAGTGATGTGATATTAAATCAAGCTTACAATAAAAGAGTTCTTGGGACATAAACCCCTTGGGTCTGACCCCTTTAGTGGCGGCTTGATGTGTGGCAGCGGCTCGTTCGTGCTTCATACTGAAATAGCACAAGTGCAGACTCCAAGTAAATGTGATTTAAAGTGTTACCTGCCCTTCACTTTCCCGTACAGCAATAACCGTCTCAAAATTGACTTTGTACTTGTAGAAATAAGTAAGCGTTCTTGATAAGGTTGTTCTCTCCAGCAGAGAGCAAACTTTTAATGGACGCCGTTTCCAAAATCAACACTTTTCCATTTGTAAGTTTGATGCGGCGAATACAGGAACTCAGACGACGGAAAGGTACCTGAGTTGGTACTTATTCCCATAAGGACCGGCTGCGTACATGTTTTATATAATATATTCTACAATGTTTGTATACTGTTGCTCTGGACTCTGATCAGACACAACATTAGAAATGGGCAACTGGTTTTAATGTTGCGGCCGATGGGTGCTATCCATCTGCTCGTCATTCGACGCACCCCGTCGCAGCTGGCCCCCTTCGGATTCTCGGTGCTTTGGTTTTTAATCGCCGTATGTGGCAGACACCAACATTTTGGAGCAGGTGCTCATTAACGCGCACGTCTTTGAAATTACAGATGCGAACTCGGAACACGCACGTCGGACGGTGGCGTCACAGCTCTGCTCCTGCTGTTCCCCTCGTTAAGAAAGTCCAGTCCGCGTCAGAAATGACTGATTTTTGGGAGGCCTTGACGGTCGTGTCGGCCTGGACGGTGACATTTCAGCAGTGTGTGTGACATCAGTGGATAGACGCTGTGCATGCTCGCTACCTGAGTGTTGAGTTTATCCGCTGCTACTGTACATCTAAAGGTCAGTTTACTCGTCACAAAGAGCACTACTCCGCCTCAGGACACAGTCGGACACGGCGTGCACCTCTGTGAGCGAGAATTCTGACCTTATCATTATTTCTATGCACTTATATCTATAAACTTGAATGCTTATTGGATTTAATCCTTTTCAGGTGATATGTATTTGTGTAATGAGCGGGAGTTTGGCCTAAAGTGCATAATTACTAGGCAGCATCATAACCTTGGGTAAAATGGGCCAAAAGAGAGATTTAACTGACACTGAAAAGTCAAAAATTGTAAAAATGCCTTCAGACGGAGGCACAGTCTAGAAATAGCGAGACTATTGAGGCGTGACCGCCGGACAAGCGAACGTTTTGTTGCGAAAAGTCAACAGCGTCGCAAAAAAACTGCATGAAGAAGAAACGGTGCAAACTGACTGCAGAAGACCTCAGAATTGAACGTGACGCTACCAGGAACCATTATCCTGCGGTTCCGCCATATTCCAGGGCTGCAGCCTGACTGGAGTGTCCGGGAGAGCCAAGTGTCAGGCGCTCAGAGCACATGGCCGAGGCGAAGAAGGCTGAAACGCGACCTCCACTGAACAACACTCACCAGTGGAAGCATCAAGATGGGGCCATGAAACACCGGGAGACAGATTTTTCAAAGGCTTTATGGACAGACGCCATGAGAGCGACTCTTGATGGGCCAGACTGATGGGCCCGTGGCTGGATGGCTGGTGGACACCGGGCGCCACTTCGAGCCTGGCGTCAGCAAGGTGAAGGAGGGGCACTGGTATCGGCTGTTCACCCGACTCACCCCTCTTCTGTCTCTTTCGCTTCACTTTGTCTCTACATCTCTGCTGACTGAACTAAACCTTGTTTCCATGGAGATCTCAGGGCTGTACTCAAGCGCAGACCGGAGGGGGGAGAGAGCAAAAGACAGGAGACGAGGAAGGCACAGGAGGAGGAGGAGGAGGAGGAACTCCTCAGATCAGACACTTTCCGTTTTATGTGTGTTCGCTGTTGAAGGACTGTACCTCTTCATAAACGGAGCCTCGTCCGAGACTTTCCCGCCATAAAAACCACCCGTTTGTGTGAGCAGCTTACAGTGACCCATTGTTACATTTTATTGCCAAGCGACATCTAGCGGTCGTGTGAAACGGCGTCAGTCGTTCCAGCAAAAGCCCCAAAGTGACGTGTTTGCTTCTCAACAGGTCCTCCAACCTAAAAGACCATATAGGCGGCTTGGGTACCAGCAGCAGACGCCCCTGACCTTTGTCGTCACGGTAACACCAATAAACACGCGGTTGAGGTCGTGGAGCGCTCATGGTTTGCTTAGGTTCGGGGTTAAAACGAGTCCTTCCTTGAGGTTGGACGACCTTCGTTGTCATGGTGACGATGATAAACACACGGTCTCGGACTGATGTTTGGACAAAACAAGCATTTGGTCCATGTGGGTGTTTATGTTTCGGTGGTATTTTCCACGTTTTTATAAACCTTGATTTAAAACTGATGAATCGAAAAACGAATAACTGTGTAACTGATATCTTCGCAGGAGCAAAAATACGATTCAATCCAGTCCGACACAACTACACCACAGCCTACAAACCCCGCAGTTGAATCATCACTTCTCTGACACAGTGGCAACAACAGTTGCAGATGTTTTGCGTAAGTTTACTCACAACATTGCACTTGTTTTGGACAAGTTGCAACATGCAGGGATTTATATTTGATGGTGTTCAAATAACAGTTACAGAGAGTCACATCACAGATGATTATTATCTCATATTCACCCGGCATCTCATCCTACTATCTATTATTGCAATATTGTTTTTCCCACATTACTCATCCCTCGACGTTAAGACGAAAAGACACGTTGAGCCAGATGTTTTTAACACTTTTCACACGCGCGCATGCATGCATGCAAATGTTTTTTGTGTGGCCGCGTTCACATTATGCATGTTTGACTGTGTGTGATGGAATCTTTGTTTTCCGGAGTTGTCCCTCAGGACTGAACTCTCATTAAATTAGCTTCTCCTGCTAACGCTATTTGGTAACAGGACTCGGAGACGAGTGCTCTAGTTTCAGGGAGAAACAGTGATAGGTATGCATTTATGTGCCCCTGTTCCTCCGTGCCTCCGTGCATGTGTGTGTGTGTGTGTGTGTGTGTGTGTGTGTAGAAGCGTGCCTCCGTCTGTGTGAATGCGTGCCTGCATGTTTATCATACGACTAATTGTTTATGGCAGTTGCTTTCTCTGGCACAATAAACTCAAGCTTTTAAATCCATTTGCTGCAGATAATGCAATCAGCCAGGGTTACCCAGAGAGAGTGAAAGAAGCCCAAGGCACTTGTGACCTCAGCGCTGAAACTCCAGTCCTCTGAGTCACTGTGTTTCTGCTCTGGCTTTCGTTCTGCATGGACAGAAACGACAACTGAGACAGACACACGGCGACAGTCGATAGTGACTTATAACCGTAATAGAATCACTTGAGTCATTGAAATTTAAACATTGCATCTTACGCCTGGTTTAAACAACAGCTCTTGCTAATCCTCTGTGAGACTGAATGACAAAGCGAATTTTTTTGCCTTTTTAAAATTAAATGCCCGAGTGTTGCAGTCCATGTTCAATCACAACAAACCTTCACAACAACCTTCACACACCAGTTGTGTGTGTGTGTGTGTGTGTGTGTGTGTGTGTGTGTCCCAGACTCTGTTGGATCTCAAAACTTACCACGAAACTCAAAGTTCTTTTTCTTATTTCACTCCACGTCACTTTCTTTTCGGTATCTCTTCACTTTAAATCCACCTATTTAGCATTTATAAGCACTATATAAACATTAGATAAATGGCTTATTAAATGTTTTAATTATATCTGCTTACATAATGTAGTTGTAAGCAGGTAGAAGTGTTTACTAATGTACAGTATTTTTCATTCAAGATCAGTTTTCTGATTATATACCAGCTGCGCCCACAGTAGGAGACATGGCTGCAGACAGATGCATTAATTTTAGCAGTTATCTTTTTGACCCTGTACGTTCATGGATTACAATTATAAACCTTTAAGATTAATGGAATTTTTTTTGGCTCAAGACGAAATATTTTCCTCTGGTTTTTTTGACAGAGTTCACACTGCCCAGAGCGAATCGTGCAATTATGGAAACCTTTAAAATTCCCCCGGTGGGTCGGGGGTTAAGGCGACAGAGCCATGAGGTCCCCGGCTCATGTCCACTCCCAATCTCTCCCCTTTCACTCCCCGCCATCTCTCTACCGTCTCTGTCTGATGAAGGCATTAAACACCCCCCAAAACAAACAATTAATAAAAAAAAAAGTCACCTGAACGCACCTTTTAAAAAATTCAGCCTCAGGTCAAGTAAAGAGGGAAAAGAACTGAGGCAAGTCAGGTTCAAATGGGCTCAGGTGAGATAGTCAGAAGAAGCCGTTCTCGCCACCACCCTGCTGGGAGAAGGTCGACGCCCGCTTTAATACCGAGCAACACGAGTCACAACAATAAAATAGGGACCAAGTGAAATTACTGGCTTATGTTAGCCCCCCCGAAATCATCCAAGAGCCATTGGGCAACATATTCTTTATTAAGAAGGAAAGCAGTGAAGTTTATTTGTATCATTACTCTCTCTATCGTTTTTGAGCATTTTGTTAATTGG
This sequence comes from Xiphias gladius, assembly GCF_016859285.1. Taxonomy (NCBI): domain Eukaryota; kingdom Metazoa; phylum Chordata; class Actinopteri; order Istiophoriformes; family Xiphiidae; genus Xiphias; species Xiphias gladius. The sequence continues at coordinate 25,186,851 of NC_053415.1, read as the reverse complement.
CGAGGAGACAGTTAGCTGGGAAGCAGTCACCTGATTTACATATCAGGTGAGGGGAGAAACTCCTAACATCAGACACAGACTGCGTCCTGAAATGTGCCTCCCTGTGTCCCTAAGTCGTCCGGCGTGCCTGCTGCTCTGACTCCATGGTGGTAATTACACTCAGTAAATGGGACAAGGAAAAATCTTAGAGTGCACATTAAAGCTTGAGGTGTTCCGATTGAGCGGCGGTGGGGAGAAATAGTCAACCCGTCTGAAATGAAGCGGAGCCACAAGTCCAGCGCTGTCAGCTGGGTGAAGACAGATAACACTGCAAAGGTTCAGAGGAAATCACAGCGAGGGCAAGAGCAGCTGACGGGAACAGGATTCACGTGCGAAGGCCCCGGTGTCTGCCCATCCCATCACCCTGCTCCTCCCCGACTTTTATCTCTGCGCCATCTCTCCCCGCCCCTGTTTATTTCCTCCCTGCTCCTGGATCAGATTTCCTCAACTTCCTGCGGTGGATGTAGCAGGAAAGGATGCACAGAAATAAAGCGGATGTGACCACGCAGCACTCCTGGGGACTGGGACGTCGGAGTAAGGGGGCATTGTGACTTGGTCAGCTGACGTTGGGAGGATCTTGAGTGCGCAGTACTTTGGCAGTGACGGATAACCCGGAAACACCTAGCCGAAATCTCGAAATTCCAACCTTCTAGCAACCTCTTTGTCAGGGGAGTCCTGCCCGTGAAGGCAGCATCACAAGTTTCAGACGGGACAGTAAAACATCAGGCGCACAAATAAAAGGATACTAAAAACTAGGCGACACTGTGTGAAGGCTCAGTTAAGCTAGGCAAGAAAGAAAGTTAAATGTCAATATTAAATATAAAAAACAGCAACGATTAATCGTTACTTGATTAGTCGAACATGAGATTAATCAGCAGCTATTTTGATCACTCCTTAATCGTTTTAGTCTTTTATTTCAGAGAAAAACAGTCAAATATTTGATGTTTTTTTTCCTCTCAAATGTTAGGATTTTATTTATTTATTTATTTATTTGGTGACACGATAGTAAACTGAATATCTTTGGGTTTTTGACCGGTCAAAACAAGACATTTCAAGGCGTCACCTTGATCCGTGGGAAATTATAACCGTAATCGTTAGCTACAGCGCTGTTCTGAACGTAGCGAAACCGGCGGCTAGCTAGCCCGGTAAGAACATGCAACATGTAAACAGCCAACTCTGGATTGGCTGGAAGGTTTATATACCTCCTCTTTTGGCATTGGCCAGCCACCTCTCCACGGCTCCAGCCCCCTGTGCCATGCAAACACGTCCCGGGGCCGGAGACGAGAAAGATATCAGCCTTCCTTCGTCTAACCCCTGAAAAGACAGCAAACAGGCCAACCCCAACAACGCTTGTTTCGGGGGTTAGATTGAACGCGTTAGTTAGAGATTCGCGAATCGGAATCCCTTCCGCTACTTGTTCCTGAAAAAAAGGAATCAAATCATCGGTCACAGGGGCTAAGCTACTTTAGCTGTGGATGCCCAGTAAATAGTCAGCTCACTAAACCACGGTAACTTCTTTTCCATTTCTACTGGAGTCGTAGGAAAGTACCTTGGATTGCGCTTGCACGCCTTTTACTCGTGCTGAAGGGTCATTAGTAAAGTAGCGTAAACCCATTTTTAATGAGTAATTGAGTTTCAGATAACCTCGCGCAACACTGGCAGAACGCTGGCGCTGCTTTTTCAGGTAGGTTCTGTCTCCCCTTCGTGACTCATTTGTTTTCTTTCCCCGCTCGTCTGACGCTCAGTCCACCTTCTCCTCCCTCTCCTCTTCCACCCATCACACCCCCAGCTTCCTCCCCCTCCCCTCACCTTGCCCTCTCTCACTCTTCCTTCCCTGCCCTCCCGAGGCCCACAAAACCTCCCTGTCCACCCTCCCCGACATCAGTCAAGCCGTGACACACGAGTGAAGGAGGCTATTTTGGGCTCGATCACATCCACAGTCTGCATATTGTTTTCTTCTCACACAACAGCGGCAGCGGACTATAATTACTTTGAATCACCCCCACTGGTCTGAGTGGCTGCAAATAGTTCTTGTATGAAGCTGCCGAGTCGCTCTCAGTGGATGGTGGGAGAGTGGATGACCCTCCAGTGATACATTTACTCAGAGTTAATAAATGGCAGCTCTTAAAGAGGCCAGTTACTTTCAAAGAGGATGGGAATGGAAAAGATGGCATGAGAAATTTATGTAAGCTTCTTTGAAAACTAAACAGGACGATGATGTGTTTTTTCCCATGATTGTTTTCTCCCATCTGGAAAGTCCTCATGACGATTTGTTTCTGGACAAAAAAAAAAAAAAAAAATTCACCATCTGGGTGCTTGCGGTCCATGCAAGAATTTCAGCGACATGGTGCGCGCGGTGTATTTTTGTACTGCATCATGCTAACATAGTGTTCTTTGTCGAATGGCCAAGTGCTCTCCCCCGTACCTTTACCTCCGTCGGGGCTGGCGAGGTGAGCCGCAGTTCCTCTTGACCATCTGCCATGACTCTGGCCACCCTGAGACAATAACAGGCCGGTTGGGTGGGTAGGGAGGGGAGGGCAAGTGGGCGGAGGAAGGATACACAAGTATGCCTGTTTATAATTATAGCACGACACCTCGAGCCGATGCACAATGAAAGCTGCAGCTATTCCTCGGGGGCATTTATAATTCATCTTTCAATTTCTAATTGAAGTCTTGTTATAAATAACTCCTCGCTGAATTTAAATCATAAAGGATAAAGCTGTTGATGTTTTAAGCTTTTAGTAGTTCAGCTATTGTCATCCTGCTATCGAGTATTGTGGCTCATTCCGCTGTGCCATAGAGCTCCATAGTTGTTGCTGCTGTCGTCGTGCGACGCGATTCCTCACTGCGACGACTGGTGTGTCGCGGCGCGGTAAATGCTCACTAGAGCCCCGAAAGCGAATTCATCTGGGGTCGGAAATATTCTCCAACAAAGTCACTGTTTCCTGCTGTCTGAATGACGTGTTTTAAAAAAGCACCGTGCCCAGCGCCCGTAGGAAGTTACCGTTATTACCCTGGATATGTGGCGACCCTGGCGATGTTTTTGAAAAAGTGCTTTTGTGAAGATAGAACAGACTTTCAGCCCAGTCCTGTCGGGGGAGTTTCCCAGAGATATTATGAGTCCAAGGAGAAGAGAGTCCTCATGCTTGAAGCCTTGTCTCTTTTTAAAGTGCAACATGAAATGTTGCCATTTAAGTATTAACTTGGCGTTTATGTGCGCCTGTCACATAATCACACTCCCTTGTCAGGCTCCTGAAGCAGTCAGAATAATTTTTCCTAATAGGCTTTTTGAGCTCCCCATCGTGACATTCAGTGACGCCAGTAATTCTGGGCTACTTGACAGAAGATTCAGTCCCCAGTCCGAATCATCTGTCTCTGTCATGAAGACGCCGGGAGACGCGCTCGACTTGCTTTCACTTGTAAGGAATTTATTTCCCCTGTGGCAGCAAAACCTGTTACAGGACCCGCCAGAAATTCTTGTAGGTTTAACTGGACTTCCTAAACACTTTTAAGTCCGACTAACTCCTAAAAGACCTACTATAAACGGACTTAAAGAAACTCTCTAGCCTAGAAACATATAGGCTACAAACATACCATAATGCAACACTCTCCCCATCCAAAAAGAATATCTGATGATGTGGGAAACGTCTTATATGGGGCTGCAACTAACGATTATTTTCATTATCACTTACTCTGCTGATGATTAATCACTGAGTCTGTTAAATATAATAATAACAATGGTAAATAACGTCGATCCCAGTCCAAGATGACATCTTTAAATGTCTTGTTTTGTCTGACCAACTGTCCAAAACCTCAGTTTATTATATCAAACAGAGGGAAGCAAGAAATCTCCATATCTGAGAGGTTGAAAACAGCATTTAAGCCATTTTTGCATGAGAAATTGCTTTAAAGATTGATCAGTTATCAAAGCAGCGGCAGATTATTCTTCTCATCGTTGCGGAAAAATTTTGACGACGTATTTGTGACCGGTACATGAACACGTATGTCTTCAGCAGGAACCAGAGGGCTTGAGGCTGAGAGCTGCAGACAGGGCAGAGAAGTCAGAAATTACTGAACAGACAAACATACTGTTGGTTTTTGGTCTTTTCATGGGATCTGTTGACAGGAACAAAAATATAGAATATCCCCAGCTTTGTCCTTTGATCAATATGTTCATCTTCCTCTTTCTAGTTTTTGTTTCTTACATCTAACTATATGGAGATGTAATCGTAAATAAACCGTGTTTTAATGAAGTCAGTTAATTTATGGAGCACTTTTAAAAACAACAAACACTGAACAAAGTGAGAGATGAAATGATGAGATGATTTGATTCAGTGAAAACACAGGAGTGATCGAATAAAAAGAGACATAATTAAGAGGATACAAGTAAATTAATAAGAACACAGAATGTATATGTCTTGTATTTGATAAAGATTCTGAATATTTAAATATCAGAAATGGAATAATGTATTGAGACAGATTCTCACGAGTCACTATATGAAACGTGATGTGGTTCAAAATAATGAGTGAGTTGCCTGAGAAGAGAACCAGCAGAGAAAATAGTGCAGCTTGGCAAACCAGTGCCATCCCGTCCCAGAATGCACCGTGGCTGCGTTATGTAAGAGGCTGTTCTAGTCTATTCTTAGCTCTACCTCACTGAGAAGTAACAGCGCCGGTTTGCCTGAGAGTCAGAGGCGCAGAGATCTGATGAGGCGGGAATCATCAGTGAGGTGAGAACCAGCACAGTGGGCTACGCTGCCATCGGGCTCTCACGCCGGGACGCGGGCAGGACGGGATGCCCATTTTTGGTGTTCGGAGGAAGTAGAGGTGTATGGGTGGGTGTGCGAGGGTGGAGGATTTATGTATTTGATATTACAGGAAAGGCACATATGAATAGTACTGCTTTAAAATCCTAAAATAGGACATGTTAACACTCACTGGAAATATTTACCTCTTCCTCGTTCAAACCCAGCAGCACCAGGCCACAGACTCACACACTCCCAGGTGTCAACTGCAGCATCCATCCTTACGTCCAGCCTTCATTTTAATCCCCATCTGTCATGTGTATCCATTGTGTCACTGGCACCACCACCACCACCACCACCACGCCCTCCTCCCCTTGATCCTCACGTCTCCAACTGTCCACTTTTTTTCTTAATGGATGCCCAATCCTATTATGATTATTTCCCGGGAAGCTCTGCAGAGACAGAGAGATGCATATGGCGAATACGTGTCTGTGCCTGTGCAGCAGCATGCAGTATGAGAGGCATCATTTCTGTATCTGCCGCGGGATAATGCGCATGTGATCGGGACTGTAGCTGCCATTTAGGACACTGAGATCTTGTCCTGAGTATTTTTTCTGGTAATCTGGGGATAATAGCAGCCCGGTGGGAACTTAATCCCACAAATAAAAACTGCATTTGATAGGCCGATTCCAGTGTTGTGCGGACTCAGTGGAAATTGGAATTTGCGGGATCTAAATGAATGAGTGATCCAGCGTCGAGTTTTATCCTTGGCAGTGTGGAGAAAGCTCTGAAACAGCATTTAGATTTTTATATCTGGTAAAACATACAGTCAAAGCTGCACTTAACAATATTGCCATATGAACAATTGGATGGGAAAGGGGTGACTTGCAGTGACAAACCCACAGAGAATTATCTCCCGGTTGTTCTGTTGTTTCTGTCTCCAGCGGGCCCCCGATAAACCCACTGTGCACTGGACAGAGTTACCGGCGACCAGCTGGTGAACATACGGTACATTTGGAGCATGTAGGGGCAGGAGAGCCACGTATTTTTCTCAGGAGCTGGTGGAGACCAAAAGCAGAACGAGAGGGAGAGTTGGCATTGGACTTATGTTCATCGGTCGGCCGGAAACATTACTTCTAAAGAAGAAGTCTAATGTTGCCGAGCCGGATGTGTTAATAAGCGGGTGTTTGCCAACAAGTCTGCTGTATGTTTACGGCTTGTTTCTGTTGCCGCCAAGCGGCCAAATAAATCAGTAATCGCAGGTTTAAAGTCTACAACTAAAAACTTACTTGTGGATCAAATGGTTATGTGCTGCTTTGAAATGCCAAAAAGGGGGAGCCACCGTTGTAAAATACAGCAGTAAGGGTTTTTATATACATGCACCACAACTGCAGATACTTCATTTCATCCGAGCTTTTCAATGTAATTCACTCCAACAAACTTCCGAGTAACACATGAACCGGAAGCCCGAAGAGTTGTTTAATGTAATCTGCCTCTGCAGATATGAAACATGTTACATCATCGCACTAATATCAGGCTGTAATTTTTAACGTTTGAAAAATAGTTTTCTTCGCCTTTTTATATTAACGTGCACATCTTCATGTAATGAGGTGCAGAGTAAGTCGCATTTTATTTCTTTCCCTCTCGAGCTCCTCTGTGCTGATGCATGTGCCCCGAGCATTTCATTCTTAAGGGGACTAACAAAACTGTGTTAGTGCAGCCTTTGATTGATTTGAAAATTTTTGTTCCTCACTCTGCTCTGACATTTTCTTTTGAATTGTCATCTGAAATATTAAAGAGTGCCAGTGACTCAGCAGCAGCAAAGTTATTCCCTTTATAAACCTTGATCGTCTTTGAAGCCGGGGAACAAAAATGGCAGCGCTTTTCAAATGTCACACATGCAGGTCCGCACTCACGCCTTTATGACAAGCTGCATGTCCACCATTTGCTAGAGCCGAGGCGACCCAACTGCTTTGCCTAGCGAGAGAATAACTGAGGAAGAGGGAACACCTAATTTTCCAAATCAATCAGGAGAGGATTTTTTTTTTTTAAACGTTCAATAATTCAAAATTTGATGGGCAACAACACAAAATGTGTTTCCAACAGTTACAACGCACAAAGGAGCAAGAAACACTCATTTAAACTGTGTCTGTGCTTATGCCACATTGCTAAGGTACTGTACCTTTCTTCTGAAATTCTCCTGAACGTGAAAAGTCACGAGTCAGCCTTGTCCCGAGCCTTGTGTTGCGTGGGGCCTCCTCCCCAGATCAAAGCGAAAAACACACAACAGTTTGCTGTTTGTGGCTTGAAACCGAGCCAACGGGGGCAGCGAGGTCCGACGGCGTTGGGAAATTAGTAACATTGTTTACTCTGTACGAGACAGACAGAGCTGCAGCCCGTAGCTCCAGTCACAACAGGCAGCGCTGCCGGTCGTGGCTCGTCTGGGCTGGATGGGGAATCGAGACCCTCGGGGGAATGGTTTCACCGGCTCCCCGGGTGCCTCTCACAAATTTGACTTTGTTTTCTCCTGCTGCACTGAAATAAAACTCTGCTACAGCCATCAAACCCAGCAGACTCTATTATATTTCATATTTATCTAGATTCTCTGGGCTTTTTTTTTTTTCGTCCGGCATCAACGTTAGGAACATGCAATCATGAGAAACCATCCACAGTTTGGAGAGTTGCAGATTTAATGGACGGGAACTTTCAGACAAGTCATTGTCAGTTTTCGTTTGACATTTTGAGATGTCTGTGACTCAGTGCTGAGTGAAGACAGAAAGCCAAGCAGGGGGAAACCCAGCTCCTCTTGCCTGCATGAGAAAGGACTGGAATATGTTTAGGTGTTCAACTGGCACCAGCCTGCCTGCCTGAATAAGTTAATCAAGTCTCAGAGCTCCACACTAATCTGCATGATTAGCAGTGGAGAATGGGATTCAGAGCAGCCTCTGCAACCCCAGATTTGACTCAATTCAGGGTCTGTTTTTGTGTCTGGTGCCAGACCAAACCGTCCAATAGTCAGAATAAAGAGAAAAGTAAGAATAATGAGAAGCTCTAGTAATTAAAAAATACAGATAAAACAAACTAAAGCAATCAAAACTAAGCTAAGAATAAAAGAATGGGAAGAAAAAATCTAATGATAACCATCAAAGTAAAAGTCTTTGTCAGCCCGGTCAACTCATCCAGCTTGGTCCCTGTCACCACGTTTGGGCAGGATGGGATCCGTACACGGCCGCGGTGAATGTGTGCAGACGGGTTTGCCACCAACACGGTTGTATGAGTGGGTATGAGATTGGATTCTGCCAAGGCGCCTCAAAAATTATCACACTGACGGCGAGGACGAAACATTTCTCAGAATTCTCTCCAATAAGTCCACTCCGCAAAGCATTGGTAAAACCCGTGAAGTTGCAGGGGCCCCACAGACACATCACTGCTCAATCGTATTAGGTTACTTATGAGCCGAAGCGCATTGAAAAGGAAATGTCAGATGACATCATCGCCGACCTTTAAGATCATGTCTGTAAATATTGACTATTAGGCCTCACGCTTTTCAAACAGAGCGACAACACGACGGGAGATTCATAGATTAGAAGATAACGAGGCAGCACAGCCTGTTAAAAGGTTTCACAGTCTCAGAATTACACTGAACAACTCCTCGCCTCCGCTGTTGTTGTTTTTATTTCCTACTCCTATGTTAAGGTGAGAGTGTGTGTGCATGTGTGCGGTGACTAAACCAGGTAAATACAGTATCCCAAAATGACAGTTTACCCCTACAGTCTTAGAGAATGTTAAGGGCTTGTGTCTGTTGGGGTAAAGAGGCTTGTTGCTGGGGGAGCTGGCTTTACTGCCCCGCACATAAGGCAACTATAATCAATATTTTTTATAATAACACACTATCAGATGACAATTTGAAAACAATGTGGCAATGTGAAAGGTGTCTCCCGCAGTGGTGAGCCTAGAATTACCACTTGAATCTGCAGCTCCTCTCGGTTATATGGAGATTTATAGTGAGTTTCAGTTTCTCTATGACAGCTTCAGTTTATCTGAACTGTTCCGGTTTACTCTCATAGTGTCGTTTTCGGCGGCGGCAGGCAGCTTTTTCGGAGAAGCAGCCGTAAAAACCCGCTGTGCGCTACCTGCTCAGCAGCAAACAGCAGCCAGCAACAAGTCCTACAACCAGTACCACCATATAGGTCCTTTGTGCCCACCCTCCGAGGCAACCCACAGGAGCCCCTCATGACATGGTGCCCCCCTATGGCGGCAGGTGTACCGGACCTTCGTTGTCATGGCTACAATAATAAACACACGGTTAGGCTTAGGGAACGGTCGCGGTTCGGTCAGGTTTAGGCAAAAAACTACTTGGTTAGGTTTAAGGAAAGATCGTGGTTTGGGTTAAAATAAGTTCCTCATTAAGGTTAGAGGAGCTTTGTCGTCATGGTTACAATAATAAACGCGCCGTTAACACCGCAGTAAACAGCGGTTTCCCGTGTCAACAGGACCAAGACCTGTGTTTTGTCAACCTCCTCCCTATGTGGACTTGGTCGCTCTTTGAACAATGTCACCCGACTTCCTCCTTTGCCCCCGTGTAATAACTACTGCCACCGCAAGAGCTCGCCTAACAATAAAACGTAACCATGGTTCATAATAAGCTGCTTGCACGGACGACCTATAGGGTTCTTTTTTAGGGGAGGACATTTTCGCAGACAGAGAGAGTCAGAGAAGAAGTGAGGAACATGGTGGAGCATTTAGCAGCTAAAGGGCCAGAGATTCTCCTCAGGAGCCGGTGGAGACCAAAAACAGAGCTAAAAGAGAGGGAATCTTGGAGTTAGATTCATCAGTTGGCCCAAAACACGACTCCAAACAAATGATCATGTTGCTCCATAACTGCTGGATGTGTAAAGAAGCAACTGTCTGCCAACAAGTTCATCATATCAACTTAAAAGTTTATGATGTGTCAGTGTTGTGTTTCCACTGCCCCCAAGGGAGCCAAAAAAATCCTTTTTGCAAGTCATTTTTGTATCCCTCAAAGTCCTAAAAATGCATGAAAGTGTTTATAGCTGTTCTGATTGGCCACACTCAGAGTCTGGGGGGGGTCAGCCATCATAGAGAGGGCTGAGAAGCAATGAATCATATAAATGGGGATAAAAGCTGACACTTTCGCACAGTCTCTTCTCGAAGGTATTCACAGTGTTGTGCTCAGTTGTACACACAACAAAAGTAGCAGTGTGAAGAGCAGCTCAAAAGTCAAATACATGCCCGAGAAGGTCATAGTCCAAAGTTTTCCTTCTCTAGAGGACAGCAAGTATGTGTTCAATCACCAAATAACTGTGAAAAATGACTTTAATATCATGGTGCATCTTGTTTTCCATATTTGACACATGCTGATTATCATTAGTGCAAAAAATAAAAACCTTCTCTTTTACCTCTATTTTTAGGTTTGGTTCAAGCAGAGGGCCTGTAACTGAACCCATAACATCTCTCTGTGTTTCTTTATCTCTCTAACACACTCTCTCTGTAACCTTCCCCATCCAGACTTCAGTGACCAGCTGTTGGAGGTGGTTGGCCTGGAAGGGGCGATAGAGATGGGACAGATCTACACTGGACTGAAGAGTGCAGGACGCAGACTGGCTCAGTGTGCCAGCGTCACCATCAGGTAAGAACCTCCTGCCTCTCAGCGGACTCCTCCGTCTTTTCCTCACATTCAATCCGTCCTCCTCCCTTCCCCCCCGTCACCTTATGATCTCTGTTCTCCATCCTTCCCTTCATCTGTCTCATGTCACCACCCTCTCCTCCTATTAGCGTCCTTCTGGTGAACCAACTGGAAACTGCACAAACTGAATCCACCTCCATTCTTTACATGTATGATCAAAAATGTATTCCTTTAGAGTGTTTTTGTGCGTTGGAGGCTAAAATCCCTGCAGTATCCGAACGATAACACACACGTACCTGTTAAATTATACATATCGACTTCATGCTTTACTAAGTGAGCTGCCAGAGCAGAGGACTGACTCAAATTCACGGGATGAGAAATGATCTGTCTATGGGGTTCTGATGGATTCTGATTCGATAATACATGGATTCACTATAAACTCTGAGGCAAACAAATTTCTTATATTGCCTTGCTTTTTTATTACCAAATAGTAATAACATCCAGGTAGAAAGTTTCTCATTTTTAGCTTTTTATGTTATTGCAAATATCAGCTGTAGCTGTTAAATATTAATTCTTTTTATTTAATTCTTTTTAGATGATTTTTTTTTGGGCATTTTTGCACCAAAATGAAAGGCAAGGCAGCTTGCACAGAGGAAATTCAAAGTGCTTTACATAGGAAAGGAAAGTATTCGAACGACACTTAAAAGCCATAAAAACCAGAACAAAATCAATCAAGACCGTAGAAAAGGAGATATAAAAAACAAAGGTAAAATGAAATAAAATACATAAATGAAAAATAAAACGCAAATAGATGAAGATAAAGTTGTAGGTTGCCCCAAATGCAACAAGGAAATAAAAGTGCAGCAGAGAAACCAATCAGTCAGAGGCACAGGGGAACAGCAGAGATTTTAATTCTGATTTAGAAGGTGCCCAGATTTGGGGCACATTTAAAGGAAGTGCAGAGAGAGACAGGAAACATGGGGAGAGATAGATCGAGGTGTGACATTCAAAAAAAAAATGCCCACGGCCAGAAGCAAAGTCACGTACGTGTTACGTTTCTCATCTCAATTTCAGGTTGTAGTTACATGAAGCGAACATTGTTTAGGTCCCCACTCAAAACTGATCTTAAGGGAGTCTCTGAGGTTTTGTTATTTACCTGTGACTGTTGGTTGAAAACGGACCCAAATTGACACAGTAGTAAAATAGAAGGGATTGGATACGTTAAGCGTATTTGCAACCCTGTCTCCTAAAAGTGATGCCTATATGTGGCTAAATTGCAACAGCAGATACGTTCTGTACAAAATGTAATCGCATATGAACGCAATGGGGAAACGTTGTAAATTTACATATTTAGCAAGTCGCAAATAGGTCGGTGCCGAACGTATCAGTAAAATATTCACAGACGACGTGTTTTTTTTTCCGCCAGTTGCAGTTAAGTTGTATAGAAACATCATTTCTAGGAGGCAGGGCTGGTGTTAGATGCTGCATTCAGGTTCCATACGATTCTGTCAAAGACGTCCAAGTTCACCGTGGCCCCCTCTTCGAGGCTTGACACTTTTTTTTTTTTTATTCAAAGAAAGTGGTTTTAGTCCAGATATTTTTGTTGCTCTTGCAAGACGCGGCCCATTTAACATCCGCACCGCGCCAGTTACTGTACCGAAGAAGTGACATTTACAAGTTGTTCTCTCGCTCGTTCAGCAAACTGCCCCTAATATTTTCCTAGACCAGAATTAAAAGAGCATTCATCACAGTCATTCTCCCATACTGTGTTTCTGTAGCCGGAGAGGCATGCATGAAAGTCTTAAATCAACTTTGACTGTGTGTATGTACGTGTGTGTCTGTACTTGTGCGTGTGTGTGTGTGTGTGTGCGTTTGTGTATATATACAGTGGGTCTGTGAGTTTAAAGAGTGGGGGCCTGTCTGGGAACGGGTCTCATGGGAACAAACGGTGCAGTGTTTGACCCTGTCCTGGGACAGTGTGAACAGGCCTCTCGTGCCTCTGAGGTGTGTGTGATCTGACCTTCACAACCTCCAACCCCACCCCATGCTCTCTCCCCCTCCCTCCCTCCCTCCCTCCCTCTCCCCCTCTCTCTGTCTCTCCGCCCTCCCCCCACCTCTCCTGCTCATCCCTCTGCTCTCTGTTCGCAGGACGTCCCGGCGGCTTCCCATGCAGATTGACGGCGAGCCCTGGATGCAGCCCCCCTGCACAGTGAGACCGAACACCACCGCTGTAGCATTTTAAATCACAGTCACTGCGCTGAAAATATAACTGTTGCCCCTGAGGCCCCTGCATGTTAAGACTTTTGGTGTTGTATAACCAAGTTCATAGGTTTCGGTTCAGTTTTGGGAAGCACAGTTAGAATCAATACCAGCACGGCACATAACATACGGTACTACAGGCACAGCAGTTGCCGGGGTTTTTTGCCAGAGCACATCCGCTGTGCCATCGCAGTGCTAATGCTGAACATAGCCTTTTCTTGCTGGAGGGTTTTGCATGCCCCTGCAACCCCTGGGGGCAGCGCTGTTCGGGGCAAAAGCTCCTGGTGGGTTGCCCCGGGGCAAATCTTAGTTCAGGGGCCAAACACAGAGCCATTTAAAGATCAGTAAGGATAGGCGGTGTCAGACAGGAGTGACCTTGCCCACATCAGGGAAACCAGGCCTGGAGACACACCTCGGAGGGCAACTTGCAGGAAAGCCCCCGACGGCTGAGCCTGTAGCTGTCAAGCCCGGTCAGGCTCATCCCACCCCACCACCGGGGTCTCCCATCTGGGAGGTTAGGGGTCTGGTGCATTGCTAGTCAGGAGACAGGCAAAGGCACGGGCCTTGGCTGACAGACCGCCGGCTACAAAAACTGGCTATTCGGACGATGTAATGTCACCGCCCTGGTGGGTATGGAGCCAGAGCTAGTATAAGAGGAGAACTGATGCCATTTGGATGTGGTCAGTTCACCTGTAAACACCGCACCAGGCGTCACTGTGTTAGTCAGGATGGGGCTGTAGGGTCCTCTAAGCATTCCCTGGATGCCAGTGGAGAGCTGCTTATCTTCGACAGCTGATAAAGTCAGCTGTAGGCCTGAGCAAGCTGAGTGCTACTCAGCTTTTGTCCTGTCTTGGCTCATTTCCCTGCTCTTTTGTTCATCTTCCTCCCCTGCACACCCCCAGCCTCAACCTCCCACACCGTCCTGCCATCAAATGTCACAGCCTGGCTATGTTCTTCATATAAAAGGGGAGAAATCAACCATTATCTATTCATCCTCAGAGCATTTCAACTATCTTTCATTTTTGTCCTAGTAAACCTTCGTGGGGGTGGAAGATACGGAGCTTTTTGTTGTGCTATGTGGGTTATTCGCAGTGTCGCAGTGACTGATTTTATAACAGTCTGTTGTGAAAAGCCAGGAAGTGATGACTGTCCAGACTGTGAGAATGCTGTGCAAACCTGTCACCTTTACCGCGCCCTTCTCTGTCTGATTCTCACAGGTCAGGATCACACACAAGAACCAGGTCCCCATTTTACTGGGCCCGCCTCAGAAGACACCATTCTTTTTCTTCAAGAAACGCAACCGGAGCCGCGACTAGGACCCATGCATGCACACACAAAAAAAAAAACACAGAAACACACACATATACAGTACATATATGCACCCAAACATGCCTCCCACTGTACGGGCAGCTCCATCAGACGACTGGTACACTGTTCCAAGGTAGAGCTTGAAAGTGGGAAGTTCATTTACAGGATCCCATCCGACAAGTGGAACATTCCTAAAGTCAGGATGCCTAAAAGACAGTTCATCCCCAAAGGAACCTGACTCTCAGCATACAGCACTGACCTATTCCTGTGTAACCGTCATCCTGTAGTCTTGTCTCCAAATCTCCGGGTCCCAGTCATGGATTTAGTCTCAGCCACCTGCAGCAGTCCAGTCTCTCAGTCCAAGCCACCCCTGCCCCAAAAAATTAGCCATATACCAGTACTGCACTGCCTGCTAAACCCAACTTTGGCTGCTGGGATTCCCTCCCCTCGCGGCCCCTTGAATGACATGAGGAAGGCGATAGTGAGGGGGTGGAGGGTAAAAGAAAGCAGGTTGTGTGATGAGCCAGTAGAGGAAGAAAGATCTCCAAACACACTACAATGGGAAAGAGAAAAGGGTTAAAGGAGAGCGGCAGTAATGGCAGTAATCGTGGCTGCTTACAAGGCCGGTGAGTAAATAGAGTAAGATCCACCTCCTGGTTAAAACACCTGTATGAATAATGAAACAGCGGCTGCTTGTAAGCGTGCTCGCTCCAGGGCCTTCCCCACAGACTGACAACACGGTGCAGCCGAGGAGAGGAGTGGAAAAGCCTCATCCATTATTGACTTATTTTGTTTATGGGTTGACGCCAGTGGGGCTGGCATTGGCCCGGAATGGGTGGAAACATACGGGGATGATTTTAGCCCCCTTGGCGTCACTGACCTACAAATATTTAAAAAAAAACAACAATCCTTTAAACCATATTTACGGACTCTGTAGATGATCTGGCTGTAGACTTCAGGCAGAGGAAGTGCCTGTCCAGTTGTGCACAGTTATCGCCATATAAATTGACCAGGGTCTAGATTGAAAGTAGAGATTGGAGACATTAGTCGTTCATCTGCGCTTTCCTAAGAAACTAATTTGTCCTCTGTGGTGGGTGCACTCAAACACTACCATCCAGACTGATTCAACAACAGCTCCTGCACAATTTACGCCATAGGACAGTTATGGTCGGTCAAAGATTGAAATAAATCCCATCAAGGGTACAAGAGCAGACCCCCGCCCCCCGGGGTTTTTATTTACCAGAGCATTGACAGGGGAACTAAATTTATCCCTCTATTTCAGGGAGGGTCTGTCTCTCCCCCAGTGAAACCCTACGCCTAATTACCGTGTCAAACATCGACTCACAATGTCAAGCGTGCTGTCAGAGTGCAAATCCCGGTAGCGGCGGACCGAAATGCATCCAGGATTTGTTTGACTACCAAATAAAGATGAGATGGTAATATAGGAAACAGACAACATGGGAGGGATTGTGTTTTCATCACAGGAGGTGGGAGATGCTGCATTCAGAAACCGTTGACCAGGGAGCTTAGCTCAGTGTTTTATAAAGAATGTATCCATATTGCTATCCCCACAAATATGGCAAATTATATTATACAGTATGTGCAGGCAGAGTATATGTATATTTCTGGGAAGTAGGTGTAGCTCAAATATACTGTACACACATGTGTTTTTAATATGTTATCGTTGTTAATGTGGAAACTTTAGCTTAGAGGGGGTTCAGATCAGTATTCCTCTCTGTGCAGAGCTGCTGCAGTCGCTCTCTGAAGGCAGTTTTCCACTGTGTCTCATTCGGATTAGGTTGGATCCGGATTTCGGCGGCCAGACAAAATAATCTGAACTCAAGGCCCACTTACGAGCTGTTTTCGAGGCTTTCGACGGCGGCACGCGATCCTCGTCAGCAGATGAAGCTGGCGCTCAGGTTTTTTCGGAGGTAGGCGAATGAATCGGTCAGCCCATCGCAGAAAAATCGGTGTGGGCGAATGTCGGTCGATAAGAAGCAAGAAATCTAAACTAACCATCTTAGTTTAGAATTGTTACCATGCAGATGTTTGCTAATTCGCACCAAACACAACGAACAGCTGAGGCTGATGGGCAACGTCATTAGTTTCGTAGGTATTTGTTTGGCGCTGGATGAAAGGTTAATATCACATATTTATGCAATTGCGATTCATCCTGAGAGGAACATGAATGTCCGCGCAAAACTTCATGGCAATCCAATCAATAGCGGCTGAGATATTTCACTCAAAATGGACAAATCTGAATGTGAAGGTGGCGCTAGAGGGTAAGTCAGGGGATCACCAAATTCAGAAGGATTTATCCTCTGGTGACGTGAATGTCTATACAACATCATGGCGAGGCTTTCAGTATTTGCTGAGATATTTCAGTCTGGACCAAAGTGGTGAAACTGCCGCCCCAGGAGCCATGCAGGGCTAAAACCACTGTCTCCATTACATAGTTAGTCCACTAAATTTGTTTTTCAACCCTAGCAGGTCTCATATCTCGCATATCTTGAAAAAACTCATTTAAGGGATTCTTATCAAAAATGTGTATTTTATGTATATTCTAAAAAATATCACTATCGGGCAAAGAAAGTTCAGTATCAGTCGGGCTTTTGCTGCAAGCTCTGAAAAAAGTAGTACATAAAGTTAGTTCATAGACCTTGAGTTGACATTATTTTGTCAAACACACTGATCCTGAGGTGAAGGATGAAATTTAACACTCAAGAAAATTAAAGGAAATCTGATTAATGCAGGCTGACGACTGAAAAGAGGCAAAACTTAAAGAGAACGTCAACGTGTTAACGCTGGAATTCAGATAAACTGTATGCAATGTGAGTTAGACATTTGTGGAAAACTGTTTTGCACCCTGATGAAATATATATGTGTTAATGGTGCGGGGCAGAGTGAGACTGGTGAGATGTTCTGATGGTATGAACTGAGCTCCACTGCAGGGCCGGGCTTTGACGCCTCTCGCGCCCTGATTCCCTTTAAAACACACTGAATCATTGCTCTCGCACCCAGGCCCCATGTAAACAGACGGGACGTCCAGTTTGATTTTGGGTTCCTCCAGACGGCATGAAAAATCAGCTGGGATGGAGTTCAGGTTACCGAAAGTTACAGGTCACTCTCATTTCGCGCCAGCGCAATGCCATTTCACACAGCTGGCACAGACTTAATACCACAACAACATTGTGGGATGTCGGAAGACGAAAAATACAGCATATCATAATCCTTTATTTGTAGCTGTCCCTAATGGAGCCTGGGCGCCAAGAGAACTCAGTGGTAAAAGAGTGCATGTTTACAGTAACTTTACATTTATTGAAAGAATGGTTTTAGACAGCTATATTACCAAGTGTATATATTTGTTTATAATATTTTATCTGAAGTTAACATACATCACCGCATGCCTGCTGAAACAAAAGGAGAGTGAACAAAAGAGGAGAGCGTGGATCAGACTTTTCAAACTTATTTCTTTGCTTAAAAATTCCATTTATCTGATATATTTATTTGTTGTGGATTTCCCTTTTTTTTTTTTTTTTTTTGGGTAGCATGTTAAAGAAAAGGCAGAAGAGACGCCGTCTTGTTATATTCAAAAAGAAAAAGAAAAAAAAAAAGAAAGAATTCCCACATGAAGTTTCTACCATTACAAAAACCATTTGTGATTTACTGTTGGATCAAAGGGCAGCAACATGGACGCCCACACAGAGCCTGTCTGAGTGAATTTCCAATGTGTGTCACAACTCATGTCTATTCCTGTCCTTTGAAGTCATCAATTGCCTTAACAAACAAATGGACCCACTGTGTGCTCACATAGAAGACAAGAGAAAAATAGAAATCATCACAGCGCATAGAGTGGACGACTATCTGTGGCGTCATTTTTAGTAACGTATCGCCCTAAAGAACGACCAAACCCTGACGTCAACAGCTGACCCACAGCGTTTAGACAAACAAAGAGCGGACAGTTTCATCGATACTCGGCAGCCCAGTGAAGATATTTTTGTGTCGTCCTACCCCTTGACAGCAGAGTTTGGCTACCGTCATGGTAAAGGACTGATGCGATTTACTGCCACTGAACTGACCTTAATTAGCAAACAAGGGATGTGATATATTTGTCCATCTTTATCTGCAGGCTGATATTCCTAAGGGCAAGTTGTCTTTAAAGATAAGGGAACAAATCCCATGAAAAAAGACCAAAGCCAATGATTTGTTACTGTGTCTCTCAGTAGTTTTTTTTTAATGTGGCCACTATCCTGTCACAGACTGGATACAAATCTGTAAAAACCGGTCACATATATTTAGATAATTTCCTAAAATAATAATTTCCTAAAATAGCTGGGCACTGTAGTTTTTAACAAACATTTCTTTGACAGGAGTAAATGGTAAATTTGTTGTGGACTATTTTCAGCTGCGGACTAATACACATTTGGTGCTCCATTGAGTATATGCGGCAGCAGGACGGTGTACGTGGGATTGACTAGAAAACTACAGTGCCCGTGGTCATGGTAATGAAGGAACGTGTCACCCAGTGCAAGAGTGTGACTCATTACTCGTTTTTAATAGTTTTCGGATAAAAAGTAAGTTTGTGGCAAAGAGGATTCATCACCAACGCTTTGGCTCCCTTGGTAATACTTGTTAAGTGAGATAAATTTGGTGTTGGTTTGGTCTTTTCTTGTGATTTGTTCACAATTGAACACAAAAAAACATGGAGCCTGGTTTACTTTTCCCTTCAGTTTGAGATTTCTTGTGTTATAGAATGGTGTTCGACAGCTCTCGGTGAAGGGAAACCGGCTTGTCACATTCAGCAGAGGGCTATATGTCTAGTTACCAGACGGATTTCCGGCTGCAATAAGGGAGAGCCTAATGTAAGAAACAAAACATGGCACTTGCCGCATTGCCCTCTAGACTAGTCAAGTTACTGTTGATGGAGAAGGTATTTCTGCCTCTCTGATTTCTCCTTGTACGAGTCAACAGAGAAGCACTTGGACTCTGATTCAGTAAAACCTGCCTCACTGTGACATTTTAGACATTTCTCTCTGTCACACAACATATAGTGTAGTCAGACTGTAAACATCTTTACGGGGTATACCGTCAAGAACAAAGAAAATGCATCGTCCAGATTAGCTGCTTTTGTAAATCAAGATTAATCTTTGTTTTTTCCCCTTCAGGGAATAGCTTGACATTTGGGGAAATATGTTTATTCGTTTTTCTTGCAGAGAGTTGGATAAGAAGATTGATACCATCGTTAAACATGAGAGTGGCGATGGCAAACCACTCTCAGAAGAAAAAACAAAACAAAAAGCCAATCAGCATATGTCCTGAAATGTCAAACTATTCCTTTAAATATTACAGTTACTGTACAATATTTAACACTTGGGTTCCTGTGGGATTTTATTTCTACCACCACACAACTCTGTGTTCGTTTTTAGCAGCACTTTTTCGCTAATCAACAGAATCATAATCACAGTCATCCGTCTCTGTTCATCTGCTCCCCCTATGCGGAGCTATCTCAGCCAACTCCCCCCGACCCTTTGCCCCTCCGCTGAGGCAAAGGTGGCTCTGCAGCCCTGACTAGTGTGATCCAGTTTTCATCCTGGGACTGATTAGCGGTATTGAGCGACATCAGAGGCACAGATGCAGCAGAGAGCCCCAGCAGCGTGTTGTTGCTCTACATGTACATAAAATCGTGAAATCGTAGAAGTCGACTCACAAAATCGGATCCTACATATCGCAACAGCAACGTCATCACACAGCTTCAGGGCATTATTACCGAGTAGGAAAAATCTACTGTATAACCAAGAGGACAGTTAATCAAATTATCCGTTTCATAAACTCTACGTCTGTGATACGAGCCCTCTGTCCCCCCTCAGGGTCAGTATGGTGGGGGACTCTCAGCCCGGAGAGGGTCAAGGGCAGACCGTCCCCCGTGTTGTCCAGGACCTGATTGGATGAAAGAGGTTGAGGAATCAATATGCCCAGCCTCTGCAGTCTGCCCTGTGTCTGTCTTTACAGTATGTCACCCTCACTGTTTGTTAGCTATTGGCATTTTGATGGACTGAACATTTTACCAAATAAACACAAGAGGTTGAATATGCATTTTGTCCCTTTATTTTGCTTTAATCACACAAATCAATAACCGCAGATTCTGGCGGACTCTGGTGCTTTTTGGATTTGTACTTAGGCTGGTTGGATTTGACCTGGACCGTTGAAGTCCGTACAGTTCCACAGGACTGAGTTGCACCAGCTATTTGCTAAGCTTGTGGCTAAAGTCTTAGTTTACCAGCTAGTTTCAAACTAGTGATTTAGTGAATTAGGTTGCACCAGTAAAACTTAAGAAATATCCTAGATAGTAAAGACTTTGGTAATGTGTAACTCTATAGCTAGGAAACATCTGTGTCGCTGTACGATCAAAAGCTTTAATACAACCTTCGAAATGAACATTTTCAGGAGGCCAAAAGATTTATTAGACTTGACTGACAATCCTTTGTGAATGTGCGGATGGCCTTGTTGTATTGATAGAGAGTGAGCAGGAAACGTCTGACGAAGCTAACCTAACCAACAGTATGAACAGTGTGAAGCGTAATTTAAAGTTTTACGCCATTATTGGAAAGCATTCTGATCAAGTTTCAGTTTAGATATGCAAACGATCTTCCCTCTTTTACACCTCATACCAGGGGTCATATATTAGCATGCTAACATTAGCGCTGTAAATTAATTTGGCACCGCTTCCTGATAAGGCACCATTTCCTAAAGGGTTTATAGCCTTTACTAATGCTTTATGGATCATTTTATTAGCAAATGATAAGAACAACTTTTGGGTTGCCCAATTGTGGAAAATCCTCTTTAGCTCTATAGCTCTATGATTCATTAGTGAGACCTCTCCAATGGACTGTTTGACCACTGATCTTCTGGAAAAGAGCTGCAGGACAAATGGACCAAAATCCATTTATAAACTGATCATTAACATTTACAACTGCAGACTTTATGGACTGTATAACCCATTTTTTAATAACATTTATGATTTCCGGAAACTAACTTTTGCTGATGGTTCATTAGAAATCTAAAAACCCAAGACTGTTTATTAATGAATTACTAAGTTTTAAAAATGCAAACCTGATGACTTATTAGAAAGTGAGATACCCTGAATACTTTTTAATGGTTTACCCACATTTATAACACACAGTCATGTTATTACCAAAACATTAGGACACCCGCTGTCCTTAGACCCTTGAATCAGACAAGAAAAATCTCCCCAAACGGAACAAAATGGAGAAAACCAAAGGAAGAGCAACCGAGGAAGGATCCTTCTTCCAGGAAGGACAGACATGCAGTAGATGTTGTTTGTACAGAACGGAGCAACATAGTAGATTTACAGAGTGGACAAACAGGAGGACAACATTATAGATTGTAAACAGTAATGAAGAATATGTTCGGGGAGGACGTCAAGCAACTTCCGGGTGCTGCCAAAAGACCTGAGCCAAACAACCTCCTCTCTGCCAACAAGACCTGGAAAGAGAACAGACTACACAAACCTTCAAGAGGCAAAACCAGGTACATCATTCACACGTTTAGGAGAAGGAAATAGTAGGAGAGACAGAGAGAGAGAGAGAGAGGGAGAGACGAGGAGGAAGCTGGGACTCCTGGCGGATGAAGGTCTAGATCCAACATCAAACATCTGGAATGAGGCACCAACGGCCAGGGAAGGGAGAGAGGTTCCAGGACGGCCGACGGTCCTGCACAGAGAGCCTGGTTGAAAAGAGAGGACAGGGAGGAGAAAATAAGGAGAGAGACAGAGAGGGAGGCACACAGCCTCAACGCTCATGTGCTTGAGGGAATACTGTATAGTCTCAACATTTGTTAAACAGAGACTATCTGGGATTCAGCGTAATATTCACCTGGTTCTGCAGAAGAAGCTGGAGTTAATTTTGTACCTATTCTATTTTACTGCAGAAAAAAAAAAGTCATGAGCTGTAAAGGGCGAGCAGTTGAGAGGCGGCTGCTTTTGAGGAAGTTTGGCTACAGTGTCAAAGAGAAATCTAGGATTATGTTTATTTTTTTCTGATTAAGCGAGAGAATTATGCTGCTCTAGCACAGAGCACACTTTTTATTTCAGTAAACACTCGTGCCACTAGAAGGTGGAAAGCTTCTAGTTTAGATTTTCACCATTTGCGCTCCAGTCTCCCGCGGGCCTGCTCAAGGGCACGTGTTTCTTCAGTAAACCAGGGTGTAGACCTCTTTGACAGTCTGGTTTTGGTGGTAAGAGGTGCAACTGAATCGAGGACACTAGACAGAGCTGTGTTTGAGTCACTGGCACAATCTTCAACGGGGCCTGTCGCTGCTGTGAAAGGAGCCAGGATCACCGGCAATCGCTCGCCAAGAGCGGTTAAAGTTGACGGACCAGTGTGTCGAGTGGTAAATGCGTCGGCACCGACGTGACGAGGACAGGCTATCGCTTCAGATTTGATAAGGTGGCGATGACATCACGGGTGGGATAGGGCGAGACAGTCAGGCAGAAACCACTATAGAAGTAGGTCAAGCGCGTTACCACTGCAGTGAGCAGGTCCACGCACAAACTGGGTGAACCCAAAAGTAGCAATGAGTGCCGGAAAGGTTTTAGCTAGAGGGTCACAGGCCTTATTCAGGTGAATACTGAACTCACCTACGATTAGAACATCTTCCAAATGATTAACAAGGTCTGAGATAAACTCTCCGAATTCTTCTAAAACCTGTGAGTGAGGGCCAGGTGGTCTAAAGGGCACCACAAGGCGGAATGGTCGGAGTCCGTTGTCCTGGACAGAGTCATTGGCAGCTGATGGAGAGGGTTTTAATTGAAGAGCCTCAAAAGAATTAAAAGTAATATCAAGTGTGGAGGGTAAATTGTAGATTCAGGCAACGTCCCCGCCTTGTTTAGGGGACCGAGCGACATGGGCATCGATATAGTCAGGTGGGGAGGCTTCATTTAACGGTAAGAAAAACCATTTGGTTTGAGCCATGTTTCACATAAACCAATCATATCCAGATTATGCTGAAGAATCAAATCATTTATCAGGAAGGCTTTAGGAGATGATGAGCTGATATTTATAAAACCAAATTTGCTGAGAAGCAAAGCAGAGAGGGCCAGTTATCAACAAAAGTCTGCATTTGGACATTTTAATACTCAGTTTATAAATGGATTTCAGTCCATCTGTCCTGCAAATCTTTTCCAGAAGATCAGTGGTCAAACAGTCGATTGGAGAGGTCTCACTAATGAATAAAAGAGCTAAAAAGATTAGAAAAATGTTGTGCTGGGGGGAGGATTTTCCACAACCTGGCCACCCAAAACTTGTTCTTATCAGTGGCTTTTAAGTGATCCATATAGCATGAGTAAATTGTGCTTCATCAGAAAGGGCTACTGTTGATTCAATTAACTCACAGTACGTAACAGGAACGCCTGGCAGTTAGTGGGTGTAAATCTTTAGTAACAACTAATCTATATACTTTTGGCTGCATAAAACTCCACTTAGGTTTGAACCTACGAACAGCTGCTTCAACATATATTCGCTCACTTGTGATATGATCCGAATGTGTTACGTACGTCTGTTAGCGTAGGCCGATAAAGACAGACACCTGATTATTTTTTATCCTCATGGATCGGCTGAAGACAAACACATCAGACAACACGTGTGATGGATTCAGACTGAGAGGAAACCTTTGACGAGTGAGTGAACACAGGATCAGAAAATGGTTTTGAGAAAAAGGTGAGGCTTTCTCACTGGACTCCAGTGTCCAGGGGGTTGGCCAAAACAACAGAAACACCTATTAGAACTGAACCAACAATTTTTCTGGTTCACTGTCAACAAGAATAAAACATTTTCAAATTCACAAAGGTCAGTAATATCACAACCAAAATCCCAACTCAAATGGACGACTCAGGCACAAAAAAGGATCCCAAAAAAAACCCTCAAGGTCTTTACTGAGAAGAGTGGTTCGGTACACGGGTAGGCAACCAGGAACAGGCAGACAAAACCAGAAGGCTAGGCTAAGGCAAGGTCAAAAAAACCAGAATAGATTCCACCGGAGAACACTGACGCTAGGAAGAAAGGAACGCTTGTTGCAGGGAACAAAGACGAACTGGCACAGGGAGGAAAGGAGCACGGAGACTGAATACACTGGGAGCGGGGAGAAAATGAGGCACAGGTGCACTAAATCAGGGGCGGGGCAGACCATCACAGTGGAGGCTACGCGTGAGGGCAGGAAGTGGCGAGCTGAAACGAGACGAAACGAGGGCGATGGACACAAAATAAAACCGGAAAGGCACAACTGAATAGAACAAAGAAAACACGACATAGGAAGCAGAGCTGGACATGACAGGTGGTGGAGAAAGTGTTTAGATCCTTTGCTTCAATAAAAATAGAAGAACTACGCTGCAAGAACAATTGATTACATGTAAATTGTCACTTAAGTAAAAGTTTGTGGGTATTATCAGCTAAATGTACTAAAAGTATCAAAGGTAAAAGTACTCATCATGCAGAAAAATGGCCCTTGTGAGTGTTATACTATTATATCTTATATTATTAGATTATTATTACTGAAGTCATGTGTAAGTAGAATTTCCCTGTTGTAGTAGGTTGAGGCTGAACAACTTCTAACTATTTTAATTTACTATGGGAAAGTTTCATCTCTAACAGTGCATCGTATTTTATAAACTCATTATTATACTGCTATATAATGAACTGATGACATTCTGTATGTAAAATTTTATTCCGTAAAGTAAAAATGATACAGCTGTCAGATATATGGAGTGAAGTAAAAAGTACAATAACTCCCTCTGAGCTGTGGTGGAGTGGAGGTAGCAGCATGAAATGGAAACACTTGAGTAAAGTATAAGTACCTCAAATTTGTACTTAAGTACAGTACTAGAGTAGATGCACAACCTTAAGTTCATTTTAGTTACATTCCACCACGGACAAATGTGTATTTATTGTCATTTATTTCTGTACTGTTGACCTTCGTGGTCCTGAGAGGATGAATCCTACGGACTTTGGTGACCCGTCGCCCTCTCCTGCAGCGCCAGCATGAGGTCGGCAATTTGGGTGAGTGAAATTTAAGTGAAATGTCTTGAAAATTACGCGACGGAGTGCCATGAAATTTCACTTCGGTAAACCTCAGACTCTTCGTGTGTTGCCACCAGCGGGTGGACATTTGTTGTTCTTGAGTAAACTACGTCTCGACTATCACATTGACTGCAACGAAATGTGCTGAAAACGTTTTGCCCACACGGCGTGTGACCTTTTCCTCTAGCGACATCGCCAGGTTAGATTTGTCGTTTGTCCAATGCTTCCCTTTGTGACCAAAATCCTGCAAAACTATCAGCCTCATCTGTGCTTCGTGTTTTGCAGAGCTAGGGCGAGAGAGAGAGAGAGAAAGAAAGAATCGGGAAGAAGAAAGAAAATGTCAAAGAAGAAGGAGGCTTTGAATTAAGAATGGGAGGGAGACAAGAGAGAGATAATAAAAGAAAGCATGGTTATACAACTCGGAGCCTCAGAAGAGTCTGCCTTTGGCAAGGCTTGTTGAGTACAGCTGCTAAGATAACAAGGCAGGAATTATCTCCCAAAGTGCTATTAATAGCAGGCAAGTCACATCTTGTCCCTCAGTGAGAGAGCATCCTGCGCCCAGAGGCACCACTTTCCCATTTTAACTCTTTTTAAAATGTGCATTTTGACAGACATTTGCAAGCTGGGACAGACTGCCCAGACTCTCGGTTATAATAGTCTCACTCACTTGCGCTTCGTCGTGGTGGCTGTTATTTAAGCCCCGACGAGACTAAAGGTCAGGTTCAGTGATGGGATAAACTAAAGAACAGCCTCACCGCAGGGTCCATTTAGCGGCTGTCCCGGAGTCTTCGTCAGGGACTCGCTGATGTGGAAATCCTCATTTTTTTCCTGAGCACTTCTCATCCATGTCGGCCGAAAATGTTGAGGGTCAAAGTTCATTCTTTTCCTTGAAAAAGGCAGTCGATAAAAAACGGTCTCACCGCAGAGTCCGCGCAGAGGCCGTTCTGGAGTTTTCGGTCCTATCAACAATGAACTTTGAACCTCAGCTCTTAAAGGGGAACTCCATCGACTTCACACATCAAAGTCTGTTTGAAAATGAAAAAAAACAAAGTCTGGGGTTGTGGAGTTAGAGGGAAGTGAGCTTACCAGACCTTTGTAGCCTGCTCCTCATCTTTGCTCTACGCTAGAGGCGCCGGGCCGCGTTAGCTGCTTCACACGTAACCCACACACGCACTCTCCGCCTGAACTGTCAGTGGTTGCATTGAGCGTGATGTAGAGGTGTAAATCTCTGGGGTATTCTTTGAAGCCAACATGTGCAGAATTGCCAGGGGCAAAAAATGAACTTTGAACCTCAAGACTTTGTTCAACTGTCTGACCGGCAGCGTGGCCTTAGAACGTACAAGAAGGATCGTGGTTCAGAGATTCAAGGCGTCCTATTTTTGCCAGTGTTGGAAAGCAACTAAGCACATTAACTCACGTACTGTAAGTAAACTTTGGCGTACTTGTTCTTTACTCGAGCATTTCCATTCTAAGCTACTTTATTCTTCTACTCCACTGCATTTCAGAGGCCAACACTGCACCTTTTCCACAACATTTATTTCATAACTGTAGTTGCTAGTTACTTTGCAGATTCTGAATTATAATAAAAAATATGATAATATTTTTATATTCATATTACTACAGGTTATGTTGGGATAAGACTTTATTGCTCCTCGAGGGGAAATTCTTGAGTTACCCAGTAGTAAATAAAGAGGTGAAATTAGTTCCACTTATACCAGCTGCAACTTCAAAGTGATTTTAACTTTATTTCATCAGTAACCCAGTGATGATAATTATGTAATATTCTGAAATGGGCCATTCTGCATAACGAGAATGACTTTGACTTTGACTTTTGGTACTTAAAGTATAAATTGATGCTAATACTTTTCTACTTTTACTCAGTTATTCAGGTCAAATTTCAAGCGCGTGACTTTCACATGTAGCGTACAAAAGATCTACTTCTTCCACCAATGCCGTTTGTTTTTTTTGCCGCATTCTCACCTGGTCTAGAAAAGGATCCCTGGTATCGGGATTAGCCCACACTGAACCCAGGCAGCGCTGCTGATCTGGCTGTTACGTCAGTGTCACACTAACCTGCATTAGTCGTCTTCAAGGAAACAGGAGATTGGTGCCTTAAATCTTGCCCTGCCTTCGCGGCTTCCGCTCTCACGCTCGCAGCCATCCAGAGAGAGAGAGAGAGCGATGCGGCGCATACACACCAGCAGCGTGTCACCCTTTGCATATGGCACATTTATTTAAGGAAAGAGTCAGAACAGCAACACAATGTGCTCTCTCTCCACACGCCTCCAAATGACCACCCACCACATCCGCACAAACGAGGAGGTGCAGCGTACAGTGAACCTGCGGGCTGCGGCTTTTGAAATAGTCTCACCGAGATACTCTCTGTCCTCCGGCTATTTAATGCCTCGCGCACACGTACGATTGAATTTGAAGGTGGATATTTTTAAACCCTCTCACCTCCACATTTTTCAGAGCTACGTCTCTAAGTGGAGCCCGTCTCCTGAAACACAAGCTGTTTGCCTTTGGCCTTGGACCTCTGTGACACACCAGCGAAGACGGCACTGTGCCCTATGCGACAGCTAGATGTGTGTGTTGCCCGTTCCTACTATTATTGCCTCCGCAGCAGGCTCATCAGCTCTGCGTCGAGGCTGCCGGGATTTGCCGGGGATTACAGTTTTCATACCAGCTGCCGGAATTTGTTTGCAGTGATACAGAGTTTATATGAGGGGTTCCTAATTCGGCCCCTGAGGTGATAATGACAAAGGTTATTTATTTATGACCTCTGACCTTTGGGCTTCGACAGCCGCTCCTTCGCAAACACATTTGTGAGCAAACGCGCGCACGAAGGGTAATATCTTATGTCTCTCTGGTTTCTGGTTGAAACTGTCGTTTTAACACGGCGACAGTTGAAGAAAGAAGGTGGCGTATCACACAGCAGATCTGTTTTAGCTCCCACCGCTGACTCAGCCAAGGCTGGTCCTGGGTTTAGAATTAGATTTTTTTTTTTTAGGCTCGACACTTTGCCACAAAAGACTGACACCGACTGTGTTCCTTTATTCAAAGCACTACCGGCGGTGTGCCTTAAACTGTGGCGACACCCAAAAACGGGTCACGGTCTCATTGTGAACGAGTGTGTGTGTGTGTGAATATGAATGTGCTCAGCAAATTCAAGCGTTATAAAGGTTGTGACTTGTCCTCAGTGGGGGAGGAAGCGTTCTGTCCTCTACCTAAGTAAAAGTACTAATACCACACTGTGAAAACGCTCAGTCGCAATAAGAAAAAACCTGCTTTGAAAATGTTACTTAAGTATAATCAGGAAAATGTACTCTATACTCTGCATAGAACTACATCTAATGATTTCATCATTACGTATAAATCCCTTCACAATTACCCAGAGCCCTAAGAGACATCGTCACAATGCTTGTTTTGTCACAAACCACAAAGTTCAAAGTTCATGAAAATAAGTTAAAACGATTAAAATAATTAAAAGGAAGAGCATCAAATCGTCACATTCGAGAGGCCGGAGCCACGAAATGTTTATTATTCTTGCATGAAAAATGACTGAGCAACAATTATCAAAAAAGTAGCTGGTTAATTTTCTGTTTATCTAAGCGCAATCCATTCGTCGACCAATTGTTTCAGCTCTACTTTTGTATACTTTTGGGTAGTTTTGTTTATAATTAATTACTACCCCCTGAAATGTAGTGGAGCAGAATTATAAGGTAGTATCAAAAGGAGAAGTACAAGTACCTCACATTTGAATTTATGTACAGTACTTGAGAAAATGTACTCAGGTACATTCCACCATTGACTGTCTGGTGTACAAAGTCGACCGTCTGATGTTGGGATTGCTGCTGGAGGAAAGTTGATGGCCCAAAAACAATGGAGGTAGTTTATCTTCTGGGAAGCCGCTTCGTACCAAGCCACCATGAACTATGTCTGAATTAAAGTTTCATTTGCTTGGGTACAAGAGTAAATCTTCAGCCCACCGGCGACAACAGAAAACATTTGGGCTGATCTTCTCAGAAACGTGAATATCCACCGATGGGTTCAGGAGATACATTATTAAGGACCGAAGGGTTGGTTAAACAAAGCTATTGAGGACTGCAGACATGTTCTCGGTGCCCCCTCTGGGAATTTAGGTATTTTAGCAACATTGGGCAGAAGTTACATTTACAGGTTTTTAAAAATAACACATAACAGATGCTTATTCGAGTATTGGTAGACTCCATATATACAATAATATCGTAATAATTGTTTCCACTTCAAGGCCAAAAAATTCAGGATTTCCCCACAGAGATAATATATAAAATATTTAAAGTGAATAAAGAGTTAAATGAATAAATAAAATGTGGAAAAATCCAAACTGTATATATATATAATGTGTGTGTGTGTGTGTGTGTGTATGTGTGTTCGTGTGTGAGTGAGTGGGTGTATCTGTATGGTGGTGATAAAATAAAACAATACAAGCATGAACTGTATGAAGCAGGGATCACACTGCAAGTTCAAAACGGTATAAAAACAGTGGAAACGGGATGATAAAAAACGGTGCCGCCACACGGAAGGTCAGCCGGTCGACAGAGTTAATTACCGGGCTCCATGGTCAGTCAACGTCTATAACGCATTTTAAGGTCATCTGACCTGTGTTTGCTCAGATATCCTGCTCTGGGCCAAAGTGATGGACGGACTGACTGATCTCATCATCTCCACTTCCAACGGGTAAACTAATCAGATTGTGCGTGGATAACGCTGCTAACGCAATTATTTTTTTGTTTTGCTTTGACAGATAGACTTAAAATATACAATCATGCAAAACACGTGTGACTAACGGATGGAAAAATCTGTTTGCGGACCAGTAGAAAAAAAACCGAGCAAAAAAGGAACAAGGCCAGCGGCCGGTTTTCAGGTATATGCAGACGATACAGTCGTGTGTGTGTGTGTGTGTTCGGTAGAACCGTTTCGGCAGTTTCGCGGCAGCGCGGTCGCGACACCCGCCTCGTACACTCAGCACGAAGCAAAGTACCGTGTCAGGGGTTAATGAGTTGGATTGGGTTAAAGATAAATGGACATTGTGCTGCTTTGTATCGTGTCACTTCTCCACCGTTTCGTGCTGCAGATAGTTTAATGCAGTCCCGTGATCTTCTGCGAAGGTCAAGCCTATTATGCCGGGTGGTGCATCGCGGAACGGTTAAAAATTCGGACAGGCATCTGCAAAGTAGCTAAAGCCTTAAAGATGGATGTAGTGGAGAATAAAGTACAGTAATCCCCCCCCCGAAATGTAAAACGCCATAAAGCGGAATTAGTCGGATTAAAGCACAAGTAGGTAAGAACTGTACTGAATTACAGTGCTGGGGCTGAATGTACTTAGGTACTTTCCACCACTGTCAGGTAGAGTGTGTCAAAGCCAGTAGCACAGTTGATTGAGTACAGCTAATCCAATTGGTCCCCGCGGTGTAACGGTCCATCATTAGCGTCCAGGGAAAGTCTCTGTGCAGGTTTTTTTCGACCTTTCGTACATTTCCACCGCAGCTGGCCCCTTTAACAAGCACGTCGAAGCCACCGCGGTCGAGAAAAAAAAAAAAAAAAAAAAAAGTGTGAATGAAATCCTGCCATTCATAAATACGGGCCTCCGTTGCGCTGCGATTGGCCAGGCCGAGCCCCGTGCATAATTCATGAGCTGCGGAGACGCCATTGGCCGGTGGCCGTGACGGACGTGCCCGGGCCGCCAATTAGCGGCGCGCCTCCGCCTGCCGCCGGAGCCCAGGACGGGGGGGGCGGGGGGCAAACAGAACCGGGGCCATTAACGAAAAAAGCTCAGTCGAGTTTTTGTGAGTCGAAGGAGGCGCGTCGGCGGTGTCAGTGCGCAGACGACTACGCGACTGTCGACACGTTGTTTTTGCTCTTTGTGGATATTTTTCTACCGCATTCTCTCGCTACGCAGGACGGAGACACACGCAAACGAGGTAAAGCTGCAGTGTTTCCCTCGGCGAGAGAACTTGCCCGTGTGAAGCCGTGTCGTGGCTGGATCATTTTTTTCTTTTTTCTCTTTAGAGTTCAAACGAACGCAACGCCATCTTATTTAAAGATATTTACTTTGGCAACCATTTTAAATCGGCTCCTACCTGCGTGAACTAGACGCCTTGTGTCGTGTTATGCCCCGGCGTGTGTTGTTTCTAGCCCTTGATTTATCTGCGTGGATGTTGGCTTCGGCTTATCAGCGCGGTCAGGCGACTGTTTGTGATTTTTTTTTTTTTTTTATGAATGGACGGGCTTTTTTTTTTTTTTTTTTTTCCCTCTGTCTGTGTTTCCACACGGATCGAGTTTCACTTCATTGAGAAAAACAAGGGAGGGATGGGTGGGGGAAGGGCGGGGAGGGGGAGGAGGAGGAGTGGGTGGGGGTGGTGGTGGTGGGAGGGGGGGGGGTCGGATGATCCTCCTCCCCCAGCGGCGGCCCCCCAGTTTTCGGCCGGCACGCAGAAGTCCTACCGAGAAATAGCTAATTCTGTGACAAAAGTTGGCCTGAACTACGCAGCGCACAGTTTGACTGTTTACCCTTTTTATTTTATTGTATTTTATTTTATTAATAGACCCTTTTAATAGACAAATACGGTCTAACTCTAAGTTTGTGCTGAACTTTGACCGGTTCTTTGTGGGTTCGCACGTTGTATTTTTTTATTTTTTTAGTTTTTCCCGAGGTCCAACCCAATTATAATATTCCCATAGTCTACGCAGCAGTCGCCCTTCATCAGCAGGTCGATGCTGTAGCTGTTAAGTACAACGAAGTAACTCTACTTCATATTTGAATACATGGGCT
This sequence comes from Xiphias gladius, assembly GCF_016859285.1. Taxonomy (NCBI): domain Eukaryota; kingdom Metazoa; phylum Chordata; class Actinopteri; order Istiophoriformes; family Xiphiidae; genus Xiphias; species Xiphias gladius. The sequence continues at coordinate 25,154,949 of NC_053415.1, read as the reverse complement.
TCGGGATCTCCCGTCCCTGGGGTCGTACACTATTCTCCCCCACCTCGTTTGAATAGTGGGCCAGTGTAGATCCAATTAAACTGTCAAGGTGAACTCTCCACTCCTGGCCGAGGTGCTGGTGTTGCCACACGTAGACAGGTACAGTGGATTCGGATTCTGCCCCAGTGGTGCCTGTAATTATTGCCCAGTAGCCATTCGTCGTCCATTACCGGGGACTGAGGAGTGAGTCATATCACTCTGCAGGGGGGGGGGGGGTCTGGGAGTAGAGGGCAGTGGTCGATGTTCTGCCATTGTTGTTCAAAGGAAATTTTTATGTACGTGTTTATCTGTCTTGTTCCCAGTGTTTCTAACCGCGTGGGGGCGAGGAGGTCAGGCTCGGCCATGTGTAACACCAGTTGAATCGACCGGCAGTGGGGTTCAAGCCTCCATAAGACACTAATCAGCTCTGTTACTGGCCCCTTGTTTTCTATCTCGTTTGGGAGGATTTGCGTCGTGGAGCGCGCTCAAGGGCTCTCCGCTGAGATGGGCTCCTCTCTCCGAGTCTTCTGCTCAAGATCCCCCAAGCTGATTATAGTGGAAAGCAGTGCCCACAGATGGCACAGTTGAGCGCGGCTTATATAACTGCGTTACATGCGTTCCGTAATGACCGTGTGTTTACATTGCGCCGCTTCCCCCTGGCCCGGCACGGCTCGGTTCAAAGGGGCTGATTGTTGGTTAAACAAGGGGCTGGAAGAGGTCGATGAGGACCGGTTGTGCCGTGTAGTGGAGCCGGGCGCGCGGTGTGGCTTCAGACATGACAAGAAATGTGAATGTGCCCCCAGACGGGTAAACACTCAGGTTCCACAAAACAAGTTTGGACTGGTAGTACATGATGAGGACTTAGAGTTTTGCCCACTGCTTATCAAGACATTAAAGTGACTTAGAGACACTTAAAGTGACTTTTTTTTGGGGGGGGGGCAGTGTTTCTTGTAGTGTAAGCATGAAACTGATATCGTGACACCCGCTGCATGAGTCTTCTCCCGGTCTTTTATTTGCCAGTGACCCACAAGGTGACCCAGGCGCTGTCGCTTTAAAGCGAACACCTCCCCCTCCCCCGAATATTGGAGCCCCCCCAGTCGCCCGGATAACATGGACGGATTCTACGACCAGCAAGTCCCATTTATGGTCCCACCCAGTGTAAGTGGACACACCACGTCCTCACACTTCCGAGCCCACGGCTCTGCGATGTGGATGTGGTCGCCGTGGGTCTCTGTACTTTTACAGTGCGGTTGCATACCGTCGGCACCGTCCGCTGGGAGTGCAGCGACATCCTATGTTGATGTTCTGACATTTCTCCCGTCTTCTCGTCTTCCCGACAGCACAAGTCTCACGTGGAGGAATCGTCTCACAGCAGGCCACTCGCCGACAGGAAAAGGAAATTTGTGGACACAGAACTCGCCCAGGACACAGAAGGTAATGTCGCCGCCGCGGACGAACCAGGTGTATCCCTGTAACAACCCTGTTTTGACTTGTAAAGTAGATGTAGAGTTGGATTGGTCGGAACCTGCACTCAGAATCTCTTGACTTTTTGATTTCCAGAACTCTTCCAGGACCTCAGTCAGCTCCAAGAGATCTGGATTGCAGAAGGTGACTTCTACATTTTTTTAAATAATAGTTTAGTTAATATGTGAAAATTTCTGCTAATGTTTCCTCCTCCATATATTAAAACACTGCACTGGGTTTTGTTAAAGTTTATGCCTTTTTCTTTTAATATCCCTCCACTGCCTCCAGCCACTGGAGGGTGTGTTTTGTAATGTCAATCTCTCAGACCTTTGTTTCTAGACGGCAAACATGATGAAATTGGGCAAGTTTTAAGATGAAAGATTAACTTGAAAAGAATGTGAAATATCACCATTTTTGAGTTAGCAATTAGCAGGAGAAGAGCAAAGTCCTATGCGGGAGCAACTGCTGACCAAGAGCCCTCTTGTCTTGTCTAGACGTAGCTTGTTAGCTATCAAAAGGGGTCCGTTTTTGATTTTTCTCACACCTCTTCACTCTTCTCCTGTATCTTCACAGCCCAGGTGCCTGATGACGAACAGTTCGTCCCAGATTTCCAGTCAGATAGCTGTGAGTACTTGATTTCCGTTGTTCATCTCTGATTATTGCGAGTCTGCGTGTGTCCCCTGAACAGATTCTGTAACTGCCTTTTCTTTTTTTTTTTTTTTTTGATACCAGTCAATCTTGGTCATGATTAGGGGGTTTTCGCCCAGCCTGGTTCCTGCCTGGTTCCTGCCCTGATTTGGGCAGAGATTCAAATAACAGTGGCAAATCAGCATGGAGATGGAGCTGTGTTTTTAGCAGCGCTGCATCAGAAATTTTCACCACAAAAAGACTTAAATAGGCTTCTTTTTCCTTGGAGGAAATTGCTCCTGTTCTTTCCGAGTTACTGTCCCTGACAAGATGTCCAGGTCACCCCTCCTTTTATCAGAAGTTCTTCATCCTGCCGAGAACAAACACCATTCTTCTTCTTCAAAACACAGCTCTGGGAAAGGCTGCTCTCCCCTCCCTCCCTCCCTCTCCTCCATTTTGAGTTTAATCAGCCGATTGGCATGGGGCATCACATGAGCCAAGCTCCTAATCTGATTTCACACTTTCCCGCACTCAGGCCCTGCTGCTGAAGTGGGCTGGATTCCAGTGGATAGGGCAGCTTCGGAGCTGCCTGTTTCAGTTCTGCTCCCCAGTACTAACGTCCCCAAAACTGCCTGCACCGCCTCCTCCAGCCTGCTCCATGCAGCCTCTTGTTTGTCTCTGCACATCGCCTTTAGGCTGCAGCCGGGGGATATATTTGAACTATGCCCAATGGAGCATTTTATGTGCCCCCCCCCTTTCCCTTTCTGAGTTTATGTTTTCGTCTGATGCGTAGGAGGTGGAGACAGGGTGTGGTTGTTGTGTCCCTTTGTCAGGGCTGCTTTTAAATCTTGGTTAATGTGGCACAGCGAGCTGCAAACTGACCAATAGCCTCCACTGCTGTATCACTTTATTGGATTTGATGCACTGACTACTATGTGTGTGTTTTTTTTCATCGGAGGGTGTGTACCCCATCCAAGGTTGTGTACATATGTAGGTTTATACTGTATGAAGCCAGCTCACTGTGAAGTGTTGTTGTGGTGTAGTCCATGACCTTGTACCGTCAGTGCACTGTGTGTGTGGGTGTGTGTAAGATACAGAGGGGTGAGTTTGGCAGTTGCTGCTGTTGCCAGATTCTCCCTATATGAGCTACAATCAGCAGGACATCCCACGGTGAACCACTCCTTGGCTTGCCCAGGTCGGGACCATATTCACAATTTGCTCTCGAGTGGAGTTGTGGGCATGGTTCAGCTGAGGTGGTACAGCAGAGCAGTTTTGTGCTGGGTGACTGTTCGTTAATCCGCACCGGCACAGAGTAAGAAAAGATGCCTGATCTCCCCGTTATTTACTTTTCTCTCTGTGCGAGGAGTCTCACCCAAGCCATTAGGTTTCGCAGCGCACACATGGGAGCTCACGTGCTCATTGTTAGCTCTGCTCAGGTCCATCAGCACCCTGGGTGATTTATTTGGCTCCCGCTCCTCTGTGCCCAGGGATCTAGTTTCTGCCTGACTATTATGTGGCGCCCCGGAAACTGCCACTGATACGCGGAAAACTGCAGCTACTGTCTAATGGTTACAGCATGGGAGAAGAAAATCATTCACCGCCATTAGATTACAGCCACACTGATTCATGGGTATTGGTATTGCTTGCCCTAATGGGAATCAGATGAGGAGTTTGATAGCTTTTGTGTGTATAGCGCAGTTAGTATCATGCTACCTAGCAGTGGTGGATAGATGGCTGTTTTCAGAGCGCAGAGTCGACCGTCATTAGGGCGGATGATAAATAGCTGCTAAGTGGCTCTGTCAGTCGAGGGAATACACAGACGCTATCCGTGCATCCATTTATCCATCAGTTCCGAATGCGGTTAAGACAACTGCTGCGCCTTTTTCTTTTCTTTTTTTTATAGCTTCAATTAGGCGATATCTGGAGTTTATCTGATGTGCCCAATTGTCTTGTCTCTCTCTATGTCTCCCTCATCCTAGTGATGTTTCATGGCCCGCCACCAGCCAAGATCAAACGAGAGCTGACTCGCTCCAAAGAGCTCTCTCCCTGTCGCCAGGACAGGAGTCCCATGCCCTACGGAGAGAAGTGCCTTTACAGCTACAGGTAAGCAGTGGGTCGTTACATATATAGAAATCTAGCCAGAGCACGACAGCGGCCACTAGTTAGCGTGTTGACGATCCCTCCCAGATTAAAGGAGTTCCGACTTCTCACGTCAACCTTTGCCCCGTCTTTTCATCCGCAGTGCCTGCGACAGGAAGCCCACTCCAGGGTTCAAGCCATTAACCCCCCCCTCAACGCCAGTCTCTCCTTGCGGCCCCACTAGCACAGCAGGATCGCACCCACTGAGTGAGCGGACTCCCCCTCCTCACCCCCATGTAGCCAATCCCACCCCGGGGCCGCGTCCGGTGCACGTACAACAGCCTATAACAGTGAGCGTAGGTCCTCCTAACCAGCAAGCACTCCCGGTCCACAGCCACAGCCACAGCCCGCCCTTCGCCGTGCCCTGTGCACCCATCAGCCAGGATGCCAACAACTTCACACCTGAGCACAGGTGAGCACACACCTCTTTATTTGGGTGTTGGACTTTTGCTTTCGGCGTTTCGTTTAAGTGTGTTTGTGAGCACTGTTTCCGAATAGATGACATTAATCACATTGTCTTGGAACTTTGTCCTCCATCCTAAGGTTCCAGAGGCAGATGTCAGAGCCATGTCTACCTTTCCCCCCATCAGAGAGTCAAGTGCGCCCCCGGTTTCTGCCCCAGCCTCCCAGCGGCAACAACAACAGTCTGCCACGCGACGGGCGGCCACCGTACCACCGGCAGATGTCGGAGCCACTGGTGGCCGTGCCTCCCCAGGGTTTCAAGCAAGAGCTCATTGACCCACGATATACCGAGCAGGGCGTTCCCACCATGGGACCCCCAGGTACACACCCGGGCCCTCCAGGTCAGGCTGCTTTCCACCCCATGGCCATCAAGCAGGAGCCCCGTGACTTCTGCTTTGATTCTGGTGAGTTGCACGGCTTATAGAAGGGTATTTGTGCATAAAAAATAATTTGAGAAGAGTGCATTACCTCCCAAATGTCCCTGTGGTGCTCCCTGCATGTCTCTTTCCGTGCTCCAGCCCCCCTCCCTTGCTAGCTGTGTGAAAGTAATTGTCCGGGCCTGAGAGCGAGTAGAGCGGGCAGAGGGTGAGGAATGTACTCGGCCATGTTTGTCCTGGGCACTAACACATGCCCGTGAGTTTTAGCATGCAGCGGAGGGTTGGACACACAGGTGCTCGTTTCTCAAACACACACTCTCAAAGCCTAATCTGCATCATTCCTCCAGAGTCACGCCAGTAAAGTAAAAGTGGGTCTTTTAGCTCAGCGTAAGCCTCCAAGGGCAAAAAGTAAATGGGTCATCCAGCCAGGTGCAGAGAACCTCTTCACTGAGCCTACCTGGAATAGATCTAGGCCAGCGCCCTCAGAGGACTTAGTGACCCTGCGGCACAGCAAATTGATTGTAAGAGCGTGGAAATTGTCTGCTTGGTTTTAAAGAATACATAAGGGGCCCAGTGGTGCCGGTGCTCTCTCCAAAAAGCCTCGTCAGACAGTCGCAGCAGAAATGCTGTTTACTCACATGGTATAAATCAAACAAGCCAGAGCCACGGTCAGTGCATTGTTTGACCCCGACGCCCACGCACCCAGCTGTTGTCCCTGCTCTGCTACATTAACATCCTCCCTTCCTGAAACTCTGCAACCTTTTTTTTTTGTTTTTTTCTTTCCTCCCTCATTCAGTCTCATATACACTCGTTCTTTTTCTGGCTGTTGTATGACCGGCTGGCTGGGTAGTGATGTAATGACAAATCCTCTTAGCTTCTTATGGCCTTTAAATACCGACGTCACAGAGGCCTCGCATCTCTAGATGGGTGGAAGATGTGCGTGTTCGGCGTGCCAACGTCTACCTTATTGTTACCCCGGCGTTGCTTTACAGACAGCGCCACGACCACTTGTGCACATATAAAGCCACAGTTTGAATCCCTGCACGGTTAGCGTTTGAAAGGGGGGGGGGTCTCTAAAGTTTTTCCTTGATTCCCTCTCTCTTTTCTCTTTTCTCCTCCCTTTTCTGCACGGTAAGACTAGACAATGACGATTACTTCCTGCAGACTCTTTCCTGAGTGAGGACAAGAAGAGTCAGAGACTTGAGGAAAGACTTGCTCAAGATTGATCTGTTGTTGTCTTATCAGTAGACAGGAAATACTGTAGAATAATGGATGGGTGTGGAGGGGGTTGGTATGCACTGTCGAGCCACCGCAAACAGAAGACAGGCCTCGACCCCTCAGGGAGGAAGACTGGCATAACTTGATTGTCATTGAGATTTAATACAGCAGCCATGGTGCTAATCCCATTTAAGGGCTTGGCGGAAATGCAAGTGATGTTGTGTGCTGTGCAGCGTACCCGGATCTGGGCTTTGGTCCACTTTGCTAGGTGTGTGTGTCGGGGGGGGTTGGGCATTTTTCAGCCCAGCTGTTGGTGCTCCAGATGAACATGGCCATTGGTTGGAAAGAAAAGCAGCCACCGTGTGTTTTGACCTTTTATTTCCATATTTATCAATGTGACCTAACACACTAATATAACTTGGACTGAATGTCTCCATAAACATACGAACTGCAGATACAATATCAAAGCTATGATGTATCTCTGTGCACAGTGGCCGGGGTCCAAATATATCTGTCAGCTGTGAGGTGGATTTTTATGTATTACACATTTGATATGACAGTGAGGATGTCTGGTCTAAATTTATACACCCATCTTCTTTGTTTACAGAAGTGCCTAACTGTCAGTCATCCTTCGGGAGAGCGGGGAGCTTCTACCAAAATAACCATGAAAGTAAGTTCAGATTTGTCGTCTGCTTTTAATGTCTCAGATGGTCGAAATAACCAGTTAGTAAAATCCAGTCTTTGCGACTTTTCGAGCCGCGGAAAGCTCAGCATGTGTGACGGCTGGATGAAAAGATAGAGGTCAGCAGCATTGAAATGACAGCTCAAGGGGAAGTGAATCTATCAATGAATCCTGTGTAGTTGCTTCACACCTACACGTACATTTCTCACATCAGCATCTGGCAGGAGCTCTGCACAATACAAGCTTCCACTCTTGGGAAGCTGCGCGGCTATATTGCTTTGCATGCAGTTTGGATCTCTGGGTTGAATGTGGTCACTGACCTTCATATGAGAACAGAAGTCTGTTTCCCACGATCTGCTGTTAAACATTCATCTGATTTATGCCACATTTCTTTTTTTTTTTTCATTTTCAGGCTTCTCCTTTGACAGAGATCCCCAGCTATTCTTTGATGATACCTGTGTGGTCCCCGAAAGATTAGAAGGTAAGACTAAAAAAAACCACTTTCAATAGAAAACCATGGCTGGAACAAAAGAACTAGATATCGTATGCCCCTAAAGTGGGCTACTGTGAGCTTTTTGAGGCAGACTTCAGTCCTTTTGCTGCACATGGTACATAAAGAACAGCAAGTCCACTTCACAGTCTCCATCTGGCAGGAATGTCTCACCACACTGTGGCCGTGGTGGAGTACAGTGCTGACTGACACTTCTGCCTCTTCGTCCCTGTCTGTCCTCTCTTCTCCCGCTCTTTCCTTCCTCTCCCGCCAACAGGCAAAGTGAAACAGGAACCCTCTGTCTATCGCGACGGTCCTCCCTACCAGCGCCGCGGCTCCCTGCAGCTCTGGCAGTTCCTGGTCACTTTGCTGGATGACCCGGCCAACGGCCACTTCATAGCCTGGACTGGTCGTGGCATGGAGTTCAAGCTCATCGAGCCTGAGGAGGTTAGTCCCCGCTTAGCGCAGCTGGACTCTCAACTTCTGTCTGGGTTTTTATTTTTATTTTTGCACTTAAAACATTTGAGATTTCCACTGTAGATTTTGTAATTCGTGGATTCTCTCTCCACAGGTTGCTCGTCGCTGGGGCATCCAGAAGAACAGACCGGCGATGAACTACGACAAGCTGAGCCGCTCGCTGCGTTACTACTACGAGAAGGGCATCATGCAGAAGGTAAAGGCACGTTCACCCTTTTCTTTTCTCTCCAACCACCCTCTTCCCCCAGCAACGGTGTGCTGTTCTGGGGGCGAAAGTGGTGGTGTTTGATTACAGCCGGGGGGGGGATACTAGCCTGCAGGCCACATCTCTTCTTCTACTAATCATATAAGTCTATTAATGTTTGGCGTTTGCTGCCTCAGAGTTCAGCCAGATCAAAATCAAGAGAATGTGTCTTAAGCTTGATCGGACTGGATCAGTCAGGGTGATGTCCTGGAATCGCACTACTTTACCTGCAAGTCCAGAGCCTGTAAAGGAAATTACACACGTGTCATGCATGTGCATCGATAAGAAGTAATACTCGGGAGGTTTCAAATGTGAGTCAAATATGTGTGTTGTCTTGTTTCTCAGGTGGCTGGAGAGAGGTACGTGTACAAGTTCGTGTGTGACCCCGAGGCTCTCTTCTCGATGGCCTTCCCCGACAACCAGAGGCCCAACCTGAAGGCCGACCCGGACAGCCTGCCGGGGCTGGACGACGACACCGTGCCCCTCACCCATTACGACGAAACCGCTCCCTACCTGCTGGACGCTGGGGAGCAGTGTGTGGCAGGCCTGCCCTTCCCAGACGGCTACGGCTACTAGCAAGCCGCGGGGTCCTGACGCACGACACACACGTACACGCAAACACTCCCAAAGTCTCTCGACGCCCACTCTTAAAATCCAGAGCTGGACCTGCTGAGCCGCTTGGAAGGGAAACCTTGCGCTCTGCTCCCTTATGGTTCCCTCTCCTGCTCCCTGGAAAACCTTCATAAAACTCTGTAAGCTCCCCAGCTAAGAAAGAATGAGGGAAAAACCTGCGACAGCTCTTCTACTGCAACATCGTATGAACGAGGGAGAGAGAGGAAGGGAGAGGCTTGTGAAAACCGGCGAGGGTGAACTGGACTCGGTAGCTCTGCCCACCTTACAAGCTTCCCAAAGTACGGCAAGGGGGTGCTGTTGCTATGGAGACCAAACAAAGCGCGGCCACTGCCCGCTAACTTTAAATGAACCGACAGCCCCCCCCACTTTGTACAAGACTGCAAGAGTTGTTACGTTTCCGGTTTTGTGACAATCTGCTTTTCTTAGAAACAATCGAATAACCAACAGAGTAAAATCATTGAAAATCTAATGAGATATTCGAAATGCAGCATTATTCTATAGTTGCCTTTTTGGGTCCCCCCCCATTTCCATGTCACCACGTCTGAACTACAAATCCGTGAAAGGGCTTTAATTTGCAGAAACGGATCAACAAAACACACTACATATTCTAAACCCACAAATTGGCTTGTTTTCTGTAGATAGGAATACTTTTTTTTTCTTTTCTTTTCTTTTCTTTATTTGTATTAAGCCAGCTGTTCTACAGTTTTGTTGAGACTTTTGAGACCCAGAACTCTCAGGTTTCTGGGGCGTTGCTGTATTTCAGGCTAGTTGTTTGGGCTGCTCTCTTGTGTAAATGTTAATGTTCTTTAATCGTTCTGCCCTCGTAAGAGATTGTATCTGCTTCCCTTTAGAGACTGCACCCCACAATAGGAGCCCACAGTCTGTACAGTACACTCCTCTCATCTCTGTTCATCGCTGCTGGGTCTTGTAATCGCTCAAGTTTAGAGATGGTTAGCACTCCCAGCTCATCCATTTCAAAAGGGATACGTAACACAAGTACATATTTTCCCAGAAAGCGTTGGTAATTCATAAAAGCCTAAGAATTTATTCTGTACGATAACTGGTCACATTGCTCCTTTTATTTTATTTTTTTGTTGTTTTTTTTTGGTTTTTTTTGTATTTCTGTCTGGGTGCTTAATGTTTCCTTGGCACTGTACTAGTTCCTCTGATGCACCAGTATGGCAGGAGCATCAGGATGTTGCATGCAAAAAAAAAAAATTAAAAAATAAAAATAAAAAAAAGAAGAAGAAGAAAGGGGTGAAATTTTGACACCTTCTTTTGGACACATCTCTGCCAATCACAAGCTGTCAACAGGAGACCTCTGCTTCTCTTTGCATGGTGTAATCAGTCGAGACTGTGTGTCCACTAACATATCGCTTTACTGTCTTTGGACAAAGAAGATATTTGTGATATTCTCTGCATTTTTTTTTGTGTGTTCATTATCTCTGTTTCTGAATGGGGGCAAAGACAAACTTATATAAAGTATATATTTTTGCTATAAGGCTGCATTTGTTTTGATTTTAATGTATAAGCTGTATAGTTCTGGCTCTAATAGACATGTACCTTTTTAAAAACCAATCTCGATACTTACGATGCTACTACTGCAGACTGTTTCTTTAAGAGGCCTCTGTATTGGGATGGAGAATGGATGAAAAGATGTTATTATCATGCCTGTAGAGGTGTGTGTGTGTGTGTGTGTGTGTGTGTGTGTGTGTGTGTGTGTGTGTGTGTGTGTGTGTGTGTGTGTGTGTGTGTGTGTGTGTGTGTGTGTGTAAAGGCCAGAGTTCCAGCAAAGGCCACAGTGAGGACACACATCATTGTGGGATCCACCCCAGGCACAAGGGTTGTCTGCACTTGTATAGGCTTCAATCCACTCCCCTCACAATGTGTTTCTTACACTGCTGAGTTTATAATAATCTGTACTGGGTACAATAAACGGTCCTCTATGCTTCACTGCCTGCAGTCCTGGTGTGTTTCATCATTTTCTCTCCCACCCCCTCCCAACTCCTGCTTGCAGTCAGTCAGTCAGCTGACCAGCTGCTGTGGTCTGGCACTAACTGTACTTGACCTGGCTGATTTCTGAGTCACATGCTTCTCCTGACTCTTTCGAATACGTTTCTGGGTAAATGATTACTCTTTTTTAACTTGCTGGAAATGTGCTTGAGCAACATCTGGGTAGCTGTGTACAAGAGGGGGGAAAAAAACACTCATTCCATGTGTTTGATGTTTCTTGGCACTGTAACTGGTGAGCATTTTGACAGTCAATAGGTAGTTTTTTTTTAAATGAATCCACATGATGACAAGATTTAATTTACACCAGCTACATACTTGTACTTTGGGAAATAAAGCCACAATATGTTCAGTGCTTTTGTCTGCTGTCAACACACAAGTGTAAGAGAACAAGAATGACATCTATTCAGTATTTTAATATTTATGGATTAGTTACACGTTTATGTTTTCATGGACATGAATCCTCAGTAAATAACTCAGTTTGACATTAAAACCTAGCGTGAGCTCCAAAAGTATGTTGCAGTGGAAGACATTTTTGACGCCGTCGTTCGGTGCTTGTTTGAGTCTGTAGAATTATTCATGAGCTCAAGCCTTAGACTTGACTGAGAGCACAGAGTAAGCCATAAATATTAAAACATGCAATACATGCACTCTCCCTGTACAATGATTATGAGGTTAAAGTGTAATCTACAAGCCGAGACAACACCACGATAAATGACTATAGGTACAGTATATGACTTTACATCTAAAGTTGTCATAAATGAAAGTTGTTCAACATTCTCACATTTTACACTTACATGGTGCATACTGCTAAATTAATATCACTATTACATATCACTGCATTCAGTGCATCCAGAAAGTATTCAGACCCTTTACTCAGTACGTAGTTGAAGCGCCTTTGGCAGCCATTACAGCCTCGAGTCTTCTTGGGTTTGACGCGACAAGCTTTGGATTTGGGGGTTTTCTGCCGTTCCTCTCTGCAGATCCTCTCAAGCTCTCTCAGTTGGGATGGGGGACCGTCGGTGGACAGCCATTTTAAGGTCTCTCCAGAGATGTTGGATTGGGTTCAAGTCAGGGCTGGGCCACTCAAGGATATTCACAGAGTTGTCCCTAAACTACTCCTGCGTTGTCTTGGCTGTGTGCTTAGGGTCATTTTCGTCTTGGCCCAGTCTGAGGTCCTGAGCGCTTGGGACCAGGTTTTCATTAAGGATATTGCCGTACTTTGCTTTGTTCAGCTTTCCCTCCACCCTGACCAGTCCTTCCGTCTTCGCAGCTGAAAAATAACCCCACATCATGATGCTGCCAACACCATGCTTCACCGGTGAGATGATATTAGGCGGGTGATGAAGGTGCCTGGTTTCTTCCAGACATGACACTTAGGACTGAGGCCAAACAGTTCAATCTTGGTTCATCAGACAAGACGGTCTGAGAGTCCTTTAGGTGCTTTTTTGCAAACTCCAAGCGGCCTTCGTGTGTCTCTCACTGAGGAGAGGCTTCTGTCTGGCCACTCTGCCATAAAGCCCAGATCGATGGACTGCTGCAGTGATGGTTTGTCCTTCTGGAAGTTTCTCCAATCCTCACACAGGAACTCTGGATCTCAGCCAGAGCGACCATCAGGTTCTTGGTCACCTCTCTTACAAAGGCCTTTCTCCATCGATTGCTTGGTTTGGCTGGGCGGCCCGCTCTCGAAATAGTCCTGGTTGTTCCAAACACTTTTTCCATTTAAGAATCATGGAGGCCACTTTGCTCTTAAGAGCCTTCAATGCAGCAGATTTTTTTTTTTTTTGTAGCCGTCCCCAGATCTATGCCTCCACACAATCCTGTCTCTGAGCTCTGCAGGCAGGTCCTTCGACCTCGTGGGTTGGTTGCCGCTCTGATGTGCATTGTCAGCTCTGAGACCTTTATATAGACAGGTGTCTTTCCAAATCAAGTCCAGTCAATTGAATTTACCAAGGGTGGAATCCAATCAAGGTGTAAAAGACATCTCAAAGATGATGAAGAGAAAGGGGAGGCGCCTGGGCTAAATATCTAGTGTCATAGCGAAGGGTCTGAATACTTATGTCAGTGTGATATTTCAGTTTTTCCCTTTTTAACAAATTTGCAAAAATGTGTAAAATTCTGCTCTTGCTTTTTCTTCATGGGGTATTGAGTGTAGATGCATGAGGGAAAAAGTGAACTTAAACAATACGAAACTTAAAATGTGTCACTGTCCAAATACTTATGTACCTGACTGTATCTTGCGATGTTTGTTTTGTTTTAACGACTCATTGAAGATTTCCCAACGTCTGAAGTGCTTCCCCGAGCCATGTCTTTTTACGGTGTCTGGCTTGTAATATCACTTGGGTGTTAAATTTGTCTCGAACTGAAATACGCGGCACAATGGTATCTGATATGTGATAAAACTGTGAAGCTTTAGACTCAGGCCAGCAGCACTCTGCCTGTTGTTGAGTCAGAGCCTTATCAAACCACAGAGTGTAAAAGCCAGCCGCTGGTCTCCAGTAACACAGCCTGGCAGGCAACTTTCCATTGATTGAGAGAGCAGAGTGCCTTTGAATGCTATGAAAAGCCTTTTAGTGTGCTCATGGGAGGTGCCCTGCCCTGATATTGTGTGTGTGAGCTAGAGTATGGAGTACGCCAGCATTCATAACAGATGTTTTCTGTTTTTCGTTTCGTTCTCCTCTTTGTTTTTTCCTCTTTCACTGAAAGCAGTTGGCAGAGGTGTATGGGTGGCCTGGAACATGACACATTTAGAAAAGTCCACGTCAGATTGACAACCATGAATAGTGTTGATATTGTCAGTCGCGTCAGTTTTGTTTTTTTATATCACTGCAGCACTGTGGCAGAAATTCAAGCATGTTATGCCCCTTCATCCGCTGCATTCAAAACTTCAGAAAAACCTATCTCCTCTCCTCTCCTGATCATTTATTTATTGAGCAGTGTCTGATGGATAAACAGCAAAAGTGCAAATTATTTTAAAAATCAAAATATGAATATTCGCACCTTCGCTGTGAAAGTCCTCTCGTCCGGATTGAACAGCAGGTCGCTGTCCCGAACGCACTTTGAGACTGTTCAGTATCCTGACTCTGAAAGTTCATTCCTGACCTTCCGAACAGTAGTTTGGCGAAAATCTTAACTTCAAGCCCACCTTCCAGCTTTTTCAACTCAAGGTTTATTCACCCACTTTTTCCAGAGTAAATACACTTAGCACTAATATTTTTTGTCGTATGTCCAGTATCTCTGCATTGTCGCACCCTTAGCAATCACTGTAGGTTGTAGCGCAGTCCCTGATTGAACAATAGTCTACAGCCATGCTAGCAGCTCTGTAAGGCTGTGCTCAAAGCTAACATGCTCACAATAACAATGCTAACATACTAATGTTTAGCAGGCATAATGTGTACTGTGTTCACCGTCTTAGCTTAGCACATTAGCATTCAGACATTGGGTAAAGATAAACTCGCCCACAGCGGAGGAGGAAGGCAATGTCATTATTTTGGCTACAAATCAAAGTATTGCGCAAATTAAAACCTGATAGTGGCACTGGAAAAAGAAAACAAAGGGCGTCACCAAATTCAAACCATTAAAATGAATCCAGAGGGGAACATAAATGCTAACACCAAATTTCATGGCAATGCATCCAATAGTCGTTGAGATCTTTGACCCAAAACCAAATGTCCAAATGTCAACCTCATGGTGACACTAGAGGGAAAGTGTGAGGATCATCAAAGTCAGTAAGCTTTATCCTCCGGGAAACACCAACGCCTGCACAAAATTTCATGGCCATCCGTGGGACAGTTTTGTAGATATTTCTGTCTGGACCAGCTAAACCCATCGACTGACACTGCCATGCCTAAAGCCTTGCCGCTAGCGTGGCTAAAAATGACCACCTCCATCCTTCATATCTCCCTCTGTATACGCCCCACCCCATCTAGAGATGAGATTAAGCCATGAGCCCAATATAATGATCCCGATCCATCTAACAGGAACAAGTGAGGCTATGGAAATGTCCCGTCACCTTTCTCAAACACTCCATCACCAACAGAGAATGCCTCCCCCTTGTCCAGCACCACTCTTTGACCTGCCAAAGGTTAACAGTGAGGTATGGACAGAATGTATACCTGTTGGAGAGATGATTTAGGGCTCCACACATATGAAACAAACAAGGCTGCATCATAAACATCGCTCTAAATCGATGCATACACTATTATAGAGTACTCGATACATGGCCCCCGGGGCTCGAGCAGGGAGAAAAAGTGGGCAAAAACCAAATGGGTAGTCCTTCAACATACATTACACCGCGTGACCACTAGCTGCGTCCGAGTAAATTATTGATCCGGATACAAGACAAGGCAGCTCAAGCATCATACGGTTTCCTCTTTAAATCTTAAGACCGTGGCAGGCACTCACACACAAAGCCTCCGTCCGCCGTAGTTTTCACTCTGTTCTGGCTACGGCTACAAGAAATGTGGGTCACGCTGCTGGGAAGGGAACAGCACAGATTTTTCACATTATTTGGCCAACACGCTGTGTTCGCACTGCGCTAATTACCATGGTGAAACCTTGCTCCTAAAACTCTGTTACATAACTGATTTCTCACAAACAAACACACACACACACACACACACCACCCACAAGTCATTATTTATGCCAGAGCTCCTATGTATTTTAAACTAAGCGTGGCTGCCCTCTAGTGCATGCATACCTTAACTACCGGAGCACGAGCACCGGGCTGTCCTGCCTTGGCTGTAAAACAAAGGGGATAACAGGCTCAAACGGCACAGTTTACCTTAGAAAATGTCACTGAAGACCATGCCAGTTTTAAAGAGAAGATTTTGTTTTTGTTATTTTTTTTGTTGTATTTTGTTTGTTCATTTATTGACCTGTTGTGATCCTGTTTCTTCATGTGGCACCGCGTTCTGATAAGGCCCCTTTTTATAAAGGGTTTATAAGCTGTCAGTGTTTAATAACTGTTACTAAATCATTTACTAATGCTTTACAGATCGATTATAAGCCATTAATAAGAACAGCTTTTGGGTCGCCAGGTTGTGGAAAATCCTCCTTCAGCACAACACTGTTTGTCTTTTCAGCTCTTTTCGTAGTTAGTGCGATTTCTCCTGCGGACTGTTTGAACACATACCTTCTGGGAAACAGCTGCAGGACATCTGGGACTGTAAACATTTACAACTGCAAATGCATTATGGTATAAAATGTGAAATTGTGACGGTAAGGGCAGTTTCTATCACAAGAGAAGTCGCCGGTCTGTTGATCAGATAAAGACTCTCTTGCATCACTGTGCTCTGTTTAAATCTAACATTTTGGTAATAACTTGGCTTTGTGTTTCCTTTCAGTTCCTTTAGCTAGAAATGTTGGTAAACTATCTCACTTTCTAATAAGCCGTCAGGTTATACGTGTTAGTGTGTTAGGGCCCCCGGGTTTCCAGATTTCTAATGAGCCACTAGCAAAAATCACTCAGTCGCCTTTAATTATAAATGCTGATAAATCATTTGAGAGAGGGTTCTGTAGTGCAGTTGCTCTTCCTGAGCCCCCCCCGCTCCTTTTGTCCTGTTGAATTTTGTTTTTTGCCTCATCGGAATCGAGGGTCTGAGGATCGAGTTTGTCATTTGCTGTAAAGATTGTAAAGTCCTTTGGGGCAAGTTTGTGATTTTTGATTCAGGGTTATCTAAACACAATTTACCGACTTAAAACTGGTATTAGTAATGTATCCGACCCAGTCCGGTGAGATAATACAAACCAAAACTGCTTTTGGTCCAACAAGAAAAATGTATTCGAAAAGCCCACAATGTTTTTTTTCCCTTTTGTTGAGAGGAACCTGCGAAACTAAGGTGAGATGTTACGGAATCATCCTCCCCGGATAATCAGCTTTATTTTTGCCAACACATTTCAACAAGAAGCACTCATTGCCGTGGGGCTTTTTGCACTGCACGTCCCCGAGGTTGTGTTGTCAAAGTACAGCCAGTGCTGTGAGCCAGCTGTGTGAGCCTTTTTTTTTTTTTTTTTGTTTGTTTGTTTTCGGGATTTTCAGCTGATGGAGTTTGAGTTTCATCATGTGATGCTCCTCAGTCATGGCAACTATCACTAGTTACCAACCGACCCAGTAACTGTTTTGTTTATTCCACAAACAGCATGTTTACAGCACCACCCGTGTGCTTGATGATTTTCCTGCATTAACGACTGTACTGTATAGTGTGTTCTCGTCAGATGCCATGAAACAACGCCATCGTGCGCTATGCATTCCTGTGGAGGGCATTAGGGACCACTGTTTGCTCACTCCTGTGTATCGGCTGATTGGACATCAGTCACAGGGCTGGTTGTCAGCCGCTGCCTCCCTCTGTCAAAATGTTAAAGTGTCCGTGACTGAGCCGGACACTGACCCCCCGAAAAGACGCCCAACGTGTCATGCGTAGGGCAGAAAATGTACGTTGCTTTGGACGAAAGTGTCTGCCCATTAAATGTAATGTAAGGTACAGGGGTATTTGTAGTGCAAGGAATCGCTTTTTCTGGATTTAGATGTCACGTAGAAATGATTCTTTCAGCATAAAAATCTCATTTTGAGTGAAGTTCTCCTGCTCTCTTCCAGCAGGCTTTTGCTGAGCCCATTCACATCTGGTGCGACAGAGGTGGCAGCCGTACCAAAAACGGCGATGATAACAATGGCAGTGAGCTGTTTTTGCAGAGCATGCTGATAAAACGGAGATATAACAGCAGCCTGGAATATAAAAGGCTGAGATATGCAGAACCCATTGTGATGCCGATGTTAATGTTGAGTGTGAAACGCTGGGGACATCGCAGTCTTCCTCAGCGGTCATGGTTTTTGCACGGTTGTCGTGGAATTGTAAATATCGGTTGGTTTGTTTCTTTTTCCGAGCGCTTACAGGAATTCTCATCCTTGAAAAGTGCGTCGGACTTTCAATTGAAGGTTTCCGGGAAAATTCATTTGATTCTTGAGCTTGAACGAGACAATCACACGACCTTCCTCTTTCTCAGAACAGCCACTAAATATTCTAAACTGAATGAGCTGAATGTATTTCAGCATCTGGGTTTTGGGACTGGATACATATCACTAAACAGATCATTTCCCACTAAATGTAACAGATACACAAGGGGACAATCTGCACAGGTCCATCAACGCTGAATTATGTCATCAGCCAAGTATGAAAAGTACTTCATTGTTTTGAGTTTTTTGTCACTTCTGAATCAGTTTAATAGCTCCCCCACTACTACTGCAGCGGCAAGCAGAACTGTAGCCTCTTACTGCCGATGACTGTTGTACAGAGAGCCGAGGAATAGTGTTACAACTGTCAACGACACGTTGCGATGGATGGACAAACTGTTCCCGATTGCAGCTGAATTCCTCACAGGCTGCGGCTTTTTCTCTGTCGTTCTTTTCCTGTCTGTAAAAGGTGGGTGTAGTGTGGGAGCTGAGCACAGAAGCTTTTGTAATATGTGCTTTTGTTTTTTTTTTTGTTTTTTTCACTCCTAGCCACACATTGAATTTCCCCCGACAGTACAGCAAAGGTGCTGCGCCGAACTGAACTGCACAAAACAAAACGTAGCACTCGCCAGTCCGGGAGGGACACGAATATGCCCTGGTGGCCACCGACAATACTGTCACTTTACCGAATCCTCCGGCCTTTAAACACGCTGACGTCAGTGTTATATAATCGTCTTCCCTGTGGCTGCTGGGAGAGAACTCAACAACAGGCTCCTTTAATGGTGCACACAGGCACTGAGCACTAACAATAAGCCTATGGAGACTGAAACTGTACTACTGACTTACTTCATCCCACGTATGACCTTCCTTTTCTAGCGAGCTAAATATTATTGAAGCTCATATTTGCACTGATTTTTGAATGTTTATTACGACGTATACTCTTCATTGTGTCCATTCAGTGTGTTTATACACGTGTTCTTAAATAACACCGTCAAAGTGAGTGGCACTGCGTCATAACTGCTAGTCATTTCACCACCACTGGCCTGCGTTCATTTCCTGGAAATTACTGGCAAACAAACTAATGCATTGAGTTTGGTGTCATCTAAATTCTGTAAAAAAAAAAAAAATGTTTTGTGTATTTTCTGTTTGGCAGAAAATACCCTAAATGTATTCTCAATTGCTAAACTTCATTTAAAATCAGTGAAAATATTGAATGTTTGGTGTCCGGTGTCTTTTTTTTAAATTGCATGCTACAGAGATTTTAAGAGAAAAAAAATTTAGGATCTAGCATTTTGTGTTACTGTAAGAGTTTTGTGTTGAAGCTTTGTTGTGAACATTGGGTCGGATCAGTAATATGCCGTAAAACAGGGTGTTCCGCAGCACACAGCTGAGGCTACAGCAAGAAGGGTCTTATAGGAAGACTAAAATAAAGAAGGAAAAAGTTGGAGACATTTTTCTTGTAAATCAGGAACTACTTGAGGACATTTTCAGTTGGGCTGAAACTGTGAACAGTGAAATGATAGGAGACGCTAAAATACATTTAGTCTACGAAACCTGAATAAAAAGTGATAAATAATAGAGGAAGAAAATACACTTGTTATCAATCATTCAAAGTTTTATATTGCAACTTTCATAACAGTCAAATGCAAGTCAAAGTTCTTTACAAGTCACTGACAAACGGACAGGATGGACTGGGAGACTAATAAGCACCAAGATACAAAAAACAGATGAATAAAAAAATAATATGAACCACTGCACTAAAACTGTACAACATAAAACTAAATACATCAAATTATAGACAGCTATAATTTTTTACAGGATGTTGTTACAACTTAAAAGAGCCAAAAAAATAAAACGAAATAAATCAGGAAAATACTCCAGACAACAATGGGATATGAAAGAAATATTAGTACAAATGCTAAAGACGGACGGACTGTTTTGTTCCAAAGGGAGTGAGTTTAGGTTGAACAAACTACTACGGACATTAAAAAGGACATTGTGAATGAAGAGGCAGCTGTGGCAGTACTTCTTGATATGTAAAAGACACAGGATGTGCTGCGGAAGGTGGGGTTAATGATAAAAATGTATAATACTGATAGTGAGGGGAAGATTTGTGACTGAATCGGAAACGTCTTGTGTGAGCAGACTCTTCGGGTTAGAGCGGGGAACTCCCCGTCTGATGAGGTCCTCCTGGAAAACTAGGTCAATGTCATTAAGCCCTTATTTAATATTCTGTTCAGTGGTTTGTTTAGTGGAGTTGGAGGAGAGCGGGGGTTTCCCCCCGTTTTAGTGGATAATGGGCCTGCGACAAAACAGGGACAGAACTTTTTAGTCAAGTGGCCCCAAGAACAGGGTGTTCAAATATACTGGAATATTTCTATTATAGTATTAAAATATAGAATATTTTACTTTGCTTTAGTAAAAGACCTTAATATTTAGTTGAATTCGAATATAAGACCTTTGTAATACGACAAAAAAATGTAAATTAATCACAATCATGAAAGTATGATGGAAAGGAACATGACCAAGAATTATAATAATAATAATAATTATTATTATTATTATGATCATTATTATTAGGTCACTTTTTTTTTCATTACGTCCCTTTAAAGAGTCGATGATTGTAAATAAATGAATAAATCAGTAGCGTAGTGTTAGAGCTCCACAAATGACAGTGGCCGGGAAACTTGGACAGGTTAAGCCAAAAATAATTACCCGGCTGTACTGGATACCATTAGACGGGAGGGGGGGGGGGTTAATTTGGTTGAACTGGTCCTTTAAACGCCACAAGAAACCAACAAGTTGTCGATTAATTTCATTAGCAGAGGTCCACGTAGCCCCCTCCCCCCCCCAACGGCTAACTGAAGCCCGCTTTTTGTTTAATATGTAATAAATATGTATTTTTTTCTCTTTTTGTAAAGAAAATTGCAGCAGGTAACAAGCGTTTAACATTCAGGTAAAAGGCTTATTTTTTTAGATAAAGTGGTCGCATTCCTTCGTGCTGTGATGTGTGCTAGCTTTCGTTAGCTAGCTGGCTAACGTTCATCTCCTCAGTCGTAATGGAGTCGCGCCGTGTCGCCGACCTCGGTGACCGCTCATTTCGACTTCTGGAGGACTGCTCAACCCGCGGCTGCCTCTCAGACGGTCGTGGCCTCGCTTTTTCGCTCACCTTACCCTGCGAGGTGACGGCTCCCGGGCCTCCGTACGTGGCCGGCGGCTACGCGGCCGCGGCGGTGGCCACACCCCGCTTTTACTGTACGGTGATTGGGAAGCGAAGTCCGGGTCCCCGGAGAGATTCCCATACAAAAACAACGCGTCTGCGAAAGGTTAGATCCAACGGCGCAGTGAGGTTAAGTCCTTATTTTTAGGTCGAAGGTACAATGGCAGGCTACAAGGTCACCGTGGTCTCTTCAGGGGACTTTGAATGGGTGAAATTGTGTCTGGCTGGGCTGCAGATTTCCTCGCAGTCACCGCACGTTTTAACGCCTAAGGCCTCGGTCACCAATGTTGAGCGGGGCCTCGGGGTTGCCGTTGACGTTCGTTCATCTCACTGTGGTTTCTACGCAGCTACACATCGAGTAACATCGCTGCAAATACACGTGTATAATCTGCACCGGTCGCCATTTCTTTCCGTCGAACAGGTTCAACGTTGGAGTTGGCGGCTGCTCATCCCTGCCTGGCGCCAACCGACCCAAACGGGGCCGGGCCGGTGCCTCTGTTTGTCTCCGCAGGACAGAAAGATCACAGGAGGTGTGTTTCCGAGGGCACAACTTAATGTCACACAAAATGTGTTGGATGAAAGACATAATAGATATAGATAGGTAAAGAGATGGAGTAGATAAATACTTTGTTAATGCAGAGTGAAATTTAGGCATCTAGTGGCTTATTCACCACAGACGAAACAACTGAAGTGAGAACAAGTAAGGCGATAAAAAGGCCGTGATAATTAATAACAAGCAGAGAAATAGCTAAATAAAACAAGCAGGAAATATGAAGTTAGATTAATGACAAGCAGATGAAACACGACACACTGACCACCCTAACAATTAAATGGGATCTGTACACGAGTGTGCGGGAGGTTAAGTGCAAGTGGGGGTCGCGCAAGGAGAGGTAAGGTTCAAACGCCCAGCTAACCATTCCTGTAAAAGAGTCTGAGGTTAAAGAAGAAGAAGAAAGTCCAGCACAGTAGCCCGGGCCGGCAAGGCTCCTCCTCCTGCGTACGGGAGAAGCATTTCCTCAGGCTTTTTATGGAGCAGGTCGGCAATGGCAGCCTGGCACTGACCGTACCTTCCCTGGCCGACCAGTGTGCTGTGCCCGGAGTGGTTTGCATTGCCCATTACGTACAGGAGTTAGTTCACGGCTATACACAACAGCAGTCACACACAGAAAAAGAAAAAAAAGGACATAGTGTTTACTGGACATTTCCCATTGGGACTGTGAAAGCGTGAAGGGCTGATCACAACTTTACAGCGACAATAAATAAAAAACAGAACACAAAAATAAAACGGTTACAGATTGAGATAATCGTGGCCCATTATATTGAAAGAAGCGCTAATGTGCGTTTGAATGCAGACACACCAGTTGGCTTGACACAATGCCAAGTCCCTGTTTTGTGTTTATGGGAAAATCTAGGCTTCCTGAATGTCTGTGTACAGTCAACACACGTACGTGTATGACCCTGTGTTATATCTAATATGGGAATATGGGAGTGGAATGGGGCAAAAGGGATGAAGGATAAGAAATAAAAAAGTTCTCAAGTGTGAGTTTAGATTCAAGCTATTTCAGTGTCATCATCTTTCTCTCTCTCTTAGATGAAGGAGGGTTTCACCGGTTTCTGCTGTTAAAGTCCGATAAGATGCTATAACCTTCTAATAGCTGAGCACACATTACGATCAAACAATGACATTTTTTTTTAATGACAAATGCAGATAACATTGGAAGTGGCAGTCCTGTATCCAGCCAACCATGACAGCCAACAAGCACAAGTGACGTGCAGAATAAGACGTGCAGATTTGGTAACTTGCAGATCTCACACACGCACGGTGGTGCTCCTGTTTTATGTCAAATTTTTAAAAGCGAAACAGAGTTATGAGGTTCTAAATGAATCGGCTTGTCAGAGAGAGACTGGGGCTAACCCTTCTAATTAAAACACAGAGGCTTTGTGTGGAAAGCTGATAGCGCTCTGTTCCACAGATCACCGTCCGCCGCCTTTCAGTCTCCCAACATCAGTATCGCTACCAGTGAGAAACATGTAACACCCTATGTCAAGAAATAGTTTCACTTAACAATTTTTTCTGTGGGTGAGACATTTACTGGACTGTAACAGAAATCTATGACTCATGTGACATGTCTACAACTAAATCCTTGTGTCTAGACATTGTACTACCAAGATGAATAAACAACATGTAGAAATCAATGAAAAACATTTTAGTCTAGAACAAGGCTTATTTCTTGTCTGGGAAACTGCTCCCTAATCTAATGAAGTAAGATTTTTAGTAGACAGTTACATTAAAACCTAACTTTCATACTAGAGGAGCTTCAGCTTAACAGTGCTTGTTTGTTCGGGCCCATTCACATTTAGAGTCGGAGATGCTTCACAACAATGTGAGGGAGGACGTAACCCTAAGAGCGGGGATGGATATCAAAAGCAGCCACATGAGGAAATCTGCCCCACCGAACAGCTGATCCACCCGCAAGACAGCTTCCATACAGCCGTCAACCGCCCCATCACTGCTCCATACGTGCTGAAATCAGTCCATTATATTTGTTCATTTAATTCAGTGTAGACTCGACCATCCTGGTTAAATTAAATTTTAAGTATACATTTCTGGAAATTATAAATTGTCATTGTAATTAATCACCTTGAAACCTAGTTTAAAACTGATGCGTAGATGGACCTGAGCAAACCACATCATACTACTAAGATATTTTATTTATTTTAACCTAATGCCAAAGCTCTGGTTTGTCCATTTCGTAGTTGAATAGCTTTTAGTTAATAAAAGCTGTAAAATTAGTAAAAACTTGGATATCAACTGTTACATGTCTGTATTTGACATCAAGGACGAGTTTTAAGTGAGATCTGTCCATATGTAAATGTACATTTTTGGTGGAACTTTTCATGTCTGTTTTGTGTTTCATCTCATTGTGAAATATGAATACATATTAATGTGAGCAATACTGTTTCATGTTACAGGTCAGAATGGTCAACAATTGAAAAAGAGTCTCCTTCTGAGTATTACAGCTTTGACGGTATCGAAATGGATGGTAGAGAGTACAATGACAGGGGCGTTATCCAGGCAGCGCATCTAGAACCGGTCAGCTGTCCTCTGGGCCCGGTTGAGGGAACCGGGACAAAAGAAGGGTGCCAGGATTACGTGGTCTGTGGAGATGAGTACACCGTAGACAATGATGAAGCTAGCTTAAGCCTCGCTAATCAGAATGACCACGTCCATAGCCTCATGGAGGAGGATGAGAGCATCCTCGTCTGCCTGGCCAGCGAAGGACTGAAGGCACGTAATAATGGCGTTCACTTGGGCCCGGTCACCATTAATAGTGAAGCACTGGCAGACACCACTGAGACCGTGAAGTCTGCTCAGTCTCTCACGAAGATGAGCACTTCAGAAAAGTACACCTCCCCTCTGCCCAGCGTTCCCAGCTGTGACCTTATGGTCGGCAGTGAGCTGGCTCCACGTGCTTCAGCTCTAACCCGTCCTCTGGATCCAGAAACTGCTGACAAGCACGTCATTACTGAAGTTCACATGGCAGATCTGGACTATCTTGCCGAGGTAAGGTTGAAACCGGAGATCTGTAATTATAAAAGCTCCAGAAAAAAAGTCAGCAACTGCTTTTCAACATTTCAGGAATTTATCAAACTCAGGACGGCTCAAAAGGAACAGAGAGAGCGAAAAGAGAAAATGAAAAGGTGAAGTACCAGATACAGGCAGTCCTACAGTAAACTTGTTAATATATTTTGCCCCGAAGGAGTTTCCATGGCAGTTGTTGGACTGATATCTTTCATCATATTATTTTTTCCAGGTCAGGTTGTAAATTGAGCGAGGAATGTGGCTGTATCCAGCGTGCTCAGCAGGCAGAGTTGGGCCTCCTGGCCCTGCAGTACAGCGTGTGCAGACAGCACTGCTGGAGACTCTACTATACCTCTGCTGAGGGAGAGCAGCTCACCGCACTGCGTGGAGATATGGATCAATACTGGTCAGTTGTTAAGCTCTGTTTCAAAGTATCAAGGTTGTTCTCTCACTGCTGCAGTTAATGGGTGTTAAACTCTAATGTAATCTGTTATCCAGGTTGATGTTTCTAATGCAGATCAACAGTGCAGAAGGAGGCCAGCTGTTTGAGCCGACCACTACTAAATTTTATTATTCCCCCGTCTCTTCAGGCCAAAGGACCCTCCTGCAAACATTTTAAGTGTTCTGCAAAAACTGGAATCTGACTATAATCAGATGAGGGATGAGATCCTGGAAGGGGTTCCCCTGGAGCAACTTAAGCCTCTGTCTGTTGACTCTGAGAAGATAATCATAGGAGCAAGTTACATCCCTGCGCAGGTAAGACTCAGCCGACCAACCAAGTAATGTCAGAACACTTAAAACTGATTTCATATGTTTTAACCACGGGTGTAACAGCAATGGTCTAATGTTGTCCCTGCTTAGATCACGGGTGGTGTGCAGGGAAATCTTCCTTCTTGGTATGTTAGAAAGTATATGCGTGTGTGTCTGATGTCATTCAGTTACAGCAGTTTAGCAGACTAGGCATTTGCCTTTGTAGACACTGTAATGTTGTCTTGCCTGATCCTAAGGTGCTCCCTGGAGCCACAGGAGTGTCCTACATCAGGTGAAGAAAGTGGATGTCCCGGTGATCCAAACAGCAATGGCTGCCAGGTATGCTTACAGACCGAGATGTAAAAAATCCTTGAGCTGCGCGTTGATGCTTCACTGCTGCTAACTGGGCCCAATTTGGCATCCAGTCCTCATCAGTTTTAAGAGCTTTAGCGTGTGGTTCATTTGTCTCCCAGGACAGTCGGAGACTGGAAAAACAGGACAAGATGGAGAACAGCAACTCAAGAAGAGCAGTCTCCGGTGTCCCCCAGGACAGAGGTGCTAATTGTGATGCACACAAGCCGGAAGACAAGCAGACAAGTACGCAAAGGCATCTCTCTCACATTTTTAAATAATTACCTGGAAGTAGCTGATTAAATCAAAGATGTGCCATTCTCTGTGTGGACAGGTGCCGCACGCAAAGAGCTAAGCACGAGCGAGGAATGGTACGATGCAGAAGAAGACCTGGAGCCTGCAGGACCTGCAGTAACTGCTGAGACGGGACAGGACCCAACAGTGATTGCACAAGATAGGACCAATGGTAAGTGGTCAGTGAATGTAGCTTAAGCTCAACAGCTGTGAATGTGGGGGGGTTTCAAATTTATTTTGGATCAGATCCTTAGCGTTGAATTTGATGTAACCACAGAGTCTGCGAGTGAGGAGGCCAAGAGCTCAGTACTCTGTGTTTCCAACCTACCCAGTAATGTGACCGAGGTGAGTGTGTACATTTCTGCTGCGTGCTGCTAAAAAATAACCACCTAGAAGTAATAATCAAGAGAATAAGTGCCACCATAGTTCCGATATGCGATTCAAAGGGCAATTCTAATATGGTAATGTACATTTCTTTTAACCGCAGTGCATGGTATGGTGCCATTGTGGCCAGCAGAGGGCAGTACAGGCTTTAACTAAAACTTTGTCTTTGCCAGAGTGATGTGATGCTGTGGTTGGAGAAATACCAGGCCTCTGACGTTAGTATCTCTGTTTTAAAGAATGACTTGAGGTGAGCTACGTGAGACCGTCTATTGTTAGCACACATTACTTGCGACATTACTCCCACCGCTCTGTCCGTGTATTATCTGAGCCAAACTCTCCATGCAGCTGCTGTAGCAGAAGGTTCTAATGTCAAAGCAGCAATTTGTTTCCCAAATTGACTCATTATGGTCAGCGTAATGACTTTCTGTCTCGCTGGCTGCGATCTCTAGAGTTGCCATAGCGATGGTAGGTGGCCCCCAATATGCAGAGGCTGCAGCGAGAGAGCTGAGTGGCTTCAGCGTGGAAGGCCATACTTTAAATGTGGAGCACATCGGTGGGGCTGTAGTCGGGGGCCGGGGCCGGGGCCAGACCTCAGCGTCCATTAGTGAGGCTGAGTCCTCACGGGATGCCACCAAACCGCAACCGCCCAAGACTGACCCCAGTGGCACTGAAAGGAAGGTGAGAACACGGGAGGGAAAAGTACGAGCTCTTCTCCGTGTAGCGGAGTGGTGGGCATAGTGGAGGTGATGAAGTAAAAAGTCTGGCATCTTGGAATGGGCCCCTTGAAACTGTTTACTTTACATGCTGTGTTATCAGCTGTAGCGTTTTTAAGTCTGCACTTGGAGCTGTCAAGCAGATACAGCTGTTTTATATCTATCCAGAAAACCCAGGACCACTGACAGCTCTTGCCGTCTGACAAACGCTATATAAAGCATATCTGAAATAATTGATATATAGAAAATCAATCTGCAACTATTGAAATAATTCATTTGAGTCAATTTTCAAATAAAAATGCCAGAAATTCTCTGATTTCAGCTCCTCACATGTGAGGATCTGTCATATATGAAAGTGAACTGAATATCTGTAGGCTTAGACAAGCGGTCAAATAAAACAAAGACTCAGTTTTCACTATTTTCTGACATTTTATAGACAAAACAATTCATCAATTTATTAGGAAAAAATAATTAGCAGATGAATCAATAAAGAACAATAATCATCAGTTGCAGCCTTGAAATTAAATATAATTACCTTTGGATTATTATTATATTAATCTTACACAATCCTGGAAATTTTAAAGAGCTGTTTGCTCTTTTTTATGCTTTGGAGTTGATCATGTCCTGCTCATCGTTTTGTCGTGAAAAATATATTCTCTGTCTCTCTCCAGTCGATGTCTCGGCCGCCTCGTAGCTCCAGCATCAAGAACAGGAAGGTGGTCTGCATCTCGCCCACGGCGAAGGGAACCTGCGTGCCCCAACACTACGGCACCATGGGCAGCTTTGATACCCTGATGGCGGAGCTGACGCAGCGCCACCCGGGTATCGGGAGGAAGAGGATTGTGGATGCCCTGTCGGAGCTGAGGGCCAAGCACCGGGGCGTCCTAAGCGGCCTGCCCCTCAGGACCATCGGGGAGATGGCGTCCGAGCTCCTGACCAGGCCAGCGAGCGCCACACAGTCATGAGGAAGCGCGGCTCAGTCATTGAGAATTTAAGTCTTACCAGTGATTTGTTGTTGCAAGTTTTTGTTAGAATAGAATCACAACCCCTCAACCCCTTTTCCTTACAACTCAAATATTCCAAAGAAGGGAGAAGCAATTAATCTAAAAGCAGTAAGATGTTAACCTCAGCTGAAAAAGTTAAGATTGCCTTAAAAAGTAGTTGTAAAACTTTGTCGCAGTTTTCCATCGTGTCCGTGTTCATTCCAGGTAGCATCAGATTGGTTTCAGATTTTTGGTTGATTAGGAGGTCGGGGTTTGTTGTAGCAGTCAGCTGATACATCTGGAGTTTGAGGGTTTCACGCAGCACCTCCTCGGCCAGTTATTGGTCAGTTAAATTAGTTTTAAAGAAAAGAGTTCAAAGAGACTTTCTAAAATGGTGTTTAGGTTTCAGTGGAGTTGTATTTTACATCCAGTATCAATAAAAAGGACACGCATTGAAGTATTTTCTTAACTTTTGTCGTCTTCCCTGCGAGCCCCTCTCTGTGTTTCTTTGACTAATAGTCCTACCTGGATTGACCAGTCTACTGGGGCTCAGTTAACAAGGAAAGCCAGGTGGAGACGGCTCCCTCTGACCCCCAGATCTTGGTTTGGACGAGGACCCGTCCCGTACATTGACTCCTGTACCATCTGTGAGCACCTGATCACCGTTTCTCTGACCTGCCTCCTAAGGCTTTTTCATGCAGCCAGTGAAAGGAGAAAAACGAGGAAAAGAGAACCGGTCGTGTTGCAACCAATCCGTGGCACCAGGACGGGTTCTGGGACCGATCCCTTGGGGAGCCGCCACTAGGTGTGCGAGCCGAGTGCGGGCCGCCCTGCGCGGGGGTCAACCACACTGCGCCGCCGACGCGTCAGCGGAGCCACGAACGGGTTAATGTAATCCCCAGTCTGGGAGTGGGCGGAGATTGCAGCTGGGAAGCGAACCGGCCGAGCAACGCTCAAATCCGAGAGGCCAAGTCGCCGTCGGGAGTCGTGGGCTTTCGTCCGTGTATCTTCTTCCCCGCCCCCGCTTGTTGGCCTTTTGCGCATATTTTGATCGCACCGGACCGACGAGTGCCATGAAACCGACGGAGAGGCTCTGTGGTCGCGGTCAGCCGCGGGAAAAGTAGCCGAGGCGTGGAAGGCTGCAGAGGGGTCCGAACGAGAAAACTCGGACGCGGACTTGAGTTCGAGGAGCAGAGCAGCAGGACGGTCGGTGTGGGGAGCTCGCTTTCTGCACGCCTTTGGACGATGGAAAAGTCCCCCTCCTCACACGGATCCTTCATCATGAGCCGAGAATAGGCGCGTCGGTGGATCGAGGATGGTCTAGACGCACTTCGCTGTTATGGTGTTCACAGATCAACAGGGCTAAATCCAGTGGGAAAGTAATCAATCGGCGCCCGCCGCGAGTAGAGATACAGAGCTGGCACACAGACCGGAAAGCGTTGAATAAACGCGCTGGGTGACACCATGTGGACCCCGGGGACGTGGATGTGGCGGGCGGCTCTTTGCTGCGTGCTTCTGGAAACATTACTGCACGCCGCCAGAGGTAGGACAAAGCTGGCTGGTCCGCTTTGCAGTAAATTCTCGGTTATCGGCCATCAGCCTGTTTTTTTGTTTGTTTGTTTAGCAACAGCAACATCGCCCAGTGATCCCGTGTTCGGAGCGTACACACCGGGAGCCTCTGTAAACTGCTGCCGCATGGAGGGGGAGGGAAACGACAACATTTGGTTGTTTATGTTTACCGGAGGTTTACAGCACAGTTGGCAGTGGCAGAGATGTGAGGAGGGGGGGAAGTGAAAATGCATTCAAAACCCCTTCCTGAAAAACAAACCAAACGTAGTTTGGCTTTTCTTTTTCTTAAATATACCACACACGCACCTATAGGCTTTAATATTAAATGAATATGACAGTTATCAAATGCCGCCAATTATGAAAATGTCACCATTGTGTACCACAGACACGTTATACACTGACCACAAAAATGGAAACACTTGTGCAACCTCGGGCATGTTCTTCCTTTGTGAATTCCTGATGATTAGTTGTCGTCGACACTGTGCCACAACAATGGTATTCGATTTCTGGCTTTGATTTTGTTTTTTGGGGGGGGGGGGGTAGAAATACTGGAAGCGTCCATCTGTATAACACAATCCAATGCAACACCACAAACTACAGCTTCAGACATTACCATAGAGCTGAATAAACACCGCCGAGACACGTTGCCAACAAAAACTAAAACCATAACAGTCGCATAGTAAGTATTGGACTGGACCGCATTACTGCGCACAGGGGTTTCTGTTTGTCCGGTCCCTAATATTAGAAAAAGTCCTTACCGAAATACATTTGTGACCGTTTTCCCATTTCTCTCTGTGGTCTCTTTCCCACCCTTTCCCAGGTCTCAACGTGTGTATGAGTGGCAGTGCCACGTCCTGCGAAGAATGTCTCCTGATTCACCCCAGTTGCGCCTGGTGCGCGCAAGAGGTACAGCTCACCTGCTGCGCTTTTTCTCGGGACTTACGCGGTGTGCGGGTACAGAGTGGGTGCAATGCGCGAGCGTATGTCAAGGCTCTCTCTGGGTATCAGCAGTTCCCGCAGTTTCCGTGATCGCGGCTCACGTGTCATTACATTTAAACGTTCACCGTTCTTTCACGAGTTACAACAGTGAGTGATGCAGGGTTCATCTGTCCTTCAGGATTTTGGAAGGGGGCGCACTCTTACGTCGAGGTGCGATTTTAGTCCAAACCTGCAGAAGAGGGGCTGCGCCGCTCAGTTCATTGAGTACCCCACCAGCAGCATCTCGGTCCTGCAAAACATGATGCTGAGTTCCAAAGGGTCCGGGGCCACCCAGTACGACGTCGTCCAGATTATGCCCCAGAGAATCTCCCTCAGCTTGCGGCCAGGTAAGTAAGAAAACCGCTGCACAGGCATGAGAAGAATTTAAAAAAAAGAGAGGTTTTTATGAGGAAACCAGCTAACAGATTCTGTCCACCTGCACCCGCCAGGAGACCAGACGTGGTTTGGACTGCAGGTGCGGCAGGTGGAGGACTACCCGGTGGATCTCTACTATCTGATGGACCTCTCTCTTTCCATGAAAGATGACCTGGACACCATCCGTAACCTGGGCACCAAGCTGGCCCAGGAGATGGGAAAGCTTACCAGCAACTTCAGGCTGGGCTTTGGCTCCTTTGTGGACAAAAACATGTCCCCCTTCTCCTACACAGCCCCCAAGTATCAAGAGAATCCTTGCAATGGGTGGGTAGTGGACGCGGGGTTTACCGCATGTTTAAATTGGGATTGTGCTTCTGGACTAAAATTCAGATGGAGAGACAGATACTTTTATGCAAATCCAGTTTAGAAGTAGTGGGATCTCATATTGTAGCTCTACTAACTAATAATTAGATTGACGAGACTAAGAACTGCTCTTAGGCGACGTGAATGATGCAGTAGATGAAAGGGAAATCCTGAAATAATGATTTACTCTAAGCCAAGGAATTCTGTTTTTGGACCTTCGTGAATCATGCACCGTTGCAAGAATGAGAGATTTTTTCATATTTGAAAAAGCCGAGTGAATACGCAGTCCCTCAAAATGGCCCCTCTCCTCCCACGCTCCTCTGGGTTCTTGATGAGGACAGCCTGAAAGGGAACAGAATAGATAAAGGGTAAAAAAGCTGTGGCACACGATGTTTGCCCTGGAGGTGAGGCTGCACTGTGCTAACTCGCTGCCCGCCGTCGCGCATCACTTCCCATCTAGGTTATGGCCTGGGTTGTGTGTGTGTGTCTGTGTGTGTGTGTCAGTCACACACACACAGTCCAGCACGGCAGGGAAATGTTAAAGGGATAGATGACAACATTTTGACCCCTAATAACCTGTCTCACTCCTGCCATTGCTCATCCCCATTAATACAAGACAAGAAAAATTACTTACTTTTTAAGACTTGATGCAAAGTTTCCATTTATCTCGTTCAAATCAAGTCAGCTTCACCATGTTTATTTTAAATAAATATGCATGAATAAAGACAGATAAAACATGGCCGAACCTTTTGTGCCGCTTTGAGTATTGTCCCGTTGTGACGTTCCGAGGAAATACCTGGATCTCCGCTTCTCTCACCCTGCACAGATACAAACTGTTCCCCAACTGTGTCCCCACCTTCGGTTTCCGCCACATCCTCTCGCTGACGGACAAAGTGGACCGTTTCAACGAGGAGGTGCAGAAGCAGATGGTATCTCGCAACCGGGACGCACCGGAGGGCGGATTTGACGCCATCCTGCAGGCCGCTGTTTGTAAGGTGACGAATGTCTCATTTCTTAATCTCTTTTTCCAAAAGGGGCTCAAATTCATCCGCTGTTTAGTGCCCTTTTGAGATTCTGTGAATGCTCCCTGTCAATGAACCCCGCCTTGGCCGCATTTAGTGACGGCACGCATTTGGTTTAGATGGAGGGGAAAGCCGCTGTGAAACCAGGGAGATGCCCCCGTGACAAGCGCCTGGCCTATTTGCTTGTTAATTAAAAGCACCATGGGGGATAGACAGGAAGTGCAGTCTGGTGCAGCTGGTTAAACATGAGGACGAGTCGCTCACAGGCCCAGTCTTATCCCCGTTTTCCTCTCCAAATGTAATTGTTTTCTACAGGAAGAGAATGACTCCCCGCAAATAGCTGCTGCCTTGTAATTTACTCGGGCTGCACTATTTCAAACACACTGGTTAGGCGACCGGGCTGATCCAGTTTCATTCAGTGTTGGTCAGGTCAGACATTTGACGTGAAGATAATTTCAACATAAATATATGACTTTAAGTAGTAACATTGGGTCTAAAATGGCCATGAATGCGTGGATCTTACTGAGGGAAATGCTAGAAGCAGACAAATGTTAGATTTTTCATCTCTTATAATGTAAAATTCCCGCTGGACATTTTTATAACTTCAGTTTTCACTTGGCTGGGATGGGTTTTTTTTTTTTTTTTTTTTGGTGGTGTTTGTTTGTTTTAATACACATGCCTTGTCCATGAGTTGGACACAGTTTATTTTTCTTGCAACATAATTGTTTCCTTTTTTACCGCAACAACAGGAAAAAGTCATCAGTCTGCGTCGCGCCTAGATGCAAAAGCTAGGCCTTCTCTCACAGCATGTTTTCTGTTTTGCTAAAAAGTGTCTACAGTTTACTCCTCAAAGAGGCCTCTGATAGGAGCACAGCTCTGGTGTGTACTGTACAGGCCAAGTAATGCACAAAAGGATTACAAAAGCCCTCTTCTCTCACTGGTGGAAATGTTGTGTTTCTTTAGTGTCGTGCATTAGTCAGCACTCTGTTGAGCGCTCACTCTGCTGGTGCCTGTTGTTTCCTACTGATAATGGCCAGACCTTGGCCTGCCACAGAAAACTCTGGCTGTTGTTACACTCTCACTGTTGTTGTGCGGTTGTTTTTTATTGTTGGTTCTCAAGCTTCTGGAAAGTTATATGGTATCCATAATAAGTTTTTAGTTACGTGACCGTGGCTGTAGAACCCAGGATATAAATCCATTCACTAATGTGTTGATATCTGTACTGAAATGTACTTCACACACAAAGGCTGCAATGACTTCTGCAAACCATATTTAGGTGTAGTCCTAATAATAAAAACAAAACAAAACCATAGTAGAATAGTAGCACCGTTAGATTTTAATCACCCCACACAAGCAAGAAAGATGCAAAAAAACATCTCTCGTGGGTCCTAACGTGCTGCACCCCGTTAACAGGAGAAAATAGGTTGGAGGAAGGAGGCCTACCACCTGCTGGTGTTCGCCACAGACGACGTACCTCACCTTGCCCTGGACGGCAGGCTGGGAGGCCTCGTCCAGCCCCACGACGGACAGTGTCACCTCAATGACAAGAACGAGTACAGCGCCTCCACGAAGATGGTAAGAAGAGCCGCTCATTCTGCCGTTTGTCTCACAAAGAAAGCAGTGTTCAGGGTTTGGCGCAGTACTTCATATCAGAGGTAGGCAGACTCAGCCCAAATAAAGACACCTCTCCTATCTCTTTTTTTTTTCCTAATCTTTCAAAAAAACAAAACAAAGGGACACAAAAATGTTGTTTGGTGTTCCAGTACGCACAAATGATACTTCAGGGAACAGCTTAACAACATTAACAACAGCAGCTCCCACCACCCTCCACCTGCTAGCACAGGAAAATAAAAGAGAGAGTAAATCAACAACAAAATAACTGAAACACTATTGACAATGGAAAACTGAGGGAGAACAAACCAAGCAAACAGAAAACCTGTAGCAATGTGTTGTCACGACACATCACATCTTTTACCATGAATGTCTTCTTGCAACAAATATACCGTTGTCGGTTTTGCTGCGCATTTCAGAAATATTCACATCCAGACCCGATCGTGCTCAAAATGCAGCCTTCTTCATTGGTGATGAACGGCTCCCAGGCCTTTTTTTATAAAACTAAACATCTAAATTGCTGTAACTGAATAAAAACTTTGTTTTCCGTGGAGTTCTGATCCAGTGCATACGGATGTTTCGTCCCTCTGCTTAAGAAGAATCCGTCCACTATCATTTCAGAAAATTGAAAGACCTTTATGAAAGAAAACACCGCAGTAACCTTAAGAAAAAGCAATGATATTTGAGAAGAATTCAACCTGAATATCAGTCAGGTGTAACTACTAGCTATTCATTTTAGCCCGAGGGAAATGATCTCCGATCTTGCAGCAGCAAATTCACCCTACGGCTTTTTCATCCCCTAAGAAACTTAAAACCTGTAATTCACTGTAATACAGTACAAATCAGCAATGTTCAATAAAAACCTCAGGTACATTTCCTTTCAAAATCCAGCTGTGAATGGATGTTGGAATTTCCAGTGTTTACTCAGAGAATGACTAGAAGATACGCCTGATGCCCTCTTTAATAACAAGGGGTTTTTCTATGATCGTACGCTAACCTGTTTAAGCATTTCTGGCTCCACGTGGCTCTCATCCACGTCTAGGTTAGGGATTTGATTTCCTTTTATTTCCAATGTGTTAGCTAAAACCGTCCTCATTCCAAAGAAAAACTTGAGTGAATTCAGTTGGAGTAAGATGGGGCATTTTTAAAATGCTTATTTAATCACGGAACCTGAGTGAGAACACATGCCTACGACAGCCTGTGATGGTAATTGCCGAGAGGAGGGCAAGTACACGCTTCCAAACCTGGAGGCTACGATTAACAAACCACAGAGTAGACTGTCGACTTGTAAATGCACAGCTCAACAACATGTAATCGTTCAAAAATGTAAAAACATTTCCCTTTGGCATCTCTGGCTAGCAGCTCTTCCAACTGACCAGATATCACGGATCAGTTTTGATATGAGTTATGCCAATCAAGAGCCAATGGATATTTTTAAAATTAAATTAAGGAAAAGAACACAAAGAAAGTCTTTCAATAATCATAAGTTAGTAGAGTGTTGGGAAATGCCAGGGGACTAACGCTATGAAAGATGGACCAATATCATGTGAATGGTACTCTGCTCTCATTTAAAAGGGGATTTTTTTTTCATTTGTTTTCCTGGTTTATTTTCCTCTAAAAGCAGAATTTCAAAGGACAAATTGATAGCCATGTTTATCATATAAGAGCTACAGCTTAGGACTACTTTTGTAAAAGGAAGGGATTTATCTTGAACACGCTTTTATCTTTGATTTAATTCCTATTACGCCTTAAACAAGTTCGAATGATTTCTCTTTATGTTTGTGGGTCACATTGGTTCACAGTTTCTAGTAAGAGCATTGGATTGGTAATTGACAACAAACCAACAAATGTTTTTGGTTTTTTTTTTCTCAAATAGAAACCTCTAAAGGGACTATATTGCATCCAGCGAAAATAACCATATCTCAAAGTGCGATCTGGAATGCTCAGACTCTTTATTTGTGATACTGTAATGTGATAACACAGGCTTTTCTCAAGAAATAACACACAAAATGACACACAATAACACAAAACTGGGGTCAAAAGAGCGTCAACATCCGTTAGCTAACTTCAGTACAGCAGTATAGTATGTGTAGACAGAAATGCACAAATTGCCTCTTGCCATCTCTCTCTCCACAGGACTATCCGTCTCTGGCTCTTCTGGGGGAGAAACTGGCAGAAAATAACATCTTTCTCATCTTTGCAGTCACTAAACGGCTGTACGTTATTTATAAGGTACTCTGAATTTGCCCTTTTATCTTCCGTCAATTGAGGACAACAAACTTTTTGCGTTCCTTTTTATATTAAAGCAACTAATGCTGTCTCCTATGTGTAACTTTGCAAAGAATTTTACCGCACTCATACCTGGAACCACAGTTGAAATCCTGGATCAGGACTCCAAGAATGTCATTCAGCTGATCATCACAGCCTACAATGTAAGTAAAGAAAAGTCTGTGCTGCTACGACTGTCGGCGTGGTATTTCCTGTTAGTGTGTTGTTTGAGAGTCAAGTAACAATGCGGAGGGATTTGAGAAGAAAGATAAGAAGAGGGGGCAGAGGAAAATTCTCTAAGTCTTCCCACTGCAGCGACACAGTTAAGTCAGCCTTTCCCTAAAATGTTTTTCCTGTGTGGGTGTACGGATTTTTCCTCGCCTCAGCCAGGAGGAGCAGCATCTTGTTTTGGCCCATGGCAGTCTATTCTCTGCGACAGACACTTGTGTCAAACGCAGACTTGCCATGCTCAGTGTGTGGGAGCGAGCTTGAATGAAGTGCTTTGACTAACGATCTTATTAACATTCCAGCTGCCACGTTATATCCACCCCTCTGGGGTCGTTAGATGGATAGGCTTTGCCAAACACTGTGAGGTTGTGTTGTGTAACCAACTCATTTTTCCTCAAGTTTGACTGTGGCGCAAAGCTGTTGCTTGCTGTGATTGTGTTAAGGGTCATAAAGGTGTAAGTATGTGTGAGAGAGAGCGAATGATGATCGCATGATCGCCCCGGTGCACCAAGTACGATTCTGATTTAGCCTTGGCGCAGTTAAATCACAGTAAATGTCCATGAATGACTACAGACGGGGTCCTGCGAATGTTGCACGGAGGCAGATGCAGCTGGCATCGCAAACAGCCGTAGTATTTCACATCCACAAACGTACAACCTGCATCCATGCATATAACTTGTGGTTGTGGTAAGATTAACGATAGAAATGAGCCCAACCAGGGCAATGCATTTCCCCCGTGTTTCACTCTTTTCCACTCTGTTACTCTACCAGAGTTACAGCCATGAAAAGAGAGACTGAGGCGGTTTTAATAAGTGTCTGTGTGGGAGGTTTCATGTTAATGTTGCTCCAGTTTCAGGACATGGGAAAGTGTTTATGTGCACACTGGCAACTGCTAGAAATCCTCCCTGCCTTGTTACAGAGAGATCCTGTAAGGATTTATTTTACTATGCAAGAAAAGTGATCTGTTTCAAGCCCCTGGTTTACCAACCACCTATCAGCAACCTCTGTGTGCTCTTCTCAGAACATCCGTTCTAAGGTGGAGTTGACGGTATGGGACCACCCAGAGGACATCAGCCTATCCTTCACCGCCACCTGCCAGGATGGAAAACCGCTGCCAGGCCTCAGGAAGTGTGCAGACTTGAAGATAGGAGACACTGTGAGTACCTGTCCAAACTTCCCTCTCCCACTCACCTCACATTTTAAATGTTTCATGCATCCTGCCGGCTGAGGAAAATTGCAGTATTCTAGCAGACTGCTTGTCTTCACCGACCTCATTTAATGTTCTTTTGAGTTATGAAAAAATGATCAGTGGCTTTAAGATCTCATGTCATCTTCAGGATGCCTGTTTCTGAATGAATCTGACTTTCTATGACCGGATTTTGCTAAATGATCTTCTGAAAGCAGCGGCCTGGTTTTCAGTTTTCGATTTTGACCTATGAGCCGTTCAGGGTATAGCTCTGTCCTGGAACGCATACACTTATGTGACATTTTTTTTTTTGTGAATAATGATGCCGTTTGCGTGTAAATAAGTTTGCTTGTAGTATTGTCAGTGCATAAGGTAATTGGCTCCATTCTATAAAGGTATTTTCGCAGCAAACCTAAGCACCAGTGCAATGGAGTTTGTGTTTGTGGCATGAAAAAACATCAAGACACAGGATAAAAAGTCCCTGGCTTGTTCTGCTGTGGATCAAATCAGCGTTTGTATTAAAACTGGAAAACCACCGTTTGAAAGGTTGAAGGATTCAAGCAGTTGGAGGTGGCGACTTGCATTTCTGCTAGAAAAATATTTATTCATGTATTTTTGAACGAATTAATTCTTTAAGGTTGGTACTCTTGTTGCTACGTTCATATGCAGATACACAGTATATTTTCCCACATGCTTACAGCAAGTTATGTAAAAGAGATGTGTGTGTGAATTCAATAAATTGCTCTTGATCTTAGGATTGAGGTAATGTGTTTCGGTTGGTGTTGCTACTGTTGATTAAAAAGGTCTAACCCTTACTGCTTTAGAGGTCAGCAAACTGTCTTTCTGCTTGGTGAAGGCTAAAGATGTTAGGTTAGGTGTATGTGTGTGTGTGTGTGTGTGTGTGTGTGTGTGTGTGTGTGTGTGTGTGTGTGTGTGTGTGTATATATAATATAATATAATAAAAAAAACTGGGTATAGCTATGACAACCAGCATGTTCAGCCATCCAGTCAGCCCAGAGTCCAGTCAGAAGACCACAATCTTTAACAGTTCATACTGTAATCAGAAGTGAACAACAAAAGAGAGATTTTCCCACTGATGTATTTAAGAATAGTTAATTGTTACAAGGGTAAATCTGAAGATTCATTCCAATTTCGATTTTTTTTTGGTTGTATCATTCAGCCTCAATCTTTCTTCCCTGCTCACAGTGAAATTTGGAATCAAAGCCATGACTAAAGAAAGTAAGTTGTGACTTGGCAGTCTTGGGCAAACACCTTCTGACCTTTCAATCCTCTTAGAGTGAGTTCCTCTCTGATGAAATCAAACTGAGATGGAGGGGGAGGGAGGTTTATATTGCTTCTCACAGCAACCAAAGAGACACCTGTGAAGAAAAGGGGCCACAGTAATGAAAGTCACTCCGACTGGCTGAGTTTCTGACACTGTCTCGTTTACTCCAGGACACTAATTTAACTGGTTTATAAATTGTGTTTTAGTTCCTAGATAATACTTATGTTCTATATCTAAGAGAAGGAAAGATCCATCTGTCATCACACACCTCTCTTGGCAGAGACTGTTAATTTCTCAGGGAATATTTGATCTTTTGCCTTTCAGCCAGATTCAATCAAAAGTGGATATAGTTGTAGCAAAAGCTTTACGCCTCAGCCACTGTTCTTAGAGCGTGTTCGCACCGACAGCAGCGCTGCAACAAAAGATGCGTGGTCATCCGGGAAAAACGTTAAACCCGACTGACCTTTTGCCTCATAATCATCAAGGTCGAGATTAAAGTCGATTTACCTCTGTGATCATTTTCCAGACACGTCCCATAGTATCTCTGCTGTGCAGTGCTTTTTGTGTCTGATAAGCCTCCAAGCTCACACATGTGTTACTCAACCTGACTTTTCTGGATATTGTCATCAGTACCTGAAGCAACATGCCCATGTTAACACACACCCTTGCATTTATTAAGCACAGTTTTTATTTTCAGGCCGAACGTGTCCTTAGAGTTGTCACAGGACTTTGTCCTTTTGCCTGGCGCGCTCTTTAAATCTGCTTCAGTCGCTCAGTTTGGGATTGGGATTGTGGTGTTGTAAATGTAGTTGGTGGCAAGACAGGAAGTGAGGCCAGAGGTAGATGACCATACGAACCTGGATCAAAAACGTCTGAACAACCTGATTATCAAATGATCAACCTCTTACATACATTTGGCTTTTCCCTAACGCAACCCCAGAGTTGACTGAGCCAGTTCATAACCAGCTTCATGATCCCAGCTATCCGGGATCACCTTTGTCAGGCTTAGTGAGGCCACGTGGTCCAAAGAGAGCCAGACTAAGTTGAACTTGCCTGTGATACATGCCCCTTTTTTTTCTGAGATCCCAACCTGGGTATTACTACTTTTACATTCAGATGGCTTTTCTGGGTGGTACTCAGTGGTGGTACTGATGGATGAGAGAGTGAGAGAGAGAACACAGGAGCAGGTAGAGTACATCTTGTACATGATGATGATGATAATGTCTGCATGTCTGTTAGCATCATCTGCATTCAACCCAGCTGGAAAGATTTCTCTCTCGCCGTCTCACTGAACAAAAGCAAAGATCAGGTGGAACAGGATGACGGCACATCTCAATTGCTTTGAATGTAGCACAGACCTCTCCCTGGTGGTCCCTTTGTATTCTATACAGACCTCAATTAAAATTTGTATCAAGCCCTGAATCCATTGAAAATGCTAGTAGGGGGCAGCTTCATACATGCTGTTGCATAGTGAGCTTCAGCGCAGTGGTATTCTTCTGCCAACCCCCGCCCCCATGCTCTTCTCTCAGCTGCTTTCTTTTCGTTGGATGGTTTGGGGATGGGAATGGGTGGTGGAGGAGTTGAGGGTAGTTGAGGCAGAATAACACCGGGGAATGAAAGGGGGCTCATGGGTTGTGGGCCTTGCTCATGTCTTTTATCCTCAGCACTGAAAGGAGGTGGAGGACAGCAGCTCAGTCTGCTGGGTGCCAAGCTTCTCAGTTTTTTGCTGAGGATATGGCTCAGTCCACAGCCCAGGTGTCAGTCACTGCGTCCGTGTGAGCTTGCCATGGAGCCCGATGCTGCATCTCAATGACCTCACACAAAAGTTGGCGGGAGGAGGCCTGTGAAACTGCAAGCCATGAAAGGAATAAACTGGCAGGAGGAGAAATGCCTGCTGCGAGTGTATATAGTTCAGCCGTCATCCTTTTCACTGTAACACTCACGGAACTGTATGACTACTGAATAGGCTCATGCATATGAATAAAAGCAGCTCTGCACTAACATACCAGAAGTCCTTTTATAAGGGAAAAAAGAGAGAAGCAGAAGCATTTGAATTAGGTTATGTGTTGTTTTGTTTGACCTTCTCAATGGATTTTGTCCCAGTTAATTGAATTTCAGGCAGTCATAAGAATTCCATCATCCAAAATAGATTGTCCATGGTAACGCAGATTTTTTTTTTTGTCTTTCATGAAGAAAATCTTTGTGAAAGCCTGTGTGAAACACAGTTCTCAAAGTGTTTAGACTCATTG
The DNA here is from genome assembly GCF_016859285.1 of Xiphias gladius. Lineage (NCBI taxonomy): Eukaryota > Metazoa > Chordata > Actinopteri > Istiophoriformes > Xiphiidae > Xiphias > Xiphias gladius. The sequence goes on along the minus strand of NC_053415.1, from coordinate 25,113,747 downwards.
ATGTTATTCTACTGTCTACAAGTTGTCCCACCTCCTTCACCATGCCATAGTACACACCATAGTGTTTGTCTCTTATCCTTCCTCGATCTGATTCTCGTTGAATTACATTACTTGCCCATCTGTGTGTCATAGCATTTTCTCAAAGAGGTTGATCTCCTCACTCCTTCATCCCCCAACCCCCCCCAAGTGTCCTCTACTACGACTTCCTCCCAACTTTTTCCCCCCTCTGTTTTTTCCACAACCTCATAGTTGTCCTAACTAGCCACATGATTGGGTGAACCGGCCTCCCCGTGACTCACATTTACAGTAAATTTAATTATGTCCCTTCGTTAACTGGTTTCCCGCGCAGAAGTGGGGAGGGGGGCAAAGTGATGTAGGCTTTTTTCCTGTATCGTGAATCATCTTGTGTTGTATGTGGCACTGAGGTAAAAACGAATGCCCCACATAAGTGCCCTGTCCTGTGATACTGAGCTAAAATAGATTGATGCATTAGGAGGGTTTTTTAAGCAACATCTAAAACAGTCCATACTGCAGATTGAGCTAATGTCCATGGCTGGTATAGAGGCTGTTTCAGAACCTTTTGGGCCACAGCTATGAAAGTTGGGCGCCCTTGGTTTTGAGTTTGACTGGGAGACAGACAGCAAGCTCTGCAAAAGTCTCAAGAGTAGGGATTTCAGAGTTCATGAATACATCTGGGGCCAGATTGTGTTGAGGTTTTTAGCCATTTCACTGGCGGCCAATAGAGTGAAGACAGGATTGGGAGGTGTGAGTTCTGTTGCATAAGAGTCTTGCGTCAGGATTCTGGACCAGCTGCGTTTCCGTCACTGATGATCTACTTAAGCGGGTAGTCAATGAATTACAGTAGTGCAGGATGAGAGAAGAGGGGGCATGACGTTGGGTCATAGTATGATGAACAACTCCGGCCCCCATTAGAGGTTGTGATGTTTTGCATCGATGCATGACTGAGAACAGGTCAGTGGTATTTTTACCCCTCTATTTAACTTCTGTTTCTCTGTTAGAGTTAATTTACACAGACTATAACAGTGGAGGTTTTACCCAACTTCCATTATTTACAGCTTGGTGTCGGTCCAGTTCATATGATGTATTTATAGTGTGATATTTCCTGGAATGATTAGTTGATTAAAACTTACGGCTGCCAAGGGTTCACTGGCATAGGACAGGCCCTGCCCAGGTTATGACACGTTTGGTCCTTAATTGTAGGAGATTGCAGGGGATAAGGGGGTTGCTCTTTACTTAGCAGATCCAGATCCAAACGCACAAATGTTCTCGCCAACAACAGCAGGTGCTGTGAGGTGTCAGGTGCTTTTGGTTCGAGAGGTCAGTTTGTCTTCTGAGGGTCAAGTGCTTCTAGTCAGATCTTCAAAGCGTAGAGTGTTGCCTCCCCCTCTGTGACAGTTTTGATCTCTGAACCAAAAAAGATATTCAACCTCACTGCCTGCCTGTTTCTGTGTCTTTGTCTGTGTCGATCCAAAAATCACAAGGGTGTGTATAAAAATTGTTTATCTCATATGGATAATAAACCCATAAAGTTTAAATCTGGCCCTTTTAACCTAATAATTATTGTTTCATTTCCAATCCGGTGAGCTGAGTGTACAGAGCCGAACCAGTCGGACACGTGTCACTGTCCACTGTGTGCTTTTCTTGTCAGCGCCCTGTCATACTCTCACACAATATGTGGTGTTGAGTTGAAAACTAAGGTTCTTTCATTATCCAGATTATGCAGGTTCATAGCAGCATAATGTCACCTGTTGTGGTCAAGGCAACATCGAAGAAAAAAAGCACGAGCTCTGCCTTCAACGAACAGTATTAAGGATGGTCGCTGTGATTGAGTAAATATGAGGAAAATACCAGAAGAACAGCAGGAGAGACTTCCTTCCTCAGAGCAATCAAATGGGTGTAGGGGCTTATGTCATCTCCCACGTTTTTTTTCTGAGCAGGCAAAGCCACGTCGGCTGCACACTGTACACTCCTCTTGGGGTTAAATAAGCCCACTGATGTTGACATAACAACACAGGGTCATGTGTAGTTCACGCCGACAGACTAGCTGGCAGCTGCCACGCATTTGTGGGGTGGTTGTGTTTGCTTAAATGAAAAGATGTAGGGTGGGATCAGGTCTCTTGAGAAATATAGGAAACAAAAGATGTCTCAAGATATTGTGGTTCAAAGACTATCTGATGTTGCTGCTGTTTTAAAACTTTAAACTTTTACTTCTCATCTGATCATCTGAACTTGACACGAACCCTTCTTAATGAACAAACAGGGGGGCACTGTGCCAGTTTTTGTCCTTTTTGCTTTGTAATTACACGACGCCGCCTTTTTCTGTGCAGGTTTCGTTCAACGTGAGTGTGGAGGCAAGGAGCTGTCCTCCCCGTGGCGGTGAGCAGAGCTTCACCATCAAGCCGGTGGGGTTCAAGGACCGTCTGGAGGTGGCTGTGGATTATCGCTGCGACTGCGGCTGCAGCCGGACGGCACAAATCAACAGCAGCATTTGCAGCTCCATAGGTAGCTCTGCTTGCAATACATATTTTTTTTTTCGTTTATTTCTGGATATCTTATGTGGATTTACGGGGAGCTAAATGTTAAAACAATAATAAGAATAATAGGCCGATCATATTAGACAAAGCCTTTTTAGCTTTTATATGCTTGTAGGGTAAATTAGCAATGTAAGGTTTATTTTCTTTTTCCCCTGAGATCATGCCAGGAACTTATCTTGAGTGATTCTGAATATTTAAGAATGCTGAAAAAGAGATGTAATTAATCAATGACATTAAAATTTGGGCGAAAACCAGATTTTAGAGCTGGTACTTGCTGCACGGACAATTTGTAGTTTACAATTAATTGTGTGTCTGTTTGTTTTGTTGCGTTAGTTTTATTTGTTTTTCTTTTTACATCAAGGGACTAAGCTCATTTGTGTTTTCCCCTTTTTTTTTTTCTCTTCACTTTCAGTTGTTAAACAGTTATTGGAAAGTTCTTGCAGCTGTAAACACATTCCTGGTCTTTTGGTCTTTTTTTGGTGAAAATTGGTCAAAAAACAAAACAAAACAAGAATGAATGGCCTTTGTGAATTATGTAGGACAGAAAACCGCCCCTGCGCTGCTTCCTGTGGGTTGAAACTCTGATCCAGGTTCTACACTTCAATCAGTGATGTCAGACCTGGTATTTTGCCTCTAATAACTGAGGAGAACTCCTACTTTTCTTAATTGGCTACTTTTTTTTTTTTTTTTTCTTTTTTTCTGCCATGATTATGGAGAGCCTCTCACTTGTGGTTGTTTTTTGAGTTAATGACGGCAATAAAACCTATTTTTAAAGCTTGAGATATATAGACGTTTGAATTAACGAAGCTTTGGAGTTACATCAGTTATAATCCCGTTTTTTGGCAGGAATGCATTAAATAACTTTTGTACACGTTTTAGCTGTAGCGAGTGCCTTAAATGACTAAGGGGGAAAGTGCAACACAAGCGTAAGCTGACCTGAAACATTTCAGATTCGGGAATTACTTAAGGCTCTGGAAGGCTTGAAATGATCATAGGGGCTAGACACTGAATTTGATAGGTGCAGCTTAGTAACCCTGTAGACTAAATTAAGAGGTACACATGGACATTCGTGATCAGTCAGTAGAATAAAGTTAACCCCTTGCTCCTGCAGGTACCTATAACTGTGGGACTTGTCGCTGTGAGCCGGGCTACCTGGGCGCCCGCTGTGAGTGCCAGGAGGGTGAGGCCAGCAGCATGTACCTCAGCGCCTGCCGGGAAGCCGAAGGCAAGCAGATCTGCAGCGGGCGAGGAGAGTGCAGCTGTAACCAGTGTCTGTGCTACGAATCGGAGTTTGGCAAGATTTACGGCAGCTTCTGCGAGTGTGACGACTTCTCCTGTGCCCGACACAAAGGCATCCTCTGCTCAGGTAGGAATATCGTCCACAGACTGCATACTTTTTATTTCCACTGAGGCCGAGTTGGCCTGAGTTGTGTATTTGAATTCTGCTCTCAGGGTGATGTTAAGAGAATACTTGTGTGGTGGCGGTTTGGACTACAGCTGTTGGGAGGCCGCACCCCCTAATGGGCATTGAACCTAATGAGAATACAAGCCGACATCAAACACTCTGTAAACTTTCATGATGTTGAGTCATGTCCCATACCTGCTCTGGGTGGGTCTTTGTACTTTGGCCCTCTCCTGACTCCGCTACAATCACCCCGGGTTTTATTTTTCTGATTGAGCTGAAATGGTCACCTGCAGGGCTGCTGGCTTCGCTCCCAAAAGAAGCTCAGAGGAGCAGCTGCAAAAGTAGTTGTTCAGATGTTCAGCTCGTGCTTTGTTCTGTGTCTGCCTCGGAGGGCATGTTTTGATATTATACTCATCTTAGAACGATTGAAGACCTGAGGGGGGTGGAGAGGTTTATTTGCTGGAAGAGGAAGCAAAGTAAATATCCAGGATGAGACAGATTTAGCATAAGAGATGTGACACATTAAAAACCAACAACACTGAGATTATATAGTAATCCTCAAAGCTCGAGCTGGAGCTCCATTCTGCTGCTCTGTTATGCCACACAGACATAAATATGCTCTGTTTATCAGTGAATCATGTGCCGATGCCAACTTGAAAACCTTGTCCTCTCGCTGAGCCGTCCCTGCTTTATTACGAAGCCCAAAGAGCACCGAGGTTTGGTATGAAAAGGATTGGCAGGTTCAGCTGAGTGTCTCTGCTCAGCTGAACCGAAGAGGCCAAAGCTGTTGTGTTCCCAGAACATCGAGTCCAAGACTCCGCATTCTGGTGCGAGACCTCCTGACTGAGGGGGGGCCCACTGGCTCGTCCCCAAGCCAACAACTGTTCCTGTGAAACCACAGTGAGTGCTTTGTGACAGTGGGGCCAGCTTTGGCGCGATCCCATAACACAATGCCTGCCTCTATTTATTTATACCCAGTAGAAACAGAAGTCTTTCGTTTAGTCAGGAGCAGGGCTGGACACACTGAATGCACAAATGCAGGATGGCTGTTTGCTTGTGCCGATCATCCATAAGCAGTCATTAAATCTTAACAGTCCACTACCTTCTGCTGCTCTTCTCTTCTCTTCTCTCCTCCTTTCTCATCATGGCTGTCCAGACCAAACAACCCCCCCCCCCCTTCCTCTTAATCTGTCGATTAATTAATGTGGAGTGCTGTAAAAACTAATCTGTGCCGGGACGTTTCTAAAAACCCACGGGAAATATTATAAAGGTCTGTTTCAAGCCCCTTTGCTTTCAAAAATATCTTGTAATTGCATCGTGCTCCAACTGAATTCATCATGCTCCACTGAGAGCTGCTGATTTGTAATCTTTTGTCGGGGAAAATCTGGAGTGTTCAGACTGATAAACCGCCTGAAGGCGCAGCAGGTATTATTAAAAAGGAAATCAGCTGGCATGAAATCCTCGGAGATTAGTTTTTCCTTTTTAATCACTCTTCGTCTCCTCGAATGTCTGAAAGTAGTTTTCTCATGGAGCCCATTAAGGTGTAGCGATCATCCTGTAAATCTGAAATGCTGGTCGGAGAGTGCGCCTGGGTCACAGCGATCAGGTTCAGTTCATGACATTTTGATATTTCTTGTAATATTCCCGTCTGGGCCACTCATTAACTCAAAGGCAGACAGTGTGCACTTCTGTCAATGTGACTGGATACATTGAGAAAATAATCAATATAAAAATATATTGTCACACAGTCCCTTGTGATTCGGCATTTCTGCTCTCTGGAGGTTAAAATATTTCGTCATGTATGACCGTTGAAATTGAAATATTGGCACACGTGCTCATGTTGCTTCGTCTGCATGGTAAAAGCGCTCTGAGCTTCATCTGTTTAGTCTTCCCCTCAGCATATGTCAACAGTGTTTTATATGTTTTTGGGTGAAATGCTGTGTAGTTTCTTCCGTTTTATTGCTATATTGTCATTCTGTCAGAGCTGTACTGTTCTCCCCCTCCTCTTCCTCCTCTCCCCCCCCCTCCTCCTCCTCCTATGTTTTGCCTGAGCAGTATTGAACCGTACTTTGCTTCAGTTTAAATCTCAAACTTCTACGGAGTGAAATTGAGTCGTCATGGCTGACCGGCCTCATTTAATTGCGTCGCACACATCACTTTGCTTCATTTTTCACTTTTAATTGATTCCTTTTTCAAACCTCAGGAAACTAAGTTGACAAGACAATCTAAGCTCAAAGTCTACCAACTACCTTTTTTTTTTTTTTCACAGAGCTTTTAGCCGTATCACATGGTCTTCATCACTGGATAGACTTTTCCCCGTTGGTGATATGCTTACACCAAAACTCAGTAGCTGTTGCGATCGTATCAACGGCACTTTGAGGACTTCTCTCAACGGTGAAGCCTTCTGGTCAGTTCTTGACCTTGGAGATAGTAGTTTGACAAAGCAGTACCAATGCAAGGGCCAGTGAGTAGCTTTTCCAGAGCTTAACCTATCAAGGGGAAGGATCTGTACACACAGGAGCTTGAGGAAAAAGATAGTGATCTTACCAGGACTTGATGCTGTTTTGTCAAAGCACATCTCTTATGCTTTTCTTAATCTTTGTGGTATTTGAACAGAGTTCATCATCTTAACACTGTTAAAAGGTCATTAAAGTGTAGTCAGATGAACAACTTGTTACTTTTATTTAAGTGAAATATGGTACCAACAATTTAATTCTTTTCACACAAGGTCTCAGTAAAAACCCAAAGTTCTTCTACACTAAATTGTAGTCCAGTTTCCACTCTTGGAAATCTGCTTAGTTGTCCAATCAGAGTTGAGGACAGAGTGCCAGAAGCGGGCAGCACTCCACGCACCTAGCTGAGGCACACACCTGGGCAGACTGCAGAGGTATAATGTGTGTGTGTGTGTGTGTGTGTGTGTGTGTGTGTGTGTGTGTGTGTGTGTGTGTGTGTGAGTGTGACACGACGCAGCCTAACCAGCCAAAACCACTAGAACACGCCGCTCAATGGTGTGCCTGTCTGAGTTTTATGCTGGTGTAACAGCAGCGTTGCTGCAGGACTGGGAAAAGACAGCCAAAAAATGATTGCAGCATTTTATATATACGGGCGTTCTTTTTTCACTTCCAAGTGAAACGTGACACAGTAAAACTTGATACACCTCAATTTTATTTATACAGCTAAAAATCATAACAGAGGTTATCTCAGGGCACTTTCCATGTAGAGCAGGTCTAGACCGGACTCTCTATAGTTATATATACAGAGACCCAACATTCCCCCATGAGCAGGCACCTGGCGACAGTGGCGAGGAAAAACTCTATTTTAACAGGTAGGAACCTTGAACAGAAGCCGGCTAATGGTTTTTTTGGGGGGGGGGTCTGCCCCGAGCGGCTGGGTTGAGAGAGAGGGAGAAGGGGGGGGCATAGCACAGTAGACGTATAACATAAAGATGTGTAATAATAATGAGACTAATAACTAAAAATAATAATTATAATAATAGAGTGAATAATAATAAAACTAAATATAATAATAGTTGATGATCATAATATTTGAAGCAGTGGGTGGCAGAAGTAACTGCAGAAAGCAACAGGAGGAGAGAGAATAAGTCAAGTGAGAGAGGAGCTCGGTGCATCATGGGAAGTCACCCAGAAGTCACCTAGGCCTATAGCAGCGTAACTAGGGGGTGGTTCAAGCCAAGCCTGAGCCGGCCCTAACCGTAAGCTTTATCAAAAAGGAAGGTATTAAACCTACCCTTAAACGTGGAGAGGGTGTCTGCCTCCCGGACCAAACCTGGAAGGGGGTTCCACAGTAGAGGAGCCCGATAACTGAAGGCCCTGCCTCCCATTCTACGTTTGGAAACTCTAGGAACCACAAGCAAGCCTGCGTTCTGGGAGTGCAATGTTCTAGTGGGGTAAGAGGGTACTACGAGCTCTTTAAGAAGTAATGGTGCAGGGCCATAATGGCTTCGTAGGTGAGGAGGAGGATTTTAAATTCTGTTCTGAACTTTACAGGGAGCCAAGGCAGAGAAGCTAACACAGGAGAAATGTGATCTCTTTTCCTATTCACAATACGATACTTGTGTGATCGTTTACGCAGTGTGTGATCGCTAACTCTTGTTTAGTTCCAGGTCACATCTTTTTGTGAAACTCTGCACCGAAAGCGATCAGTGCATCAGACCAGTGTTGATACGATATGGAGTGTTGCGTAAATCTCCAGCGTCCTGAACCATTCAGTGTGATTGTGTGAGAGATCTGAAAGTTTCTCATCTTTGGGCCTTGAATGTCTCATTATTAAAACAATATTTTCCAAAACCAACATACGGGAATAAGAGAGGGCGAAATTAAGTAAGGCTTGGAGGAAAAGTTCCACAATTTCAAAAGAAGAGTTTGGGATTTTCCCCAGTATTTTTCAAGCTGGCGTAATTTTTTAGTGACCTTTTGGAGGGACTGCTTTATTAAAGCACATCAGCACTGGCTTCAGCTTGGCTTCAACATCCAGCCGGTGGTTGTTGCTTGGTGTCAGTAGACCTCGGAGATATTAAACTTAGCTGCCTGTAAAGCCTGGAGGGACAGTGTAAGTTCCCGTTGACGTCGGGGGGAAGTGAACGTTTTTAAAGTTGTGAATCACAAGATCCTCTTGATTTTTTTTTTTTTAATTCATAGTATAAGTGATCTAGGGCTGGGTATCCGACACTTTTGGTACTAACGAACATTTATCTGTGGCACTGAGCAATGAAAACTGTCAAATACTGAAAGCTGACAGGAGAAGTCTGGTCAGATAGCCCCCGATTTAAATCACTTATTAGACTGTGTTTTCATTCAGACGAAGTCGTGGTACATCTGCTTGTGTTTGGACAACACAACCAACCTTTGACTACCCGGTTGTTCTTGTGAATGAATAAACAAAATAGGCCACTGCTGGAGACACCAGAGACTTTTCCAGAAATCATCTCGGTTACAGTAAACTTATCTGGAGTGAAAGGGGCATTTATCCACGTAATTTAAAGATTTAATGTCTCCGCTTCTTTGATCATCATATTTACATAATTGATTATTGATTTCTAATCCCCAAGTTAAATTAGAAATTGTATAAAACCAGCGATTAAAAAGTCAATTTGAAAAGCTTTACGTGGATAAAATTACATCTATTAAAGCTTGGACTGGGCAGTGATATTCAATATTCGTCGATAAACTTTCAGTGGAGTCCTATCTTGATGATATGGTGTGATATCGTGTTATGGTTTTACAAACTTCTGTTGTGCAAATTAATGATTTCTAGCACATTATAATGTCTGATGTCAATTTCCTCGAACACCCTTTTTTTTTTTTAATACATAATTTTATATAAATAAAATATAAATAAAAATAATTGATTTGATATTGGTATTTTGATTTCAGCCATATGTCCCAGTCCTTATTCAACACATTTTCACATTTTGAGCTCAGTGTTCTCCACGGGCAACATTGGACATATCCCAATTACCGTCACATCGTACATATTGAATTATCGTGTCCAAAGTCGTGGCTTGCGGGTCGGCTCTATTTAAGAGAGGTAGTTGAAAGCAGGAAGCTGGGAGGAGGATGTACTGTATCTGGGGTCAGATGACCAGTGCTGGTCTCTGATTGTTCCAGTAATCTTACACTCGGTATCTGCGCAGCCCATCCGTCCGTGTTTTATGTCTGCATGTGTCTGTGGAGCCCCGAGGCTACTCTAAGGAGTAGCTTCAAGGCGAGCGACGCACAGGCAGATGTGCGCTGTACGGAGACAGTCAGGATTTGTGTAGTTGTAGCAGCGACTGACCTGATTTAAACCCCTGTGGTGGTGGAAGTGGTATGTGTTTGTGTGTGTGTGTCAGTGCGCTTATTCACTCACTAGTATTTGTTTGTGTCTCATATGTTTCTCTTTAGTAGAAAACTCCTGCAAGGATAAGTCACCAGCTCTCTTCTAGAGCCTGACTGATATATCAACAGACTGATATCATTGGCCATTTATTGGCTTTTTACTGATATGTCAGTATCAGTGTATATGTGCAAAGATATGGAAACAGAAGCTGCAGGACATCAATGCTTTATACTTTTCCTTCTTTTATATGAATTCTAGTTTTAAATTATTTAGTTTTGCATTTTTATTTTCAGTTCTTATTTATAATTATTTGAATCTAGTTTATGGTTCAGAATGTACTGTTATATTGTCGCTTTTTGGAATTTTGCAGAGAAAGTGAATGATTAAGAGTTCCTTTACAGATTGAGAAATTTTTCTTTCTATTTGTCAAAAAAATGAGTAAACTTTCCAATTAATCTTTTTCACTGTACACTGGACATGTGACTGTTGTTTTAAGACAAATGTGAACCTTTCCTCTCCGCTATACGACCCATTTAAAAAGCCATTGTCTTTTACAGCTAGAAACACAGCTGTTTCTCTCAGCTCATTAATAGTTGACATTCTGGACCATGTTGTACAACTGTAAAAAATAATCTTCCTCAGGACTTATCTTTACACAACCAAATTTTAGAGGGTCATCACCAAAAATGTTTGTTTATATTAAGTGTTTGTGAAGGATATCAAGCATTGATATCATCAACGGTCTCAAAAATCCCGCGTTGCTCGGGCTCTTCTCCCCTGTCTGTTCGAACACGGCTTCAGTAGGTCTCGACTCCCTAGTCCTCCTGCCCCCCTGACCCACATCTCCGACGCCAGCTCTGCAGCTGATTCAAAATAATGATCTAAGCACTCCAGTTGCCAGAAATAGCGTGGCTCTATTTTCCAGACTAGCACAAACCCTCTTTTACCACATAAATAAAACTGCTGTCCCAGAGCTGCGTCCTGTGTGTGTGTGTGTGTGTGTGTGTGTGTGTGTGTGTGTGTGTGTGTGTGTGTGTGTGTGTGTGTGTGTGTGTGTGTGTGTGTGTGTGTGTGTGTGTGTGTGTGTGTGTCTTTCCTTATAGGGTAAATTGGAACATATGTGTCTATTCATGTTTGTGTCTAGCATTGCTGGAACCATGCGAGGCAGTTCTCTTCAGGCCCAAAGTGCCTTGGCTTAAATGCTCTGTTTATTTTGTCAGAGGACCTGTCAGTTAAGAACACGAAGTGAACTTTTCTTTGCTTTAGGTTTAAAACAGTCCAGCCTGACTCGAAGTTGTTATCCCTAGCAACGACAAAAACATGTTCAAACACAGATAATACTCCTGAAAGTCACTTTCGCCATTAAGAAAACATGTTCAGCTTCAGCCCAGAACTGGCATCATTAAAGAAATATTTCTCACATTTTTAATGAGAAAAGTATCTCAGTGTCACAAAAAACTTTCTAAACAAACCTCCCAATTCTACAAAAAAAATCAGTACTACATTAAAACAAGAAGTTTAGTCGTCCAGAGAAAATTAAAGCTCGTTGCTGCCATTGTACTCCTCAAATGTGTGAGCGAAAACTGATCGGGTCTGACTGCCTTCAGGAGGTAACACCATCTCCTCTGCAGCTCTGTCGGAGAGAAAGTCCTGCACTTCAGTTAACCAAAGTGAGATTCCAGATGTTGTATGTAACATCTTTGTTCTGCATTCTCTCTCTGAGATCCCACTGTCATGGAGGAGTGCACTGGAGAGTGCATTAGGATAAAAGTATCTTGTTTGATCCCGGTCTTTTTTGTACCTTGTTTCCTTTAGGTTAAATGAGATAATGTATTGGGGGGGGGTTTTTGTAGCTTGTCCGTTAGATACTGGTTGAAATGCTGTATGAAAATAGTTTTGAAATGTATTTTGAAAACGGGCTTAAATCATTTACCGAAGAGAAGCAAAATCCTCAGATTCGCCAGTGAAGCCTTGCTGTACGTCGGCTACTGTTTTCAGTAGGAAAGGAATGGGATCGTTCCTTTTGCAAAATAAAGTCTGTGGTTTACATTAGTGTTTTTTATGTGTCATTACTTGAACATTCAGCAATTAGTGAGTCTGCTCTTCATTAACGTTTGGCCGACAGCCACCCAGGCAGTCAAAGGATCACCAGCAACACCAGACTCGCTAATAGATTTCTTTTGTACCTCTCAAATAGATGAGCACGTTTTCCTCTCACTCTTAAATTTAAAGGCCCTGAACATTCGCAACCCCAAACTCCATTTACAAACAAGAACAACAAAAGGCTCAGTTAGGGAGATGTCGATGTAGCACAGTTTGTACACGCCCGAGCAGTCCTGGGATGTAATCAGGGAACAAATTTAAAATCACCTGCGTGGGCGAACCAGCGCGGTTAATGATTACGTGTTGCTGGGTGCTTTTCACTCGCTCCTTCCACGACTATGCATTGAACTTTATAGTGAAACATACGCAACTAGAAACCAAAACACATCAGAAATCCAAAAATGTAATATTTTATCAAATTTGCTGCATCAAATGAGTAAATTACATTAAGTCTAGGTCATAATAACTATTTAAGGGCTGTCGGGTATAAAGTGGGGAGATCTGGCAGGCATGTAAAAGAACATAAAACTAAAAAATTAGATAAGAAGAGGGACACTGTCTCTGAGGATGGTTTGTGCTACTTTTTTAAAAACCGCTGAAATCAAGTTTGTCACACACGTGATCATTTCAGTGTGTGAGGTCGGCGTTTGATTTGCCAAACACATCAGAAATATTTTCACCTCTCGCCTTCAGTGCAAGTATTCCCGTGCTGTGAATTTTACCCAGTGAAATCCCATGCTGGTGATTTCCTAGCAAAAACTATTGTTCCATCTTCACGGGAGAAAGGGGAATTTAGGTGTACTTTTACGTGGCAAGGCGTCTGACTCAACAAAGCTACCTGAGCAGCACCTGGGCGACTGATACTCAGTCCTTAGACCCCGAGGTAAAACAAACACCGGATGACTCCTCCCTCTCTGCTCATTGAGACTTGACTGAACTTGACCGCTGCAGACAAAGACCTGGGGTTTCTCTGGTAAAATACTGCAGATGCAAGGCCGCACCTGGATCCCGTCGCCGTGTGCAGACTTATAAAGTTCCCTAGAAACATCTAGATGTTTCTTTGCACTGGAATCGTGATGTTTTTTCAGGTCTCTGTCTTTTAAATCTGACTTCATCTGGGTGTATTTTAACTTTAAATTGGCAACAACAGTGAAAAGTGTTGGAAGTGTTTGGGTTTCATTTTTGTGGGCTAACCAGCTGTTTTTCGGGGGCTCAATGTGAAGTCCAGTAGGCTTACGGCCACCTCAGACTCTTGGGTGGTTCATCAGCATTAAGAGCCCCTGGAAGTTGCTGTTTCAGCCCCAGGATTTACATCCTTAAAGCTAAACAGCTGACTGTAATTGTTTGAGTTGGATTTTTTTTTTTTTTTAAAGGAAAAAAACAAACAAATCACAGCTGCAGGAATGCTGTTGGATGCGTGCTGTGCCGTCCACAGTGTGTTGAACCAGCGTGCCTATGAGAAAATAAATAAAGGAGAGCTCCTGAATTCAGCTTTGTGTAGAGTAGGTTTCAGGGAGTGGAAACCTTTCTTCTTACACTGATTATTTAATACTGGCAGAGAGAAGATTTATGGATCTATGAGTAATCTGTAACCAAAACAGAGCCAAAAAGACCATAAATATTGGACTTTCATTGAGTGAGTCACCAGAAACATATCTCCGAATGAATGCTAAAGTCCCTCTGTACCTGCTGGATGTGTAAATATACAACTGTAATAAACTTAAATGGTGATAAAATGTTAGTATTGTGTTTGCAGCTTGTTTGCAGTTTATTCAATTTTTCTTTGAAGATTAGTCATGTTTAGTGTAAAAAATGCCTCACTTAAAATCTTTGATTAAAGGCACACGTCTACTTCTGTATCAGGCTGTGTAGCGAAGGCGGTGTCCACAGAAATGGCAGGACCCGCACCGGAGGTTCTGCAGGAGCTTATGTGCATGTCCTCAGTAGAAGTAATGAGCTTGGCAAAGACATTTTTGGTTAAGTTTCCCAAGCCCGGTTGGGAACAGGAGAAAACTTCTACCCTACACCGTGCTTTTGTTTATTTCAGGGAAATAGCTAAAAGTAAATGAGCCACAATTTCTGCGGTGGCACCTCATTTGTAAACCTGACCAATACTGCTGCAGAGTGTATAAAAGGTTTTGCTCTTTTAACTATTTTGTACCGCTTTCCCCACGAAATATCACAAGGAGATCCTGTAGAACCTGCTCTTGAAACAGCGGCATGTAAGACCAAAATTTTGAACCAAATTGTCCCAGTTTTAACAGATGAAAAGCGGTGGAACTGAGGCTAACTAGCAGAGGGGGTGGGACTTGGGCTCTCTTTTAGCCGGAAGGAGATTCATTTTATTCCTTTCAATGGCATTTCTGCAGTGCCACCGACCCCACACTAAGGGGTGTTGAACCCTGTATACATTATCAAAAGATTATAAAGCTTTTGAGAGGGGGGAAAAAAAAGAGATAATTATCATTTTCCAGCAGTATATGGAGTGTCAACAGATAAAATGCTTACTCGGCAAATGTCAGTGTTTAACAAATAGCTGGTTGCCTCAGAGTCGTGAAACTCGGAGGTAATCATTGTGTCTCCAGGTCGCCCTTCTCTGATTGTTTTTATGGGCTTTTGTTTTTCCGCTTACTGTGAGTAATGTCGGTGGACGTCGAGGCATCCGGTGACCGCGGAGACTGAGGAGAATCTAAAGTAAACACTGTTTTCACGTCTGGTAATGACTGTTGTCTGTCAAACACGTGATGTTATTCGCATAAAAATCACACACGTCGGAGCCGCTGATACCTGTAATTTGACCCGTTCTGATCCGGCTACACGTCCTTTGAGTTTGAGAGAGCTTCATGTCGGCGCGCTCTGCAGGCTGGTTATTTTTAAGGTGGTATCATTCTTCTTTTACTGGCACACAAAGACAGCCTACCCGAAGAAGAAGGCGTTTCCCTTTGAAGGTTGTTACCCCCTGCGTCTCATACAAAGCTGATATTAGCTGTCTGTTTATTTCTGATGATGAGCTTGGCTCAGCATACAAGACAGAGCTTGCTTGTCTTGGCCTGCACATTGTTACAGCCCACATTTTTTAGCTTTTTTTTACCCTGAAAAAAACATGCGCGTGCACACCCGCACACACACACACACACACACCAAGAGTCAAGCTCACAGTTTCCTCTTCCTGAGAGAACAATTTGACCTTCTGCTGCAACAGTGAAAAACTGGAGCAGCTGGAGTTTTACAGCAGTGACCTAATCCACGTCTTCTACCAGCACCGAGCAAACTGCCCCTTTTGTACCACACTCATTAACTTGTTATCTGCCCTGAAATAGGTCCAACAGGAGGCCTGCCTTCAGGGAGTGAGCTGGACTAAGTTGAAACTTTGATTTGTCTCGGTCGTCTATGTGACCACTCTCCCTCTACCCCCGGCCGCTTTAAGACAAGAGGAGTCCTTGATGGAGGGAGGACAGCAGCTGTAATCAGGGAAGCATTACTTGACAGGCTTATTTCACACTAGT
Organism: Xiphias gladius; assembly: GCF_016859285.1. Lineage (NCBI taxonomy): Eukaryota > Metazoa > Chordata > Actinopteri > Istiophoriformes > Xiphiidae > Xiphias > Xiphias gladius. The sequence goes on along the minus strand of NC_053415.1, from coordinate 25,098,340 downwards.
TGTTCCAAGACCCTCCACAAAGACCACAATCATTAAGCTGCTATCATGGATGGATAAGAGTGGACAGAAAGGAGTTGGGTACACTTTATCAAGGCAAAGTGGGTCAAATCCAAGGATTCATGGTCTGTATCAGAAGGAATTTGCAGAATAATAGCTGGGAGAAACATCGATACTTTAATGTGACGGACACAGAAGGGCAGCTGCTAAGCATGAGATCCTCCAAAAGACGGGCAGTGATGATCCTGAAGCGGGAACCTGTTCTAACAGAATTCCCTACTGGATCTGGACTGTTGTTTTTAAAAAAAAAAAACAACACAAAAAAAACACTATGTGGCTTCATTATGGCGCCTGAAACCCCCCAGTCCCTTGTGAAAACGACAGTGTTTTGGGAACATTCATTGATGTATTCTTAAAAAAAAAAACTGAACATCAACAGTCAGTCAATTAATCCATTTTAATGATGCAGAGAAAATTAAATGGCAACTATACTGATAATCAATTAATCCTTTAGGTCATTTGTCAAGGAAAATGCTAAACATTCCCTGGTTCCAGCCTCTTAATTGTGGGGATTTGCTGCTTTTCTGTGTCTTACGTGATTGTAAAACAAATATCGTTGGGTTTTGGGCTCTTGGTTGGACGAAACAAGCAACCTGAAGGTGTCACCTCAGGCTTTAGAAAGTTGAGATTTTTTTTTTTTAAAACATTTATAGAACCAACAACTAATAGAGAAATTAATAATCAGATTAATTGATAAGGAAAATAACTGTCAGTTGCAGCCCTACTTCTATGTAGGGCTGCAACTTTGACTTGTCTTAAGTCATAGTCAGTCTTTTTGTTTCAGACACTGGCAGTCACTATCATAAGGGAAATTATTCTAAGCTGTTTTATAAAAGAAAAAAAAAAGCCTTGCATTGCTCTGTATATCACTCCTGGTTTGAATAAGCAATTATATGAAATAGTTATTTTTCCAGTAAATGCCATTACATTTGCCTTTCTAAGCAGTTTCACTGGAACCGCAGTGAAGACAGAATTATGATCTAACGGAGTGAAGACTGAGGAGAAATTGGGTCACTAACAAATGAAATCACTGCTCTCTTTCTAGGAGGGGCTTAACAATAAGTAAGAACAATAAGATTATGCTGTCACTCAACCCCAGACACAGTGGCGAAGAAAAACAGCGCCTGTTATTAGACCCAGGTCCTCAGAAAGGTCACAGAGACTTCTCCAAGGGAAAAGGAAACATTTTTTTTCAATCATCAGGGCTGTGCAATATACTTTCTGGACAGACACATGCAAAAAAATACTTAATATTTTTTATAAAAACATCTCATTTCCTAATTATTGAGTGCATGTTGCAAAACTGTGCATTTTAAGGTGGAAAAACTGACTGATCAAATAATTTTTTTTTTTTTGTGTGGTCATGAGTCTGGAGCACCCCTCCCAAACCTCTGTAAGTGGAAGCTGCCGTGGCGAGTGGCTTGTGGCTGAGTCACGGTACCACCCATGGGAATGTGTCCTCAAATGACAGCACTGCTGCTCAGGCACTCAGAGGGCGAGAAGTGAGTTTTTTTTCCACGAGATTTTAGGGACGTTAAAGAAGTGCAAATGAAGCCGCTTTGACATGCGGTTATTTTTTGACAAGTCCTAGCGAGCTGCCACCAGGTCTGCCAACACTCTCCTCTGCTCATTACGTTTGTCTGAGAGAGATCACGTATGTCTGTGTAGTTTGGGAAGGAGTTTCCTAGTGTTCTGTGCTGTTTTCTGCGACTTTAAAGCTGCACTTATAAATATTTTTATATGAACAATGGGGTGGATCGACTACACGTCATGTGAAAGAGGGCTCTTGTAGTGAAGAACCGAAAAAGAATTATCCCCTGATTCTGTAGTTACTCTTCACTCTTATCTCAGCTCTTATCGACCATTTTAGCATCTTGAAGCTCATTGTTGTGGTTTTTGGTTCACTTTCACCCTTCTCTAAATGCATTTTTCAGCTGTAGCAGGCAACTGTTTTCCGAAGGATTGAGCTACTATACACTTATCTGCTCAGCAACAAATAGCAAATAGACATAACAGAACAAATAGCTAACCAAGAGCGAGATATTTCCATCAGGACTTGTAATACTCAAGGTGATAAAATGTCAATGTTGTGTTTACAGCTATTCGTTCTTCCTCTACATGGCCAGAAATCAGCGAATGCATGTTTAAGGCATCACAAGTTAATGTGATAGCAGGACATAAACAAATATCTGATCTGAATCTCGTGTACCACCTAGTCGTGTCATGTGTTTGAGTGAGAACATTTTATGCATTAGTGGGCCTAATAAACAAAAGCAAAGGCTGACAGTGCTTCCGCCGATGCAGCCAGTCCATTCACCGGGGAATCTGACAGCCACAAACTAAGCATCCTCTAATCTGCATGGCCTCTTACCAGCAGGAAAAATCGCAATCTACCGCTGTAATGCCCTAAACGAGAGATCCCAACAATCTCATGCTAATGGTATAAGAGCAGCTCAAGTGCGCTATCTTAGGTTTTGTCACACCATGAGTTAGAGTCGTCCCCACCTTGTCAAATTATGGTCAGGTACTGCCTCTCTATCCGCCAGCGCCATGCCTTGAAACAGATGTATGGAGCAAGTGCACAGGCTCTTTATCCCACCAATCCTTTTTGTTATTAAGCTGCTTAGTCGTTCCCTTTCTTTTGGCTGTACTGTCGGGCCATTTTGACTCACTGCTAAACCGTGAGATTAAACGCTGCTCATGATAAACACAGCTGTGGTCGAGGAGGAGATGTGGAATGCGTTCAGATCCTTCAGAGCTGTGACCTTCCTCTTTAGCTCGCAGCTTTTCCATGATGTTGCTGTAGACGTTCTGTCAGCCTGGTCAGGCAGCCAAGTTGAGGCAAAATGACACACAGGGAGGAGCTGTTTAAGACAAATCTGAGACTTTTACCTCAGACAGCAGGCTGTTTTCTCTCTCCTGAGCGGTGCAACTTTGACAGGCCATCCATCCCTGAAATTCCGATCCAGTATGTGACAATACAGCTGACACTTTCAGCGTTCTGTCGGCCATCAAGTGTACAAGAGAGTGAGCAAATCAAAGCGGGGAACCAGGCTGTCAAAGTACTCGGGCTGGTGAAGCAGGGTCTGCCCCCTGCTGCTCACTGCAGCAACGATTCCATTCCCATCTTGCATTGCCACTGCTGAGCAGGATGAAGAAAGCACCACTGACCATGAAATCCGCATATGTGACAGAGTCATTTTTTTGTGTCCTTTTTTGAGTATTTTTGAAAATCTGTAAACTGTAATCAGAGGCTGTGAAGGAGTAATGCATTATGTTCTTGCTGGCATGATGTTGCTCTGCCAGTATACACAGTATATGCCGACATGGTAATGCAATTTATTCTGTAGCCTAAAGGTGTTCCTCAGTTGAACAATCATAAATCATTATACAGAATTTTTTCTTTACCCCACCACCTTTTTAATATGTTAGTAAACGCAGTAACTTCACTACATTTTTTGACCTAATTCCTTCTTGCTTTTATCCAACTACATTTTTGGATAAAAGTACTAGAGTATAAGATTCTAGCACTCTTTCAATCCCTTTACATATATAAATAAAGAGAAGTTCTCATTTACTTAGGGGAAAATGAAAGACAAGACTGTATTGATATGATTGAAAGCTACCAAAGGAACCTCGAGGTTCAGCTACCAAAGGAACCTCGAGGGGAGACTGCTTTGTCAACTGCTCTTTCCAGCGTCTAGAATGAGCTTTGAAACTCAACAATTCGACAAAGGAAATGGAAATTTGAGCGTCTGAATTTCCAGGACAACTGGGAAAACTCCATTTGCTGATGAAGATCATGTGATTTGATCGAAAGCTTCTGGACAGTTACTAAATGGACCATGAAGAAAGACTCTGCTGTGAACGTTAAATCTATGCTTTAGAAGCACATAAAAAAGAGGAGTGATATGAAAATATAGCGTTTAAAATATACAATGAACCCAAACATGTGCTTGTTAGATTATTGATTCTCACACCAGTTTAATGCCAGCAAATGTCGTAGGGAATAGCTTTAGAAGAACTGTGTAAGACTCAAACGCTGAAAGGTTCTGAGATTACTGTGCTTCCTGTATATCGTGCGGTTGGCACCCCTGGCTAGTGAAGCATCAGCCTGCTAGAAATGTCATGTAAGCTGAATTACAGCCTGTCTGTCCTGTCAGACTGGCTGCCTTTTTAAAGACACAATTATGGGATCGAGTTTATATTTTACATTAAACCAATGTAGCACTAGATACAGTGCAGAGGCGGCCTGTAACTGCGTTCTAATATTTTCTGCTGGGGGACATACTGGATTTCAACATCACATTTAAACAGGCTCAAGTAAATACTTGGAGATAATATGAAGAGGAAATGAGCCATTGGGTAATTTTTGGAAGGATATTTGTTGCGCCATATCACGCAAGTGTGGTTAGACAACAAGGGCTTGAGCTTTAAAATCAAACGGGAGCTCAGCTAAAGCTGCCCCCTTTTCATAAAAGCATTCTAAGTAAACCAAGTGTTCACAGAGCAAATTATATCTGACATCTGGAAGCAACAGACCATTGTGCATAACCAAATATTTCCTGTCTGCAGTGATAGAGTGAACAAAGAAGCATTTCACACATTATTCTCAAGGGGAAGACAGGGACTGGACACAGATGTGCAGCCTTCAGATGTCTACAAACCGAGTCTCAGATGTTTTAGAGCAGCTGGACATCATGTCTAGCGTAATGAGTTTGAGGTACTCAGCTCTGTTTTCATGCGGTATGGAGAAAGATTTAAAACCTGCAATTTTAGAGCTACAGGCAGAATTTTAGCATGTCTAATTGTGACAGAAGCTTAGACCAACCATCCATCAGACGTAGTTAGACAAAATGTAGAAGCCTCTTTTAGATTTGAAGCTGACTAAGAAGCATATGAAGCGTTTTATATCGAGCCAAGGCTCTTTATCTGGTCTGGTGGAATCATTTTTCTGTAAAGCTAGAGAAGTTGTGATACTGAGTTTAGTAACCCTCAATAAGAATGCAGTGTCTGGTATGATGTGGTACTATTCAGAGGGACCGGATCGGTTCGCTTCCTGCAGTGGCGGTCACAGAGCTGCCTGTGTCCCAGAGGTTCTGGTGTGTTTGTGTGTGTATGGAAAGAAAATATGCCCTCTAACCTCCTACATCTCCAGTCGCAGTCTGAGGCTTTGCCCTATTTTCTGCTCTCAGCTGAGCCCGACGAAAAGCTTCGCTGAATATTTGAAATACTTGTGGTGCACCCGGATTTGCCCCGGCCCCATGACGAATTTGTACATTTGGGGGGGGGAGCAAGTAAAGAGGTAACTAGTCTGTCCCTAGAGAGGATGAAAAAGGCATACAGGCTTAATTTCCTGTGGGAAATCCTGCTGTACATAATTGGCATGTCTGCATGTAATTATTAAAAATATTGTTGCTACAAAAATATGCCTGAAGGAAAAAGTGCACCAAAACAGCAGGCTTACAGTTGAAACTAGAGACTACAACTTCCTCTGTTTCCATGGAAAGTGACAACTTGCCATTATTCAGATTATGGTTCTATACATTGCACTATGTCAAGTGTTTAAAATGTAGCTCAAGGTCATTCTAATTACTTTAAATCTTAGTTACGTCCGATCGCAGCCGTAGCAGACAAACCAAGGTAAACCAGACGTCCCTCTTTCTGCCCACAACCTCCAGCTCCTCAAGTGTGTCTGCTCAGGTTGGACATGTCCACAATACCTCAACAGCAGGACATCCTGGTCGGATGCTAAAAGCGCCTCAACTGACTCCTTTCAAAACAGAGAAGATCCCTCTGGATGTCAGAGATTCTCACCTTGTCCCTGAGGGAGACAGCATAGACATGCAGCACGGGAAACGACGGTCAGCCGCTTGCACCTGCAGATCAAATGCTTCGAGGGACACAGTCGTAGGGCTCCAAGTCCACAGAGCACATGCAGACTGGATGGGCCAAGGCCCATGATGAATCCTCCAGTATCCCTGTAAGAGTGGGCCTACGTTTCCAGACAGAAACCCAGCGCTTTGCTTAGCTCCTCCTCCTCCTCCTCCTCTCTCTCTAACACACGGATGTATACACGTGACCCACTCGTTCTCGGGGGGGAAAACTCCAGTAAATCACTGCTCAGCCGGAGGGTTTGTGAGTCTCCCCACACTTGACTAATGCCTCTTACTCTGGGCATTTCCAAAAAGAATCCATGTCCCATTCTGGGATCACAATTGGTGCCACACGCGGATGCGACTCTACGGCGTTTGTAGTTGTTACTGCTCAATCTCCAGCACTGTCCTCTGCTCCTTCCCCACTGCCACCAGAAAGGGGACACCGTATGTCCAAAAAGCCAGTTTTTGTTGGCAGAAGCCGGTTCGTCAGGGCTCCTGTCTTCCACCTGCCTCTCGATGGGCTGTGGAGAAGCATATTGTGCTGCAGAAGCTGCATCTTAATCTGGCCAATATTTTCTTGATTATTCTGGTTTTGCAGTCAAAAACCCAAACAGTATAAATTTACTATCATATAAGGCTAAGAAAACCAGTGGAATATTCTGACTAATTCTATGTTGACTAAACAAATATTCAAAGTTAAAACAGCCACTGCAGTTTATTCCAAAAAAAGAAGTATTTAAATGTCCAACTGTACAAAACCTAAGCATTGCAGCATGTCAGTTAATTCTACCACATATAGTATTTGTGGTGTTGCTTCTTTCGTCTGACTAAATTAAAAAAGCATTGTGCATTGATTTCCAGGTTAGACTAGACAAATCCCTCATATCGTGTAACCCGTCCCTGACCCTGGGAAGAAATGGAGAATATGTCTGTTTGATTTTTAAATGAAAGCTCTGACAGCAGAGCAATATCAACAAAACCCACTCAGCCTAATTACACAGTAGGCTGTGGGATAAGATTACCGTTTGGCCATAGGCTCAGACTGGCCCGGGAGTGTAATTCTGACTCTGTGTGTTTGAGTGAAAAACATACGGAGAAAATTTAAACAGTAGCAGCTCCCGTGGTGCCTTGCATTCAAACTCAGTCCAAGGTTGCAATGTGCCAAGATGAAGGGCTGGTTTGTTTGGACTTAGTTCCTCTTTGAGGAGAATTTTAGATACATTTACATGTCCAATAAAGGCAAACAAGAGCACACGGTTATTGTAACTTCAGTGGAGGGGACCGGTGGAGAAATTTCTGCCCATTTGTGGTCAACTCTCATTTCAGTATCACGAAACCGTTCCAGCTACACCTCAGCAAAGCTCTCCCCGTCAGACAAAAACTGCCAAAAACAGTGATGGAAGCAGAAGTGGTGCTTTCACAACGCTAAGAAAAACCACAAAAAACAACCAGCAGTAAGTAAGTAAATGACAGCAGCTTCTAAAAACAAGGGGAGCCGGCGCGCACGCAAACTGCTGATGAGGCAAAAAGTTTTGTTTCCACAAAACCTTCAGACGGGATCAAAGTTAACTTCAGGTTCACCAGAGGACACTGTCAACGTTTAAACACTCAGTCACATTTTCTGCCATTCATGAGGAACGGTTACACACAGAGGTTCCTCTGTCTGTGCCTCGAAACGCAGAGCTCTTGAAGACTTGCTACACAGGAAGGAAAACAAGCAAACGCGATGGCGGGGGGGGGACTGGTGGTACACGTCATCCAGTTTGAGGGACTAAATAGCTCTGGAGATCCACTGCGTCTAAAGAACCGCGTTGTAAACGTTAGAGCCAGATACAGCCAGTGGATGACGGGGCCTTGAGTTATGTCACGTGAGCTTAAAGAGGGCCTGTGATTCATCTTCAAAATTCCGACAGCACTGTCAGATTTATAGGCCCGCAGCACGCAGCCACACCGTGCTGCTTGTCCAGCCTGACTGCGGACGCCCGCAGCGCACCGCAGCACATCCGAGCAGGTGGAAGAAGGGACGCGGGGGCTGTTGGGGACAGGGGTCTTTCTGTGGGAAACTGATCTGACAGACTGCGGTCCTGTTCATGAACAACAATGAGCTCTGTTAGAGTGCCGGTTGGACTGACGGTCACCTCCCTGGCCCCTCTTGTCCACATGCCGAGTTTGGCAGGATGACCAGCTCTGGGAAGAGTCCTGGGTTTCGGACGTCTTCTGTTTTCACACCGATGATGTCCACTGTATTTGTGAGAGTTGGACAAGCAGGCTAGCTGTCTCCTCCAGCTTCCAGTGTTTATGCAAAGCTAAGCTAATCGTCTCTAGCGCCAGAATTAACACACAGACATGAGAGGTACCGATCTCGTCATCTGACTCTTAGTAACACAGCAAATAAGCCTGTTCCCTGAGATGGAAACAGTTTCTTTTAAAGCTTTGACAGTTACAAAGGCTGCACTTAAGAGTTTTGACAGAGTACTGCGATGAAACAGAATATTATGCTCTACCACACACACACAAACTGTTTGTTTCACTATGGAATACATCTTTTGAAACCGATTCCATGTGCTATACTTCAACCCAAACTTCAATTTGGGTCAAACTTGGGTCTGTGGTGATTTTTTTTTTTTTAAATGCTGATGTGTTCCCCTTTAACGAGCTGTTAAAACAATATTACTACCCTATCTGTGTGTGTGTGTGTGTGTGTGTGTGTGTGTGTGTGTGTGTGTCCACCTCATGTCACACTAGAGGAATGAGTTTCGTGGCAAATTCTTTTTTTTTCTTTTTCTTTTTTCTGTTTTTTTTTTTTTTCTGTTTTTAAACAGAGGGTTTTAAGAGAAATGTCTCAAAGACCAAAGATGTGATCACTGATTTCATATGATCACAGGTCAGGAGACCACGCGCACCGATACTAAGGAGACTGACCTTGATTATGAATATCTGAATACTGTCGACAGCTATTTATGGCACTTGATGCTTGTAGAATTTTGTCATGCATTGCATGGCCAAAAATATCTGGACACCCGTACGGAGACACTTTTGTGTACTTTTGGTCTGTGGGTTGTTTTTTTTTGTTTGTTTTTGTTTTGCTTGGGACCCTGTGGTGCAATTAAAATAAGTCTCTTTGGTACGGCGTGGAGGAAGTTGTTTGGCCTCCACAGAGCCCTGACCTCAACCCCGGCCAGCACCTTCGGGGCGAACTGGAACACCGACCTCACTGACGCTCTTGTGGCTGAACGGGAGTAGATCCCTGCAGCCGGATTCAGAAATTGGGTTTGAATCCCCTCCCAGAGGAACGGAGGCCATTGTAGCAGAATATTAATAGCCATGCTTTTAGAATGAGATGTTCAACAGGTACATATTATTGGTGCAATGTTCGGGTTTCCACACACTTTGGGCCATGTGGCGTGTTCCTTTGCACAGGGCTTCTGCAAGCGTTGTACCAAGTTTGTGGTTTCGAATCTTCCAATTGTGCTTTAACCCGTCAGAACATTTTCAGTTTGCGTTTGGCAGTTTTGCCTTTTTCCTTCTATAGTGTAAAATAAAAAATTCCCACAGTTTTCATGCAGACTAACGGCAGGCTGCTGCTCTCAGCTCTCAGAGGTGCGGTGTACATGTACTGGTTACTGTTGATATCACACAGTCTCTTTCTAGAGCTGCAATGTTTAGTTGATCTAGAGAAAATTAATCCGCAGCTATTTTGATAGTCAAATTATTGTCTTAGGTGTTTTGGTTTTGTTTTTTTTTTCAAAAAGAAAATACAAAATATTTGCTTTTTCCAGCTTCTCAAATTTAATGATTGAACACTTTGCTTTATCATACATGATGGTAAACTGAATCTGTTTAGCGTGTGGACTGTTGGTCGGACAAAATAAGACACCTGACACCTATCTGGCATTTTATGGACAAAGAAATTATTCGGTTAATGGAAAAAATACTCTGCAGATTAATTGATCGTGAAAATAATCGTTAGTTGTAGTGTGTTGAGTTTCTGGTTATGTTTATGGCAGGTCACACCAAGTGTGGTTATGCAAGTTGTACAGTTGACAGGTACCTCTTCCCACGCTCACGTGAGTATTGTTGGACGGTGTGTCAAGCCGAAACAGTGCGGAACATCCGAGTACAACAGTGGTTCCACAGAGCGGCCAGTGCTGACTTCCTCTCTGCTCTTGTCTTGTCCAGGTCATGGAGAATGTCACTGTGGGGAGTGTAAATGCCACGCCGGCTACATCGGCGACAACTGTAACTGCTCCACGGAGACGTCGCCCTGCGTCTCAGACGACGGACAGATGTGCAGCGGGCGGGGCAACTGTGTGTGCGGCCGCTGTCAGTGTACTGAGCCCGGGGCCTTCGGGGATACCTGTGAAAAATGCCCCACCTGCCCCGACGCCTGTGGCACTAAAAGGTAAAGTCTGCCGTGGGAACGCGCCACGCTACAATGAGCACGTCACACCGCTGATGGGGACAAGATGATTCAACAGCCAGTCAGTTTGACCTCAGGGATCCGCTTCAGTGATGAACGCAGTCAGACAGGCTGGCGGGGAAGAGGTCAAATCGTCAAACACATCCACAAGTCCAAACCCTCACATAACTCAGTCACTTCCAGACTTATCTAGGCTTGTTGTTCAGATAACTCGCATGCCATTTGTGACCCTGAGAAGTGAAACTGCCGCCCCGCCGTTTGAACTGGCATCACTCAGTGTGGTGGCTCAGGCTCTTTGAGGTTCGGGGGTTAAACGCCGTTCAGACGTCTAGTAAAGAGGACGGGCCTCCTCACATACACATGGCTCCGGTTTTCCGAGGCAGACGCAGCCTTTACAGGACGACCTCTGACCCCTTGACCAGACTTGAGCTTAGAGACGGGTCCTCACCGCCTTATCAGCAGTGTGTGCTACGATTGTCTGTCCAGTTAGATGGTCTCAAGTATGACGCACGGAGAGCGAGAGAGGGGCCAACTGATCATTTGCATTTCCTAGGAGAAGCCCTCCACCCTAGGCTTTTGTTTTAGTTATGTTTTAAAAAGACAGATTTGACTAAAGTAGGTCACAGGCTCACAGGCAAAAAGGTGTTTTGCAATTTTTGTTTGGATCCAGGAAGTTTGAGGGGTTTGGGGGTTTTTTTTGTTGTTTTTTTGACGTCGATCGTTTAATGTTCAGCATGTACCAATTCCAATTAAATATTATATCTTTTTAATATTTGTTTTTTTTCCTGTACAATCAGTACTTTTTTTTTTAGTTTTTTTTTTTTTTTTTTTTAACAATAGTTTGTAAAGTGTTGCGCAGAATTATATACACTCAGTTGTCAGTTTATTAGGTACACCTAGCTAAGCCTGACGCAGTCTGATACAACAGTCCTGTAAATGATCCTGACTCCTGACTCTGAACGTCTCCCCCTCTGGATCAGGGAGTGCATCGAGTGCCGGCTTTTCAATTCGGGGCGACTTGCGGACAACCAGACTTGCCAGCGCCTGTGCAAGGATGAAATCATCACCGTGGAGACCCTCAGTGAGTTCGCACTTTTTCCACACACACACACACACACACACACACACACACGCATGCACACAGACCAGCTGGCTGGCAGGGAGCAGTGTTCACATCTGTGGCATCTGCAGTAGATTCAGTTTTCACATTACATACCTCCTCGACTGTCACTTTTTGTTAGACCTTTCGCTGTTATTACTGCGGGGCCCTGCCAAAGTAGGGTGAGTCGCCCAGTGATTTCAGCTAATGTGACATATTTAACACCTCTGATGGGACGAAGAACATAAAAACATTCGCACTTGGGCCAAGCAGCGTGCTTATGAACTGACATTCCAACAGTGACCTTATTTTAAATATTAAACACAGGCAATGGAGGATATTTAAAAATGGCTAAATGTTTTAAGAGGTAACGTCACTGTAATCACATTAATTTCCCCTGTTTGATTAAAGCGGTTACATTAAGTACTGATCTGTAGAAAACTGTATTATTGCCGTTCAGTTATAACAGAATAATGCTTTATGTACTGAAATTAAAGTCTGTATTTGTAAAGGACAATTATTTTTGCCTTTGCTCGTTGGCCCTTATGAAAAGTCAGCATTCAACAGCCTCTGCTGTTAGTGGGAGTGGACAAACTGCTGTAAATAGTGTGCAGCATTTAATAAGAGGCTGGCTGCTGACAAGTGGGGAGACTGTACTGTGGTTTGAATCAATGTCACATAAAGATGAAATTTATCACTGTCAAAATGAAGTTGTCCGGAGCGGCTGTAGCTCAGTTGGAGCGGGGCTCAGCCATCAGTCAAAAGGCTGGTGATCCGTGGCCCCGTCTCTTGACTGTCCCTGCATCAAAGTGTCCCTGAGCAAGAGGCTGAAACCCAAATTTCTCCTGTATATATGCAGGACTTTCCCATTTACCATTATTAGGCAGAGCGCCCAAGCGTTTTTTTGAGCAGCGCGTATCTACACAGAAAGCGTTTCAGCCGTCCGTCTCACGCGCGTCTGACTGAACAGATGTGCAGCTCCGCTAACCTGCTGCTCCCGCTACACCGCTGTGCCGAGAGTTCAGTGCTGCTCCGGCGAGAGAGGATACTGAATACGAGACGACGTTTCTTCCTGGATATTACGTTTGAAAAAGTGAAGGTTTTCTTATATTTGCGGACTAGATAATAACATAATAACATAACATAATAAATGATTACATCAGATATAATTTTTTTTAATGGCGAGAGAAGCAGTGGTTCTACGGCCTTCTCACAGAGTTTTGCATCATGGGTTGTTTGTAGCGTAAATGTCACCAGGCTACCAAGTGTAATCAGTCCGTTTATAATAAGCGTTTCAGAAGAAATCAGTCCTAAAAGTGTTTACTGAGCCAGGGAGCCTCTGAAGGCTGGTTCGATGTGTTTTGCTGCCCCGGAGGAAATACATTCATGACAAGTTCACTATAGAAACAAATCTTTGCCATAATAATTTGAATTATGTCGGCAACCGAATACTAAATTTAAGTTGCTCTATTTCAGTAATCTCAATCCAGATCTAAAAATTCAAGTCGAGTCAAAAACTGGTTGTTAAAAATACGCTTGGTAAAATTCAGACGCTAAAATTTGAGATATCCAATTCGGATCTGAACATCTGGAGCACCAAGGAAAAGCAATCGAGCATGAATGGTGAGCGCAGTCACGCAGGAGAATGCGACGCCCGCCGGAAAACCAAAGGAAACCCTGACGTGTGGAAAAAGTATAAGTAAGTTGGGACGAAAGTGTGTAGCACACGGATGTAATATAAATTCCACAAGCGAACTGTCAAAGCGCTTAATGAGAAAACAGGCCGTTGTGAAACTGCTGGAATCATGATCAGGAAAACACCTCAGTGCCTGATGAACAGAAAATACCACCTTTTCGTTGACTTACACTGGAGGCCACTGCTCTCTTAAAGAATTACAAGACGAAGCACTTTGTGTCCGTACTCTGTTCCGGATAAGGACTGAGAACAAGTACCCTAAGGGTAACAAGGAAGGGGTAATGCAATGACTCGTAATCTCAATCCATCTAATGAGAGTAATGAGTATAAAGTAATGGATTACCTCTCTGTGTCACTTGCATCGGCACACAGTTGGAGCTCCTCTTTTAACCGGGCGAGCCGCAGGGCTCCATTGATGACACCGTCGCTCCGTCCCCACCACTTTGGTCCAGACTCCGATATCTCAGCGAATGTCGGCTGGATTGCCGTGAGATTTGGTACAGACTTCCATGATCCCCAGAGGATGAACCCCACTGGCTTTAATGAATCCCCCTGACCTTTCCTCTAGTGCCATCATGAGGTTGACATGTGCGGTTCGGAGCGAAATATCTCAACAAAAGCATCTGGATTTGACACGACATTTTGTCCAGACACTGGTGTTTATAAACTGTAAAAATTTCGGCGACCCCTTAACTTTCACTTAGACAACACACAAAGCTAAACCATAGCAAGGCTAAATATATCTGCTAAAGATCAGACCGTTAGCATCGTCACTGACAACGGCATGTAGCTGAGAGCAACTCTCTGCCTGAGCACAGCCTCACACAGGCGTTAGACTGGCTGCTGACTCTGTGGTTGTTTGGGGCGTCTGTGCCTCACATCTTCGCTTGTTTAAGATGTCAGACACCTCGGCGATTAGCCATGAAAGCACACCCTGTGCGCCGATGGTCATCTGTGTCCTGATGTTTATATTATTATGTGGCAGGTGTCGCAGCTCCACGGACACCTTCGCTCCACACGGCAGGAAACAACAGTCAAAAAAACCCCCCCGCTCATTTGGTTCACAGAGTTCAAAGAGTCCATTCAAGTAGAAAGGCCGGCACGGAGCTCCTCTGTCCTTACCTCTCTATAGGGAGAATCCACCCACTAAACAAACACGTGCCTGTTACAGAGCACTGCCTCTCTCCAGTGTCAGAGCTGGAGTTTGAGGTCTATCGACTGAATCCCACTGTGTTTACCAGAAGTGCTTCTATCGCTAAAGCTTCTTTTTACGTCCCTCGCAGCCTGGTGGCGAAGTGTCGGGAGATGAAGTGATTTCTGGCCTTCGTGACGCGGAGATGCTGCAGTGCTTTGCACAGAGGAGATAGTCTGAAGAGCCTGTCTGTCGTGTGTTTAGTTATAGAGACTATTATAAGAGCGTTCCATATTGGCCCAGCATGGCCCTGGCCCAGATCCGACATGTTTCATAGCATTCCCCGCTAGTTCAGCCATCTGACTGGCCTTAATAGACTCCACATGTACATTCCAGATACTTTGTGCATGAAATAGAGCAGGAGGGGCTGGCGGGGGGGGGGCAGGCAGTCTGACCTCACCCTCCCTCACGAGCTTTTGAGAGTCTTTGGGTGATGAAGACTGACTGAAAGCAAGGGCACCCAAAATATCAGCGTCTCAATCGGGGAACGGGTTTTATTATTTAGCATGACGACCAAAGTGTCCTCCGTCTCTCCCTGAGCGTGAGATTCCTCTTTCGATTTCACCTCATCTTTTCCTCCTCTCTCTCTCTCTCTGGTCATGAATCTGAAGCCAAACCTTGATGGATAATAATAATAAAACCTCCCTCACTATTCAAAAGAACCAGTTGTAAGTCGGGTCCCGCAGAATCAAGAAACAAAAATGTAGAAATGTAGCTAGTTCCTTGTCCAGTTAGAAGGATGTTTCGTACATGAACATAAAGAGCAAAGAAGCTCACGGGTGTTTAACAAAAGCAAGTCAATAAAAGTGAATCTTAGTCAACTGAACCCATTGTTTGGAGGCTGTTCTTCTTATCCAACGTGCTCTTGCCATTTGGTTTTGTTGATTATTTTTTGTAAGGTAGAACTAAGTGTTTTTCTGGGTTATGTCCTTGCATAATTCTCCATCTTTTTTTGTTTTTAGTCCTTTTTGTGGTAAAAAGCTTTATTAGGCCATCAGCTTTTCTTCTTTCTTTTTTGAAGTGATTGAAGCTCAGGGTGTT
Source organism: Xiphias gladius (assembly GCF_016859285.1). Classification (NCBI taxonomy): domain Eukaryota; kingdom Metazoa; phylum Chordata; class Actinopteri; order Istiophoriformes; family Xiphiidae; genus Xiphias; species Xiphias gladius. Next base: position 25,082,956 of record NC_053415.1, on the reverse strand, counting down.
TCTCTGTTTTTCTCTCCTGCTTTTCCCTTTCAGAAACAGACGACCCCGGTGCCGTGCTTTGTCTGTATAAGACGGACAACGATTGTGTCATGAAATTCACGTACTCTGAGCACGCCAGCGGACAGTCCATCCTCACAGCCCTTAAAGAGCCAGGTCAGTACTGTTAAACAAGAACGAATCGGCTGTTCTTTCCTTTTTTAGCCACATTGATTTGTTTTTGTTTTGTTTTTTTAGGTCAGAATTTGACACCTGCTAAGAATCAAGTTCCTTTAGATCGTGGTGTATGATGCGTGAATCCACAATGGCTGCCCACCGCAACTTTTAAAGATTATACACATTTGCTCTTAACCTGACCTCAGAATAACCCATGCTGGCTACTGTCAGAGAGCGTGGCGATTTAATAAATGCACGTCAGCCAGTCACGTCACTGATCTTACAGCTCCGAAACAGCTGTGCCAATCAGAGTGAAGCGTGAAAACAACAGCTCAACAAATGGGAAGGCTTCTCCGGGAGATCAAAATGGTGCAGAGCAGCGAGACATGAACGCACAGCACCTAATGTGTTGTTGTTGTTGTTGTCGTCGTCGTTGTTTTATTTAAACGGTCGATTAGTACGATAAGTTTTTGAGGACAAAAATAAATAAAACAATAATTCGGTGAAGCGTTTTTTTTTTTGTTTTTTTTCCAGTCTTAATTCTACTTGATCTCACATTGCAAACTGCCACGTCATATCATAAAATCTGACGCGGCATCGTTTGCGCTGTAATGCATTTCAAGAACAAAGCATGAAATGCTGGTTGAATGCAAAAAAAAAAAAAAAAAAAAGTTCGAAAGGAGGTCATGATGTAGGGGATTAATGAGGCCTGGTAATCCCACGTAACAACAGAGTACAGAGGTGTAGCAGAGCAGTCTGATGTGTGTGTGTGTGTGTGTGTGTGAGAACAGTGAACTCTGGCGTGGAATGGGCTGAAGATTTATCAAAATATCAGCAAAAACAGCTAACGAGATGTCACTTTGCCTCTGCCTGTGTCAGAGTGCGGCGGCGGGCCGGACGCCCTGACGGTGCTGCTGGCAGTGGTCGGCAGCATCCTGCTGGTGGGAGTCGTGCTGCTTGCCGCGTGGAAGATGGTCATCACCATCCATGACCGCCGGGAGTTTGCGCGCTTCCAGAGCGCACGCTCACGTGCCAGATACGAGATGGTAAGGAGGATCTCCCTCGCCGCTAAAATTTTTTGTCTCGACCCACGGCGGCTTACCGTATCTGCTAGCATCGCAATTTGTGTCACTGCCCAAAATGTCGAGTAAAAACGTGAGGCTCATAATCGAGTTCCTTCTGTTTCTCTCTCAATCTCAGGCCTCCAACCCTCTGTACAAGCAGCCTGTCTCTACACATTTTGTAGAAACAGATTTCAACATGTACGGGAAGTCCTACAACGGAGGGGTCCACTGATCCCTCAGCGCAGGGCACGGCAGGACCGGTCCAACGAACAAGATCCCCGGAGGACGGGGCCGAGGCGGATGGCCGACCCAACGCGCTCATCCCCTCTGCACGGCGCAAGACTGATGACAGAATCGAACTGAACTAGACTTTGTGCGGGGGGAGGGGAGGGAGGGAGGGGGGGGTATATTTGCGGCCTTCATGTCTTTACAGAAAAGATTCAAGCCTACCGCGGAAAAGTGACCCGACTTCTTTTTCTTCTTCTGTGTGCTTCGCTCATGGTAGTAACAGACGGTGGAGGAGCAACGGAGCCGAACTCATCGGTCTCGTTTAGAGAGAGAGAGAAAGTAGAGTTAGTGAGTTTGTCTGCAGTTACACGAGATGAACAAACTCTCCAATGAGGTCCAGACCTCCGGCCCCGTGAGAACCACCGTTCCTTCCTTGTACAGAGCAGGCAAGACGCTGACCTATATTTGTATATTTTTATAAAACAATAAAAAAAAAAACGCCCTTTTTAGTCTAAACTATGCAGCAAACAGGACCAGGACCAGGAACGAGTTGACTTTCACTCTTTTTCAGATACTTTCAGATTCACAGGATTATTAAACAGCACGTATTTCTGAAGGTGGTTATCATGACGTTGCGGTACTACTAACATTTACTAAGCAATAGACGTCTTACCTTTACTTTGCACAGAGAATATTAAGAGTCAAGTCTTGTGAAGATTTCATTTTTCCTTTACATTGTGTTTTTTGTGTGCCTGTGTGATATCGTATGCTCCGATTGCACTCCCCTTCTCTTAATCAGCATCGCAGGGTACGAACTTAACCCCCACAGCTCCTCGGCCCCGAAAGGATCCGGCTGGCGTTTCGCTCAATTGGCCTTTTTGTCATAAAATCCCAACGAAGACACCAAAACCAGCAAATGCGGTGGTCTTTCACTACTTTGAGACTGGGGCGCTGGGACCCAAGCGCCCTCGTTCCTACCGAAGACATCAATCCCTGAAAAAACGGTCAAAAGGTGCAAAGTTTCATTCTAATAAAACAGGTGGGCGCTGCAGTTTTTTGGAAACATGACTTAAATGGGAGGAAACGCTGAGTTTGCCGGGGACTATTTTCAGCGGCGGATGAATAAACATTTGGAGCGCCAGTGAGTATGTGCAGTAAAGAAAAGCCTTATCAATTCATAATTGAATTGTCAATCGACAGAACATTGTTCTGCAACTATTCTGATAATGGATGGAACGTTAAGCATTTTTTTCCCCTGAAAACCACTAAATATTTTCTGATAATTCCAGCTTCAGGGATCCGTGTCAGGATCTGCTGCTTTTCCCTCTTTAACACCACTGTAAATAGAATATGTTTCGTATGTTTGGGTTTTTTCTACTGTTGGTTGGACAAAGAAAAAATAAAAAAAAACAGCTTTTTTTTTTTTTTTTTAACTATTCACTATTCAGACATTTTGTAGACCGAGCAACCAACTGAGAAAATCCTCATCAGACTGATCGGTGATGACACCACACGCACCGTCCTCCTGTGAGCCTGTGGCGCGTTCGTCCCGGTGAAGGAACCCGGTGCGACGGTGCGTTTCTTGGTTTTGTTTATTGGGTTTTAACACCGAGGAATAAGATACGCCAGGCTTCGGATACACACCCACAACATCCTCATAGTTCGTTGCTGGTTTTTGGTCTTTTCGTTGAATTTATAATATGACAGTAAGAAAAATATTTTTTTAAGAACAAAAAAACTGGCCAACCTCTGGACCTTCTAACAGCAGCTCACAATCGGAGGTAACCTCACATGTTAAATGCTGGATAGCCAGCGCTGCTGTAACTGCCTTACGGCGTTCTCATGAGATAAAGTGGAGATGTTACGCCCATGAGAAGATCCCCTCTGAGGCTAGAGAGGCGAGGTTTGCGACTGGCGGGGCGCCGCCTCGGCCCCCGGACTGGCGGGATGAAGCCTGGGCGGGGAAAGCGAACCAGGCCTCCCTCGTGGACTGGCGCCCTGGAGCGAGGCCCCCTTAACCAGGGCGGGTCGGACTGGGTGGGGGGGGGGGACTTGGAGTTAGTGTGTGTAAGAGTGTGTTTGAGAGGTTAAAGAGTCATGTCAGTAATACTGCCTGGGGACGTGTGTACACGCGGTGCCGGATGAAAATGTTTTCAGTGGTGGAGTTTGGACTTGGCTCGGCTGCGGGAGTTTACCGGGACCCAAACATGAATCCTCAGCGCAGCACCCTTCCTGTACAGTCCCGAACACTTTCCCACGGACCAGGGGTCCAGCAAAGGGCTCGCACCACCACCTGTCTATGTAATAACGCACACGGAGCAGGAACAATAAATCCGCTTGTGTCAAAAGTCGGCGAGTCTGTCGTGCTTTGCTCAGTCGCTCGTTGCAGCCTGAGGCTGCGTCGGGAGGAGTGGCGCGTGTCCGAGGTCTGATTTCCAAACCTCACACGCGCACACCTCTCGTGCTCATACAGTGCGGTGCGCGCACACGGCGCGCTGTGCTCGAACATCTGTTTTTCACGCACCTCCGCACTTTGAAGTGGGGCTCACAGAGTCGGGAGGGCAGGCCCCGGGGGGGGGGCCGTACCTTCGTAACTAGATTTCTGAGTCGACAGTATTTACGAATCTGTGAATTCGCGTACACACACGTCTTCGGGTGCGCGCACGGGTGCGAGTGGTGAACGTGCTGGCACCAAGGTGTGACTGAGCAGAATCGTCGGCGCGAGTGCGAATTTGCAAGTGCGCACTGGTCTGAGAGAGATTCTTCTGTACGTGTCAATACGGATTGAAATGCGGTTTCACAACTTTCCATGAATAAATAACATTACTTCAGTGAAGGCAACATTGTGTGTGTGTGTGTGTATAAAAAATACGTCCTTTTTACATCTTAGTGGGTTGATGAGGACGTTCTACCATCTTGGGTTTTTCAAAACCGGTTCACACGGTGTGAAAATCAGCTGAAACCGGAGCCTCTGTGGGACCCTCTCGTTGTTCCCTTGTACCAACGGCTCTGGCGTGTGAAAGCGGCCCCAGACACCCCTGCCAGGTTCGGTGCGGAGACCGCGTCGACGGACGAACACGAGCCCCTCAAAACGCTGACGCCGGTGACCGGGAGCAGCACGTCAGTGTCCTGACGAGCCGTCGCTGACTCACCTGACACGCAGCTCAAGGGCTAGAGGGTAAACGCTTGTCTCTGCTGAGTAACATTGGTCATGTTTCCAGGAAACCAGACTCTTCAACATGAGTAGATTTTCTACAAACATACTTGACGGTATATTTATACTTTGTACAGTCAGGTCCCTTTTTTTTAGGAGACACTTCCAGGCTTTACTCTTCAGCTTTTTCAGGAATTCTCTAAAGTTTCTGCCTTTTCGCAGAGATTTTCGTGAGGAATTTCTTGATGCTCAAACCTGCTGTTGAACTGCGTCTGGCAAACGACGGTCGGTCATTTATCGGCAGATGTTCTGCATGGTTCAACTAAGAGGGACTGTTTTATCTGGTCATTTACATTCGTGCAAAAACAGATGTGATTGGTTCCGCTGTGATTCCAAGGTCCCATGAGTTCAAAGCAGAGCCAGTTTTTTCCGTGAGTGACCACTTGTCTCAACCCAAACCAGCAGCCTTTCCTGAACCGAACCAAGTAGTTCTTGTGCCTTAACCTGAGCATTAGTAGTATTGTTTTGTAACCATGACTGTGAAGGAGCTTTTCCCTCTTCAGGTCTTTAGGTCGGCAGCATGAGGCAGCGCGTCCACGGGTCCCTCACGGGTCACTCACGGGTCATCGCCGAAAGCAAAGCGCGTTGCCTCTCCGCGGTTGTCTGACAGAGCTCAGCTATCCCGGTCTCCACTGTCCAAGGTCACGGTCCGGATCCTACCGGCGTAGGAGAGGATGTGATTGTAGTTGAGTCGGTACCGTGACCTTGTTACAATAACTTCTGTGTTTGGGAGTTTTCATTTGTCACGTTTCGGGGACGTACATCTTTTCAAAGGGTCGTTTTTGAGGGGACTCGACTTCCTTTTGGGGAGAAAAAGCAAGTGACCGTAATGTAAGTCGTTCAATTTTAGAGAAGAGACGTGATTTAAGGTTAAGTAGAGGCAAGTAGTGGTTGTTGTTACTGGACAGGGTCAGTCTGCAGGACACAAATGTGCTGTGTGTCGATGTCCTCTGAAGTGCTGGAAACACGACTGCGTGTGTGTGTGTGTGTGTGTGTGTGTGTGTCTGCTCGCTGGCTTCTTCCTGTGCATGCTGCTCTATAATGGATCGTACTTCCTCCTCCGTCTCTTCTCACACGTCATCCATCTAACAAAGGCTTTCCCGCCGGAGAAGCTTTTTCCTACTTTTGAATACTTTCATATTTAACTCCCTTTACTTGACCTCTTCCCTGTTCTAAGAAAAACTTTCCCTCTACCATCCTTCCACTTTATTTTCTTCAACGGAGCGTCTTTCTGCCGACCTCGTATTTTTAGCATCACTTCTTTTTTTCTGTTCTTTTTTTTTTTCCCTGAGGAATTGAAAATGCGAGAAAAGCAAACTCAAGAACTGGCGGTCATCACCGACTGGAATCGAGGTACGGATCTGATGAATGATGACGCACTCGGACCTCTCAAATCTCCGACCCGCTATCGTCAGTGATATCCCTCTGGAGTTTGCTAACATTGGTTCAGCCAGTGGACGTACCAGACCAAGTGCGGCCGCAGGGTGTATCTAACTGGAAAAGCGGCGTTGTTTTAATGCTCAGGAGTTCCAACTTTTCATTTGAATTCATTTCAGGTGCCGGTACGTTAATGAAGACATGGTTATGAATATTCTGTTCCATTTCTGCCAATGGATCCCCCTAAATCCTACACACTGGTCCTTTAAGTAAAAATAGAAATATCACAGTGGCAAAATGCTCCTTTACAATTCAAAGTCCATCTTAATAATTTGACTACTGTGTAACAGTACTATACTACATAGTAATTTAATACTATAACATCAAAATGTAGTATTAAAGTTGAACGTATTGTGGAGAATGATCTGTGTGAGTGTAATGAAAATAAAAACTAAATATAATGAAATTTGGAAGAAAAAAAAAAAATCTCCCAACTTCGGGAGCTTTAATTCTCAGCGCTCTCGTGGCGTCGGCGTCAGGCCGCAGCGGGCAGATGTTTTCAGAGAAACAGCTGTAAAAAGCCTCGGCCCCACCACCTGCTCAGCACGTAACAGCAGACAGACACAGTCAGGGAGCAGCTGGTGGACACGGCGGACTATTCAGCAGCTGTAGAGCCAGATGTTTCCCTCAGGAGCCGGTGGAGACCAAAAACCAGATTTAAAAAGAAGCCAGAGTTCAGGCCTACTCCCACTAATCCGTGAATCCAACAATTATGAAATGCACGTTATTGACGGAGTCCACAGCCGATATCCATCTGTGTCTTCACCAATGAAGTGTTAGTCGCGGAGCAAGCACAGAGTGTGTGTTTCACTCCTCATGGGGAGGAGGAGAAGGAAGCTGCAGCTTTTGTGATGTAACTTGCTCTGCGTGAACTGTGGTTGGGTTCCCATGTCTGGATACCGGGAGGGATCACGAAGCAGGAGGTTTTCACGTCAGCCCCCGCGAGTGCGTGTCTCCGCCAGTGCTCCCTCCGCCGGCGTCCGCAACCTTCCACGAAAGTTGCAATGTTCTGACCTCTGACCTCCCGCCGTCGAGGCCCGTTGTTATCAGTCCGATCTGAGTTAGGTGTGAAGTACGCGTGCCGTTGGACAGAAACGCTGCCATAGCCGCGGTATTTTTCCTTCGGTCTGATGGCATACTTTTATCTTAGCCTTGGAGAAACCTCGTCACCTAAAATCTGATCTCTGAAGTGAACGAAAGACAAAGGCAACACCAGGGCATCCACAACGTGGCATCTGCTGTCGATGCTGCTCCTGGTCTTCGATAATTCCCCGACTGTGCTCAGGTCCAGACCCTGCTCGGAGGGGCATCAACCATCACTTCCATCCCCTGATGCATTTCTTGACGTAAACTGATGTGTGGCCTCGCGGCTGAGCAGGCAGTTTGTCACAGTCCACTTTGGACGCTGTGACATTGCTCCCCCCTGCAGGCCTACTGGGGTATCGCCTTTTTGATTGACCCGTGCGGACGCGTATTTCCAAAATCGGTTGACCTTTTTCGTCACGCTTACAGTGTCACTTTGTTGGGGCGACGTATCAGGTACCAATAAAATAGTTACTGTAGGTACGTGGAAGAAGACAAGACCGTGAGGAACAATCGGGCGCTTTAGAGGAAAGGAGAAAAATACATAAATAAATTACTCCATTTGTGTAAACACTGGGTACCTACTGGGGAACGGCACTGGGAAAAACAAGTGAACCTTGGGGAAAAATTGTGGGAACATGCGGAGGGAAAAGGGGAGAACAGTTGATATTACAGTCCAGTCATTATTCTTACCATGCAATTAAAGAAATTATATTGATATTTATTAGATTTACATTAAAAGATTGATCCACCCATATCTATGTGTTATGGTAGTTTATTACAGGGTTTCCTCCCCAGGTGACAGTCGCAGCCTTCCATAGCCGAGCATTAGAGAAAGGTACGTTTGTTTTCTACTCCAGCTGACTGTTACGAGCCGCCGCAGCGCGGGACCAACCTGCCTGCTGGGATCAAATTTCTCAAAAATGTATTCGTGTCTCTCGACTTGTCCTTATTCCAAATCATACAGTGAAATTTAAAAGAAAACACGATAATAAATCCCGGGACTATCTAAGCCCTGCTCTTTTATATTGTCCAGTATTTTCTCCTAAACACCACAGTTTGTTTGTCAGTGAGTGAAACCACAACGTGTATTTGACATCACACAGTAAGAAGGAGGTTTGTGGGCCGTAATGTGCAGCTGTTCTGCCTTTTTTTACTCTTTAATTACACGACGAGAACAAGGCTTTGAACACCTTATTTCCCAAACGTTTGTTTCCCAGTACTCACCCAGTATTTACCATAAATATTTGAGAGCACCGTTTATTTCTCCTTTCCACTAAAGTGACAAACTGTTACTCCCTCGTTCTTTACGGCCTTGTATTCATTATACCTAAGTTGAAGCACCAGCAGGAACCAGTAAGTGCTCTATTGGTACCTTGGCACCAGTCGGCACCTATTCATACAGTGAAATTACCATGTAAATCGTGGGCTCTATCGTAAAGTGTTGCCGATCTTGTTTTTTTCATGGTTTGGGGCTGGACCCCTTAGTTCCAGGGCGGAGAACTCGTAACGCTACGCCGTTCAGTGATTAAACTTTGTTGCAACAGTTTGGCATAAGGCTCCTTCCTGTTTTAATGTGCACAAAGCCACCTCCGTGACGCCATGGCTTCGCTGGTTTAGTGTGGAGGAAGATGACGGGGCCCGCACGGCCCCTGACCTCAACCCCATCCAGCACCTTTGGGATGAACTGGGACGCTGACTTCCGAGCCAGGCCTCATCAGCCAGCGTCAGCGCTGGACCTGACTAATGCTCTTGTGTCTGAATGGGAGCGAGTCCCTGCAGCCCCGTTCGCGGATGGCGTGGAAAGGCATCGGAGAAGAGCGGAGGCTGTTATAGCAGCAGATTAAGACAGTTATGAAGTGAGAGGTTCACCAATCACACATGGGTGTAATATCAAGGTGTCCATATACTTTAGGCTATGTGGTTCACTGCTACATGCTTATCTGTTGCTCCTAGGAAGCCCGACTGCTCCACGGTATCCTGCCTTCTGCTGCCACCTAGTGCATGGAAAGAAGTGTCGGTGAAGTCACTTGGACGCTCTCATGGGAAACGAGGAACTGCTGTAAGATACTGAAATGTGTGGACGAGGACACGTTCGGCTTGTTAATTATTACATCAGGTGCCTGGAAGCTGCCGGTGGGGGCCCGCCAGGAAGAGGAGAGTCCCTCATGTCACAATGCACAGGATTATCCCTTTAACTCTGGCAAGGTTAACAGGCGCAGGAACAAGGGCTGCAGCTCTCGCAGAAACAATCTCTGAGTATGTGAAAAGCAGAAAACGTTTAGGTGTAATCTCTGACCACCGGGAGGCGCCAGCACTTTTAAAAAGTGAAAAACTGCTGCTGCTGCACTGAGAGGTTCTGGTGGAGGAGGTCGTTTTAATAGTGGCGGTGGGTGACGAGTTCCTGACGGGATCCAGACCTGCTGCAGCTGGACGTCACCTGTATCCACTGTACAAATGTAAAGGACAGTTGTGAGCTACGTGCACGTGTGCTTTACCTGGGTAATCACATTTTCTGCTACTCACTACTTCCGCTCCTCTACATGTCTTTGACAGCTATAGTTACTAGTTACTTTGCTCACGCACAGTATTAATTAGATATATGATCAACAAATAAATCATTGTTTGATATTAGAGCTTATCCTGTTACCAGATTACCCCCCCTCCCACACACACACACACACACATTGGTGTGCACAAGCCTGAAAATAATGTGCCTAAAATGAAAGAGGTTACTGTTTTCTTCAACCCTTGATTTCAGTCATAACCCTGTTCTCCTTTGAAAGGTACATTTTACAACCAAAAAGTCAGAACGAGTGTAAGAGATTCTGAACCCGGGTTACAGAGGCACAAACATGTTAGAAATGTTACCTCTTTTTTTTTTTTTTTGACTTGCCTATTTTTTTTTTTTTTGGCATGAAAAAAGGGAAAATAAGGTCTGTAGTAGGTCCCTTCTTGTGTGGAAAAAAAGTTGAACCGCCTGAACCAGCTCTGATACAACAGCTGTTGCAGGGATCTGGGGATCCGCAGGCTTGGAACTCTCAAACACTGTTTACTTTTTCAAGGTTTGGTAAAGACCAAAGAGTCCAGTACAAACCAAAGCGTCTCACAGGTGGCAGGTTAAGCTGCCCAGAAGTATATAAAGTGGTCAAAATTAGTGCCACCTTTACCATCTGCATCATTACAGTGACCTACACATTAATGCATCAGTAAACTTAATCTAATATTATAATATTTGTTATTCTGAAATGGGCCGATCTGCATAATGAGCAATTTTCCTTTTGGTATCCAACTAACTTTTCTATTCCAGTGGTGTCATTTCATTTTGCAGGAGGGATCTCCAACAAAAAAAAAAAAAAAAAAATGGAAGCGGGTGTGTGTGTGTGTGTGTGTGTGAGACCGAGTGTGAGTCATAGACCACCAGAGTGACGAACACTAGCTCCAGCTCCAGTTTGACACACGCGTGTGCCAGGATATTAAAGTCAGCACAGCCCGTAAGAATTAAAGACAACCCGAAACAAAGACTCTATTATCCTCCGCATCTCCCTCTACATCCATTCATCCAGTCCGTCCTCTCTCCATCTCGGTCTGCTGTATTTGACATCCATGTGGAGGTGGTTCACCGTAATGGTCAGCGTCATAGAGAGAGAGAGAGAGAGAGAGAGAGTCTGAACAGTAAAACAAGCATCGTTTTGGGGTAGTAATTAGCGACCACATGCTTACCCCCAAACGCTCCGGAACATACTGCAGAATTTCCTGGTACTGCTGAAAATTTCCAAATAGTTCAAGAACAATGGGACTTTCACAGCCAAACTAAACTAAAACCACCCAAACCTTAATACTCTATCATATGATTTATAATGGGATTTAGATAAACAGAGCATTGAAGAGAATAACTTTTTTTTTTTTTTTTCTTGCTGGCAACGAAAACCAAGCTGTAAACACAACACTGACACATAATCATCTTTATGTTGCTATTCCAAAGCTGCCTACGAACACATATAGGAGACAACATGATCATCCATTTGGAGTTTTGTTTCTGGCCACGTGGTGAATGTAAGTCCAGTATTCCCTCTCTTTTAGCTCTGTTTTTGAGGGAAACATCTGGCTCTTTGGCTGCTAAATGCTACCCTATATGTACAGCAGCAGCCAGGTGCAGGTCGCGCACTGAAAACAGCCGCCTGCTGATAAACAATGAGTTGTAAAATATGGGTTAGAACCGCTTTAAACCTGCACCATAAAGACCATTTTCATATGAGTAATGGATCAAATGACTAATGTGACCTGTGTTCCCCCTCGGCTCTACAGCACGTTTTAGCATCTCTCAGCTCATTGTTTTTGGTTTAACAGCCCACAACTTATTCACACTCACTGCTCTTATCATCTGCGTTTCCAGCAGCACCAGGCAGCTGTTTTTTTTTTTTTTTTGTTCAGGAACAAACCTCTGATAAACCCCCTGTGTCCAGCACTCAACAACTGGAAACCAGCTGGTGAGCGTACTGGAGCATTTAGCAGCTAAAGGGCCAGATATTTCTCTCAGGAGTCGACCAAAACAGAGCTAAAAAGGCAGAGAATACTAAGACTTCAATACTCCTGGTACGTAAATGCTAATCTTGTGCCATGTCTGCTAGATGGATAAGTAGGCAACTGTTTGGAGATTAAATCATATGTTCAGTTTGTTTGATTAATGCTGATTTAGTTAAACTTAATTAAAATTAGATAAGGTAAAACTGAGTGAGTACAATATTCACAGATTTAAGAGATATTTATTTCATTAGTAATCAACCTTTTTTATTTTATAATTATTATTTATATTTTAGAACATCGTATTCTGCGGTTGCCTCGACAGACACCAAGAGGAGAGTTTTTTTTTTACATCTGTTTTATATATATATAACACATATATAAAACAGATGTAATATATTAATATTGTTATGCTATACACGTGAAAAAAACAGCATATGTTAAATTTGCTGAAACCACAAAACAGATGTAAAAACCAAACCGCAGCGACCTCACGCTTGCTAGTTAAGGCTAGCTGGTAAAAGCTAATCCCCCCCCACACACACACACACACCTGTTTCCTGTAATGAAAATCACATTTGATGCTCCAATATCTTGGTAACTGAGCTTATTGTACGGAATAAATAAGGACGTAGTTAAATCTGGTGATACTAGAGAAAAAAGTACTGGCTAAACTTGTTCCGCTAAAAGCTAACTAGCGTAGAAACTGATGTCCCAGCCTCTGAACCTAGAGGACGTCATATGATTTGATGTGGTTACGCTACCTTTAAATCACATATTTAAATGATTAAATAATAAATTAATTTGTTGGACTGGTTTATCAGTGCAGATGGACAATAAGCTGAAAACACGTCGTTTGTATTTACTGTCTTTATGTATTCATCAGTTACACAGCTTGACCGGTTGCCTTCAAACTTCAGGCCCTTTTTTTTTTCAGATTCACTCTTCCCGTGGTTACTGCGCTCGGCTTTTGCACGGCGGACTTGTGATTTCTCTCACGCGTTTCCGATTGCTCTCTTCGAGGATGAGGCAAAGGAAGGCGAAGGAAGGCAGAGCCTTTTTCGACTAGAAAACCTTCCCCAGCATCGTCAATGAGAGACTGTACACACAGTGACGTCGGCTACGAATGATTTCACGGCATCGGTCTTCTTCTCGGCCGCTAGACACGGCAAACCTCCCCCATTACTGCTCTGTTTAAAAGTCAAGGAAAGAGTGTAAAGACTGTACATTTAAACCGCATGCAAAGACAGAAGTTACATCAGTTTCATATCCATAGTAAATTCAAGGAATGTCCCCGGTACAGTATGAGCTCGGTCAACGTTGTGCTGTCTTTCCTCCAATTACAGACACGATGTCGGCAGTATAAATAATTTCGTACACTTTCATTGTTATTCAATCATCATATAAACGACTCACTCCTCCTCCTCCTCGCGGGACACATGGAAATGATGATGAATCAGCAATTAAAATGCAGTTGTAATATACAGTGTGTCACAATTACCTCGACTGAGGCAGACCTTGTTTCTGTGGGTTTTGAATGGGAGAGGGGCTCTGGGAATTCGGAAAGCACAAATCGTTTCCTCCCAGATCTGGAACCAATCAGCTGCGTGTGTGTGTCTGTGTGTGTGTGTTTGCGTGCGTGTGTGTGTGTGTGTGTGTGTGTGTGTGTGTGTGTGTGTGTGTGTGTGTGTGTGTGTGTGTGTGTGTGTGTGTGTGTGTGTGTGTTTGTTTGCGTGCGTGCCTGTGTATGTCTGTGTCTGTGTGTCTGCGTGTTTGCGCTCTCAAGTAAACCTGGGATTGACTTGGACATATTTTGTTGCAAACTGAGGCATCACACAGTGCATACAAAGGCGGTTTTCCTAAAGCTGTATTTGAGAATAAACTACCTTATTCAACGAGAAATGCATTTTCTAATTGTTTGACACAAAATATACTGATAACCGTGATACCCACAGATCATGCAAACCCATTTCGTAAGACATCTTATAACACCGTACTTTAAATCCACCCACTCAGCATTTATAAGCCGTATATAAACGTGCAATAAATGGTTTATAACGCACTATAATGTAGTTGCAAGCAGACGTAAGTGTCTATAAATGTATTTGTTAACAATTAAAACTCCTCCTGTGAAACACCCATAAGTGGAGGCTGCTGTAAGAAAAGATAATGAACGAAGTTGTAAAAATGTCTTCTTAAGGAGTTAAAACTACATGAGCAACGCAATCATCGCCTGCAGCTATTCATAACACCGTATCTGTCGCTGTCTTGTAACGTTACTGAAATAATAATGAAGTTCCACAATATCAGCATGTCTGGATCCCTGATAGTTGCCGTTTCCTCATTTTGGTACCAGGATGACAAGTTTATTGCAACACGACCAGAACTTGATGATTTATGATACAAGTTACTTATTTCTTTAAAAAGGAAAAAACACAGGGGCCACCAAAGGGCCACACAGCCGCCATGCACCTCTTTGGTTTCATCATTTCTTTCATGCACTTTAAACCTACATTAATTCTTTTATTTGTCACTAAGGGGTAATGCAACAAGTTGTAAACGCAACACTGACATACCATTACCCTAAAAAGTTTATTAGCGAACTTGTTAGCGAACAGCAGACACGGAGCAACATTCATTTAAAGTTACGCTCGTGTCCACCTGATGAATGTAAGTCCAGATTCACTCCCTTTTATCTCCGTTTTGGTCTCAACCAACTCCACTGCAGCATGTTCAGCAGCTGCTGTCGCTTTGGCTCTGGGCTGCTTGGTGCCGGACAGGTAGCATGCAGCGGGTTCGTCAGAGCTTTTGGAAATGGGGTCGAGGAGAACGGTGAGGCTGAGCCGAAGCAGTGGGGGTTGCGGACCATGAAACCAAAACAGTGGGCCGAAAGCTGCTGAAATGGTCTGAGGAGGACTTCAGGATTGGGTGATTCTCTGAGGGGCTCACAATCGCAAGCGACTCATTCTACATAATATGTAGTGATTTTATCCACTGTTAATTTAAAAAAATATCTATTACAGCAGCTTCAAGTATCTAAGTAATATTATCCATTGTTTTTTTTTTTTTAATTTTTGTTGTTTTATTTTCCCTTTATATAAAAAGGAAAACATTTAGAGGAAATACTTTGTAACCAGGTTAATGTATTTTGTAACTTTGCGCATTTATACATTGCTATATTGCTAATTGTTACATTTGAAAAGTTAATGGTTGGACTTAAGTGAGAAAAAAAAAAAAAGTCCAAATCCTCTTCAAATACTCAACAGATGCCCCCCTTCAGATTCCAAAGAGGCCTGGAACAGCCATGAGGATGCCGATAGGAAACTTACCTTATCTGTTTCCAAACTGCTGAGGAAACACAGTCCCGGTTTTCAACTCAGAATGTGTCATTGGTGGTGTATCCCATTACTGACGCTGCGGGAAATACCTAACATTTGGAGAAACCTAACACATGGTGCCGTGATTCATTCCTTTTACTCCGCAACACTGGTCCCCTTATGGTTTGAGTTGTTGAGCAACTATGCTGAAAGGCCTCTGCAGGGGGGCTGAGCAGAGGTACTCTAATCTTCAATCTTTCCCCCTGTTAAAACCCATAATTGGCACAGCACAGGAAACGACCCTGCGTTTAAAACCTTGCATTTATTGAGCTGCAGTAGTCAATATTATCATATTACCAGGACTATATACTGTACAATGCGAAAGATTTAATTCACAGTAAATCCCCGCCGTCACACACACACACACACACACAGAAAATTATCCCCCAACTATGCAGCTCTAAGGAGTATTTCCGCCTCTTTTAGCTCATCGCTTTGGTTTCACGGCACAGTTAAACTTTTCGGTTCACTGTCACTGCTCTCAACAACCCCGTTCTCAACAGCACCGGGGCAGCTAAACAAGCAAACCTTGACTTCAGGGGAAAGTACGCTCCGTGAGAACCGCATGTCAGATGGGCAGGGGGCTTTGGAAACAACCTCCGCACACACCTTTCAGACGTCAGATTGGCGGAGTCCGTGTCCGGCCGTTTCTGTAACCTTCAGAAACGGACAATCAGCCATTCCCACCCGGAGAATTTAGCCAAGGACTGCGTCTCCCCCACTGGTGCTCTGTTTTTCGTCACACGGCTCTTTGTGGCACTTTTCACGCGAACACCCGCGCACAAAGAATTAGCTCCTGGAGATACCACCAGAGACTGTGCGCCGTTATCCCCGAGCTTTTCACTCCGCCATGCAGAGTGGCCGTTCGGAACAGCACGTCACAGGACCTAATTCTGATGGATAACCCTGACCCGCTTTCCACGGTCCACCCAGCATTAAATGACGGACAGGAAAAGTTACAAACTAACGCTTAGCCGCTGGGGAAAGACAAAATCCAGCAACTGAAAGGCTCCTCGGCCGTGGGTGGAGACCAGACCAGAGCGAAGGAGAGGTGGAGATATGGGGCATACATTCATCGGCGCCGTGCAATGCTCCTCGTGTCTTTAGAGCAACTTGCAGGGGCCGAGGTACCCTGGGTCTTGGATGCTGGATCCTACACTTCCCTTAATGCAACTTCAGTGTCTTTCTTTTAGACCCTACCCGGCCTTTTAACCGCTTATGTCTTTCAGACTCCAAGCCTGAATTTGTGTCGCAGACAGTTAAAAATCCGTAGCCTCCAAGTCTAAGGTGAGACAATCCTGATGGGTTACTTTTTTCACCCTATGGAAAGCTCTCTACGGCAGACATTATAGAACTGTTTCCATAGGATGAACAGTACTTTCCAATGATGGATCAACTGATTTTGATGTGCGAACTCAGTGGCGTGACCCTTTTAAAGGTTCCTTTTTGCAAGTGTTTGCCGTTGCTAAATAAGGGGCCAGCTCTGGCCATTTCGGTGCCCTGGGCGGGATTAGGGTCTTTCTTCTTTTCCTCCCCCATTAATCATCTCACGACCCCTCAGGTTTATGTGTTGTCCCTGTGTCATAAACCTGTGTATCAAGTAGTGGAAACTAGCTCAACCTCGGTAACATGCTGGTTACACACTGATGCTTCACTGTATTAATCATCTAATTACGTCTCATATAATAATAGATCAGTCCAAGGACCCCAAGCCGGTACTTTTGCTTTAATGCTTATGCACTTTTACCTAAGTAGGATTTTTCATGCAGGACTTTTACTGGCAATGGGGTATTTTTAATTTGCTGTTTTGTACTTTTACTTAGGTAAGGGATCCGAATACGTCTCGCCATCCAGATTCATGCCCCTCAATCTGTATCTGAGTCCAGCAGCTATCGTAGCGTCGTTATCCAGCATTAGCTTTAATGCTACTCAGCTAGCTGGCGACTACAAATGAAACACCTACACTCAAAATGGCATTTTAGTGTTAACATATGACGACATACCTCTACATTGGGCTTTCTTGTCCTACCGCTCTTCTCTTTGTTTTCTGCCGCGCACCTGAAGGTATTTAGGACCTTTTTGAGCTAATAAAAACTGAAGCTTCACTCCGGCTGACACAATCTAGCGCTTGCCATCAGTCGGTCGGTGTTACGTCCCGGACTCAGGCAGAGCGGTGCACAGTTGCGCCTCATACAGTACCCATCATCCTCTGCTCTGAGTGCACACTGCGCGACATTCTGCGCCCTCGGCAACCGCCTGTGTCGCCGGTGCCACGGGCGCCGCCCTGGCTACTTAGCAGACGTTAGCATTGACAGCTGTTTACTGACCAGTTTAGGAGAAACGTTTGACGTCCAGCATCAAACTTCAGTCCTTTACTCTCCAGCGGCGGAAAGCATCGACTGTGTTAACCTTTGTTGTGCTTCGTTTTCCATCACTCCTTCCCCTCTGCTGAAGTTAGCACGCTAGCCAGCTAGCCCCGTCCCGTCGCGCGATACAGCTTTGTGAGCGTGCGTCACTGTAGCGCCCAGTCCGCCCCCTCAGTCCAGCACGAGAGGATGAACCAGAGGGCGCATTCTTCTTGTCAACGCAGCGATGGCTGAGGTAAACCGCTGTCAATGCTAGTGTGGGCTATGTAGCGATAGCAAAAACCGACACATAGCACCTTTAAGTCTGCATTGCAGTAAGTCAGGGCGTAGTGTCTTTTTGCCTGCCCCCTAGTGGCTGATACTTTTTTATTTCACAGCGTTTATCCGATAACTTTAGTTACCAGTTACTTGGCAGACTTCGGATTAATAATACAAAACATAATCAAAAAATAAATCATGATGAGACATTATAGATTAAGAGTCTCGGCAGTAGGTGAAATGATTGAAACTAGACCCACCTTTTCCCCTGTAGCACTGTTCTTTCCTGCGAGTAACCCAAACCAAATTTCTACCAACCGTGTTGAAATGGCAGTAAAGGGTATTGAACGTTTATTAAAGTGATTTAACATCAAGGCGTCAATCATTTACGCTAATTCTTTAATGCTGGCGTGAATGAGTGTATTTTCTAACCTTTTACTTGTCAGGGCAAACGATCTGAGTACTTGAGCGCGCCCAACGTGCACAGAACTCAGATGCGTGGCCGGTAGCTGTAGCACTTGAGCGCGATCCACTCGGTAACTGCCCACCTCTCTGGGGAGGCAGCAGCCGCGGTTATTCCGCGTATAAAGCCAGGGGCGGCAGCGGCAGAGGGGCAGAGGAGGGATCTCCTGGAAACATCTGGAGAGAGCAGCTGCGCACACCGAGGGCTGCAGGATGCGCGTCTTCGCTCTGCTCTGGACACTCGGGTTCCTGCTGAAGGAGGCCCAGGCGTGGGGCTTCAAGAACGGAATTTTTCACAATTCCATATGGCTGGGTAAATACCTCGTGTTTTGTTTTTTGGGTTTTTGTTTGTTTTTCTTCTCCCCCGCCGCGGTGGTCGGTGTAGATGGCGCCGGGCGATCAGCTTTCCCTCCGCCAGAAAAAAAAAAAAACCCAGTCGCCGTCCGACCGACGTCCGAGGTCGTCGCATCCAACTTTCCCTCCGCCGAAGTCCAAAAAAAACCCAGTCGGGTCGCGACGTCCGGGGGGGGTCGCGCGTTACGGTCGGAAAAACCCAGTCGGGTCGCGACGTCCGAGGGGCGGTCGCGTTAACACGGTCGGCGTCGCTGAACGGGACGTTGCCGCTCGGCGAAGTCCGTCGAGTTTGCTCGGGCGTTATTAACGTTTGAACGTTGCTCTGAGTTTTAGGCTCCAATCAGCTGCCTTCGGCCTCTGGGTCAGAGAACTTGCCTTCACAATAAAAGGCGTATCGTGAGGAAAAACGAGGTCCGGCTGGACGCACCGGTCCAGCCGGACCTGGCCGGGTCCTGAACGAGGCCAGTAAAGGCGGGGACGTGACTTGGTCTCGGGGTTTGTTTGTTTGTTTGTTTGTTTGTTTTCCTCCCAAAATGCACACGGGTCGGAGGACACGAGGACGGATGGGTTCGGCTTACTTCAAAGGACGAGACCAGAGCACGGAGTTCCGTGTCATTTATACTGGGGAAAAAAAATCAAACGAGCTGCACGCACGCACACACACACACACACACACACACACACACACACACACACACACACACACACACACCCCTGACTCTCATTCCGTGAACCCCGTTCTTTACACTTTCATGAGGTGCGGGTGGAAGTCTGCTGTAGCCACGGGACAGTGTTTCATGTCCCTAATGAGTTCACCTCACCTGGATCACACGCACAGCATTTGCTACTACTACTATTATTATTATTATTATTATTATTACTATTGTTTCATGCAACTCTCGTCCTCTGTCACATGCGTGCCCGGGTATTGGCAGACTTTGAGTTGCACTCGCTCCTTTTCCAGTCTGTCGCCTGGTGCGAGGAGCAAACCAGGTCACGTCCCACTGAGGTCAGAGACCCGGGACGGCGGCGTGAAAAAGGTTTCAGGTGGGGCAGACAGATAAAACAACACACACACACACACACACAGAGAACTAAACAGGTAACAGTGCGACGAAGGCTGAGACGTGCTACTGAAACAGCGGACGACCACGGAACAGTGAGTCCCGTAGCGCGTCAGTTTAATTAGTGGTTAATCGGAAACAACTGAAGAGGTTAAACGGATCAACATATCAACTTGAGGCTAATTTCCCAGTGCTCTCTGCCTAGTTTTGCAGTCATGCATGTGTAAAGCCAAAACAGGATCAGCAGAGGACTCCCCGCCGAGGAGGCCAGGGAGCAAGTGACCACATTGTTGGTGAGCTTCCAAAGTGAAGGGGGTGGGGGTGGGGTGGGGGGGTGTCACAGTTCGTCTCTGCCTTCCCCGTTTTATGCTTGGCTCAGTTTGACCTCCGGGCTTCTGGCTAAGGGCGTCGTCAGCCGGCTCCACCATAGCCCCCTGGCCGTGTTCTTGTGCCTCGCGGAGCCAAACCAGGTCCTAGAAATGTGCGTCGGGGCAGCTCTGATTCACAAAACTGTGGCAGACTTTCCCCCAGATGTTCTCTCTCATCTTTGCGTCTTGTTTTTCCTTTTGTTTCCCCCTCTCGTCGACAGAACAAGCGGCCGGAGTTTACCACCGGGAGTCGCGCAAAGGGAGGTACCAGCTGACGTACCGGGAGGCCAAGGCTGTCTGCAAGTACGAGGGCGGCGCGCTGGCCACGTACGAGCAACTGGAGGCGGCTCGGCAAATAGGTCTGCAGCCGCTCGCCCACAGACACGTCTGCGACACACGTGCGGGGCCCCCTCCGACCGACTCGAGGCAGACGCAGGCCCCTCGCATCAGCGGTCCGCTTCACCGGCCCGCTGTTCGTCTGCCCCCCAATAACCCGCTGGGAAGCTTCTAACGCGTAGAGAAAGGGCTTTCGCGTGTTCACGGGGTTAAAGGTCAGAGCTGTTGCGTGACTCCTGTAAACGCCCGCCAGCACCTTCCCGTGGCGCGGAGATGGAGTCCAGCCACTCCGCCTTGGAGGCCCCTCTGTTATCTGGGCTGCTCCGTGGTGTCCCACGCCAAACCCCGAAGCCCACCCACTGCCGCAAATTAGAAAAACAACAGATTAACAAACCCAAAAAAACCCCAACTGGTTTTAATGGTCACCAGAAGGCTCATCCAGTAGTTTCTGTCTTTTGAGGAGGCCCCGTTGGCGGAGTGGAAAGAGAGACGTTCTGTGGTTGGCGGAAAACAGTCCGTCTCCATTCCGGATATATTCCTTCAGAGAAACCCGGTACTTTCTGATCGATAATCATTGGCATGTTTACTGCAAATGGCCACGTGCGTCACTTCCGGCGCTTTGACTCGTGTTCAGTTCTAGCGTCTCTTTAGGAGAAAATTAAGGGTAGATTAAAAAAAAAAAAAAAATATATATATATATATATATATATATGACCCCCTCTTCAGCCCTGGGCAGTGTCTGTAGGTCTGCTTTTCAGGTTTTCACGCAGCCTCCACGGCCGTCACCACTAAGCTAGGGTAGCCCGTGTAAGGCCTGAGAGGCTGCGACGTCCCCCGCAGCTTTCAACTCCCCCCACATCTGGACAATGCTCGGAGAGGTTTTAGTTTGAAAATCAATCATCGAGCTGGACAACAAATGGAGTTTTGAACAGTAAGGGGGGGGGTGGCTGAGTATCGCTGCGTGAAACAGACGTTTTTTTCTTCTCTTGGGTCAGGTTTCCACGTGTGTGCAGCCGGATGGTTCGACAAGGGGCGCGTCGGCTACCCCATCGTCAAAGCTGGTGCCAACTGCGGCTTCGGGAGGATTGGCATCATCGACTACGGATACAGGCTGAACAAGAGCGAGAAATGGGACGTGTACTGCTACAACCCCAACTGTGAGTAGGCGCTGTATACATAGTGATGAACGGTGGCTCGCATGACGGTTCATTGAGTGCCGTACTTAAAGCTGCACTGATCAATATTTTTCTATTGACGATAGATCAGAAGACTATGTGTAATGTGAAAGCTGTTGCTCGTAGGGACAAAACCCACAGAGATTTATCACCTAACTCCGCAGCTACACCCGGCCTTCACGGAGCGCTTTAGCGTCTTTCGGCTCACTGTTTTGGTTTTTAAAGCCACTCCGCTCCGCTGTTTTCGGTTTTAAAGCCACTCCGCCCCGCTGTTCGGGTTCACGCTGCCCCTCGCCGCCCCTCACGGTGTCGTTTTCAGCTGTGTGTCGGGCAGACCCACCGTACGCGACCCTGCTCGGCGCCAAACAGCGGACAGACACAGTTAGCCACCGGCTGGTACGCTAGCGGCTAAAGAGCCCGATATTTCCCTCCCTCGCCTTCGTCCGCTGGCCAGAAACACAACTTTGAATGAATAGTAATGTTGCTCTGTATCTGCGGGATGTGTAAATAGTAATTAGTAACACATTTGCTATTAGCAACTACACAAGGTAAAGTCAAGGTTGTGTTTAAATATCTTTCTTGCTGCCATCGAGTGGCCGTAAAAAAAAACAAAACGGCAGGTTTAGGTGCTTTTACTTTACCGGTTTTGTCCAACTGTGACGTCTACTTCTACTGCACTACATTTACTTGACACCTTTAACTCAAATAATATGATACTATAACACTATGAAAGGGATATTCTGCACAATTTTCCAATCCCGACATCACCGCGTTACAAGCTTGCTAGCAAACAGTTGCCTCTTGCTACGGAAAAACGGAGACAAGAGGTTTATGAGAACCTTTTTGCTGACAACTGGGTTGGTTAGAACAATTAATCTGGAAGCCATAAAAGCAAAACAATGACCCAGAAGAGGACAAAAACATCGCGTTGGGTAACTATTCTCCAAGGGTTCAAGATCGACCCCTTTTTACATTATCCTGAGTTGTTTAGTTGAGCCTGAATATAAAAACTATTGATTTATGGAGCATGTTTTAATGCTAGTAAGTCTGAATGTTTGCTAGTATGTTAAGTAAAATACTGAATGCAGGACATGTAGTAGTATTTGTGGTGCTGGTACTTTCACTCAGGTAAAATATCTCATTTCCTCTTTCACTTTTAACCAATGAGGTTTCACGTGGTTTCAAGCGTAAGTGACGACACAGCTATGGCTGTTAAGGTGTCAGAGTCACGAATCCCAGAAAGGGAAGGGAGACCCAGACCGACAGTTTAGGAGTAGTCATCGAGTCTGGCTCCACAGACTCAGTCAGGATTTAGTCATCACCACTGTTTCAAGTCAAGCACGAGTGATGATATGGAGAACTTATCCAGCGCAGGGTGGGACCACAGTGAGAGCCGGGGCTTTTTTGTTGTCCTCGGTCAACGCCGCAATCTCTGTCTCACCCTGTGAGTTATCACGGTCAGACCCAGAATAAACCGGGAGGAAGTGAGAACCTCAGTCCGGATAAGATGTTGATGGCGTAACCGAGTGAAGTGAAAGCTCAGACGGTGGCTGGACTGTGAGTGGGTGGTTTTTAAAAAGCCGCCACGCTCGAATGATTCACCAGAGTCTGGACAAAGGAGTGTGACACATTAACGTGATCAAGATTTCACCATGCGCTACTACACTACTTCAGAATCAGGAAAACTTTATAGTTTCATCACAAGGCGAACAAAATTTATCTTTAGTATGGCTCACAAGTGGAAAAAACAGTCTCGGATGGATTAGGAAAATGGGCCCAAGGGCAAACACGTCACATACATCGCACCTCTTTGTGGTCATTTTACGTCTCTTTGTGTTTGTGGCCGTTTCGTGGCTCATTGCGGTGCTTTTGCATCCCTTTCCTGATCGTTTTGAAACTACTTGTCGTTGTTTTGCTTCTGTTTTTAGTCATTTTGTGCCTCTTATTTTGTGTCCTTTTAACTGAGCTCTTTTGACTGTCAGAGGAGAAATATTGACAGTCACTTCACGCCCAGGGGCCCCCTAAACCTCCCGGGCCCCTGGGCCAGGGAGACTCCGCGTGTCCGGTGGGCCCGTTAGGTAAATCCGTCCACGCACAAAGTACACGTGAAGTAAAGAACATATTGAATACGGGAGATAAATGTGATAACTATGGTTGTTCAGCAAGTGCAAATGTGCAGGTGTGGTAAACGGACTGCGCTTATTGAGCGCTTTTCGAGTCTTATCGACCACTCAAAGCGCTTTTTCAAGTCACACACACACATTCACGCAGCACTCTTTTCTTTTCACATGCGGCGCTTTCCACGCACCCACGCACCGATTATACATCGGGGGCAATTTGGGGTTCAGTAAAGGGGGACCGGACGAGCCGGGGATCGAGCCACCGACCTTCCGGTTAGCGGACGACCCGCTCTATCTCTACCACAGCTGCCCCCCCCAAACATTTCTAAATGTTTAGAAAATAGAAGATGAAAAACACCTTGAACTTTCATAATGCATCACTCTATTTTTATTTAAAGCTTACATTCAATTCAGTTACACTATGCAATGAAATTCTTACTTTGCCGTCTCTGTGCATTGCCATTATATGGACGGGGGAATAGTTGAGCAGTCCAGTACATGTGAAGTAATTCAATTAAAAAAAAGGCACCAAACACTCAGTCTGTCCGATGTTTCAAAATAAAACGTGACCAATACGAGAAACCATCATCAACCATCTCCTAGGAACATGTCCAACTCTCTAAGCCGCTAAATGCCCCTCCACGGTCACCGGCTGGTCTCTGACTGCGCCTGTCTGCTGTTTGCTGCCGAGCAGGAGGTGGACGGTGGAAATGTCTCGAGCTTTTCTTTCACTGAGTGAACCAAGACGGTAAAGTCGCGGCCCGTGAAACAAAAGCTCCAAAAAGCTGAGGGGAGCTGCAGCGTCAGGTGATAATTCTTTGGGTTTGTCACCACGAGCAACAACTTGCACTTCATGCATATACATGTGGTCCGGGGTTGATGTGAAAATTTTGATCACAGCAGCTTTAGTCTTGATGATTAAAGAGTTGTGATCGATGTAAGTGCTCAGCAAGACATTTTACAGTTGAAAAATAAACTCGTAGGTGCTCTCTGGTGGACAAACTATGTAACCTATGTCAAACTGCTAATGAGACATTTTTAAATCCGCAGAACTGGACATCAAATGAGAAATCATTGATATCATCGTCTAACAACTTATGTTTCATACGTACGGGCTTACCGTTTTTAATGATCTACAAATGAGAAATGATTTAAGACAACATCCAATTCCATATCCCTCCAGGACGTCTAGGGGAAAAGCTCTGGATGCCATTGTCACCAGTCTCCACATGTGTATTTGATTTCCTTTACTCAGCAAAAGGATTTTCTTTCTGTTGTTCCAAATTCATTCAGAGCTCAGATGCAAGAGACAGACCCCCCAAACCAAAATACTTCCTGTGCACATTCCCACCAGCGGATTAAGGAATACATTGTGGGGAATTACCGCACTGGCTACTTCGCCTGAGAGCATAGACACCAAATTTATCCACGTCCCCGGCTGACAGTGGGGCAGAGCGGCCTTTGACTGTGGCGATATGAAACGTGTCCCTACTTTTCATATACGCGTGGTAAATTGATATTCTGTATATACAGAGTATTGCATGTATATAAAATGTGAGAAATTGAGTGTGAATGTTGTCGTGGCCCTCTTGTTGGATGTGTGCTAGGGTGCGTTCAAGTGTAGACAGTAAGGATGCAGCCGGGTTTAATTTGAATCCTTTTCAAGTGAGCCCCCGCGTGTTAATCTGCTGCGCAGAGCTCGTACCGTTCACCAAATGCACATGGGCACGCCTTGGTGTGTGTGCATTAACAAAAAAAAAAACAAAAACCAAACAAACTGTGTTTTAAAGTAGGTTTTCCCAGTCCGGGGCAAAAGCGGCCCGGCAAGTGGAGAACGCCATCTCACGTGACGGTTTTTGTCGGTGGACCATCTCACCGTCTTTTCGATTATTTCTAAATGTAGACAAGACATCAAATCCTCCATCCAAGAAGAGGCTGGTGGTGGATTTGGAGAGAAAAAAAATAAGAAGGAGAATACGCCTTCGAGCAACAAGGCACAATATCTCTCTCTCTTTTTTAATAAGACCACCTGGGTCCTCTGTCGCACCGAAAACGGCAAATAAGGGACAGGGATTCAGGGCTGTGGAAATAGAAAACCTGTTATCTTTGGGCAAGAACAAAACACAGGGATGTGATCTGCAGGAGAGAGGGAGCAACTATCGCATGTATCGTCTGTGTTTGCAGCCAGCCTGCTGACGCGACTTTCTGTAAGACTGCGTGAAACCTTAAACTGAACCGAAGTCAGACGAGCACACGAGAGGCAGAACAAACCCTACTGAGAATTCCTGCCCCGCATTCCTCAGCAAAGTCTGACTCAAGCTCAGTAAGAGGTCGTAGTAAGTTGATATCTTATGAAGTAATTTAGGAGCCGACCGGGTTTCTTCTAGCAGGGAGGTTGCAGGTAGACGGGGGGAAAATGTTTTAATGGACACGGTCATTTGTCCCGCTCTGGAACAAAAAGGCGATGTCCCCCAGTCTTCATCCTGAAACGCGCCGTTGTTTTAAAAACCGGGGAATGAGCACAGCGTCAGACCGGTTTGAATCCGGGCGCTTCAGAGGTCCAGAACCGGACCAACAGTCACGGTGCGGACAAGTTAACCCGCAGTTTGAGCACCAGTCTTTTATATTGTCCGTAAAGTGACCTCACATGGGGTCCTGAACCTACGTTTAAGCAACTCAGCACTGAAACACGTCGCTCATGTGTCTTACAGCCAAGGAGTGCGGCGGAGTGCTGACGGATCAGAAGAAGATCATTCATTCTCCCGGTTTCCCCGAGGAGTACCAGGCAGAACAGATCTGCTACTGGCACGTCCGCGTCCGCCTCGGCCAGAGGATCCGCCTCCGCTTCCTGCAGTTTGATGTGGAGGACGACACGGCGTGTCTGGCAGACTACCTGGACGTGTACGACAGCTACGACGACGTCTCCGGCTTTGCTGGGAGGTAGAGAAAAGCCGATCCCAGTACTCCGTCAGACCGGCGTCGCTCTGATTTGTGTTGTGGTGCACTGTGGCCAGAGGAGGTCGCTGTGACATTTAGCACCTCTCACGGTCAAGTGTATTCAAGTCACCTGTTTGTCGAGGCTGCAACCTAACAAACTGCCAGTGTTTTCAATCTATGTGATAACTAGTGATAATTTCATCCGTAAAATGGCAGAAAATAGTGAAAAGGCCCGTGAAAAGTTCCCAGAGCCCAAAGTGACATTGTCAGATTTCTTCTTTTGTCCAACCAGCAGTTTAAAAAAAACACGTCGATACTCAATTTACTGTGATATAAGATAGAGAAAAGCAGCAAATGCTCACATTTGAGAAGCTGTAAAAACAAAGGGTTTTATATTTTTGTTTGATGAACCACTTACGTGATTTACGTGACGTTATTGAGACTGTCGGTGATTCATTTGCTAATAATTCAATCGGCTTTTTGTTGCAGCAGTAGCGTTTACAATGAATAAGAGGAAGAGGAGGAGGTTTTATGAGCGTGGAGATTCCTTTTCCCGCCCTGTGCATGTGCATATATCTGCGGAGAATGTGAGATGCAGGTTTTAACGTGAATATCCCTCTTTTTGTTCTGCTCCTTCACAGGTTCTGCGGCGATTACATACCTGACGACATCATCAGCACAGGTGAGACGCCAACGTGCGATATTTCTGCGTTACTGTGAGGAAAGAGTTGTCGACGACAGCGCACTGACGGATCTCTCTCCTTTTTTCCTTTCACAGGAAACGTGATGACGTTAAAGTTCCTGTCCGACGCTTCGGTCACAGCCGGGGGCTTCCGGTTAGAATACAAGGCCTTTAATGCATCTCTCTTCTCAGCCAATCACACCCACTATCTTCACTGACTAATGGTCTGATACACTGACGTAATCCTGTTGCTGTATTTATAATGTCACTGGTTACCTCGTGTACTGTAATAAATTAGTCTTTATAGCTCATGAAAGGAACAATGCTGTCAAATAAACAAGGTCATGAAATCGTGTTGCAGTTCCTGATACTGTTCTTATGTTGCGGAAACAATCCTGACTTTGTATTCACTTGTCCTGAGGCTTACTTTTCCGGTTATTCCCATGAACTTTTCCCAGACTTTCGTGCCGCCAAGTCTCTTCACAGCCGCAGCATCCGTGACCATGGTTAACGCTTTGGCCTCTCTGATTTTAGTGTCTTATTACTGCATCTTTTGCGATCCATCGCTTTCCTTTGCACCTGTTCGCATAATGCTGTCCTCGTGGATTGTTATCCAAGCATTGCATTTTGTGCATTTTGCAGGTTTTTGTTGTTAGATTAAGTCACATTTGTTTTGCATGTTCAAGCAGGACTAATCAAAGGGAATCTGAGAGGAAAGTATCTCCAGTATTTACTACTTTTGCCTTCTTTAGAAATGTATTTTTTGTACCTTCATTTGCTCGGTTGTTATTCAGCTGCTATGCGGGCGCTGCTCTCTTGGACTTTGCACATGTTAAGTTTTTTCTTTTTTCTCGATCAGCTGAGTTTGTTTCGTCGTTCTAGCTCGTAATTGAAATCAAAGAGGAATCAAGAGGAGAAACATGGTTTTTGCACCTGCTGTATATTGACATGATAATAACGCACTTTTTCTTTAAATCATTGAGGACTGACCCCAAATACGGTCCAGGAGCGAATGACATCAGTCCTTCTTAGGTCCCTGAAATCCCGTTGAGATCATTAAGATGCTGGTCTTGTCTTAACTACTAATATAACGCAGTCCCGACTCACAGTTTAGAATGAAATTCTTCACTTCAGTCATCAGAGGGAGATTGAATTCTTGATTACAAGTAGAGCTGCAAATGATTAATGCTGATTGATTAATCATTCAAGTCATTTTTCAAGTGAAAACTCCAAAAACCCTCGCTCTGGTTGTGATGATGTGGTTTTTAACTTTGTTTTATATCATTGCATACAAAGTGAATATGTTTGGGTTTCGGACTCACGGTCAGGCAAAACGAGATATCTGAGGGACCTCACCTTGGGCTTTAGGAAACTATGATGGTGACATTTTATAGAACAAACGATTATCTGATTAATAAAAAAAACCCCCAAAAAAACAATAATCACAACTTTAATCAATTACGATAAATTATCTTGACTTTTAGATAATTAAAAAATACAAGCACCAAAAAAGATCCAGAGTAATAATCTGACTAATCGCTGCCGTTTTTTGTTTTTTTTAATTAAATTTGGGGCTATTTATTCATATCTCGTCGCTCTACTGTAACTTTACTGTAATTTTTTTTATTTTTTATTCTATTTTTCATCTTTTATTACAATATTTCCTTGTGTTTGATGCAAAGCACTGCGAATTACCTTATTATTATTATCATCACTGTTACAATTTTTTCTTAAGCAGCTTTATCAACATGCAGACAACATTTAGATCCAGGGGCTAACAAGAAGACAAATAAGAAACAAGCCATACCTATCAAATAGAAACACTGAAAGAGGAAAAAAGAAAAAGAGTGAAGGACTATTCAAAGAGTGACATAGACAGCCTTAGTTGCTTTTGAATGAGAAAAGGTCCCAATACAGCCTATGAAGTGCGTCATCGATTCATATTTAAATATTTTAAATAAAGGTTTTGTTTTTGTGAATTTACAGTGATGGATGTGGTGTTTGGCGAGAATAAAAAAAATGACTTATATTTATTATTATAATTGTTTCATACAATACTTAAATCTTTAACATGAAATTATTATTTGAAAACTCTACTCATCTGTTTTCTAACTTGAGCTTTTTGGCCCATTGAAGCCTTTGACAGAATTAAAAAGCAGAAAAACACATGATCCATTTCAATTTGTATAACCGACTTTCTGTTTGTATCGCACATGATCCATCCGGCTCATGGGGTAAGTTATTTATCTAAACTGGGCTTTTTTTCAGAGACAGAAATAAATCCGTTGTTTGCCTCTATTTATCATTTTGATCAACATTTTGCCTTCACGAGATATTACTTCCGTGTCTACATCGTGTTTATATTACACTGACACATGCACAGGGTGACACGCATGCGTGTTAAATACAAACAGGAAATCGGTGTAGAGATTGTTTTAGTGATTATTGATAGTGTCGCTGATTTTAGCGCTGCTTTCCTTTTAAGGTAAAAGGGGCGGTCCCGAGTGTGACGTCGGAAGGGTCAAAGGTGACTTTGTACGTCGGCGTGGTAGTTTGGCGCCAGCGATTTCGCGGGGTAACGACACAAGGAGCAGCGCTGCGGAGGAAGGAAGCCGAAACGCCAGGCACAAAACGCCGGACTACGGAGCCACGGACGTCGGGAAAAGCGACGCGGACGGCCGGTGTGAATTCCCGGGTTGGATGCTGTGTCACTTCAGCTTCTTGCGTTTCCTCCTGAACTCCGCGGGTGAGCAGTCGTCGCTGCGCTTTGCGCCCAAAGGGGGAAAAAAAAAGAAAGCTAGTGTAAACATTTGTCTGTTAGCGTTTAGCGTTTGCTCGTAGGTGAGTCTAAAAACAACACCACCTCGCCGCGGACAGGTGAGGCGGTGTCAGCCGCCGTGTTGTCCACCTCTGTGTTTGTAAGTATGTGTATGTGTGTGTTTGTGTGATTATATGTGTGTGTCCGTGTCCGTACGTCCGTGTGTGTGTGTGTGTGTCCAAGTGTGTGCCTGCCCCAAACTTTGCCCGCTAGCGCTGCTAACTTGATGAAGCTAGTTATCATTAGCAGGCTGCTTGCAGTTCCCCCGGCATGGTTCAGACCAGCCCGACGAGATGCGTTCGCTGACCTGGACCCGGTGCAGCGACGTGTGGGCTGCCTTGAATAAATCCACCGGTGTCTTTTATTTATTTTTAATCTATTTTAGCAGGGCACTGACTTGTTTTGGTTCCTCTCTGTGTTGGGGGCCGATGGTGATGGCCTCCGGTACCGTTCAACACACACTGCGAACAGATCATTTCCCTCCGAGACCCCGTGTTTACACTGTTCGCCAATTTCTAATCCACACGTGTGCGCTCACCGCCCGTTAATGTTCTCGTCATCCCGCGTTTACAGCTCTGGATACGGCGGAGGGTGAACGCAGCTCGACGCGAATCTCGCTGAGGTAAAAGCGTGCGTCTCTCTTACCGTCCCCGACTTCATTTTGTTCAGTTGGACAAAACGATGCCGGGTGCAAGGCCAAGAGCTTTACATAAGGGCCCCCCCTCCCAAAAGCCAATGAGCCAAGACCCAAAAGATACACCTGGCATTAGGAACAAAAGGCATAAATAGGACATAAAGACACATAATAAGTTAAAAGTTACAAATAAGCCCATACCGGATCTAAAACAGGAGAAAAAACAGACAAATTTACTGTAAAGTGCAGGATATGAATTTATTTGTATAATCCAATATCGCAAATCAGATATATGATAATTTTACAATCTGTACAGCATACGACACCTGCAGCGGCGGAAAAATGGGAGAAACCTCGGGAAGAGCAGCAGAGGAGGGATTCCTCCTCCAGGACAGACAGACGTGTAGTAGATGTGGTGTGTAGAGAATAGCGATTTACAGGGTGGACAATCAGTAGGACACCATTGTAGTTTGGGATTGGTTATGATGCCTGGAGGACGTCGGGCAACTTCCAGGTGCCGCCGTCAGACCTGAGCCGCACGACCTCCTCGCCACCGCGCACGGCCGGGGAGAGAGAGAGGACGGGCTGCACGGACGCACAAGAAGCAAAACCAAGCACATCACGCGCATGTCTGGGAGACGGAAACCCGCAGGAGGAGAAGGAGACGAGGAGGAGGCCGGGACTCCTGGACGACGAAGATCCACATCCAAAACATCTGGAACGAGGCAGAGAGGCTCTCTGCGCTGGAACGTCGATAAAGGGAAACTTAATTTAATGAAGGGCAGGGGCAAACAAAAGGTTTAAAACCTCGCTTTTAAACAAACAGTCGGATTAGACCTCGGGTTTTCTGGGGTTTCGTTCCAGATGTGATGCGCTGAAACTGATCTGCGTCTTCGGACACAATCACCTGCACTTTGCAAGAATGTCTGTGCTGGGACTGCAACCAACGGTTACTCGTTATCGACTAATCTATCAATTTGCCATTTAGTTACTATTAAAAAATAAAACGGTGACCAGAGTTCCAAGAGCTCAGCGGGACATCTTCAGATTTTATTTTTTGGTTTTGTCCAAATCACAAACACATTCAGTTCTTTTTAACATGTAGACAGGAGCCGCTCGGGAGGAAACCATCGACCTTGCTCACTCTGACTTTTGTGTCTTTTTTTTTTAAAGGCCTTGAGGAGGTGAGTAATAATGATGGCGACGGCGGAGCCTCCGAGCAGCTCCAGCTTCCTCCCTCTGCTAGAGTCTCTGGAGGACAGCGCTGCCGGAGAGTCCGAGAAGACGGACGCCTACCTCACCATCGCCAAGTACGTCGCTGGTTCTCGGTTCTGCCGCCGTCCCGTGGATGCGTCAGCTGAATGTGGACTCAGTTACAGCGCGAGTGTGAAAATAACTTTTTTTTTTTTTTTTTTTTTCTTTTTCCTTTGCAGTCGGCTCAGTGGCGAAGAAGGCCGCCAGTTTCTGCCTGCAGTTGAAAAGCACTTTTCTCGTTTGGGTAAAGCCATCTTGGTGAGTCTTTGACACGTCACTGACGCACATAAAGCCAGAGGAAGCTCTAAACCTCCCATTTAGACAGTAAAGCTTTTGATATCTATGATGCCTAATAATGATTTTTTTTCATCTCGCGTTGTTTCCAGGCTCACATAACCAGTCCGAATGCGGATCTGAGCCAAGCTGCCCTGCAAGCTTTAGGGTTTTGTGTGTACCATTCCCATGTGGTCTCCGGAGTGCCTGGTACATTAAGTTACATATTTTATACATCCTCATTACTTGTATCTGGTGGATTTAACTTGTGGGGCATGACATCGCTGCTGATGCTCTTCTCTTTGTTTTCCAGAAGCCTTTGCAGCAGAAATACTTTCGGCACTTTGCTCCCTGGTGGTAAAGTCGACGGACAAGAACACGTGCACCAGAGCGTTGTGGGTCATCTCCAAACAGAGCTTTCCTCCAGATGTAGTCGCCAAAAAAGTGAGCATCAGCGGGGGGGTTAAATCCAGGGGAACATGGCTGCGAGCGGAGCAGCGGTGGAGGCTTTTAGTGGGCGAGGAGTGTCACCGGTGTGTTGATCCATGTTGCCTCTTCCGCTCAGGTGCCGTCCATACTGGGAACTCTGGAGAGTGTGTGGTGCAGAGAGGACATCCAGTCTGTAGTAATGGAGCATGAAGCCCTGAATGTCATCATCAGGTAAAAAGAATCGGTCATGTTAATGCTTCTTCAGATGATAGCAATATTGATAATGCTAAACAAGACGTGAATCGTGAATCCTCCTCAGTTTTGATAAAGCTGGGATGAAAATGTGTTGTGTGTTGTTCGGTAGATCAGGCTGTCGATACAAGGCGGGGAAGGTGGTTGGGTCATGACACACAAATGTGCACAATAAAGGCTCGGTCTGCAATTTCTGACCCAGCGGTGTTGACATATGACCATTAAGGAGTTTGCCTTCAAGATGAAAAGTCAGCGTCTCGTTTCAGTTAATCACATTTGAAAATAGCCGACTTTACCCGGTTTTACAAGCACTGCCGGTGTAAACATGTCCCTGGTTTTAGAGAAACGAAGGCTGCTGTTTTCTGTCTTTCACGCAGTTTTCATACAATAGTCAGCCTTTAATATTATAGGGCAGGATTCAATATGATTTAGTTACTGTGAGCGTATGATGGCAGTCTGGTGAAAAGTAGGTACACACCACGGCACGATGCCGTGCGCCTCCTCGTTGGAGGTGTGGTCATCCTTTTCGTTAAAAGATGCTGGTAACTTGCCCGAAGCAGGAAAATGTCTCTCACAAGATGGAAAGTTCAGAGTTCTTTCTTCATTATAACCGCAGCACTAGCCAGAGGGTCCAAAACAGATGTTTGCTCAGTTGGATTTGTTATCAGATGAATTAATCATCATGTTGCCTTGTGTTGCATTTTTCTTCCATCTGTTTTGAAACTAAAACATTATCGAATTGCAGTTCCAGCATTTTTTTTTTTTTTTTTCTCTTTTCTTTTTTTTACTGAACTTTTGTCCCGTCTCTCATTTTTAAGTTAAATGCAAAAAAATCCATAGCAGTTGCAGTTTTTTTTCAACTAATGCAACTAATTGGGGCACCCCAAGAATGATTCTGATTGGTCGTTTACTGTACCAGTGACTGAGATGTAATTTCATCATGTTTGGTTTTATTTTCCCTCACGTGGATCTTTAGACACGATTTTTATCTTTTCGTTAGTTCACATTTTTAATTCAAGCATGTGTCATATTTTCAATTGAATTACATGGCATCATTTCCATTATGACTACAGGTGTACATTGTGATGTCCATGCTGAAACTGCTTATAATTTAGTTTTGTAGTTGCATCATCTAGTACGTTGATACTGCCTCAGAGTCGGTTCTCATTCCTCCCGGTCTTTACAGGATGCTGGAGCAGGTGCCAGCCCAGATGGGTGATGGAGCAGTACGCTGGGCGAAGCTGATCATTCCCCTGGTCGTCCACTCTGCCTCCAAGGTGCGTCTGCGGGCCGCAGCGGCCATGGAGATGGGCATGCCTCTGCTACTGGAAAAGCAGACGGAGGTGGCTGCTATCATCGAACCCATGATGTCCTCGGTGAGTGTCCGCGTGCCAGAAACTGAAAGTGGGCGCTGCACCAAAGGGCTGAGAGGAAGAGAAGGAATTGGGAAATGTGAGAAACTCTGCTGACGCACCCGCCTGTCTTCACAGAAGCTGATCCCAGAGCTGCAGAAGCTTTTCATGACAAAGAATGAAACCAACGTCCTGAAGCTCTGGCCCTTATTTGTGAAACTGCTCGGGAAGGTAAAGTGCATATACTGAGTGTCTGCACGTCCTGCCTCTGAAATATTTACAGATAAATGTATGACCGAGCGTGTCCCACGTAGAGGAACGGGCCTTTTCTCCACAAATCATATAACAACGTCCACGTAGTAATGCACATTAGACTCACTAAAGACTTCAAGACCATCAGAACCTTTCCTAATTTAGATGTAGTGGTCTGTAGTAGTCTATATTTGGACCACAGATTGAGCTTTTAAGACTCAAACATATATAAACTGCTACTAATTTTAATGCAGGCCTACTTTAGATGAAATAAGCTGCTATGTTTTGGAAACATTACATGCGGTTGGACTCGGATTCATTATCAAAAGGTTTAAATCGGTGGGAAAACACAACTGCGCCCATTTTGAAACGACCGAAGGTGAGCTTTTAGTCCAGACTGTGGTGTGCTCTCTGCGAGGTCTCCCAAGCACGGGGAAGAACATCTGGCTGCTAGATGCCAACATCCATCCGTCATTGCGCGTTTGAGAACTTTTCCTGTACCTGGTTGAGAGTAAAGCTGACTGACTGTTTTTAATGCTACCTCTGCCAGCCGAGGAGGTCGCGTGTTCACCCGTATCTGTCGGTGTGGCAGCAGGATTACGCAAAAACTACTGAACTGATTTGCACTTAACTTGGTGGCGGGGTAGGGCACAGGCCAGGGAGGAGCCCATTAAACTCTGGGGCAGATCTGGATCATCTACCATGAACTTGAATTTTTTTCCTCTGAAGTCTGGCGTATGTTGTTTGACATTTGCCTTGGCCTTCTAGTTGATCAATTTGACAATTATTTTCTCATTAATCGACTACGAGAACCGGCAGATATTCACAGTTTAGTGGCTGGACGCTGTGACTTCTCTATATTTTTGCTTTTAAAAAAAATTCTCAGTTAGCAAAATGGTTGCCGATTAATATTGTCAGTCCATTAATAGATTGATCCACTCATTCTTAAAGCCGTAGTTGAGAGCAGTTTACTTAAAGGACAACCAAGACCTGTATTTTAGACTATTGGACTAAAATTCTGAAAGTTCTCAGATGTCTGCATTTGCAAAAGACATAATTTCCAGTTGGTCACGTCAGACGGATTAAAGTGTTTTTCCTACACAGCTGCTGCACAGAGGAGGTCCCTTCATCAACTCTCTGCTGCATCTGGAGGAGCTCGGTTTCCGCAGCTCCTCTCCCACCGTCAAGAAGATTGCCTTCATTGCCTGGAAGAGCCTCATAGATAACTTTTCCCTCAATCCAGGTGAGCGGCTGACCCGGTGGTCCCTGTCCTCAGACCAATACAGCCTATAACTCTTAGATACAGTTGCTCACGGTCATCGAGACTGAAGTTTTTAATTTCGTACTCCTGTTACTCCCCAAGACATCCTGTGCAGTGCCAAACGTATGAAGCTCTTGATGCAGCCGCTCGCATCCATCCACGTCAGGACAGAAGCCCTGCTGCTCACCAAGGTGGAGGTCTGGTGGTACCTGGTGGTCCAGCTGGGACCCAACCTGTCGTCCAACTTTGATCAGGTTAGACTTCCCTCCTCTCTTGCTGTCTCTCAGCTTTGCATTATTGTATACCAGGCTACTTAAATGTTTGTTTTTTTTCACCTTGTCACGTCTTACAACAATTTCTTGTTAACCTGTTACCAGAAATCATTTGTGCACAAGCCCGGAAGTGGCGTACCCAAGTTGTTGCAGTGTTATGGGATGGTAGACGGTTCCTAAAATGCTTTGCGCAGACTTACAGCTTTTAAACAGTGTGTAGTTTTGTCAAGGTTGCGTTGAAGATTGAGTCTGATTGAGGCCAAAGCATCCCGCTGGTCGACATGTGTGTTTATAAAAGGTTAAATTAAGTTCCATTTTAATGCAGATGTCAAGATGTTGCTCTGCACACAGTCCCATGGGCGACGCAAAATCAGGCCGAAGCACAAACATTTAAATCTCCCTGACATGCTAATGTTTTCTATGCACACTGGGTTACCTCCGGCTGACCACGTGTCGCCCGCTTGTTGGCAGGCGTGCGGATGAATGTTCAGAGAGAAGGAAAGTTGTTTGTCGTTAAGGGAATTCTGCAACGTTCTGCTGTTCAGCTGTCGGAACAGATGTGATGCACTGAAGAGCGGTGTGTTGCGGCCTGAGTGAACAGTATTCCTCTCTTTCCAGGTATCCGTGCCTCTGCTCCAGTGCACCATCGGATCCGACGGCCCTACAGTCTCAGGCACTCCCTCGAGAGCGGTCGCTCAAAACGGTGCCGCTACACCTGGCACACCCAAAAGTGGTACGTTTTTACACATCCGACTCCCTCCGCCCAGGCCTGTCGGACCCCTATATGATGCACTGCATAAGGACAGAAGTTGCATCGGAGTGAGCGGTGACATTCATTTGGCTGAGACTGTGATTTGTAATGCTTTTACTCCGATTGCAGGCGCCCCGGGCTTCAGCAGCCAAGCCAACACGTCTCGGATGAGCCTGAACTCCAGTGTCCAGGGCCCCTCCGCCTTCCCCTCCATCCAGCTGCTGGGCCTGGAGATGTTGCTGCACTATTTCCTGGGGCCGGAGGCTGTTGCCACGGCGGCAAAGACGAAACTCATCCTGAGCCTTGGTGAGAGTCAGAGCCACACGTGGAGTTTTTGACCACTCGTGACGTTATGAAGCAGTGTTTGATCAGGATTATGCGGGTGGCGCAGTCCACATCCTGCTGTTGGTTTCACGCTATTCTGCTT
Source organism: Xiphias gladius (assembly GCF_016859285.1). Taxonomy (NCBI): domain Eukaryota; kingdom Metazoa; phylum Chordata; class Actinopteri; order Istiophoriformes; family Xiphiidae; genus Xiphias; species Xiphias gladius. The sequence goes on along the minus strand of NC_053415.1, from coordinate 25,045,779 downwards.
ATCGACAGTTAGTGGAGCAAAGAAGCAATGAAGACTGCTACGTAGCAAACATTGATGTAAGCAATTGCATTATTTATTGATGGGGGAAAAAAAACAAATTTTGCCCGTGTTTTAGGGCTGAAACTAACGTTACTAATTTTCTCAATTAATCGATTAATTACTTAAATACCAATTTAGTCTCCTAAGGTACAAAGTCACATCTGTTAAATGTTTTGTTCGATCCATGGACCAAAACCCCAAATTATTTAATTCACTCTAATGTAAGAGCAGTTTAAGATCAGAAAAATCAGCGAAATCCTCACATTTCAGAAGGTAGAGGCATCAAAGTTTTGGCATTTTTGCTTGAAAAAAAAAAGACGATTAATTCATTTATCAAAATAATTTCCCGTTAATTTTCTTTGGATCGACTTATTGTTGCATTTCAACAGTGTTTCATGAAGAAGGAAATCGCGTCAACATGTTTGTTAGACATCACAAAATGCTTTTTGGTGAGAAACGTTAAATATAAACTGAACTTTATATACAAGAGAACTCCACAGGGCACCTTTTTTAACGGACTGCACTTATCTCAGCGTGACAGTCTCGACACGCGACAGGCTATAAATGCAGGGCAGGTGTATTGTAGGTGCAGCCAAAGAAATGGACAGTTAGGGCGGCAGTTCAGCCTCGTTATTAGGCTAGGATAGGTTCTGATTGTTCAGCCGTTCGACCTGCGCATAGCGTGTGTGTTGGGTAGATGAATAAGCTCTACTGTTTATCATCACGTTTCCTATATGAGCAACTTTGTCTTCTCTTTCCAGAGCCCTTGAACCACCCGCTCCTCTCTGGTGCCTCCTCTTTCGCCAAACACGCCGCTGTGCTCATCTCGAACATCAGAGACGGATTCACCAACATCGGCAAGGACGCTCCGGGTAAACGTCACAGCTGCACTTGACTTGAATGGATTGACATTCACCACTGACTCTCTTTCCGGTTGTGTCAATGAGATTTGCTTTCTCTCAGGGGCTCTAGGTTGTGTAGTTTTCTAAACAATTAAACAGAACGCCCTCCCCGCCATCTCCTCCTGTCAGGTTCAGCCTGTTTCATTGTCCAGAGCTTCAGGTTATCTATGACGTGCTTGCATAAAAATTTTCAGGGTTCACAAATACGGAAACACCTGTCCTGACTGGAAGACTAAAGAAATCCTGGAAAAAATATTATCGTTTAGAGGAACGATGATTTTTAGAAAGTGGGGTGATTTTTAAGTGAGTCAGAACAAAATTGGCCCTGCGTTAAAACGGCGCAGGCGTCGTGTTCAAGGTACCTTTGGGACATCTGAAACACATCCAGGGAAGTCTAGTTGGAGTAACAGATTAACGCTTTTAAAGGCTTGTCGTATCCCAGAACACAGCGCAACATAGCGGTGAGAGGAAAGATTCACGCTCAGAGCCATTTGTTCTCGGGACCTCTTCGTATCCCTGAAACTATGGGAGCCTTGGTGCAAAAAGGAGGTTATTGATTTCTGGTCAGCTGCATGTAAAACATTGATTGCAGTGCGACTTCTCAGATCTCCCGCCTTAACCAGCTCTAACCTAAAACCTGCTGTCCTGACGCATGCAGACGTGGTTAAATTTCCCTCGTTTCTTTCTGCCCTGCTACAGATTCCCTTTTGGCTGTCATATGGACGAGCCTTGTCCGTTTCGTCAGCTTAACTATAGAGTCTGGTAAGTACTTCGGCGTTATGTCCACTTGACTGGCAATAAGGCTGAATGGTTTACGTGTGATTTATGGCTAGCACAATCAAAGAAATGCAAAATTAACGCTGCGCTCATTTTTTTTTTTTTTTTTTTTTTTTTTTCCATCAAAAGCAAACAATCGAATCTATTCTGCTCTCCAGTCCAGCAGCTAAACAAAGTTATAGTATAATGGGTTTTTTTTTTTTTAATGGTTAGGGTTCTTATTAGCAGCCAAACAGATCTCCAAAGGTAGTTCAGAATCAGACTCCTCATATTTGCAATTAGAAAAACACTTTCTGTGCTTAAATTTTAAATTATCTCCCTGTTTACTTTTTTTTTTTTTTTTTTTATATTGATCAGATGCCAGAGGCATTTGCAGGGTATTCATTCATTCATTCATTCATTTATTTGCTGGCATGCCTTGTGGCTTGTATAACCACCATAACACAAGTTTAGTTGCACAACTATATAATGAACCATGACTAGTTGCAAATTCCAGCTATGAAATGAAGGGACGAAATAAGAAGTGGCCTTACAGGACATGTCGGATATTCCCACTGTCCTTTGTCAACGTTGGTGTTAAAACTACTAGCGCCTCTGCTGTGGCTGCTGCTCAGCACGGTGGGCTCTTAAAGCTGTGGGTCCCACCTTCGCAGCGCCACATAGAGCACTCTGATTGGGTCTGGGCTCTGTCGTTGTGGGAGCAGGACCAGCGAGGCCTCGTCCTGTTCTCCTGCCTGACCCACTCTCACCATCATCAGTTTAAGTCGGAGAGTTCATGGCCTCGTGCCCTGGGCTGCTGTGAAGAGAGAAAAAAAAACACTGAGGGGTCTTTCCCCAATGATGACTCTTTTCTCTTAAAAAAGGAAAAGGAAAAACTGCTATTTTCTTTTTTTTTTTAGTGTCAGCCTCTTTTAAAGAACCCGTTTGCATTTGGTGTCTTGCTGCTGTTGTTTTTTTTTTTTTTTTTTTAAATGAATCTCGTCTCTGGTTGTCAGTAGGAAGTAAGAAGGACCGTCAGGGCTGTGAAGTCCTCACACTGACGCTTCAGGCTCTGCAGAGCATCGTCACCTCTGAAGCTCTGCCCGCAGACAGAGTCCTGGTAAGTCGGAGATCAAAATCCCCCAAGACCTGATGAGCTCTGCCTCATCTTTTCATGCGGTCTTACTGTAACCACACCCACAACTCAACTGATTTATTCACATCACCTGTTTTGGACAGTTTTTTTTTTTTTTTTCCCCTTCATTCTTGACTGACGTCTTTAAGCTGACTGTGATTTGAATACGTCTGAATTTTATTGTTCTGTTGCACTTTTTCAAAGTTCCGTTGATTTAAAGGGGCTCAAGTCTGGATGTCTGTGCACGGCCGGACCGTGTGATCTTTTTTCCCCCTCAGGTTCTGTTCGAGGCCACAGCGAAAGGTATTCCCCAGAGAGTTCTCGGCTCTGCCTCCTACCAAGTCGGCAAAATGGATGTGCTAAATGTGAGTGCCTCTCGTGCCGCGCTCGCGCACAGCATTCATGGAAATCTTCTCACAGATGATTACTAAACTTTTGTTTTCCTTTACCCAGGGAACACCGGCTCTCTTTCTCATCCTTCTCCTCTACAACAGCAGCATGCTCTCAGCCTACATAGAGGACGAGAGGTAGGTCTTCATTTATTGTGTTTGTGTTCGCTCTCGAACAAAAACTGCGTCAGTTTAATCTGAGCTTCGTGTCTTTTTTAGTTTGGTTCTTTCGGTCAAAAAAAAATACATCAGTTGTTGCCTTTTTTTAGTTTTGGTCTTTTAAAGGCTGCACACTGACATGTAAACATGAAGGCTCATGGGCCGACGGGTAACGCATTCATCGAACAGTCCCGTTAGACCCTGTCCATCCCGCATCGTCGCCGCTGCCGACCTGCGGGAGAAAAACGTGAACTTTAGTCCAGCGACTAAAGTAACTGGTAACTGAAAGTAAATTTCCCTCTTAATCGAAGGGGAGTGGAAGTATAAAAGGCTCAAGTAAAGCACAGGTACCTTTTTTATATTTGTACTTGAGTAAATGTAGTCAGTTACATTCCACCACTGGTTGCTACAGTTACTGGCAGTTACGTGGTGCCTTCAAGTGGAGCCAGGTTTACCACTGATTGTTTGAACGTTGTGTTGGTTTTTTTTTTTCCTCTTTCCCACCTTCCCAAGTATTTAATTTGTTTTTCACTTCATGACTGACTTGAAACACTGGAGCCTGGTTGTCCTTATAATTTAGTGTAGCTGTGATAAGTCCCAGAGCTAAGTGAGAAAGCACTTGTGCATGTCATGACTACTGTTTCTGGTGATGATGGAGTTATGTTTAACACGCCACTTAATATACGGGGGGGCCTGTTTATTCATACGTGGCGTAACTAACTCCGGCTAAGATTCTGTTATCAGGCTAAAATAATGATCATCCAGCTGCTTTAGTGCCTGGAAAGCATTTTGAGGATTGATTTTTGTTAACTCTGGATGAAAATGAGTAGAGAGTCGAAGCTCTGATCAGCACTTGATTTAACTTGGACACTTTATTAATGGATGAGTTTGAATTAATTGACCAATAATTTAATTTAATTAAAAAAGGGAAAAAAAACAAATTAAAATGACATTGTCCCAGCCCTAACAAAACAAACTATATACAGTATTTCATAGTTTCTGTGCTTTGGAGCAATGTGGCTTTATGAATGTGGTACAACCATTGATTTCTTTTTCCTTGATGTCTTTCCTCCTACAGGTTTTTTCAGTGCCTTCAAACGCTGGTGGGCTGCGGCCTGTCGGGCCCCACCTCCCCTCTGGCGTTCGGGGAGGCGGTGCTGGCTGCCCTCAGAGGCAGCGCCGGGTCCCTGCAGAACAAGGAGCAGCTGTGGAGGATGTGGAGCGCGATGGTCAGCCCGCTCACCGACACCATCACACAGGTGGGCAGAGAACCCCTTTAGATCTGTAAAGGGGTCTCGGTGATGCCGAGAACTGCATTTCACAGGGAATCGATCATTACAGTTTTTAAAAAATTACTTCAACACTTGATCCCACTCCAGATGTGTAGCATATTGAGGAATGAGCCACAGAGCAGCACAAATTCTAATAGCAACCACTTGTTAAAGTAATGGTATAAACGCTGACACTAAGCACTGAAAGTGGAGACACTGTCAGTTGAATAAGTCTTTGAATCCGTTTAACAAAATCTCACAGTTTTTGCCGATTTCTTGTAACTGAGATTTTCATCATCGTTTTATTTTTACATTTGTGTTTATCACTCCAGTCTGCTCTACTCTTCCAGCACAAACATGTACACAAATTTATAACATGTGACCTGCAACTAACCGATACACGTCCCATGAGCGAAATGGAGGAGAAACACGACAAAAACCAAATAAACCTGAATTAAGGTAGAAGTAACATTACAGTAGTCATTTTCTGGGGAGAATGAATTGCGATCTGAGAAGTGATGTTTACCTTCTGACGTCCTGTTGAGCGAACCTGACACCAGCAGAGCACTAAATGAGTTTAATCTCACAGGATAACATTTTCAATCACTTTTTTTTTTTTTTTTTGACAAACAGTCTAATGAAGTCAACCAAGGCGACGCTTTGGAGCACAACTTCAGTGCCATGCACTCTGCCCTGCTGTTCCCCATTACACACCTACTGCGCGGCACACCACTACAGCAGGTCTGTTAACCCCTAAGATTTGGTTTAACCCGCATGCCCCGTCATACTTTTCACCCCCTGTTTTGCCCTTAAAGGCCACGAGTCCATAATCCTGCTTTCACTTTGACCGAAGGGGCACAGCCTGATTCTGACCCCCCCTGTATTTACTCCGTGCAGGCGGCCCAGAAGTCGATGCTGTCGACGTGGTCGAAGCTTTACAAGGTGTTCGCCCGCTGCTCGGCACTGGTGGTCACAGCTGAGGAGAACATCTGCTGCGAGGAGCTCTGCGCAAAGATGACGGCCTCCATAGACAAAGACGCCTTAGCGGTGAGTAGAGGAGAGGGAACCGCCATCGTGTTAAAGCACCGTGATATGTAAACATCCAAACGAATGAAGATTTATCTTCCAGAGTTGTTTGTCCCTCAAAATACAAAGTACTCTGCCAACCTGAAAAAAAATTATGATAAAGATGTGAAAGAAACTAAAATTATAGCTGTGAGGAGAAATGAGCAGATTGGATTCATGTTTTATATCACGGGATTTGTAAATTTTAGTAGTTTTTTCCTCAAAATTGCTTTTAAATTTGATGCATTCTCACTTTAATTGGTTTTTAATGTAATGAAAACTGAAAATTATGTCACCATCTGGAAAATTGTTTCCACAATTCCTTTGTAATTTATCAAAACATCATGACTGGAGAGATGAATATTAAATATTTTCATCACTTTTATGTGTATTTTTTTGTTTTGTTTCTTGAAAACGACCCTGGTTCACCATAATGATGCCGTATGACCCTCCAGGTTCCTTCAACATTAAATGCTGTTGCCAGTATCCTCCAAGTCATGGTCGAGTGCGTGGACTTCTCGCCCTACACTCCTCAGTTTCAGCAAAAGCTGAAGTGTAAGAAGTTAAGCTGATCTTATTCAACTCTTCGAAGTTGTCTTAAATTAAATGGAGAATTCACAATTTTAACTGTTGTCTCTTCCAGCTCCTCACACTCCTGTAAACTGGATGAGAAAGAGGAATAAGGCCCTGGGGAACCTGTCCACGTTCCAGTCCCTGCTGGTACAATGTCTAGAGGTTTATCTGGAGGGCGCTGAGGCTTCGTCTGAGGCCACGGGAGGCGCCCTGGTCTCCATCCTGTCTGTGCTCTTCACCAACCTCGCCCTCGCCAACGCTGTCCAGGAGGCGCTCGCTTCTCTGATTCAACCTCTCGCCCTCTTCTACAAACGAGCCGCCGGCGAGCCGCCCAAATTCACACCGCAGCTTCTGGGAAAGGTGGGTTCTTTTATCAAATGGGTACTGTCGTATATCACGACCCTGAACCTCCTGAGTGGAGAAGAATGATTCGCGGCATGTCGATGCTCCTTCTGAGTTTCCTTTATTTATAAGCCTGCGAGGGTCCAGTCGAGTCGGATTCTCCAACAATATCAGGGTGCTGTCCCAAATATATAGGCTTATGCAAATTAACCCTTTAATATTCAGGGTATCCCACTCCCAACTTTGGTTCGTTACCAATTATGGTCAGATGCAGTGTTCTCACTCTCCACTTGCTCACCCCACGTATATCACTTTATCTCTGTTCTGACATTAGGCCTTAATGAGGCGAGATGGAGCTTAGGCTACACGTCGACGCAAACCTCCCGTGTGTCTTTGAACCAGGCAACTGAGAATTTGACAGAGGCTGGAATTCGTCAAAGCACCTCCTGTGTCCATTCGCACAGAGCTACAGTCTAGAAATTTGGGAAAAACACTCTTAACCGGTCATGAAATACACAATAGTACAAAGCGTTTGACTTCACAGACACAAGTCTGTTTAGTTAATTGATTAGTCGCCGACAGAAAATTAATAGGCAACTATTTTGATAATTAATTGTTGAAGTCATTTTTCACCAAAAATTACCCAACATTCTCTGGTTTCACCCTCTTTTTTCCTGCTTATCTTTTTCTTATGTGAAAGGAAATTGAATATTTTTGGATCTGGACTGTTGTTTGGACGATTTTTACTATTCTGATATTTAATAGAGTAAGGATACTTAGCATAATGGTTAGTTGCAGCCCTACTTGTTAAGAGAACGTGCACTTTTACTTTTGCACACTACTTCTAAGTGATAAAACGCTTTGACCTGCAGACAGTAAAGTGGCAGAGCATCAAAGAGATGCAAAGCAAACGAGGCAATGTCAATAAATTAAATTAGATAACCAAAGCAAATAAAACAAGTTAAATAGTATTGCATTGAGTCAGTATTGCAAATGAAGACACGTGGTTAAAATAAACAACTGTAAAGTGGAAGAGCATGTTTAAAAGAATTGAAACAAGCTGTTTTAGATTCATATTTCTACAAATGAGTAACCTGTTCTTATAAGTCGTATTTTTTCATTTTGGCACGCAATAACTCTCTGCTCATTTAAATTCACTTAGGTATGATTTGAGGTAGCTCAGTGGTTTAATGACGTTTGAAGGAATAAACACGTTTAATAATCACGTTGAGTCCCGTTTACAAGCAGCGTATGTTTTCTTCCCCCCCCCCATCTGCCTCTTGCAGCTGGAGAAGCTTCTCGGAGAGGTTCTCGGCTGCCTGCAGAGCCGCTCTGCTTTGGCCTACAATGATGAGCTCCTGGCTCTGCTTTCTCCTCTGCTGTGTGCGCTGTTTCCACACAAGAACAAGCAGCTCCGCACCTCGGTGACCCAGTTCTGGAACGCCACCTTTGCCAACTCAGTCAGCCTCACTTACCCCGATGAGATCAGGTGACATTTTTTGAGCTATTTGTAATGTTGCCTTCCGTGTTTTTTTTTGTTTTTTTCCCCAGAGGAAAAGGCAGAGTGTGTGTGTGCGCATCTGCTGGTACATCTGACCACAGTGGTAAATGAGTAAAAAAGGATCTGGTTTGCATGTAGCATACTGTTAAAATGATAACTGCAGGATTTTTTGGCGACAATAGAATATATTAGATCCATTTAGACGAGTTTACCAATGTTGCCATTTTCTTCACGCAGGCCAGTACTGAGCCAAGCGAAGCAGAAGATCCCGATCATTCTTCCCGGCTTTGAGCTGGTCACCGTTTCTGACGAGCTCAGTGGACAGTATTCGGTGAGTTGCCACCATTTCCCAAATTACAAATTTCCACTCTCTCTGTTCTTGTTCTTATTTTTTGGGTGACTGTGTTTTGTCTTCAGAGTGAGAGTTCCCAGTTGGACACCAAGCTCAGCGGGATGGCCGTTTCATCTGTGGGGAAGAGGGAGTCACTGCTGGGAAAGGCTGCTGAGCCGAAGGACAGGAGCGCCATGAAGACTTCCAAGCCAGTTTCTGTAAGTCTACGCTCTGGATGTGCACCACTCTGCACCACCACTGAGGAGTTTGTCAAAGTGACAAAGTGATGAGGAATTCATTGGTCATGCACATAAGAAAGCCAAATGTAAAAGATTTAATAATGGGGAAATGGTAATGTAAACTACTTGTATCTGCAGAGTCACCTTTTTCTTTGTTGGAACATTTGTCAGCCTGAGAGACGGTGATTTTTTTTTAAAAATTCCTTATCATCCGACCGTTGCACAACTTGTTTCCCTCCGCAGACAAAGCTGGACTTTGGCTCTCCCAAGCCTCCCCGCAGAGAGGTTTTGGAGGAAGAGGCCTCCGTCGACTTTGTCTTCATTCCCCCTGAGACGAAGGAGAGAGTTTTGACGGAGCACCAGAAGGAAGTTAAAAGGACCAAAAGGTCAGATTTGTCCTTTTGTCTCCTTGTCCATCATAATAAAATACATTTGAAGTACCCATGTAGTCAGTTGTGTGAAGCTAATGTTTTCCTCGGCACAGGGTTGACATCCCGACCATGTACAACAACCTTGATGCCTCCCTGGATACCACGGTTTTCACTCAGTACACTCAGAGTCAAGAGGACTCTTTGTAAGTTCTGAGCATCTGCTTCTAGAATCAAGACAAATCCCTGCTCTCTCATAAAAAAAAAAAAAAAGCAGCATTCACATAATGAACTGTTTTTCCCCACAGGGACAAACTGCCAACAGAACAGGCTGACAAGGTTACCAAAGAGGCTCCTGGCAAGGTAATGAAACACACACTCTAATCACTGGCCAAAAAAGGGGGGAAAGACTCCACTGGGGGCTTGTTTTTGTCCTGTTTTTCATTCTGCCAAAGCGATGTATGAATAAAACAAAAACTCCTTGTACATTATTACTTTCAGCACTTAATAGCCAGCACAGCCCACATGTATTTAGGGCTTTAGGGCATTGGTAACATCTCCAGTTTAAAAACTGTTATTACAGATATCATTTGCAGCATTAATTGAGGCAGTGGCAGGATTATGCCGTTTCTTCAGAACTGGGCATTTGTCAGCGTAACAAAAACAGCATTGTTTTTTGTTTTTAATACCAGTCTGTTCACTCAAAAAGATGTTTTTAGTTGAAGTTGAACCTTCACTGATTTTTGCCCAAAAAAAAAAAAAAAATCATTTTAGACTTGCTTTATCCCAACGTCAAACACATAACTCACAATATGACATTTCAAAACATCCAGAAAGGTTACCCATAACTTTTCTCTGACTCAAATACTTCATCAGAACCAGGAATCGGATCATCCATAACAGTTTGGGTCCGGGTTGGGGTGACAGCAGGCAAAGCATGATAGCTCAGATGTCTTTTCTAACCAAACCATAAACTCCAAGTCTTCCTTGGGGATCCTGGGCTGCTTTCAGGCCAGATGTCTAATCTTTCCAGTATGTTCTGGGTCTGCTCCGGTCCTCTCCTCGGAGTTGGACATGGCCACACTACCTACTGCTTATGGTGCACAATTTTGCAAACAGTTACAGCAGCTCCATTTTATTCTTACAGTACATTGGAAAAAAACCCATATGTATTATGGGCCGTCTGAGATGTTATTTCACAGTCATGCTAAAAACAGGATTAAAATCTATGGTTGTTGATCCAAAAGGGTGGTGCTAGATCGCACTGTGAGTGACATCCGCCGACGGCCGATTTTTGGAGGGGTTTGTTGTTTTTTGGGGGGGGGGGGGTTGGTTTTTTTTTCCTGACCAAAGACCAAAGCATGTGGCAAAATTCAGACACTGTCAGAAATTTAGGACCAATTTCTCTCAGCGTGGACTGCTGCTGTGACCTACGTCTACACATCAACCAATCAGAATATGTTCTGAAATGACGCCGAGTACACTGGCTGGCAGTAGAAGTTTGTACATGCACTTACACAAATGAAAACGATGGAGGTGGAGGGGAAAAAGGTTTGTGGAGCTGCATTTTAAAACGTAAGAGCGGCGCAGTTGGATGACTCGAGCTGATGACGTGGCACTGCTCTCATATACTTTTTTCTGTTTACGTCACAGCACTGCAATTCACCACGCATTCGTGGCACAATCTGATATTGTACAGTTTGACACAGATTGAGACCACGATTTTTATGAAACCCATCTCGTCCAGTGTGATGTGCAATAAACTTGCACAGGCTATGGGCGCCTTACGAGGTTCAAGTGGTCTGGACCTTTTTTAGACTTAAATGGTAGTTACTATGGCAATTCAAAACCTTCAGAAAGTGAAAGCAAATACAAATAGCCACAGTATAAGGGAAAAAAAAGATTATTACAAGATAATAGGCTTTGATAGTGGTACTTGTGTACTGATAACTCGAGACCATATCAGGGTATATCACACTATTATTTGACTAATCCTGAAATGTTTTACTCTTTTGGACCAGTCACCATTGATGAGGTAAGTAACCCCACAGTTAAGAGAGACCCAGAATATTCTTTGTCGTTTTTAAACGATCAATTTAATCAGTCAGTTTTTGGAGCACTGACACCTTTACATCAGTACACACCTGTGAGGACTAGGGTGGCATTTGAGACTAGTCCCTGGTTCAAAGAAAATCTTCTCTCCTTCATAATTATAACTGAGTATATTAAGAAGCATCAAGTAACGATTTCAAGTCAGATTTCTCTGACTTGAATGGTGTAATTTGACACGTCACTAAATTTACATTTTGTACATATTCACACCTGGAAAGCATCTGTGTTTGCCTCGATCTAACATCTTTTTATTATACATATTTGTTGACAGATTTAGTTACTTGAATTTGATTTCTTCCAGGTTCCTCAGGAAGATGTTGAAAATGAGGAAGACACTGAAATTCTAACAAAAGAGACTCAAGACTATGCCAGCCCGAAAGAAGTAGAAAACCACCTGCAGGCAGAGCTGATCCCAGAGTCAGCAGATGTTTCCATGGAGGACGATACCAAGACTGAGGATAGAGCAGAAGACATGGACATGCAGTCTAAAGAAGGTTCAAGTCCTAACATCTCGGGCTCTTCAGATTTGGTAACAGGGACTCCTCAGAAACCCAACAGTCGGCGTCAGTCCTTTATTACTCTTGAGAAGTATGCTGAGGGAAAGTCTGCCAGTCCCAGCAGTGCATCCAAGTTCACAGGTCCCCTGATGAAGACCTCGAATAGGCACGAACACTCTAATACCAACAAGACATCCTCTTCTCAGGCTTCCCAGATACCCGCTAGCTCAAACTCTAAGGATTCCCAATCCACTCAGACAGGGAAAATAAACCCTCAGCATCCTTTGAACAATGCCACGGAGTCCCCTCGAAGACCAAAAGACTCTTGGATGAAAAGTGAGCCTGTAAGGCTCACTGAAAGAATGCCCAGTGACACAACAGAGGAAGAAGATGTTATCGCAGACACCCAGACTGAAGTGGAGGGCAAAGAGAGTACAAAAATGACTTACACATCAGAGGAAATTAAACCATCAAGTCAGGAAGAGGACTTGGATGATTCTCAATCCTCTGTGACCCAGACTTCTCCAGGTGAACGAAGACGGTCTGGACGCTACAGAGTCAGACCTCTCCTGCCTGGAGAGGACCCTGAGGAACGGGAAGAGAAGAACATCCAGTTAAAAAAGAGACGCTCTGGAGAGGTGCTGAACAGTGATTCTCCAAAGTCAAGCTCAATACAAAGCAGACCAAACACAAGAAGTAAGCAGGCTGCTGAGGAGGACAGTTGCAGAGAGAGATTACGAACAAGGGCCCAGAGGGACAAGAATGAGACAAGCCAAACCAATTCTCAGGGCAGAGCACACAAGAAGATCAAACTCTATAGCAGTTCAGAGGAGGTCCGTAATAAACCTGAACCCAGAAGGAGAAGCACCAGAGAACAAGAGTCTAGCCAGACTGACCTACAGTCAGACACACAGTCTGACTATGAAAGCCAGTCACAGGGTAGGCGCAGACGGCGGAGCAAAGCATCATCAGAAACTGATGAGGAGCGGGGACTGAAGAAAAAGGTTGTGCCCGAGAAAGAACAGTCTAGCCAAACTGCCACACATGAGCTTGAGGTTGTAGAACAGACGGAAAAGGATGATAATGAGTTAAAGAGAGACTCTCAGATGATCAGTCCTTCTCTTCAAACTGGTAACAGCTCCCAAGAATCTGAGCTTGTAGAACAGACCAAAAAGGATGATAATGAGTTAGAGAGAGACTCTCAGATGATCACTCCTTCCCCTCAAACTGGTAGCAGCTCCCAAGAATCTGAGCTTGTAGAACAGACCAAAAAGGATGATTATGAGCTAAAGAGAGACTCTCAGTTGATCACCACACATGAGCTTGTAGAGCAGACTGAAAAGGATGATAATGAGTTAAAGAGAAACTCTCAGATGATCACTCCTTCCCTTCAAACTGCTGATGGTAGATCCCAAGAGTTTGAGCTTGTAAAACAGACTGAAAACAGAGAGAGAGATTCGATAGTCATTTCTACTCCAACTAACGAGTCTCAAGACGGAACAAACAGGACAAACAAGTTGGTGAATAAATCACAGGTCAAAGACGAACACAAGACACCAGAAGGTACTGATGAAAACCTTAGTCAAGAGAACTCCCAAGAGATCACACCATCCTCTGATAGCCAGTCTCTGCGTAGATCCAGAAGAAGCAAGGCCTCATCTGAGGCGGCAGAGTCTGAAGAAAAAAGTGACAGTAAGGACTCATTAGGAAGGAAGAGTCGGTCTAATTCTCAGACAAATGTATCAGCTGTTGGTCAGGCAGAGGCCAGAATGGCAGGTAGGACCAGAAGGAGCAAAGTACACGAAGAGCGGTCAAAATCAAGTCCTAGCTCAACCCCAGAGAGCTCTCAGTCATTAGATCTTGCTCAATCAACAGAGTCCTCCCAAGGCAGGGGCAGATACTCAAGACGAAGGTCTTCTCAAGCGTTAGCCAGTACGGAGTCCTCAGAGTCTGAATCCTCAGTGGCCAGAGAAAATTCCCATATGCCCAAAAAGAGGGGGAGGAAACCTCGAGCTTCTCTTCCAAGCCCTCTCACCCTTGAATCTAAAGAAGACAGACTTAATAATGATATGGCAAAGGACGTTGCTGATACTTCTCAAAAAGCAGATACACCAAGCATAGAAGCTAAAAATGTATCAGATTCAGAGGAATCGCCGAAAAGCCAAGATTTGCGGGGTTCTGAATCACTCCATGTTACTGGTGATAGTGAGGAACAAAGTAACAGAGAATCACCAATGGAGGCAGATGTTGATGCTGCTGTAGCCTTGGAGCATGTTGCTCCAGAGAAAACTGAGATTGAAGACACAAATGAGAACAGTGTGTCACCTCGCAAGGAGGAGCAAAGAGACTCTGAAAGAAACACTGATAATACTTCTTTGCAAGAAAGTGACATTGGGGACTTGGAAATGCTTGAATCAGTTGGGATCACTAATGAACAGATTCAGGAAAAGTTGCCCAGTGACCCCTCTGCTGTGGACACAGTGGCGCCCCCTGATGAGACAACAGAGAAACCTCAGCTCTCAGAGTCTTCGGAGGACAAGGCTGAAGTAGTTCCTGAAACTGGAGACAGTGTTAAAGAAAATCAAAAAGATGACTTAGACCGCCAAGAACTTCCAGTTTCAGTGGAAGACACAGCTCAAGTTGGTCGTAGTGACTCCTTTTCACAAAAGCAGGTAGACTGTCCAAATGTCATAGAGGAGCTTTCAAAGGAGGATGAACAGTCTGCCTCAAACCAGCATACAGAGACCAGGACTGAGGAAGAGATCACACCATCTTCTGATAGCCAGTCTCTGCGTAGATCCAGAAGAAGCAAGGCCTCATCTGAGGCGGCAGAGTCTGAAGACAAAAGTGACAGTAAGGACTCATTAGGAAGGAAGAGTCGGTCTAATTCTCAGACAAATGTATCAGCTGTTGGTCAGGCAGAGGCCAGAATGGCAGGTAGGACCAGAAGGAGCAAAGTACACGAAGAGCGGTCAAAATCAAGTCCTAGCTCAACCCCAGAGAGCTCTCAGTCATTAGATCTTGCTCAATCAACAGAGTCCTCCCAAGGCAGGGGCAGATACTCAAGACGAAGGTCTTCTCAAGCGTTAGCCAGTACGGAGTCCTCAGAGTCTGAATCCTCAGTGGCCAGAGAAAATTCCCATATGCCCAAAAAGAGGGGGAGGAAACCTCGAGCTTCTCTTCCAAGCCCTCTCACCCTTGAATCTAAAGAAGACAGACTTAATAATGATATGGCAAAGGGCGTTGCTGATACTTCTCAAAAAGCAGATACACCAAGCATAGAAGCTAAAAATGTATCAGATTCAGAGGAATCGCCGAAAAGCCAAGATTTGCGGGGTTCTGAATCACTCCATGTTACTGGTGATAGTGAGGAACAAAGTAACAGAGAATCACCAATGGAGGCAGATGTTGATGCTGCTGTAGCCTTGGAGCATGTTGCTCCAGAGAAAACTGAGATTGAAGACACAAATGAGAACAGTGTGTCACCTCGCAAGGAGGAGCAAAGAGACTCTGAAAGAAACACTGATAATACTTCTTTGCAAGAAAGTGACATTGGGGACTTGGAAATGCTTGAATCAGTTGGGATCACTAATGAACAGATTCAGGAAAAGTTGCCCAGTGACCCCTCTGCTGTGGACACAGTGGCGCCCCCTGATGAGACAACAGAGAAACCTCAGCTCTCAGAGTCTTCGGAGGACAAGGCTGAAGTAGTTCCTGAAACTGGAGACAGTGTTAAAGAAAATCAAAAAGATGACTTAGACCGCCAAGAACTTCCAGTTTCAGTGGAAGACACAGCTCAAGTTGGTCGTAGTGACTCCTTTTCACAAAAGCAGGTAGACTGTCCAAATGTCATAGAGGAGCTTTCAAAGGAGGATGAACAGTCTGCCTCAAACCAGCATACAGAGACCAGGACTGAGGAAGAGATCACACCTCTACAGGAGAATGATAAAGAAAGCGAAACCCAGGTTATGGAGCGTCAGGATGAAGAGAAAACTCAGACCGCCAACACTGAGAATGATGTAGTTGTAAATTTGGATGCTGCTCTGACTGATCTTTGTGACGCTTCAGTGCCTGCGGACTCTGCTAGCAAAGGTGTTTTTCAGGATTCTCCGGTGAAGCAGCAGGACCTGGAGGCTGTCATGGGGTCAGATGTTGGCCAAAGCCCCAGCAGTGGCAGGACCAAAGGAACCTGGTCTCCTTCAGCCTCCCCCTCCACCAGTATTCTTAAGAAGGGCCAGAAGAGACCACTAGAGGAGGAGACTCCCTCACCTCTTGTCAAAGTAAGAGACGGCCCTTGAACTTGTTAAAATACGTTAGTTAAACAGTTAAAATCTGAGCTTTTCTCTGTTTTGTAATGTGGATGAAAGTAACATTGTTTTCCTCTTAACTTTACAGTCCAGACGTGTGTCTTTTGCTGATCCAATCCAACAGCAGGAAACGGCAGACGACATTGATCGTCGCAGCCCTGCAATCAGAACCAGTTCCCCCAGAAGATCCAAAATTAGCAGTATCCCGCACCCCAAGGTATGAAGCAGGCTAGCATTGTAGTTAGTTGATTATTAATATTTGAGATCCACTTGAGCCAAACATTTTCTCCTTCAAATTATCTGCTTTGATTTGAACATGGCTATTGTCTGCTTTTTATTCTAGTATGTCAGTACTCCAACAAAGGGCTTGCTGATCCTGAGCCCCAGAAATCTGCGCAGTCCGGGTTACAAGAGCTCCAAGAAATGCCTGGTATGCACACAAGTGACCAGTCAACATCTGTTATTGTCACTGGCTCTGGGTCGGCTTCCACCAACCTCTGAGAGAAAATCTGTCTCTTTAGCTGCCGGATGTTTTACTTTCTTCGGCAGCTAATCACGGATGTGCTGTGTAAAGGGGAGCGTACAGAAGGTTTTCCGGAGCTTGCTTGCTGGAAACAGACTTGATGGAACAGAACCAGAGATATCAGCGTCTTTATCGCACAAACTGTTCTTTCATGTGAAAACCTGGTTACCTACATTACCTTTTTAAGTCAGTAGACTTAAGAAGCTCCATAGATCTGGAGAGTTGGATGCTAATTCTGTGTGGTTGCACCATTGTCAACAACACCCTTCACCATACATGTATGATTCATGCAGCTTTAAATGGTTTAGAGGCTGTTAGTCCTCATGGTAGATGCATCCTTTTCTTTCTTTCTTCTAGATTTCCGAAATGAGCCAAGAGCCTCGACCTGTCTCCAAAGACTGTATCTATCCTGCCCTGGTCGGCTGCTCTGCACCCGTAGAAGCCGTTCTGCCTCAGATATCCTCCAACATGTGGTGAGTAAAGCACAAGGTTGGTGAAATAAAAAAGTTTTGTTTATTCTGACGTATCTACCTAAATAAGCCTAAATATAAAACAAGTTTTTGGGTTTTTTTCAATTGTCTTATCAGGTCTCGTGGCTTTGGGCAGCTTGTTCGAGCCAGAAACATCAAAACGGTCGGCGACCTCAGTGCTCTAACTCCCAGTGAAATCAAGACTCTGCCAATTCGCTCCCCAAAGATCTCCAATGTCAAGAAGGCACTTAAAATTTATGAGCAACAGGTAATGCCAGGGCACAGAGGGCTGCAGCGGGACTGATCTGACAGGACAATAACAAACTGCTACGAAATACATGAAGGTGAAGTTCTTGTATTTGACATCTGAGCCGTTATCTTCTAGCGTAAAGATCGAGGTGGTGATGAGTTGAAGAGTTTTGATGAAATGGAGATGATGACCTCTGAACTGGAGGAGACCAGTGCTCCTCAAAACCAGGATGATGAGGATAAGACCTCAGGCGAAACGCTAGGTGAGTAAAAACTCTGCTTCCTCAGTTGTTTAACTTTTAGCTTTTCGGTGAGGTGACAAAAATTCCGCCAGAGTCTTGTCACTGCGCTGATTTTCTGTGACTCCAAATCGGAAATCGATCTTGAAATACATTTATCACAGACTTGATGTGTAAATCTCACCTGTGAATTTAAGATTTAAGGAACAGGCTGACATTTTAGGAAACAAGTTTATCTGCTTTCTTGCAGAGAGCTAAATAAGAAGATTGGTATCACTCACTATGATGTTGTTTGTTGTTGTTGTTGTTGTTGTTGTTGTTGTTGTTGTTGTGAAGAAGCTACAGCCAGATGCCAGTAAGCTAACGGGGAAACGGTTAGCCTTGCTCTGGGAAAAGGTTTTTAAAAACTGCCTACTAACACTGAAGCTCACTAACTAACACGTAATATCTTGTTAAGCAGTACAAAAATTTATGAATAAAAATGCGTTTTGGTTTTACGGGCGATTATGCGCCAAACTATTTCATGTTACACTACTAGTCTAGTTTTTGTAGGCGTTAAATATTAAGTGTATTTCGCAAAATGTCGAACTTGAAGTACGTTAACAACAGAATCTTTCTGTTTGCAGCAACAGAGCTGCTGGACGAGCCTGTTCCTGCAGATGGGCGGCCGCAGCAGGACGGCTCCGGGAATCGGACGCTTGACGCGCCGGCGGGAGAACACTACCAGCAACCACCCGAGGGACGGCCGCACCCTGACGGGCTGCTGTCAGAGGTGGAGGCTCTGACCTGCCGGATGACGCCGCTAGAACTCGGCGGCTGCTCGCCACGGCAGCTCGTTCAGATGCACGACCGGCTGGGGGGCATGATGAGGCGCGTGGTGGTCGAGCTGCAGACGCGCCTCTGCCAGACGGACGGCAAACCCTGAAGAGACTTCTGCTTCTGCTGGATCAGACAGCTGTACAGGCGTTGAGAGGCACATAAAAAGATGGATCTGTTCGAGGAGACTCCGTGACTAAGGATAAAATATCAAATATCCGGCCAGGCTTTGGGCAAATGGACGTGTTAAATCGGCGGATTTTACAGAGGATTTTATGGTTTTAACTCTCAGTATACATTGGCCTTTTCTCACATTTCATCTTTCTTTGCTAAAGATGTTTTTTTAATAAATGCTAGCAGCGCATTTTTTTTTTTTTTTTTTTTTTGAACCTCTCTAGCTTGATCTTTTGAGTAGTTTATATGATTTTTAAGAAGCACTCAAAGGGAAGCACAGTCACACTTTTCAAGCTGTGTCAAGAGAAGATGATGATCTTTATTAATTGTAGTCTTGACAGGGACAAGTATTTTCCTACTGTCCTCCGTAGACTTTGTAATAAGGGACTGATGTAAGGCTACGAATGTATGTGAAGAAAAATGACTCCACATGCTGTTGACCCTTCCAGTTTTGCACATATACTTTTTCTCTCGTGTAACATCGGCCCCCCCCCCCATGTGCCCTGTTTTTAGACTGTTTACAATTCAACTCATCAGTGCTCTTGTACTTTTTTGACGTTTTCTTAGTTTATGAACCTTTTTGTAGATGGTGGTAGACGGTCTGCACTTCGGTCTTCATTTTTGTGGTTTTAAATGCTCGAATAAAAGGCATAGCTGATTTTTTAAAGTGCAGTTACGTTTTTCAGCTCTTTTTGTTCAACTCAACACTAAACAAAAACATGAGAGATGGGCGCGGATCTCTGCGCGGGTTTCGGGGAGGGACACTCTTACGACAGACATTTTAATGAACATTGATTTTTATTTTTTATATTTTAAAGAAAAGAGCAGATTATCTTACAAAGACGGGTTTGCTGTAGACGTGGTATGTTATAGAAGCCGGAAAGAAGCTGAATGACCCGAATCAAATGGGGGGGTTTCTCTTTCCCCTCATTTAACAAGGTTTCACACACACACACACACACACACACACACACACACACTGGTTTACGCTTGAAAGGCTGCTATACACTGGATAAATGGGGCTGAAGGACGCTGTGGCGATGAGAAATTAAATGTTTGTAATCAAAACCAGTATTGTTGGGGGGGGGCAGGAATACCAACAGGGACGAGCAGGCACCTGAGGGATAGTCTCACAAATTTCAAGTCTGTCTTAAAACGGTGGTATTAAACTTTGACAGTTCTCCCCTTGATATGTGTAAAATGAGAAATCTGGTTTCCGTAATCCGGGTAAGATGTTAGAGAAACCTTTTGTCACCCCCCCCCCCAGCTGGATTTCTGCTGGAGGAAGCGTCCGGTAACCTGGTTTGTAATTGGCTTACACTAAAACCGTAACGGCACCAGAGATGCACCACAGCAGCTCTCTAACTCTATTGTGCACGTGTTCACCCGAACCAGTGAGAGGTTTTACTCTAGAGGACGACGTCCGGGACTCCGCCGCGTTTTCAGTCATTAGAAGCGTCGGTGCAGGGGGGGTCACGCCCGGGTTACGCTACTGGGATCCAGGTGCTACGAAGATTATGAGACACGGTTGCATCTGAGTGACACAAGTGAGAGTTGTCTGGAATAATTCAAGTGACTGGACAGATTAAAAAAAAAAAATGGATTAACTGGAGGAAACATTTTAAAGCTGTGGGAATGTGAGATTAAAGTGTTTGCACAGACACAACAGTGTGTTCATGTTGGGAACCGTGTGTGTGTGTGTGTGTGTGTTAGTCTGCCTTGTTTCTCAGTCTGTCGGCACACGGGGCGCGTGTTGTGGCCACTACAACCGCGCCCAGTGATGATGAACAGCGATGCCCTGTGGTACCGACACCCCCCAGGACAGGCTCCTCCGCGTCGCTTTAACCTCGGGTGAGCGGTTAAACCACTGCAGGTTGGCGGAAAACTCGAGTTTCTTTCAAGTTGATTCGGGTATTTTAAGGTCTTTCCTGCTTTTATCGTCCCAACCATACTTCCCCCAACGATTCTCCGCATGTAACACGTGCCGACGCGTCGTTGAGCAGCTGCCACGTCGCTTGGACTTGGCGCGGACCCGTGGGTCTCACTCGCGGTGGCTTGTTGCGGCTTTTTCTGCCGTCGACTCGGCCGCAAGGTCTCCGAGTCAGCGGCCCTTTGCCTGGTGGAGCTCGGGATAAGCTGGCGCGGTTGCTGCTAGGGCGTAAAGGGAAACGCGGTTGAGTGGCGATGCGGTTCAACGTGCGAGAAGGTGCCACCGGCCGCTTTCCCGGCTCCGTCCTCCTCCAGCTTGGCCCCGACGAAGCAGGCTCCTGTTCGGCTCCGTGTCGCAGTCGTCGTGGGCGTCTGTCCTGCAGAGCGCCGCCGGAGGCTGCGTTGCGGACCGGGCTCCGGCCCCGCTGGGCGACGACCAGAGAGGACCGGAGGAGAAGCGGCTCCGACGGACGGGCTCCACTGCGGGGGCGAGAGCGTCCGCCCAGAGGCGGGGAACGGGGGGCAAACCCGCGGCAGGACGCGCGCAGCACGGGTGCCCGGATCTCTCACCCGAGCTGCCCGAGCCGGACTCAGCAGTCGTGGCGGGAACGCAAGAAAAAAAAGCGCTGCGTTTAACGTGGATCGGGATTCGAGACGCACCATCACGGGTTCGCTTTCCGCACGTTCACATCTTTTATAGCTCGTTCACAAAACAAAACCACGTGGACTGTGGGGCGCGTCTGGACTTAGTCCGGTCCCCCATCTGCTCTTCGGGCTGATCTTGTGATTTGACTGAGAGTCGTCCACCCCCCTTTCTACGTCACCGAGGGGGAGGCCGAGCGGCAGAGAAGCCCTCGCGAGGGAGGGTTCATCGCAGGACGTTGTTCGGGGCTGGTGAAGTTTGGTTCTGTCACCTGTCCCCGTTTTGTCTTTTCGTTCATCTATTGACTTGAACTCAGGCAAGTTCCGGAGTTGTGAGGGAGCCTCGTTCTCTACGCCCTCCAAGCCGGTTCCGGACGGGTTTTCTACGACCACGGTGACGTCCTCGGAACGCGTGGGTCGCACTGAATCTAAAAATACGCGCGTCGTGTCCGTGTGTTCAGACCCCACCGAGTTATGACTCTGATTCTTGACCCCCCTTTGAGAAGCTGGAACCAGAGAACGTTTGACTCGTATATTGATTATCAGCCCTTCAATTTTCCGTTGATCGACTTATTGGTTGCTCATTGCAGCATTTATTTTTACAATCTCCTCTCACTTTCCCGTACTTCATCATAGCAGAGCGTCTCAGTATCTGCGTCTTTTTTTAAACACAAGAGTCTTCAGCACCACGGCCTCTACAGAAACCCCGTCCCCTGGACTAACGTGGCCGGTGCCCTGGGCCCTCTGACACCGCTTGGTGCCCCTCGTCTCGGTGCGCCTGTGTTCGTAGCCGGGGACTGTGGCGGTCCTTGGTTCTGGACTTGTTGCCTGCAGCCACCGCAGCCTCCTGCAGGTCACGTCCCCCCACGGCGGTCCACATTAGTCCGCTTGCTTGGCGTGCGTTTCGGCGTTTGGTAGCGTGACAAACCTGAGAACCTGTCGCTAAAGTCAGATCTTGGCACAGTATTTATGTATTTACATGTTTTAATTAATCTCGTACATTCTACAAAAGTTTGGACAAGACTGGTCACTTGGTCTTTTGTCTTAGACGACGCAACAAACCCAAACGATCTGGTGGCATTTCACCTTCAGGTTGTTCTCCAGCAATATCATAAATTTCAAGCGGCGTAACTCGGTGGTCACGACGCCGACTTTGAAATTTCCACACCGGTGATGTTTGTACTCGACTGTTCAAGGCCAGGGTTTAGGTATTCTCCCCAAATCCCGACGGACCTGTGCTTTTCCTGCTTTGACCTGTCAAAATCCTTGGAAGATTTTCTGTCACGCATCAAATTAGGATGCTTGAGTGGCCTTGACGGCGCTAAGCGCGCTCTGAGAGCTTTCCCGCTTTTTTTTTTTTTTTTCCCCCTAGATGTCAAGCCCTTTGCGTTTTCCCCTCATACGCGTTGAAGATCTTATTTATCGTCAGCGTCTGGCGAAGAAAGCGGGAGAGATCCCTGGAGAGAGGGATGGAAAGCAGTGAGTCTTCTGCCCTTTCTGTTCCTGAAATTGTAACCCTCACTTCGTGTGGTGCCTTCGAAGGAGATTTGTGACCTTGTACCCGTTATAGATTGCTGATGGCTCAGAGCTCAGAAGTTGTGATTCACAGTTTTTAAAACAGTTGGAGCCCAATTTATTTTGGCCACCTCTTCCTTTTCCTAAACATAGATTTGAAATCTAATTAAAACAAAATCATTTCTGAAAAACAAGGCAACGCCCTTTGTTGTCATTTTGTTAAGTTTCCCACAACCTGAACTAGTTGAAAGCCGAGCACATCGTTAGACACAACTTATTTTGTTGAAAACACGACCTCTCACATTTAATTTGAAGGCAGCAACACTTTCATAATCAAGAGCAGAGCTTGTTGACTAATGTGATTCCTCTTCCGGGTTAATACGATGTACAGCGGGCTCTCAGGAGCCGGGCTGCCCGACTGCACCACCGCATGCATCATCAGACATCACAGAAAGTTTGAAGACAGCTCACAATGACTCAGACTCACCTGAAAATCCATCCTCCAAACTTCCTCAGATCCCCAGAAATCCAATCCGACCTACGGCATGTAAAAACTCTAGAATCTGCACTTCGGTTTCCTCATTTATTTTGAATGCAACAGCAGGTTCGACACCAATAACAGCCATGTGCTCTGCTGGGTGTCCTTGAGCAAAAGACATTTTAATACACTGATCCGTTTTAAACTGAACGTTTTTCTTGAGTGTCACTGAAATGAACCATGACGTGTAGGCCTCGGGACCATTTTCCTGCAGGTCAGTGGGCGTAGGAAGTACTTCTCCGGGACAAATTCTCCCTTCCAACAACGTCGCGAAAACAGTCGAGCTCGACGTAGAAAAAAACGAATTGAAATCATTTTGTTTACCCGGAATTATACATTAGAGTGAAATCGGAGACAATCAAAAACAGAGACGACTGCATGTTTAAAAACAAAAACCCAACAACATTAGGGCAGTAATATTACAGGTTTGGCGTCCGTGCCGTTGCACTGATGGTAGTGACATGTCATGCAGATAACTGTAATTTCTAGTGACTGCGAGAGAGATGAAAACAGGAAACAGATCTAGGTTCAGCTGCACATAAAATGTGAAAAACTAGGAGAAGGAAAGGATACAGCCTCTGTCAGCCGATCTAGACACGGTTATTTCTCTAAAATCACAGACCACGTTTCTGTAGCTGTAAGAGTGTGGAAGGAAGCTCGGATAGAGCGGCAGACTATTTAACGGACTGGGTTGGTCCGGCTGGCCAACTGATCTGATGTAGCCGCCCCACTGGCAGGCTAACTACCATGACTACCGTTTTTCAAAAACACGTTGCTAAAACCCAGAATCATACCCGTCTGAAATGATGTACTGAAGCACTGATTCCCAGACTGACTCGGGTTGTATCCATCAGGCATCTTTCACCAAGTGCTTGCAACGGCCTCCCGGCACCAGTTTTTTTTTTTTTTTGTTTGTTTTTTAAATGTTAAAGAGTGGTCTTCCTTTTTTGTGTTGGAACCTCTAAGCACTTTCGGTTAAAGAGAATAGTGTCGGAAAGTAGTGAAAAAATCCCAAGTGGACACATTTAAATTGTTCATTATGTCCAACCAACAGTCCAAAATTCAAAGGTTTTGAATTTACTAACACGGATGTCTTAAAAAAAAAAAAAAAAAAATTAAATAAGCAAAATGCAAAACATTCATTAGTGAATTTATGGCATTTTTGCTTGGGAAAAAAAAGCTTGAAAAAAGCTTAAACAATTATAAAACTTGTTGCAGAATAATTTTCTGTCGATTGACTAATCAGTTTAAGGATTTCAGCTAAAAAAAAAAAAAGCTTAAAATGTGGTTGAAATTTGGCTAAAAGATATGAAAGAGGCTCAGCGTGTCACTCATTCATAAAAATACGTAAATACGTATCAGAGTCGAGGCGGCTGGAGTTTAAAGTTACCACATAAATGTAATTGTAAGCAGAAACAGAGGCAAACAACACAGGTTATTAAGAATTATCGTTAGAAGAATTATTAAAATTAGTAAGAAATACGGAGTGATTATTGGATACGGGAGCTCATGAGGGTTACAAATAGAGCTGCAACAATTAGTCGACGTATCGATTCGTTGATAAGGAGAAAATTGGTTGGCAACTAATAATCAAATAATTGATTTTGTTGTTTTAAAAGCAAAAATGCCAAAAATGAATGAGGATTCGATGCTTTTCCTTCTCATACACAGCAGTAAACTGAATACCTTTGGGTTTTGGACTGTTGGTCAGACATAAGACATCTGAAGATGTGAGCGTTGGCTGTGGGGAAATTATGACCAGCGATTTTCACCATTTTCTGACATTTTATAGACAAGATGCATCATTGATTAATAGAGAAAAATGATTTGCAGATTAATCGATAAACGAAAATAACCAATAGTTGCAGCCCTAGTTGCAAACGTGAAGAACTTAACAGAAGGTTCCTGCGATTGCATGCGGCCTCTGGGCGTGGGCACAGTTGTCTGCCATAGTGTCTTTCTCTAATAACACCCCTGAGGGGCGCTAGAGTTAAGAAAACAAACAAACACAAACAAACAAACAAAAAACAGCTGAAATTGTGCCCGCAGTGGCGTTAAGCGTTGGCAAACGACTGTACCTCGACTCGTTCTAATAAGAGCTCTCGTGAGGGTTGAGAAATGAAGGCCTGAAGAGGAGTCTGCTCTCTTGACTGACGGGTGTCCGAGCCTATCACTCTCACCTATGTTAACTGCCGCTAGCTGTCCCACATCAGCTCCTCCTAGGTTTGCACCGAATCGGGATTTCTCATGGCTACGGCGTCTGACCGAGGTGGCAGCGCGTCAACGGTAAACCTACGCCTCAGGAATTTCGTCATTGAGGGCAGAGCTTCTGCGGGATATGATGTTACCAGACGAATGGGAGCAGTTTGAGCGTTTTCGTTTTTTCAGGCACTTGTTCCCTAGGGCTACTCCGATCACTGAAGGTGCTAAGTGGACTCACACCCTTAATGCCTAATGAGCAAAGTGACTGACCAGTCGTTACGATGACAACGGAGTGACTGATTTATTAACTAGCCAATTCACGAAGACGTCCTTTCAGACGGAGTTCGTTACAACCGACCAGCTGCTTGGTCTGCAAGCTGTCAAACACCGACCGCAAAGCCGACTGACTTACTGGTGAGTCAACGGATCAGAGTCCGTGTAAACGAGGCAGAGGTCGCGTCTGTCGTGGAAATGTTGAAGTTTGTTTGATGACCGACTGACTGTGCTAAGGCTGAGCCCAGACTACGGGAGGTTCCGGTTGAGGCCCTGCGGAGCAGTCCAGATAACTCTAAATCGGACCGAAATGAACCAATTTAAATCTGTAAAATCAGTGTGCACCTAAGCATGAAGCCTTATCCCTTGGGAGTCACCAACCAATCAGCCACGAAGCTCTAAATTTAAAGAAATACGTTTGGATCAAACGGTCTAAATATAAACTCAGTGGAACTATCTGTATGCTAGTTTGGTAACCAGGTCAACACTTCAACATATTTTGAGAATACAGACCCATGTCCAGTCAAACTCTTTCTCTTCTGACACTTCTTAAAAACTTAAAATAATTATAATAACAATATCTTTCCAGTATTAAATAATCTTATATAAAAACACACAAAAAAAGTTTGAAATAGATGGCAATGCTCCCTCTAAGAGTGCCCTGCTCCAACCCCCCCCCAACGTTTCTGTACACATCGTCTCACTTTTGCATCCTTCCATTAATCCCTCCTTCCCTTCGTCAGTAACGTTACGTCCATCGCCACGGCTCCATTCAGTACCAGTTGTTTTTGCAGCAAATTGTCTCTGTTGCTGTTGTCGTTCAAGTCTTGTCTTTTGTATATTTCAATGCAAAGCTGCACAGACATTGTGAAAAAAGCTTGATAGGTGATTTTTCTGGCTCGCTTGTATACAGATATATATATATATACACACACACATATATATATATATACATATATATATGTGTGTGTGTGTGTGTATTATATATATTATATATATATATTATATATATAATATATATATATTTAATCATGTCATTGGATTAAACATGTATTGGTAATGATAGTAATAATGAGGATATAGGAACAATCATAATCTGAGATTAGGGTTAGGAAACAGGGCTTGCTACTTGCTTGGAGATCCAAGGGTGGATGTTTTAGGATGAAGAGAGACAGACAAGTCAAGACAGACATTGATTATTTCTTCTCTGCCGTAACGAAGAGACCTAAATAGTCAGTTCAGTTCTTTAGGCTCCACCCAGTGTCCTTGCTCCCTACCACTCACTGGTCAGTTTGGTGCTTTGGTCCCTTTTTGGAGGAGCGGGAGGAGGGCCTCGCCGCAGCGTTGCATAGCCTGAGATGTTGGCATGTTTGGTGGAGTGGGAGTGCGTGTGGTGGCGAGACAAAGTGTGGGAGTGTCCTCGGACACCCTGCTGCTGCTGCTGCAGGAGCTCCGGAGGGGGTGGCGGGAGGAGTGCCATGTCGTCCATGGTGCCCACGGGCTCCATCTTAGAGGAGGAGATGAGGTGGGAAGAGGTGAGTGAGCCGTGGCGAGACACTGACTTCCTCTTAAGGGTGCGGTTGAGGTCTTCCAGGAAGTGAGGCTTTAGTGCCAGGGAGACCGGCCCTGCTGATTTGGGGGAGGTGGGGGGCACAGGAGCAGAAGAGGAAGAGTAAGAGGACAGGGAAGGTGGTGGTGTCTGAGACAGAGGTGGCGGTGAGAGGGGCACTGAAGTTGTATTGTCATACTGGGTCACGGTGCTGGTCCGCCGGTTCAGTGTTGGAGGAGGGACTGCCCCCTTTTTCAGCGAGCTTTGTTTCCATGAAGACGACAAGGAGGAGGTTGCTGACTGTTGATGAGGCTGCATCTGAGGCTGGGGGTTCACAACAGCGACCTTAGGGGGCTGATGGAACTCTGATGGGTGGGGAGGAGGAGGGAAAAGCTCAAAGTCACTGGGGGGAGGCGGGAAGTAGTCAGGAGATGACTCTAGGTGTAGAGGCTGGGAGGGGGGAGGTGGGGGAGGAGGGGATGGGAAGTCAGAAGGCTGATGGTGCTGGCCCGTTTGCAGCCCCTGGAGCGCCAATGGGAGGTTCGCCAAGTTCAGCTTCCCCGGCTTAGGGAGTGGAGCAGGAAGTGCAGGGGAATCCTTTGAAGGAGACCCTGTCGCTGACGAGGAGCTGGACGAGGTACCTGTCTGAGGAGCTTGACCAAATTTGTTCACCAGGCTCTCCACCTTCTTTGGCCTTTCATCTTGGGTCTCGCCAGAACTAGACCGGATGGAGGAAGCTCGCTGGGGGGTTGGCGGAGGCCCTCGCTTGGTGGATCCTGTGGATGAGGTGGAAGGCGACTTTTTTATAGGGGAGCCCGTCTTGGAGGAGGATGAAGGAGGAGGAGGGAAATCTCCTAGGGAGCTGTCAGGAGGTGGTGGGGGGAACTCTGGGGACTGTGGAGCTACAACCCCTCCTGGCTGCCACTTTGGTTTGGCCTTGACCGCTGGAGGAGACTGAGGAGCAGTGAATTTAGATCCTTCCATGGAGTTGGAGGCAGACAGAGAGGAAGGGGCAGCATTACCTGGGAACTGATTGACAATCTGTTTGACCAAAGAAGAGGTAGCGGCCGCAATTGAGACGGCAGTAGAGGCGGAAGAAGGAGAGAGAGCAAGGTTTTTGGAGGAGAGGCTGTGCTGCTTTGGCAGAGTGGGAGGTGCCTGATTCGGGGAATGTCCAGTTGAGAAACTCTGCTGCTTTTTAACTGGCCCGTGGCCACTATGGGGAGGTGTTGGTGACACAGGTGAGAGGGCAATTGGAAGGGAAGAGGGACCTGAAGGTTTGGGAGCAGTTTGAGGGGGAAAACCACCAGTAAAGGTTTTGGGAGGGGCAGGGGGGGGCATTGGGGGACAGAGGCTGTAGAGCCTGCAGGGAGGCAGGAGGAGAAAGCTCAGCTGGAGGTGGTGGAGGAGGAGGAGAATTATCGTCGCTTACTGCCGGGCTAAAGTCGTACACCATGTTGGGAAACTTTTGTGCCAGGAACTGCTGGAGGCCAGTGTTGGAGAGTTGTGGGAAGGAGTTGGGGATGGGCTCTGGAGGGGGAGGAGGCGGCAACCCATTGGCCTCCAGGCTCTCTGGTGGAGGAGGTGGGAGGTAGGAGGGCTCCTGCAACTCCTCCTCCAGTGGGGGTGGTGGTGGGAGAGCAGAGGGGCTTGGTGGACCAAATTTCAATACAGCCATGGCTGAGCCAGGAATCGGCACTGTGGGTGGAGGAGGAGGGGGAGGAGATGGTGGAGATGGTGGTAATGGAGGGTAGGTGCTGTAAGCAGCTGGGAGGGTATTGTAGTTTGGTTTGGTAGACTGGATCGGAAGGGCGGGTGTGGTGGCTCCTGGCAACTGTGTCCTTGACTGGTTCTGGCTCTGCAGGCGAGCCAGTGTGCTGTACTTGACGTATGAGGAGGTAGGTGCTGGCTGAAGGGCCACACTTGCGACGACAGGTGGAGGTGGAGGAGGCGAGGGTGGTGATGGGGAGGAATCCTCAGATGGGATGAGGCCGTCAGTGTAGCTGGTCCGGGAGGGTGGGGTCTGAGGCTGAGAGAGAGGGAGGGGTTGGGGGGAGAGGGTAGGTATCTGGAGAGGGATAGGCCTACTGATAGGGTCGATCTTCATCATCTGGAGAGAGCAATGAGGAAGGAGAAAGGGGAAGAGCCGGAGGAGGGAGAGAAGAAGAAGAAGGTGGTAAAGAGACAAAAGAAAGGGGCGATGGACGAGAAAGAGGCAAAATTACAACAAGTAATGAACAACTCTATTGTTGCCATGTTTCTGAAAACCATAGATCCAGGACAAGATTAGGGATGGGTTCCGATAGTCTGTTTCATTTTGGATCTTCTTCCACAATGAATGTGGAGCGCCAAGTCCTTTGGTTAATTATCTACTGTCCAACATGTCCAAAGTAAGAACTTGTGGGATTTTTGAGGAGGACAAGTTCTCAGCTTGATCCTACTGGCAGTGTTACACCATATTCTGTGACCTGTAGCAGTGCAGCAAGTTCGCCTTGAGGTAACGTTAGGTCATTGGGCATTCACAACATCAGCACTTTAGTTATTCATTGAAAGATAAAGTAGAATTAATATTATTTTCACTGTGTGGTTTTTACTTTGGCTTCCATGGCTCCTGCAGCTGCATCACAGCCCACCAGTGAGGAGGAAAATGAGTCAAGACAGGGTTTATGACTAGATATCTTAATTCCTCACCAAACATACTACTTGAAAAGATTCAATAAGGGATTTGGAAGGATTTGAATTGGTTGAGCAGTTTCAGAACTTGAACTCAGATCAAATAAAATGCTATCGAACCCCATCCCTAGACAGGATGCGAGAACTCAAAAACAACAAACCAGTGCAGTCCAAGAACACACAGCAAATGAGACTTCAAACGCATTGCAACACTGAATGAGGTAAATCACAATAGGAACAAAAAACTTTCCCGCCGGCCGACAACATTCTGATGTCCCATCATTTACATCTCGAGGACGGACTTGAAAAGTAGCAGAGCTTGGTCCATTTTCTCAACAGTTTAAAATGCAAAACCAACGCGTGACTAGTAACTAGCTTATAATTTTGTCAAACATATTCTGAACTGATTCAAACTCAGTAGCTCAGCTGCAGTTTCCAAGGTTTAGGACGGGTTTAAACCCGTTTGGTCTGGAACAAAATCACGTGATCTCTTAAACCCTACTGCTGTGTCCCCAGACAGTTAAACAGACCTTTGTCTGATGTTGTGTTCCTCTAAAAACACCTGAGATGGGCGGTTTTTATGTAACTTCCTCCTACATCCAGTTTAGCTGCAGATGAGCTGAGCCTGTGCTCGTTTCGACAGAGCGGTCGGGTCCAGAGTAACAAGCAGCAGCATTGTTAACCTCCGCGTCATCATAGCAAATACATTATGAAATGTCTTGTAAACTGTCATACTAAGCAGTGGCCAAAAGACAGCATCTAACCGGTTATAATCTGGTTCCAAACCGCGTCTAAAATTTCACAAAAGTGCTCCTGATTGTGTCAGTCTGGTCGTAAACTAGTTTGAAATGTGTTCAACTAGTTTTAGGCGAAACTGTGTCAGTTTTTGTTACGTTATTTGTTGGTTAGGACATTCCATCAGACCACGACGTTAGAACAAATCAACAGCTCAACTGCAGCCACTTACAAACAGGGATTCAGTAGAGAGTGTACCAGATTTTTATATATACGGACATATCCATTGTATGCAACAAACTGAATGATGATTTTTGCCTTCGTTGGAGGTTGCTGAGCTTCGGGTGAGCAACAACCGCAATTCGTAGTTCATCCTGATTATATTTGCTGCTTTATTCCAATTTCTACTAATGAAAATATTAGTGTGTGTGTGTGTGTGTGTGTATATATTATATATATATATATACACACACATATATATATATACACACAACCACAGCTGTCCTTTCTGAAGTGATGAAAATGCACAACTCAACAAAGAAAAGCAAATTTATAACGCCTGCTAAGTCTCACAAATCATCACACAAGTGATCTCTACCATCAAATGACCCGCACAAAGCACAGTTAATATAAGACACAATAAAGTTAATTGTTTTTATTATTAAAACGAAAGTAGTGCAGTAAGACCGATGCAAACTGGTTCAGACCGGGGTCACTTCAAAGAACCAACACAAACAGCAGTCAGTGTTTTAAAGGCTGCAGCCAAACTGTGCCAAACATGCCTGTTATATCACTTCCTGTCTAACCTCCACTCCCTCCTCCTCCTCCTGCACAAAGAAGAACTGGCATACGCTCCTTCATCTTTGACCGCTGGCAGGGAAGCAGAGGGGACATGTGGGAAAAGTAGCCTACAAGTGAACAGGACAATGACAGGAGAGGATAGTGTGTGTGTGTGTGTTCACACCTCTCCTTGCGTCCCTCTCCTCCAGGCATCGGAGAAGATGGAGCTGACAACACTCTGGGAGCGGGTGTGGCCCGTTGACATGATCTCTGAAACGCCGCTGTCCGATTGGCTGGAGTGGTTGGACTGAGACTCTGAGGTGTAAACAAACAAAAGCTTTGTTTAAGTTTTACAACTGATGACGGGACTTTTTCTGTTGAATTGATATTCATTAATGGATAGTGTTGATACTGAAAAATGACTGTCGTTTATTTGGGCCGTCTTTGTATAACCTTTGGCCTTCGAGCCTGCCAGAGAATTTCACCCAACCAAAGAGGGCTGCAACTAATTATCATATTCATTATCGATTAGTCTGACGACTATTTTCTTGATTAATCATTTGTTCCATAAAAAAAAAAAAAAATCAGATATTAAAAAATATCCATCGTAATTTCCCAGGGCCCAAGGTGACGTCTTAAAACGTCTTGTTTTTTCCTACAAACAGTCTTAAACCCCAAGGAATTCAATTTACTATGATGTTAGCAAATGCTCACATTTGAGAAGTAACAATCAAATTTTTTTGCCTTTGAAAATTGACTGAAACAAATGATCCATTATCAGAATAGTTGCCAACTAATTTTCCCTCGATCAACTGTGATTAATCAATTGTTGCAGCTCTACGACGGAGGCGGACAGACCTGGAAGGCTGGAGGAGCTGGATCCTGACTTGATGGAGGAAGACGAGAGGGAAGACCAGTCGTAGGCCGCCTCCGTCCTCCTCATTGCCTCCTGGAAATTGATGTACAGCTGCTTCCCGTACTGGCGGATGGACAGACAGACAACAGGAAAAACAACAACAAACACATGAACTGCACTGAAGCAGTGGGATTCTGCAAGGTTTTACCGCATTGGCCCCAATATTGGACGACCCTGGTTCTACAGCAAGATTACCCCCCCTTCTCAAACATCTTTTTAAAAAAAAAAAAAAAAAAAGACTTTTTGAGGACAGGAAACACTTTGACACTAGTTTTCCCGTTTAGCAAAAGTTTTCCCGATATACCATTAGTCTCCGGAGAAGAGCGTCTTCATCACTGAAGGGTAACATGAAAAACTGTCACGCTCTCATGTCATGTTGGCATTTTTGGGTCTTTTTAAGCTCATTGTTCGTAACTGACTAGTTCTTGGCTGTTTGACTGATCGTCTCCCTGGTTCATTTCCGCATTAAAGACGTCTCGAGACGCTGTGAATTTGTTTTCACTGGTAATGAATTTCTTTCCTCCGTGACAGCAGAACACTTCACTTCAGATCGTCAGGTTAAACTGGACCCACCAGACAGTTTTGGTGCTGACTAACTCTGAAAGACTTGTTACAAATCAGATTGAAAACCCTCGCTAGCCCAGAAACATTAAGGCTACAAACGACCCATAGTGCAACACTCTGCATTCAAAAAGAACGTCTGAGTTCGTAAACAAACAATCATCTGGTCCTCACATAGAAGAATGACCCCCTTCCCAGTTTTTCAAACCTAATTTCCGGAAATCCCGTTTTATATTCCCGGCCCATATGGTAACGGTACTGCACGTTTACAGCGCCGCATGGAGACTTACAGTGTACAGATAGCCCTGTTTGTACGGGATCAGACGTTAGCACGATACGGACGGCACAGGACGAGTTGTTACCTTGGCGATGCGAATGCTGTTGATCCATTGTTGGAGGGTTCTGACATCATCGCAACAGAGGTACTTGATGTACTGCGACTTCTTCTGGATCTGAGGGTGCTACACACACATAGACACACACACACACTATGCATTACTCTTCAGAATACTCTTTGTTTAATGGTAGTTTTACGACGACTACTATTGGAATTACTACTATTACTACAACTCCGGTCACTTTTGCTGGTACAGACACTCAAAAGTTAGTGTTTCTCATGTATTATTATCTAAAATTAAAATCAAACCACTGCAGATTTAATTCCTTTAACAAAAACACTATAATTCTATCTGTTGTTATAGCATCTGTATTTTATTCCAAATAGGTGTAATTACTCCACCCACCACTAGGTGACACTGCAAGACAACAGTACCACATACAGGACAGTGTTGAGTAGTAATCTATCCCAAACCTCATCATGCATGTGTGTGTGTGTGTGTGTGTGTGTGTAAATGTACCTTCAGCACCATGCAGTAGTCTGTAGGAGCCTTGTACTTGCTCTTGTAGTCCTGGCCGTGGTAGACGTTAACATGATCCAACTGGAGAAAACACACCAGGTCTCTGGACGCCTACAAAAAAACACACACACACACACATTGAATATAAAATAAATAAATAAGTCATTAATGTTACAAAACTACAGAATCCTGTTTTCCTTTCTTCTCAGTCCACACACCTTGGCCTTGCCCTTGGGGACGTAGTAGATGCCGGAGGCCCTTAGCAGGAAGTAGCGTTTCTTCCACGACTTTTTCCCATCCTCTTTCAGCCACAACACTCCCTCCATCTCCGGGACGGACACCGAGCTGCCGCCGAAACACTCCTAACACACACACACACACCGAAAGAAAAAGCATACTTGTTGGTGCTCGATCCTGAGCCAGATTTTCACCAGTTGAACTATATATTAAGAACGTATATATTTCATTGACAAATTGACTTGTTCAACAGCATAGTGAGGGATTATTCATCTTATTTGGGTGAAGATGCATTCGAGGAACCAGCCGTGTGCACGAGGAGACAACGAACTCACCTCTAACAGCGCCTCTTTGTTTCTTTCAGCCATCTCACACGTCTCCTTCCGCCCCAACAAATAGTTCTGCAGCAGACAGGAAGCAGGGAGGAGGAACGAAGAGGCAGGAGGGAGCGACAGGTCGCCGGTTAGCAGTCGGAAAACGCATCTGTATAGTTTTAATTACACGGGACACCAGCTACGTGTTTGAGTGTGTGTGTGTGTTCATCTCACCTGGGGGTTTTTGAACAGGGCATACTTCTCGATGCGCTCTGTGAACATCAGGCGGTTCTGGCTGTCTCTGGTCCAGTTCAGCAGGTTCTCCACCAGGTTCTCATGATCCTCGAAGATCCGCTCTGCACAAGGGGGAATGAGCCGGTTTTCAGTCGAGTCAAGTCAAAGCATAAAAAACCAACAGGAAGCAGAAAATACAGCTCGATTACGGCATTTTTCCTTCGGATATAGACGTTGCTGTCGTATTCACCCGTGTCCTCAACGTGATCTAAAAACCTCTTTATTTTTTATCTTGGCAAGAAATACACAAACTGTTTCATGACTATAATCAGTTTTGGTGTTAGGAACATTTTTATCTTTTAGTGTGTGTGCGCACCTCCAGGTTTCTGCCCTTTTTCAATAATTTTTGTATTTCAATAGAAGAGAGAAGTGGATATAGCAAGTATTCTATCAACTATAAATTATTTCTTGGATGATAACCTCAATTTTTAAACAAAGGAAATTCAGTCCCCTGGATAATCTTATGAGGTTATGTTGTGTCCACGACTTAGAAATGCTGCATTTGTACCCACGATTGCCACCGGCTGCCGCTATGAAGTCTCCATCCCCCGCGACAGAAACACTGCACCAGTCACCGATTTCAACCCAGAATCCGAAACCGAATTGCTTCAAATTGTCTAAACTGTAAGTAGATATTTCTTACTGTGACTTGTGGTCGACCTGACTCCCTCTGTTCCTGTAGTATGGTTTTGTAAACTTTGGGAGCTTTTTTTTTTTTAAACCACACATTGGTTTGGGAAGGTGAAGACTGGAAACCGACGAAGGCTGCCACGGCGGGGACCTCATAAACCCGCTCCCCTCGCTGCTCTATAGAGGCAACATGGCTCGTGGCAATCTGCTGTCCTCATTCCTTCCCTTTCTCTCTTCTGAACACCGTGTCTCACGCCCCAGCTGCCTTTCGCTGGCTTTCAGATTTTTTTTTTTCCTCTGAGGACTGAAACGGACAAAACCATGTCAGCTGTGACCCAGATTGAATTTGGGGGCTGTTGTGTTGACCTCATTTACAAAAAAGTGCCTGTCTCTCTCTCTCTCTCTTTTTTTTTTAAATTTGGGGCCAGATGCGTTCAGTCAGTTCCACTGTGACAGAGCTCATTCTGAAACACTGACTTTGTCCTGTACCGCAGCGTTTCGACCTACTGCATGTTTACTGTCCCACTTTATTTACTTCAGCACACGATATGTTCCTGTTTAGAGCATGCTAGCTAGTTGGTCGGTTCTGCATACCAACAGCAATTTGCAACAACTTCACGAGCGCTGCATTAGATGCTCCATTCATCCTTTCCGTAGTTTGAATGGCCCTGAAGTTCTGGATTACGGCTTTAACAGCATCCAATGAGGGACAAGTGGGAATTCTGAGTATAAAGTAGCAATGTAGCTCTTCACAGCAGGTCAGCTGCACTAAGTAGAAACATTTCCAGTTTTTATTACTGGTCATTTAAGCACCTTATGAAGTTCTGTGAATTCAGCAAAGACCCGAATCATCTTTGCAACACTGCAATGTGTGTAGTTTCCCCCAAACAAGGCATTTGAAGGCATCTCTATGCACCGTGGGAAGTTATCCAGGGCATTTATTGGTAATTCATGACATTTGTGGGCAAAAAGGATTATAGATGATGAAAATGTGGCTGCCCTACATGCTTATTAACTCAGCAATCACGAGGAACATAGCGACTGAGCTCTTGCATTGATTAATGTGCCGCTCTTTCATTTGGGCACGAACAGGAAACAAATACTCAAACAGATAAGTTAATACCAAGACTATTATTGACTATTATAACGCCGATTACATCTGCTGCTACTGCTACTAACAATAACAGCCACAAAAACAACAACAACAACAATAATAATAATAATAATAATGAGAGTAATTGTTCTTCTTCTTCTTATGATCATAATTAATCTGTGCCACTCTGTTATTTCCCGGAGGGTAAGCCGTGGCAGGTCAGAGGTTACGATCTGACAGGAAGTCAGTCTCTTGCCAAAGGGCACTCAGCAGGGTGCTGGTGTTGCTGGTGTGTTTGTGTTTGTATGTGTACGGGGGGGGCTGCTGTCAGAGGGTTCACCACCCCCCTCCCCTCCCCAAAGCTATAGAAACCAGTGATTCCCTTGATTAGCACAGGGGCCAATTTAAATCTTCCCAAGGCCACATCCTGGCCTTCAGCCCAGGCTTTAGAAGCTCACGTGGGGCGGATTTGCATAAATGAGGAGAGGTTCAGGTTCGGCTGAACTGAACGTGGCAGAACGAGCTACACTTCACCTTCTCTCTCTCTCTTTCATAACGCTGCTGGCTGGCTGTGCAGCAGAGGCCCTGAAGATGTAGGTTAGATGATCACACGCACCATTGCACCGGGCCTACATAAAGACTGTGTGTGTGTGTGTGTGTGCGTGTGTCAAAGAGTGTTAAGTAGAGCTGAAGCTCGTAGTACAGTGTGTGCTGCCAAACACACATCTCACCCCCCAAAGGAGAGGTGTGTGTGTGTGTGTGTGTGCGTGCGTGCGTGCACATCTTTGCGGCTGAATATCTGCTGTCCGACAGTCCCTCTGCTGGGCACAATGTTACTAAACACAAGTGCAAATTTACTGAATAATTCCCTTCCCTCAACACACTGGCACCCCTACACCTGGATATCAGGAACGGGCCACATGACTAGTTTCGTGTCCGATCAGGTGTTTGTTCCACTCAAAGGGCTTCAGTGTCCTCGCCTGCGACGACATCAGAAAATGACTTAAACCTGCTTTCAGATTATTAAGCCTCGAATTGATTCAGGAGTTGGCTAATACAATTACATCACCTAACAGACATTAATTCTCAACGTAATCGGCTGAAATATGCTGCCTGCCTTACCTTTAGCCTCTCGCACCGTCCTCTGCACGAACCTGTCGGCAGGTGTGTGACGCGCAGATCTCGACTCGATAAACGCTTTGTGGTTAACCCTAACCCTGCGTCATGAGCTCCGTGCCGGCCGCCAGAGGTAACTGCGTTTTCTCTTCCACGCTACATTGTACTGTCACATGTTAAAATGCTGTACTTCATGTATTTCTATCATATGTTTTATTGCATTATAAACTGTATTATGTACTGTCCTCGTGCATGCTGATAGTAGACGGTATCTTTAATGTACTGGTCCCAAACCCACAGCTGTTCAATTTACTGTCGTAGACGACAAAGAAAAATAACCAAACCCTCACATTTGAGAAGCTGAAACCGGAGCACATTTGGCATTTTTGCTTGAAAAGAGACCGAAACGATTAATTGATTATTAGAATAGTTGCTGACTGTTTTTTTTTTGACAATCGATTGTTCTACTATTAGCCACAGCCACTAGTATCATAGAACTCTTGCAGGTTCTGCACTTTGCTCCTATAAGTTGAGACAGTGCTGCACTTCTGATTTATTTCCCAACACCAGACATGACTGCTGTGCGCATATATTGCTTGCCTTGTAACTTTGTATGTACTTGCTCTTGTATAGTTTCTATTCTTATGTTGAATTTTACACACTGTACTCCTAATGACTTACTTCTTGCTTTTTTCTATCTATCCGTTTTCTTATTTCTGTCCCTGTGCTGCTGCAACACCCAGAGTTTCTCCTCTGGCGAGTCCGTGATGTTTGTGCATGCCTATGCTCACCCATCTGCAGCTCGCTGATGGTTTCCACCAGAGACCAGTCTGGACTGTAGCCACAGTGAGATTTCTCCAGCAAACTGTCCAGAACCTGAAGAACAGGAGGCTCTGTACCAACGTCTGCTGTTTGTGATACTCGTATTTCTGATGACAGAGGTACTGCTAACAACACGACCACCAATGATGAATGAACTAATGATATTACTACTGCTGCTACTACTGATACTTGTAGTAATAATAAAATTCTAACTGCTGCTGCTACTAATACTACTAATCTCACATATATTACTACGACTACCAGGAATATTATCCAAACTAGCACTGCTGACACAGCTACAATACTATGACTTCCACTGTAACAGCTGCTGCTCTTCAAACTAACTGCTTCATGCACAGTGCTTTCACTGCAACACTCCTAGGAGGTGCGGATGCGGTGGTCGGGGGGTCATACCTGTCTGACCGTCTGTCTCTCGTCCACCATCATGGTCTTCGAGCTCTCGTCTGACAGATGAACGCGGATCACCAACTGTGACGGAAAGAGAGAGAGCGAGGAGGATGCTTTACATTGCGGCTGTGGCGTCAAGACGCCTGGACGTCAAGTTCTTGATCCTGGTCGACGTGGTCACGGTTAGTCAGTGACAATAATCAAGTTCTGCCACTGGCAAGACAGGTTACATTTTGGGTTGTTTTTCTCCTCAAATGAGCCGCAGCTTCCCCGGTGGTTAAAAGACATCGCTGGAGAAAAAAAACCCTCCGGTTCTCAGACTTTCACTAATTCAGAGAGAAAACGGACGATCGCGGTTCTTTCAGCTGCGCTCAACTAGTTTTTTGACAGAAGCTTGTACAGCAGATTTACAATAAAACTGTTCCCCAGTACAGATGCGTAAGGGAGTTAACTATTACTATGCACACACGTATGGACACATACATACATTTTTTTTTTTTTTGCATATGGCCTCCAATTTTTTTAATACCAACCAGCCATTAAAATGAAAATATTTCTTCTACGGTGCCACGAAACGACAACCGGCTTTTTAAAATTTTATTCTCTTTGTTCGCTATCCCTTAAATTATGTTGCTTAGTGTGTGTGTGTGAATCAGAGACTGTGCAGAAAGATCCATTTTCACTTTTTTTTTGCTTTGTGCAGGATCAACATACAGATGATTAGACTTAACAGACACACAAACACACACACACACACACACACACACACACACACACAGGTAGATGGATTTGTGTCTGTGTGTAGAAAATCCAGATTTTCAATCCAGTCTCTCTCTCTGGGATTGGGATTTAACTTGAGATGGTCATTATGTTGAGTGCTCTGTGTGTGTGTGTGTGTGTGTGTGTGTGTGTGTGTGTGTGTGTGTGATAGCGGACATGTATGTATGTATATATATAGATTTATACATATACGTATCTGTGTGTGTGTGTGTGTTGACCCCAGCTGTTATTGACCGGAGCTTTCAATGCGGAGTAACACTGACCTGACCCAGAAAACCGAGAGTCCGCTGGACACGTGCCAGACAAAGACTCACATGCACATAGTCCGACACACATCCTGCACACACAACTATACACAACACGTACTTCTTTCATGTCCATTTTTCCTGTGTGTGTGTGTGGAACCAGACTCACCTTCTTCACCTGGGCCTCCTTGATCTTCTCCAGGGCGACTCGGATGTTTTCTGCCTTTAGTTTGGCAGCCTGCTCCTCCTACACACAAACACACACACACACACACACACACACACAGTGACGACGATTACAGAAATTATACACCAGCCAGTCAATAACAAACTAACAGCATTAGACAGACCCATTCCTGCAACACCCACTCTCTCTCAGTCCCTGCTAAGGACACCTGTCCTCTCACTTACCTGATTCCTCCAACAGGAATTCATGTTTCTCTTCAGCTGATTTTTCTCAAGCAGCCAACGCTTCTGTGTCTGCTTTGCATCAAATAAAAACTACAAAATTGTGTATTTAAAAAAAACAAACTACTCCAGAAAATCCCAGTTTTTTTTTGGAGTTTGGACAAAGTATCCGTGTATTCCCAGTCTTTAGTTTGCTGTGCACACTTTGTCCTAACACATCAATCCTGCTCGATTAGGCTTCATCCAGCAGGGTTTGTTTTTTAAAATCATGCTATTAGTTTCCTGACGGGGGGGAAAGAAGGGCAAAGATGAGCTGGCGTGAAAGCAGGTTAGTCCCAACGAGACAGAGGTGCAGTGCCCGAGGATCCCAAAGTGTGAGCAATCATCAGACGGGTCTGGCCGGCAGCGCAACCCCTGCCTCTCCTCCTCCTCCTCTTCGTAATCATCATCGTCTCTGTA
This sequence comes from Xiphias gladius, assembly GCF_016859285.1. NCBI lineage: Eukaryota > Metazoa > Chordata > Actinopteri > Istiophoriformes > Xiphiidae > Xiphias > Xiphias gladius. The sequence continues at coordinate 25,005,346 of NC_053415.1, read as the reverse complement.
TGACCGTGGCCGCGGGAGAACGAGACTGGATTAACGCGCTCTGACGCTACATGTTGGTAGTTATTGTCTCTCTGAAGAAGGATTATCCAAATTTCCCAAACACACACACACACACACACACACTAACCGGATGGCATGCCGGCGTATCCCCGCCACCGCAGCCGACAAATGCGTAAAAAGCGCGTTCTGTTTCAAGCGACCCGGAGGCGAACTGCTCCGGTCTGCGAACCCGGTAAAAACTCTCCGATTGTTACCCCTCAACAAAACGGCCGAGGACGGACGGTGGACGGAGGAGCAGGGGTGGCCAGGCAGCCTTGATTTCAGCCGAGCGGCGGGCGGACGCAAACGCAAGACCCGCAGGCACAAACGAGAGCAGAGGTCGAAACACACGTAGGCAGAAACAGCTCCAGCACGATGGAAAGTTCCGTCCGGATCCCGAGCAGCTGAGTTTCCGACTCTGACTCAGCTGCAGGTGGACTAATCCGGTCACCGACTGACTCGCGTCCTGACCGAGGGCCAGATTCACCCATAACTCAGACCGGGCATCTGCTGACCGGCCGCTCGCTCCACCCTCCGGACTGACCGACACACCCAGTTACCTACTTATTCTCCATATTCCATATTCTCCAGAGTTCAAAGACGCTGCCTTCCCCCCGTCACATCCTCCCCGGCCGTGGGAGGGAGAGAGAGGGAGGCTGAGAGGGATGGGGGGCGGGGGCGTCGTTGCCGTGCCAGCTTACGTGCCGAGGCACCGTTATCTCGTGCCCCCCAACACCGTCTTCTCGTCTTTCCGATTCTCTTATCGGATTTGTTTTCCCACTCGTTTTGTCCTCATCTCACTCTCACTACCTCACCCGTTGGTCTCTCTCCCTCTCTCTCTCTCTCTCTCTCTCCCTCTGTCAAACCAGTTTTCCGGGGATCTTTCCGGTCACCTCACATGAGCGTCTGAATCTGAAGTCATCAAAGTGTATGCACCGGCGGCTGGTGCTCCACTTTAGCCAGTCAGCTCAAACACAAACACACACACACACACGCACAGAGAGAAGAGGATCCATATTGTGAATGAGCGAAAGGGCAAAAGGAAATGAGGATGATGGGGAGGACGAGGAAGAGGAGATTAGCAGCCAATCTCCTTATCGGCACCCCCCCAAAACCCCCTTAAGTACACACACACACACACACACACACACACTGCAGACCCAAATCCTCGAGGCAGCAGCAGCAGCAGCAGTGGCGGCGGGGGGGGTCCTACAGCATAAGCTCATAAACAGCTCCATGATGACTGACCTATGTTTTGATTAGTGCCTGACGGAAGATTAAGTGACCGGACTGAATGTACGGCGGGTCCCATCACCAGCTGGACACGTTGAGGGTGAGCAGCGAAAGCGGAGAGTTGTCGAGGTAGGAAAAAAAATAAAGTAATAAAATGATAATGAACTTAACCGACGACACCTGGAAACTTGCATTCGAATGACTCAAAAAGCACGAAACCAGTTAAAAATGGGAGAAAACCTACCGTTCACTGTTCGTTGGCACTTAGTTAATACTTAAACCCGAGAAGGTTACATCTGGTAATGCACTGCATTTCCGTTAGCATTAGCGGCTGTTAGCGTTTAAACTAGCGGGGAAACGAAGAACTGGCTCCGGCCACTCAATAAGTAAAACGCAGCCGTTGGAGGTCACGTGAACGTAGACACGAATCTAGCATCATCGATCAGCTTCATCGGCTGTCAAAGTAATAATGTTGCCCGGACCCTGAGCTTAAATACAGCTAAGAAATAATCTGGAGTTCTGACAAAAAAGAAGCACAGAGGATTAAATATATTATATAATACATCATCTGTCCCTGCCTTTTAACATTTGAACCGAAGGCCCAGACTGTGGGATTACAGTCAAAATTTTAATGGCTGCTAAAAATGTTCTGCCTCGTTGGTGTTAGCACGTTACGGCAGGCGCGGCGGACAGAGTTAACCGGGGACTCCGCAACGCGACGCATCGCATTACCCTGTCTGTGTCCGTTAGCATTAGCGCTTCAGTGACCAACCGACACTGAAGTGCGTTTTGGTTTGCTCTCGCAACCAGTCATCAACCGAACGCTTCACGCCCGAAGCAGGAGGCCCCCTTGGTCTTCATCATCGCGGTCGTCAGAATCGCCGCGGTTCCCCCCTCATCGCTGCCTTCAACAACTAACATCATCGCATTGTGGTTGATCTCCGGGCATTAAAATGCAGGGTGCTTTGTGACTGTGAGGTTAATTTGGATCAATATTAAAATCAAAAGGAATCTTGAGGTTTTACTTTTGAAGGATTTTAAAATCTTTTGAGACAGTCAAATCTAAAAACAAGACGTGGCCTCTACTGGTTGTTATAATTGTATATCTTTTTTATTTTCCTTCCTGTACTGTTTCCAGACAGCTTTTTATGATTTGTGATGATGTCCACAATCTTGTCATCTACATTTTGTTGTTTTTTTTAAAGCCATGCTAACACGCTAGCAAACTGGTCAAAATTTCCACAATTTCCACAACTTCAATTCATGGCCAGATGTAGCTCTAGAGGTCACGGATGAGCATCTGGGCGGCTGTTAGTTCAATGCCAGACAAACCAAGCAGACATTTAAGTTACTAACGTTCAACCCGTGTACCGTCTTCATTGTAGAAATCATCTCAGAGCTGAGCTGGTGATGAAGCCAAATCTAACAGAGTGCAGCCAAGACTTGGACGTTTTAAAATGGTCAGAGGGCAAAGGATAAACCAAACAACACAATGGGAGTAACGTTAATGTTTGGCTGAAAACCAACTTCTGATTCGTCTTTAATCTATGTCAATGAAGGCCTTATGAATTTGCAGTCATTTTTTTGAATACGTTCCTACTCTTCTGGTATCTTCTCTTTTACTTGCATGGATCCAATCTACTGTTGCTGCTAGGGAAGCAAACACGAGAGCACAGGTCACCACTTTCCACCCGACAATTCTTATCTCAATTTCCAGGTCTTTTAAGAGCTCGAGAGGCAGGTCTGGCTCCGCAAGATTACGATTTCCAAAGAGTATTACAGTTTGGCGTTCTAAAACTTAGAGGTGGCTGGTAGAGCCAGGTGTAGGGATCACCAGATTTCCGGTGTAATTCCCCTCACAGGCTTTACGCAGAAAATAAGATCTGTGCTTAACGTGAGCCCGAAGCCAGGATTCCCTCAAATCCAGTGCAAATTTCAGCCGAACTTTCAGAAAATCGGAAAGAGAAAATGGGAATTAGTGTGTGATTTCATCCTCTTATGTTATGGGAATATCACGAGCAGCTGGTGATGCTAATTTTTTTTTTTTAACCAGATAAACCATTGCAGGGGAAGAGGGCGAAACAGGATGACGTAATTAAAAGAGCTCCAGTCAAACCTCGACTGCTGAAAAACGGTGTCGAAAGCCAGATTTATGCTCGTTTCATGTATTAAATCTGAGGAATGTTACGGTCCTCCTCGTCGCTCCACACAGATCTGATGTTTTCGTCCCTTCGGCGGAAGCCTGAGTGACGTTTAAGTCACATGCTTCACATAGGTCATGATTTATTCGCTATGTCCGTTTCCATTTTTGGTTTCTTTCAACCGATACACCGACCGTTCTACCTCAGCCAAGTGTAATATCTTTTTTGTCATATTCCAAGTTTTCTATTTTTAAGCGTTTCCATTCGGATTCTTTAATTTGCAAATTGAAAATGAACGACAACAAAAAAAACATAGGTGGATGGAAACTGACCTTGAGGAAGTTTTCCTCTTATGTGATAAATTGCACTCATTATTGTCACAACTGTCAATTCTGAATCTGTGTGACTTTTCTACTTATATTATTTGCATGTGTGGCTCAAAAATGAACAGTGTGTTGAGTTATAAAACACATCTTCTTGATCAGAACGTGAAAAATATTCATTTATTCTGACCATAAAGTTAGTGTGATTTTAGTGAGATAATTCCTAAACTGGTTTTTAATTATTAAATTTCTCTAAACCCATTTAGAAAAACCGATTATAAACCGCTCAATATATAATAATCAATTGATTCATCCATTAATTAACCCCAAATCTGTCTTTACTGGCTTCTTTTGGTCTGTAATGCTCTCATATGGCATCTCGTTACATTTTAGTTCGGATATAAAATGCTCATTTTCTATTAGAGAGAAACCATCTTTTCCAGCGGTTTTCTTGTCGTCGCACCTCCTCCAGTCGACAGGGAGATTTCTTTGCCTCCCACCACTGTCGTCACCATCATTTCCAGCTCGCAGTGTAAACGTTTTCCCTCCATCTCATAGAAATTCATGTGACCTACATTATAGAGCCACTAAAATTAGCCTCTGCCCAGGAAAGATCCTGCTGCCTTTGAAGACATAAGGAATGTGTCCCTCCTGAGCCGCCGTAGGCTCATGAACAGAGCGGAGTGATGCGACTAATATGGAGGCAGCAGAAGTGGGCCAGCACTGTGTGTGTGTGTGTGTGTGTGTGTATCTGTGTGTGTGTGTATAGAAAGAGACAGTGTGTGGGTGGGTTGCAGTTATTGCTGAGGCAGTGTAACACTGACACAGAAAGACTATCCTATATGCAGAACTACACACAAACACACAATAGCATGCAAACATCTCCCCATACAGTATTTACATTTACTTTATACACACACACACACGCACGCCGCTTTGCTGCAAGCTGCTCTAATGAGTGCAGATAATTACACCCTCAGCCTAATCACTGCTGCAAGAATTAGACTGGCCCCATAGCTCCTAATCTGCCTGGAATCTCCGGGCCCGTTGCGGCCCCGCCCCCTCTAATCTGGCTCCACAAAATTAAAACAAAAATCCCGTTTTTTTTCAAGACGCGGCTCAAAGCACTTCATGCCACGAGTCAGTGGAGTCAGAACGACTGCAGGAAGGAAACGCAGAGAGGAGATGAGACCGGTTTCCTTGGCTTGGTTTAAATCCACAGCGGTGAAAGCTGGATTTGAAGCCAACGGCAAGCCGCTCTGACATAAATGGATCTCAAAAGTAAAACATTAATCTGACGACATTCACTTAATTCCAGAGCTACTTTTGTGCCGGTGCTAAAAATCGAACGAGCTCCGATACGATGTTGCATTAGCGTAGAAAAATCCAGAGAGTACAATTTGATAATTCAGGGACGTCTGCTAGATTAGGTCAAGTTACGAGCTTTAAAAAGGGCAGCCTACCGGGGTCTTTAGGAAGATATTCCTTTTTTTTTCCCTGAACTGAAACAGGTTGATGAAACGAGGAGGACTTGGACCAGATTTATGTGTCTGTGTGCTGGCATGACAAAGCCAGCCAAAGCCAAGAAGTCCAAACGAGTCAGTCCAGCGCCAGCCGGCCACTGTGTGTGTGTGTGTGTGTGTGTGTGTGTGTGTGTGTGTGTGTGTGTGTGTGTGTGTGTGTGTGTGTGTGTGTTTGTGAGATGCTACAGGGAATCACCCCCTCTCTGTACCAAAGAAGATTATCCCTGTAGATCTGGCACATTCCTCTCACATCCAATCAAAATCCCTCATCTCCTTTATCATCCAATCAAATCATGACATTGCCAATCCAATCAGAAGAAAGCCTCCTTGCTTACTCTCTATCTAATGCCCATACCCAGCCGCCCACGCACCCAACTTTGACCTTAGCCATTAAGGAGCCCACAGCTTTATCTTAAGAGCAGCAGAGACTCCAACGCTGCAGTCACATTATCATCCAGGGTCATGCTGCTAAACGGAAATGGCGAATTTCAATAAAACCTCCTCGGGTTTGTTTCAGATGTCGCACGTTTCGTGTTCAAATGTGATCTCTCATATTACTTGTGAGTAATATCTACCACCAGAAAAGGCCGATTACCACCACCATCCTGATCCGGGGCTGACAACAACAACAACAACAACAATTAGAACAGTAGCTAGTCTCATTATCTGCATTGATCGGTGTTGGCTATCGCCAAGCTCATCCACTAAGCTCCATTACTGCAACTGGGCTGAGCTCCAAACCCTCATAACCAAACAGAACAAAACAAACCAGGCTGCTCTACAGCTTCCTCTGAGGGGAAGTTGCTGGTGTCCCGCTACTGCGTCTGACCTGCGGGCAGTTACGCCACCCTTTAGGACCTTTGCAATAAAAAGGCGTAACAGACTGGGAGTCACGGTCTGTCTTCACAGAAAAAGAACTGGGTCCCGAGAGGTAGTGCATAATTACACATTTTTTGTGTATTTTTGATGGACATTGACCAGAAAAAGTTTCCTAAATCTATCCCAGTCACACGCCTACAAACAATAATTTCCCAACAGTCTGTATAAAAACACAACATCTTCTAAACACTGCAATTTTCAAACACAAATGTCACACACAAAGTCTGGTTTTAGAAAACCCAGACAGCACGCATTTGTAAAAATCTTCGCCTCTATTCATCTTCGGCTTGCTTCCCTTGTAAATGCCGCTGTCGAATGAACGGTGACACGTTTTGTTTCTTCTCAGAGGAAAAAGCTCTTTCGGAGGGTTTCGCCGGATCACACGGTCACGATCCCTGCCCCGGACGATTTTAGCTGATGAAAGCAGGCGCAGAAGCGTGGACCGTCTCACTTACCTGTGCTTGGCCTCTTTAACATGAGTTAGTGATCCCCGCATGTTTTCCCAACATTTCATTAAGGGTGAACGGTGGCAGTCTCACAGCACGATCACACAGGATCTGTGTTAGCAGCTTAGGGGGATGCTCTTTACTGGTTTTGCAGCGTCACTGTTCTGCGTGTTGCTGAAACCAGTTTGTCTAAGAGGAGTCCGGTGTCTTCCATCACTGGCGACTTTGCCTCTCTATCGTCCAATTAGAGGCAAGACTGCTGTGACCAATATACATACGACAGACACGGCGGATTGGCATCGGGGTCTTGGTGATTTCACACGCAAGCCACACAAATCTTAGGCCAGCAGCGCTCTCCAGATAAGCTTCAATTTTGTGTTTTTCTCATGGGCAAAGTGGAGCTTTCGCTAAATACTCGCTTCTGCATTTACTAGGACTCCCGTGCGACTGCGTCCCTGAAGGACTCTTCAGTCCTGTCAGCCACTGGCACGTAACAGCAGTGAAACCGTCATATATCACACGCAGTTCACATGCCGTCAGGTGCACTTTGCTTTCACTCATGCCCTCCACTTAACATTCAACGAAGCAAACCTTCATGCTTCAGAGAAAAAAAAAAAAAAAAGGTAAAAACATGTGCAGATTTGACTGGAAACAAATCAAACTCCGTCACCACTGTAACAAACTACACCAGCAGACAGGAACCAAAGAGGTGAACGCAGTAATGGCCAGTATTCACAAAGCTTTCCAGAACCACGGCTCAGACACCGTGAAAGTAAGAACTAATGCTTTTTCTCTTCGTAGCGGCATCTTTTCTGCTGTTTCACGACCAGCTTGATCATATTGCGTTCGTATTTTCCAAATGCTCATTTACTCCAGACTCATTCAACACTTTTGAATCTTTGACGATAGTCGCAAGGCCTACCCGTCATATATGAGAGCGAAGTTGCTCCAAAAAAGGTCAGGCACGGCGACCGGTCTGTTCAAGCTTTCGGTTCTTCCTTTAAAACCACTATCGGGAGCAGGCCGAGGTGACAAGGAGACAACAGCTAATAAATACCAGACGCCTCTGTCCTTTTTTTTTTTTTTTTTTAGAGCAAATTCAGTCATAGATGTGCTGAATATCAGTGTAGCTCCCGATAACTGTCACACAGTAGGACTGGACCATTAATTACACCGAGCCACTCATGGTAAAACTTTGTGCTACTCTAGTTCCTTAAACGAGGCCGGTAAGGTTTAAAAAAAATACTGTCAGCGCTGACTCATCTTCCTGATTAGAAAAACTACATATTTTATATCTGTCTACTTTTGTGCTCAACTGTGAATGAAACAAAGTAGAAAGTGCAAAGCAAAGCTAGAATAAAGTGATGATTTCATGCTGTACAAAGGCCTTTTAGGGCGACGTTTTTTTTATTGGTATTTTCTTTGACGACTTGCTTCTGTGTGGAAATCAAATCGCTGTTTCATTTTATTTCAGGGCCTGTTCAGCCATTAGAAACGAGTTTTAAAATGCATCTGAAGCTTCCGGCGCTTTTCTGCCTCGCAGGCAGACGTTTCACAGCACGATAGACCAAATGAACACAGACCGGTTGTTTCCATCGGGCCACCCCCGTGTTACACAGCATACTGGTACAAAGTATCGTCGAACTAGATTTTGTTTTATTGATTTTTCTGACTTTTGGGCGGAAACAGCAATGTTTTAAATTGAAATCTGAGGAATTGCGTGCGGACGCACAGGTGCATTGCAGCCTCTGTAAAAGCTTTGGGAATACACAGCAGCACAACGCAGCCAAACAGGACACGTCGCGGTAAATGACATGAGCGCACACACAAAACTGACCTTTCAGCAACACGACAGAGGAGGAGAGGGCAAAAAATGAAGGAGGAAAGGAGAGGGGTAAGCATGCACGGCGGCCATGACTCTTGCTACGTCACCCAAAGCGAAACGACAAGCGACATACAAAGCGGGGACAGGATGTGGACATGCGAGACGAGCGGGGAGGCGTGCAGTAGTGGATGGGGAGTCACCTTGGTCAGCAGGTGGGTAGGTTTTCCTGCTATGTTTCTCAGAATCAGAGAGGTTTCCCTGTCCAGATAGGAGTGCTTTAAAGAGAGAGACACACACAGAGAGAGAGAGAGAGAGACAGAGAGTCCCGGTGAGTTAATCTGTCGTTCGATCGATTGACCGGATTTGGCAGTTTAGCAGAAAGCTGTGCGGTGAAGCAGAGATCAGCAGCAGAGAAAAAAAAAAAAAAATCATCAGCGTCATCGATAAAGTAGGCAGAGACTGAAACCTGTGAACAACTCTACACTTAATGAACGGATTACAGTAATGATGCAGGTCTTCTGGGAAAGGAAATGTTAAGGCACATTAACCAACAGTCATGTAGAGCTAAGAGCGTATTTTCACCCACACTAGACAGGTAAGGTCCGGAAGGCACCCGAAGAAGAAATCAATCAATCTGATCCTGTAAGACTGTCCTGTATCATCAGTCTGTGATGATGTTCAACACACCCAAGCAGTTTTGTTTTTTTTTGATGCAGGGCTTTCATTCTATTTTTCAATTTTCCTCAACCTGCGCAATCCACTCAGATTTTTTGATTTTTACACAATTTTCCCCGAATGTGACTTGAAAAATTCCTAGAGAAGAAAAGGTAACATTAATTATTTGAACTTCAAAACTTCCATCACATCTGTGACCTTTCTGAAATGAAACCGTGCCATCTTTGGTCATCACTGCTCGCTGCCATCTTTTTCGGCTACGGGAGCCAGAAAATCCCAATTTGATCAACGCTGAGACTGACCACCCGGCGACCTGCACAGCTGAACGCGATGATTTTGTCAATCGAGCAAACAACGTCTCAAACGTGCCTCTTTTAAAGCCAGGGTCAAACAATTTCTAGAACTGCCACCAGGGTACAAATCTGCAACGAAACACTGTACGCTAGGTAGCAAGGTCATTTTATTACATTAGAACTATTGAGCGCTAATATTCATTCAGAAAAGTGTCGACTTCTGCTCAGATGATTTTTCTTGGGACTGACATCTAGTGGTCGTTGCATTGAATTCTGGTATAATTTCTGTTCTAATAGGAATAGAAACTGCTCTCAGTATTTTATATCCTTTCTTCTCCCTGTAGGATGATTGAATGTTGATCTAAAATAACATTTCTTAAAGGGAGTCCTTACTCTTTTGAGGGACTGACACCAAAACTGGCTTTATGTTGGATGAGACTTTTTTTTTTTTTTGGCTGCCAAACTTCATTGTCACTGCTGGAGATACCTGGGACCACCCTAAACCAGCGGTTCCCAAAGTGGTGGGAGCTTGGGTGCCTTGGGGATGGGCCAATGGTGCCGCCAGATTTTTTTTTTTTTTTTTTCCCCCGCCAGTTCATTTTTAATAACATTCCCTCATATTAAAAAACGAGATGATAATTTCATCAACCACGCATTCGGATTATGTTTTCAAATGTAATTAAACAGAAGAATCAATGTTCCAGTGAGCGCTCAACTGCACAAGATGTCTCAATAACTGGAACCAACAAGCATAAAAACCTGGCCAGGATTACAAATGACTCTGACCTATAGATATGCTTTTGTATTTTTCTAATTCTCACGTGCACCCATACTGGGTTATGCTCTTTATACTGGAGGTAACAGCGGTCCCTCGGTATGTTAACCTTTTTCATTGTTTTGTTGGTTCGTCTGTGGAAAATCTACGCTGCATTATACTGCTCACTATACTGTATATGTAGGATTGAAGGAGGAATGAGCTGCGTATAGAATTCTGTAAGATTTATTCATTGTCTTTTTTTTTTTTTTTTTTTAAGCAGACTGGACCGACGCTTTACGTGTGATGCATTTTGTTTTAGTCTTTTAGCTCTTAAGAAGCCGCATTTGTGCTGAAACCTCAGCTCATGGAATAAGGTCTGCGCTGCATAACTGTCAATGAGCTCCTGCCTCTTTTCAATTTTTTGTCTTGTCTGTCACAGCTAGGAAGAATAAGCATCTATCTCTCCGCGATACAAATCCTCAAGCAGTTTATGCGCAGCCAAGACCAGTGAAGACAGCTCACAGTTACTGGCTGCTGTAGTAATGCAACAGGCTTTCCGGCACAGAGGTTTTCCAGATGTTCAGCAGTCACAAATGACGACTGTCAGAGCAGTGATGGAAGAGACTTTTCAGCGCAAATAGGGCTCAAAGAAAAGCCGATACATGGCAGCGTTTCCTCAGCACAGCCTGAAAGGGCTGTAATGTTAAAATGACTTGGCTCACAGTTTTTCATGAAGAGGGGAAGCTAGCAGACCCACAGCTGAATGCCTTATCTGCAGGGGAAAAAAAAAAAAGCGTCAAATGGTTTTTAATGAGGTTCTTTTTAAAAAGAAGTTTAAGAAGTTTCTCTCCCATGGAAACTTCCCATGGAATCACAAACACAAATATCTGGTTTGTTTTTTTAAGTTTAAATTTGGCCCTGTCATCAAATTAACGCACACAGACTGTTACTGTTTGTCTGCTGTAGAATAGGCAGGTTTCAGACTGTAGTGGGAGGCCTCCAGCTCCTTGTCAGTTATGCCGTTCAGGTTATAAAATGCACAGTTTACAAACTAAAGTGGACTGGAGCCCCGTCAAGGGGCCGAGATAAAGGTTAAATAATTCAAGTAGAAACAAGCATACAGTCACTACTGCCAAAGGGCGTCATTGGAGGGAGACTGGAAAGCTAGACAGCGAACTAGGGCAGGCGCAGACAGGATTTTAACTCCAGGCCAACGGGGGACCAGACACGTTCTTATTAATTATTTATACGCTAAATTATTTACTACATTACCCATATTTACTGACAGTGTGAACTGCACAAACAGACTCCGGCCAAATCTGCGGCTCAGTGAGCTTTACATAATCCCACGTACGTGCACGTGCAGCAGCGCTGAGAGTCACCGGGTCATCTTGAGCAGGTCTCTGCTCAGCAGACTGAGGTCCGGTGCGGAGCCGCAGCAGGTTTTATCCTCCCCTGTCAGAGGATCCGAATCCAGTCGTTTAATTTAACGTTGCCAGTGAGATACAGCTGAACTCTGATACACACTCAGTGTTGTTATAAAAAAAAAAAAAAGAAATCTGCATTTTCTTTTTTCATCTGCTCTCATCTTTAATAATCTTGTGAATGTGTGTGTGTGTGTGTGTGTGCGTGTGTGCGTCGATCATTAGAAACCCTTTTGCAGAAAGCATTAGTTCTCTCATGATAGGCACAGATTAAAAATAATATTTAGGTCACACACACGTGGATGCACAAACGATTACAGGCAGCTTTTCCCTTTGGCCAAGATCTGACCAACCACATCCAAGTGTGTGTTTGTGTGCACGTGTGTGTGTGTGTGTGTGTGTGTTGATCCCCTCTAGGACACAGTAATCAAGAAGAGAGAGCTGATTTACGTTACTGTACATAGGAAGACTATTTATGTGCAAGTGTGTGGTTATCCTTGTGTTAGCATTGTGGTTAGCAATGTGTGTAAGTAAGCCTGACCACTGGACTAAAGGTTCAATTCAATTCAATTTTGTGTGCAGGCGGCTCTGAGGAAAATAGGGTGTGATGCATCTTCAAGGCAGGAACAGGCTCTTTGGTCTCCATTTATTAAAATACGGAATGGGCCGATACGCTCATCCCCGCTACGCTCCATCACTCTCCTCCTTCGTGGTAAACTAGCCATCTTTCAGTCCGCCGTGTGGAGAATTTTTCGATGGCGCCGTGAAGACTCATCGCTGAGGCAGTGGAGTCCGCCGCAGGCTTCATTGAGGGGCGTTCCCCATTCGAAAAACTCTGAACTATTCCATAAAAAGAGGCTAAGTTTTAGATTGTGCTCGCTTGATTAACAAGCGTCTCAAAACAGCACCGGAAAGGAAACTCTACATTGGAAAGACGCTTATTTGCGTTCTTGCTGAGAGTTGGATGAGGAGATGTCTCGCATGTCTCCCCCCCGTAAAACACTGATTTGTCATTGTTACACTTTGTTTTTAGTGCGGATCGAAACCATGAGATGTAACATGTTAATCAGTGAGAGTTAGAGGTGCTTGTAGGTGGACTTTGCTACCCTTGGACAGAGCCAGGCTAGCCGTTTCCCCTTGTTTCACGTCTTCGTGCTACGCTAAGGTAATCGCCTGCTGGCTCTGGCTTCATATTTAACGTTGGTATCAGTCTTCTCATGTGAGTCTTGGCAATAAAAAGCGAAAGAGCATGTTTCCCGTCTTTAACCTGCTGAGGGCTCTGCTTGCTTGTCCCACCTCAGCTCAACCTGTTTTAGGTGACCTTCTGCTGTCTTTTTCGTTTTCTCTTGTGCATTATTTCTAAAAATCAGAGGATATCGGGCACTAGACTACCAATGAAGCTGAAATCAAGGTCTCCGTATTACCAGCATTCGTGACACAACGATACTCTGTTTAGAGAGCTTATATCTGGAAATCAATACTCCATTTATCCTTTATTCCTCCCGGGTAGGAGGAAGCTGAGTTCCATAACAATTCAATGGGGATTTAGTGAGTCCTTAGACTTTGTTATTTTTACTGCCCTTAATAGAGTGAGCGTGTGAAGGCAAGAAAGACTGCGTGATTCAAACTGCAGCAGTCCCAGTTTCTAATGAGCTGGACTCGGGAGAGCAGCACTCTGGGCGAAGAAACACTACAGCACATAGTCTCCTCTTATCCCTCTCTTCTTGTTTTCTCTCTCTCTTTTCTATTTATATCCGTCGCTCTTTGCTTCTCTCTGTTCTCCCTTTGGTTTCCATCATCGTCTTTCCCTAATTCCTTTATCATCTATGGTCATCCGCTGACTCACTCTGCCCCCCGTCGTCTCATTATTCTAACCTTTATTCATTTCTTCACTCTTCCTCTCCCTGTTTCTCTCTCTCTTTCTCTCCATTGCTGGTCCCTCAGATTGGCTTTGGTATCTGTGTACGCGCTGGATGAACTGGAGCAGTAACCCAGTTTCTCGCTAACTGAACAGGCTTTGTGTTTGCAGTGCAGCTCATTGGGTGTCTCACAGCCACCAGGGTCAGAAATGCAAGACCGATTGAGGTACAAATGCTCAAAAAAGCCTTGTGAAATGGAAAACGCATGGCGAAAACCAACCTTTATAACTGTTATGAGCTCTTCTTGGAGTTATATCCTGTTCACGTTTTGCTAGCACAGCCATGAACTGTTCAAATGTGAGCACTTAAGGTGATCCAGGGAAGATTATGACCAGGCTTTTCTTTCCAGTGTGTTCTGGGGCAGAGAAACTGAAGCAGTTTTGATCATAAAAGAAGCGAGGACACAGCCTGAAGCAGCAGAAACTGTCAGCGCCACACAGGCGGCGGTGGGAGAAAATGCCAACCAACACAAACCACTGCTGCAGCGAAACCTAAAACAGCCTACGCTATAAAAAAAACTCAAGCGCAAGGAAGGGTGGACTGTTGGAGAAGACCCGCTCTTGATTTGTAGCCGTGGAGAAGAAAAAAAAAACTTTATCTGATTTACAGATAAAGTTGAATAAAGTGGGAGACAAATAGACTTGAAACCTAATAAAAGACACTTAGCGTCGGCCATATCTCTCTTTGAAAATGCAAGTTCTTCCACGATCCTCTGATTTAACAGGTAATATTTTACAATACTGGAATTTTTTAATCTCTAAACTGTTTTCTTATTCCCTCACATTCCAGCTGAATGATGTCTGAGAATCAACCTGCAGTGAACATCTGCTTTCATTCTATGCGTTGCGATTGACTGAAATGCAGATTGGTTTGAGAATGTCTGCACTGCATCACAACCCTAGACAAGACATCAACCTGGACAATAGCTCATTCTGCGAAATCCATCTGCAAACTGCTCGGAACACAACAGGCAGAGATGTAAAGCATGTGGCCCTTTGCATTGTTACCCTTTGAGTCACCCCTTCTAAAACTTTATGTATGCTAATCATTTTCCCTGTATTTTTAAATGCAGTTAGGGGCGGACGCGCATAATCTCTCCATAATCTGCTTTAAACGATAGCAGACTCAGCGTAATCCCAGTCGGTGGACAGGTGTTAGCGGCGTGGACCCGGTCAACACGAGCTGCTAAAGGCCTGAAAATGAAAGTAGCAGTGAGGCACATTGTTGTGACGTCGGTCTTGGGGCAGCATCATGAGACGTGTCGTTAGTTCTGCCTGTTTCCGTCTGTGACTTGATGATTTCCTCACTCATCCACTTTAGGTTTCTTGCGTTTAATGACAACCTTAGCTTGTTAACCACAGCATCTGCTGAGGTAACAAGCTAATGTTTCTGATTAACCCATTAGCTGATGGATCTTGTTGAGGCACGCACCAGCACGCCACTAGTGTGTTCGCTACATGGGGCTGCAGCTTAGCTAGCTATGGCTAACTGTTTGTTCTGGCTTCTTCCAACGCTGCGTTTTTGGAGAAGACTCTACACTAATTTGCCAGTTTATTAGGAACACCTAGCTAAAACTCATGCAGTCAAACACAGCAGTCATGCAATAAATCCGTCCTGCACAAAGATTTTCATGTTCAGTTTCTGTTTCCGAGAGGTGTTGATGCATTATACAGCACAGAGAGGTGTTTCTGTTATTTAGCATCCTCCTCAATGATATAAATGGACTGGACAAAAGAAACACCTCATAATATAATGCGATACTATTCAACGGCAACACAAACTGCAGCCTCCAAAATGATCATACAGTTGAACCGGCACCTCTCTACAAGAATTTCTTTGCAAACTGAACATTATATCCTTCATGAACGGAGGATCTATTGCAGGACTGTTGTATTAGACTGGGTTGGTTTTAGCTAGGTGGACCTAATAAACCGATAACCGAGTCTAGGTCGAAGTAGAGGAGAGGCGCAGAGAGTAACCTCGACTGGGAAACAAGGTTTTCTAAGATACATATGGAAACAGATTTGATCTGATTGTTACAGATGTTTTCTTCAGTCAACTTCCATCACGGTGCCAGTCTTTGAAATGTTTCACCCTTACAGTGCCTCACGGAGAGCTCGCTATTTGGATGACACATTTAATCTGATGAATACTGTAGTTATCATCAATTCCCTTTGCCCCACGTTGTCTAAAAAGAAGCAAGTTGAGGGTCAGCCAGAAAAACAAATCCTTCATTCGTTCTTTTCTTCATGAAAAGTGAGCCCGTACCTCTGTGCTGTGGTGACCTCGGCTGGCTCCCTCCGCCGGAACCGAAGACTGCTGACCGTCTGATTCGCTGGTGCGGAGGACACTGTCCAACGAATCCATGGAAGAAGCGGAGTTGACGGAGACCCCAGATGCCGAGGTGACGGAGGAGCGCGAGGAGTGGACAATTGAATGCACCTGAAGTGGCACGACAAGAAAAAAAGAGAAGAGACGTCGCAGGGCTGTCATTCTCAAAGTTGGAGAAACCAAAAGTCAGGCGGAGACTTTGTGGCTCCAAATGCTAGAGATCCCAGTTCAGTGATATAAAGTTGATAAACTCAAAATATTCATTTGTTTTATGCTCTCATTTTTTCCCTCATACAAATCAAGGGTCAACGGATAGAGGGCGTAGTACGCTGTACAATTTCTCAAGCTCTCTGGGTCAATCTTGTGATTTTGGGCTGTGCACAGCAAATAAATTCGACATTCAACATGATTTCACTCATTAATTGTGAAAATGAATGAACACAAAATGAAACGTTTGGGCTCATTTTAAAAAAGCTCGGTTTACCTCATGTTCGCTGACCGTGCCAACTGATCCCGTGCGTCGATGCTGGCGCTGAGAGGACACGGGCCGCCGCATCGTGGCCGATGCGTAGGCGGCGGCGGAGCCGAGAGAGTGGGAGGAGGTTTGACGAGCGGCTTCGTCCATACTGAGAGACGCCTGGGGAAGGCGGAAGTAGGGGACAGAAGGACAGGTACACTGACCAGGGCACGAAGCAGGTGTCACACCCTCGGTTGGGAAGGTAAATACGTCATCCCTCGCACAAAACTCAGGGTGAAGCGGTCTTTTAAATCTCAAGCTACAGGTCTGCTCAAGCATAGTATAAAACACTGAGGTGAAAGCTGCAGTGTATTGAAGAGGAAATCTACCGTTCGGCCACAAAAACACTGAGGCAAGTTTCCCGGCTTTGCCGAGCGCCGGCACGAGGCTCTGCCTGGAGTTCACTCTGACCTATTTCTGTTGGTTTGCAGTATCTAGAGAGCCCGAACTGCCTCTGTCCCTTTCGTTCCTGAATTTCCCAAGACTTCTGTGAGCCTGATAGGGCCATTGTTAGGTCTATGGGTTCAGTCAACGTTTGTCATTTGTTACGAAGCACCCATTAGGCCGAGCACTGCTGTCTTTACAAACACCCAAACACAGCACAGTAAATCTTTTTTGTGTTATACATGAATACAAAAATGCCTTTCGGGAGAGTATGAGTTGACTGGATGTACAAATACCTTGACATTTTACAAATGCGCAGAGATTTTACTGACATTTTTGACTCAGGTTTATACTGGTATGAAAATTAATTCCCCCGCTTGCACACACCTTCTCCAGCTGGGCCGTGATGTCGTCCAGACTGAAGTTAGAGGCCAGCGCCGTTCTCCCGTGGTGCCCGGCGGGAGCTCTGATAGTGCCGGCAGGCGACGCCCTGGTGCTGCTGCTGCTACTGCTTGCCCCGCTGCTGCCCCCCCCGCCGCTGACACTGTTGCTACAGCTGCCGCCGCCGCCGCCGCCACCGCCGCCGCTCCCTGCTGGCTGCTGCCTGCTACTGCGCCCTGCTGGAGGTTTCTGACGGACCTGGAGACGCGGAGACAGAGTGCGTGTAGACGCAGTGACAACTAGCTGAAAATGTGACTCTAAGAACATGGAAATGAGGACGTTTTTCCTAATTTTTTGGTAAAAAGAAAATTCTAACTGAAAATCAAAACCACCTTAAACTGACTAGATTTTAATGAACATGAAAAGCAACAAAACGGAATTTTTGGAGACAAATAATGAGCTTGTGGATCACACGAACATCTGAATGAGTCTTTGCATTTGCTGTTTTGAAATATCATGGACAGCAACAGTAAATGTGATCGTGTGATTAATAATAATGACGAAAAAAAACCATCGAACTAAGAAAACAAGACCCGGGTTTCACTTTTCTCATGTTCAACATTATATTTAGATTTTTCGGATTGTCATTTTGCACAGATGTGTGGGCGTGTATACCTTGGTGTCGGTCAGCCCCAGGCGAGCCATGCCGCCAGCGCCGTGAGGCTTTGCGTTGACAGTGCTGAGTTCCTGTTCGATGGAGCAGAGATCAGCCATGAGAGCGTCCAGATCCACGTTCTCCCCCTGATTCAACGCCTCTGCAGACAGAGAGATATCAGGATATGAGACAAACTGATCAAATAAAAATGGAATTAAAGTGTGTGTGTGTGCGTCTCTGACCATTGATGTTGTAGATGGAGAATCTGTAGGAGAAGTTGGCCATGTTGGTCTCCTGTCTGAGGGGCGCTTTCTGCTGAGGAGGCCGCTCCGGGCGACCGTCATCCAGACTCTGGATGGACAGAGAGAGAGAGAGGAAATGAATGTGTCAGTATGTCAGTGGATGTATGAACGCAGACCTTTTTTAACTCTTGCACTGCAGTAGCAGAAAACTTTGTAATCTCTGTCGTGGCTCAAGAGATGTAGTACTTCATTGTACAATGTAGAGCTCAGTGAGAGTCTGAAATGTCGTACAATGGATGCTTTGATTCAGGTAACAAGGTACCGGGTTCAACGGCTAGAGGCTATACTGGTAATCCTGTGATGATCGCGCCGGGGGGGGGGGCTGAGTGCAAACCCAGCTGGACAAGAGGCGGGGTACTCCCCGGCCAGATCGCCAGTCTCTCACGGGGCTGACTTATAATGACGTCTAGAGACAAACAACCACTCACGCTCACATTCGCACGTGCAGGCGATTAACCTGACCGGCAGGTCTCTGGAGTCTGGGAGGAAGCCGGAGCACCGGGAGCAAACTGCGCCCAGAAGGGTGGAGTTTGCACGTCCTCATTTTTCCACTTTTGTGTCGACTCAAAAGTTCCAATCCAGAACCTTTCCTGCTGTGAGGCGACAGTGCTAAACCGCTGCACCGCCGCCCAAAACCAAAATATATCCAATTAACACTGACCTCAGACAGACAAAGGCAGCTGTAACCACAAAATGTTTGCCATTTTTGGTCGGTAAATGGTTGAGTCTCGTGGCGCGAACCTCCCAATTCCTACCCTACCGATGATAAGAATCTACAGAAAGAAGTTGTCTCTTTGTTTTTCACTGATCGGAATGAGCTTCGTAGCCTCATAAGTGGGTTTTTTTTTTTTCTCTGACCGGCCCAGATCAGGCATTAAGGTTAAAATCCATCTACACCATCTGTTTTGGATGTTTCTTGAACATTAGCTTGTGACGCCCCCACACGCGTGTACCTGCGTGAGTTTGTCCAGCTCTCCCAGCCAGGCTCCAAACATCTTATCCAGGTCCTGGTCCTCCTTGTCGCTGTCCTCCTCTTCCTCCTCCTCTTCCTCCCTGACCTCCACCTCCTCATCCGACAACTGGTCCATCTACGGAGAGGGGAGGAAGCAAGAAAAAGGAGGAAGAGAAAAGAGGGGATGAAAAAGGGAGACGGGGAGAGAGACAGACACTGGTTAGTTCCTCCGCAGCTGCGTGACAAGAGTGTGATCTCTCAGCTCCATCTAGTGGCCGACAGTCTGTACAACATCATGTCACAGTCTGATTTCACACATTTCTGTGTGTGTGTGTGTGTGTGTGTCTCTCTCTCTCTCAAACAGCAGAGGGAGCCTCGACTCCTAGATCACCATTATTGTAAGCAACCAACATAAGGAAGCCAAGGGTCACATCACAACACTGGGACCGAATATTCCCGAAATTGTTTGGCCACAGTTTTGGAGAAGTTCACATTAAAAAAAAAAAAAAGAAAAGCTTCTTGGACCCTTTCAAAGCCTCTTGGTACTTAGATTAAGGCCAATTTGAGAGGAAAAAAAATTCAAAGATGACAGTAAAAGCCTTTCTGTGTCAGATAATGAGTTGAGCAAATAAACATTTGAAGAGACACTTTTCAGCTGTATTTAATCAAGCAGACACGACACAGACTGAACTGCCGTCGCCAAAATATGCCATGGCCTCGTATTAAGGCATTCGACACATCTCGATTCATTTGGAGGCGCTCAGGCATTCGGAGTATTTCTTAGGGGAACCGCTCAGAGGAGCCAGGGACACAAACAAGAGCTGAGCAGAGACATGGGAGACAAGGAAGTGTGGTCAAAGGGTCAGTCGGTCCAACACTAACACTTTCGTATCCAGAATAAAAAGTCCGACATGAAATTGACGGAGCACTTTCATGCCCCCAGGTGGTAAACTTCTGTAACCAGTAAGGCTCTGGAGACCATCTCCGTCATTAGTATCATCATTAGCTCTATCCACACGTTTGTATTGCGGTGAGTTAACACTGCAGCCACTGGACTTTCGTGTTCTTTGACCTTTTGTCTTCACTGTGTTTCAGTCTGCCTATTTCTGACATTTTGAGGACGCGTTGGCTTTGCACTGAGCAAAAATAAATAAATTAATAAATCATCTTGAACATTTTTATAACCATAAAACACATAGAGACTTCCATTTCAAATATGTTAATATTAACAGGGTCTATTGATTTGACTTCTCAACCCTTTGACTCTGTCTGCAGGAAGACAAAGTGGTCTGTTCCACAGTATGAAAATACTAATAGTCGTAAACATGAGTTATAGCAAAGAATACACGAAGCATGACAGGAAAAAAACCGGGGGGAAAGGTTATGAGAGCTTGAGGCAGTGTGTGTGTGGGTATTAACCACCCCGAGAACAAGTCAACACACTTTTGGAGGGAGTTTTGCTGTGATTAATGACGGAAATAACCACACACACCCACACACACACACACACACACACACACACACGCGCACACACAGTCATGAAAATATACGGCAGCTAAAGATGGAATACAGATCAAAGACAGAGATACACAGCAGCTGCTGTGTTCCTCTCTGTCTGTGTTGACAACCAGAAGCAAGAATATGTTTTCACCCTACACATGATTTAATATGATTTCAAATGATTAAATATCTGAAAAAAAAATAGCAATACCGGCTCGCCTACTCTAAATATTGATAAATAAAGTTTCCTATTGAAAGTTTTGCGAATTAAAGCGAGACTCTGTAACTTTGTAAGTGGAGAGAAAGTAAATACTTTCTCAAACAAAGGACAAAAAAAGTTAGATTTCCAAGTCATTAAACGTTACACATTAAAAATAATGTACCAGACCCCATCGTTACTTGGTGTTTCGGTGGCTATTCCTATTTTTCCTAAAATGACTAGGTGAGTCCGGATGTTCCGGCTGAGACATACCGTCATCCGTCTGTCTCCGGGCACCAGGGTGTGAAGGGCTTAGTCATAAAAAAACAAACCCACCGACGACGCACTCCATGGCAGTGGGTGGCGGTAGCGAGTCACTTCATAGACATACCAGTCTCGTACCTGTACAGTACGTTGCATTTGAATATCTCTATTCACTGCTACTTTCTCACCCCCACTCCACGACCCCTCACGAAGCGGACGACTAGCTTGAAATAATGACATTGGAGAAGAAATAAAAAGGTGGGGTGGAAACAGACTTGTTGACAGTTACAAGTTTTAACCATTTATACCAGGTACAACCTTTTACATTCTACGTGGTTAATGAGAACCCGGTTTACTCCAGTTAAGTTACACAAATTCAATCCAAACACCCCGATGAATTAAATGTGACAAAGATAAACGGACACTATGTCATTGTTCATGGGAATGATCTGTTATTGAAGAGTTTTGAAGAAATTCGTACATTATGTTTCTCATATTGTTAGTCCCGATCTTCCATTGTGCCCCAGGTTATGTTTCCTTCGTCACTGTACTCCTGGGAGCACTCAAAGCCCAACCCCGATGCCTGTCCCTGTGGGTGGTGGGCCCACAGGGGGTTGTACCGGACCGATCTACGTTCCGGCCCTCGTGTACGCTCATGAGCTTTTGGGTAGAGACCGTAGCAGTGAGATCACAAATACGAGTTTCCTCTGCAAGGCGGCTGAGCTAACCCTCCGAGGTGGGGCAGAGTCCCTGGTCTGTCGCCTCAAAAAGGAGCCTGTTGAGGAGGTTCGGGTATCTGATCAGGATGCCTCCTGGCTGCCTTCCATCTGAGGTCTCCCGGGAGTGTCCAACTGGTGGGAGACCCCGAGGTAGACCCTGAATACACTGTCGAGATTACATATCTCGGACGGCCTGCGAACACCTCTGGATCCCCCAGGAGGAGCCTGAAAATGTTGCCGGAGAAAGGGGTGCCTGGACTACCTTCCTTAACCTGCTCCCACCGCGACCGGACTGCCCTCGATAAAATGGATGGATTGTTGACATATGCCTTCATCTGGCTCCTTCTCACCTGCCTCTCGTCCTCCCTAGCTGCTCCGCCTCTACTCTGCCTTCCATTCTCCCCTCACCTCCTCCTTTTTCTTCTTCTCCACATCACCACCCAGGCGATCCCAGAGTATCAGCCAGGGCACAGGGTGCTATTCCTGGGTAGCCGTTTCGTTGTCGCCCCCCTGTCCCTCTCTGAGGAGACGCGGCTAGCCAACACACACACACACACACACACCCAAGATTAGAGAGCAGAATGTCAAACACCCACATACAAACACGTTGAAACACACACACACACACACACACACACACACACACACACACACACACACACACACACACACACACACACACACACGGTGCTACAATTAGATCCCTGTGGTTAAGAAGGTCTGTCATTTAGACTGGAGGATAGGGCAAGTGTGTGTGTGTGTGTGGTTTGGGGACTGCTGAGGGACTAGAGGAGCGTTGTGAAAACTGTCACAGCTGCACTCTTGTACAACAATCTGCCGTTTCCACGCAGGCGAGGGTTAGATCCAGGCCAACAAGTGAACCTTTTTTTCTTTGCGGGCACAGTCCACTCTAGCAATTTAAATGAGAAGAAAATTCACTTCACGTTGCACCTGAACTTAGGTTACTCCTCGGATGAGGCTTTATCTCAGAGAACACATGGGTGCTTCAAACCTTAACTGTTCCATGCAAATCTCCCTCTAACCACATCAACCGATAAATCTTGCCACCCATTTTTCAGCTCCATGGCTGCGTAAGGAGGGGCGATAATTGTCACCAGACTCTGCAGTTCCTCCCGACTCCACACAGCTGTTTAGTGTCTTTCAGTTCGCAGTTTTGGGTTTTTTCAGCCGGCAGATTTACTGCTTACTGTGCCTTAAAAACTCCCTGTCCACCACCTGCTCAGCACCAAAGAGCAGAAAGACAATGCTAGCAGCTAGCTGGTGAACACAGTGGAGCATTTAGCGGCTAAAGAGTCAGATATATCCCTCAGTAGTCGGTAGAGACCAAAAACAGAGCTAAAAGGCGAGTGAAAATTGGACTTAGATTCATCAGTTGGACACAAACACCACTCCAGATGAAGGATCATGTTGCTCCAAGTCTGCCATTCGCCATATCAACATTATAAGGCCTTAATATGTCCTTTAGTGCCCAGAGAAACCATTTATTCCTAGCTTGAAGAGCATTATCACTATAATTATAATTAAAATAATGATAATTATTATTATTATTATCATTAGTATTTGTAATTACAGATTTGTTCAACAAAAAAATTGTGTATTTGTGTAGAGAAATATTACATACAATATATATTTATATATACAAGGTACACATCGGTTTGTCGTGGATTATAGGTTACAAAACCTCAGACGGCCCCCAAGGAAGCTGTTATATGTGAAAACGCACCCTTTTAATGAGGGTGGTCCCATGGTATCCTGGGAGACATAGGAAAAAGGGCATACTGTGTACCAAGTGGGCCTTTTAGGCTCTAAAAGAGTATAAACTGCAAGTCTGAATGTTTTAGTAAACTGACTCACCTCACCATTTTCCAAAACACGTTGTATCATAAACATATAAGTTTATTGTTTAGCAGGCAAGCTAATTTACTACAGCAAACAGTCAGTCCCTGTCATTTTATTGTAAGCGTTATAACACGATAATGCGGTTGAATGCAGGGACAACCTGCAGACCTCATCTCCATGTATCCATGGACACGCTGGTGTCCGAGGAAGAAAAAGCAGTGTGTGGACTAACTGTCAGAAAATCCAACCCAGAGGGGAAAAAAATAAATGAATAAATAAAAATAAAAATAAGGACGTTGTAAAAAAAGGGATCACGTGAACATGGTCATCTCTATTATACTGGTTGCTGCTCAGTTGCAGATTTCAACTGAAAGCACCACGAGACAGAGTTTTAAAAACTGCACCCCGTCAAACCCTGGTCTCTGTCAAACAGAGCTGAGACAGCAAGTCATAGTGATGGGCTGTTAGTGCTCTGCCTGTGTGTATCCAAAGTAAACAGTAATTACTTTTCTGCTGCAGCCACACTCCTCCTGTCTGTCAGACTGAAAGCATGCAATCATACTCCCATCCTTCATTCCTCCTACTTCTCTTCATTTTTCCTCTCTTAATTTCTCCCCCTCCTTTGTTCCCTATTACTGCTTTTTCCACCTCTTTCTCTTGACCTGCCCTTCCTCCTTTCCTTCATTTGTGTCCTCCTTTCCTTGTTCTATTCACTCCTACTCCCTCCTATCCTTTACTTAATCTCCCTTCTATTTTAATCAGGGGGACTGAGACGACAAAAACAAAATTTTGTCACCGCAGTTTCTTGATTTCCTGTACGAGAGAGTAACGACAGAGCCACTTCCAAAGTCACGTAGAAATGACTCTGCTGGGTTACAGATCGTTTCTTAAAACTATCTGAAAACTAAACATGTTTTCAACATATAAAACAGAGGAGATGCGTAGAGATTTCAGAAAGACAGACTTAAAAGATAACTGCACTGTTTGTAAGTATTTCTCCTCCCTCTTGACTCTACCAAAATCTGCTGACTTAGTGACCTTGAGCAACACACTGCACCTATACTGGGCAGCTCCCAGTTTCCCAAAGCACAACAGTGAGCCTCAACCGGGGCCTGTACCGCGGCGCGAGTTCAACAATCCCGGGATATTTTTCCCTTAATCTGGATTCACTGAGCCTAACAACCGGCGCCACGCTAACCGGCCGCACGACGGTGCGTATCGACTCGGAGCAAACTATAATAACGGACACGTGCAAAGAAGTTAAACATACGATCGTGGCTAAAAGCAACATTGGCAGCTGCCAAATGCAGGAGGGACAGCTGGCAAAAAATAAATAAAAATAAATTAAATCGCCGATTGTGTTAATGTGTAAGTTTGTAAAATCAGTGCCCCTTCATCAGGACATGAGTGGATTTGTCAGTTCCATTAACTAATGTGTTGCTTAGATGTCTTCTCATGGCGTGTGTGACAATTCTAACCTCATTCTTTCAGCTGCAGCCCCGGCGGAGCAGATAAAAAAATAAGTATAAAAACGTAATTCAGAGCGGTGAGTGGGCTGACTTTCATATCTTAGTACAAGTACAACAAGTACACAGCTTTAGTGCCTCAGTCAGGCTCTGTTGTAGGATGAGATCAGTATACGAAAGCACATTGAAATGGCTTTGACATTGCTTGGAGCCAACAGGAAAAAAAAACAAAAAAAAAACCATGATGACAGGAGGGGGCCCTCCCCTTCTGTCTCCCCGAAGAACCCGTCTCACGACCCGCGGGATCTTCTATGGACGGTGATGCCATTTTCCAAGAGAAGCGATTGGTCGGTGCTTTTATCCGCGTTCATCTGTTATCTCGAACATAACCTGCTCCGGAGCGGGTTAGGTGTGCAGCACAAGTTGCCATGGCGACGTACCCCGGTAAGAAGCGAACCACCGTCGTAACCTAGGGAAAAACCCAGGGTTAAGCCTGAAGGTTCCTCGCTAACCACAAGTCCGGCTTCGTAGCACGGGCCCCTGATCTGCTGTCACAACAAAACAACAACAACATCAACAACTACAGAAAAGGCTTCAAGGGCATTGAAGTGCATTCAATGTGGCCCATTCCCACGGTTCTATATCAGGACATTACACACACACACACACACACACACACACACACACACACACACACACACACACACACACACACACACACACACACACACACACACACACACACACACACACACACAAAATGTTATTTTTAGGCCTGGTTCTTGGGTTTTTGTAAAGTGAAGCTCTAAATCAGATTCAGACGGTAAGTTGAGATGTTTCTCTCACACACGCACGCACACACACACACGTGCACACTAAAGGACTGACCGTTCAATAAAACTTTATCAAATAAAAGCGCAATTCCGTCTTAGATGTACGTTTTATTATTTTGTCTCCTCTATGTTTATAAAACTGTTTTTTTTGTTTCTCTCTTTTTGCATTAATTATTGTGCCAAACTCTCCCTTGCCCACCGTGAATTAAATTACAGCTGACATCGGAGGGTAAACAACGTAAATTGGAATAAGTGATTTTACCACAACATGTTTTATCCCACAGTCTCCAAGTTTTAATGTCATCTTTCACACTCAACTAGATGCTGTAAATAAACCAGACAAAGTGCCAGTTTATGTGTTTGTGTCTCCCCCAAAGACGATTCACACTGTGACATCAATTTAAGGAGCCAGCCTGTGTGTGTGTGTGTGTGTGTGTGTGTGTGTGCCTGTGTGTGTGTGTGCATACGCATGTGTGGCCTGAGTGGCTGCCAAGCCTGACAGTGATTCTGTATTGAGACGCTTTTATTTTTGCTGGTCTCCCCTTTCATTGGGAGAGATGAGTACTACGGGAGTCCCTCTGCTTGGCACATGTCGAGTGGACTTTCAGGAAGTTCCAGGTCCCCACTGATCCAACAGAGGAGAAAAAAAGAACTCTTTAAAATCACAAACTACAAACAACCTTCAGAGAGTAAGTATAATGTACCACTAACCCAAATCCTCGTAACGCAAAACATAAATAATGGGGAAATAATGCCAAATGTGGGTTAAATGGTTGCCAAAGAAACATGGGAATCTGAATGCGGCCGAGATTACACGAATTCCAGGAGTTGTTTTCCTACAGAGGGACATCAAATCACCAAAATCAAGATTAATTTCTCTCTAGTGTACGGGGGCTGGCCAACATAATCAAAAAACATAACAATACATTGCTATTCAGTGCTACTACCACCTATGGCATTGTAGGAGGGCCAACATAGATTTAGATGTCAATGCTTTGTTGGTCGATGTGTTTTAGTTTAAACTGATTTGTTGTCTTACGATTGCATATTTTCCCCCATCGGTAAGTTTGTGCTAAACAGAATTATAGCGGAGTAACACTGAAAATCATTTGACAAAAACAGTTTAAAAAAAAAAAAAAAAATGTTCGCTTTGCGTGTAACTACGAGACTTGAAATGTAACTGATAGGTCATCCACACACAGTAAACGAGGCCTGCTTCATTTACGGTTGAACCAAAGACTACCACACCATACGATTTACAAAATTTTGAGGGGAGGTATAGAATGGCACACACACGTCAGGCATCAAAAATGACAGAGGGTCTACCAGCGGCTGGGTCTATAATCAAGTTGAGCACGTTTGGGCCAGTAACTCCCACACAGTACACTGCACATTCAAAAAACCATCCGTCCACGCGAACCCCGAATTTAGCTGAATCCCGTGATATGGGCCAAACCCATTTCCGCCCACAATTGTTTTTGCAGCATTGCAAAATATGCGAAACCTACTTTTTCGAACTCCCCCTAGATTGTGAGACCGATCTGCATGAAATATGGAATCTATGGACTCTTGTGATGAAAAGATATTCAAGGAATTCCGATGGTCAAAACAGGAAGTGTTGCATATCTTGGCAACAGTCACTCCTACTAACATAACTAAGTCAGATCAGTAGTTTCCCATGTTCCACTGTGTATACTTTTATTTTGGTTATGTTTTGAGTTTACTCAAGATTTTGTCATTTATACAGCGGGGTCCAAGTAAGGAACCACGTTCCCGTTCAAGTGGTCTCAGACTTTTGGACCCCACTGTGTGCGTGACATAAATATAGTTTGAACAAGAGACCATCTCAGGATGGGATCACACCAGCCGCGACGCCCATCAACAAGTTGACGTTCCGACCCATGAGTAGTCAGTAGTCATTACCACGTTATTGGCAGGTGTCACGGTTGGTGTGATCCAATCGCAAGATGGCCTGTCGCTTCACCTAATGTCTTAGGGTGGACAGGAATGACTACAACTGGGATACAGTGATCCGTGGCTTAAAAATGAATGTGGGCCAGGGGCAGAAAGCGGTGGGGCCAATGGCCCCTTCCTTACTTCCAACACCTCTAACTTCCAGCGTCCTTGCTCGGACCACACCCACCCTCGAACTCAGCCTTCATTTGGATCTCAACTACACACCTGTAAAGCTTTGTGACGGCACCCTTCACGGAAGTGACACTATTGTGGTGACAGACAGACGGACATATAAACACTGTGGCAGTTCCCGCTACAGTAGGTGTCTCCAGAACCCCATTTTGCCACGATGACACACACACACACACACACACACACACACACACACACAGAGTCACAAGGTGAAAACGATACCAGCCCCGCCGTCGCGGCCTTTTAATTATTCTTTAGGTAATTCATGAGTGATTTCGGTGTAACCGAACGGAAAATGTTTAGCCTGTATCAGACAGGAAAAGGAATGGCGAGGGGCAGGGGAAGCTGAGGACGAGCGAGGGGCCGCCGGCTGATCCAGCAACAATTATATCACTTCCCCTGAGACCTGCAGGAGGGATTACATCATTTCCCTCTCGCTTCCTTGCCTCATATCGACATCTGCCTCTGTCTCTCAATTCAAGGAGGGGAGATTAATATAGAGAAAGAGTGGGATGGCTGGATGTAGACTGTATTCTCTCTGGCGCTCTTAATTTATTCTGCTCAGCTACATAATACTTCATATTAATACTTACATTACTGTACACACACATGTCCGGGCCAGATGGGTAAGTATCCCTAGCCAGTTTCTTTTTTTTTTTTTTTTGAAGTGTTTACAGTGTTCTACCTTTATTCATTTGTTATAAAAACCACGTCCCAGGAAGGTCTCTTCATGTCTCTCTGTCTTTTTTTGATTTTTATTACACAGCCAAAGGTAGTGGCCCCGTGTGCACCGCGAGCACACGCGCGTGTACTTTTATGAGAAAGGAGATACACTCAGGAATGCCTACATGTGATGTGGCCCAAATTACACCCCATTGTGTCTATCTGTACTTATGCCCCAGGGCTAGACCAAGCAGATCCCAGGGGTACTCAGCTGCTGCCATGTAATGTGACACTGACACACACACACACACACACACACACACACACACACACAATGGTGCGTTCCAGATTTAGGGACAGAACAAATGAGTTCTATTTTTGCTCCAGAAGAAACAAACAAGAGGCAGCAGGAAGTTGATTCTACTGTAACTGAATGGATTTACAATGGATGTATTAACAGACACGGAGACGGTGTGGCAGAGTCACCCTGCCAATTTGCCCCTTTGGCCCAAACCCCCCCCCATTCACAAGCAGGCTGACAGTTGAGGTGATGATACATGTGGGGCAGAGTTACACGTGCAGCCCCACATGATGGTTGGCAAGTGAAGGCACAACTTGGCTATTCTCAGAGCCTCACCACCACTTAGGCCGGAAATGTGAAATATAGCCTGAGGGTGGCAAAGCTGTAAACACAATCAAGGGTTTGTCCTGGCTTGGAAAGAAATGTTTAGAGATTTACGAAAGAAAGCCCAGTAACACGAGCATTTAAAATAGGATCAAATCGATGCCATGAGTGCATTTGTTCGCAGGAACCGAGTAAAACCACATGAATCCTTTGCATCGAGGTTCAGCTTTGGTGAACGTTTTACATGTGAATTTGCACCACCGACCAACGACACAACGCTTCGGCAGCGCTGACCTTTGAGGGAAGAGAAAACGGAGGGAGCTATCACGGCTAATTAAATGCGCTGTATGATCTACTTTCATCTAACCTCCTCTGTCAGAGGATAAAATGCTTATTGTGTCGTGTTGAACAACAGCTAACAAACTTAGCAACTGATAGCAAGTCAGCTGGCTTGGAGAGCTCCTGGCATGAGTGTGACTAGCGTCTGCAAGCGTGTCAGCGTGTTAGCTCGGGAGCTGCAGCAGCTTACCAACAAGCCCGGCAAGAAGTCACTACATCACCAAGTTTCTTGCACCACCTATTCTGGGAGGACATGTGTTTGAAGTTTGCGGGGTCGCGTTCTGGTGTGACCGTGCCTTAAGGGAAGCGCTAGGGGAGAGGTAAAAAAAAAGGGAACGAGATACAATCAAGGCCTCCTTGATACAGCAGAAGTTCTCCATCTTTTTCGTTGTGAATATTTCATTACCTTGGCATTACATGAAAACTGAGGGGAATCCTCATCCTCTGGGGTGATGGCTGTACCAGATTTCATGGACATCCACCCTAAAGTTTTTGAGACATTGCCATCTCTGGAGCCACTGTGCTTCTATAACCTCTCTAAAGTATTGGAACTAGTATTGTCATTAAACGTTTTAAGAACAAAACATATTGACAGGTGCAGTGTGAGACTTGATGCGCTGCTCCACTAACTCCCTCAGCTTCAGTCACATTCAGTTTTGTCATGATCAGACATTGCTCTTTTCTTTTTACCTTTCTCTCTCTACACTGCTAAACCCATACAGCTCCTCATAATAAATGTAGAAACACGAGCCCCTCCTTCACAACCGCCCACAACCACACACTGCGCGTAAATATAGTGTGTGTACTTATGTGCACACACACACACACACACACACACACACACACACACCACTTTGATATGATCATCAGTGCAGCACAAGTGCCGTACGTGCAGCTGTGTGTGTGTGTGTAGCTTAACACACCCCAAAGCTGAATGATAACAGGGCTGCACCACACACACACACACACACACACAATTGGCACAGTCTAACATTAATGCAACTCTTAATGATAAGCTGTTCTTGGTTTCAGGAGACAGCAAAGGAACTTTACTCTTAAGAAAAAAGAACTTAAAGTTCAACACACCAGTGGTTTCATGTCACTTTCCATTATTTATACCAAACCCCTGCAAGCTGTTACGTAAAGTGACTTGACGTCTATTCAGGAATTAGCCTGCACTGACCACAGATTTATAACACGGGCACTCTAGGGTAGGCTGAGTTGGCTCAACGTTGGAGCCTCTCACCACAGAGACATTTAGTTTTCCACAGACCTCAACGGGGAAGGAGCACAGGCACGAGGAATACAGAAGCCAATCACAGGCTGCAAGTGGTTAATAGTCTGTGATACCTGATGAATGTGGAATGCTTTGCGGGTAAATATGCATCACGATAAAGTCACAACAAGAACATTTATTTTGGAAACCTCTACATATCTTTCTAACCATCAGTTGAGAGCTGGTCTTTTTTTTTTTTTTTTTAAAACAACTGTCTTGATATTTACGGACGGGATCAGAATAAGTGACATAAAGCATGTTAACAGAAAAATATGGCTTGCTGTACTTTGGGTATGCCTCAACTATGAACACAGCGGGAAAATAACCAATGTTACACAATACGCCTGAACCATATGTCAGCTATAACTTTTCCAGATGCTAAAGGCCAGTTGAAATAACATTACAGCCAAGTAGAGAAACGGCAAGGCTCAAGAGCACAAGTACAAGTAGCAGTAATCGAGGCAGTCGTAGCAGTAGTAATGGCAGTGATTGTATTAGTCAAAAGTAGTAATACTAACAGTAGCAGTCTTAACGACATAAGTTCTAGGTATTGTGGAAATATTACCAAATACGCTAGGTAGCCAAAAGTATGCGGACATTGGAAAAACCACTCAAAACCATGGGCATTAATCTGCTGCTGTAACAGCCTCCACTCTTCTGGGAAGGTTTTCCACAAGATTTCTAAACCTGGCTGCAGGGACTTGATCCCATTCAGCCACAAGAGTGGCGGCATGAGGTCGGCAACTGGTGCTGGGCTTTAAGGCCTTTCCCGAAGGTGTTCGACGGGCTTGAGATCAGGGCTCCGTGCAGGCCAGTTAACTTCTTCTGCGCCAAACTGGAAAGAACCATTTCTTTATGGATCTGGCTTTGCGCATAGGAGCACTGTCGCGTTGAAACAGGAAAGGGCTGCCACTAGGCTGTTGGAAGCGCACTACTGTCTGAAATATAATCGCAAGCTGTGCCATAACGGTTTCTCTTAATTGGAAGTGGGGGGCCTCACCCAAACCAATCCCAACAGCTCCAGAGAATAAGTACCCAAAAGGTCCACTGACAATTGACCATAGTGTGTATGTGACAGAAAAACCGTTTTCAAACCAATGTCACGACACGAGTACACGACTCAGTAAAGTGAACACTATCAAATAGGGCGGTCACTTTTTATAGGGCTGTAACAAAGGACGCTCTTAAAGTGAAACAGCTTGACCTATAAGTTCCCTACTGACCTATCGGTAAACTAAGGACATTTGTGAACAAAACCATACTGATCGGATCATTACGAGACCAGAGCACATGAGAAGCAGTGTGTGGAAGTATTTTGGCCTTCAAACCGCAAGTGTTAAAATTACCAACAGAGACGGAGGGTTGTCCACGTGCCCGAGTCGCCTGCTAGCTTACCACCCAAACAACCCAACAGGACATGCGGCCCGCTGGCACTTTTTTTGGGAGAGGGAGCCGCGATGCAAAAGTCCCAGTTGCACCACACTCTCAGGACACACAGTGCAGTTGCTATGACACCACAAAGGAAAATATAAGGGTAAGACACTCGCTCTAAGGGTGTGTGTGTGTGTGTGTGTGTGTGTGTGTGTGTGTGTGTGGGGGGGGGGGGCTGCGTTCAAATTTGTTCAAACTTGACTTTTTGAAAAAGCCCACATAAACACAGAGCAGAACTTTCCACATGTGACAAGGCGATATGAGATGATAAGAGCGGTTTAATGCTGTTTACCTTTGGTCTGCTAACACAGCTCAGTCCAGCTCTAACACAGCACAGGGTGGATGAATTCAATCACCCTGCAGAGACACAGACAGAAAATGTATTATTATGCACGATGTTTCCTTTGGGCGGCCAGAGAAGCTTTTAAAGGCTCACGCCTAAGTATTCAGTGAATGCTGCTGGCCATCATTTTTTGAAAAGGAACAGTCTGTCGTTTTGGGGAATGAGAAGATTAGTTCTATCTTTGTGCGTCCAGTCCAGAGATAAGTCTAATCCCCATCTAAACGCACGACTCCGAAGCAGGGGAAAACCATCAAATCTTACAAAAACACATCTTTCAGCAACTCCAAACACACACACACACACCTGGCAGCTGTCTACACACCACATGTACTGTCAGCAGGCGGCACTAATGTGCGTTTCAATCATGCTGAGCAAGCTGGAGGTGTGTGACCTAAAAATAACTGACGGGCCACAACATCTCTTTCCCAATGCGTTTCAGTCTCTCTCGACCAACTGGTCTCCTTTCAGGCCAATTTGTGTCCTTTCCCCTTTCGCTCCGTTTTTAATTTTCCTCATTCCTTTTCCTCCGCCGAGTCGCCCTTGATCTGTATTTGCTGAGTCAGCTGAATTCGGTGACATTTCACTAGATCATTGTAGCTCGTCATGTGAAAACTTCGTCATGCTGTAATAACGTCTGACCTTTTTTTTTTTTTTTTTTAGAAGAAGAATTGATACAAAGTGAGTGAAGACGTATGTGACAGAAAGTTAAATATTTGTGTGTCTGAGTGAGTGTTTTGGGAGTTGCAGTGAACATGATTTCATCTGTCACGTGGATGTGTGTGTGTGTGTGTGTGTGTGTGTGAGAGAGTGTGTGTGTCCGTCCTCCTTCCACAGACTAACTGCGCAGCCCAAATACACAAAAGTGTCAACACATCACATGCACAGAAGAAAGTTACACTTGTTCCAAACACACACACACACACACACACACACACACACACTCCAATCCCAGCTTGCGTAAGATCATTAGCGGCTCTCATATGATCAGTAGCTGATGGCTGAAACAACAACAACGCTGTTGTTAGGTCAAACACACACACACACACACAGTTATCTGCTCTCTGCTCAGGAGTACAACTGTGTGTCACTGCCACACCGGGATTCAAACCGGCAACCGTCCAGTGACGAGCTGACACCTGGAACCTGCTGTCAGCTGACTGCGGCATGCATTCCTAATTTAGAAAATAATGCTAGCGTTATTTAACTGTTTGTTATGGTCAACCAGTCTCATAAAAAGATCAGAGTCAACATGTGTGACTGAAGCCTGGTGCGGTTCAGACCTTCACTGTCGTCCGTAAGCTATTTAAGAGCAAAAGGGTCAAACACTCACCTGCCTACAACAGGATTTTCTGCGGGGTTCACAAAGTTAAATTTAAGACTTTTAGTACCTTAGCACCTTTTACTAACTGTAGTTACATACTAGCCTTTAGTAGTTAGTACCCGTTTCATGGTCACACTGGCCCAAGCATGAAATCTTGATGAAAAACCAGTTTTAATCGATATTTCAGCATTTCCCGTCACCTTAAAGCAAAAGTCCTGGCAAAATAATTGATCAAAATAATGCGACTAAGATCCGGGTAAGCGCAGTTTCAACAATAACACTTACTAATTTACAGGTGTATAGCGTCCCCCGACAGCCATCGGACACAAAATCATTTTATAACTCACATGACTGCCTAACAGCGGGCAGGAGAACATATTTAAAACTTTTGCAAAACTAAATGTACAAATTTGTAATATCTTTCTAAGACCTCTATTGAGGAAACTGAACTCAATGCTTTTAAAAGTCTTTTCAAGACCCTCAGATACCCTTTTCATAAAAATGGTTCTTCTGCCCTGACCATGCGTGCATGGGCGCAGCTATAGAGTAAGGTAAACACATTCTCCACTGAAGGTTGAAGAAAGGGTTTGGCCCCCGGAGCAAAAACTTCTCCCCTAAAATTTCCATGCACACAAGCTTGTACCGTCGACTTTTTAACATAGAACCAGATATTTTTGTCACGAACCAGATATTTTTGCCAGTTGTCATGATTTTGGACCGATCATTTAACAGGAGAGTTTCATGCCGATCCGAGCTGAGGACGTGCTCCGTCGGTGAGTCACGCAACATTATTTGTGTCCCATTCATTTTTCTAGGGGCAAAAGTGAGTAGGACTTTTACTTCCAGAACCCGGCGTGCCCGAAATAGTTCCTCCCACTTTGCAACTCAATGGAACTGTTTCAGTTGTCAGGAGCTGTGATGGCAACAGGATGTTTAATGGCAACCAACTGACGGTGGCAGAAAAAAAAAAAACTGCACTCTCGATGAACTGCTGTGCCGCAAGCATCTGTCCTTGGACTGATGTGGTTGTGACATACGACTTTACGTTTCCATCTCATTTCAGGAATTAAAAACTGATGTGTCGTTTAAAATAGTTCCTCATCCTATTGTGTTGCAACCGATTACTTAACAGTAAAGTATTAGGCAGAATTAGCTTATAATACTGTTTCAAAACAGCTTGTGGTTGACCGCCTGCCCTCTGCAAATAACTTTGAAGAGATTGATGTGCTGAATCTCTTTGATTGTGCATTATTCACATCTCTTAGTACTATAAATATCATTCTTTTGCAGTTAGTCTCAATGAATATCATTGATTTAGATTGTTAGTTTTGGGTTTTTAATTTTGTCTTTTGTCATTCAGGATTTTGAGAGGGCGGCACGGTGGTGCAGTGGTTGGCAAAGTCCCCTCAAAGCAAAAAAAAGTTCTGGGTTTGAACCCCGGTTCGACTGGGCCCTTTCTGTGTGGAGTTTGCATGTTCTCCCCATGCCCACGTTGGGTTTCCTGTGGGTGCTCCGGCTTCCTCCCACAGTCCAAAGACACGCAGGTCAGGTTGGGACTCTAAATTGCCATAGGTGTGAATGTGAGCGTGACTGGTTGTTTTTCCTCCATATGTCGGCCCTGTGATAGACTGGTGACCTGTCCAGGGTGTACCCCGCCTCTCGCCCAATGTCAGCTGGGATTGGCCCCAGCACGAATAAAGAGGACAGACATGTTCAAAATTAGCCCATGCAAATAAAGGTTGACTGTGAAAACCATGTATAAGCACACATGGACTAAGAAATACATGAATTTTACCGAGGGAAGCATGACACCAGTTTGCTTAATTACGATGACCATTTTGAAGAGGGGTAAAACACCACTATGACACCACACCTGCCCATTTTCAACGCGCGCCCATCTGACCTTGAGTTGTGATTTAGTCTTCTAATCTTGGTTTTATTGTCATTATCAATTAATCTGCTTTATTTTGGATCAATCGTTGGGTCTAGTCCAGTGTATTGTCTTGTTTTATCTAGCCAACAGTCCAAACCCAAAAGATACTAGGTTTAAAACTATTTAATAAAAACAGAGAAAAACAGCAAATCCCCATTTTGAGAACATTTAGTCATTTTGCCTCAAAGATGTCTTAAACCATTAATTGAGTATTAAAATTTTCAATCAACTTATCAATTCAGTGACGAATTGTTGCAGCTCTAACCTGTTTAAATCTGAAACAGCCAACCTCTCATGGTACATGAGAGGTTCAAATCTTGTGATGGGAAAAATGTGCGTTGGGGGTCATATTTTTTACATTTTTTATTTTAGAGTATTGGAGTATTCTGTATCTGATTTTGATTTCGTTTTCTTTTCCCGGAAAAGTATATTTCTGATTCTGAGGTCATCTTTTCATGGTGAATACTAATATGTGTTGAGGCTTTGCAACGCCGAAGCTCTGGCTCTCATGATGACTCCTGCGTTGCCAAACAGACCGTATTAAAGGGTATTATGAAACAATGCAGCCTGCCAAAACAGAGGCTTTATAACCTCGGACTGAAAACAATAGCTTTACCTTTCACTCATAATGAGACTTGGAAATCTGATTTAAGAGCGCTGCGCAGTTAACAGTGTAATAATGTCGTGGTAATAGTTTCCACAATCAATTATCAGAATAAATTGACAAACTGAGAAACATTGAATTCAAGCAATAAAGTCTTGGTTACAACATTTCGAACGCACTTCTTTATCATTCTGATTCTTCAAAGCAGCAAGAAAAAAGAATCCCGATGGCAACACAAACATACGTCCCTTAGTAACCACTTAGCCCCACCCAGGTCTCAGTGCGTTTTGATTTTATTTGTTTTAATAGTTCAGTAGTGCTACGCAACATCTTGTCATGTGGCTATAATGTGTCAGTAGGAGGCTGACTGTGTGTCAGACAGCGGTCATAACAGTAGAGCTGGAACAACTGACTAATCGATCAGGTGACAATTGTCACTTACTTTATTTTGTCATTTTTTTAAGAAAAAAATGCCATTTTTTTGATGATACCGGCCTCTCGATTGATCGAGATTCACCACAGGAGAAGGAGGCAAACACTTCAAACGCTGGCAGTATACTCCAACCAAAATCAAGTTTGCCCTTTTAAAAAAATTCTTATAGCATTGCGGGTAAATGCCAGTCCACTCACTGTGTCTCTGAATCTGCTCGTTTCAAGTCGGTCCGCAGCTGATGAAGGAGTCTGTGACAATCAAACCAAAGTAAACCGGACTTGCCAGTTCCTCACGACCACACTCTGAAGGTAACGGTGATGTAATTCTACAGATTATGTGACCAACTCTAAAGCTATGTGGGAAAGCGCTAAGAATCCTTCATTCTTTGGTTGTTATAGGAAGTAACAAGTGCATTATTAAATATCAATACTGCAACTTTAAGTGTGAGTGCAAGTTTCAACTGGCGACACTGTGGTCTGGTATATACTGGGACTGTTCACCGAACATCACATAACTGGGAAACATGAGTTCACTTTAGCCTGGAGGATATGAACTGTGTGTCTGTGTGTGTGCATGTGCGTGGGCTTGTATTGCTATCTTTGTGAGGACCAGTGTCAGTTTTAAACCATCAATGTGAGGACTTTTTCGCCGGAACCTGCTACTTCAAAGGGCCGTTTGAAGATTAAGAGTTGGTTTTAAGGTTAAAGTTGGAATTAGATTTGGGTTAGGGTCAGGGTGTGTGTGTGTGTGTGTGTGTGTGTGTGTGTGTGTGTGTGCATGTGTTTGTGTGTGTGAGATACTTGCAGCCGAGAAGTTTAAGGCATGGAGGTGGTAGATGCCTCTGTTATGTAGAACAGCTCGTCGCTTTACAGCAGACAGCTTAGTCTACAGCAGCTGAAGGTTGCAGATATATAGAGACAGGCTGACATGTTAAATCCAGTGCCACATACTTCACAGCGTATCTTCGACTCTGCAAACTGCTGCTGTGACGATGTTTTACAAAATAAGCTCTTCTGCGCTGCCACTACTAAACAGGTCCGGTGGGAATCGAACCCTCAACCCCGCCAGAGCCAGTGCCTCAGTGCTGAGCCGCAAGAGGCAAATGCGTACTGGTCTGGCCTGGTATGCAGCTAACACACATACTCACAACCCGTCCAACACTGCACCGCCTAGACAAGGCCAGCCATCAGGTCACATTACTGCATGCATTCTCTTACACTGCCCTCGGGGTAAAAGCTGCAGCCTGCCTTTTGGTTTTTTTGTTGTTTTTTTTTATTCTGATGGGGCACAAGTTGCATAAAATCGAATCGAATAGAAACGCACTGCAGTGTGAAGTTGCAAATCAATATTTGAAAAATGTAAAAATGTGACTTCAATAGGTAAAATGAATGAGAAAGTACATCTGCTACTCACTGAGCTAGATTTACAGGGACATGTAGAGTTCTACATGTTCGATTTCGTAGCTGCTGATGTAAAAGCAGATGTTCTGGAGATGTTTTGGAGAGCTTTTCCGGAAGCTCGTAGGTGCATCGCTTTTCTGCATCTGGT
Source organism: Xiphias gladius (assembly GCF_016859285.1). NCBI lineage: Eukaryota > Metazoa > Chordata > Actinopteri > Istiophoriformes > Xiphiidae > Xiphias > Xiphias gladius. The sequence continues at coordinate 24,966,842 of NC_053415.1, read as the reverse complement.
CAGGCATGGCGGGTGGCTGGAACTTTCACGGAGACACTCAAATTTGTGGACAATATTTCCTGTGTTAGGGATAGGGTTACAGTGTGTAAGCAACATGTTTCTCTCTCCATAGACCAACAAGCGAGACAACGGAAGCGGTAAATAAAGTCTGATTAAAATGAATTAAAACATTGAATAGTTATAGCCTGCAGGACCACACATGCTCAGCCAATCGGTTTATGGTGATGTCAGCTAGAGGTGTAACTATTAGTCAATTAAACAATTACTCTAGTGTTCACCACAGTGTTTCACTGTTAGTGCAAGTTAAATCCACATATCTGTTAATCAGCAGCAATTTTGATAATAAATCAAATGCTTAAGTCATTTTTTACGGAAAACTGCCAAAAAGTTTTTCTGGTGTCAGCTTCCTAAATGTTAACGTTTGTCGGTTTTCCTCGTCTTCTATCGGTGGGTTTCCATCCACCTGTTTTTATGTGACATTTTTAATTCGGGCATGAAAAAAATCTGACTGGACGCACGGAAAATTAGAAAAAAAATGTTAGAAAGCGAAATGCAACAAAGTGCAATGCGAACAGACTTAGTGAAGAAATGACTTAAGTGACTTAAAAAGGTCCACCGAAGACGGAAAATGGCCGCAGAAGAAAACATCAGATCTGTGTGGAGCCATGAAGAGACTAACATCCCTCAAATTAAAACGTGAAAACAAACATACACGCCCTATTCACATCATGTTTTCTACATCATTAGCAGCATCAGCGGTTTATCTGGACAAACCAACTCCTAATGTTTGCATAATGGCAGCGGAACATTTGCACAACATTTGGATGGAAACTTGGCTTAAGATTAAAAAAAAAATGAATATATTTATGTTTTCAAGTGCTGGTCGGCCAAAATCAGGAGCTTAAAGTTGTCAGTGGGCTCTGTGAAATTACGATGGGAAATGTTTTCCCTTTTCTTCACCACTTTCTGACATTTTATAGCACAGATGATTATACCAAGATAAATAAATCCGCAGATTAATCGATAACAGTTGCAGCCCTAGCAATGTCAACACAGTTTGGATAAGAACTTCACGGTTTGTCCAAGTGACGGGATATCAGGGGTCAGTGTTGTAACCACCTGCTGTGAGGATGGAGTCAAGAGGCAAAGTTAGAGCATGCAATACCGCCTCAGTGAGCATCTGCACTCTGAAACCTGATGGGTGGCTGTTGATTGTGTCTTGCAGTGAGAACACAGCAAAACTGTCTAGTTTCTGAATGACCTACATGACTGTGAGCCCACAGAGAACCCTTCAAAACCAGGACTGGTGTTAAGAGGTTTCCTCATAATCACCGTTCAGACTGCGAGCATGAATGGAGGCTCACACACACACACACACACACACACACACACACACACACACACACACACACACACACACACAGGTCTAGCATTGCTGCAGTGGAGTCGGTCGCACTGCAGAACTGTCAGGAAGAATCACAGCACTCTGCTTTACCGCTCTCTCTCTCTCACACACACACACACACACACACACACACACACACACACACACACACACACACACACACACACACACACACACACACACACAGAACACTGTCTGATGCACTCAGTAAAAGGTCACTGAGCTGCTGGGTTAAAGTACTGCTAACAGGGGGAAGAGGGGGGAAGAAGAGCAAGAATGACAAGGGTAGTTAGATTGACGAGGTTGACTGCTCCTGAGTATCCACTGCACACATTAGCACAAAAGGAAAAGAAGGACCCCGTGGTCCACGGCGGGTTGATCAAGTTCAGGATCATTGAAATAAAGCCCAGTCCATATGACCGTGTGACTGGAGTCACAAAAACTCCAGACACACAGACTAAAGTCTGCTTTAAAACTAAAGTTTTTACTGAGATTCCACCCTGAAAAGCCCAATCTTATCTTTCCCTGACATACAGAAAGACACACTGCTGGTTTCTGAAGACTTGCTGTGGCTGCCTGATCCGTGACAATGTGACTTACAAAATCAGAATCAACATTAAAAACATGATGAAAAGCAGAACAATAAAGTATGTAATACAGTTAAATGTTGAAACTTCAGAGTGTAAGTTTGGGTTAAAAAAAAAAAAATCGGACTATTGAAGTAAAATGGAAAAACCCAATACTTTTCTCAAAGATGAATATTTTCCACTGGAATTTTAGCTCTCAATCGTATCGTATCCCGGTAATGATGTTAAAGGAATAGTTCTACATTCCGTTAGAAATACATTTGTTCGTTTTCCTGCTGAGAGTTTGATAGGGGGATAGATGCCACTTTAATGCCTGTGCTGTAAATATGAAGCTACAGCCAGCAGCCAGTTAGCTCGGCTTAGCATGAATACTGGAAACAGTGGGAAATAGCTAGCCCGGCTCTGGTCTGAAGGTATTTAAATCCTCCTACCAGCGTGTTTTTCACAGGTGGGAGTTACAAACCAGATTATTAGTCGCTTTGGAAAAACACAAATGCCACCCTTATATTTGCATGAAGGTAGTTGATTGGAACATGCACTGATTCACTGATACTGGGGCTGGATTAATGATTATTTTCTCAATCAATAGCTTAATTGTTTGGTCAACGACCGATCGGAAAACAGTGAAAAGTGACCACCACAGTGTCCTAGGGCACGAGGTGACGTGACAGTTTACTACCGTATAAGAACATGGAACCGTCAGATGTTTGGCACTGAGTATCCACACTTTGTTCCAAACACCCACTACGCTGCCAATATTAAACATCTACAAAACCCAAAAACATACCAATTTTAGCTCCCATTACATAACAGCGGTTTAAGAGTAGCATTTTCCTTCAAAACACACACACACACACACACACACACACACACACACACACACACACACACACACACACACACACACACACACACACACACACACACAAAATGGCACCCCAGCTAAACGCCTCATAGTAACAAAAAAGCAAAACTTTCCATTTCTGTCTGTGCTCGGTTGAAATGGCTCCTTCCAGAAACAGCATCTGCGGCAGGAACGAACAACAAACTTTTCAAAACAACAGAGAGAGAAACGTGAAAGAGTGAACAGAATAATGACAGACAGAGTGTTCTGTGGGTGTAGTTTTCATGCACGTATCTGAATTTTGTGCGAATGTTGCAGTCACCATGTCCACTTTTTGTCCCTTTTACAAGCCATACACACACACACACACTGCAATGAGCAAGACGAGGAGGAATGGATGAGTAATGCGACTTCACTGCTGAAAAACCTGCTCAGACAGACTATGTGCAGACCCGTACACACAGAAATAACACGCACCTATACACAGTTACGGATCTAATCATATAATGACAGGGCAGAGAACGAGCAGTTTGATCTGACTCAGCTAAAAACCATCAGACCGGCTCCAGTTCTAACAAGTCCTCAGCTAAGACTGTCCCCTGGCCCAGCTTCACCTAACAATCACGAAGACTTAAAATACCCCGACACTTGCACTTAAGAGACTTATGCCTTGCTTATGCTTATGCCTTTTACGCCCCAAGGGCATCAGTCTGTTGGCTTGCGGTGTGCGTTTAATACATTTTATAACATTTATATTGCTTCACTCTTCACCTGTCCTGGCCTGAATCTGGATTTATCTAATGAATGCATCAAATTGAACGCAAATCTGAGTGTCAATATATCTGCTGAATGGCCAGCTAGTGAAAGTACATCACAGGTTGCATAACATAGGATTGTAGTTAATTATTGTGTATTAGACACGTGCTTTTGCTTTTGAATTTCTTTCCTACGTAAACACATTGGGAGCAATTTAGGGTTCGGTGCCTTGCTCAAGAATACTTAGAAATGTGGAGCCGGGGATTGAACCACCAACCCTATGATTGATCGCCAATCAACAACATTATACAGTTAGAATCACCTAAGCCCCCTTTCGGGATTAAAATTACAGGGGAATAAAATACTCACTTTGCTCCTCGCTGATTTAACTCATCGTCCTGGACGTCATTTTAACTATCTGGGAATTACAGGCTATAATAAGAGACACGGACATTCTGTAGGACCAAGTCACAAGCCTCCACATGGGTGCATGGAGGGAGAGAGGTAAAGCGCAGACACCGTGTGAGGTGAATCTGAGTCAAAAAGTCTCAGCAGCCCCTAGCGTATCATTCAGTGTGACTTACCCTTCCTGAGGATATCATTGTGTCTGACGTCCATCGAGAATAATCATCCATAAATCTGCTCAGAAATCACACAGCAGAGATGCAGAACTTCAGGAAAATCTGAGAATCGTCACGTTTTAAAGTTTGTTTTTTTTTCCCAGTATCACCGTAATCCAGTGATAGTTTACACTGCAAACAGGGGCCGATAATGGCTAACTCATGCTTTAAATGGTGGCAATTTACCAAAATGTAAACAAATATATCCTAAGAAAACGGGGCTAAAAGGAGAATCCCAGTACTCATGTGAAGCTGACACTACAACAGCCCATTTGATGAGCTTTTACAGGGTCTCGCTCTCCTGACGACTTTAATTTTCTCATATTATGGTGTCAATAGTTTAGAATTTTTGACTTACTCCATTTTCACGTAAAGGTCAAATTTCATGCTAAAAATCACACACTCAGCTGATTTTTTTAAAAAAAAAGTAAAAGGACAGGCAGCTCTTCCCATGGAAAAAAAAAAACTCTCTTTAAAAGACGATGACATGATTTAGATGGGATTTAAATTAGTGGAGGACCAGCAAGTTTGACTAAAATCCCCGATCAGCGCAGGTAATGTTAAAATCAACCCCTTAAACTTCCCCTGGAGAAATATGTCCGGTCCAAATGGGGCTCTAGCCCGGTTTCAGACTTGTGAGTCGCTGCCCACACCTGTTTTTCTACAGCGTTTCAAAAAGGCTCCGCAGTTGTGCTCGTTTATGACCCTTTTCGTGACTGAATCCGAAAACATCGAAGCCAATTAAAGCTTTACGGGTAAACAAAAAATTCGGTCTGATCATCACGCTGAACAGTCACCTGCTCCCAAGTTATTACTGTGGAGTGCAGCTTCCAATACGCGTCAGCTGAACAGTCAGAGAGAAGTACCACTATGTAAACAGGGTCCCGCTCTATTGGGGCTGCTGGAAATATCTGGAGATGGAGTCACAGCATCAGCCCTGCATGCTCGGCCAGTTTACCGCGGGAGGAAGAAACGTACACGTAACTGCTAAACAGGGTACGAATGCAAAGTACATCTGTTTTTTTTAGCACGGCTGAAGAGGTCTGGGTGGACCGTTCCTTGCTTAAAGACACCTTGACAGTAATTGCTGAGGTGGGCGAGGATCATTCCTCATTCTTTTTCCATCCCCGCATTTTTCCGAACCAGCCAGAGGTTTTGAGCCGTCGACTTCTCAGTGACGACTCAACCACACTTGACTCCTGTGAAGATATTGGGTAGTCAATTTCCCAAAACAAACAAAAAAAAAAAATGTATGTAAAGTTTATGTTCAGTCCTTTACGTGTTTCGGAGGGCTACAGCACGGATGCTGCCAAGAGTGGCGTAAGTCTGAACCATGACCTCTGCCACAGCCGATCCACTCCTGCAGCTCAGCAGAAAGCAGAAAGAGCTGCACAGTGTCAGTCTTCAACCTCATTGTTTTGATTCACACTGAGACAAAAGTCAGCAGACAGAAAGAGGGGTCGCATACTTTCCATCTCTACTGGAGGGCTGTCTGGACATGGGAGGTAGCCGTGGTTTGGTTTGGACCCGGTTCACGTGCGAGTGTGTTTTCACATATGAAGGAGCCAGCACAAAAAACACAGTGGCTGCTCCAGGCTTACGCCAGGCCATAACATTAATACGACACACACACACACACACACACACAGGTTCAGTGCCTGTACTCTTCTCTCTTCGGTCGAGCATTGGAAAACAGACGTGCTTACAGTGTCAACAGTTTCTTCAAGCCAGTGGACACCCACGCATACAAACGCTCACGACTCACTGTGTCAACGGTTTCTTCAAACCAACTGAACCAAGTAACCGACAAACTCCAAACACACTCTCACTTTGTTTCACCCTTTCACACACACTTTATAATAACATCATCTCCCTTAAACATCAATGGCAGACACAATAAATGCAGCCTGGCAGAGCTCAGGCTATAATTAGAACTGCTGTGTACTGTGAAAGCTAACAGGCTAACAAAAAAGCTAACTGCACTCTTTTCCATCTGTAAAGAGTGGATTTATCTGTTTGGCTCTTCTTTCGTCTGCCTCTCTGACAGGATATTTATTCAAGTTATGTCTCTTTCACGATATGATTTTCGACGCAGATATTGGAAGATATTTGAAATTTGATTATTTCAGTCTGCGATCACTAAGGTAAGAAACTATATCCGCATCCTATTTGACGTCAAGAGCTAACACTAAAGCACTCATGTACTACCCTATCATACATGATGATAATGGAGTTCAAAAATCTTTTTTTAAACATGAACACATGAACAAACCGCTCCCAATACGTCTTGGTGGTTGTTTACACTTGTTTTTAAGCGCTGCCCACTTGTGATGCCATCACCTAAGACGAGGTGTTAATGCAAGGTATAAACGGGGTCAAAATGCCCCTTGGGCAGGGAATCGGACCGTGGAAGTTGTGGTTTTGTGCCGTGTGCCTCAACCCTGTGCAAATTCACAAGTCAAAATTCAGCAAACTTTAATTTGATGCAAAGAATAAAAAAATTTTTTTTAAATAAAAAAATTCTGTCCCCTTGAAAAAACCCATTTCCTGTCCTGAGATGTTTTTTGTTTCCAAACACAAAGATAATGATATTCATATATCAGCCATTTTTTTTTTTTTATTTCTAACATAAATGCAGAACATATACGTTTTCTTTGATTAAAATTATATTATTAAATAATTGTGACCCTGATATGTAATGACTGGGACATTTTACGGTTGCAAATGCTGTTAGTTTCCTCTGGCTGACAAACTATGTAACTGCGCTTCTAAATTACCGTTACGATATCTTTGCCATTTATTCCGCTGCAGTTTCTGGTTACTTATCGGCAAATGTATGTGCAAATATCAATATATCTCTGACAAGCTGATGGCCCGGAGGATGATATTTTCTAACAGTATGTAAATGAACTCCACCTCAACCAGCTTGAACATTGATATTCTGATTACAGATTTGTAATAATATAACGTTGAGGTCACGATGAGTACTTTCACTTTTTACACTTTGTTGATTATACTTCTGAGCTTTTGTCCACGTGAACGCATGTACTGTGTTTTTTACCCGTGAGCCACGTCAAGGGCAATTTACCGTCGCCTTCTGATGGACAATAAAGTTTGCCTGAGTTTGAATCTTAAGGATTCCAATGCTCCTTCCACCACTCCTAAGGCAGAGTGTTCATGGAGGGTAGAAAAACTTTAAAGAACAAACGAAACAGCACAGTCAAAACGACGGTCCTGATTCCCAGCTGCACAGCCTGCCCCTGGATCTCCACAAGGGCTGAGGGACATAGACGCAGAAAGACAAAGAGAGAGAGAGAGAGAGGGTGTGTGAGAGAAATTGAAAGTGGCTTGGCTAGAGTGATACAAGTCAGAGGAAAAATGACACGACAGGGAAAAATAAAAGAATTTACAAAAAAAAAAAAAAAAAAACAGAAAAGAAGAAATGAGATTAAATTTTCCAAGAATCAGGGCCATGCAGTAACACAGCAACAGCAGCCAGAATGACTCTACATCTGTCTGGAATTAAAGCGGGACAGATATTGAAAACTGCATTTGAGCTTTAGCGTGTTGTTCATTCCAGAGATGACGGGAATCTGCACAAAACCCTGCACAAAGAAGATCGGCACTAACGCTTCCTGTCAAATATATCTTGTCTAAATTGGGTGGCTTTTAACAATTGAGCTCTGTATCTGCATGGAATGAGACAGTTCGGGGGAAATAAAATCTTGATTGGAACATCCTTAATGCCGAATGTTCAAACTCAGACTGGGTGTGAGGACTAAGTTTGCCCAGAGAATGAAGCATCGAAAACTGTTGCTGCCAGCTTTCAACACTTTTGTCAGATTTGTAAATCTGTTATACTTTCTTTGACTAGATCTTCACTTTAAAGAAAAATTTCACAACTGCATTATTTTGGCAAAGTTGTCGAACAAACAGTTTTGAGAAGTCTGCCTTCTGTTGTTGAACAAAAAGGGTTTTACAGAAAAACAAGTTTAAATTTCTCAAAGTAAGGAACTGAGTATACTGCTGTTTGAATATCTGAACCTAAACTCTTTTTTTTCTGTGGATCGATTTGCTTTGAGACTATGTAACTGCTGCTTGTGTACACGGCTGACTGGATTTGTTGAAGGGACAACCGGGCCAACAAATATAACATCGCTTCCAGTTTGTTTTCCCAGATTTCCTCGTTCTTTTACCACGTCGCTGGCCTACGAGAGTACTGTCCCTCAGACCGACACCAGCTTTCTAAATGGCATCCCCGACCTCTGACCCCTGGGTGGTTTCTAGGAGTGTACCTGGCGCGCATACCATGGAAATTACACAGAACCCTTCCTCCACTGTTTTTGTAAAGTCAGGTTTTCTTTAAAATAGACTAAAACTATTTTACCGTTCTGCTGTTTGTGCATGAGCACATGGTGATTAGTTTACAGAGCAGTTAACAAAGGAGAGGCAGAGGAAACTGGAGTACTTTTACCTCATCTGGATACTCCATTAATCATATGCGCTTCTGTGTGTGTGTGTGTGTGTGTGCGCGAGTCAGTGTGTGGGAGGGTGACACACACACACGCACACACAGGCTGAGTCATTGTATTCAGTTGCCTGTTGCCTGTTTCAACAACAAACAGCAGAAAAACCAATTATTGTTATTGGAGCGTGCGCACACACACACACACACACACACACACACACACACACACACACACACACACACACACACACACACACACACACACACACACACTACTGTTTTTGTAACTTGAGGGGTCCACCGGTTTTTTGGTTACTTATGAGGACCACCCTAGTTGGACACGCATAATAAAAAAAATAAAAAAGAAAAAGAAAAATCAAGTAGGATCAAGAGGGATTTGCGGAGACAAATATCACATCAAGTTAAGAATCTAAACAACTTTTGTACCAAAACAACGTTTTGGACACACGTGCGGCTAATCCCTGTTTTCATCCACTTGTGCGCACACACACACACACACACACACACACACACACACACACACACACACACACACACACTAAACTACAAAGAGATATATAAGGGGATACAAGACACAGTTGCAACGCTTGAGGTTGAAATTTGAGAGACCCAGTCACAGCCGCTATCACAGCCCATGCAGGTTGTGTGTTTGAAATAATGCCATGCGACTTTAAAATGTCCTCAGATGTCCTAAAACAATGGTAATCAGTCGGTGACTAAAGCTCGCTTACTGACTGCTCTTTCAACTTCATCACTGTGTAACTAAACTAAACACCCTCCACTGTCTGACTGACGTTTCCGATGTTTCTAAAGTCTTTTTTTTTTTTCTATAAATCCAGGTCCTTTGATCTAATCTGATGTAATCTACTCTCGACTCAATTGAAACCAGGCCATTTTATTACTACCCATGTGAATACGGCTGTTAATCTGCCCCGGCTGGTCAGCTGGTTCAGGCTTGCTAGACTCCATCGAGGCACTCTGGTTATCTGTGCCAGCCAGGCCGCCGGCTAAAACTCTGAGGAAGAACTACAGAAACCAGGATTAGTAGATTAATCCATTTGTTGACTGATAGAAAACTAACTCATTTTAATTAAACCATCAGCTATTTGGATAATCGATTCATCGTGTTTGTCAAATTTTCAAGCAGAAATGCCACTATCTCGCTGGTCTGAGCTTCTGAAATGAGAGAACTTGAAACTTTTCTTCGTCATATGTGATGGTTCACTGAATATTTTTGTATTTTTCGACTGAGAGTTGAAAAGAAAACAATACATCTGAAAACACGTCCTTGGACTTTGGTAAATTAAAATGGGAATTTTTCATAATTTTATAGAAAAACCTGCCAGATTTTTTGAAAATCAAAAAATATCATTACGTTCAGTCCTAGTCAGAACTCACAGTTTTGTGCTGCACAAAGATCTTAAGCCCTAAATCTATTCAAGGTCCCACAATTTCACTCAGTTCTACCGCCACAATAACTTATCTCCAGCTGTATATTCGTATTTGAAGCGCCGGAAGGTTACATAAGTGGGGCTTGTACCCGGAAGGTCGGCAGTCTGATTCCTGTGTCGGCAGGATAAATGAAATACCGTTGCCGCCTTCTTGGCACCACTGACGCGGTCCTTTGGCTGCAGTGGGGTCTTTCCTCGATGAGTCGGACAACATGGGGTGGACAAAATGTCAGAAACACCTCTCAGTGCAATAATAAGGCATAACACTGTACAATCCGACGGGACAAAATGACTTAAATGACCATAGAGTTTCATCCATGCCTCTTTAAAATGATCCTATTAAAAACTGATCATGAGAAACCTTCATGATAGCAGGTTTGGCTGCGGGGCTGTTCGGTTAGTCTGCATTAGTATGGCTAGGTGCACCTAATAAACTGGCAACCGAGCGGGTTTGTACAGCAGCCTCTACTGGTCACAACACTCATCTGAGGAAGAAGTGAAAATCGTGAGAAGGGGTCAGATGACGTGCAGTCAAGTTCACCAAGACAGATATCGCCAATGTACAGAAATGACAAGAAATGCAATGAAAAATAAATGGTTAACACAGGAGGAAGCCCACCCACTCTGCCATTGACTAAAATCATTCAATCTAGACAAACGGTACGTAGCACTGAGGTTAGCCGGTTAGCCTGGCTGGACCTCCGGTTTCAGAATGACCATACCAGCTAGCTTAAATTAGGCTAGTTAGCCATGAAGCCCTGTGTCTTATTTGCCCAGCGTGTCTTGCATCCCCTGCTGCAGTGAAATAAGCAGCTCTGCATCACTTCCAACCAGACAAACTGGTCAGCGGTCCAACAGACAAAGCCATGAATCAAGAACACAGTCAACACACACACACACACACACACACACACCATCTCCAGTTTCTGGCTCCAGTCCTGATGCGGTTTAATGCGTGAGTGTCTCTGCGGGTTTAGCACTGACACAGCAAAACAGACTGAACTACAGACCACTGCATTACACTATACACTACACACTACACTAAAGCTTAATACACTGTGTTTCAGGTAAGTTCACATTTAGGCACATGTTTTCAGTCCAGATTACGGTAACGGTCATTTGAAATATGTATGAAAAAAATGAATTTACAGATGTGTTTTTTTTTTTTTCCTAGTGATGATTGTTTCTTTTATTTCCATGATGGCTTTGTAGGGGCCAAATGTTAAATGTCTGTGCTTTCTTGAATGCACTGAGGGAGAAAAGTGTGAAAACAGTGTCTATTCACAGATGCTGTTTTCAACATGGTAAAATAGTTTAACTTTGACAACAAAATGGAAGTGACTAAAGAAGAAACCGAGGCCTGGAGTGCCCCTCTGTAGCAGATCTGCTCTGTGGCTCCTTCACACCCTCTCTGTGTGTCTTGCCCCTGGGACAAAGAGGAATTTCCTGAGAAAAGGAAGGATGACTTTTCCATACTTTGGTGAGAGAGAGAGAGAGAGAGACAGAGAGAGAGACACACACCCACACACACACACAGTATGAGACAGAGAGGGAGACGCAAACAACATCAGATGATGACCCGCTTTGACCTCTCGTGGCCCACCAGTGAAAATGCAGCGACAAAGTGCACCAGAGCAGCTGATACAGATGTAACCGGTGCACTCAATTTGATGTTTACACGATGGCCGCAGAGCTGCCAGAGGAAGCACAAGAGGCCAGCATCGTCTCAAGTGCCTGGAAATGCAGATGTGCAATTCCCACAACACACATGTATCTACTTAAGTGCCCCTGGGCAAGAGAGTGAAGGCTCCATCAGTCACTGAGCACAGGTCTGCATATGAGATTTATCCAAACTAATTATCCACAGCAATTTCATCTAAGATATCTTGAGTGAAAAATTGATGTCTTGGATTAACATACTGAGGGGTGGTGCTGCAGGGAAGCAACTCAACCTCTGGGGAGCATGAATGCGCTGATTACTTTAATTTAATAGCCGCCCGCTCAAGTGGCATCGGTAGGTGCTTTTGCACCAAAAGTGCCAAGAACTTTAATTTCGCCAGAACTAACGTCCAGGAGCTCTCCCATGGGTAATGGTTCCTCGAGCACAATGTGACTTGCATTTCCACAGCAGGCCAAACCCCCCCGAGACGATCCACCAAATTAGTCCAATCAATTAGTCCATATCAGAAGCATGACAGACGCCTTTCACGTCATTATACTGTACATGTGTCCAATGCCGTCCTCTGCAAAAATGGCCAACAAAGCCTGGACTTTGTTGGCCATCCATCGCTCGTAAAATCTCCTGGGCTGCTCCATCCTGATTATTGTCAGCCACAAACTACAAGCAAAACGTGTGTTCAGTTGCGGGGGTAAAACTATCTCTCTGGAGCTAAATTTAGACCCCGGTTCTTCCAGCAGAAGTGCGGGGTAGGGGAACGGAGTTCCTCAAAAGGTTCCTGTTCCCCAGGGAAAGCTCCTGTGGTGGAAACGCACATATACTGAAGACAGGAATACCGCCCAACAAAATCAAGAACAAAAATGAATAGAAAATCCGCAGATAGTGTTATACTGCTCGATTGGCATTGGATGGATCACTGGGAATCGCAGTGCAGGAAACCCCACTGGATGAACCCTAATCGAGAGGGAAGGATATCAGGAAACCCGGACCCTGCAGGTCTCGGATGTAAAGCTCTGCTGACTGGCTGACTGGATAAAGTCAGAGCAGCCTTCAGCTGAAGTGGGGCAGCGGGGATTTTTATACTCCAGTTAACCCTCAACACTACCGGGAGACACTGGATTTCTGCCCCACTTTGCTGCACACGAGTGTGTTCCGGAGGTGGGACGTCTCACGTCTGTCAGTGTGATTACACTTCAGCACTGATGGGCCTGGTCACAGATTACAGCAGCGAAAGTCGATCTCCCAGCGCTGGCAATTTTGAGTATTGTAAAGTATTAAACATCCGAAGGACCATTCAGTCCGTCAGGTTGGATTCGAATCACACCCAAAATAACCAAGCAGGTCGGTGTGGTGGACATCAATGTGATTATTCCATGTGCTCTTGCATATTGGGATATGTATCAATATCAATGCATATATATATCAAAAAAATTCTATTAAAAAAAATCTTTTTTCCCATTTTTCGGCGTCTAAGTGTTTGTATAGCTGCTCATGTTTAGTTAAATGGAAAAAATAGGTTTGTAGGACAAAGTGTTTACAGTTCTCCAAGTAGGATTTTTTTTAAAGACGTACTATTCTAGTAACGGATAACGAAACTAAAGTTCTGTATTGTATTAAATCATTTCAAACCACACCCAGCCCTAGAGAGGGTTATGCCCCATTCAGGCTAGACTGAAAAACAGCGTCCTGGTTCATTTCATTGAAACTCGAGACAGAAAATTCAATGCTGACCCAACCTTTTCCAAATCGCAGTCCATCGGCATCTGGCAAAACAGGAACTATCGTGGTTCTCACCGATACAGCTCGTCCACTTTTGCAGTGGTGCTCGCACTGGATATAATCCTGGGCTGACCTATCCTGTACTGGAGGGGGGGGGGACTGTGGCAAGGCTGCTGTGCTCCGTGACGCAGAATTATGAATCCACCTTTTGAGGCCACGGTTGGTTCATTAAATTACATTTCGTGGGCCACACTCTTGAGCACATCGCCACTGACATCGGATGCGGGAGAAAGGGGCGTCGTTTCGATGCAAAATTTCTGATAGATGCGTTTACCCAGCGAAGGGGACAAAAAAATGTCAAGGTTATTTTTATTAATCCTGCCATCGTTTTCATCAGAAAACACTGTACTCACCATATGAACACTTGACCACCACAACTATCTTTGGCCTTGACTTCAACATAAACTTGTTCAACTTCATACCTAGGCTCCATTTGGAGACCTTTACCCAAACACAGCAACTCCCCACGGGACCCTAATAAATCCTTATGTCCAGTGTGGCGGGCCAGGGCGGTGCTCCCACCGGTGACCCCCGCCGGGACTCCCAACACTGGGGCGATGTGACAAGTTTATCAGCGAGAAGACTTGGGGGGGGGGGTCAAGGCAGGTTTACCTGCAAGAAGTCAGACAGAAGTCGGTCTGTGGCGGGAGGACAAGGCGGTGAGACAGGCTGACCAGCTGGGAGACAGACAGACAGATGGCAGGCCTGCATGTCTGATGATGCTGAATTTTAGATGACTTTTAAAATCAGAGCAGGGGCAAACCCGGAGCGGCCTGCTTCCAGAAAATTAAAAATACAAACAGCACACGATGAGGAGATCGTGTTCACAGGGACACATCCATGCAATAGATGAACTTGAGGGGAGACTATACATTTTGAATGTCAGTCGTGTGGCAGCTGCGGGGGAACACGCCCATAGCCGTGTAACGCTACACGAATGCCACGCCTTGCTCGTGTCAGTTCAGCACGCCCGGCCTCCGAGCTGCAGCGACCGGGCGCAAAAACATCCCGGCTGGAAAGGCGCTGTCAGCCGGGCCGCCGCTGCTCCCCGGCGAACCTGCGCATCCAGGCCGGGAGCGGGTGCTCCGCAGGCCCCGCGGCGTCTAACGCAGCACCGGGGAGAGAGAAAGGGGAAAAGGAAAAGGAAAAAAAAAAAATGTGCACAGCGAATAACGGCGTTAACGGGCAGAAACCAGCCCCAGGTGCGCAAATGCAGGCACCGCTGAAATGCATCTAACCAGCTGAAGTGAATGGAAGCCTTTTTTTCTGTGAAGCTAGTCGTTTTCTCTGCCCCCCCCCAACCCACCCCTTCTTTCTCTGCACACACATGCAGCCACTACAGGGATTAATTAGCTTTGATGCCAGTGGATGTTGTTAATCAAAAAAAGGACCCGCTCCCCGTTTGCCACAACAATAAAGGGTCTACGCGTCGCGGTGTTTTGTCGCTGCGAGGGAGCGCAGACATCCCAGACATCCGACTGCGAGGAGAAGAGAAAAGCAGGGTGAATGTGGTGGGATAGAGATGCGTTCGGGTGACGGGGATCGGGCTACTTACCGTGCGGATCCGGGGAGATATCTGGGAGAAAGACCGCAGCCAGCAGCGGGGAGACGGTGGAGAGGCGTCCGCCGGGAGACCCCGCGTCGTAACGGGCGAAGCTTCGTCGGGATTTCTGCCGGTTTAGTCCGGGTTTTTCACCGACTCCCCTTTCCCAGATATCCCAGATTTCCCCCTGCTGCCACACTGAATCCCGACACCGATAACACTGGCGTCAAGTTAGAGGCAGGCAAGAGCGACCACTTCTGGGCGGGAATTTCACAATAAAACCCCTCCCCACCGCCGCCTTAAACCAGAAAATAAAAGCGCGGCAACGCACGCCAGACTTCGGAGGGAAAAATTCAAATTTCCAAGAAATGATCCGGAGCTGCACCAAAATTTAACGGGTTCTTCTCTGACCCGTGCCCCATCCCTCCACCAAGTTCGGCGCAAATCGGTTTGTTAGTTTTTGCGTAATCCTGCTGACAAACAAGCCAAACAGACGGACACCGGTGATCACATAACCTGCCTAATAAATAAATAGACAAATAAATAAACAAAACTCTGAACTATACAAAATAAAGCAACTACACTTTTCAAATGAACTCAGTTTTCTTTTATTTTCCATTCATTTCATTGTACAATCAAATAATATTCCCTAATTTGACTAAATTGTAATATAATGTTGAATTATAATCTTACTCGCAAGGCAACCAACAATTTAAGGAAATTTCAAAATAAATTATTTTTTGGGGGGCAGAAATATTTTTTTCATAATTTATACTCTCATCTAACAAACCCTCGGATTAACTACTGGCCCATGTTGGGAACCCCAAGTTTATGTTATCAAAATAAAACATTCAATACTTTGTAAAAACAACAACAACAACAACAAAAATCCTTATCGAATTGAGGAGGAAATATTCTGAAAGTGGTACAAAGTGTAAGTAAAACAAATAGCCATAGGAAATGTCTTTGTGTGTGTGTGTGTGTGTGTGTGTGTGTGTCTGTGTGTGTGTGAGGCTGAAACTGCCTCACTTCCGGTGGTTTAGATTCTGACTTGACGATTCCTCAAGCTTTACACCGGATCCCAAAAAACTCAGCGGGAGCGCGTATCCATACCCTGCGCGTTCCCGCTGCCTTGTTTCCTGTCCTGCCCAACCCAGAAAATCAGCCTCAACCAATCAGTCCCGATGAGATCATTCTATTCTTTTCTATCCTATTCTTTTCATTATTCTTATTATAGCATATATTCTGTTCTGATATTAAAGTCAGAATGATCTCTCTCTCCCACACACACTCACAGACACACACAGACACACACACACACACACACGCATACGCACACTTTAGTCAGCACCTTGTCCAGGTTTTAAGCATCTTTTCATACCGAAGTCCGACCTCTACCGGTCTGAGACTGCCTGTGTAGAAATACTGGTGGTTAAATCAAGCGTGCAACCAGTGAAGCAAACTAGTACCATGTGTTGACATGTAGCCCACAGAATTGACCAAAATGCAACATGAGCAGAACCTGGAATTAGAAAAAAAAAAAAAAAAAATGTTATTCCAGATTTTAAAATTTAATTTCCATGAGAGAATAGTTTCCACATGAGTGTTGAGAGGCAGCTGGACTGCAAGGTTGTAAAATGTAGCCTGGACATGTTGTTTTGCCAGAATGCAAGGCCCACAGCTATTTAAAAAAATAATAGTAAAATAAAATAAAAATGAATTAGTCAAAAAAAAAAATTTATGAAACATTCTTCCTCCCCCCCAGTGAAAAAAAATCCAGAACCTATGAATATGCAAATATGTTTAATTTCGAAAGAACATCCTTCTAGAGTGAAATTCTGCACGTACACCACTCTGCATGGTGAGGGTCAAACACCCAAGTGAAGTAACAGTCAGCAAAACACCTTTCGAGTGGAGGGGGGGGCCTCGAATCACAGGGCTACAGCCCAGAGTATGAACGATGTGTTGAACCGCAACACATTCACATGTCATTTTCCCTTCGGCTACAGCCCTAATGTGGCAAGGTTATGAAAGAGTAATCTGTCGTACTGATGCAATTAAAGAATTCTGACTGGAATATCAAGGGAATAAATTCATGGACTGCGATATATTAAGGTATTTTTGTGGATTATCTGTACAGTTAAAGAGAATTTTAAGGGGTATAAATACACACGGTTGCCAGCTCACTAGGAGCACCTGGCTGAACCTAATGCGGCCCAAAACAACCGCCCTGCGGTAAATCCTACTGTGTCTCTATGAAATTAAACTGGTGACTGAAACGGTTTTAGAGAGGTCAGGTATAACAGCAGGCGAAATTACAGAAGCACCTCTCCGTGTAATCCAATAAAGTTCAGCGGCACCGCACACTACATCCTCCGAAACCATGAATGCCGACTCGTCGGCTCTCTAAAACAATTTTCGACAAAGACGGAACATAACAACCTTCATGGAGGGAGGATTTACTGCAGGGCCGTTTTAGTTTTAGCAGGATGCTCCTAATAACCTGCCCACCGTTTGTGTGCATAGGCTGCGTCCGGGACCTCTCTGTACGTGCTGCTAGCTGAGACCAACAGCCAAACGAAAATCCCGGGCTGCTGCACTGGGCCAGTAAAGCGCAGCAGGTCAGGGTTCAGGCGCTCGCTTTATCTGAAAAGACCCGTGATGGCAGCCTATCTGCTGCAGTGAATCCAACAGCAGAACACCAAGGCAGGCAGGCAGAGAGGAAGGAAGAGGAGGCGTGCCAAGCTGCAGCTGCAAACCGCAGTGTGACATCCCACTCGTGTGTGCGTGTGCACATGTGTTGCATGTTGCACTGAGTAGGCCGGGACAATCGTCATTGTCGCCCGAACTTCAGTGGTTTTGACCTTTTCACCGTCACTTTACATGAAAATAAGTCAAATCTAAAAGCCTTCACCGCAACTTTAAATGGCCTCGAGGTTTCGGTACGGAGAGGCTCCAATTGTCAGAGATCACAAAAAACGTAATTTTTCCATCGTTACGAAAGCCAGCGCCGCTGAGCTGCAGACTTTACACAGAGAGAGACGCGTTCAGATAGACACAGAGGCAGGAAGAGTTTAATCTGGAGGTGCAGTCAGTTGAAACGGGACATCCCCTGATGCCTTACAACAAGGGATGTGCTGATGGTAAAAGGAATTCAAAAATTTCCACTCAGTTGTTTTCTGTCGAACAGAAAAACCTCTAAATTATATATATATATATTAGAAAAAACCCACTTTATCTACATTACATATCTCAGTGCCTTGGCAACCTTTCCAGCCCACAGCCCTTCGCTATCTCAGCCAATCAGTACACTGCCATTTGTTCGTGCAAACCAGTCTGCCTGTAAGTTTTGGCTCCCGACCAGAGAGAGGCAGGTAAACCCCTCGTGAACCCTGTTTATGCAGTTATCCATCGGCAGGAAATCAGTTTACCACCTCTCCGGACCAAATTCAATATATATCAGAGTAACTAGTGTAAAAGTAATGGAAATGGTGTGAAAATGCATTTATCAAAGAGCAATATCACACTCAATCTTGTGCGAGAGAAAAGTGGTTAAAAGGTTCAACTGTGTTGTGCTTGGGAACGCACATTAACACATATTAACGTAATGTGTGACTGTGCGTACAACAACCACTACGTGGCGTTACAAGCAGGATTTTAACACATGGTTTTGGAAAAAAATGTTCCGGGAAAACACCTGAAAACATTTCCAGTTGTTCGGAAAAACACGAGACGAACTTTACTCCGGTGATTAAGAGTACGCGTTAACGCTGTGTAGTAACGACTTAACAGGGGCTGGACGTCTTTGGGGCTGAAAAACGTCACCCGGCCGCGGTGCGGTAGAGGTACATTCAGGGTGTGATCAAAACAGCGTCGCTGCTGGAGGCGTTTACGGCGCACGTCAAAGCACCAGTGTGTTGTTCCCGCGTTTTTCGTTAGCTTACAATGCTACACGGGGAGCGGGTCCTCTCCCACGGTGCCCACCATGGTTTTCTACAGCAGCCCGGAATGGACAAACCAAACACCGACTCTAGAGAGGGCCCCTCGCATTTTCACCTTACCCGGAGGCCGCCGCAGGTTCTCCTACACGCTTGGAAAGGGAGGGTTGAGGGTGAGGGGTCATCAGTGGGTTGCGGTCCGCGGCCCCACCACTAGCTTCCGCTAAATGCTAAACACCGGCCCCGTAAATACCAGACTCAAAAGCATTTTTACATCAACCCCTCAGGTCCGTTTCGCCTCTGCTCACACCCAGCATCACTGATGGGTCGTGTTGAAACCTCGAGACCAGAAGACATCAGCGAAACGGTTTTTAAAAAAAATATACATATCAAATGACTCTTTACAGGATAGAGCTGGATTGTTTTGCAAAAATTGTAAAAAAAACCTACCATGACCCACACTCGTACACCACCTTGCTGCTCACCAGAGCATCAAATGGGTACTAATATCAACAGTACATATTCAATGACAGCTGTCCCGTTTCAGCTCTGAAAGTCGTTGCCACTATCCCCGAATGCCAGTATTGAAAGGTCAGTTCGCCCAATGTTTTGCTTACGCCGGCTAATCCACAGAACACACTCTTAACAGTAGGAACTATTTCTACGGTAGAAATTACCTGCGTTACAAAATTGTTATAGTGAGGTCCGTGGATTATCCAGAGTAAGAGGTGCTGCTGCTGATTGGTGCTTTTTTGACTGCCAGAAGTCTTTAAAATCTAACTTCCTGGCGCTATTTCTGACTGTGGCTCAGACTTTAGGCAAAATAGTTTCTCATGTTCGGGAAACAGTTCGGACTACGTCGAAAATCGTGGCTCAGACACCGGTTTAATGTTGAACCTTCGGATATTTGAACACCTGATCGGCAAAAAACAAAACTCTGTGGTGAAATGTGTGTGATTTGGTTCAGGCAACATTTTAAAATAAGAAACATATCAATTTATCCACCATAGTAACATATCGATAACGCTTCTAATGCTGGGGTAAATATCACAATATAAATTATATCCACCCCATGACATTCTGAATTTACCACTGACATTTACCGTGCCGCTAAACATGTTTTAGTGTTGTTTCCTCTGACCTGAAACACGCATCTTTCTTGTCCAGGTGCTAAGTCCATTTCTGACTCCCAAGGACTCGCCGCGCGTGTGAAGGTTCCCTTTCAAATTTCCAGAAGAGGTATAACAGTTCAAGCCTAAACTGGCTCTTTTCCAGGCGCAGGGGAATCAGACCGTGGCCTCAGCCTTGTCCAGAGCTGCAGTTTTACTTTTGCCGTCTGAGAGTCGGACTCTGTCTCTAAAGACTTTTTGTCTTGATTCCACTTACTTTTTCATTTTCTTTGTCTTTGTTCCTGCTCTGTTTTTATTTTACATCGTTGTGCTCTATTTTCCTTTCTCTGGAAAGAGAGAAAAAAAAACAAACATCCACTCCCATTACAGAGCCTCTATATACCAAATGTGTCATGTTTTTTAAATAAAGGTTAATTGTTGGCTGCAAAATAACTCTTTTTGAACGCAGCGAGGGACACTGACACACTTGATTATAACTGAGTATAACACAGATTATATCCGAACGCAGCAATTAAGTGTAATGACAAACTTCTGAATGTCAAGCTCAAATCTGGGACATGATGTTCTTTCATCTGAATGTTGGTGTCACTGCGGTGTTCAACTCCTAACCTTCCCTGGCTATGAGAGTGTGTGTGTGTGTGTGTGTGTGTGCGTCTGCGTGGGAAACTATATTTGTATATCTTGCGTGCCAGTGGACGTGCATGTGTATAAGCACGTTGCCAGCGCATGTTTACAAGCCTGTATAAACACGCGTGCAAAGGTTCGGAGGCTTATTTGTGAGCATGTGTCTGTCTGCGTACGTGCACATGTGGGTACATGATGGCACAGCTAATGCTGCCACTGCTTCACAAGGAAGCGTCCCGACCCGATCCGCGCAAAGCCACGCGTTTCTCTTCGGCTTCTCCGTGTTATTGAACAGAGTCGCTGTTTGCTAAAGTGTGTCCACTAGCCCTGCTGCAGTGACGGCCCTGTGGGTAGCGGCAATCCCCTTGCGCCGTGGAGGAGACGAAAGCTTTCCTGGGGGCGGTCTACTATCACACGTCGCTAATTAGCAGCAGCCGGTCAGGAGGACTAGACCCGTGGATGGTGATGGTGCGTTTGAGTGATGGAGAAGTCGACCGGTGCTCAGGTGAGGAGAGTCAACTCCGGTGAAATGGATTCAGCGACGTTACACTCAGGCTTTGGTCAGAGAGGCGACAGCTGTGACTGTTCAGAGGGTTTCCTGACCGACCTCGTGACTTTCAGACTGACCGCGAGGACTTTCATGTGCTCTGTCAGCCAGATCCTGAGAAGGAGGAAAAAGTAGTTGAGTAAACTAAATCCCAAAGCTGCCTTATATTTCCTCTGGTCACCTCGGAGGGATTTTTCTTTACACCCCAGTGCTGAGATCTGCAGCTGATAAAACTTGAGTAGTGAAAAGAAAATATGAGGAAAAACTATCAGAACAAAATTAAAGTGAAAATGGTTTATTTAAAGACGCAGAGTGCCCCCCCACCCACACATTCTTGATAAACAGATCAAACACTACATTATCACTGTGTCCCAACTCCATAATACATATTATTACTTTAATCTATTTATTCTACTTCCATGTAAACATTTTCGTAATCGTGGGCTGCAGTTGCACCTTACCTGCCTCGCGCTCTAGAAAACTGCGATGGGCAGTCACGCCCCCTGGCCTCTTTTCCACTTCTTACTTAACTGGGCGAGGGACTGTGGGTGTATTGATGACTATTTGGGCTCCTTTTTGCTCAGTGAAAAGTCGAGCTATACTCAATCAATCGATCGGCACCTCCTCAACTCCGATGAGTAAAGTTTAGATTGACAGGGAGCTGGGCTCAGTGAACCTGAGACACAACGACTCATAACAGATGACCGACAAAAACCCAGAGACACTTCAGTTCATTACAACTTTTTTCCTTTTCAAATTGTTTACTCATTCGTATCTCTGAGATTATAACCCCGTATGAACTGTTACAGCAGGGTGCCCTCGTGGTTTGGGGGTTGAATCTGGCCGGGGACCTTTGCTGTAGCTCCAAAAAGCCATAACTGGATCTAATTGGGGCATAATTTTTCATTATTTTGACTGTGGATTTGCTGAAACTTACGTTTTCAGAACAGAAACTGGAGGCACGCCTTCTTGACCTTTCTTCGAACTTCTTGCAGCTCAGCCACAGAGTTTATAATGGGGAGGATCCGCACCTGATCCACATTCAAAATCTTACATAAGCGAAAAAACACTAGTAACATAAGCAAAAGTGGTATAATAAACGACTGATAGACTATAAAGGTTCTCAATGCAGAAATGATGCCAGAAATGCAGACATGATGATTGTTATACAATTGTATATTATATCATGATTTTTAAAAGGAACTAATAGTTGGTTGAGATGGCTTTAATTTCAACTCCTTGGTTATTTTATCCTCAACAATTTCAATTCATTTCATTTTTAAAGTAACATGTAACTATAGCTCCCTTCCCCTTAATTCAAGGGGCATTGAAATAGTAACCGCATTAAATTGAAATATTCACGTCGAGTAGTAAAGTAGTAATAGAAAAGTACCTTCAAATTGTACTTAAGCACGGTACTTAAGCAAATGTACTTAGTGGCTTTCCGGTACTGCAGTGCAAATACAGTGAACTGCCATTACTGATAGGTGCGTCACACTGTTAGTGGTTAAATGGTCCCTGTTGTTTAGATGCAGGTATATTTGCGACCAAGTTGCATAAGTGTGTTATTTAAGGCTTAAGGCTCTGATTGGGCCTTTTTGTTTGACGTGAAACTGTTGTAGATTCCAATGTAGGGTCTCTATTAACTTCATTTACGAGAGAGTGAAACCAGACAAATGACACGTGGAACGCGGTGGATTTATTTGAAGGATAATTCTGTTTCATTACAACTCAGGTCACAGTTTTGCAATTCTGGCCATCACTTCTATCGGTTATTACAATATGGCACTCGCCAGGTTAATAGCTGGGATGTGGGAACACAACAGCATGGCTGAAAAGAAGTCGGACGGCGCAAGAAACGTGAGCATTCGGGTTTAATCGACCCCCCCAGGTGAGCCAATGTACAGCATTTGGTGGAGAAAACAGAGGTGACGGTAAAATTGTTACCCAAACTTTCTGCGGTAAACATCTGTCCCAGTTTCGAGACGGATTTCCTCATTCCAGCTTGACTTCCTGTACTTACTATAGTTGTGTGTACACATTAAATACAGGGGAGCTCAGTTTCAGTTCTACCTCCAAATAAAGTGATTTAGGTAATCGGAAAACTGTTGGGGTTTCGTGTCTGATTATCTAACGGTTCGTGGTCCTTGCGCCATCACACTTTGTTGAAGCAATTTTGCCGTGTTTACATTGTACGATGTTATGATGAGAGATCAATACGAAGACCAAAAAACTTACACAAAAATGAGGATTAAACTGAAGAAAATCAAATTTAAGAAATAATTTCACCTGATGTTAGTTGAAGTGTTCCGTGGTTTACAGATTACAAGGTCTTTGTGGGAGCAGTGGAGTAGACTCACAGCAACATAAATCATTCAGCCAACTGATGTTTTGAGGTGATGTCTCACTGTTTTCTGCATTAATTGCAATAGTTGCTGTTGATTGCTTCGTGGGTTGCTGCACACGTGAAAGCAGTGCGGCGGGCTCTCTCAGCCACTGCGCACACCTGCAATTAATACGCTTCACAGTGTGTTGCTGTTCATTTTTCTTAAGATTGTTCAGTCGCTGTCTTTTGCCCGGAGAGACCTGAAGCAGTGAAGTGCCGCGTCCTGCCACATAAGGAAGCCGCAGCATCTAACCTCCGCTCCAGGACTGCGCTGCAGGGAAATCTCACGAATGCCGACTTTAACTTCCCACACGAAGGTCTTGAATGCACTTGCAACAATCACAGATGCACTGAACTTCGCATGGCTACGGACGATGCGTGCAGTGACAAAACCGGGTTCTAGGCCAGGGTCTAGTTGCACATTTTGGAAGGATTCCGATTTGGCTGCGTTGGCCTGGTTGTTTCTTGGACCGTCGCCTACACCGTACATCACAGCCGGGGGTGTTCAGGTGTGATGCGGTGCGTTACTATGGTGTCATGATTCATCACTGCTGCACAGGTAGTTGGAGAAGCACACTGTGACCACCAGTTGGCAGTGCAGGCAGGGTTATTAGACGGGCTGCAATTGCTCTTTGGGGAGCGACTTAACAGGAGCTGTAAACGTTGGTGTTGCAGGCCTCCAGTGTTTGGAAATTTGCCGCGGTGATGTAAAGCGTACTCAGGATGTGGTCGATACATGCACCCATCACAACTGGGCGACTCAGCGTGGCAACAGACCAACGTGGCACTCCTGTGAAAACATCATTTTTCATCATTTCACCAACTACGATACATAACTTTACACTTCACACCGCTTCAACAAGGTGACAAGCAAGCACCCAAACGAAGAAAAAAAACAAAATTTCCTGCTGGTGTTAAGTCGCTCCGTATTGCTGGTCAGTGGTGGAAAGTAACTAAGTACCGTACTTAACTACAGTTCTGAGGTGCTTGCACTGTACTTGAGGATTTCCATTTTCTGCTACTCAATACTTCTACTCCACTACATTTCGGGGTGAAATGTTGTAGTTTTTACCGATCAATAATCCAAAATATATTCAACAAATAAATTATGATGTATAATTATAGGTTAAGATAAGCTGATGTAAGATATGTTAAGAAACCCCTTGAAAGTTTGACAGTAACTAATGGGAATTAAAAAGAGTTATTGCAGCTATTAAAGATATGAATGTTGTATGCGAATGACAATCAATCAGTGCCACTCACAAGACTGGAGTCTTATTTATGGACAACAGAGTCTGGTAGATGAGAAGAGTCACTGAGGGAGCTGGGGATGACGGTTGAGATTCATTTCAATCACAAATATTTTAATTTCACTCTTGCTTTACTTTTTTTTCTTTTTCACTTGAAAAAACGCCATCGGACTACGTGAAGATATGATGGATAAGAAGTAGGGCTGACGCCACAGATAGCAATGTGTCGCAGTCAACAGAGATCCTGGGCACATGAGCGAAACATGCAAACTGACACGCTCACTTGAGCGTGTTGGAAAACCTATAAAATACAGAGGTATACAGAATTTATAATAACAACGTAACAGAATAGGACAAGGAGAAATATGATTTAGACATAATTTACTATAGAAATCTACAAAAAATGTCAGAATTCAACATATGTTTCATGAGCAGAACACTTGTATTTGTCTTTTGTCAAATACAGTTGTTTTGACAATTAATCACACCGTTTTAAACAAATTTTTTCCTACACCGCTATCTATCACTGTCAGACCTAAAGAAGGCGAATGTTTGTAATGTTCGCGATGAATGCAATTTTTTTTCTGCATTTTTTTTTTCTCTTTGTCAATAGGGAATTTCTTATGTGTTTTGCAGTGGGTCTATTCCATTGTTTGGGTCTTGAGGTGGAGAATAGACATCAGTGATCGTCCATCTGTTTTCTATACCTGCTTAGCCCGCTCCGGGGTCTCGGTCAGCTGGAGTCGACCCCGGCTCAGTTACCCCGCACCCCATAGAAAAGCACCTGTATTTGGTGTAAATCACATTACTTGCTCTATTGAAACAGATCTCTCCTCATGTTTTGGGATTTCCACCTGAAAAAACTGAGACGGTTTAAAACAAAATCTGATCGACAATGTGGCTCCTGGGACCATTTTTTTCCTCAATCAGACCACTTATAGTTATGTGCTTCCACTTAGTTGGACTGTTTTTATTCCAGAACTATCTGCTTGGCAAGTAAACCGGAGATGTTAATAATACTATACGCTGTCTTATTTTGGCATTTTTATTTATAAGGAAATTGAACTGAAGATCTTATTTTGTACATAGTGTGGAGCTAATGAAATATTACATTGTTTGCAAAGTGTACATCATATTACAAGTATTTTAGATAATTTCATATTTGGACTAATTTATGATGAAAAATAAAAATTTAAACATGTTTTTTTGCTCTTTAGTAACACCTGTAACACAGTTTTGCGTTACTGGAAAGCACTGTAACTCTCAGTGATACCTTTTAGGATTAATCTAAATTTTTGTTCATTTTGAGTAGTTTTGTAAGAAAATGGATTTCTTTATCTGGTTACAGCAAAGATGAGCGATTTTTTTTTTTCTTTTTTGTCAAATTACATCTTGAAAGGTTCAGAAATGTCTCACGCATGAGGAAAATTACTTAGAAATGACTGTTAGAAAGTTGGTCGATGACGAAAATGCAACTTGTGAGTGCAGTAATACACGGGTAGTAATAAGCCAAATGCAGGAAATGAACAGATACCAAGGTTGTCGCTGAGCAAAGGCGATAACAGCAAAATGAATATGGCTGACCTTCCTTATCAGCAGCTAGTAGAGCGAGAGAAGGTAGTGATCCCTCTGTAGAGAGTTTATGTGATTTTGGTACCTTTCAAATGATGCTGACCTCATTGTTATGTTTTCTGCTTGCATGTGTTAGGTGTTTTTAATCTTTTTTTTTTTTTTGGTAAGACAATTAGACAGTTGCTGTGAAAATGGGTCCAGTTTTCCTCACGCTGCACTTAAGTTTGGCTCAAAGTGGAAAAGAGGCTGAGTAGATTACAAATACAGTAGGAGGGATTACATGGTTCAACCGGTGGAATGTGTAGGAGCTACAATAATGACAAATCATGCGAGCTCCGCTCATCTCTTTTCGAAGCGGGAGACAGATGAAATGGACCGGGAGAGATGTACCTTTGAAAAAATTAAAATTTACGTCCTTCATGTGCTGTGAAGTGTTGATTGCAGATGATAACTTTTTTATTAGTTGAATTTATGGTTCAGCAAACATTGAAATTCTTGTCCGGGTGTAACTTTTAGGTTTTTAATTATGAGTATCTGTTGCTATAAGTAATTTCCCTGCAGGGATCATTAAAGTTATTTTGATTCTGATTCTGATTCTTATTTAGTTGTTTATTACTTTAGTAAGCAGAGAAGTTGTGTTCAATGTAATGCCACAACTGTAAGTGACTGCATTGTCCACTGCATTGAAATATATTTTGATTCACCAGAAGAAATGGTTTGTTGAAATCAAAAATGTCCTTACAGCTTTCATGGAGCTCAGGACTCCAGCGTCAAAATAAAAGACTTTGGGCTCCCAACCAGCTACTCCAACCACATCTCTAAGATGTCACTTGTCAGAAAAGCTTAAACTTGGGTCATTTTTATTGCTTTATGACAACCAATACTGTCGTTGCTAGTGACATTGCACAGCAGAAAAAGCACAGGTGTGAACAATTCCAAAATCGCCCCTCTCACTGTGAGCGAGGTATCAAAACTCCTGGCCGGAAGCCATCCTGCTACATGTGTGCTAGACCCCATTCTCACCAACCAGCTGTAACACAAGTGATGAATGCTTCACTGGCTTCGGCAACATTTCCAGCTACATTCAAACAGGCTTGAGTAACACCTCTGCTCAAAAAGCCTTCACTCAACCTTACTCAAGTTGAGAACTATCGACCGGTTTCATTACTTCCAAAGGGTGGTTTTCAAACAGGTGTCAGAATTCCTCTCATGGACATCCTTCCTTGAATCAGTTGAGCTTCAAGAGCGGCCACTCCACTGAAACAGCTCGTTGCCTGTGACAGAAGCCCTAAAGTCAGCCAGAGCTGCAGGTCAGTGCTCGGCCCTTATCTTGCTGGGCCTATCAGCCGCCACACGGTGAACCACGCCATCCTGATATCTGTACTCTCTTAAATTGGCATCTCAGGCAAAGCGCTTTCTTGGTCTGAATCCTATCTCACTGGGCGTTCCTTCAAGGTCTCATGGAAAGGACATACATCCTTACCCCATCCCCTCCCAACAGGGGTACCCCAAGGCTTCGTGCCGGGGCCCCTTCTTTTTGCACAATGAACAACCTCCTTGGATCCAGTTAGCTACTCGCATGGCTTCTCATATTTGTGCTAGAAGGCAACACCCAACTATACCTGTCATTCCCGACAGATGACCCCACCATCGTGGATCTCGGCTTGTCTCCCAGACATATCCACATGGATGAAGGAACGCCACCCCCAACTAAACCTCTTTAAGACTCAACTCTTAGTCATCCCAGCCAATCAATCTATCCATCACAATATCAAGGTTAAAGTAGCCTCTTCAACTCTCACCCCAACCAAGGTCATGAGAAAACTGGGTGTCATGTTTGATGACCAGTTATCCTTCTCTGACCATGTTGCAACTGTGTCCACCGTCGTGCCCCTTTGCTCTATACAATATAAGAAAAATCAGGCCTTACCTGACTCATGATGGACGTGATGGTCCAGAATACGGTGGTGCATCTGGATTTAAGTCAGCCTTAAAGGGCACATGTCACTCCTCTGCTCATTGACCTCCACTGGCTACCCAAGGACACCCAAATTAAATTCAAGGCACTAATGCTTGCCCACAGAGTGAGTTCTGGGTCTGCACCCATCTACTTGAACCCAGTCTTACAGGCTTATGCTCCTGCGTTCCTCCAAGGAAATTCGCCTGGCATTACCATCCCGGCACACAAGTCAATCACAGTCCAGACTGTTCTCGTTTGCGGTTCCTTTAAGGAGGAATGAGCAACCAAATGTTATCAGAACCACTTGCTACCACATCCATGAGACTGATACGTCATTCACACGAGAGGAAAAGTAAGCAATGAATGCCAAACTTTTACAACTGTTAATGTGAATCTTTTTTTGTGGGTTTTCTTTTATAATGCCTGGGTGGGCACATACTTCGACATTTTTATAGTTTTGCCAGTTAATCTAAATGCTTTTTGTTACAATTACAGCTTGTGTGACTTAAATTGACTTTAACTGTCTTTGGGTGTGCTGTGGGAGAGTTAAATCTTTCTCAGAATACACTAAGTCCAGTTCACAACAACTGCCCCATCAGGAAAGAAACCTCCGAGTTCAGACAGGGTTACTGATTGTTTTCCTCCTTGTAAATCCATGTTAACCCAGTGCTAATAAGGGACTGCAGTCTATTAACATCAGACAAGCACGCACTTTGAGCATTAGACCCCCTGGTTTTTACTCTCTGGGCTGTTCAAAGTACTCTGAATTCGTCTTCAAGTGATTAATTTTCCGGAGATATGGAGACTGGTTGGCTGACAGGTTCTGGTTGTATTTTTGCAAATTATAATAAACCATACTGAAACAATGATAGCA
Source organism: Xiphias gladius (assembly GCF_016859285.1). Lineage (NCBI taxonomy): Eukaryota > Metazoa > Chordata > Actinopteri > Istiophoriformes > Xiphiidae > Xiphias > Xiphias gladius. Next base: position 24,937,409 of record NC_053415.1, on the reverse strand, counting down.
GCAAAAATAAACCACTGTTTTCCGGGTGACTGAAGACAGTAGTGCTGACTCTAACTTTCGTCACTAAGAATGGGGCTTAACCCCACAGAGTGTTTCCAGGCAAAACACACACAGATGTGATGTCAGGAGGACGCTGAATCTTATAACGTCAGCACTTTCACAGTGATCTATATATAATCTATAATTAGTTATTTTCCGCTGTGTGCACCCTGTCATTGCATAGCAAAGTACATTGGGCATGAAAGAAATGCATGCAAGATAAAAATGTAAAAATGACTCTTATATTCCAAAGAATATAAAATATAAAAACATTCAAATATAAATACACACACTCATGAGGTCCGTCAGATTCAAAGGTAAAAGTCATTTCAATAGCATCACACACATTCAATTTCAATACACAACACACAACTTATACATCGCAAATACAAGTTTTTTTTTCAATATAAAAGGCATTTTAAGGCTTTCATAGGCAATGATCAACAAATTCAGAAAGATTTCATGGTTTTCCAGAATAAAAGTCCGTACTGACATAATCCACATTCATTTTGCTCCATTAGTAAATAAAGAAGTGAATATTAATGTGCAGGTAAACAGAGACTATTGTCTTAAAAAGCTAACTGATTTTAGTCCTTTGCACTGTCAAGATAATGTGATCCAGCCTACAAAGCCAAGTGGACATGCTCTGCCCATTATGTACACATTTTTTGTGAATATTTAGTATAAATTACCCACTCCGGGGTAGAGGGTGCCCCAGCCAGCCGTCTCTGATGACCCCCTGGCTCTAAACCTGGCACATGAGGCAAGGTAATCCGAGACTGTCCTGGAATAACCAACGCCATAGGTCGTCTGTTTGAGCAGCTTATTACGACCCATAATTACGTTTTTCTGGCAACCTCCACTGGCTGTGGTGATCATGCGGGAGCAGAGGAAGAAGTCGGGTGACATGGAATATAGTCCATATAGGGAGGAGGTTAGGGTGGGTGGACGGATGGGTCGAGCAAACACAGGACTTTCAGACAGGAGACACCAGTTCGTTTCCACTGTGAAACAAATAATCATCATTGTTTTTTTATCCATGACCCAACCTCAGCTGCATGCTCATTAAGGTACCCATGATTGGCGAAGGTCCTCCAACCCTAAGAAAGTACTTATTTAACCCAAAACACAATCTTTTCCTAAACCTAACCAAGTAATTTTTGTGCCTAAACCTGACCAAACCGTGACACCTGCCATTGTAGGGGCACCGTTCCAGAGGAAGCTCCTATGTTTGTCGTTTGTCCCAGAGGGCAGGGACAAACGACCGACATGGCCGTTTAAGTTGGAGAACTCGTTGAACCGTCGGCATTCTCATTGTTGTTTCTTCTTCATTGATTGAATCTAATTTTGTTTCTCTTATTTCCATTTTTTGGTGAGATGCCTTCGTTAGATGCCCATTTTGAACTGTTGAATTGTTCGTTGGAGGTGCATGGACCCACCCCACAATGGTCAGTAATGGTAGAGGACAAAGACAGCATTAGCAAGTACAGCACATAACATTCAACATGTAAAGAGACGGGCTCGCATTATCTTTCCTCTCTGTGTCAGCTGACATGGTCTCTCCATCATCCTCCTTTCATGAAGAGCCACAAAGTTTTTGTAAAATACATAACGATCTTCAGTTATTTAAATGTTAGAAAAGATGAAAATGTGATGTTGAGTAATGCTTCCAAGCCGGTCACAAGCTGTTTCCGAATTCATTACATTTTGCAGCTAGAGTTTGTGGTGGAGGAGGCAGCAGTTTCTACATCTCACTCAAAGCACTGTGTAATCACTTTATTTCTATGAGCTACGTTCTGCTCCACTGCGAACGTGCTGAACACTTCCCTTCAGTTGCATATCGTCGGGTCACTAGAAAGACAAGGAGGGAGTCATACTGATTCAGATTTCCTCTAAGGAGCTTTAATTGGCGGAAAGATGCGTCTGTTTGGGGTTCAAAATGCTTGAACTCGAACCAAAAAGTGTCACTTATCCCGAGATTTTGGAGGAAAGACTCCTGACTCCCTGGAGCTCCCAAGAGGAGTGATTTTTTTTTGTTTTTTTTTTTTGTCTGAAGTAATATTTATGACATGGCCTATAATAGCATTGTCATCTAAATCTTCAGATTCACTAGAGCGATCCACAGGAATTTAAACTCAATTTTAACCCCGCAAAAGTTTCCACATGAACAAGTCACTTGAGTCTCGCTATGTGTTTTTTCTTTTTTTTCCCTCGAGAGTCATCTGCCAAAGATTGAGTAGATTTCTTTTGTTTCTGACGGATATCCACATGCTTTAAGAATCAGCCGAAAAATCTGATCAAACAGAAAATCTCTCTCGTTGAGCACCGCTGAAACATCTGCATAGGGGGGAAAGGAGAACACACACTTATTTGTTTTGACATGTCTTTGGTGCAGTTCAACATGTCGAAATCAAGAATTTAAGCTGCTTTGACTGAGGTCTCTGTTGCTACTGATGGAGATGTAAAATGAATGAACCAAACAAGATGAACCCCTATCTTATATTTGCATGTTTTCCATAGTGATACATGAGAAGGTTTGTTCTCGGTTCCTCTTATTCAGAGGTTTATTTTGAAGTATTTTCTTTTTAAGGTTAGGTATCACATTTTATTATACTGTTTCTTTTATGCGACTTTAGTTGTACTGTGACTTTGTACATACACAATAACACCTTGTTAGTTTTTCAGACTTTTTTTTTTTTTTTTTTTTGCAGCTTCTTTCTTTTTGTTAATGATTCTGAGACTAAACTGTTTTAATAAAATCACTCAAATTTCTTATTCTCAGCTTTCCTGCAGAACCACAGGCACTTGAACTTGTCGTCTGTCTTTACTGGCAAAACACCCATCATTTCCTGTGCTGGTACACAGTTTCCATGACAGCTGAGGGAAAAGCGCGACTATAAAGGTGAGTTTCATTGTTTTTGCTGTATTTTGATGAAAATTTTTTTTTCAGTGTGTACGCGTGTGCTAGCCAGTGAATTTTGAGTGTAACTGTGTGAGGTACTGCATGATGTTCCTGACACACTGTATGATGGGATTGACTTTGTTGACAGTCCTCAGCCTCTGCCTGCCTGTGTGGAGTGGTGAGTATAAACGGACTTTTAGTGATGTGATGATAATGATTTTCAGTACACCGGTCGGTAACACTTTTTGCACGGTCCAGAGTGAATAGTCAACCATCAGGCAACAAAGGACAGATGTCTGGCAAACTGTCGTTTGACAAGATCGCTGGATCTCTGTGGGCTGTGGAAACTCAAATCCCGACTTTAGGAATGACTCAATTTCTAATCCTGATTTAAGATTAACTGCTGTTGTTAAGAACAACCTGATTGCTAAATCAGAACGCAAAACTGCTTCCACAACATTGTTAGTTTGAGGTAAAAGCCAGACTTTTTACTGACCCGTGACAGATTACTTGTGGGCTAATTTCCAACCAGATTTCACAAATAAAACTTGGCAACTGGATTTCTTTTTCATATTAAAAAAAAAAAAAAGTATATACATATGCTCTCTTAATACTGTGTTTATGTAGTGTGTTATCTAGTGTGTCCACTCCACCACCACAGGTGTGGAGTGGACCAGTTGTATGAAAGCAAAAAAGTTGTTTTCATACCGTATGACTGATTTTAGGTGTAAAAGACAGGGACATCGGCTTTATTCCGGCGCTGAATAAAGTAGCCTCCAGAATTCTGCGCATAGCAAATGATGATAGTAAAACTCACCTTTAAAATGGCTAAAGGAACAATCTGACATTTTGGGAAATGTGCTTATTTTCTGGCTGAAAGTTAGATGAGAGGCTTGATACTGCTCTTGCATCAGCAGCACATATGTAGGTAGAGCCAGTCCCAGTTAGCTTAGCTTATCAAAAAGTACTGGAAACAGGGGGAAACACCTTGCCTGGCTCCGTCTAAAGCTTCCACCACAATTCAACAACAATTTGCAGTTTTACGGGTCGTTGTGTGCTGGACTGTCTGCTTTGGACAGACCCAGGCCAGCTGTTTTCTACCTGTTTCCAGTCTTTATGCTAAGCTGAGCTCATTGTCCGCTGGCTGTATTATATTCACAGCACAGATGTGAGAATGGTATCGATCTATCTCTTAGCGAGACAGTGTATTTTCCAAAATGTCAAGCCATTTCTTCAAGCCCCTCCATCTGAAGAGCACATGGGGGGATGGTAGAAAGAGCTCATGAAACTTTTCTGTTTTGTCAAACTGCTTTTCACCACATTACACGACAGCAGTGCAGCTACTTCATAATGGAACTTGTCATTACTGATGATCATGTGGTAGGCGTGGTTAAACTGCCATGCTGTGGCATTCGAACAGGAGAGCTCTTCAAGCACTGCAACTAAATGGCTATATGTAGGTCACAGATCGATCTCGATGCTGTGATGACTTTTTTTTTTTTTAATTCAGTGGATTCATGTACATGATGGTTAAAACTGCCAAAAAAAAAACGCTCTAGGACTTTTTTACTTTGAGGCGTCGGCTTGTTTGCTGTCTCGGTCGGACGATCGGGTTGATTTCGGTTTCTTTCTCTGCGTGTTCAGTGGAAAGACTAGATGGAACGCGTTCGCTTAGCTGGCCGGCCACCGGTGAGCCCACATTAAGGAATAACTTGGCTTTATGTAAAGCTGGGAGTGCGTGTGAACCCCCGAGGTGAGGCCTCCTGCAGAGCTGCTGCGTGCAGTCAAACCACAATGTTTTGTTTTTTATGTCTCCATGTGGGTGTGAAGGCTTTCAGGTTTTTTTTTTTTTCTTGGTTTTTTTTTTTTTGGAGAGCATATTTCACAGAGCGAGCTGCACTGAGTGATGGAATTAATCACCTCTACTGTTGAGTAATTAGTCAAGTTATGTAATTACATTTCCAATTGATATTATGAAATGATTAACATAATGAAAAACATATTCACTGTCAGTGAACATTTTCAATAGTCCACCTCCACCTGTAAACTCAAAAGTTTAAAGTTGTGGAAAAGTCAGCTCACTCCTTGGCAGACAGCTGCAGCCGTTGTAAGTTTTTGTTCAGTCTGAAATCTGTTCTATCCTAAAAAAAAGTAAATGTTTGTTCCAGTAAAAAGTGGTCTTGTCCATCCTCTGCCTTCTGGATTCAGTACATGATCGGGAGGCCAAAACTCTCAGAAGACTCAAAAAAAGGGACACACGCCAGTCCGTTTCGTTCTTTCTCTTTTTTTTTTTTTTTTTAAATTAAGACAAACTAATACACACAAAATGAAAATATGAATAAATGAAAATTCACATGCATAAAGACGAATCGCACAAAGTCAGACGTTAAACTTCAACTCAGACGTGAACGCCACACATTGACTACCAAACCTCACACCGGAAAAGTGAAAAAATAAATACTAAATCCTCATTCTCATATAGAAAATAATAACATCATGTGGAACACTAGAATGGATATAGAGACAAATGACAAATAACAAATACACATTCTTCTCAATACTCAGCTACAACGAACTTCTCCCTAACCTTCCCTTTTTTCTGTCAGCTTTGAAGGTGATCCAGCCCTACAAAGTGGTGACCGACAGTGGTACAGCACTGGTCCGGTGCTTCATCCAGCCCCAACCCTCCAATGACCAAAGCCCTCCATACCCTTACTTCGAACCCGAGGAAGTCCGTTTGACTCTACTGAAAGGCCTCCACGGCACCGAGGAACTCTGCTCGTCCATCTACAACTTCACACAGGACAGAGTGACAGGTGTGGTGAAGGACAGAGAGGTAGGTCTGCGGGACGGATGGATGTTAAGTTGTTCCAACTTTAGCCAAAATGACGTAACCTAACATTAAAGGCCCTGAAAACACATTTTCTCTGTCAGCTTCTTACTATAAAAGATGTAGATCATACGAGAAAAAGCTATTTTTGTCAAGGTTGCAACCCTTTTGTATTTTCCCATTAGAAATCTCCATTACAGATTTTTTTTTTTGGAAAGACAGGTCTATTAGATTTTAAAATATTCATTGTGAGCAAAACATGATTTCTCAGGGGAAAAAATACACATCCGCCGGCGAGGGACGTAGCATAAAAAAATCCCATTCCGGGCATTCAAGCGGATGCTTAAAATAAAGTCTATAATAAATGTGGGGTTGCACGTTCAAGAAAACATACCAACGTGCGTCGGCACACCTGCCCTCCATGTTGTCTGGACAGGCATGAAATAAAATTCATTTTCCCCCCTCAAAGAGCATTTGATACTGTTGTTTTTGCTTTTGTCATTGCTTGTGAACAACTACAAACGTTCTCGCTCTCGAAGAATCGTTCTGATAGTGATATAAGGCCTGTGAAAATTGCCCAGAGAAGCTTGAGACACCGTGGTTTAATGTGTGTTTTAGATGCAGTGCTCCGCTAAGATGAGGGAGGGTGCTGTGGAAGTGACAGTGTCTGGACTGAAATCCACAGACACAGATTTGTATCGCTGCGAGATAGAGGTTTTCTACCCACCACCTTACCTGCGGCTCACTGGCAACGGCACGCTCATTCATGTCTTAGGTGAGACGCCTCCACAGGATACTCAGACGCTCACATGCACCATTACCCACTTAGCTCACAGTACAGGCAGCTTTCTGTCTGTCATTGAGTCTCGCTTTCATTTTTTTTCCTTTGTCCACAGGCAGCTCTGACTGTTCTGTGCAGGGGGCTCGGATAGGGATTGCAAACCGGAGTGATGAAGAAGAGGACGACGAGGGTGATGAGAGGACGGCAACAGCAAGTATTCCCATGGTCGTACTGGTGATGCTGGTCACATTTGTCCTCATCGTCATTATCTACTTCCAGGTCAGAGCATTATTATTTGATTTTTATGTTACTACAATCATGTTATGATTGATTTGTGTTATTAATGACTGGTAGTAGTAGAATCAAGTCGGTCATTTTATCGTATAATGGTTACACATTTAATTGTTATTATTTTATTCTTTTAGTACTGGCAGTAGTAACAGCTTTCCCCCGATGGATGTGCATGTGTGTGGCCCCAAACTAAGATTTCAAATAGCCCTGAAACACACCATCGGTCCCCCTCCCACCTCCCGGCAACCACACACAAAAGATTTACATGATTCACACCGCCTCCATAGAAGAAAAACCCCTGAACCTTTACCTAAATACCACATCGTACAAGGTCAATGTGTGCTCGCAGCATTAAAATAACCAGGCTTGACAACACAAGGGCGCAGCACAGGTCTCTTTCTCTTTTAAGCAAATTAAAACTGCCGTTGGATTGTGAAAAGTCAAACCAATTAAGTCAAAATGTGATTGCGTCAACGCTATCTAGTTGACCGTGGGAAACCGCAGTTTGTGCGTTGCAGACACCTGCGGCTCCTGGAAATAGATATCAGTTTCCTAATGCATGGTTGAATGATTTTTTTTTGTACTGTAGGAGTGATAGAAGTAGCGGCAGCATTTAGTAATGACAGCAGTAACCACAGTAGCTTTGGTATTAGTAGTAACAGTTGCAGTAGTCTACCGTACCTATCAAGCCAAGATTACCAACTGGGAAAAGCGGGCAACTGCCCCAGGACCCCAGACCAGAGACCCCCAAAAGCCCCAGGTTCACCGTGTGGCCCTTGGTTTGTAGTTACATTACTGTATGTTTAGTTGTTACTGTGTTTGCGGATATCGCAGTATGCAGTGAGATTTTGCGTAATATTCAATATCCAACAAGACTGGCGTGATAAGGGCCTAAAGGTTGGTGCTGCTTAATTCAGGCCTTGAGGAGGTATCCTATGTCGAAATCTACATTCAAGACAGACACTCATGTTGGCTAATGCAGTGCCCACGTGGCGCAAATCCAAAAATGAAGTGATGTTTAATCGTTACTACACAGCAAACCCGGGGCAATATAAAATTTTGTCGTAGGACTGCTGCGAACAACAAACAGAGAGAAGGAGGAAAAGGTGGTACATGGGGCCCAGCAGGTAATTTTTTCACCAAAGCCCATTGTTAATCTCACCCATGCGTGGTAATAGCAGTAAAAGCAGCATAAGTAGCAGTAGTAGCTGTTGTGGTAGAAGGCGCTAGTAGCGGCAACAGTGCTTGGCAGCGGGTTTGGTTCCAGTCTGTATGGCTCAGTGGCTTAAGGCTACATCCTTCCATGATCGGCCATTGTCAGTGACTAGATTCAACCCAGTCCTTTTTCCCTGTCCCCCTTTGTTGCAACTCTTCATTGTACGATATCTGATAAAAGGTTAGTATCCTCTGTTGCTTTAGGGAATCAAGATCTGTGTGTTTTCCATTTGCAGACTCGCCAGTGTCAACGAGGGGAGAGGGAGATTGTCCGACAAGTGCCTGGTGGGGCTTACAAGGTGGATGCTGTTCCATTTACGTGTGAAAACATGGCATGAAAAAAAAACAACCTACAAATGCAGAGGCCAAAGCAGCATTGTTTCTGCCCTGAAGCATTAGAATACCATAGATTTTGAATGTAAAGTTAAAGGAATATAGTGGTCAGTATTGGCCATTTATTAAATATCACCTCTGTTATTATTGAGGGTTTTTTTTTTTTTAACTTTAGCAACAGAAGAACACCAAAATGGCATTTGGGTGACTGTGCATAATTTATTTATTAAGTACAAAAATAATGTTTACATTTTTGTAAACTCAAATTGTATTAAAAAGCTGTAGCTTTGACTGCGTTTCCACTGCCTTTTAGTTGCGCAGGTGCCTATAGGTGCTCTCGCCCTGAGTGCAGCTGGGAAGGCTTGACCTTCGATCAGAAACAGAATCACTTGATGTTTGAGTTGGCTAAATGCTCCAGCTAAGAAACTGCAATGCTTTGTATCTTTAAGGTGCGTTATGGCTACAGAAATTTGCCTGTGAGTGTATTAACAGTTACCTTATGTCCATTTATTTTTTTGCCATTGCAATGTTCAGCAAATATTCATGTTGGATATTTCATTTAAGTAAAGTTTCTAACTTGAAATTGTACTTTTTTGTAATTTGTTTTTGTTTTGTTTTGAATAAATCAGCTTGCCACATCTGGGATGGACCATACAGATCCAAAAAACCCCAATGCAGATTCTGTGCCGTCAGTTGTGTTATCTCTCTCTTTTCGTATTTACTCCAAGAAATGGTCAGCCATAGAACAAAGTCACAATAGGAAGATATACAGAGTGGTTAAAATGTGGCTGTGGCAGCTGAAAAAAAAAAAAAGATTCATGGGGTTCAATTGTAGATCTGAAGTTGTGGCTCCAGTGTGAGAACCACTTGATTTACAGAGGGGTGGCCTTACCAAGAGTTCTCAATTTCCTTCAATCTTGCAAAGTAGGCAAGTAGTGATGTATGAAGGTTCAACAAAAGTTTTCTAACACTTACCGTTGTAATACACAGGCAAGCAACAGATACCAAAAATCCAAATAATTAATATTTTCAAAAAAACAGACCCATCTTATAGATTCTAATTGGTAGAGAAACATGCGATTTGCTGATTTCTCAATCTGTAAACCAAACACTTATTGATATCCATATCAATAAAATTCAAACTTAAGAGGTCAATTTAGAGACTGGGCCTTGAAATAAAGGTGACAGCAGACCCCCTCAAGCACCACCATCAGGCCAATATTTGAACTTCTACACCAATTTAACAGACTGTGATGAGCAGCTTGATATAAAATGTGCGTCCACATTCAAGTTCCCCGGAGGATGAACCATTGTGATTACAGTTACCCCAGGACTTTCCCTCAGGTTGCCACATTCTTTACACTTTTCTTTTCCTACACTACTAGTTACAGCAAAATTATCAACAAGTTTGTTTCACTCAACACTTTGATATTGTTGCGTGTAATAGAATACTTCAGACTTTAGATGCCGCTTTTCAGGAAATGTCACAAACTGTTACCCACAGTTCACCACAGCGAAAGCCGAACATCTGCCCCAGAAACATAAACCATAGAGACATGCACGGACAAACACACGCAGTCACTAATTATGAGCCAAAGAACGTAGATTTCTTTTTTTATTTGCTTTTGATTAGGAGGTAGTTTGTTCCAGGTGCCAGCACAAAAGTAAGTAAAAAGCACCCTCACCAGATCTGATCTCATTGTACAGTTGTACAGTTAGAAAACCGCCACATGATGAACTGAGATGTCTGAGCGAATTGTAGTCGCAGAGCAGATCGGAAACATCAAGCAAAGAACATCACAACTGCCTGTAATCAGTTTGAGATAAAATTATGAACCACTTCCTCAGAATCAGCTTGAGGTAAGCTACTAAACAGCATGAGATAAATCATTTCAGTCCTGCTATGTTTTTCAGCAGATAAAAGTTGCCCTAGTTACGCAGCTGATGTGATTTTCAGGCTCCTCACTTACTGGCTGTATTCTAGCCATGCTGACTTTGAGTGTGAATGCATTTCCTGTCTCTGGTTTTTAGGACCTACCTCAAGAATGTCAGAGCTGGGTGTGCTCAATCAAAAGTACTCTGTATAGCATCTTGTCTGACCGTGTCGGAAACCAAAAGTGTTCTTAGTTGTTCCAGATGGCAACAATCGAAGACAGAGTAAAAAAACTGATTTGTCACAGAGGGAGGGGATGTGATGTAGTTTAAATAATGGGGACATTTCCGGACGGTCTCCTGACGGACATAGTGTCGGTTGCTTGAATAAAAAGTGGCAGAAAGAGCTCCAAAGGGGAGTTCAAACCCCGGCTTCTTTCTCACTTCAACACAGCTTACCGGGGATAGTGTGAAGGGTGTGAACGTTGGCGTCGTCAGTTTCGGAAAGTTACAGAAATGGTCGGACACAGTCCTCCCCTAACCGCAACGTCAGAAACGTGGGAGGGGAAGAGGAAAAAGAAATGGTCCAAGGATTGACCGCTGTGGATCGCCTGACACCGTTTGTGTTTCAACAGATTCAAAGTTAAGGATTGAGTCATATAAGCTCATATATTCTTCAAGCAGACCAATGAAGAACAGAACTTGTTATACTTATATTTAGGTTCTTTATAGGATATAATATTTTATATGATTTGTATTAAAAAATGATCAGGATTTTAAAATCGCATTTCTGTTTATTCATGATTTTGTGGCATATTTTGTGTTAACTGTCTTATGTCGGATTTTTATTCCTGCAACTTACTGTTAACACTCCCAATCTTGGCCAGGACCCAAATGAAAAATAATTTTAATCTCAATGAAACCTTCCGGGTCTACAGTCATGCTGGTCCCTCCTTGAGTTTGTACCTACTCAGTGCAGTGCTTGCTGGCATTTTTAAAAAAAACCATGTTTACCATAAATGGCTCTATATACAGTATATGGTGCTTTCATCCAATCCACTGCCTCTAGTTTAAACACACACACACACACACACACACACACACACACACACACACACACACACACACACACACACACACACACACACCAATTGCAGTAAGCTATCATGCAAAGTGTTCTGTCTGAACATTGGGAGCAGTTAGGGGTTCATCTGTCTTGCCTGAGGACACTTTGACATGTGGACGGGAGGAACTGGATGACCCTTTCTACCACCTGAGCCACACTAACAAGACCACACTAGTACAGCTGAGGCTGATGGGAACATCATTAGCTTTGCATGCATTTAGTCTGGTATTGGGCAAATTAAAATTTCGACCTGATTGTGGTGCTAGGTGAAAACTCAGGATCAACAGAGCTTCGACAATTCATCCTGTGGGGAACAGACATATCTGTGCCAAGTTTTGTGGCGACCCATCGGATAGCTATTGAAACATTTGACTCAAAACCACAAGTTTTGAGCCCGCCAAGGTCTGTGGGCTTCATGCTCTGGGGACTGCGAATGTGTGTACAAAATTTCACGGCAATCTTAATTAGTAGTAGGGATATTTCAGTCTAGACAGGTGGTACACCATCTAAACCAGAGTGGTTGCACGACCGACCGACCGACGATCAACATTTCCATCCATAGAGCCATGACACTTACGTGGCTATAAAAAAGTACGCATCAGTGGCTGTCTCTCCCAGCACGAGTGAATTTTGGAGTGAGGTTAGAATACAAAGCCTTAAGAAACCGAGAGGATTTTGCTCTAAGGCCGTGTTTGATTTTGTTTTACTTGAGTTCCCTGGCAATAGAAACTAGAACAGTGTACTGCCTCCTCCAAAAAAAGAAAAGAGAAAAGAAAAAGAAGATAAAGACCACAGATGGACCAATGAGCGAACCGAATTCAGGCTGGTAAAGCTGATTACTTCCACGGAGAAGGTTGTGTTTTCACCCGTGTCTGTCTTTTTGTTTGTTTGTTTTATTTGCCAGCAGGATTACACAAAATGCACTGTACTGATTTAAATTGGTGGAGACATGGGGCATGGGCCAATGGAAGAAGCCATTAGATTTTGGGGGCAGATCCAGATAATTGACCATGAATTTGAATTTTGTTTCGTCTGAAGTCTGGTGTATGTGTTATGACTTAGTAGTGCCTGTGGTTTCTTTATGTATCACACAAAAAAGAATTCACAGAAGCAGAAACTTTGAAAAACAGGATGTGGACAAACACTGCTGACTCTAGCTACACCAGATCCAATCAAAGCGTTAAGGGTCTTTCAAGGACTGATTCATATATCTATACCCCAGACAGCACTGACAGGTTGCATAAAAAAGATTTTTTTCTTGATCCTTACTAAAATTCACTCAGTTTCTTGTCCTTGATTATTTCTACTTTAAGCTAAATACATAGAAGTTCAGAGGAAAAAATACTACTTTTTACTCCTTTACAATTTTTGACAACTATAGTTATTTTCACGGTGAGATCTTAAAATCTGTAAACAGCATATACACACACGCATACACTCACTGAGCACTTTATTAGGAACACGTTTACACCCGTTTATTCATGCATTATTAAATCAGCCAGTCATGTGTGCGATGAATAAAATCCTGCAGATACAGGTCAGGAGCTCCGGTTAATGTTCACGTCAAATATCAGAATGGGGGAAAAAATGTGATCTCAGCGACTTTGATCGTGGCAGGACTGTTGGTCCCAGAAGGGCTGGTTTGAGTGTTTCTGAAACTGCTGATCTCCTGGGATTTTCACGCACAGTAGTCTCTAGAGTTTAGTCAGAATGGTGTGAAAAAACAAAAATCATCCCGCGAACAGCAGAGTAAAATGGCTAAACTGGTTGGAGCTGACAGAAAGGTCACGGTAACACAGATTACCACCCTTTACAACTGTGGTGAGCAGAAGAGCATCTCAGAGCGAACAACACGTTGAACCTTGAGCTGGACGGGCTATAAACAGCAGAGGACCACGTCCGGTTCCACTCCTGTCAGTCAAGAACAGAGACCTGAGGCTGCAGTGGCCACAGACTGCACCGAAAAACTGGACAGATGAAGACTGGAATACGTGGCCCGGTCTTTGGTGAATCTGGATTTCTGCCGGGGCAGCAGACGCTAGAGTCAGAATTTGGCATCAACAACGTTAATTCATGAATTCATAGCCCTACCCAGTATAACTATGGTGTTCCTAATAAAGTGCTTGGGTGTATAATGCATTGCTATACAGTAATTTAGTTTACCCAACAGTTTATAAAGTATTTAAAGTCCAGACGCATTTATTTAGCTCTATCTCAACCAGCCCCAGTATCAAAAAGATGTCAATGCATAGGTAATAATAATCCAGAAAGATAATATTTAACAGTAATGCTGACAGGAGCCATTCTGCCTGCATAACAAGCACTTTGACTTTTGATACTTTAAGATATCGTTCTGAATCCAGAGCAATTTTATATTTCAGCATTGCAACTTTTAATGAATTAAGTAAATGATCATTTATTTAAGTAGAGAATGTTAAAGTGTATCACACTTTTAAAATGTATCACGAGACACATCACGGTCTGCAGGAAATATTATCATCCACAAAAACAAAAATAGTTTGATTGACAGTTGGTAATTATAGGGTATAGCTACTGTAGAAATAGAAGCTATGGTTAGATCTGCGTTAAGCCCAACCTCAAAATGTTCTTTTTCCTCACCTCAGTATCAGACCGAGGTGTTTGTGATGCCAGATGGTGTCAGCTGGAGTGCTGTGAGTATTGTTTTTCACACCACAGTGCGAGAAGAAGCAGAAACGCTGAGATGACAGCTTGCCACTTCAACATCTTCATTGTCTTCACAGTTTATCTGAGCTTCAACTTCCACCCAAGTCATGGTAGGACTCTCCATTTCCCCGTCTACTGTCTATAGGAATTCACAGGTTTTTTTGTTTCTCAATTTCGAACTTCAAATTATTATATTTATTTATGTGTCGTATTATCATAAACAATATAACCATGAATAATAATTCACCTAATGATCCAATGAAACTTGTATGATCAGCTACTGGTTTACATATATTGGTATTCACTCGTATTTTATACAAGCTGAGATGTTTCTGCATTTGTTGTTGTGAGGGAAGTTGTAGTGATCTGTATTACTGATACACCGTGGCCACAGTCGGCATATTAACCTACTGAGTTGAGAATAAATCTTGACACTGTTCAGCCCAGTAAAAGAAAAGGGAAAAGAGGTGCTGCTAAAACACTCTGCCCCTTTTTGACGTCTCAAACAGGCCGATTTCGCCTCTTAAATGAAATGGGAAACAATGCTCTGATGAACACGAAAGAAAACCTCGTTAGGTGTTACTGTTTAAGCTTGATTATGTGTTTTCCAAGAGAGGCTGAATCCTTTTTCGCCCGTCAGGTTTTAAGGTGATTCAGCCACAGTTCCAGACTATAAACCCGGATGGGTCAGCCGTTATCACCTGTGAACACACCGTGAACGTCAGCTCTGTTGAAGATGCTCGACTCAACAGCATATCACAGTATGTATCCTGGTGTCATAAAATCCGTGTGCGTAGGATGCTGAGTTGTGAAATATACACTAAGGGAGTGGATGCTTTTCCACTTTGAAGTGCATGCTGCCTCTTGCTGTATTTTCCTCCAATTTGAAGTTCTCCGTCTCTCTTTTCTCTATGTTATCAGCCTCTGTGATTCTCATTTCATTGTTAGTTACTTTCCCAGGATGAGTGTTTTACCTTTAACTGGGTGAACATATTACAGAAATAGTGGGCAGCAAATATCAGAGAGAGACCAAATATCTTGACAACTACTGGCTGGAGTGACATGAAATTTTGTACAGACATGCATCGTCCCCAGATGCATGAAGCCCACGGACTTTGGCCATCTCCTGACTTTTCCTCCACCACCACAGCGTAGCGTGAAATACTTTAACAGTCCTGATAAGAGGCCAAGTTGATGCGGTAGATGTTCACCCAACTCGGTGCAAATTGGAAAACATCAGGTGCGAGTCTGTTAGCTCAGCTTAGCATTAAAACCGGAAACAGCGGAAAACAAAGGTAACAAAATCTGTATACCAGCACCTCTAAAGCTCACTAATTAACACGCACTGTCTTGTTCATTTAGTCTACAAAAGCCAAAGTGTAAAGGTGACTGGCGTTTTATGGGAGGTTATGCGTGGGTCTGTTTCTTGGGTGCGTTATCAGTGTTCTCGTCCAACTCTTGACAGCAAAGCGCATAAGTGTATATCCCAAAATGTTGATTTAGTCCTTTTAGTCATTAACGAACCCAACTGAAGACTAAAGGCTCGGTCTGGCTGGTAGATATACTCTGTCTAACACATCTTTGTCCACCCTCAGAGCAGATACGTCTAAAAGGTCACTGCTCTGCCAGAAGGGAAAGAAGGAATGTAAGAACATTGCCATGCATCCAGAGAATCCCAACAAGTGGCTCTTCATCTTACTCAACCTTGGGCCAGAGAACATGACCATGTCATATGAGTGTGAGTTCACAGTGAGGAAAGGTCATCTAGATTACACCATGAAAGGAATACCAACCAGACTGCGGTCAGGTACGTCTAAGCCTTTGGAAGATTTGCAGAGCCTATTTAAATTCGAATAAGTGAAACACAATACGCATGGTCATATGTATCTCCTTTCATATTCTATATAGGATTACTGTGACTTCAATAAATTAAAAACAAAGTAAAAAGACAGTTATTGACCTTTTTGGTTGTAATTGCTGAGTAAACACAACAAAATGCTGTTAATACAGAAAAAAGAAGTAAAGGATAAGGCTGGTGGTATTTTATAGTTTTCTTATTGTCAACAAAGCCTGATCCATGTTATTCCTCTGTGCCATAGAGCTCTTTCGTTGGCCAAAAAGTTTTAAAAACGCATCACTGCAGGGATCATCGTTACCATGAACACGGGCACTGTAGTTGAGTTTAAATCTGACATTGCAGCCGCTGCTGCTGACTCGGCGAACATCATTCAGGGCATTGCTCTGGTAATTTCTGAGTCACCAAAATGCAAGGAGCTCTCCGGAGGTCCCTGTGTGGCTGTGATGATTTAGTCACCATTCAGGTCATTTGTCCAACAAGAGGGTGACATGCAAACGTGCGCTATAAGGCGTGTATGCAGAGAAATCCTAGGGTCTTCGGAGAAGCTTAAGGACGACAAAAGTGTGCGAGACTGCCCACATAGGCAGGGTCTGGAAGTGAAAACCTTCTTTGACCTCCTGTGTTGTGAGATGCTTTTTGAGCCTCTAAGCCAGCGCTCGGTGCACCCAGAACGCACAAAAAGCACATAAAAAGCACCTGAGGCAGCCAACAGGGAAGAAACCCTGAGGAATCCCACCATCTTCTTGAAAAAGACCAACTTACTCCCCAACCGAAAATGCTTGGCAACATTCTCGGTGATCCTGCCTGTGATACTATCGACGACATAGCCACGAGCATGTCCTCAGACAAAGGGCCTTTTCACGGAAGCTGCAGAATCCCCCCATCTCTACTGCTTCAGCTGAGACAGCTTTTTTCACACTGCGGTGGCTGAAGACGGACAACCACGACACCTTGTATTCATTCGTGTTCATAGTGATATTTGGACAAATTCGATATTAACGCTTTGATGAGCACCTTCATCAGTACCAACCCAGAGAGAAAAGCCACATTCGGGGTTCTGTGATACATTTTGTTTTAATGGTGTTAAGATAAAAACCGTTATTGCTGATGTTAACAATGAATCTGATACCATGAATATACTGAAAAGAAATTCTGTGCTTATTGTCAATCCCAGCTTGAAACAGTCCGCTGGGTTAGAGTGAACATCTCTCCACGTAGACCCCCCGAGCCTCCCCAGAGGTTTGAGGTTTGATTCCTGCGGCTGTGGCGTCCAGCTGTTTTACGAAATTACTTTGCCTTGTTTAAAGATGAAACAATTTATCTGTGACCCATTTCTAAAGATTTACACCTTCAGTAGGAATCAGCGGGAGACGGGGCTAAGTGCCACTGACAGGATAGGGAAGTCTGAGTGTATTGAGCCATGGACTTATACATTTATCGTGGTCTTTTCATGAACTCTGTTGATAAAGAGAAAACTATTACACCAGCCCTATTGTTAGTTTTAAAGGGCACCTTAACGCCAGGCTGAAAGGCATTGATTTCGAGTTTGTGTGGTCGGAAGCGCGCTCCGTAGCCACACCCAGCTGTGACGTCACAGCGTGCCGACACACTCCGGGGTACACCTCTACACCACCGCTGCAGGGTGAGAGGTTAAAACACTTGAGGTCGGCGAAAACGAGAATTTCAGCCGCTTTGATGAGGAAATGGAAGGGAACTGATTCTTTTTTGAGATGCACTTATATTGTTGTGGCAGAATCAAGAACAGTCCAATCGTAGCTTCGGGCGTGACACTTATTTGTACTGACTGACAGCCGTGCTCAGCAAACAGACACTTTGTTTGATTCATCTGGTTTATGCTGCCGTTGAACCGCAGAAAATCAAAGGCCCCGAAAGCTTATCGGCTTCTGAGTGAAGGGTTCCTACTCAAAGATTTTTTTTTTTCTAGGTTTGAACACTTTTGGTTGTGTAACATGACAGATTTCCTGTTTTCACTGAGCTCTTCTCACTGGTTTGAAGCGGTGGTTGGAAAAACGCCGTTAAGTTCAGCGCCCTAATCAGGAATCCGAATTCAACTGCTGCGAGGCTGCTAACTTACTACACCCACGCAGTCCCGATGACGCAGACTAGCTACCATTTCCTTGTGCCCCTTTAACCATTAAACTTTTGATGAATAATACCTTAGAATGTATTTTTTCCAAACTTGAACGTTGACTGTATCTCATTTAGTCGTCTATAGTATTTTTCCTGAGAAATGCATGGGACTGAACCCCAGATTTTCAAGGACTTTGACTGCTGAATATCACATTCTTCTTCCCGATCACTGCTGATGTTCTGAAACTTGGCTGAGTCGGCCAAACACATGGGCACTGTTTTTGTTTTTGTAAACCAGTATAAACAGGAAGTAACCTTGTTATGTCTTTTTCAGGTCAAAAGGAAACGGAGAAGGACTGCATATCTCCCCCTCCCCCTCCCCCTCCCCCTCCCAGTCAGCATTACCAACTGATCTGGACTCTGACTGGTCTGCTGGCTCTGATATTCCTATACAGCTGTGCCATCAGCTTCGTCTACGTCAGACTGAGGATGACTGTATGTCTGTCTGACTTATTGCTTTCTCTTAATTGTCACATGTCTTCGTATCTGATTGTCTGGTTGTCACAGAGAGAGGGTGTTGGGGTTTCACTTCACTTATTCACTATGTCCACAGGTGAGTGGTCTCCGTCAGTGAATTAGTATTCATTAATACACAGGAGAGCGAAACAAGCTGTAAGATGTGGAACAAACTGGGGTCTGAGGAGCAGATTTTGGTTTGATTGATAATTCTGACAAGTCAGCGCTGCCAGCTGTTTTTTGTTGTTGAGTTGTGCAGACCCTCACCTCCGGTGTTGTTGGATTGTTTCGACTCGTCGGCGAGCTGATTGGATCTTCATTAACTTGCCGCCATCAAAACATGCTTTTAGAACCTATTTATCGTTGAAATTTTCCAAAACATTTGACGCACCACCACAGTAGCCCACCGACAGTGGGTAGGTCTTAGTGATTAAGGAGTCCTCTGGATTTCCTCTAAATTCTTTCAGGTTTAGGAGCTTAATTCTTATTCTGAGGAGTTTCTGAGGAGTTATTACTAATGCAGCCGGTCAAGAAACTACGAATACGTCATGATCATTAATGTCTACACATCTGATCCCCCTTTAAAACCGGTCACAACTTCATTTTGAGTCCCGTGGTTAAGAATTCCACACACACTGATCCCCTGAACAAAGCTGAGACCTCTGTACAAAGGGAATTTTATGAAAGGACACCGCACATCTCCACGTGGTTGCAGCCCATCTGGGCCGTCTCAGACAGGCAGGAAATGACGGTGCAGCTCGGGGACTTGCTTATAACGTCGCCAGGTGCATCGACGTGCTGCCTTTGCACCTTCCACAGATGGGATCACATTTCAGATCAACCTTGACACATGGGCCGTGGTCTTGTGTAGTCAGCGCACAACGGTGTTCGTGGTCTTGCGGAACAAAATGGCTGACTTTGATTAATGAATTAACCCAAATTACTATGCACAGCTGACAACCTGGAGACCACCGGGGTCGCTTCATGGGCTTTTCAAACCGAGTTATCAAAGACAAAATGGGCGCACCCTTCTCACTTTTCACCTCTGGCGGTTTAATGTTGCTTTCCATTTATCAGCTGCCCCCCCCCAGATGTCCCTGCACACACACGCACACACACACACACACACACGGGTGGCCCACACATCGCTCACACCCACTCGCAATGGTCGGTGCGACAGAGCTGAGGTAAAGTCAGTCCGCTGAATAACACGGAGTCCTATCGCAGTCCGTTAGAGACCAGCGGTGTTGACCGCAGCAGTCAAACTGCAGTTGAAAGTTGTGGTTTTGGAGTTTTTCTCTTCTGTGACAGTTTCCGTAACATTGCACATATTACATGTTATGAATTATCTCTGCGAGTTTAAAAGAAATAGGTTTAATAATTTCAGGGCAACGACTCATAAAGTAGGATTGCGGCACTCGAAAAACACAAAAATCCTCAATTCTGTGGCCTCAGTTTACCTTTTTATTTCTTATGTTGGTGCAATTCATTAAAACGAGGCTTCATCAGAGTCCAGTTTCAGGGCAATATTTTTTTTTTTTTTTTTTTTTAATGTCATTTAGAAACTCTCTTGCTGTCTCACTTTATCCCTGTTTAATTATTTCTTTCTCTATCGACTGTACAGTATGTTTTGAACTAAATAATAGCTTTAACTGTAGTAGCTCCAACTATATATGTTTTATGGCCTATGTCACAGTTTCTTAGAAACCTCCCATGACCCTGTCTGCACAGGTACAGAAACAGCACTGGTTGCCTGTAACGTTGGAAGCTGGTTTATACTCTTTGAGCTACATGTGATAAAGAAAAAGAAAATCCTAAGAAACCTTTTGCTTTTCTGGTCCTGTGTTTCAGAACAACAAGAGAGAACCTGAGAACTGCACCTATGTGGAAATGAGGAAGGCTCCTCTGCCAACTGATCTGTCTTTCAACAGTTTTTGTGGGTAGCAGGCTCGTGTCTTCTTACCCCTGGGAAAACTTTTCCATGAAACCTTTCTTCATGTATCGTAGTCTCAAACCTTTGCTCTATTTGCTTCTTTATCATGTGTCTCTCTTTGTACGAGTTGAAAACCATTGTACTACTGAAGCTAAACAGCAGGGTGAGACAGAGACTGTCTAAAGCCACGATGCTTTCTGCTGCTGTGCTTGTACATCTCCTCTTTTACGGTAGTGTGTGATGAAGCAACAAAACATTACCCATTATGTCGGACATATACGAATACGTACAGTTTATCATTCATTCGGACCTTTTTCTATCAACTTAAAATGAAGCTATATAATACACACACTGAGTAATTTCATTTATATCCCCACCGTCCAGCCTGACAGCTTTATGGATGGAAAACAGGCTCCTCACAGCTGCTCTTTACCATGAAAGGACAATCCTCCCTTCCTGCGAAACCCAGACCTCCTCAGTTTTTTTCCCTGACGATGCCTGAAGTCCATGTCCCCTCACATCTGCACTATAAAGGACCATTTAACTTCTGCTCGTTTCCACTGTGTAGCTAAAGTACTTTATTTTATACTGTACAATCTTCATTGCTTTTTTTGGGAATTCGCAGTGTTTGCGCATATGCACATTACAATGTTATTACTATTATTAGTTATTAAATGTATTTTATTTATTTTATTTTTTATTCTGGCCACCGGTTGTCGAGGGAGGTGGCTTGTTGGGCCTCTTTCCAGCCTCTAGAAGCACTTTAGGGCTTTAGTGGTATGAGGGGAATGGTGGGAGAAGCCTTGATCCACTCCAGAGGAAAAAAAAGAGAATTCATGGACAAATTCGTGCCTATTACTCACCCCACAGAGGATGAAGGCGAGAAGAAGGTGAGACCTGCAATCAGCCAGACCTCCTAGGGCCACAGCCCTAGTCTGGGTGTGGCCCAAGGTGATTCTGCCCTTGAATATCCTTGAATGAAACAAACATTTAAAAAAGGAAGGAGGATAATGAGGAAATACTTATATGTGGTAATTATTTTAAATAAAGATGGACTCTTCAGCCACCTCCCTTTGGGCTACTGCTGGCCAGGATAGTAAGTTTATTAACCATGACATGTATTAATTATATGGTCTTCATGTCTGAATATTCTGTTCTACTTTTGTCTTTTTAGGTATCATTTATTTGTCCTTTCATTTTTTTTATTTTAAGTACAAGGCCCAGTGTAGACATGACAATTGTGTACCTGAACCGATGCAGATTTGAGGCCTACAGCAGTAAATACATACGTATGTACAGCCCCATTTCCCCCTCCCTGTGTCTTTTAAAGGGCGGGTACGGGTAAGATCATCATTCGCGGAGCGTACTGTGTACCCTTATGGTTAAGGATCAGCAGCAGATTGTGTTTGAGGTGTATCACTGACAACGGACAGCAGAGGGAGACACCGGCAGTCTCGCAAGCTCTGTCTGAAGACTTTGACCATTTACTCAACATCCTTTTGAACATGACCTTGTTGTGGATAAACACTGGTTTTAGTCACCTCCCAGGCCTTTTTCACGGGAGTCAGCATTTAAAGAATAACAATTAGTTGAACAGAACAGAGAAGTTTAACGTGCAAGATAAGGATACTAATGTTGGCAAACTGATTAAGAAAAAGAAAAAAGAAAAAGATAAATACTGAAAATACAACTACAAATGCTCGCACACAAAAACTCAGAAATGAGATCTTCAGGATAAAAGAAGGTCAGCAGCTCCTGATTTTCCGGAGGAAATTTGAGGAGGGAATTAAATTGGTTTTGCTCCCTCTTGCATTATTCGTTGGCACCTGCCAGTTGCACCAGCTGTTCCTTAGTTCAAACTCAGCCTGGTTCCGATGTAAGTGTTTACTAATTGGAGTTTGATGTATCGCCACGTCAAAACATGTTGCCGCACACAAAGTACTTCTTGGGCACCAAATATATGCGTGTGTACGTAAAAGGACTCAGGGAACAAATGCCCCTTCCCTCGTTGTTACATACCCAGCGAGCTTCATGGGTCACACAAATACAAACATGAAGTGAACACAGGGACACACTTTGTCAAGAAGGAAAAAAACCTTTGGTTAAAGTCTCAGTATACCCGACTACAAGACGGCACAACACCACTGAAAAGATATGTCTCTGTGTCTCACAGCAGCTGTTATGGCAGCTTGTCACGCTACAGCGAGCTCCTGTTAACACAGCCGTTTGCTCTAGATTGGACTGTAGATGCAATGGATTTAAGAGTAGCTGGCGCAACACAGTCCTGGTTCATAAGGTTTGTGTACATCCGTTTTGTTTTGGCTGCCCGTTTGCATTTAAATTTGAAAGTGGGCCACATCCACTTCCTGTGTTTTACATTCAAAACACCCTGCAGATATAGGCGATTAATCCCATGACGTACCCCTAATGCACAGTCGCATTCCTAGATGCAATGAGCACCAACAATGCAGAAATCGTAATTCAGGTGGGAGAGCCAGCTTGGGTGGGTGGTGCGCAGTGACAGAAGTGGCACTTTTCTCCCACTCTGTCAGTCTGGAGGCCACGCGGCACGAATGCACCGCGAAACTCCAAGACCGCCGTGATCGCCTGAAAATTCAGAAATACGATAGCTTTTAGTGTGAGGCATCAGGACTAAATAAAACAGTTAAGATAAATTATGATCACTTCTCAAGTAAAAGAGGGAGGGACACCCACTTTCAGCGAAGTCCGCCTGTTTATCTTTCAGAATATGTCACGATAGCTGATCCCACTCACATGACCGTTTTTTCCCAGGTTATAATCTGACTCGTGCCAACTGGGCACAAAAAACAGGGCTGGGTGGCGGTGAAAAGAATACCGTAAGACAACGAGAACACTTTGCACAATATCGTGTATGATTGGATGACTGATTCCCCGAGAACTAAAGACTCAGATTCTATCGTAATACATCACTCATATGCCATATGTGCGGTAGGTTCAGTTACTGGTTGCTGTTATCGTTCCCCCTGTTCATGCTGGTTGAGAGGTGATCCCGACTCCGCAGTGAGAAATGGAGGAAGTAATAAACATCATCTTTTAACATGCATGTGCCGAGTGAGCATCTTGCATTAAAATGGGCTTGAAAAACTCTCAAGGATTGTTTAAAACAAGCATTGATAATCTACCTAATGCATAGCAAATGAGCCTTTTTTTATGGTTTTGCTGTTACATCTCGCATTAGAATGCACATTGAACAAATGTTGTTTCAGTCAGAGTTCTTCGTTTACATGTTTTTATTTTTTAGTGTTATTATTTGCTATTAAGCCCAAAATGAGGACAGTTTTCTTTGTGTTCAACTCTCAGATACAAAGGCAAAGAGCTGCTCATTTAGAAAGAAGGACATAAGCACTGGTGGGCAGGGCTTCCGACATCACAAGGCCTCTTCTGACGGACCGCAGGTCATAAGGGTATGGAAAATGTTGTGTTTGGCTTGTTAAAGGATTTTAAAATCTTAGAAACACATCACTATATATATCCACAGTTAAGCCACCAATTGTGAATTGTAAATTCATAAAAAAATTATTTATCATTAATTTATAATCAATGTATTTACCGATTACTTGTCTTGTCAGGCGAGGCTGCATCACGTGTTTCATTTTTTGCTTCCTCGCAGAGTTTGCATCATGTGTTATGTTTCATTTTTTGCTTCCTTGCAGAGTTTGCACCATGGGGTAATTTCTTACATCATATGTTTACTTTGGAACCTGGATGTTTTTCCTAACACCTCTGATTGGAATGATCCCTCCGAGATTAGAGTTTGCAATCATCTGACATTAATACAAGAAGGTGCGAATCCTTGATGAGAGCAATTCATAAGTGAGCCATTAACTAAATGAGGATGTTTGTTTTGTTAAGTTCTTGATCCGAACCCATTCTCACGGGCTCTGGACAGTCAGGTAGAAAGTGAGTGTATGCATGTGTGTGTGCGAGTGTGTGTGTGTGTGTGTGTGTGTGTGTGTGTGTGTGTGTGTGTGTGTGTGTGTGTGTGAGTGTGTGTGTGTGTGTGTGTGTGTGTGTGTGTGTGTGTGTGTGTGTGTGTGTGTGTGTGTGTGTGTGTGTGTGTGATTGTGTGTGTGTGTGTGAGTGTGTGCGCGCGCGTGTGTGTGTGTGTGTGTGTGTGAGTTTGTGTGTGTGTGTGTGTGTGTGTGTGTGTATGTGTCAAAGAGAGATAGATGGAGAGAGGAACATGTAGAATGATGCAGATTTTGTAAGTATAGCAAAACTTTTGGTCACAGCACAACAAGTGTGCTACTGCTATCTCTCTCTTGCTCTGTGTAGTCAGTACTTTCTCCATTGGACCGAGAATTCCCTCCTTTTTTTCAAAATAAAAGACCCGTCTGTGCCTTAGCAGTCCCCAGATTTGAATCCGGACGGGTCACGTGTCAGCCTGAGGTGATCCCATGAAAAGGCCCAGACTGACGGTTACTCTTTCTAACAGGAACAGCTCTCAGTGGCCGATACTGCGATCACAGAGAAGCCATGAATCTTTGGCTACGTGTTATGTTGTGTGTTCTATGTACTCGATGTGGGCAAACAGTTACCTGGAAAAGTTCACCAACTTACTTCACCATTTTTATTAAAAAGTGAAAAACCTGAAGCACTCGCAAGGCACAGTGCAGACGTGAAGCAAGAAATATGCTGTCAAAGACTTTTTGTGAAAAGTCTTGAAAAGTATCATAACTTTTTAAAATCTTGCAACACAAGATAATGTGTGTACAAGATAATACAATATTTTCTTTGATTTACAGTATATCACATGATATCAAATGGTTATCTTGGATCCATATCTAGTAAATAATTATGCTTTCAGGATAAAAAAAAAAAAAATATTTCAGGTCATGCGGCACTTTGTAGTGACACACAGATTCCAAGTTTATAAGTTGAGCTGCAGTATAGCTCTGGCATCCTCATGTGTCTTGAACTCCATCGAAGATCTCAGTTTTTTTTTTTTTTACTCAAAACAAATCTCCCAAACAAATTCTCTCTGGATATCAAAATTAATTCTGGAGAGTTCTCCAGTTTCATTAATTCAACAAATGTTTCTAGCTATCCAAGGTACTCCCACATTAGTAATGAATTAATTAGTAATTGGGTACTGCGTCCCAGTGACCACATCCCATACTGGTGCATTGGCACTGATATATTGAGAAGGCGGTGGTTGCAGTGTGGACAAGGAATCACCAGGATGCTACATACAAAGGGCATAACATTATATCATACTGTGATTGTGGCCAAAAAACGAGCAGCCTTCAGCAATGTTAAAGCGAAGCTCTACAAGTCAGTAGAGGTTCGACATTTGGTTGGATCCTCCTTTCTAGTATCCTGGCATAAGCTTTCTCAGAGAGGTTGAGCAGTGTGATACCCTGATAATGGTTGGTGGTGGTTTCCATTGGAGACACAACCCCCGTCTGCCAGTCCACAGGCATAGTCCCTGACCTCCATAAGCTACTGAGGAAAGAGGTCAGCCGAGTAGCCCAAATATGTGCACCTGAGGATGAATGTAATCCCCACCTGGTGTCGTGCTGCCGAGGAGCTTCTATCTACCTCAGAGACCTCTGCCAGGGATATGGTTCAATGTTCCCCCACGTTTTTCAGCTCTGCCTCCTCCACAGACGACATGTTGGTGGCCCAACAATATCCTCAGTCAGGGTCAGAAGTTCTCCTCCCCTACTATACAGAGCCTGAGCTATCGCTGATTCCCCTTCCTGTGTTATCTGAAGGTTTGCTAGAACTTCCTTAAAGCCAACCCAGTTTCTTTAGTCTTCCCAAACCCCTCCAAAAACTAAGTTTTTGCTTTGACAAACACCAAATCAGCAGCCCTTTCAGCATCCTGGTATATGTTCACTGTTTCAGAACCCCGCTGAGACAGGCTTCTTGGTCTATTTCACCGCTGCAGGGTTTCAGTTTTCCACCAAAACGGGCTTCAATGACCTTCTGACCACAACTCTGAGCAGCTGCCTCCACTATGAAGGTTCTGAAGATGTCACCAAAACTTCCCCGGCATGCAGGAAAGATTTCTCCCAAGTTGGAGTTAAAGACCTTGTTGACCGGGCCTCCCCCAGACGTTCCCAGTTAACCCTCGCCACACTTTTGGGTTTACCAGGTCTGGCTTGCATCTCTCCTAGTACCTGATCCAACTCAGCACCAAGTGGTGATCAGTAGACAATGCTGCTCCCCTCTTTCTGTGAGTGTCCAAGACATACGGGGGAAGATGTGATGATGCAACCGTAAAGTTGATCATCTTTGTGACCTATAGTGTTTTAGGTACACTTATGAATCACCCTATGCTTGGTCATGGTGTTTGTTATGGCCAATCCATGACTAGCACACAATTCCAACAACAAAACTCCAATCAGGTTCAGACTGAGCAGCCGATTCCTAAAATTCACCCCTGGTCCCACAGGTTTCGTTAGTATGCACACAAACCACCAGTGCCTCTCACCCTGGACAATTTGGAAAATGATAGTCCAGCCTCTTTCCAGAAGTTCTGTTCTTTGCTTAGAGGTGAACCAGCTATATCTAGCTTTTACAACCTAAGTTTTGCCTCCTGCATTAGCTCTGGTTCCTTCCCCAATAAAGAGGTGACGTTCCAATTCACTACACAGTTTTATGATGTCCGCACACCTAGGTCCCCCGCTTGCTCTGTCGGCCACACAACCCTATTCCTTGCCTATGCCTGCAGGTGGTGGGACGTTCATGTCACGATTTCAGGCTTTGCCTTACTGGGCCCCATGGGTCAAGGCTCAGCCATCAGGTGCTTGGCTAAAAACTCCTATTCCAAGTCTGTCTCCAGGAGTGTGCCCCGATCTCCCTATTCCAAGTAAGGTACTGCAGCTCCAGTACTGCTGTTCTATTGAGGGTCTTTCCATTGATCTTTGTCTGCCCCCCTGGGGCACGCACCGGGGCAGCTTGCAGCCAAGTGTAAAGCAGTCAGGATAAGAGTCAGCACCTGCAGGTCAGAGGTCATGGTTCTCTGCCAGAAAACAGTGGATTTTCCCCTTCAGGTTGGGAGTGAATCACTGCCCCAGGTGATGGAGCATGAGTGTGAGACTGACAGGCTGATTGGTGTGGTGTCAACAATAATTAAGGCGTTGCACTGGACCGTTGAAGGTGAAGAGGAAGCTGTGCTTGAAAGCGATCTACATTCCACCCTTACCTATAGTCACAAACTATAACTTTGGGTAGTGACTGAAAGAATGAGATCATGGATAAAAGCAGAAATCAGTGTTCTCCGTAGGCTGGCTGGGCTCACCCTTAGTCCTCCAGCTGAAGTGGTTCGGACCTCTGATAAAGGTGCCTCGTAAGTGTCTCCAACTAGAAGGAGATCCCGAGGTGGACCCAGAATTGGCTGGAGGTATTTTATATCTAATGTGGTATGGAAATGCCATGGGATCCCCAAGGAGGAGCTGAAGACGTTTATGGGGACCTTTGTAACCCGTAGTGGCAGAAAATGGATGGATGGATTGATGGACACTTGCTCATTTAACTAGCTCTTGTTAGATGGTATGGTGTTTTTCAAATAAAAATATTAAATTAAAACATACATTAACTTTGGAAGATATCAAGTTGATTTGACTAGCTCATACTGTCAAAAACTCACATTCTTTTGGCTGAACTGGTGAATGCATTTTTACAAATAACAAGGACTGCAGATTTTGCAGGGGATCTCTCCACCGCCAGTACTGTTTGGAGAATTCATCGCAGTTTTTACAAAAACACTTTAAATGGATAAATAAGGATATGGTTGGAAGATAATCAAGAATTCTAAAGTTTAGAGAAGATTGAAAGGAAAAAGGCGGCAGAGAAAGCGTCATAGTAGTAAATGCTGTTGGAAGACACAGAGGGAGGGAAAGGATGAAGATTGAGTGTGAGGAAGATGAGCACAGAGGACATTATACTTCAGTCTCTATGGAGAGAAAAACATCTGCAGAGGTGAGGCGGTGGGAGGAGTAGGCAGGGAGGAGAAAGATAAATCAGCTGTATGACAGAAGGGTTCGGTCACAAAGCTGCAAGAAATCAGTAGCTTCTCCTCCAATGATGGAGATCCTGGAAGAAACTGAGCTGTGCTTTCCACAACTCCTCAACACCTCCTGCAGGAAGCAAAAGCATCGTTTCTTTGAGGCCATGTTGATTTACATCCTGCTGTCCCTCATCTCTCTGCTCACTGTGTGTCTCAACCTGCTGGTCATCATTTCTATCTCCCACTTTAAGTAACCACATATTTCAATCATTTATAAAACTGGTAGATAAAGAGTAATATCAAGTTAATAGTTTGTGGTACATAAGATAGTAATTGCATGATCTCAGACTGCAAGAAAAAGAGTATTTTTAAATAATGTTTCTGGTAATTTCAGTCTCTGCTCTGTCTGCTTTTATTTGAATGATAATTCACAGTACAAACGGTGATAAATGTATTGCTGGTCTTTGTCTCTAGGCAGCTCCACACCCCCACCAACCTCCTCCTCCTCTCTCTGGCTGTCTCAGATTTCTTCGTGGGCCTCCTCATGTCCTTTCAAATTATGCTCATCGGCAGCTGCTGGCTCCTCGGTGACATCGTGTGTGTTCTGTATCAGTATCTGTCATATGTTACCACCTCTGCCTCAGGAGGAAACATGTTGATCATATCTGTGGACCGCTATGTGGCTATTTGTGATCCTCTTTGTTACCCCACCAGAATCACAAAGAAAAGAGTTCAAGTCTGTGTTTGTCTGTGTTGGATATTTTCTCTCTCTTTTGTCAGTGTGCAGATGAAGGATAACCTGAAACAACCCGGCAGGCATAACTCCTGCTTTGGAGAGTGTGTCATTGTCGTTAACTCCATTGCTGGACTAGCAGATCTTATTCTGACCTTCATTATTCCCATTTCTGTCATCATAGTTCTGTATCTGAGAGTGTTTGTGGTGGCTGTGTCCCAGGCTCGTGCCATGCGCTCTCACATTGCAGCCGTCACACTCCAGCGTTCAGTGAAAGTAACTGCCAAGAAATCTGAGATGAAAGCAGCCAGGACTCTTGGTGTCGTAGTGGTCGTGTTTCTAATATGTCTCTGCCCATATTTCTGCATCAATTTCACAGGCCAAAAGACCTTGTTCAATGCTTCATCCGTTGGCTTCGTAATATGTCTGTTCTATTTCAACTCCTGTGTCAACCCTGTCATCTATGCCTACTTTTACCCCTGGTTTAGAAAATCTGTTACGCTCATTGTTACACTGAGGATACTGCAGCCAGACTCCTGTGAGGCCAAAATGCTGTAGAGAGACACTGCTTGGTGTCTAAAATGAGACCCTTACCATGAACGGAAAGATGTACTTGGTCATGTTGCTGAGTAATTGAACATAACAAGGAAAACTCAATCTACTTAGGGTTTATTCATTTTCACTTATTTTGGCCAAAGCATTACCTCTGGGATTTAGTCTGGAAGTAAGGCTGCGGCATATTTGTTGTGTCTGCTGTGTACTCAATTTGAAAAGAAACAAAGAATGTAAAGTCCCATCTTCTACCTACAGTTTGAAGATGTAGGAAACAGACATTAGCAGACCCTTGGTAATGTATCTTCCCTGGTGACGCTGTGCCAGGTTTTCTAGTGCAGATATATTGAATGTTGTGGATACCCTCAAACACATCCGAAGCTAAAGTCAGTCAACTTTAACAGCGAACGGTAACCGCAGATCCTCATAGACAGGAGTACAAGCTAAGATAACACAGTATACTGGGTTTGAAAAGGACAGGATGAATTAAAGCAGACAGATTGGGACAATATGCCTTTTTATTAATGAATTAGAAATATGCTCAACTTTAAGAGCAGATTACTGAATTTGGATTTTTTGATTGTGAAACAATTAACTGTATGTAAAAAGGTGGCAATGTAATAAAAATGTTAACTCGACTTATATTGTGATAAC
Source organism: Xiphias gladius (assembly GCF_016859285.1). Taxonomy (NCBI): domain Eukaryota; kingdom Metazoa; phylum Chordata; class Actinopteri; order Istiophoriformes; family Xiphiidae; genus Xiphias; species Xiphias gladius. Next base: position 24,906,999 of record NC_053415.1, on the reverse strand, counting down.
AAAAAATTTGCAGCATACCAGCCAAATAAAGGCAGCTTCCTGGACTAGCAACATGCGAGATAAGCAGAAAAGTAAAACAAACAAAAGAAGGAGAGTAAAAAAGGGCCAACAAATCTCTGAGGGAATATAATTCTGTTTCATTACTTGTTAAGAATGCAAAGTTAGAGTCATCAATGGAACTTGCCTTGTTACCTCTTGGACCGGACCTGATCTATGAATCTGCTGTCCCATATAGCCTTAAAATTCGACAAATAATAATGTGAGCTCTGTGGATTAATGTGCAATAATGTTACTTGCTTTTTCCATTCTTTACCATGGACATTGGTCAGACTAACAGTGTCCTGGCTTTACAGGAAACAGCAATAAAAGGCATAAAAGAAAATGCTCCTCTTTTCTTTTGCCTAGCCTATATTTGTTTACATTTGGGAAGATTCAGCACCAAATTAGCTATTAGCTAACAGTTCCTTTTTGTCCTTATTGCTGTGTACTATTGGATGTACAGACAACTAAATTACAGAATTACTTTGATAGTTAAGAAATCTGAAAACCGGGCATTTCTCAGCCAAGTTATGCTTGTAATTATGAGCGCTCATCTCTTAATTATCAGAGAGTAAATCATAATTATGAAATAGTCTTTTGTGCAATGCAATGCACTTCCAGTGTTTACAACTCTGCTTGTACACAACTTCACTCTAGTCATATTGATGAGGACCGGAAGTCAGTTATTCCGATGGAGGGTGAACAATGGACCATGACAGACCAGGGTCCCCCTGCGGTCATCAGATCTACAAGCCATCTCATCACGGATCCTTTGGATTTTTCTAAACTCTGAGTTTAAACTGGAGCGTCATCAACATCCCTTTTTTTAAAAAAAAATTTTTTTTTACCATCTTCATCGAAGGGCTTTGCTTTAGATCAATATTGCTGTGTTACTTACATTACTGAGTCAGTTTACTTGACTTAATGACTCTGCTCTACTTGTGCCACTGTTACACTACATTTTAACATATCACTTATATTTACCTGCTTTTATCACAAAAGACAAAAACAATGCAAAACAAATGCAGGTTGATTCATTGTGCAAATATCCATTGATTGCCGCTTGTGGCCACAGTGGCGGCTCTTTATCAGATATTATATACTGTAGTCTATCTTAATCATTCTGAAACTGACCAAGTAGCCTAAAAGGGGAAATGATGCTTTAGGCCCTACGTGAGCTTTAGCATGGGGACCTGTTTGAAATTTCCAGGACCCAAAGATGAACAACTCCTGTGGACGCTAACGGGCAAACATGCGGTTAAGCCTGTGTGCGCTTTTTGTGTGCACCGTACACTCAAATTGAATAAATATCTTGAGCGAATACCTAATCTACTTTACCAAGAATAAAGTGGCAACCACAATCAAGAAAAGCTGAAATTGTCAGTGCAGAGGATGAAAAGAAATAAACAGAATAAGCCAAGTGGGAGGTAGAAGGAAGGAGATGATGAAGTAGAGCGGAGGGACTTCAGTCTCTGTTGGAAATAAAAACTTTCAGTTGTAGGTCAAGAGAGATGACGGGAGGAAATGGAGATGAGACACACATCCACTGTATAACAGAGAGCTTTGGTCAAAAAGCTGCCGGAGCTCAGCAGCTTCTCCCCACCTCTCTCTCTCGTGATGGCGACTCCAGAGGGAGCTGATCTCTGCTCTCCACGGCTCCTCAACAATTCCCGCAAGGAACCCGACCCTCAGTCTGGTGCCACGTTTGTTAGCATCCGGCCGTCCTTCGTCTCTCCGCTCACTGCAGCTTTCAACCTGCGCTCGTGATCTCGATCTCCCACTTCAGGCAGATACACTCACAGCTAAGATATTTTCTTAGTCGTAATTTACAAGAAGTCAAGTCCCTGGGGTGGCACTTTGATTTCACGTCTAGGCCCTTTAATGTGAATGTTCCAGTCAATAACGATTTTGTGTTTCAAAAATCCTAACTTGAAAATATTATGTATTCAACAAAATGTAAAGCAGGCACTCTACAATAAATTCTTAAACACAGGAATACCTTCACGTGTTTTAAGGATGTGACGGATGTGATTTCAAAACACCTCCTCCTTAATTTACATTGTTTTCAATGGGAAACTATTTATCCCTTTTTTTTTTTTTTTAAATTAGTGGTTTTTGTTGGTCATTACACAACTAACCTCACTTTAATGTTTTATATTTAAATTGTGAACAGCAAAATCAACCGTGTCACAGGTGTCTGGTTATACTTGAAGGTTAAAAGTGAATCTACCCCTTCCAGCCAGTCAGATTTAAGACTTTCCAGTGACCACGGTATAACTTTGAGTAACCGCACACCTGTGATGCAGGTGTTTGTGTGCAGTTCTAAGTGAATGTGAGAGTCTCAGCGTGTCCACACAGGAGGTGTAGCTTGAGCAGCAGGTTAGCAGCACCTTCCGTCCTCTGTCTGTGTCTGCACAAGATGCGTTCGAGCACAGTATCGAGTGTACGTCACCTGCATTTTGGCATCACACACAGTCAGTATTGTTTTGCATGTAAAATAGAAAAAAAAAAAACTACATTTGAAATGTAAAAATACCCTTTCGCTTGCATTCACACGAGTGAAACGTGAGTCGTTCGTCCTTCAAGGCCGACTGCATAAAGTTAAAGCTGCCACCGCAGAAGAGATTCCGGCCGGCTCCAACCGAAGCTTCCTCCAGGCAGTGCGGTACAGTTCATCCTGTGAGTTCATCCTCTCTCCGGGTCGGAGAGATTTGCTCTTTCCTCACACCTTCAGGTCTTCAGTTAAACTCTCATGACGCTGCAGCTGCGAAATTCACCTGTTAAATTTCTGCATGCCGCTAAGACCCTGTGGATCCGACCTGAAAGTAACGTACCTTGCGCTATTTTCCGCTGGAATTCTCTCATTTTTCTACAAATGACAATCATTGAAACGTGATCCCCTGAGAGTCTAGTCACCATATGTCCAGATGAGACAAGAGAGAAGCTTAAGGAGCAGCAGTGTGTGGCGCAACAAGTTGTTGTCGTGGACTTTTTTTCTCCCTGGGTTTCACCTCACAGGCTACATGCGGGCTGCCCTGCCTTATTGCCGAAGGTCGTCCGAAGGGAAGGTCTACAGACGCAACTCAGCGCTGAAAAAAAAAAGTACGTCACCGCCCCTGCCTGTAATTTTAGTTACAGTTGGTATTCTCCTAAAAAGACACTGGAATTCAACATCAGTCTAAAGTAAGGCAGTAAAGAACGGGGCTCTTTGTTGGGAAGATTTAAATATCAGTCTCTATCAATAAGCAACAAAAAATGATTCTAACTAGGGGCAGTGCATTAAAAATCCAGCCGAGCTCTTCGTATTTTTTATTGTTCTACTATTATTATTGAAAACAGTACCTGGTTTCATCATACTTTCTTATTCCCTACATTGATTTACGATTGATTTAAATACTACCATGTAAACCCACACACACCCACGCACGCGCGCACACACACACACACACACACACACACACACACACACTTCTGTCTTTCGCATACTTCAGTGCAGTTAAGGATATGTGATTTTGAAAACAATCAGTGAACCAAGTTTGATGAATCTTTGGTGACATGAAGTCAAGGCGTCTAGGTGCCCAGGGTGTATGTGTCTGTGTCTGTGTCTTGGGTCCCTTTCCTGAGCATATTGATCAGAAATTGAACTAGATAATCCATAAGTAATTCAAAAATAATCTGCCCAAAGGAATGGCATATGTATAATATTTATTCCAACTATTCTAACATTTAATGTTTGTAGGCTACTATGGTACAGGTGTTATTATGTTCAAGATGTGCTTTTAAACAGTCCATTTCCTCCTCTGCCCCGTACTTCCACAATGTGTCAACTGTGCATATTTGCAATACATGTAAATTTTACAAGCAGCATGATCCATACAAACTCAATGTTTTTTCTGGAAACAAATCATGTGTTATGTTTATTTATTAGTTTATTTACAATGTGTCTCAAGATTCAGTGGCTCCAGTCTATGCTATCTTGGCCTCACTGGAGCCTGGCTTCAGCACTTGAAGGGTAACAATGAGTTTAATAGATTTTCTAAACCAGGGATAGAAAAAGGCATAGATCACAGGGTTTAGACAGGAGTTGAAATAGAACAGACATATTACGAATGCGGCAGATGAAGCATTAAGTAACGTTTCCTGCTCTGTAAGTGCAACACAAAAATATGGGCAGAGACATAATAAAAACACAACTACGACAACACCAAGAGTCCTGGCTGCTTTCATCTCAGATTTCTTGGCAGTTACTTTCAATGAACGCCACAGTGCGACGGCTGCAACGTGAGAGCGCATGGCACGAGCCTGGGACACAGCCACCACAAAAACTCTCAGATACAGAACTATGATGACAGTGACAGGAGCAATAAAAGACAAAAACAGATCAGCGAGTCCGGCAACATACCCAATAACAACCACACACTCTCCGGAGCAGGAGTTATACCTGCCGGGTTGTCGGAAGTTATCCCTCAGCAACAAACTGTGACAGAGAGCAGAACATGTCCAACACAGACAAACACTGATCTGAGCTCTTTTCACAGTGACTTTGGTGGGGTAATGCAGAGGGTCACAAATGGCCACATAGCGGTCAACAGATATGAGCACCATGGTTCCTATCGAGGCAGAGGTAATGATGTAGTCAAAAACATAATACAGAACACACACGAGGTCACTGAGGAGCCAGCAGCCGTCTAAGAGCATAATTTGAAAGGACACGAGGAGGCCAACGAAGAAATCTGAGACAGACAGAGAGAGGAGGAGGACGTTGGTGGGGGTGTGGAGCTGCCTGTGGAGGGAGAGAGCAACATACATGCAGAATAAAGCCATGACTGAAACATAAAAACATTATTTAAAACATGGCAATTTTCTAAAATCTAGTCATTTTTATGATCTGTTCCATGGACCCTTTCTATCCGTACAGTTACCCGTGTTATAAACTGATCAAAGATGTGGTTACTTGAAGTGGGAGATGGAGATGATGACCAGCAGGTTGAGAGTCGCGGTGAGCAGACACATGGACGACAGAATGGTGTAATTGAGAATGGATACGGAGTGAGGAAGCAGGGTCTTCCTGCAGGAGGAGTTGAGGAGTTGTGGAAAGCAGAGTTCGGCATCTTCGAGGGTTGTCATCATCGGAAAGAGGAGGAGACACGGAGCTGCTGAGCTCCGTCAGATTTCTGCCTGAAGCTCTCTGTCACATAACTGATTTATCTCTCCACGCCCCCCCCCCCCCCCCTCCCTCTTCCCCTCTGGTGACAGTTTTCTTTCAGTAGCAGTGACCGAACCTCTCCCTTCTTTAATTACTTCTCCCATCTTCGTCTTCTTTCATCATCAGGCTTTTCCCTCTATTTCATCTCACCTTCCCCTAGTCTCCTGCCTTCTAAACACGCAACAGTGGTCACCATTGTTCTGTGCTGGTGGACAGCGAAGCACAACACAGCCGCTACTTTCTTTTTGGGACAGCCGTGACCAGGACATGAGGCTGGGAGAAGGAGCGCAGCTTTTGTTAAATAGTACACCCAGCTCACGATGTAAATGCCAAGGCCCATGCCTTTGCTCGCTGCCCAGGGGGCCACACCGGACCCTTACTTTCAGCTGAGTAGGCGGTGGGCCCACAAGGCAGCAGCCAGCGCCAGGTATTATACAGTAGATACCCATGGCTGTCTCCAGGTGAGGCCCCCGGTCCCCTTCTTCTGGGCAAGATAGCTCCGTCCTGAAGTTGCGATCTCGTAAGGGTTTCGGAATCACTGTCAGTCTGACCCATAAGCCGGGGCCCGGTTTGCCTTGGGCGACCCTACCAGGTTCAAAGGACGTGTGTGGGGAGAGAGGCTGCCCTGGCTTATCTTAGCAACTCCACCGGATGTGTAAGAAAAACAGGTTTTTAATCCTAAACACTCAATGTCTTTGACATGTCACCCCAAAGGCCTGACTGAAAATATTCTTATTTTCAAGTGTCATTGCATGGAAATAAATACAATTTAAATAAGTATAGGGAGAACACTGTTTATAAAAATAATCCTGCATGAGACAGCTAGTTTTATGAAACAGAGAGCAACATATATGATATGATATGAGATGATAATATTAGATACAATAGGATATGTGTATTTCTGTATAACTACTTCACCCTGCCAAAGCACAAGAACAAAGTAGGCAACGGTGAGTTGCTCTTACTTTGGTGTGTCACGTTGACTGAAACCAGTAACTGTGTGGATGTTTTTGACAAACTTTGACAAGTGTGAGTTTAATACATCGAGGATATACACTGACTTAACAGTTTGATAAAAAGCTAGTTGAGGTTTGATTTGCGTTGCTGAGAGGTGCGTCTGCTATTCTACCCCCCTTATGAATGTAAAGGAAATGACAAAACATTAGAAACACCCTTCAATGTAATGCAATCCAAAGCAACACCGCTGATCACGCCAGAGTTGCATTTGTTTGTTTTTGTTGCACATTTGGTCCTTAGATTTATATCTGCTGGTGTCTTATCCCTGATTATGCGTCCCCGTGGATGCTTCGTAGGCCGAGCTGGGCAAGAGCAACCCGATGCAAGCATGCCGCTTTTGCCAGCAGTCGGGACAGTGATACGAGACACAGTGGCCCAGAAGATTGGCCATGACCTGCTCTCCCCCAGGGCGGACATCCCAGTTGGTTGTGCTGGACTGGGTCTGTAAACTAGTTTTATACTATGCATCCCTTCTGTGCTTCTGTTGGCCTGTTGTAGACTTGGCCTTTTCGTTTTGCACCATTCGACTGAAACTGTGACGAATCTGGCATAATTCAATGGTTAAAGATTCCCTCAAAATGATACCTGCAGCAGGCAAGATAGGGAGGAGGGGCTTCATTTTGATAGAAAGAAAAAAAAGGTGTGGTAGGGCAGGACGGCCAAGTGGATGACGTGCAGAAAAGAGATAAATCAGCTGTATGACAGAAAGGTTCGGTCACAAGGCTGCTTCTGCTCCGATGATGGAGATCCTGGAAGAAACTCAGCTCTGCTTTCCACAACTCCTCAACACCTCCTGCAGGAAGCAAAAGAGCCCTCACACTGTGGCTGTTCTAATTTACGTCCTGCTGTCCGCCATCGCTCTTCTCACTGCAGCTCTCAACCTGCTGGTCCTCATCTCCATCTCCCACTTTAAGTAGCAAAAACATTTAATCCGTTTCTGAAAGGGATGGATGTACGGAAAGCGATGGTTCATGGCACAGAAAATAGAAAATTTCCGATCTGATGATGTGTTGATTCATAATTTTAAACACTGTTTTTGTTAAAGTTTTTCCTTTGGGTTATATCTGCTAAATAGGATCATGCTATTGCTTCTACCACTGTACAAACAATTATACATATGATGTTCCTCTTTCAACCCAGGAAGCTCCACACCCCCACCAACCTCCTCCTCCTCTCTCTGGCCGTCTCAGATTTCTCCGTGGGGCTCCTCATGACTTTTCAGATTCTCCTCGCAGACGGCTGCTGGCTTCTCAGTGACCACATGTGTGTTCTGTATGGCGTCTTAGACTACATCACCACCTCCGCCTCAGTAGGAACCATGGTTCTCATAGCTGTTGACCGCTATGTGGCCATTTGTGACCCCCTGCGCTACCCCACCAAAGTCACTGTGAGAGGAGTTACAATCTGTACTTGCCTTTGTTGGGTCTGTTCTGCTCTGTACAACAGTCTCATCCTGCAGGATAACTTCCGACAGCCCGGCAGGTATAACTCCTGCTCCGGAGAGTGTGTGGTTGTCATTAACTACATCGCAGGGGTTGCCGACCTTATTTTGACCTTTATTGCTCCTGTCGCTGTCATCATAGTTCTGTATCTGAGAGTGTTTGTGGTGGCTGTGTCCCAGGCTCGTGCCATGCGCTCTCACATTATGGCCGTCACATTTCAACGTTCGGGGACCGTGCTCGCTCAGAAATCTGAGATGAAGGCAGCCAGGATTCTCGGCGTTGTGGTAGTCGTGTTCCTGACATGCCATTGCCCATATTACTGTTCCTCTCTTGTGGGCCAGAACACTTTGTTTGATGTCACATCAGTGCCCTCAGAGATCTGGCTGTTCTATCTGAACTCCTGTCTAAACCCGGTGATCTATGCCTTTTGTTACCCCTGGTTTCTGAAATCTGTCAAGCTCATCGTTACATTTAAGATACTCCAGCCTGGCTCCTGTGAGGCCAACGTAATAAGGGGAGAGAATGTGTAGTCGATGACATGACACCTTTTCCGTGGAGACGGAACGAAGGCTGGACAAATATAAAATATGTTTTGTGGCTTTCACAGCTTTGAGGACATTTTAGGTGTCTATTAATGTAAATTATTTGTCAACAATTCTGTGAAGCCATGTGTTTATATTATTACATCTGTGTTTTTCTATATTGTCATTTACTTTCTGTTCATACATGGAACTCCACTTATGGGTGTTTCACGGGGGAAATGACAGCAGTTAACAAACACATGAAAAAACACGAATGTCTACTTACAACTGCATTATAGTGAGTGGCAATGTATGTCACTCTTAATGACAACATAACATTAATAATGAGTAGTTTATACGATGGCATTTATTTAAGTCGCTATCAGCAAAGTATACTGTAAACATAACTAATAACTAAAGAACACACAGTCTGATAATTAATTGTTGAACTGTTTAGCCAGCTTGTTTATAGAAACTTATATCTGCTTACAACTACATTATAATGTGTTCTAAGGCATTTGTGAGATGTTTTTAGACACTGCTTATAAATGCTGAACATGGTGATTTAAACTAAAGTGTTGCCTTTTAACTTTGATCCTACTAACTATTCAACTAACAGCAACGAATCAGCTAAAGCTCACACACACAAACACAAAGAAACAGGTAAATTAAAAAAAACAAAAAGGAAAAAACAGATGAGTTTATAGGAAACAGCTCGACAAGGTGGATTAACTGTTGTGTGACCTGTCAGTGGATGAAATAGCGAAGGAGGTTTGCGGTATTAAAGATCAGTAGTGCGAAGATGACGTTACCCTGACATCCTGTAAAAAAAGCAGTGTAGTTTAACAAGGAATACAGACAAAAAAGACAAGAATACTAAAGTTGAGAAAATTCATAACATGCATAGGAATGTGGTTAGTGCTGAATGCAGGGTTATATAAAGCATGGACAGCCTACAGAAAGAAATGTAGTGGAGAGTTGATGAGTCTAAAGGTCTAAAAACCCAAAGCTTTAATGGACGATGCTGGATTTAGTTACGGTAACACATTGTCCAATGCTGCCCAAAGACTTTCACGAGCATTTTAAAAGATTGTCTGACGTTTTTTTTAAGCTGACCACACATTTTTGACAGTACATGCTAGTTTTACTAAACACGAGCGCAGCTAATTCTAAAACTAAAATCAGTAAAAGCAGCAGGAATCTACTGAGGCTTGAATGATTATATTAAAATCACTGCAGTTTTTATGCCCCCGTATGTCTGTTTGTGTGACAAAATTCTGGACTCGGCTGTTATCCCTGAAGACTGGGTGCTTAGAAAGGTGACACTGGGCACTGCAACAATTACAGAGGCATCGCGCGTATGAGTTGTCTGGGTAAACTGTTCACGAATGTGTTGAATGCAAGGTTATGCAAGTTTTGTGTAGATAATTCTGTCCTGAGGGAAACTCAGGCAGGATTTAGAAGGAATTGCTCCACCACCGATCATCGATGCATCCTGTATAGATATGTCTGTCGTGGTGAACTTACATACGTAAACGCACCTTAATTCACAATTTTGAATTGTTAACTTCAATATAAGGTTCAACAAATAGTAGGTATCAGACGAGTAGTCGAAGTTGACGAGCAGCTGAGTAGTGGCCACATGCCACATAAAAGCACCAACCACGTATTGGTTTCTTGTGACTAAACAAGTTTGTTAGCAGGTATTTTGCCAAGCTCACAGCAATATGTGTGGCTGTCCCTTGCAAGCTGACAAGCAGCAGGTAACACGCCCAAAGTGAATGCAACGCTGCTTGAAACGTCTCCGAGAAGAGTTCTGAGAAGAGATTTCTTCGTCTACAAGTAGAAGGGCTGCAAATAACATTTGTCTTTGACCCTTTCACTCTTGGATCACACTGTTTTTAAAGCCCCATCAGTGGTGGATGAAACGGCATCTCAAATAGAGATGGCTGAAGTACAAGGACAGCAAATGATTATACTTTTAAACAGCTAACAGCTTGGGGGCAGTGCATTTTTTCACATGAAACTCAATCATAATTACAATCATAATGACAAAAAGATGAATGTGCACTGTGCCATCAAAATAGATATAATTCTTATATACATTTTTCACACCACACATTATTATCATTTCTCCTTTATTTTCTGATTTTTGTTTTATTTTGCTTATTTGGTCTCGAGTGCCGCCAGTGTTTCAGTCTATACCCATATCCCCGACGGTGATATTTTCTGTTTGTATCTGTCCCTCCCTGCCTCCGCTCGGTCCCGGACCGCCCTGGGTTCGCTCTGATGAGGTCCTCATTAGTCCCAGGAAAGAAGCCGTAAAGACGTTAGATTTTTTGGACCGTGTGATACCGCAGCTGGACAGAGCAGGTGTTCAAGTCTCTCTGGAACAGGGTAGCAGAGTTCGGGTAAGTTACCCACTGTTCAGTGCACTCTAAGCAGTGGCTGATTGAGGGGGCCACGGGCCCCTACAGTAGCCTGTGGGGACTGCTACCACTGCATTTAGCCAAAGACGGAGAAAGACAGAGAGAAATAATTCAGAGACATGTTTGGCGCAAAAGCCTGGTTTATATTGTATACGTGCAGGGTGTAGAGATGTAAACACACAGGCAGACAGTCGGACAACACAATTTCATACACACACAACCACACTGTACTGTACTATAGCCTGTAATGTGGACTGTACACAGCAAGGCCTTACATTTAGCAAGAATAAAATAATACGGGCTCAGACCCAAAGTTCATTGCTCAGTTTTTTGGTCCTATTGATAAACAGGCACAGATTCAAATGAGCAGAGGTTGTGGACAGACACGCAGCCTGATATCTGCACAGAGATGATCATGATAAAAAAAAAAAATGCCGTCATTCAACCCCGTCTCCTACAAATTATGTTTCGGTGCAACTAAACTGCAACAGCAAATGTGAGGAATTGTTGTTCATTTATGTTATTATCGTCATTGCAAACAACCACAATCATGTTGAATGAAATCCCAGAGGCCTCGGCAAAAAACAGCCTGTACTGTGTGTGTGAGCGCAGCGTCCTCGTGAATTTGTGGTGTCGGAGTTTGTGTCTCGTCCACTTAGCTCCTCTGCTGTGATGAAGCTGAACGACAAAGTGCTGTTGCTCAACACCACGGCTCAGGTGGTCCACGGTGTGGAGGTCTTTGAGGACAAGGCAGCAGGGACTGCTAAGATTGTAGCCTCCAACTACACAATTTCCGTCCTCTGTGATGGCTCCACCGCACTGACAGGTACACGCAACCTGAACCCCTAAGGCTAAAGGTAACCACAGAAACTGCGGCTCACACCATATTCCTCTGCTCTCCCTGATACAAAGATATTGCTTCACATATTCAGTGAAGTAAATATAGTCGGAATTGTTTTCCTTGACAATAGCAGCTATCTCCTTTCAGATGAGACGATAAAAGACATTAGTGGTCTTTTACACCCACATAGGTGTTTTCAGTCATTCCGGCTGATTGGATCTCTGCTCAGGTTGAAGGTGGGCAGAGCCATGTTGGGAATTATGTGTGGTGTCAAATTCGTCCAGCATTAACCAGTGCAGCAAAGCATAAAACTGGCCAGGACCAAGTGGAGCACCTGCGCATGGTTTATGTGGCATTTCCAGCAGGACTTAAAGTGAAGAGAAGGTCTCTGAACACAGAGCCACCGGGTAAGACCTCAAACACAACGTCCCATGGACTCCTGCTCCGCATTTGTAAAACGTTGCTGTCCAGTCTTTTATCTTACGTTGTTTGTTGCCTCACAGCTGTGAGACACAGTATGACGACTGCTGCTGACAGTACAACCGACTGCAACGCCACGAGTGAATGGTAAGCGCCGACGGCTGTAAACACAGATTACGCTTTCCTTCACCACATTTTTCATGTGGTAGGTTCTTTTAAGCTGAATAGATTTGCATCCTAAACACGAAAACTCAAATATCTACTTAAATGCACACAATGCTATCAGGAATATCACCTCGTCTTGAGCCTTACTTTCCTCGTCACATGGTCTTTAATGTCCCATTTTCCTTCTTTGCAGCGCTGGAACAGGTGTCATCTCCTGAAGCAGGCTCCCTTCCCTGCTTGCAGCATGCACCGACCCACCGCCCTTCACAACTGCCTGCACACAAAAGTCATGCAAATACCCTCTAGTGGATGGTCTCAAATGCTGGTTCCTGGAGGCCTACGCCAGAGCCTGAAGCCACCACAGTGACGTCATGGTGGAGGGATGGAGGTCAAAGATCTCCTGTTATGTTTCAAAATGAGAAGGAAGATCTAAGTTAAGGTAAGACTGGGTTTTGCAAACTTGCGCTCACGATGCACCTGGAAAGCTCAGGACTAGAAGTGAAACATTATCCACCCTAATATAAATGAATCTCGAGAACCTTTGCTACAACCTTCTATGGAACGGATCGTTGTTTTTCTCATCAGCAATTTTTGATTCATTTTAAAATGTTGAGTATTCCAACAAAGTTCCGTTTCTGTGTGCGTTTGCAGCTGCTTTCCCCTCAGGACTTCTGTCAGGACAGGTTCTGCAGTGCTCACGAGTTCTGTGGTGAGAAGAGCCAAGGTGGGGAAACTCGCTGCCTCTGCCGGGCCGGGTACAAATCGACAGGCACCTTTGGTGAGTCAGCTCTGAAACAACAGTCAACAGTCTCTCAACAGTCTGGATGGATTTCTCAGAGGTAGAGATTTTTCAGATTTATGGAACAACTGGTGCATTCACAGATCTCACAGCGAGAGGAGCAGAATAGATGATATTGGTCCAATACTTTACTTTTATTAAAAATCAAGTCGCATTTGGTTACTGCTGTGCTCTTCCATTGCACTCAGTAAAAAAGTGCAATATTTTAAGCTTTAATGGTAGAAAATATAGCTCCTATTCTTATTTTTATTTTACAGACTACAGCCGGTGTGTTTATTTGGCTTGCATGTAAACTTCATTAGGCTCAATGTAGAGTTTTCCACAAAATAATTTTAAGTCTGAGCTATTAATCTTCACAATCTTTTTTCATGCATTTCATCACATTAAGAATTAATGTTAAAGAATTTCAGAAATCAGAGTCCTTTAAGAAAATGATAATCCACCTAATAGATGTTTTTCAACGTTGTGCACTTTTGCATTCGTGCTGTTATGAGTTGTTTGGACAAAGGCTAAATCGTCTTAATGTTTTGTAATGGGTGTTCAGGCGAGCCAACGGTCTGCGGGCAGAAGTCTGCTTCGATAACACTGGCTAAATGTGTCTTGGAGGACAAAGGCATCGACTACTCTGTCTTACACCTCAATGACCAGGCCTGCAAAGGTGAAATGGACAACCTGACCCACATGGCGACATTCAACTTTGACAGTAGCAACCCTTGTGGTACAGTGGTCACGGTGGGTACCTTGTTTAGTATAATATTATAATATAATAATAATCTACAGTAACTGCTGCAGCCTAAATCTTTTATATTTATTCAGAAGAATCTAAAAATGAATGAACTGTTAGGTGCACCTGAATGTGCAGTAATGATGTCTGTGTGCACGTGTCCTCGTAGGCAAACAACAGCCAAATTATCGACAAGAACACCATCATGACACGGAACAGCTCCACGTTCGGCCTAATCCACCGTCGCGGCCTGGTGGATATTGACCTCCCCTGCTTTTACAGTCAGCTGGATGTCGAGAGCTTTGGTATCAACCTCAAACACAGGTATGGAGTATGTAGTTCCAGAGGTGTCACGTCTTTGTTACCAAGAGAAGGCAACTTGAGCTTAACTTGGTTTTTGAGTGCGGACTGAAGCCTAGTGTAGTTTGGACGTGTGTGAGTGGAAGACAGCTGAATTACGTGTTTGCGTTCCAGCTCTGCGATCCAGCAGGTTGTTTCTGGAGAATGGTATTACAGTCTCACCATGAAGGCCGACACCAGCCCCGACCGCATTCAACCTATGCAGTCAAGCGGTGACATTCAACTGGATGAGAAAATCTGGGTAGAGCTGAAGGCGGATGGGCTGGATGAAAAAACGGTTGTTGTGGTGACCGGCCCCTGCAGGGCAACCGATCGGCCTTCGCCAAGAGGAAGCCTGGGATAGGACCTCATCATCAAAGGGTGAGACACAAAGACACGCTCATGGCGATCAAACCTGTCTTTGTTGTTGCCGCCCACTCCCTGTCATGTCTGCCTTCCTGCCTTTGAGCAGCTGCCCTAGCCCTGCTGACCACACCGTGAAGGTGGAAGGCAGTGGACGGGCAACATCCAACTACTTCTCCTTCAACAAATTCCAGTTCTCTGGCAACACTGGTGACGTGTACTGGCACTGCAGAGTGGAGCTGCGTGTCAGGCAGGGTAATACGTGCACTCCGATATGCCCACTTCCTGAATATATTCATGTAAATGCGTAAATAAACATGTTAATAGTTATATAATACATCTGCACAAGAAGCAAGATATTTTCTATGGATAGCGTCAGTTGCTTTGGACGAAAACCCTGCCTGCATCCACTTGGCATGGACTTATTGAGTGAGTGCAACTCTCCTGCTGATTAATAGCATCAGTGCAAAAGTCCAGGTCATCGCTGTGCTGTGAAAACCAGTCATCAGTTTTCCATGAGCTAACAAAGAATACCTCTGTTTTCACCTTTGTGATATTGAATTTTTTTAAATTTCTCTGCCATTTTGGAGAAGACAGTTCTGTATTGCAGAAGGATTAACAACTAACCATGACTTGGATTTTGTGATCTTCCTCGGTTTTCACGGAGACTCGGGCCAACCAGCAAGCTCACGACACTAAATTACTCCTGTTTTTGGCTTTGCCCTGATGAAAAGTCTATGATCACTCATCTTTTGCTGTGAATCTATGCTAGCACATGTTGATGTAATGAGACACCCACACTGGTCTGCCGGGCGTCCCTTAGTGCCATTGGTGACAGTCCCATTGTGTTTCTGTACAGTTTTGCTGGAAAGGAAAAAGGACTGAATTTGCAGCTATTTGCAAGCATTCCTCTGACAAGATTTGGACAAAAACGCAAGGTCTTGCGAACAATGTGGGAATTGCTTGACGTTAAAACTTGCAACCCTCAGCCTGTGGCTTTAACAACACCAAACATGCTGTATGCTTTATGTTCTTTTATTATAATGATGTATGATAAATATAAAATGAAGTGGAATACTATACGAGTTTTGTGTTTTTTTTTTAAGTTAAACTCAGGGATAATGCAATCAAAGGCCTAATTCTTTCTGCTTTGTGCTACAGCCAGAGTATAGCCAGGTCCCATTTGAAATGTTCATAGCGGCTGTAGGACTAGCAGACGCTAACAACGAGCGCAAAAAAGCATGCTGAACCATATCCTGGGCAGCGAGGGACAGTGGATTTTGGCGCACCTGAGGGACTCGGCTGGCCTCTGTAAGTGTGGGTTATTGGAGGATAAGCTGATAAGAGACCAGCCGTTTGAACACACTAATAACCCAAAGGTCAGAGAGAAACTGCTGATGTCCCCCTAACAAACTAACTCTGGCAAAGGCTGTGGAAAATAGCTTTCCAGACCGAATATACGGCTAGATTAATATCTTGACCCCCGCCCTCCCAGCCCATGCTGATGATGCACACTGTAGGGCCGTCACCTGCTTCCTCCAAACTCAAGGTCCCCGTCCCTGAGGTGAACTTGGCCAGGTGCTAGGGCACACCAACCCACCGGACTCGCACCCCACCTGCAGCCCAGCCTGTCCTGCCAGGGGACAGAGGTGTCCGCACTGTGGCGAACAAAGCCATTTTGCCTAAAAAAAGTTGTGTGAGTTTCTGGAAACAATGTTTTATGTGTAGGTTGTCCAGTCTTTTTAGGATTCAGCTAATCTTCAGGTTTGCTGCAGGCATAACGCGACAGTTAGAAATTTTGGGAAGTGTGCTTGTTTAATTTTGCGTTGATGAGAAGATCAATACCGATCTCGCATATCTGTCCAGTAAATATAAGGCTATGGCTAGCAGCCGGTTAGCGTGTGGCTTTAACAACAACACTGTTTTATGATACTGTTTTACGACATTGTATAATTAATACAAAACATAAAATGTGTCGGAAGATTACATGAGCTTTGTGTTTTTTTTAAATCACACACCAGCAGAGGGACTAAGGACGATGATGCCCAGAGCAAGGGAGGAGGGACATTTGTTTCTAAGTAACGGGAGACTGTCAGAGGAGGGAACATAGAGCTGGATAAGTTATATGACACAGAGCTTTGGTCAGAAAGTTGCCAGAGCTCCGCCGCCTCTCCTCTCCTCCTCTCTCTCTGATGATGGAGGGAGCTGAACTCTGCTTCCCACAACTCAACACCTCCTGCAGGAAGCCAAAGCGTCCTCACTCCGACTCTGCGCTTATTTATATTATACTCTCCTTCATCTCTCTGCTCACCGTGACTCTCAACCTGCTGGTCATCATCTCCATCTCCCACTTCAAGTAACCACATCTTTCATCTGTTTTTAACACTGGTAGCTTTACAGGAACAAAAAATGATTGTAAGAGAATCAATAACTTTGTAAAAATGCTGTTTTTATCTGTTGGACTGATAATTGATACTACAAATAATGATAAGATGTTGCTCTCCACAGGCAGCTCCACACCCCCACCAGCTTCCTCCTCCTCTCTCTGTCTGTCTCAGATTTCTTCGTGGGGCTCCTCATGTTCTTTCACATTTTGGTATTAGACGGCTGCTGGTTCCTCAGTGACCTCATGTGTATTCTGAATTATGTTTTAGGCTTCATTGTTACGTCTTCCTCGGTAGGAACCATGGTTCTCTTATCTGTTGACCGCTATGTGTCCATTTGTGACCCTCTGCATTACCCCACCAAAGTCACTGTGAAAAGGGTTCAGATCAGTGTTTGTCTGTGTTGGATCTGTTCTCTTTTTTTTCTCAGCATGCAGATCAAGGATAACACGCACAATTCCTGTGCTGGAGAGTGTGTGATTATGGCAAATTTTATTGAACAAGTTGCAGATCTTATTCTGACCTTCATTATTCCCATTTCCGTCATCATAGTTCTGTATCTGAGAGTGTTTGTGGTGGCTGTGTCCCAGGCTCGTGCCATGCGCTCTCACGTTGCAGCCGTCGCACTGCGGCGTTCAGTGAAAGTAACTGCCAAGAAATCTGAGCTGAAAGCAGCCAGGACTCTTGGTGTGGTTGTAGTCGTGTTTCTAATATGTCTCTGCCCATATTACTGTTTCACACTTACAGGCCAGGACACCTTACTCAATCCTTTATCTGCTGCATTTGTAATATATGTGTACTATTTCAACTCCTGTCTAAACCCTGTGATCTATGCCCTTTTCTATCCCTGGTTTAGAAAATCTATTAAACTCATTGTTACCCTTCAAGTGCTGAAGCCAGGCTCCAGTGAGGCCAAGATCCTGTAAGGAGACACTGTGGAGACACTGAAATAAGGCCTTTACTGTGTTGAGGAAATGTGTTCGGACATGTAAACGTGGAATCAGCCATTTAAATGACAATCTGCATTACCCTCTGCTATTCATTGGCACTTTCACATTAGTAGTTTCTATGCTTCCTCTCTTGTTGTGAAGTCGGTGAAATTGACTTTAAAGTTATGGGTATTTAGATTATTAATGAATGATGAATATCATAATCCCATTGCAGTGATTTGACTTATGTACCCTGCTTTTTATATTATAATGTGTGATTCCTATACATTACATGCATGTTTCTAGAAAGAGTACAACAGATGTAAGCTGCTCAAAGGAGTTTGTTAATTTCCTTTATTAAAAATCCTATTATTTAAAAAAAAAAAAAATTACATCCATTATGTTGTTGGTCAAATTGACTCGCACTGTTTGTACAGTCACGGGCAAGCACACTATTGGTTCATATCAGTAAAACTTTATTATGGTTTGTCAGACAATACTCTTTAACAACTTTTTAATAAATATTTCTCTCCTCACAATTTATTACCTTTTTGATAACACACTTCTGTTACAGCAATGCAGGGATTTTCATTTTATGAAGTGGTCCTTATTTTTCTTTTAATATGTAAAGGTCAGTCGACTTAGGCCCTCTTCATATCTGGCAGTAACATGCGTCTTGGGTGATCCAATCACAAGCGGACAGCTCAAAGTACAGGTGTAAATGCACCCAAAATGCATTGCGGACGCATTGAGATCCGATTGCTCAGACCACATTCGGAGGTGGACTGGGCCACGTATGGCCACGTTCTTCTAGCAGTATGTACGCAAATGTGTCTTTGGCCACATTGAAGAACCTCCTACTCAACTGACGTCCTCTGCGTTAGCGGACGCACATATTCATTCATTTCAGACAACTAACGGAAAGCCGTAAAAATTGCTTAAGCTGGCTTTGTCCACGACGTCTGAAAATTTCCAAAAAGCCCATAGAGATATTTTACCAGTGTGTCAAACATCTTGGGCAACTTGGTTTGCCTGGAACACGCCAAGGAATAGACCCAGTATGTATTACTTTGATTTCGTCTCCTTCTTTTAATTTCTGGCAGACCAGGTACGGGAAGTGCTTTGCTGCCTACCTCCGGCTAAAAACAACAACTCACTTGGTCCTTGCAAACCGGACGACGTATGTTTTTTTTTTTTCTTTTTGTATATGGAGCGGGGAGGTCAGATCCGATCACAAGCGGTCATTTGAGAAGCATGTGGAGACGCACTCAAATGCCAGATGTGAACTGATGTACTTAGAGCCGTCCACTTGTGATCAGATCACTCGAGACACATGTTAATGCCAGGTGTGAAAGGGGTCTTACACTCACTGTAGATACGATCCCACAGTTTTCGTCGATACTGTCCCTTACTTTTTCATTATTCTCCACAAGTTATTACAACAAGTCACCTTTTAGCCTCGGTCTCTGGCAAAATCTGTGGACGCATTGACATATATGGGACAACACCGTTTGAATCTGTCAGACCAATCAGAGGCAGTCAACACAGTAAAACCAGGCATAACAACAATGTACATCACAGACAGCTTTTTTTAATTTTGTGTCTGCTCAACTGTTCCGCAACACATCTGTAGTGTAAACGTAAGATTATGACCCTAAATTAGGAAAAGTCAAGGTATTTCAGGGAGGAAAAGAGGGTAACCCGTACTTCAGACAACTCAAAAACTGAAATTTGTCGAATTGACCCTGAACATAATAGAAGCCAAAGCAGAGTACCGCCCCACACCCCTGTAGCTCAGTACTGGAAGCAACACGTTACCTGCAATTGTCCTCGACTCAAATCCAGACCTGACCCGTACCTGTAAAGTTAATTAAACACATGAGCTACACACTCAATCACTTTAAAACCCCAGATCCAAATCCAAATTGTATTTACGCAGGGCTTGCATGATGTCTGGTGTGAGGCCGTTTTGCATAATGTGCTATCCCGTTCAGATGTCTACAACAGATTGTCCGGGCCGGTTTTTTCACGGCCTGTATCCCCTGACGCGTTGGAAGTGATTTCTGCATCACTGGAGACATGCTGGGGAGGAGGAACTATTTTGATTAGCAGCATCTCACGCAGGCTAATTTTCTGCCGTCCTCGTGTTAAGGTGAAAGTATCAGCCGTACCATTGAAACGTGAAAGCTCGGCTGAGCCTTTCTTAGTAATTTACAGATTAGAGACAAAACAGACACTCAAAGTTGTCCTTTAAAGATACGTACCAAATTTGAGAGGGAGGGTGACAGCACCCTTACACAGTACTACCATGATCCTGTAGAATTTTGGTGTGATTGTTGGAACCTGAGCAGAAGCGAACCAGCGAGGCTTTTCTGTTATTAGCATTCATTCTTCTTATTTGACCTGGTTGCTGCAATATGTCTTGCAACTATAGCACAAATAATATCCACCTAAAACTAACACTAACAACTCGCCAATAAGAGAGCTTGAATGTGTGGGTTCTTTAAATTTAGGACAGAACCATTTTAGCTCTTACCCCCTGCACCCAGTCTTTATGCTAGACTAAGCCGGCCTCCTGGCGTGAGCTCTAAAGTTAAGGCCACCCATGGGACCGTTATCAAACATTTTCAGATTACGCTTGATAGTCAGACCGAATTATTATGGAAGTCGTGGGCTGCCAGCAATACAATAATTTAATCCAATAGGAAGCTGCTAGTTGCTGTCTATGTTTGTTTTGGTTAAAGAACATTTGTTTGTCGCCTACTGCAGGACCTCCAGTGGTTAGCGACCAGTTGTTCAATGTGTTGTCTGGTGTACGTTCGCAGTCGGTGTAATCTACTCAGTCGTACAGTTAATGCTCCTTCCTGAGGGTCCAAGACAAAAATAATCCGTGCAAGTTGGTGGAAACAATCTTTCCATGTGGTTTTCTCCACTCTGTAGGGTTCAGTTAGTTTTCAGGTTTGTGATAAGCTTAAAGCAACAGCGTGAGATTTCAGGAAAAAAAGGTAAATATAAGGCTACATCTAGCAACCGGTTGGTTTGTGGCCTTAACAACACTAAGATATGCCGTATGCTTTGTGCACCTCTATTGGGATAATCTATAATCAATAAAAACGTGTTGAAAGATTACATGAGTTTTGGATTTTATTTCCAGTTGTGCAAAAATTAAAACGTAACCACACACCAGCAGAGGGACTAAGGACGATGATGCCCAGAGCAAGGGAGGAGGGACATTTGTTTCTAAGTAACAGGAGACTGTCAGAGGAGGGAACATAGAGCTGGATAAGTTATATGACACAGAGCTTTGGTCAGAAAGTTGCCAGAGCTCAGCCGCCTCTCCTCTCCTCCTCTCTCTCTGATGATGGAGGGAGCTGAACTCTGCTTCCCACAACTCAACACCTCCTGCAGGAAGCCAAAGCGTCCTCACTCCGACTCTGCGCTTATTTATATTATACTCTCCTTCATCTCTCTGCTCACCGTGACTCTCAACCTGCTGGTCATCATCTCCATCTCCCACTTCAAGTAACCACATCTTTCATCTGTTTTTAACACTGGTATCTTTACAGGAACAAAAAATGATTGTGAGAGAATCAGGAAGTTTTTTAAAAATGCTGTTTTTATCTGTTGGACTGATAATTGATACTACAAATAATGATAAGATGTTGCTCTCCACAGGCAGCTCCACACCCCCACCAGCTTCCTCCTCCTCTCTCTGTCTGTCTCAGATTTCTTCGTGGGGCTCCTCATGTTCTTTCACATTTTGGTATTAGACGGCTGCTGGTTCCTCAGTGACCTCATGTGTGTTCTTTATTATTTTTTAGGCTTCATTGTTACGTCTTCCTCGGTAGGAACCATGGTTCTCATATCTGTTGACCGCTATGTGGCCATTTGTGACCCTCTGCATTACCCCACCAAAGTCACTGTGAAAAGGGTTCAGATCAGTGTTTCACTATGTTGGATCTGTTCTCTCTTCTACAACACTGCACTGATCAAGGATAACTTTAAACAACAAGACACGTACATTTCCTGTGCTGGAGAGTGTGCGATTATCTTTAACTCTATCGAACAAGTTGCAGATCTTATTCTGACCTTCATTATTCCCATTTCTGTCATCATAGTTCTGTATCTGAGAGTGTTTGTGGTGGCTGTGTCCCAGGCTCGTGCCATGCGCTCTCACGTTGCAGCCGTCGCACTGCGGCGTTCAGTGAAAGTAACTGCCAAGAAATCTGAGCTGAAAGCAGCCAGGACTCTTGGTGTGGTTGTAGTCGTTTTTCTAATATGTCTCTGCCCATATTACTGTTTCACAATTACAGGCCAGGACACCTTACTCAGTGCTTCATCTGCTACATTCGTAATATGTCTGTTCTATTTCAACTCCTGTCTAAACCCTGTGATCTATGCCCTTTTCTATCCCTGGTTTAGAAAATCTATTAAACTCATTGTTACCCTTCAAGTGCTGAAGCCAGGCTCCAGTGAGGCCAAGATCCTGTAGGGAGACACTGTGGAGACACTGAAATACTGTGTTGAGGAAATGTGTTTGGACATGCAAACGTGGAATCAGCCATTTAAATGACCTTAACATCAGGCCAGATACATTTTTTAAACCAACATACTACAGAGATATTCGGTGGATTATCTAAATAAGATGGTCTCTACAAACAGAACAGTCATTTCTTCACTTTGAGTCAGTGGATTATAAAAGTCTAAATATTTTTGAAAAGTGAAAACATGCTCATTTTCATGTATTGTGACAGAAATAGTTACCCTCTGCTATTTCACATTAGTAGTGTCTATGCTTCCTCTCTTGTTGTGAAGTCGGTGAAATTGAAGTTATGGGTATTTAGATGATTCATGGATGATGAATATCATTATCCCATTGCAGTGATTTGACTTATGTACCCATCTTTTTATATGATAAAGTATGATTACCAAACTGTGTAAACTGCTGGTCGTTTTTCTCAGTATATAGGGGGTTACATTACAACACAGAGGTGGAGCTGGTGGAGCTGGTTACGTCCTAATTAACTACTGTATACTATAAAAAAATATACATTCCCTCTGTGTCAAATGGACACGCACTGTTTGTCCATTCACAAACAGGCACCCAGTCTGTTCATATCATTAAAACGTTATAATGGTTTGTCAGAGAATTCAGAAAGAAGGCCTTTACTGTGTTGAATTACTACTTATACTTCCTCTCCAACAATCTGTAATGCAGGGATTTTCGCTTTCTACTTTTTCATTTTTACCTAGTTTTTCTTTTATTATGTAAAGGTCAGTTTACTTTACTCATTGTAGATCTGATTCCAGAGTTTCTGTAAATATAATCCCCTTACATTGTTTTTTATATACAGATGAAACAAACAAAAAACAATCTGCTCATCCAATTCTCAGAAAGACTGAATTAGCACAGAGCTACTAGCATAGATATAGAGTCGTTTACCTGTCCGTGACTTATCAGATATAAATCTAGTTAATTGTCCCCTTTAACCATTCAATTTACTGTACAAAAGCATAATCTCCATGGCAGGAATCCTGTGGGCCTGTTCAATGATTTACAAACAGAACAGAGTCATGAAAATCAGTCGTTTGTTGTTTGGGCTTTGTTCGACAGCCGGGCTGCATCACACTCTACTGGCCACTGGTAACCCTACATATCCAGAGCACAATTTAGTTACGGAGTTGGTAATTTGAAGTAGAATTCAAAGTTTAACTCTAAAAGGGAGAAACCTACTGTGAAAAATGTACTTTTTCTGTGTTCCACTTATTTTGTTCTCGTCTGCCATGTCTCTCTCAACTAAGTAATGTTTTTCTCTTTAGTGCCACCTTGTGGACCATTTCCTGTTTTGTTTTGATGTCGTTAACTCTCCTCATTTCAGATTCACACTCCCTGCCCTCCTGTGTTTCCCGCCTTTGTGATTGTCTGTCCCATTCTAATGTGTTGCACCTGTGTCCAATTGTCTCCCCCTTTCCCTGTGTATTTAGTCTCAGTGTTCCCTTCCCTCTGTGCCAGTTCGTCTTTGTTCTTTGTGGCAAGCGTTCCGGCCTTCTCAAAGTGATAGTGTTCCTGGTTTTCGTTAGTTTGCCCGGCTTTGACCGTGTCCTCTGCTCAGCCCTTTTGCAATTGTCGCTTCATCCATCTGCCATTTGCCGAGCTGATCTCCAGTAAAGATGCTGATTTTTGTGAAACCCTGAACTGTGTCCTGAGTGGTGCTTTCGAGTCCAATTGTTTTGTGTTACCAGTGCAACACTTGTCAAAGTTATTTTTCAAGAAGTACTACTTATGTTTTACGCCTTTTTGGACTCCTTCTTTCATTGCCGTGTATCAGGCTGGATCTGAGTGGGGATTGAACCCTCTTCATACACACAAGTGTTGCCATAAATCCCCCCCCCCACCCCCCATCAGACAGTCAGGTGGAAGCACACATTTCTGATTGGCTGTCAAGGCACCACCTAAAGCTCAACCCGCGCAGGACTGAACTTCTGTTCCTCCAGGGGAAAGGGTCCCCTCACCAAGTTCTGTCTTTCACCATTGACAACACCTTGGTGGCGCCAACTCAGACAGCGAAGAACCTGCGAGTGACTCCGGATGATAAACTGGGGTCCTCAGCAAGCATTGCAGCAGTAGGTCCTGTAGATTCCTCCTTTTTATAAGGTCAGGAGGATTCGCCCACTTCCTCACCAAGAAGGTAGTCCAGGTGCTCAGCCAGATTCCCGTCATTGCCCTCCTGGACAACTGCTGCCATCTGCCATCACACCTCTGTAGCTAATCCAGAATGCTGCAGAATTCCATGGCTGTCAGCCGTAAGTTTTCTCACAGCACTCCTCTCCTCCATTGACGACACCGGCTCCTTATGGCTGCTTGAATCCAGTTTAAAACTCTGGTGCTGGCCTACAGGGCAGAGAAAGGATCTGCTCTTTCCCGCCTCCAAGCCATGGTCAAACCCCACACCCCGACCCGACCACTACAACTACAGGAAATTCCGTCCTGCGGTACCAACTTCCACTCTTTTGGAAATGCTTTACACACGATTTTTTAACCTGGCTACAGGAATATCTAGGTGTGACAAATCTATGTGCTCCTCTGAAGCCCTTTCCTCTTGCATATTTTACTACTGTGCAGTGTGAGAAAATACAATTACTTTTGCTGTGAGATTTATCGGCCTGAAATGATTAAATGTTAAATGAGGGAGGACCATGATATACACTGAGTGGGACATTTTACTCTTGAAAACGGAACTTAACAGTCCTCTCTGATAGAGAAACTATGCTATGGAGACTTCTACTACCGTGCAATGGGGTTGATGACCCTACTGTCCCATACCTGAGACTGTCTCTGTAGGGGACACATAAACATGCCAGGGCAGCATTTTATCATAGTCATGAACATCAGAAATGCTTCAGTGACCTGTGGACCGAGAACTGTGTATTGTAATGAAGCCTCCAGAGCTAACACTACGAGTGAGCTAGTAAGGTGTTATGATACTCACCAGCGGTGGCCTAAATGTTAGAGAAGTGAGCTTGTGACCTTAGAGTGGCCAGTTTGATCCTCGGGACCCCTCATTACCACCACTGCGGTGCCCTCGAGCAACGCCGTTAACCAATCTGTGGAGATGCTCAGTGGCCAACGCGTCCGTACAACCGTTGTTGTACTGGGCGGCTTCCAGGTCTGACTGTGTCTAATTGAGTGTCAACAGAGCCTTCTTAAAAAAAAGAAAAAAGGGGATAGCTCATGCTACTCCCAGCATGCCCATACCAAGTTACATCAGCGAGAAAGAGAGAGAAACAGAGGCAGGAGATATGGTAGGAGGAGAAACACCTAGAGAGAGGTCAGTATATCAGAGAGCTCTGGCCGGAGAGTTGCCAGAGCTCAGCAGCTTCTCCTCTTTCTAATGACGGAGACCATGGAGGGAGCTGAGCTCTGCTTTCCACAACTCAACACCTCCTGCAGGAAGCCAGAGCCTCCTCACTCTGACTCTCTGCTTATTTACATTCTGATGTCTATCATCTCTCTACTCACTGTGACTCTCAACTTGCTTGTCATCATCTCCATCTCTCACTTCAGGCACATAACCTTCACTAAATTTACAGTTGGTTGCTAGTCTACTATCTTTGATATATTGTGGTTTTTAATCATTATTGCTGTTTTCACAATTACTGTTGATGATGATAATATTGGTGATAGCGTTCAGAATTTATATTTTCTCATTGCAGGCAGCTCCACACCCCCACCAACCTCCTCCTCCTGTCCCTGGCTGTCTCAGATTTCCTTGTAGGCCTCTTAGTGATACCAGGCGAGATACTCATGACAGTGACCTGCTGGATCCTGGGGGACGTAATGTGCGCTGTATTACATGTTACCTGTCATCGTAATCTCTGCCTCCGTAGGAAGCATGGTTCTCATATCTGTTGACCGCTATGTGGCCATTTGTGACCCTCTGCATTACCCCACCAAAGTCACTCCAAAAATCGGTACAATATGTGTTTTCCTGTGTTGGATCTATTCTGCTATCTATAGCGTTATCCTTCTATATGACAGCCTGAAGCAACCAGGCAGGTATAAATCCTGTAATGGGGAATGTGTGGTCAACATTACAGGAGCTATTGATCTTGCTGTCGCTTTCATTACCCCCATTACTGTCATTGTAATTCTGTACGCGAGAGTGTTCATGGTGGCTTTGTCTCAGGCTCGTGCCATGAAGTCCCACATTGCATCTTGCTCTCTCAAGCATTTGCAGACTGTGAAAGTTAAAAAATCCGAGATAAAAGCAGCTAAGACACTTGGTATTCTTATAGCTGTGTTTCTGATGTGTTACTCTCCATATTACTGTGTCTCTCTCACAGGCCACGACATCTTGATTGGTTCTTCAACTGAGGCCTTTATGATTTTTCTGATGTGTTTTAATTCCTTTCTCAACCCCATCATCTATGCCCTTTTCTACCCCTGGTTTAAAAGAAGTACTAGACTTATTGTTACATTACAGATACTGCAGGCTGACTCCCGTGACGCCAACCTCATGTGAAGAGCCTGACCCTGACATACTGTGCAGGGATGGACACAGAGGAAGATTTTGGCTGACAGCGAAAACCATGGATTACTTGTGGCCATAGACTAAACGTGTGATTAAACACAATTCATATCAAAATAAGAGCATCCTTTCTTCTTTCCGCAGTCTTTTGCTACGGTATAATAGACAGACAGAGTTGGCGACTAGCTGGTGAACACAGGGGGAACATGTGAATTCCAGCAACATGCAGCAACCGCTGCAATAATCAGGCAGCGTGGTACATGAAGGATCAGACTTGAAACTACTTTACAGGGGAAATGATGAACAACTCTCCTCACTCTACCAGGGGGATCCTTATACTTAGAATGTATAAGAGTAGAACTGATCAAAACAAACCAAAATTTGTAAAACTCTTTCAGTTCTGTTTTTTCAATTCGTCATCGTGGGTTATTGAGTTCAGATTGACGAGGGGGGAAAAAGTGAATTTAAACAATTTTAGAATAACGCTGCAACATGAAAAAAATGTGAAAAAAAGAGAATGGGTCTGAATGCTCCTCCAACTTAACAGGAAGTTAGATCCTATCGGTAAGATGCTTGAATTCGTTACACGAAGCCAAATGTGAATACACAGCACTGCTGGCTCCCCTTGAGTGTTAATTAAATCGAAAAATAAAGCCGTGTTCAGTTTTACCAAAACATATATACACACACACACACACACACGCCCATTCTGTTACTAAGACCTTTCTCATCTAATTAGCCTCCGAACACTGAACTCAGTTGTGAAAACTTTCTCAGCCGTTTATACTGTGGCTAAGAAAGTTTTCACACCTGCTTGCACGAGGGTGAGATGATGACATCAGTGAGGACATCAGATGTTGGGGGGGAAAAAAAACGAACGCCAACGTGATGCGGTGGGTTCAAATCAAAACATGATGCAATCGTATTCTAAGAAACAAATGGCTCGCCCAAGAAAACAGAAACTTTTTTAGCTGAGATCTTTCTGATGCAACCTCAGTACATCAACACATGATGCAGTCATTGCTTAAAGGGGCAATTCACCCAAATCACAAAAAAAGAGAGAACAGCTCAGTACGATAGAGGTGAATTCTATTTTGTTTGTGACATTTCAGAAACCCAGCAGCACTAATCCAGACTTCGCTGTAAACACTTCATACAAGTACCTACCTACCTTTCGTTGACTAAATAGTCTCTTTCATAACTAATAATAGTCTGAATAATAATAGGTTTTCCAGTCAAAAGAGTCAATGTGTCAATCAAAATAGACTGAAAGCAACTTGTTTTAACCCCTCATGTCCAGCGATTGTGTCTGTTCAATGTGGTGGTCTGAGAATGTGACCTGCGACCTCCAGTGTATACTGGGACAGTTTGTAGCCAAGTGTGAGGCCGCTGGGATGAGGGTCCGCACCACCAAGGCTGAGGCCACGCTACGCTGCCAGAAAACAGTGAATTGCGCACTCCAGGTATCTCGGGGTCTTCGTGAATCACAGTAAGACAGGGCCCGAGACTGTCCAGTGGACTGATGTGGTGTCTGCAGTAATCCTCACATTGGACTGGACACTTGTGGTGAAGAGGGCAAAGCTCTTGACTTATCTATCCATCTACAGTGCGTTTGGACCCTCAGCTTTTGTCACAAGCTGTGGGTAGTAACTGTAAGAACTTGCTTTCAGATGTAAGCAGCCGCAAATACAAGTGGATACAGATCAGTCTCTCTGAGACGAAACAGAGCCAAATGGGCTTGAAACCCTACATCTGAACCAGAAATGAACAATGGAAAAAAAAAAAAGCTAGAGAAAAAGGCAATTTACAGCAATTAGTAACGTCCTGTGTTTCCCCTTTCTGATCAGTGTGTGTTCACTATTTCTTTGTGCCATGGCACTGAAGTTTGCTGTGTGGTGATTTGATTAAAGACAAATTAACTGAGGAATGTGCAACGTTTTAGCAACTGAAATAAGGAAGTTCCTAAATCTTTTGTCACAGGGCTCTTCGCCAAAACAGGGTCTCAATATCAGGTAATAAAGCAGCACCCACGGCCTCAACGTGTTAGAAGGTTTTATGCTTTAGCAGCGCATATTCCCAAACAAAGTTACTCAAGTGTACAGAACTCGTCTCCGTATGCAGCAGCATTTGTTTCAGTTTGGAAAATATTTGTTTACTTTTACACAACTTCAGATTTCCCTGTTTGTTATGGCCATGAGACACACACACACACACACGCTCACCGTGTGTTATTAAAACCCCAACTGAGCCCTCAGCAATTCTCAGTGTGTAGCCCATTAGCTGGTGCTCATGGCTGTGTACCGCTCTGGCTAGGACAGTTTTCACACCTGCTTTCATTAGTGTCTCATGATGACGGCGCTGCAGGCAGAGGTGTCACTGCACGATAACAACAAGCTCCGACACCAACACATGATGCAATCATTGCACCGACAATTCGGTGGACCAACAATTCAAAGTAAGAAGTAAACAGTAGTGGTTTCTAGGTGGCATCACTTCTGCTGTTATCTTCAAACATTTGTAGTGCAACCCCTACACATCAACAGATAATACAATCTCTGCTTGAAGGATCCGATCACCCGAATCACAAAAGAATGAGCATATTCTGCCACATGTCGGCCTTGCAGACAAGATACAACCCTTAGAAAACTTCTTCTTCTTCTTTGGTGAATGCGCTCATCTTCTGTATATATACTGTAACGCACTGCACTGTGTAATAGGTGCAAACAATCGGAGGTAGTTTCCACGAACCATGTTGCAATATTTCAGAAATACTGTATATGGTCGCGCAATACAGAATAAGTTACTTTTATTACAGCATATAAAGAAATGTATGAGTCGTAACAGACTTCAGGACAATAATTCTCAAAGAAGCAAATTAATTTATTAATTATGTGACATTAAACATACTGAACATAAATTGTTGTGTATCTGTAGAGGTAGCCTAATCATTAACAGATCTTGTGTAGAGGAATATGTAATGCAGTGGTCACTGTACTAAACAAAATATAAAGGAAAATGATGACTTCGTAATGGAAGAAGGACAGAGAATTTATTTCTCTTGATCAACTTGTGCAGTTGAGGTTTGTTTACTCGTGACAGAGATGGAAACTTGTTCCTGACACCTAAGTCCACTGTATTTTTTTGAGGTGTATGTTTACATATGTAGAGCTGTGTTTACATGGAGGCCCTGGGTCGAAGGTCCTCAGAGGGGGCCTGACAGGTTGGGAAAGAAAGATTGAAACCATACGTTAGTGACAGTTTTTAGGAAAACAACTGCCTTGTTTAAGAGTCGGTGGCCAAGGCTGGTTTTCAGAGCGGTTCACCGGCTTCACACCCTCTCACGAGCAGATCTGCAGGTGCTTGACTTGATGCTGTACTTCTTTGTAATAAACCTTTATATGCAATCAAGACGGTGTCAGTGGAGTCTCCTTCATCCTCTTCACACCATCGACACCATCTAATAAACTACATTTTCCTCCTCAATAATGCTACCAACTAAAGTGACTGCTCAGAGAAGTTGACGGAATCTCCTGAGCTTTAAAACATTAGGTTCGTTTGGGATTAGATGTATATGAACGTAATTTGTAGGAGAGAGGGTTGCAGCAGGAGGCAGCGAGAAAAATCCGCTTTTCGTGGCGGCCAGTTTCCATCTACAGGAAGTCACAGAAACACTCGCATCCTATCAGAGCCAATCCTGATTTCATAAAAATGTTATCAGGCCAATCTGTTCTACTTCTACTCAGTCTCCAGTTGATTTAATTGATAGTAATAATTCTTCTGTATGGCGGGGTAGACTATTGAAATGCTGTATAGACAATAGTATCTGTTTATGGTTTAACCTCTATATTACATGTAAAGCATGCCGTCGTATCAGTTTAGCTGGCCAGACTTTTGTTTGCTGTCCCTCTTAAACTACATAAATAAATTCAAGACTGTCGGGGCTTCACATCTGCACAGGTGTCATTTTCAGAATCTTCGCATCCCCCTTACCAAAGATTTTTGTGTCACCTAATACTTCCAGGAACTGAATCAGTAATAATAGTATAGTAGAGCTCGGACATCTATCTAGTTGGCTTTCTATCTAAACCCAGGCTTCTTGAATGTACTCCTGAATGTAGTCAAACGGAGTAAATTATAAATCTTTAAAAAGCAAACACATTAAATTCCCAACAAAGTGGCAACATGCTGCTTTGTGGGCCGATTGGTTCAGTCATGCAGAGTGTTTCCAAGACTTGAATTCCATTTGCCACACAACATCGCATTCAAAACTACATTGTCAGAAAATAAAATACACTATACAAAATACGCCGTCAACTTCAAAGGAACGGTGTAAATTTGGTAGTTTTTTTCATTCAAAAGGCTACACCCGTGCATCGACGCCACCGCCATCTTGCCAGCTGCGGGTGTAGACGCAGCACTCCCTGAAATAGTGTCATGTTTTTCTTTTCCTTTTTGTTTTGTTTGATTTGGTGGCAGCGAACTCCCAAAAAATACACCAGCACTCCATTACGGGTGCCTTCCAGCACTCCCTCCAGACGCTGGCAAACCCAGCAGAGATAGCCAGGCTCCCTGGGTGTCCGTGTCTTACCGTACCCAGTAAAAGACCTTAATGATGGCGGAAAGGCAGGAGGAAGAAACAAGGCTGTCAAACCGGAATTCTAACTGGGCTAAAGAGGAACCCTCACAAACCTCCACACCCCTGTATCTTCATGCCAACTACAGGACTACTTCCTACTACTTCCTGTCCCAACAGGATGTTCACCAAACTGCTTCACCTAGGTCAGACCTAGCCTCCACTTCTCTTCTAGCCTGACACTCAGCTCCAGTGCCCCACTGAGTCCCCTTCTCCATTCCCTATGCGCATATGATTGTGTACCTGCTCACCCCACAAACACAATAATCAAATATGCAGAGTACACAACGGTAACGGGTCTGATGTAAAACGGGGACGAGACAGCCTTCAATAATTGCAGTCAGAAAACTGATGGACTACAATGACACAGATAGTTTCCTGCACTGGGTTACCTGCTCAAAGTGCTCGCAGGGCAGAGGGTGAAAACAGTAGAAGGGAGAAAAAACTGAAAAAATGAATAATAACTGATGTTGCAGTCTCTTAGCGTTCATCTTGAGTAGCTTCATTTAATCATCCACTGAACTGATTAGGGAAAGCAGTCTGGCCTCTGATTCTCCAAATGGAGTTTGGACAACATTTGTCGATTGATGTACCCTAAATGAAAAGGGTCCTTAGCAACAGCTCGCTGAAAGCAGCAGCGCCAGCTACGTACCTTTACTAACGTTACTTCCCCTAATTTCCAGCCGGCTGTCTCCTGTGCTAGCTCCTGCAGCTCGGTTGCAGGAACTAAAACAGGAAACAACTGCCGTTGAGATTAGAGATTAGATTTAACCAAAACACTTTCTTTCCAAACTGTCAAATGAAACATGAACCTTCATTATTTTATGTATATATTTATGATTTAAATTTAAATAAATGTTGTCCTTTTCTATTGAGTGTATCATTTCAAAAGTTACACTAAGCTTTGCTTTTGAAACATAAAATATGAAAATGTTGTGTATCAGATCATGAGAAATTGAGTTTTGGATCAGTGCAGGTTTCGATAATGTTCCGAGAAAAGATAAATATCTGCTTCTTTGATAAAAACTGAAGCCGAGAAGGCAAATTGTGACTCCCAAAAAAATTGAAATTCTGTTGTGTGCTGTGCTAACAGTGAAGCCAAAGATTACTCTTGTAGAAACCGTTTTATCGAATTTATCCGTTTAAATTAGTTCACCTGCAGATTCTGGGTCAGTTGAGGAGCAGGAAAAAAGTCTGAATGTACCTCCTGTTTCCCATGGAACCCGAACACAACAGCTGACCCCTCTATCCTAACAGAAAGAATTACATTTACATATAAAAAAAAGACACATAAAAACGATATATCATCAAATATCACATTTTAAAACATTATCGGAACATTATTGAAATGTTAGGAGAGGGAGCTAAAAGAAAACAAAGAAGAGGGCACGTTTACAATATGGAAAAAAAGCGCGGTGGGATGCTTGAGGGACGAGGGATTGTAAATCTCCACGTAAATGTGAAAATGTGAGCTGCAGCGTGGAGGAAGAAAAGGGAGGAGCATGATAAAAGAGGTCAGTGGCAGCTGCCATAGCCCGGCAGCTTCTCCTCTCTGATGATGGAGACCCTGGAAGGAGCTGAACTCTGCTTTCCACAGCTCAACTCCTCCTGCAAGAAGCCGACGCATCCTCACACTGAGGCCATGCTGATTTATGTCCTGCTCTCCTCCATCTCTCTTATCACTGTGGCTCTAAACCTGCTGGTCATCATCTCCATCTCCCACTTCAGGCAGATATCATAATTTAAAATGTCATGATGTATAGAAATAACTTGACCTTTATGAAGAAATAGGTTTGATCTGGTATACAGAGGTTGTCACACCTGGAGTCATTTTGTGGTCGTTCATAATAACAATGCTTTCTTTCTCCTTCTTGAATTTAGACACATTGTCGCATGATTCTAATTGCTGAAAGGAATGAAATCATTTGTTATGGCTGTTTGACTGTAGTATGTTCAGTGATGATATTCTCCCTCTCCAGGCAGCTGCACACCCCCACCAACCTCCTCCTCCTCTCTCTGGCTGTCTCAGACCTCCTCGTGGGCTTCCTGCTGATGCCGGTTGAAATCATCTACATAGACACTTGCTGGTTTCTTGGTGACTTTCTGTGCACTCTGTATTATGTTGTAGACTACATCATTACCTCTGCCTCAGTAGCCAACATGGTTCTCATATCTGTTGACCGCTATGTGGCCATTTGTGACCCTCTTTGTTACCCCACCAAAGTCACTAAGAGAAGAGCACAAATCTGTGTTTGTTTGTGTTGGGTTTGCTCTTTTTTCTACAGGATTCTCCTTTTAAATGACCACATGGAACAACCAGGCAGGTCCAACTCCTGCTCTGGAGAGTGTGTGGTTGTCATAAATTACATGGCAGGAGTTGTTGACCTTGTTTTCACTTTCATTATTCCCTTTGCCGTCATCATAGTTCTGTATCTCAGAGTGTTTGTGGTGGCTGTGTCTCAGGCTCGAGCCATGCGCTCTCACGTTGCAGCTGTAGCAGCCCTACGCTCGGGGGCTGTAACGGTGAAGAAAATGGAGATGAAAGCAGCCAGGACTCTGGGTTTTGTTGTGATTGTCTTTTTGTTATGTTTCTGTCCGTACTATTACCCCACTCTGGCAGGCAAAGACACCTCAGTCAATGCTTCAGCTGCAGCCTTTGAGATCTGGCTGGCACATTTTAACTCCTGTTTGAACCCCGTCATCTATGTCTTTTTCTACCCCTGGTTTAGAAAATGTATTAAACTCATTCTGACACTTCAGATACTGAAGCCTGACTCCCGTGATACTAAACTAATATAGTGACAGGGGTACTGGAACTTTGTCTTTAAACTATGATGTCCGTTATTGAATGTAAAATGCATAAGTTTGTGTTGCTCTTGAGCACAGATATCTAGGATCATGTGAAAACGTGTCATTGTTCTTTAATTGTAATGCTCACCGTATATGTGTATATACATTAAAGTCTTGATTAATCTCTGTGAAACATTCTGCCATCAACTTGCATCTGGTAAATACCTATGTACACAGAAATTTATGTGTGAAACCTAAACAGGCCATGTAGCTTGTGACTTAATATGCTTTGGAAATAATAATTTAAACAGAAACGTGATCACACAGTCATTTAAATATGACATCAATGTAAGATTAAAAACGATGTGCCATGTATCACTTGTATTATAGAGACTGTGTACAGTTTCCCCACTTCTGTAGCTTTGTTTAAGAAATAATTTGACTCCATACAAGTCATTCTTAAAACATAAAACAAATATATTATCCTTTTCAAACAACTTAAGGCCAAACAGCAACGTGTGTGTTCTTCATGTACAGTGCATCTGGTATTTCCATAATGAGTTCAAGCCAGAAAACCTGCACTGATCCAAAACTCAATTTCTCATGATCATAATTTTCATATTTTGTGTTTCAAAACCAAAGCATAGTGTAACTTTTGAAATGATACACTCAATAGAAAAGGACAACATTTATTTAAATCTAAATCATAAACATATACATAAAATAATGAAGGGTCATGTTTCATTTGACAGTTTGGAAAGAAGTGTTTTGGTTAAATCTAATCTCTACTCTCAACCGCAGTTGTTTCCTGTTTTAGTTCCTTCAACCGAGATGCAGGAGCTAAAACAGGTGACAGCCGGCTGGAAATTAGGGGAAGTAACGTTAGTAAAGGAGCTCAAATGGTGCAAACAATAATCATACAGGCCCAGATCTAAACTGTCGGAGGGACATTTTTAAAACACACACACCCACACACACACGTATACTGAGTGTTGCAGCAGACCTTGCTGCCCATGGGAGAGCAGCCCTTTACTCTATACATCACAATCGACAAATGTTGTCACAAAGCCCTTATATCCAGTTTATTATACTCAACCAGATCACACCATCAAAGCTTAGTGTTATCCCTAATCTGTTCATGTGGACCCCTGATCCACGTGGTAGACTACCCGTTATGAAACAGGCTCAGAGCTGGTTTCTGCAGTGCACACAGACCACAGAGGCTGAACCGTGATCCGTGTTTTCCGGCGTGATGGGAGAGAAAACGAGAATGAATATTGTAGAAATTCGTATGCTGTTCATATCTATTCAGAGCGCATTATGTGGTCATGTCTGAATAATGTTTTGATATTCACTCACACCCTTAGTGGACAGCTTGTTGTTTTTGAATGTCCTAAGGAAGTAGATGTGGTGCTGTGCCTTCTTGACCAGAGCGGTGGCGTTCCGTGTCAGGTCTTCAGTTATGTGGGTTCCCAGAAATTTAAAGCCGGAGACCCTCTCCACATTGACTCCAATTGATGTTCATGGGAGAGAGGTCCTTGCGATGTCTTCTGAAGACAGTTAGAAGTTCTTCGGTTTTGTTTGTGTTAAGTGACCAAATTGCCCAGCCTGTAGACTTGGCGCTTGAAGGCTGTCTCGTCCCCGTTTGACATCGGACCCGTTACCGTATAATCTGCAAATTCGATTGTGTTTGTGGGGTGAGCAGGTACACAATCATATGCGCATAGGGAATGGAGAAGGGGACTCAGTGGGGCACTGGAGCTGAGTGTCAGGCTAGAAGAGAAGTGGAGGCTAGGTCTGACCTAGGTGAAGCAGTTTGGTGAACATCCTGTTGGGACAGGAAGTAGTAGGAAGTAGTCCTGTAGTTGGCATGAAGATACAGGGGTGTGGAGGTTTGTGAGGGTTTCTCTTTAGCCCAGTTAGAATTCCAGTTTGACAGCCTTGTTTCTTCCTCCTGCCTTTCCGCCATCATTAAGGTCTTTTACTGGGTACGGTAAGACACGGACACCCAGGGAGCCTGGCTATCTCTGCTGGGTTTGCCAGCGTCTGGAGGGAGTGCTGGAAGGCACCCGTAATGGAGTGCTGGTGTATTTTTTGGGAGTTCGCTGCCACCAAATCAAACAAAACAAAAAGGAAAAGAAAAACATGACACTATTTCAGGGAGTGCTGCGTCTACACCCGCAGCTGGCAAGATGGCGGTGGCGTCGATGCACGGGTGTAGCCTTTTGAATGAAAAAAACTACCAAATTTACACCGTTCCTTTGAAGTTGGCGTATTTTTGTATAGTGTATTTTATTTTCTGACAATGTAGTTTTGAATGCGATGTTGTGTGGCAAATGGAATTCAAGTCTTGGAAACACTCTGCATGACTGAACCAATCGGCCCACAAAGCAGCATGTTGCCACTTTGTTGGGAATTTAATGTGTTTGCTTTTTAAAGATTTATAATTTACTTCATTTGACTACATTCAGGAGTTTGACATAATCGCCTTTGGTCTTCTGACAAGATGAAATTTGCATATGGGAGGAGAGGAAGGAAAGAGATAAATCAGCTGCATGACAAAGGGCCTTAATCAGAAAGCTGTCAGAGCTCGGCAGCTTCTCCCCTCTCTCTGACAATGGAGGCCCTGGAAGAAGCTGAACTCTGCTTTCCCCAACTCAACACCTCCTGCAGGAAGACGATACGTCCTCACTCGGAGACCTCGCTCATCTACAGTCTGCTGACCTGCATCACTCTGCTCACTGTGGTTCTTAACCTTCTGGTCATCATCTCTATCTCCCACTTCAGGCAGAGATAACATTAGTAGATTAGAACATACTGACAGCATTTTTTGTGCTTATGTTTAGCATGTGATACACTGTGTAGGACACATACTTCTATGTCTACCAATGTTACTTTGAAAGTTAATGATAACTATGATTATGGTGTTTTTGAGATAATCAGTAAAAGTGTTATTGAAAAAATTACTAGTAAAGCAAATCACATATCTCACATATCAAGCTGCTGCATATTTACTCACTTTCTCATCTATGAAACAAATAGTGCACAAGTAATGTTTTCTTTGTTTGTTTAGGTGTTTGATGAGTGAATATTGGTCATTTGAAAAGGCTTTTACAACTGTAACACTGTGCTGTATTTCTGCATGTTGTTACAGTACAGTTCATTGTTCTAGTATTATAACTGTTAATAACTCTTATTTCTACAGCTTCTGAATATAAAAATGTCTTCAGTGTTGATATTCTCCCATTTCAGGCAGCTCTTCACCACCACCAACCTCCTCCTCCTCTCTCTGGCTTTCGCGGACTTCCTCATGGGTGTCCTGCAGATGCCAGCTGAAATCCTCCTCTTCCGAGGCTGCTGGATCCTGGGTGACTTCATATGCGCTGTGAATTACTTTTTAGGTTTCCTCATTGTCAGTGTTTCAGTGGGAAACATGGTGCTCATATCGGTTGACCGCTACGTGGCTATTTGTGAGCCCATGTCTTACACCACCAAAGTCACTGTGAAAAGAGTTCAGCTCTGCATTTGTCTGTGTTGGATATTTTCTGCTGTCCACAGCAGCTGGATACTGAGGGATTTCCTCAAACAACCAGACATGTATAACTCCTGTTATGGAGAGTGTGTAGTTGTAATTAATTTTGTTGAAGGAGCTGTTGATCTTGTTCTATCCTTTCTTTGTCCCATTGCTCTCATCATAGTTCTGTATCTGAGAGTGTTTGTGGTGGCTGTGTCCCAGGCTCGTGCCATGCGTGCTCACGTTGCAGCCGTCACACTCCAGCGTTCAAAGGCCGTAAAAGCTAAGAAATCTGAAATGAAAGCAGCCAGGACTCTTGGTGCTGTAGTGGTTTTTTTTATGTTGTGCTTCTGTCCATATTATTGTTTTACTGTTGCAGCTGAGAACAACTTGGTAGAGGCGTCATCTGCAGCCGTTGAGATTTGGTTGTTCTATTTCAACTCCTGTCTGAACCCTGTGATCTATGTTTTTTTCTATCCTTGGTTCAGGAAATCTATTAAACTCATTGTTACACTTCAGATACTGCAGCCTGGCTCCTGTGAGGCCAATTTAATGTAGAGAGAGACAGGGATGGATTGACTGAAACCAGTTCTTTCCCTGCAAAGGGGAAATTATTTTTAAGCTGTCATCAATACACTGAATTTCCTTGTCTCAATGTCTGGAAAATAAATAAAAATATGGACCAAATGACTGTATGTTGTTCACATATGAATTTACGTATAAACGTGTCTGTACAAGACAGCCTGATGTCACCATTCTTTGTTTGTGTGTGATTGCACATGTATATTATGTGGGATCTTACGACAGTCATCATGTTGTGTATTGTATCCTCATGGCAACACCTGTTTCCAGTAACACCTAGTCCTATAGGGTTTCCAGCCAAAACACAGTCCTGAATGGGAAACTGTTTTTGCGGTAAAGTAAGGTAACTGACTGTATTTCATGATTTCAGAAACAATTATTCTCACCAGTGTTATCCGCTTCTGATACTATGATATGAAAACCTGAGATAAAAGCAACATACGTCATGTTTTGCAGCTGCTAGTTCAGAGTGCTGGCTCCTTTTTTATTCCAGTTGAAGAGAACTCCATCAATCAGGCCTTAATGGCAGAACGGCTAGATGGAAGCCATTTTGAGTTAAAGGCATATGACAGTCTGCTTTGGAGTTTGCCAAATGATATTTAAATGACTCTGAGAGTGTGAGGGAAAAAAAAACTCTGGTCTGATCAAACAAAAACTGAACCTTTCGGGCAGAACTCTGAACACTATGTCTGATGAACACCAGGCACTCCTCGTTACCTGGCTAATACCATCTCCATGGCGAGGCATGGCGGTGGCAGCATCATGCTGTGGCGGGGGGGTTTCCTCAGCAGCAGGGGCAGGGAGATTGTCAGAAGTGAGGGGAAGGATCAATGCAGCCCAATACAGAGAGGTCTTTGAAGAACACCTGCTCCAGAGTGCTCGTGACCTGAGACGGGCGCAATGCTTCCCCTTTCAGCAAGACCGGAGTCATGCAGCCAGGAAATCTCTGGAGTGCCTTGAGACAAGTCTCCGACTGTCCTTGAGAGGCTGAGGCCAAAGCCCAGACTAAAAGTCAATAGAACATGCAGTGTGATGGAGCTTGAGGGGATGTGCCTGACAGAATGGGATAAACTGCACAAATCCGGGTGTGCAAAGTTGGGTAGCGACTTACTCAAAAAGACTCTGAGCTCTAAATGCTGCCAATGGGACTTCTACAAAGTTCTGAATTAAGGGTCTGAATACTTTGCAATGCAAAATACACGGCAAAGCACAAGAGGCGGCACTAGTGCCCCCTCCACAGGCAGTAGGACCTTTTCAACGCTGCAGTCCCGTGTGCCTATGGACCTGTCTCCGAGGCTTACAGTGGAAAAGTTTGGAGTCCATAAAAATCCCCAAATCAATGCGGAGTTTGCTGGGGAAAAGGGGGAGACCACTGGAAAAATGGTGTAATGCTGCTACAACTGATGACTCACCATGATTTAATCCTGATAAGATTGAAATTTAAAAATGTTTAGCATAGGCGTGTATTTAAATGAACAAATCGCGGCTGTGTTAGCTAACAAGTTTGTGCACACACACAAGACTGTGTTTTTTCACTCATCCACTGAACAGTCAGAAAAAAACCCTCTATATGCCTGTTTCTCAGGTTAGCATCAGTGGGCCGTCAGCGCCCGCGTACAGAGGAGGGGTAGTGCTTCTATTGTCACGAGCCTGGTGCATGTGAAAGCCCTGTGTTTTGTTGACCCCTCCAACTACCCCACCCCTCGTCCTAACATGGACTTTGTCGCTCTTTACACTATGTCACCCGACTTCCTCCTTTGCTCCCGTCGTAATGACTACAGCCGCTGGAGGTCGCCTAACAACCAAACGTAACGTGCTGGTTATAATAAGCTGGCGGCACGGATGACAGTGAGGACAGAGAAGATTCTCGTGACAGCAGTTTAACCAGCTGAGTGTGCAAATGCTAAATTCTGGGATGGTATGGGTGTTGCAGCGCAAGCCTGGTCATTTGCATGGAATTCGGTGGCATGATGTTTTCAGACTAGTTGCTTGTTTCTCCTGCCTTTTTGGAGATGTTCCTACTCAGATAACGGTACTTAAACATGACAGAGTTATAGGAAACTCCAAACCGGACGCCTAAACAACAGCTCTGTCATGTCAACCAACAAAACAAGACTCTGATGAAACACTTGCTGAAACATGGAATGGCTAAACCCAGCTCCAGCTTGTGGAGTTTGTGCTTCTGTTTCCACGTGCTGTACTACTGCAGGAAAATGTGGATGGAGTAGACCTTCAGCTATTTGCCCCACAAGTTTAGAAAGCACCAGACAAAATATTCCACTATCAGAAAGAAAACCTAGCCCTGTTGTTGCCCTGCAACACCGAAGCTCTGTATCGGCTCCATCCGCTCGTCATAATATACAGTCACCACAACCCTTTCATGTTCCTCTCCGCATGTAGCCACGCTGTGGGCTTTATTGATGAAAGTCTTCTTCAATCTGAAAAACAGGCATAAAAAGGGATTGAAAAATGTTTTAGCTGTCCTGAGCGGTCCGCCTCTGTGTTTTTAATTAATTGTTTTATTTGACGTTTATTTTGATTGTGTAGTCCTACTTAACATAGTCTACAGGTAACAGAGTTTGGGAGTTAGGGTTGTGATTGTGTATTATTTGATATTGCAAACTTAGTTTGATCTCGTTTTTGAGAATCAGGGACACTAGTTCAGGCAACATCAGGATATTAGACTACAGCACAATAGATGTAGAACAGATAGATAGATACATATATCTATATATATAGATATATGTATATGTATATAGATATATATATCTATATACAAATATATATATATAGATAGATAGATAGATAGATAGATGAGTACCAGGGCCCAGAATATGACCTACTCAGCTTTAGCCTTCTGACAAGATGAAATTTGCATATGGGAGGAGAGGAAGGAAAGAGATAAATCCGCTGTATGACAAAGAGCCTTAATCAGAAAGCTGTCAGAGCTCGGCAGCTTCTCCTCTCTCTCTGACAATGGAGGCACTGGAAGAAGCTGAACTCTGCTTTCCCCAACTCAACACCTCCTGCAGGAAGACGATACGTCCTCACTCGGAGACCTCGCTCATCTACAGTCTGCTGACCTGCATCACTCTGCTCACTGTGGTTCTTAACCTTCTGGTCATCATCTCTATCTCCCACTTCAGGCAGAGATAACATTAGTAGATTAGAACATACTGACAGCATTTTTTGTGCTTATGTTTAACATGTGATACACTGTGTAGGACACATACTTCTATGTCTACCAATGTTACTTTGAAAGTTAATGATAACTATGATTATGGTGTTTTTGAGATAATCAGTAAAAGTGTTATTGAAAAAATTACTAGTAGTGATTCCTCACATATGAAGCTGCTGCACATCCAGTCACTTTCTCATCTATGAAACAAATAGTGCACAGAAGTAATGTTTTTTCTTTGTTTGTTTAGGTGTTTGATGAGGGCATATTGATTGTTTTGCAAAGGCTTTTACAATTGTAATGTTGTGCTGCATGTTGTTACAGTAGGGTACATTCTTCTAGTATTATGACTGTTAATAACTCTTATTTCTACAGCTTCTGAATATAAAAATGTCTTCAGTGTTGATATTCTCCCATTTCAGGCAGCTCCACACCACCACCAACCTCCTCCTCCTCTCTCTGGCTTTCGCGGACTTCCTCATGGGTGTCCTGCAGATGCCAGCTGAAATTCTCCTCTTCCGAGGCTGCTGGATCCTGGGTGACTTCATATGTGCTATGATTTACTTTCTAGGTTTCCTCATTGTCAGTGTTTCAGTGGGAAACATGGTGCTCATATCGGTTGACCGCTACGTGGCTATTTGTGAGCCCATGTCTTACACCACCAAAGTCACTGTGAAAAGAGTTCAGCTCTGCATTTGTCTGTGTTGGATATTTTCTGCTGTCCACAGCAGCTGGATACTGAGGGATTTCCTCAAACAACCAGACATGTATAACTCCTGTTATGGAGAGTGTGTAGTTGTAATTAATTTTGTTGAAGGAGCTGTTGATCTTGTTCTATCCTTTCTTTGTCCCATTGCTCTCATCATAGTTCTGTATCTGAGAGTGTTTGTGGTGGCTGTGTCCCAGGCTCGTGCCATGCGTGCTCACGTTGCAGCCGTCACACTCCAGCGTTCAAAGGCCGTAAAAGCTAAGAAATCTGAAATGAAAGCAGCCTGGACTCTTGGTGCTGTAGTGGTTGTTTTTATGTTGTGCTTCTGTCCATATTATTGTTTTACTGTTGCAGCTGAGAACAACTTGGTAGAGGCGTCATCTGCAGCCATTGAGATTTGGTTGTTATATTTCAACTCCTGTCTGAACCCTGTGATCTATGTTTTTTTCTATCCTTGGTTCAGGAAATCTATTAAACTCATTGTTACACTTCAGATACTGCAGCCTGGCTCCTGTGAGGCCAATTTAATGTAGAGAGAGACAGGGATGGATTGACTGAAACCAGTTCTTTCCCTGCAAAGGGGAAATTATTTTTAAGCTGTCATCAATACACTGAATTTCCTTGTCTCAATGTCTGGAAAATAAATAAAAATATGGACCAAATGACTGTATGTTGTTCACATATGAATTTACGTATAAACGTGTCTGTACAAGACAGCCTGATGTCACCATTCTTTGTTTGTGTGTGATTGCACATGTATATTATGTGGGATCTTACGACAGTCATCATGTTGTGTATTGTATCCTCATGGCAACACCTGTTTCCAGTAACACCTAGTCCTATAGGGTTTCCAGCCAAAACACAGTCCTGAATGGGAAACTGTTTTTGTCGTAAAGTAAGGTAACTGACTGTATTTCATGATTTCAGAAACAATTATTCTCACCATTGTTATCCGCTTCTGATACTATGATATAAAAACCTGAGATAAAAGCAACATACGTCATGTTTTGCAGCTGCTAGTTCAGAGTGCTGGCTCCTTTTTTATTCCAGTTGAAGAGAACTCCATCAATCAGGCCTTAATGGCAGAACGGCTAGATGGAAGCCATTTTGAGTTAAAGGCATATGACAGTCTGCTTTGGGTTGCCAAATGATATTTAAATGACTCTGAGAGTGTGAGGGGAAAAAAAACTCTGGTCTGATCAAACAAAAACTGAACCTTTCGGGCAGAACTCTGAACACTATGTCTGATGAACACCAGGCACTCCTCGTTACCTGGCTAATACAGTCTCCATGGTGAGGCATGGCGGTGGCAGCATCATGCTGTGGCGGGGGGGTTTCCTCAGCAGCAGGGGCAGGGAGATTGTCAGAAGTGAGGGGAAGGATCAATGCAGCCCAATACAGAGGTCTTTGAAGAAAACCTGCTCCAGAGTGCTCGTGACCTGAGGCAGGCGCAATGCTTCCCCTTTCAGCAAGACCGGAGTCATGCAGCCAGGAAATCTCTGGAGTGCCTCGAGACAAGTCTCCGACTGTCCTTGAGAGGCTGAGGCCAAAGCCCAGACTAAAAGTCAATAGAACATGCAGTGTGATGGAGCTTGAGGGGATGTGCCTGACAGAATGGGATAAACTGCACAAATCCGGGTGTGCAAAGTTGGGTAGCGACTTACTCAAAAAGGCTCTGAGCTCTAAATGCTGCATATGGGACTTCTACAAAGTTCTGAATTAAGGGTCTGAATACTTTGCACTGCAAAATACACGGCAAAGCACAAGAGGCGGCACTAGTGCCCCCTCCACAGGCAGTAGGACCTTTTCAACGCTGCAGTCCCGTGTGCCTATGAACCTGTCTCCGAGGCTTACAGTGGAAAAGTTTGGAGTCCATAAAAATCCCCAAATCAATGCGGAGTTTGCTGGGGAAAAGGGGGAGACCACTGGAAAAATGGTGTAATGCTGCTACAACTGATGACTCACCATGATTTAATCCTGATAAGATTGAAATTTAAAAATGTTTGCGCATAGACGTGTATTTAAATGAACAAATGCGGCGGCTGTGTTAGCTAACAAGTTTGTGCACACACACAAGACTGTGTTTTTTCACCCATCCACTGAACAGTCAGAAAAAAACCCTCTATATGCCTGTTTCTCAGGTTAGCATCAGTGGGCCGTCAGCGCCCGCGTACAGAGGAGGGGTAGTGCTTCTATTGTCACGAGCCTGGTGCACGTGAAAGCCCTGTGTTTTGTTGACCCCTCCAACTACCCCACCCCTCGTCCTAACATGGACTTTGTCGCTCTTTACACTATGTCACCCGACTTCCTCCTTTGCTCCCGTCGTAATGACTACAGCCGCTGGAGGTCGCCTAACAACCAAACGTAACGTGCTGGTTATAATAAGCTGGCGGCACGGATGACAGTGAGGACAGA
Source organism: Xiphias gladius (assembly GCF_016859285.1). NCBI lineage: Eukaryota > Metazoa > Chordata > Actinopteri > Istiophoriformes > Xiphiidae > Xiphias > Xiphias gladius. Next base: position 24,862,531 of record NC_053415.1, on the reverse strand, counting down.
GAAGATTCTCGTGACAGCAGTTTAACCAGCTGAGCGTGCAAATGCTAAATTCTGGGATGGTATGGGTGTTGCAGCGTAAGCCTGGTCATTTGCATGGAATTCGGTGGCATGATGTTTTCAGACTAGTTGCTTGTTTCTCCTGCCTTTTTGGAGATGTTCCTACTCAGATAACGGTACTTAAACATGACAGAGTTATAGGAAACTCCAAACCGGACGCCTAAACAACAGCTCTGTCATGTCAACCAACAAAACAAGACTCTGATGAAACACTTGCTGAAACATGGAATGGCTAAACCCAGCTCCAGCTTGTGGAGTTTGTGCTTCTGTTTCCACGTGCTGTACTACTGCAGGAAAATGTGGATGGAGTAGACCTTCAGCTATTTGCCCCACAAGTTTAGAAAGCACCAGACAAAATATTCCACTATCAGAAAGAAAACCTAGCCCTGTTGTTGCCCCTGCAACACCGAAGCTCTGTATCGGCTCCATCCGCTCGCCCGTCATAATATACAGTCACCACAACCCTTTCATGTTCCTCTCCCGCATGTAGCCACGCTGTGGGCTTTATTGATGAAAGTCTTCTTCAATCTGAAAAACAGGCATAAAAAGGGATTGAAAAATGTTTTAGCTGTCCTGAGCGGTCCGCCTCTGTGTTTTTAATTAATTGTTTTATTTGACGTTTATTTTGATTGTGTAGTCCTACTTAACATAGTCTACAGGTAACAGAGTTTGGGAGTTAGGGTTGTGATTGTGTATTATTTGATATTGCAAACTTAGTTTGATCTCGTTTTTGAGAATCAGGGACACTAGTTCAGGCAACATCAGGATATTAGACTACAGCACAATAGATGTAGAACAGATAGATAGATACATATATCTATATATATAGATATATGTATATGTATATAGATATATATATCTATATACAAATATATATATATAGATAGATAGATAGATAGATAGATAGATGAGTACCAGGGCCCAGAATATGACCTACTCAGCTTTAGCCTTCTGACAAGATGAAATTTGCATATGGGAGGAGAGGAAGGAAAGAGATAAATCAGCTGCATGACAAAGGGCCTTAATCAGAAAGCTGTCAGAGCTCGGCAGCTTCTCCTCTCTCTCTGACAATGGAGGCCCTGGAAGAAGCTGAACTCTGCTTTCCCCAACTCAACACCTCCTGCAGGAAGACGATACGTCCTCACTCGGAGACCTCGCTCATCTACAGTCTGCTGACCTGCATCACTCTGCTCACTGTGGTTCTTAACCTTCTGGTCATCATCTCTATCTCCCACTTCAGGCAGAGATAACATTAGTAGATTAGAACATACTGACAGCATTTTTTGTGCTTATGTTTAACATGTGATACACTGTGTAGGACACATACTTCTATGTCTACCGTTGTTACTTTGAAAGTTAATGATAAGTATCATTATAGTGTTTTTGAGATAATCAGTAAAAGTGTTATTGAAAAAATTATTAGTAGTGATTCCTCACATATGAAGCTGCTGCACATCCAGTCACTTTCTCATCTATGAAACAAATAGTGCACAGAAGTAATGTTTTTTCTTTGTTTGTTTAGGTGTTTGATGAGGGCATATTGATTGTTTTGCAAAGGCTTTTACAATTGTAATGTTGTGCTGCATGTTGTTACAGTAGGGTACATTCTTCTAGTATTATGACTGTTAATAACTCTTATTTCTACAGCTTCTGAATATAAAAATGTCTTCAGTGTTGATATTCTCCCATTTCAGGCAGCTCTTCACCACCACCAACCTCCTCCTCCTCTCTCTGGCTTTCGCGGACTTCCTCATGGGTGTCCTGCAGATGCCAGCTGAAATCCTCCTCTTCCGAGGCTGCTGGATCATGGGTGACTTCATATGTGCTATGATTTACTTTCTAGGTTTCCTCATTGTCAGTGTTTCAGTGGGAAACATGGTGCTCATATCGGTTGACCGCTACGTGGCTATTTGTGAGCCCATGTCTTACACCACCAAAGTCACTGTGAAAAGAGTTCAGCTCTGCATTTGTCTGTGTTGGATATTTTCTGCTGTCCACAGCAGCTGGATACTGAGGGATTTCCTCAAACAACCAGACATGTATAACTCCTGTTATGGAGAGTGTGTAGTTGTAATTAATTTTGTTGAAGGAGCTGTTGATCTTGTTCTATCCTTTCTTTGTCCCATTGCTCTCATCATAGTTCTGTATCTGAGAGTGTTTGTGGTGGCTGTGTCCCAGGCTCGTGCCATGCGTGCTCACGTTGCAGCCGTCACACTCCAGCGTTCAAAGGCCGTAAAAGCTAAGAAATCTGAAATGAAAGCAGCCAGGACTCTTGGTGCTGTAGTGGTTTTTTTTATGTTGTGCTTCTGTCCATATTATTGTTTTACTGTTGCAGCTGAGAACAACTTGGTAGAGGCGTCATCTGCAGCCGTTGAGATTTGGTTGTTATATTTCAACTCCTGTCTGAACCCTGTGATCTATGTTTTTCTATCCTTGGTTCAGGAAATCTATTAAACTCATTGTTACACTTCAGATACTGCAGCCTGGCTCCTGTGAGGCCAATTTAATGTAGAGAGAGACAGGGATGGATTGACTGAAACCAGTTCTTTCCCTGCAAAGGGGAAATTATTTTTAAGCTGTCATCAATACACTGAATTTCCTTGTCTCAATGTCTGGAAAATAAATAAAAATATGGACCAAATGACTGTATGTTGTTCACATATGAATTTACGTATAAACGTGTCTGTACAAGACAGCCTGATGTCACCATTCTTTGTTTGTGTGTGATTGCACATGTATATTATGTGGGATCTTACGACAGTCATCATGTTGTGTATTGTATCCTCATGGCAACACCTGTTTCCAGTAACACCTAGTCCTATAGGGTTTCCAGCCAAAACACAGTCCTGAATGGGAAACTGTTTTTGTCGTAAAGTAAGGTAACTGACTGTATTTCATGATTTCAGAAACAATTATTCTCACCATTGTTATCCGCTTCTGATACTATGATATAAAAACCTGAGATAAAAGCAACATACGTCATGTTTTGCAGCTGCTAGTTCAGAGTGCTGGCTCCTTTTTTATTCCAGTTGAAGAGAACTCCATCAATCAGGCCTTAATGGCAGAACGGCTAGATGGAAGCCATTTTGAGTTAAAGGCATATGACAGTCTGCTTTGGAGTTTGCCAAATGATATTTAAATGACTCTGAGAGTGTGAGGGGAAAAAAAACTCTGGTCTGATCAAACAAAAACTGAACCTTTCGGGCAGAACTCTGAACACTATGTCTGATGAACACCAGGCACTCCTCGTTACCTGGCTAATACAGTCTCCATGGTGAGGCATGGCGGTGGCAGCATCATGCTGTGGCGGGGGGGTTTCCTCAGCAGCAGGGGCAGGGAGATTGTCAGAAGTGAGGGGAAGGATCAATGCAGCCCAATACAGAGAGGTCTTTGAAGAAAACCTGCTCCAGAGTGCTCGTGACCTGAGACGGGCGCAATGCTTCCCCTTTCAGCAAGACCGGAGTCATGCAGCCAGGAAATCTCTGGAGTGCCTCGAGACAAGTCTCCGACTGTCCTTGAGAGGCTGAGGCCAAAGCCCAGACTAAAAGTCAATAGAACATGCAGTGTGATGGAGCTTGAGGGGATGTGCCTGACAGAATGGGATAAACTGCACAAATCCGGGTGTGCAAAGTTGGGTAGCGACTTACTCAAAAAGACTCTGAGCTCTAAATGCTGCCAATGGGACTTCTACAAAGTTCTGAATTAAGGGTCTGAATACTTTGCAATGCAAAATACACGGCAAAGCACAAGAGGCGGCACTAGTGCCCCCTCCACAGGCAGTAGGACCTTTTCAACGCTGCAGTCCCGTGTGCCTATGAACCTGTCTCCGAGGCTTACAGTGGAAAAGTTTGGAGTCCATGAAAATCCCCAAATCAATGCGGAGTTTGCTGGGGAAAAGGGGGAGACCACTGGAAAAATGGTGTAATGCTGCTACAACTGATGACTCACCATGATTTAATCCTGATAAGATTGAAATTTAAAAATGTTTGCGCATAGACGTGTATTTAAATGAACAAATGCGGCGGCTGTGTTAGCTAACAAGTTTGTGCACACACACAAGACTGTGTTTTTTCACCCATCCACTGAACAGTCAGAAAAAAACCCTCTATATGCCTGTTTCTCAGGTTAGCATCAGTGGGCCGTCAGCGCCCGCGTACAGAGGAGGGGTAGTGCTTCTATTGTCACGAGCCTGGTGCACGTGAAAGCCCTGTGTTTTGTTGACCCCTCCAACTACCCCACCCCTCGTCCTAACATGGACTTTGTCGCTCTTTACACTATGTCACCCGACTTCCTCCTTTGCTCCCGTCGTAATGACTACAGCCGCTGGAGGTCGCCTAACAACCAAACGTAACGTGCTGGTTATAATAAGCTGGCGGCACGGATGACAGTGAGGACAGAGAAGATTCTTGTGACAGCAGTTTAACCAGCTGAGCGTGCAAATGCTAAATTCTGGGATGGTATGGGTGTTGCAGCGCAAGCCTGGTCATTTGCATGGAATTCGGTGGCATGATGTTTTCAGACTAGTTGCTTGTTTCTCCTGCCTTTTTGGAGATGTTCCTACTCAGATAACGGTACTTAAACATGACAGAGTTATAGGAAACTCCAAACCGGACGCCTAAACAACAGCTCTGTCATGTCAACCAACAAAACAAGACTCTGATGAAACACTTGCTGAAACATGGAATGGCTAAACCCAGCTCCAGCTTGTGGAGTTTGTGCTTCTGTTTCCACGTGCTGTACTACTGCAGGAAAATGTGGATGGAGTAGACCTTCAGCTATTTGCCCCACAAGTTTAGAAAGCACCAGACAAAATATTCCACTATCAGAAAGAAAACCTAGCCCTGTTGTTGCCCCTGCAACACCGAAGCTCTGTATCGGCTCCATCCGCTCGCCCGTCATAATATACAGTCACCACAACCCTTTCATGTTCCTCTCCCGCATGTAGCCACGCTGTGGGCTTTATTGATGAAAGTCTTCTTCAATCTGAAAAACAGGCATAAAAAGGGATTGAAAAATGTTTTAGCTGTCCTGAGCGGTCCGCCTCTGTGTTTTTAATTAATTGTTTTATTTGACGTTTATTTTGATTGTGTAGTCCTACTTAACATAGTCTACAGGTAACAGAGTTTGGGAGTTAGGGTTGTGATTGTGTATTATTTGATATTGCAAACTTAGTTTGATCTCGTTTTTGAGAATCAGGGACACTAGTTCAGGCAACATCAGGATATTAGACTACAGCACAATAGATGTAGAACAGATAGATAGATACATATATCTATATATATAGATATATGTATATGTATATAGATATATATATCTATATACAAATATATATATATAGATAGATAGATAGATAGATGAGTACCAGGGCCCAGAATATGACCTACTCAGCTTTAGCCTTCTGACAAGATGAAATTTGCATATGGGAGGAGAGGAAGGAAAGAGATAAATCAGCTGCATGACAAAGGGCCTTAATCAGAAAGCTGTCAGAGCTCGGCAGCTTCTCCTCTCTCTCTGACAATGGAGGCCCTGGAAGAAGCTGAACTCTGCTTTCCCCAACTCAACACCTCCTGCAGGAAGACGATACGTCCTCACTCGGAGACCTCGCTCATCTACAGTCTGCTGACCTGCATCACTCTGCTCACTGTGGTTCTTAACCTTCTGGTCATCATCTCTATCTCCCACTTCAGGCAGAGATAACATTAGTAGATTAGAACATACTGACAGCATTTTTTGTGCTTATGTTTAACATGTGATACACTGTGTAGGACACATACTTCTATGTCTACCGTTGTTACTTTGAAAGTTAATGATAAGTATGATTATAGTGTTTTTGAGATAATCAGCAACAGTGATAATGAAAAAAATAATTAGTAAAGCAAATCACATATCTCACATATCAGGCTGCTGCACATTTACTAACCTTCTCTTCTAGAATGTTTTCTTGTTTAGGTCTTTGATGAGTGAATATTGGTCATTTGAAAATGCTTACAACTGTAACACTGTGCTGTATTTCTGCATGTTGTTACAGTACAGTTCATTGTTCTAGTATTATAACTGTTAATAACTCTTATTTCTACAGCTTCTGAATATAACAATGTCTTCAGTGTTGATATTCTCCCATTTCAGGCAGCTCTTCACCACCACCAACCTCCTCCTCCTCTCTCTGGCTGTTGCAGACTTCCTCGTGGGTCTCCTGCAGATGCCAGCTGAAATTCTCCTCTTCCGAGGCTGCTGGATCCTGGGTGACTTCATATGCGCTGTGAATTACTTTTTAGGTTTCCTCATTGTCAGTGTTTCAGTGGGAAACATGGTGCTCATATCGGTTGACCGCTATGTGGCTATTTGTGAGCCCATGTCTTACACCACCAAAGTCACTGTGAAAAGAGTTCAGCTCTGCATTTGTCTGTGTTGGATATTTTCTGCTGTCCACAGCAGCTGGATACTGAGGGATTTCCTCAAACAACCAGACATGTATAACTCCTGTTATGGAGAGTGTGTAGTTGTAATTAATAATGTTAAAGGAGCTGTTGACCTTGTTGTGACCTTTTTAGGTCCCATTTTAGTCATTACACTTCTGTATCTGAGAGTGTTTGTGGTGGCTGTGTCTCAGGCTCGTGCCATGCGTGCTCACGTTGCAGCCGTCACACTCCAGCGTTCAGAGTCCGTAAAAGCTAAGAAATCTGAAATGAAAGCAGCCAGGACTCTTGGTGTTGTAGTGGTTGTTTTTATGTTGTGCTCCTGTCCATATTATTGTTTTACTGTTGCAGCTGAGAACAACTCGGTAGGGGCGTCATCTGCAGCCATTGAGATTTGGTTGTTATATTTCAACTCCTGTCTGAACCCTGTGATCTATGTTTTTTTCTATCCTTGGTTCAGGAAATCTATTAAACTCATTGTTACACTTCAGATACTGCAGCCTGGCTCCTGTGAGGCCAATTTAATGTAGAGAGAGACAGGGATGGATTGACTGAAACCAGGTCTTTCTCTGTAAAACTGATTGGATACAAACTCACATATAAATTTGTCTTTACATTGTGAATTTTATTTTAATGGAAACACAAAATACCTGTATCCAAAAGGGATGCCTGCAAAATCCGGGTCTGATTGAGGACCTGGTGTCAGGGTATGGTAAGGAAATTTGCTCTATATCATTATTTCAAAAACGTAAAGAATTATTCTCACCACTGTTATTTATTATTGTTATTTAACCTAAAGTAAAGCCACTGGCAGTGCAGCTGCTACTTCAGAGTAATGGCACACTTTTTATTCCAATACAAGCACAGATATATTTCTGCTGATTGAAAAACTGTGCTTTGTTTTTTTTAATCAAGCAAGTAAACGTAAATTTTGGTTTTAATCTGATCCTTTTTTTACATTGATCAAATGGAATCAACAAGAGCATTGATAAATTATGGGATCGATAAGCAGTATCAATGACAGAGGCTGTATTGATACAATTGTTGTTACCTATTCCTAATCCTAACACATTATAGAGTTATAACATTAAATTGCCCCCATTAAATGGCAAGTATTATTTTATAGGGGACACCTTTGGAAGATACCAGTTACACCAGCTGTTCCAAAATACATTTCTGCATTTTTTTTAAACAATTCTTGTTACACATACAATAACAGAAACCGACATTAATAAAGAAGGACAACAGCATTTGATACCAGAATTCCTGCTTGACACAAAATAAATGTCTGAGTAACAGGTTATGTTTGCTACAGGATAACAGCCCCACGGTCTGTCTAATCAGTCGCCTCGGTCTGAAGACGAATGAACAGGATCTAACGCTATTGGTCAGTGTTTAGTTGCCACCCGCTGATTCCGCCTTCCTCCAATAAACCCTCAGCATAACAGACATGTAAACAATTGTACACAGTGTTGGGAGATCAGTGTAAACCTTTATGACCTTTAGGCCTCTACATAGTCAACGACACCAAAATGTTCAACGGATAAGGAGATGGTTGACAACCTGTTTAAATGTGACGTTTTCTGACTGCTGATCAGCTTCTCTATGAATGAGCCGCTGACGATGAAGCATGGATGAAACAGCTGATAACCAATCAGCTGAGGGACGCCCAACTTCACTGCTCGTCCCGAACTAATGAAATGTACTCAATGACTGTGTCCGAAATCCCTGCCGTGTTCATTCATTTATTACTCACCATGTCACAGACATTCAGCAGTTCACACTATAGTAAGCCGTAAATTGAGATTTCAGACTCTAATTAATCGTCGTCTTTTTGCGTAATCACTGCCGTGTAGACTTGCACAACTTACACATCTACTAAATATCGTGCACTCCATTGTGGGGCTTTAGGCAGAGCGTAGTCTAGATGCGGTTGGCATCAGTTTGCATTGTGGGACGTTGGCAGCCGAGGTGAAGCTGGGGGTAGCTGTAAGCTGGAGGGTGGGTTTCTCCATCTCTGTATGCCCCTCTCCCTTCCTAACTGTTAGGGCGCAGCCAGTCCAGATCAGCCCCTACACCTCCAGCACCACCACACTGAGTACCGACACTTTTCAGAGCTGTGTACTCAACCAACTCTCTGTCCACACTGCTGACATATGACTACTCTGCATCTTTCATCTCCATCAGCCTCATTAAGTTCTCTGATGACACAACGGCGTTGGACCTCATCAGCAACACAGACGAAAAAGCTTATAGAGAACAGGTGGACCTACTAGCAGCATGGTGTAAGGCCAACAACCTTTTATCAGACATGCAGGAAAACAAAGCAGTTTATCATCGACTTCATAAAGACATACGCTGACGACACACCACTGGCCATCAATGGCACAGCTATGGAGAGAGTCAGCCGCACAAAGTTCCTGAAAGTGCAGATCACAGATGACCGCTCCTGGCCCTCACATGTGACAAAACTCTCCAAGAAAAGCACAGTAGTTTCTCCACTTCCTGTGACGACTGACAAAGGTAAGCCTCCCTCCGTCAGTACTCACCATGTTCTACAGAGGCACCATTGAGAGCATCCTGACCATCTGCATCACTGGCTGGTACGGGAACTGCAAAGTCTCCCAGCGTAAGACCTTACAGTGAAGAGCGAGCACAGCAGAGACAATCACCAGTGCTTCTCTCCCCTCCATATAATAAATCCATAAGGAACAGTACACCAACAAGGCCCCTCAGCACTGTGAACATCCCCACCCACCCCAGCCACAGCATCTTCTCAGCCCCTTACCATCGGGCTGGAGATGCGGGAGTATCTAGACCTCTCCTGCCAGGTTGTACAAAAGCTTCTTCCCTTAAACTGTGGGGATATTCAACAGCTTAAGGGCCAAATAGTCCATAGGAAAGTATATACGGTTCATACATACGAATGTATGACATACATGTGTACAAATGACAACTATAAAAGCTGAACCTTGGACACTTTTTGCCTGCACCCACCGGCTCCAGAGATGATGATCGGATCAAAGTATGCCTTGCATGTCTGCAAATGGAGGCACGAGAAAATCCCAAAGCACACCTTGAATTCCAGCTGGAAGTGAAAAAGTTTGCAATAGGCGCCGTAAGTCTGCCTCAGATCAACTGGTTTTCAAAAGGAAAAGTCAAAATGCACTGGCAATCTCTCAGCGTTTCCTCCTCCTCCTCTCTCAGATTGTTTATTATTTGATATTGCAAACTTAGTTTGATCTCGTTGTTGAGACTTAAGGACACTAGTTCAGGCGTCATCAGGATATTAGACTACAGCATAATAGATGTAGAACAGATAAATAGGTACGTATATATATATATATATATATATATATATATATATATATATATATATATATATATATATATATATTTATATAGATAGAGAGATAGATAGATAGATAGATAGCTGAGTACCAGGGGCCAGACTATGACCTACTCAGCTTTAGCCTTCTGACAAGATGAAATTTGCATATGGGAGGAGAGGAATGAAAGAGATAAATCCGCTGTATGACAAAGAGCCTTAATCAGAAAGCTGTCAGAGCTCGGCAGCTTCTCCTCTCTCTCTGACAATGGAGGCCCTGGAAGAAGCTGAACTCTGCTTTCCCCAACTCAACACCTCCTGCAGGAAGACGATACGTCCTCACTCGGAGACCTCGCTCATCTACAGTCTGCTGACCTGCATCACTCTGCTCACTGTGGTTCTTAACCTTCTGGTCATCATCTCTATCTCCCACTTCAGGCAGAGATAACATTTCTTCTCTTGGGTTCCAGCTATGGGCAACATGATTTCACGTTTAGGACGCTAATGGAAACATTTTTGATTTATCCTTTGTTTTTACATTTGCTGTATGGCATATGCTGCTGCAAATCCACTTACCTGCTCCGCTAGGACATAAATAGTGCATAGAATTAATCTGTTATACTGTGCTGTTTTTAGTTATGTTACAGTACAGTTCATTCTTCTAGTATTATGACTGTTAATAACTCTTATTTCTACAGCTTCTGAATATAACAATGTCTTCAGTATTGATATTCTCCCATTTCAGGCAGCTCCACACCACCACCAACCTCCTCCTCCTCTCTCTGGCTGTTGCAGACTTCCTCGTGGGTCTCCTGCAGATGCCAGCTGAAATCCCTCCCTTCCAAGGCTGCTGGATCCTTGGTGACTTCATATGCGCTGTGAATTACTTTTTAGGTTTCCTCATTGTCAGTGTTTCAGTGGGAAACATGGTGCTCATATCGGTTGACCGCTACGTGGCTATTTGTGAGCCCATGTCTTACACCACCAAAGTCACTGTGAAAAGAGTTCAGCTCTGCATTTGTCTGTGTTGGATATTTTCTGCTGTCCACAGCAGCTGGATACTGAGGGATTTCCTCAAACAACCAGACATGTATAACTCCTGTTATGGAGAGTGTGTAGTTGTAATTAATAATGTTAAAGGAGCTGTTGACCTTGTTGTGACCTTTTTAGGTCCCATTTTAGTCATTACACTTCTGTATCTGAGAGTGTTTGTGGTGGCTGTGTCCCAGGCTCGTGCCATGCGTGCTCACGTTGCAGCCGTCACACTCCAGCGTTCAGAGTCCGTAAAAGCTAAGAAATCTGAAATGAAAGCAGCCAGGACTCTTGGTGTTGTAGTGGTTGTTTTTATGTTGTGCTCCTGTCCATATTATTGTTTTACTGTTGCAGCTGAGAACAACTCGGTAGGGGCGTCATCTTCAACCATTGAGATTTGGTTGTTATATTTCAACTCCTGTCTGAACCCTGTGATCTATGTTTTTTTCTATCCATGGTTCAGGAAATCTATTAAACACATTATTACATTTCAGATACTGCAGCCTGGCTCCTGTGAGGCCAATTTAATGTAGAGAGAGACAGGGATGGATTGACTGAAACCAGGTCTTTTTCTGTAAAACTGATTGGATACAAACTCACATATAAATTTGTCTTTACATTGTGAATTTTATTTTAATGGAAACACAAAATACCTGTATCCAAAAGGGATGCCTGCAAAATCCGGGTCTGATTGAGGACCTGGTGTCAGGGTATGGTAAGGAAATTTGCTCTATATCATTATTTCAAAAACGTAAAGAATTATTCTCACCACTGTTATTTATTATTGTTATTTAACCTAAAGTAAAGCCACTGGCAGTGCAGCTGCTACTTCAGAGTAATGGCACACTTTTTATTCCAATACAAGCACAGATATATTTCTGCTGATTGAAAAACTGTGCTTTGTTTTTTTTAATCAAGCAAGTAAACGTAAATTTTGGTTTTAATCTGTTCCTTTTTTTACATTGATCAAATGGAATCAACAAGAGCATTGATAAATTATGGGATCGATAAGCAGTATCAATGACAGAGGCTGTATTGATACAATTGTTGTTACCTATTCCTAATCCTAACACATTATAGAGTTATAACATTAAATTGCCCTCATTAAATGGCAAGTATTATTTTATAGGGGACACCTTTGGAAGATACCAGTTACACCAGCTGTTCCAAAATACATTTCTGCATTTTTTTTAAACAATTCTTGTTACACATACAATAACAGAAACCGACATTAATAAAGAAGGACAACAGCATTTGATACCAGAATTCCTGCTTGACACAAAATAAATGTCTGAGTAACAGGTTATGTTTGCTACAGGATAACAGCCCCACAGTCTGTCTAATCAGTCGCCTCGGTCTGAAGACGAATGAACAGGATCTAACGCTATTGGTCAGTGTTTAGTTGCCACCCGCTGATTCCACCTTCCTCCAATAAACCCTCAGCATAACAGACATGTAAACAATTGTACACAGTGTTGGGAGATCAGTGTAAACCTTTATGACCTTTAGGCCTCTACATAGTCAACGACACCAAAATGTTCAACGGATAAGGAGATGGTTGACAACCTGTATAAATGTGACGTTTTCTGACTGCTGATCAGCTTCTCTATGAATGAGCCGCTGACGATGAAGCATGGATGAAACAGCTGATAACCAATCAGCTGAGGGACGCCCAACTTCACTGCTCGTCCCGAACTAATGAAATGTACTCAATGACTGTGTCCGAAATCCCTGCCGTGTTCATTCATTTATTACTCACCATGTCACAGACATTCAGCAGTTCACACTATAGTAAGCCGTAAATTGAGATTTCAGACTCTAATTAATCGTCGTCTTTTTGCGTAATCACTGCCGTGTAGACTTGCACAACTTACACATCTACTAAATATCGTGCACTCCATTGTGGGGCTTTAGGCAGAGCGTAGTCTAGATGCGGTTGGCATCAGTTTGCATTGTGGGACGTTGGCAGCCGAGGTGAAGCTGGGGGTAGCTGTAAGCTGGAGGGTGGGTTTCTCCATCTCTGTATGCCCCTCTCCCTTCCTAACTGTTAGGGCGCAGCCAGTCCAGATCAGCCCCTACACCTCCAGCACCACCACACTGAGTACCGACACTTTTCAGAGCTGTGTACTCAGCCAACTCTCTGTCCACACTGCTGACATATGACTACTCTGCATCTTTCATCTCCATCAGCCTCATTAAGTTCTCTGATGACACAACGGCGTTGGACCTCATCAGCAACACAGACGAAAAAGCTTATAGAGAACAGGTGGACCTACTAGCAGCATGGTGTAAGGCCAACAACCTTTTATCAGACATGCAGGAAAACAAAGCAGTTTATCATCGACTTCATAAAGACATACGCTGACGACACACCACTGGCCATCAATGGCACAGCTATGGAGAGAGTCAGCCGCACAAAGTTCCTGAAAGTGCAGATCACAGATGACCGCTCCTGGCCCTCACATGTGACAAAACTCTCCAAGAAAAGCACAGTAGTTTCTCCACTTCCTGTGACGACTGACAAAGGTAAGCCTCCCTCCGTCAGTACTCACCATGTTCTACAGAGGCACCATTGAGAGCATCCTGACCATCTGCATCACTGGCTGGTACGGGAACTGCAAGGTCTCCCAGCGTAAGACCTTACAGTGAAGAGCGAGCACAGCAGAGACAATCACCAGTGCTTCTCTCCCCTCCATATAATAAATCCATAAGGAACAGTACACCAACAAGGCCCCTCAGCACTGTGAACATCCCCACCCACCCCAGCCACAGCATCTTCTCAGCAACTTACCATCTGGCTGGAGATGCGGGAGTATCAAAACCTCTCCTGCCAGGTTATACAAAAGCTTCTTCCCTTAAGCTGTGGGGATATTCAACAGCTTAAGGGCCAAATAGTCCATAGGAAAGTATATACGGTTCATACATACGAATGTATGACATACATGTGTACAAATGACAACTATAAAAGCTGAACCTTGGACACTTTTTGCCTGCACCCACCGGCTCCAGAGATGATGATCGGATCAAAGTATGCCTTGCATGTCTGCAAATGGAGGCACGAGAAAATCCCCAAGCATACCTTGAATTCCAGCTTGAAGTGAAAAAGTTTGCAATGTGACTAAAATCACATCTGAACAATGCTGATTTCAAAGCCAAACTGGTGTCTGCCTCAGATCAACTGGTTTTCAAAAGGAAAAGTCAAGCCCAACTTTCTCCCTCTCTGCCTGCTAGTGTGCCTTCTTTTACCAGTTAAACGTGCAGTTCCTTGCTCTAGCATCTCCATTCCAAGAAACTTAAGTAGATTCCTATTTTGGTGCTTGTGAGTGCATCGCTACCGTTCTCCAGTAGTGGCCAGATGTTTGGCCTCTCTTGTTGTTGCAATGCAAAATTGATGGCAAAGCGTAAGAGGTGGCACTGTTACTCCCCCTACGTGCAGAACGATCTTTTCAAAGCTGCAGTCTTGCATGCTAATGAATTGGTCCCCAAGGTTTGTAATGCTAAAGTTTAGATTCCATGGAAATCCCCAAATCAATGTGGAGTTTGCTGAGGAAAGGGGAAGCCAATTGATAAATGGTGTAATGCTGCTAAAACTGATGACTCACCATGATTTAATCCTGATAAGATTGAAATTAAAAAATTATTGCGCATAGCAATGTATTTAAATGAACAAATGCGGCGGCTGTGTTAGCTAACAAGTTTGTGCACACACACAAGACTGTGTTTTTTCACCCATCCACTGAACAGTCAGAAAAAAACCCTCTATATGCCTGTTTCTCAGGTTAGCATCAGTGGGCCGTCAGCGCCCGCGTACAGAGGAGGGGTAGTGCTTCTATTGTCACGAGCCTGGTGCACGTGAAAGCCCTGTGTTTTGTTGACCCCTCCATTTACCCCACCCCTCGTCCTAACATGGACTTTGTCGCTCTTTACACTATGTCACCCGACTTCCTCCTTTGCTCCCGTCGTAATGACTACAGCCGCTGGAGGTCGCCTAACAACCAAACGTAACGTGCTGGTTATAATAAGCTGGCGGCACGGATGACAGTGAGGACAGAGAAGATTCTTGTGACAGCAGTTTAACCAGCTGAGCGTGCAAATGCTAAATTCTGGGATGGTATGGGTGTTGCAGTGCAAGCCTGGTCATTTGTATGGAATTCGGTGGCATGATGTTTTCAGACTAGTTGCTTGTTTCTCCTGCCTTTTTGGAGATGTTCCTACTCAGATAACGGTACTTAAACATGACAGAGTTATAGGAAACTCCAAACCGGACGCCTAAACAACAGCTCTGTCATGTCAACCAACAAAACAAGACTCTGATGAAACACTTGCTGAAACATGGAATGGCTAAACCCAGCTCCAGCTTGTGGAATTTGCCCTTTCTATTAGAGGTCAAATCTGACGGCTCGCCAAGATTTATTACTGATTTTCAGAAAGTCAACAGTGTTACAGTGCCTGATCCATAAACATTACACTGAATGAAAGACTTCCTTGACAATCTTGGAAATGCTAAATTTGTGTGTAAACTGGATCTGCTAAAATGCTATTGGCAGGAACTCCAAAACCAACCGCGCCTCTGACATCTGCAGTACATGGTCATCACTTTCAGTCTGTGAAATGCACTGACAATCTCTCAGCGTTTCCTCCTCCTCCTCTCTCAGATTGTTTATTATTTGATATTGCAAACTTAGTTTGATCTCGTTGTTGAGACTCAAGGACACTAGTTCAGGCAACATCAGGATATTAGACTACAGCACATTAGATGTAGAACAGATAAATAGGTACATATATGTAGATATAGATAGATAAATAGATAAATAGATAGATGAGTACCAGGGGCCAGAATATGACCTACTCAGCTTTAGCCTTCTGACAAGATGAAATTTGCATATGGGAGGAGAGGAAGGAAAGAGATAAATCCGCTGTATGACAAAGAGCCTTAATCAGAAAGCTGTCAGAGCTCGGCAGCTTCTCCTCTCTCTCTGACAATGGAGGCCCTGGAAGAAGCTGAACTCTGCTTTCCCCAACTCAACACCTCCTGCAGGAAGACGATACGTCCTCACTCGGAGACCTCGCTCATCTACAGTCTGCTGACCTGCATCGCTCTGCTCACTGTGGTTCTTAACCTTCTGGTCATCATCTCTATCTCCCACTTCAGGCAGAGATAAAATTTCTTCTCTTGGGTTCCAGCTATGGGCAACATGATTTCACATTTAGGACGCTAATGGAAACATTTTTGATTTATCCTTTGTTTTTACATTTGCTGTATGGCATATGCTGCTGCAAATCCACTTACCTGCTCCGCTAGGACATAAATAGTGCATAGAATTAATCTGTTATACTGTGCTGCATTTAGTCATGTTACAGTACAGTTCATACTTCTAGTATAATAACTGTTAATAACTCTTATTTCTACAGCTTCTGAATATAACAATGTCTTCAGTATTGATATTCTCCCATTTCAGGCAGCTCTTCACCACCACCAACCTCCTCCTCCTCTCTCTGGCTTTCGCAGACTTCCTCGTGGGTCTCCTTCAGATGCCAGCTGAAATCCTCCTCTTTCGAGGCTGCTGGATCCTGGGTGACTTCATATGCGCTGTGAATTACTTTCTAGGTTTCCTCATTGTCAGTGTTTCAGTTGGAAACATGGTTCTCATATCGGTTGACCGCTACGTGGCTATTTGTGAGCCCATGTCTTACACCACCAAAGTCACTGTGAAAAGAGTTCAGCTCTGCATTTGTCTGTGTTGGATATTTTCTGCTGTCCACAGCAGCTGGATACTGAGGGATTTCCTCAAACAACCACACAGGAACAACTCCTGTTATGGAGAGTGTGTAGTTGTAGTCAGTTTTGTTGAAGGAGCTGTTGACCTTGTTGTGACCTTTTTAGGCCCCATTTTAGTCATTACACTTCTGTATCTGAGAGTGCTTGTGGTGGCTGTGTCTCAGGCTCGTGCCATGCGTGCTCACGTTGCAGCCGTCACACTCCAGCGTTCAAAGGCCGTAAAAGCTAAGAAATCTGAAATGAAAGCAGCCAGGACTCTCGGGGTTGTTGTTGTTGTGTTTCTTCTGTGCTTCTGTCCATATTATTGGTTCGCTGTTGCAGCTAAAAACAACTCGGTAGGGTCATCATCTGCAGCCATCGAACTTTGGCTGGTGTATTTCAACTCCTGTTTGAACCCTGTGATCTATGTTTTTTTCTACACCTGGTTCAGAAAATCTATTAAACTCATTGTTACATTTCAGATACTGCAGCCTGGCTCCAGTGAGGCCAATTTAATGTAGAGAGAGACAGGGATGGATTGACTGAAACCAATTCCTTCTGTGTGATGGGGAAATTATTCTTATGTTGTCCTCAATACACTGAATTTTTAATTTGAAGCTCAAATTCTGGACAACTAAAGAAAATATGCATAAAATTAATGTATGAATTTAATTAATTTTAATGTAGAAAGACTCTGATAGTTTGACTGAAACCAGTTCTTTCTCTGTGAAGGGGATATTATTTCATGTTGTATTCAGTAAACTGAATGTATAAACTCTAAATCCAGGACATTTCATGAAAATATGAAAAAAATTACTGTATTTTGATCACTACAAAATTACATATAAAATTGTCTTTATTAGACAACCCAGTGCTTTAATTCTTGTTGTTTTTTTTAATTGCATACATTCTCTGTGATCTGACAAAAGCAATTCTATTGGGATGAGTGAAGCCAGAAAGTCTTGTCTTTAAATAATATTGAAATTTTAGGGGGACCTCAAATTTCATTTTCGTGGAAACACATAGACCTATATACTCACCAAAACTCAGTTTTGTACCAGTTATACCAGAACACATTGCTTTTATTTTTCAAAGTATTTTGGTCACACAAAAGCACAATTACAGAGGCCATTATGACCATAAAAAGACAGCAGAATTTGATATTAGAGTTCATGGTTGGGACAACAATCTGTGTCTTGTTAACATCGTGTTTGCTGAAGGACAACAGTCCCTTAATCTGAGTAATCTGTCACCTGGGTTTCAAGGAGAATGAAAAAGATTATAATCATAATAATCTTTTTATATAGAACCTTACTGAACAATGTTACAAGGTGCACCAGTCAGTAACAATAATAGAACAACCACCAAAGCAACACTGTGACAAAATCAAGATCACACATTTACAATATAGGGAATGAAGAATGTAAGCTACACGAAAAGCACTTATCAGATAAATGAATACTATGCTCCTCAGTTGAAGAAGGCAAGTCTGGAGAAGAAAGAACAGGTAAGGTTGCACATAAAATAAGATGTGGATTGCTTCACATGATGGGTAACTTTATTGTATTCACAGCTTAAGATACAAGATTCTTAGAACCAATAATTTAATTAGAAAATTAGATGAATAAAAATGAACAGTGACTGGCTATCACCAGGTTTACATACAGAATAATAAAAGCTTGTCACACCTAAGAAAAGCATGGTTGAGCACCATAATTTTTTAGGGGCCAGCAGAAAAACGGGGTCAAAACACCATCACATGCTGGTGCACAAACACCCAAAAAACGCACAACCAACAAACACAGTAACACCAAAAAGGGGGTGATTACGATACTTTACTGCCACCACATACATGTGGGGGTGGGGCGCACACTCTTTCAGCAGGCACACAAGGCCAGTGTCCCAATTAAAAAAAGAAGAAAAAAGAGGAATTGACCAAAAATTTGTAAAAATAAATTGGCTAAAACTTTAAGACCGACAGCATTAAAATTGCCTATGTACTAATAAATATGAGAAACGATCAAGGCAAATTTTCAATTAAGAAAAAGGTAAGAAAACTCTAATAAATAAAACAACCTCACATTAAAGAAACACAATGCAGGCGAAGCTGCGGTGGCCAGGTCCTACAATACAAGCAGAGGTAAAGTTTCTAAAAGTGCACATAAATTCAATAGGAGGTCTAAAGGTATTTAGATCATGTGCATCATTGAACTGGTAATGCTTAAAAGTCTATAGGTAGAGAACAGATATCAAAAATAATAAAAGTAAAGGCAATATTCATTTAAAAAAGATAAAATATCTTCATTTAGTTCTTTAATTAGTGCAGTCTGCACTAATTAGAAGTTTGCAGATGAGGTACCAAGGCCAGCGATGAGAAGGGGGTAGGGGTGTGTCGGCAGTAGAGCTGCATTCAAGAAGCTTCAGTCTATCACACTTTTTTCACTTGTCCACTGAAAGTCAAATCTGAGTTGAATAGCACACCTGATTTTTTGCTGAGGGCTTCAGATAAGCAGATAGGCTTCCAAGCTTATCTTAGAGTACATATTTATCTTTTGGAGGACCACACAATAGAATCTCCATCTTGCCGTGATTAAGTTGTAAAAAGCTTTGACACATCAAACCATGAACCATGGAACTTAAAAATCGGGGTCTGATGTTTTGAGTGGCAGGTAGATCTGTGTATCAAGAGCGACGGTAAGAGAGTGTTGCAGTTGTGGCCCCAAGGGATCATAAAAACACAGAAAACTAACAGCCCTAAAACTGACCCCTGTGGGACCCTACAGTTAAGAGAAGATGATGCAGAGCAGGTATTACCCAAGACAACGGAAAATGTTCATCCACACAAATAAGACCAGAACAGATTGAGAAGCACACCTTTCAGGACAATCAAGCTTTCAAGGTGGTTCAGGAGAATGGTATGGTATACTGTGTCAAATACCATGTCAAAGGTCTAAGAGAACAAGAAATGAACAAACACCACAGTCAGCTGCCATGAGGAGGTTATTAGTTACCATGTTTAAGGCTGCTTCTGTCCTATGGAGCTATGGATTTGTTGACATTCCAAATAGAAATCCTCAGACATGCCCTATTTTTTCATGTGTGATAAAAGCTTGGATAGAGAATTTTT
The DNA here is from genome assembly GCF_016859285.1 of Xiphias gladius. Classification (NCBI taxonomy): domain Eukaryota; kingdom Metazoa; phylum Chordata; class Actinopteri; order Istiophoriformes; family Xiphiidae; genus Xiphias; species Xiphias gladius. The sequence continues at coordinate 24,842,813 of NC_053415.1, read as the reverse complement.
TCCCCAGTACATTAGAGATAAATGGTGATTTGATTATCCAGGAGCTTAGGGTCAAGACCAGGCCTCTTTAATGACTGAACTATTGAGTATTTAAACAAGTGGGAAAGGAGCTTGTGGGTTGAGGAGCTATTGATGATTGTCAGTGTAGTGAGGCCTAAACTATCAACAAATTCTTTCAGGAAGGTGGTGAGGATGATGTCAAGCTGAGAGGATGATAACTTCATTTGAGACATGGTTTTTACTAAGTCACATAGTGGAACTGGAGCAAAATTTGTAAGGGGAGAAAAGGATTTCAGAGAGCCACAATGATCAACTGTGGCTGCGGGCGATTTCAAGGCTGATATTCTCCACTTTATTTACGAAAAAATCTAGAGATTCTTCACACTCATTAGATGAAGGATCAAAATGATGGACATGGGAGGGGATAAGGATTGAATCGATTACCTTGAACAAAACATTTGATATGGCTTTTATTTGATGTGATATTGGAGAAATAAGCAGTTCTAGTGTCTTTAACTGATTACTGATATTCTGCAATCAGTTTTCTGAACAAGGTGAGAGAAGTAATTGGTTTGGTTGCTCTCTATTTCCGTTCAGCCTTCCTGTGTTGCTTTTTTAGGGAGCTCAACCATTTTGGTGCTCAACCATTTTGCTGTTCTGCCAGGGCTGAACAGCAAAATGAAATTTTTAATTTAACTTTTAAGGTGTGCAATGGAGTGAAGAATGGTCTGACAGTTGTGATAAAATAAGTTGGCTAGGAAGTCTGTGGAAGTGCCATGCTGAGTTCACAGAAATCCGGTTGGAACCGGGGTTAGAAGGTTTCGCAAAGGTTTTGTTGATTCTGAGTTAAAAGAGTAAGATCTGATGAAGACAATTGAATTTTTGATAAGGGAGCTGAGTACTAAAAACCGCTGCTTCATGGTCTGACACAAACTAATTGAGCTCACTCTGCAGCTCAGTCCTTATCTTGCTGGACCTATCAGCAGCCTTTGACATGGTGAAAGCAGTATCAATGACAGAGGCTGTATTGATACAATTGTTGTTACCTATTCCTAATCCTAACACATTATAGAGTTATAACATTAAATTGCCCTCATTAAATGGCAAGTATTATTTTATAGGGGACACCTTTGGAAGATACCAGTTACACCAGCTGTTCCAAAATACATTTCTGCATTTTTTGTTAAACAATTCTTGTTACACATACAATAACAGAAACCGACATTAATAAAGAAGGACAACAGCATTTGATACCAGAATTCCTGCTTGACACAAAATAAATGTCTGAGTAACAGGTTATGTTTGCTACAGGATAACAGCCCCACAGTCTGTCTAATCAGTCGCCTCGGTCTGAAGACGAATGAACAGGATCTAACGCTATTGGTCAGTGTTTAGTTGCCACCCGCTGATTCCACCTTCCTCCACTAAACCCTCAGCATAACAGACATGTAAACAATTGTACACAGTGTTGGGAGATCAGTGTAAACCTTTATGACCTTTAGGCCTCTACATAGTCAATGACACCAAAATGTTCAACGGATAAGGAGATGGTTGACAACCTGTTTAAATGTGACGTTTTCTGACTGCTGATCAGCTTCTCTATGAATGAGCCGCTGTCGATGAAGCATGGATGAAACAGCTGATAACCAATCAGCTGAGGGACGCCCAACTTCACTGCTCGTCCCGAACTAATGAAATGTACTCAATGACTGTGTCCGAAATCCCTGCCGTGTTCATTCATTTATTACTCACCATGTCACAGACATTCAGCAGTTCACACTATAGTAAGCCGTAAATTGAGATTTCAGACTCTAATTAATCGTCGTCTTTTTGCGTAATCACTGCCGTGTAGACTTGCACAACTTACACATCTACTAAATATCGTGCACTCCATTGTGGGGCTTTAGGCAGAGCGTAGTCTAGATGCGGTTGGCATCAGTTTGCATTAGGGACGTTGGCAGCCGAGGTGAAGCTGGGGGTAGCTGTAAGCTGGAGGGTGGGTTTCTCCATCTCTTTATGCCCCTCTCCCTTCCTAACTGTTAGGGCGCAGCCAGTCCAGATCAGCCCCTACACCTCCAGCACCACCACACTGAGTACCGACACTTTTCAGAGCTGTGTACTCAACCAACTCTCTGTCCACACTGCTGACATATGACTACTCTGCATCTTTCATCTCCATCAGCCTCATTAAGTTCTCTGATGACACAACGGCGTTGGACCTCATCAGCAACACAGACGAAAAAGCTTATAGAGAACAGGTGGACCTACTAGCAGCATGGTGTAAGGCCAACAACCTTTTATCAGACATGCAGGAAAACAAAGCAGTTTATCATCGACTTCATAAAGACATACGCTGACGACACACCACTGGCCATCAATGGCACAGCTATGGAGAGAGTCAGCCGCACAAAGTTCCTGAAAGTGCAGATCACAGATGACCGCTCCTGGCCCTCACATGTGACAAAACTCTCCAAGAAAAGCACAGTAGTTTCTCCACTTCCTGTGACGACTGACAAAGGTAAGCCTCCCTCCGTCAGTACTCACCATGTTCTACAGAGGCACCATTGAGAGCATCCTGACCATCTGCATCACTGGCTGGTACGGGAACTGCAAGGTCTCCCAGCGTAAGACCTTACAGTGAAGAGCGAGCACAGCAGAGACAATCACCAGTGCTTCTCTCCCCTCCATATAATAAATCCATAAGGAACAGTACACCAACAAGGCCCCTCAGCACTGTGAACATCCCCACCCACCCCAGCCACAGCATCTTCTCAGCAACTTACCATCTGGCTGGAGATGCGGGAGTATCAAAACCTCTCCTGCCAGGTTATACAAAAGCTTCTTCCCTTAAGCTGTGGGGATATTCAACAGCTTAAGGGCCAAATAGTCCATAGGAAAGTATATACGGTTCATACATACGAATGTATGACATACATGTGTACAAATGACAACTATAAAAGCTGAACCTTGGACACTTTTTGCCTGCACCCACCGGCTCCAGAGATGATGATCGGATCAAAGTATGCCTTGCATGTCTGCAAATGGAGGCACGAGAAAATCCCAAAGCACACCTTGAATTCCAGCTTGAAGTGAAAAAGTTTGCAATAGGCGCCGTAAGTCTGCCTCAGATCAACTGGTTTTCAAAAGAAAAAGTCAAGCCCAACTTTCTCCCTCTCTGCCTGCTAGTGTGCCTTCTTTTACCAGTTAAACGTGCAGTTCCTTGCTCTAGCATCTCCATTCCAAGAAACTTAAGTAGATTCCTATTTTGGTGCTTGTGAGTGCATCGCTACCATTCTCCAGTAGTGGCCAGATGTTTGGCCTCTCTTGTTGTTGCAATGCAAAATTGATGGCAAAGCGTAAGAGGTGGCACTGTTGCTCCCCCTACGTGCAGAACGATCTTTTCAAAGCTGCAGTCTTGCATGCTAATGAATTGGTCCCCAAGGTTTGTAATGCTAAAGTTTAGATTCCATGGAAATCCCCAAATCAATGTGGAGTTTGCTGAGGAAAGGGGAAGCCAATTGATAAATGGTGTAATGCTGCTAAAACTGATGACTCACCATGATTTAATCCTGATAAGATTGAAATTAAAAAATTATTGCGCATAGCAGTGTATTTAAATGAACAAATGTGGATGCTGTGTTAGCTAACAAGTTTGTGCACACACACAAGACTGTGTTTTTTCACTCGTCCACTGAACAGTAAGAAAAAAACCCTCTATATGCCTGTTTCTCAGGTTAGCATCAGTGGGCCGACAGCGCCCGCGTACAGAGGAGGGGTAGTGCTTCTATTGTCACGAGCCTGGTGCATGTGAAAGCCCTGTGTTTTGTTGACCCATCCAACTACCCCACCCCTCGTCCTAACATGGACTTTGTCGCTCTTTACACTATGTCACCCGACTTCCTCCTTTGCTCCCGTCGTAATGACTACAGCCGCTGGAGGTCGCCTAACAACCAAACGTAACGTGCTGGTTATAATAAGCTGGCGGCACGGATGACAGTGAGGACAGAGAAGATTCTTGTGACAGCAGTTTAACCAGCTGAGCGTGCAAATGCTAAATTCTGGGATGGTATGGGTGTTGCAGTGCAAGCCTGGTCATTTGTATGGAATTCGGTGGCATGATGTTTTCAGACTAGTTGCTTGTTTCTCCTGCCTTTTTGGAGATGTTCCTACTCAGATAACGGTACTTAAACATGACAGAGTTATAGGAAACTCCAAACCGGACGCCTAAACAACAGCTCTGTCATGTCAACCAACAAAACAAGACTCTGATGAAACACTTGCTGAAACATGGAATGGCTAAACCCAGCTCCAGCTTGTGGAATTTGCCCTTTCTATTAGAGGTCAAATCTGACGGCTCGCCAAGATTTATTACTGATTTTCAGAAAGTCAACAGTGTTACAGTGCCTGATCCATAAACATTACACTGAATGAAAGACTTCCTTGACAATCTTGGAAATGCTAAATTTGTGTGTAAACTGGATCTGCTAAAATGCTATTGGCAGGAACTCCAAAACCAACCGCGCCTCTGACATCTGCAGTACATGGTCATCACTTTCAGTCTGTGAAATGCACTGGCAATCTCTCAGCGTTTCCTCCTCCTCCTCTCTCAGATTGTTTATTATTTGATATTGCAAACTTAGTTTGATCTCGTTGTTGAGACTCAAGGACACTAGTTCAGGCAACATCAGGATATTAGACTACAGCACATTAGATGTAGAACAGATAAATAGGTACATATATGTAGATATAGATAGATAGATAGATAAATAGATAGATGAGTACCAGGGGCCAGAATATGACCTACTCAGCTTTAGCCTTCTGACAAGATGAAATTTGCATATGGGAGGAGAGGAAGGAAAGAGATAAATCCGCTGTATGACAAAGAGCCTTAATCAGAAAGCTGTCAGAGCTTGGCAGCTTCTCCTCTCTCTGACAATGGAGGCCCTGGAAGAAGCTGAACTCTGCTTTCCCCAACTCAACACCTCCTGCAGGAAGACGATACGTCCTCACTCGGAGACCTCGCTCATCTACAGTCTGCTGACCTGCATCACTCTGCTCACTGTGGTTCTTAACCTTCTGGTCATCATCTCTATCTCCCACTTCAGGCAGAGATAAAATTTCTTCTCTTGGGTTCCAGCTATGGGCAACATGATTTCACATTTAGGATGCTAATGGAAACATTTTTGATGCATCCTCTGTTTTTACATTTGCTGTATGGCATATGCTGCTGCAAATCCACTTACCTGCTCCGCTAGGACATAAATAGTGCATAGAATTAATCTGTTATACTGTGCTGCATTTAGTCATGTTACAGTACAGTTCATACTTCTAGTATTATAACTGTTAATAACTCTTATTTCTAAAGCTTCTGAATATAACAATGTCTTCAGTATTGATATTCTCCCATTTCAGGCAGCTCTTCACCACCACCAACCTCCTCCTCCTCTCTCTGGCTTTCGCAGACTTCCTCGTGGGTCTCCTGAAGATGCCAGCTGAAATCCTCCTCTTCCGAGGCTGCTGGATCCTGGGTGACTTCATATGCGCTGTGAATTACTTTCTAGGTTTCCTCATTGTCAGTGTTTCAGTTGGAAACATGGTTCTCATATCGGTTGACCGCTACGTGGCTATTTGTGAGCCCATGTCTTACACCACCAAAGTCACTGTGAAAAGAGTTCAGCTCTGCATTTGTCTGTGTTGGATATTTTCTGCTGTCCACAGCAGCTGGATACTGAGGGATTTCCTCAAACAACCACACAGGAACAACTCCTGTTATGGAGAGTGTGTAGTTGTAGTCAGTTTTGTTGAAGGAGCTGTTGACCTTGTTGTGACCTTTTTAGGCCCCATTTTAGTCATTACACTTCTGTATCTGAGAGTGTTTGTGGTGGCTGTGTCCCAGGCTCGTGCCATGCGTGCTCACGTTGCAGCCGTCACACTCCAGCGTTCAGAGGCCGTAAAAGCTAAGAAATCTGAAATGAAAGCAGCCAGGACTCTCGGGGTTGTTGTTGTTGTGTTTCTTCTGTGCTTCTGTCCATATTATTGGTTCGCTGTTGCAGCTAAAAACAACTCGGTAGGGTCATCATCTGCAGCCATCGAACTTTGGCTGGTGTATTTCAACTCCTGTCTGAACCCTGTGATCTATGTTTTTTTCTACACCTGGTTCAGAAAATCTATTAAACTCATTGTTACATTTCAGATACTGCAGCCTGGCTCCAGTGAGGCCAATTTAATGTAGAGAGAGACAGGGATGGATTGACTGAAACCAATTCCTTCTGTGTGATGGGGAAATTATTCTTATGTTGTCCTCAATACACTGAATTTTTAATTTGAAGCTCAAATTCTGGACAACTAAAGAAAATATGCATAAAATTAATGTATGAATTTAATTAATTTTAATGTAGAAAGACTCTGATAGTTTGACTGAAACCAGTTCTTTCTCTGTGAAGGGGATATTATTTCATGTTGTATTCAGTAAACTGAATGTATAAACTCTAAATCCAGGACATTTCATGAAAATATGAAAAAAATTACTGTATTTTGATCACTACAAAATTACATATAAAATTGTCTTTATTAGACAACCCAGTGCTTTAATTCTTGTTGTTTTTTTTAATTGCATACATTCTCTGTGATCTGACAAAAGCAATTCTATTGGGATGAGTGAAGCCAGAAAGTCTTGTCTTTAAATAATATTGAAATTTTAGGGGGACCTCAAATTTCATTTTCGTGGAAACATAGACCTATATACTCACCAAAACTCAGTTTTGTACCAGTTATACCAGAACACATTGCTTTTATTTTTCAAAGTATTTTGGTCACACAAAAGCACAATTACAGAGGCCATTATGACCATAAAAAGACAGCAGAATTTGATATTAGAGTTCATGGTTGGGACAACAATCTGTGTCTTGTTAACATCGTGTTTGCTGAAGGACAACAGTCCCTTAATCTGAGTAATCTGTCACCTGGGTTTCAAGGAGAATGAAAAAGATTATAATCATAATAATCTTTTATATAGAACCTACTGAACAATGTTACAAGGTGCACCAGTCAGTAACAATAATAGAACAACCACCAAAGCAACACTGTGACAAAATCAAGATCACACATTTACAATATAGGGAATGAAGAATGTAAGCTACACGAAAAGCACTTATCAGATAAATGAATACTATGCTCCTCAGTTGAAGAAGGCAAGTCTGGAGAAGAAAGAACAGGTAAGGTTGCACATAAAATAAGATGTGGATTGCTTCACATGATGGGTAACTTTATTGTATTCACAGCTTAAGATACAAGATTCTTAGAACCAATAATTTAATTAGAAAATTAGATGAATAAAAATGAACAGTGACTGGCTATCACCAGGTTTACATACAGAATAATAAAAGCTTGTCACACCTAAGAAAAGCATGGTTGAGCACCATAATTTTTTAGGGGCCAGCAGAAAAAACGGGGTCAAAACACCATCACATGCTGGTGCACAAACACCCAAAAAACGCACAACCAACAAACACAGTAACACCAAAAAGGGGGTGATTACGATACTTTACTGCCACCACATACATGTGGGGGTGGGGCGCACACTCTTTCAGCAGGCACACAAGGCCAGTGTCCCAATTAAAAAAAGAAGAAAAAAGAGGAATTGACCAAAAATTTGTAAAAATAAATTGGCTAAAACTTTAAGACCGACAGCATTAAAATTGCCTATGTACTAATAAATATGAGAAACGATCAAGGCAAATTTTCAATTAAGAAAAAGGTAAGAAAACTCTAATAAATAAAACCTCACATTAAAGAAACACAATGCAGGCGAAGCTGCGGTGGCCAGGTCCTACAATACAAGCAGAGGTAAAGTTTCTAAAAGTGCACATAAATTCAATAGGAGGTCTAAAGGTATTTAGATCATGTACATCATTGAACTGGTAATGCTTAAAAGTCTATAGGTAGAGAACAGATATCAAAAATAATAAAAGTAAAGGCAATATTCATTTGAAAAAGATAAAATATCTTCATTTAGTTCTTTAATTAGTGCAGTCTGCACTAATTAGAAGTTTGCAGATGAGGTACCAAGGCCAGCGATGAGAAGGGGGTAGGGGTGTGTCGGCAGTAGAGCTGCATTCAAGAAGCTTCAGTCTATCACACTTTTTTCACTTGTCCACTGAAAGTCAAATCTGAGTTGAATAGCACACCTGATTTTTTGCTGAGGGCTTCAGATAAGCAGATAGGCTTCCAAGCTTATCTTAGAGTACATATTTATCTTTTGGAGGACCACACAATAGAATCTCCATCTTGCCGTGATTAAGTTGTAAAAAGCTTTGACACATCAAACCATGAACCATGGAACTTAAAAATCAGGGTCGGATGTTTTGAGTGGCAGGTAGATCTGTGTATCAAGAGCGACGGTAAGAGAGTGTTGCAGTTGTGGCCCCAAGGGATCATAAAAACACAGAAAACTAACAGCCCTAAAACTGACCCCTGTGGGACCCTACAGTTAAGAGAAGATGATGCAGAGCAGGTATTACCCAAGACAACGGAAAATGTTCATCCACACAAATAAGACCAGAACAGATTGAGAAGCACACCTTTCAGGACAATCAAGCTTTCAAGGTCGTTCAGGAGAATGGTATGGTATACTGTGTCAAATACCATGTCAAAGGTCTAAGAGAACAAGAAATGAACAAACACCACAGTCAGCTGCCATGAGGAGGTTATTAGTTACCATGTTTAAGGCTGCTTCTGTCCTATGGAGCTATGGATTTGTTGACATTCCAAATAGAAATCCTCAGACATGCCCTATTTTTTCATGTGTGATAAAAGCTTGGATAGAGAATTTTTTCCCCAGTACATTAGAGATAAATGGTGATTTGATTATCCAGGAGCTTAGCGTCAAGACCAGGCCTCTTTAATGACTGAACTATTGAGTATTTAAACAAGTGGGAAAGGAGCTTGTGGGTTGAGGAGCTATTGATGATTGTCAGTGTAGTGAGGCCTAAACTATCAACAAATTCTTTCAGGAAGGTGGTGAGGATGATGTCAAGCTGAGAGGATGATAACTTCATTTGAGACATGGTTTTTACTAAGTCACATAGTGGAACTGGAGCAAAATTTGTAAGGGGAGAAAAGGATTTCAGAGAGCCACAATGATCAACTGTGGCTGCGGGCGATTTCAAGGCTGATATTCTCCACTTTATTTACGAAAAAATCTAGAGATTCTTCACACTCATTAGATGAAGGATCAAAATGATGGACATGGGAGGGGATAAGGATTGAATCGATTACCTTGAACAAAACATTTGATATGGCTTTTATTTGATGTGATATTGGAGAAATAAGCAGTTCTAGTGTCTTTAACTGATTACTGATATTCTGCAATCAGTTTTCTGAACAAGGTGAGAGAAGTAATTGGTTTGGTTGCTCTCTATTTCCGTTCAGCCTTCCTGTGTTGCTTTTTTAGGTAGCATATATGTTCATTCTGCCAGGGCTGAACAGCAAAATGAAATTTTTAATTTGACTTTTAAGGTGTGCAATGGAGTGAAGAATGGTCTGACAGTTGTGATAAAATAATTTGGCTAGGAAGTCTGTGGAAGTGCCATGCTGAGTTCACAGAAATCCGGTTGGAGCCGGGTTTAGAAGGTTTCGCAAAGGTTTTGTTGATTCTGAGTTAAAAGAGTAAGATCTGATGAAGACAATTGAATTTTTGATAAGGGAGCTGAGTACTAAAAACCGCTGCTTCATGGTCTGACACAAACTAATTGAGCTCACTCTGCAGCTCAGTCCTTATCTTGCTGGACCTATCAGCAGCCTTTGACATGGTGAAACACGGCATCCTGTCAACTGTAGCCTCCTACATTGGCATCTCAGGCAAAGCACTTTCTTGGTTTGAATCCTGTCTCACTGGGCGTTCCTTCAATGCGTCATGGCAAGGACATATAGCCTTACGCCATCCCCTCCCAACAGGCACCCAAGGTGCAGTGCTAGGGCCTCGTCTCTTCGCAATATGCAGCACCTTCTTGGATCAGATTATCCGCTTACATAGCTTCTAATATCACTGCTACGCAGACGACACCCAACTGTACCTGTCCTTCCCACCAGATGATCCTACAGTCTCAGCACAGATGTCGACTTGTCTCTCAGACATATCCACATGGATGAAGGAACGCCACCCTCAACTAAACCTCTCTAAAACTGAACTCTTAGTCATCATGGCCAACCAATCTCTCCATGACAATATCAACATCAAAATTGCCTCTTCATCTCTCACCCCAACCAAGGTTGTGGCATTAACATCCCTGCACAAAGGGCAGTCACGGTACAGACTGTTCTTGTTTGTGGTTCTCTTGAAAGAAGCTCTTCAAGACTCATCTCCTCCGAGAGCACTTCCTCTCCTAACACCTCCAATACCACAACATGCCTAACTAGCACTTACTTCGCACTTTCAGAGCACGTCGTTACCTGATCTCCTTCTTGTTTTGAACAGATCTAGTACTTAGCATTACTTCAAAGTCTCCTACTGTACTGAAGCTTTAGTGTTGTCCCTCACTTGTAAGTTGCTTTGGATAAAAGCATCTGCCAAATGAGTATTTATATGTAAGTCAGAATTTAAGTCAGATCGAGTAATAAAGCCATGTCCTGTAGCAATACAAAAATTACAAAGCCATTCATGTAGACTGTAAGGATGGCTGAAGGTTTCAGAACCTCTTCTCAGTGTGGGAACTGGGCCAGACAAAATGCATAACTTTTCCAGGCTCTCAATGGTTTCCACTAAAATCTCAAAATTGTGCTAGAGCTTAGTTGTTTGTCTACACCTTATATGTATTTTAATTTCGTCATGCACGATTATAGTGTGTACAGTATTTGGAGACAGCTGTAGACATTCTGTATATTCGATCTTTGCAAAGTCCACAACACTAAAATGTTCAACAGGTAGGGTGATTGTTGACTGTATAAACACCTTAGCTCGGATGTCATATGGCCCTGGTGCCTTGCCAGGGTTTGGAGTTTGGATATCCTTAAATGTTCTTCTTGGCATGACAGTGGTAACGCAGAACTTTATCATAGAAACTATTTCATCCAGGTCAATTTGAGAAATGTCTCAGTCCGTGCATGCCAGAGAGACCTATAGTTGTGTAATTGTGTTCTCCAACCACTTAGATGCACAGTGGATTTGAGGCTTGGTGTGCTTCAGTTCCAGTTTGTAGTGTGGCAGCAGGAAAACCGCACTGCTCTGCAAAACAGAAGGGGAGATGTACTTGAGCCCTGAATGCAATAATAGACTGAAAGAACAGTAAGAATATTATCTACATCCACATACAGGTGTAAAGAGGGCAGGGGCACCATCAAGTCTGCAGCTGTTGAAATCACCCACAATAAACACCGGGGCTTCAGGGTTCAAGATAATGAGTGAAAAAGCTTGAAATAGTAGTCAAAAGACTGCGTCAGCTCGAGCTTGACTCCAAGAAAGAACATCACATAAGCTTACTGCTGTAGTCGCTTCCATTCCAAGAAACTGAAGTAGACTCCTACTTCAGTGCTTTTGAGTGCACTGTTATAGCTCTGCAGTGGTCGCCCCAGGTTTGGTCTCTGTTGTTGCAATGTAAAATTCTTGGCAAAGAGAAAGAGGCTGTATTGGCACTCCCTGAACAGCATAGTTTGCAGTATGACCTTGTCATGCCTATGGACCAGTCCCTGAGGCTTACAGGGAGAAGTATAGAGTCCCTAGAAAAAACACAAATCATTGTAGAGTTTTTTAAGGAAAAGGGATTCGTAATTGATAAAAGCTGATTGTTTTGATTCTCTGCGAGTTAACTCTGCCTAGATTACAACAGAGAATTGTTAGCCTGGGTGCATAGTAGTACATTTAAATAATTCACAAACCTATATTTTCCCACTCATCCACTGAAAAGCCCAGGGTAGCACCAGAAGGCCGACAGCCCCTGTGAAAGGAGGAGAGAGGGGGCTTCTATTGTCACAAGCCTGGTGCAAGCCTGGGTCAGTTTGAGATAAGCTGGAGTGAAGTAATAGCTTTTTGAAGTCTCTGAGTCCAGAGTCTGTAGGACACAGCCCATCTGAACTTGTCTTCACACACATGGTCTGCGGCCCTCTCAGAGCCCTGAAAGAGAGGTTAGTCTAGTTTACTGCTAACACAGTTAGCAGTAAACTAAATGTAAAACAAACAAAAAAATCAATGTAGATTAGACTAACACAGTTAGCAGTAAACTGTGTTATCTATATATCTATCTAGTGGACAAAGATAGATAGATAGAGGAGTACCAGGGGAGGAGAACAGGGGAGAGGAGGAAGGAAATCAGCTGCATGACAAAGACCCTTAATCAGAAAGCTGTCAGAGCTCGGCAGCTTCTCCTCTCTCTGACAATGGAGGCCCTGGAAGAAGCTGAACTCTGCTTTCCCCAACTCAACACCTCCTGCAGGAAGACGATACGTCCTCACTCGGAGACCTCGCTCATCTACAGTCTGCTGACCTGCATCGCTCTGCTCACTGTGGTTCTTAACCTTCTGGTCATCATCTCTATCTCCCACTTCAGGCAGAGATAAAATTTCTTCTCTTGGGTTCCAGCTATGGGCAACATGATTTCACATTTAGGACGCTAATGGAAACATTTTTGATTTATCCTTTGTTTTTACATTTGCTGTATGGCATATGCTGCTGCAAATCCACTTACCTGCTCCGCTAGGACATAAATAGTGCATAGAATTAATCTGTTATACTGTGCTGCATTTAGTCATGTTACAGTACAGTTCATTCTTTTAGTATTATAACTGTTAATACCTCTTATTTCTACAGCTTCTGAATATAACAATGTCTTCAGTGTTGACATTCTCCCATTTCAGGCAGCTCTTCACCACCACCAACCTCCTCCTCCTCTCTCTGGCTTTCGCAGACTTCCTCGTGGGTCTCCTGCAGATGCCAGTTCTACTTCTCGGCAGCCAAGGCTGCTGGATCCTTGGTGACTTCACATGTGCTGTACATTACTTTTTAGGTTTCCTCATTGTCAGTGTTTCAGTGGGAAACATGGTGCTCATATCGGTTGACCGCTATGTGGCTATTTGTGAGCCCATGTCTTACACCACCAAAGTCACTGTGAAAAGAGTTCAGCTCTGCATTTGTCTGTGTTGGATATTTTCTGCTGTCCACAGCAGCTGGATACTGAGGGATTTCCTCAAACAACCACACAGGAACAACTCCTGTTATGGAGAGTGTGTAGTTGTAGTCAGTTTTGTTGAAGGAGCTGTTGACCTTGTTGTGACCTTTTTAGGCCCCATTTTAGTCATTACACTTCTGTATCTGAGAGTGTTTGTGGTGGCTGTGTCCCAGGCTCGTGCCATGCGTGCTCACGTTGCAGCCGTCACACTCCAGCGTTCAAAGGCCGTAAAAGCTAAGAAATCTGAAATGAAAGCCGCCAGGACTCTTGGTGTTGTAGTGGTTGTTTTTATGTTGTGCTCCTGTCCATATTATTGTTTCGCTGTTGCAGCTGAGAGCAACTCGGTAGGGTCATCATCTGCAGCTGTTGAGATTTGGCTGGTGTATTTCAACTCCTGTCTCAACCCTGTGATCTATGTTTTTTTCTATCCTTGGTTCAGGAAATCTATTAAACTCATTGTTACACTTCAGATACTGCAGCCTGGCTCCTGTGAGGCCAATTTAATGTAGAGAGAGACAGGGATGGATTGACTGAAACCAGGTCTTTCTCTGTAAAACTGATTGGATACAAACTCACATATAAATTTGTCTTTACATTGTGAATTTTATTTTCATGGCAACACAAAAAACCTGTATCCAAAAGGGATGCCTGCAAAATCCGGGTCTGATTGAGGACCTGGTGTCAGGGTATGGTAAGGAAATTTGCTCTATATCATTATTTCAAAAACGTAAAGAATTATTCTCACCACTGTTATTTATTATTGTTATTTAACCTAAAGTAAAGCCACTGGCAGTGCAGCTGCTACTTCAGAGAATGGCACACTTTTTATTCCAATACAAGCACAGATATATTTCTGCTGATTGAAAACTCTGTTTTGTTTTTTAAAAAGTAAATAAATGTACATTTTGTTTTTAATTTGCTCTTTTCTTGTAGATTAATCAAATGGAATAAACAACGAATGTCTGAGTAACATGTTATGTTTGCTACAGGATAACAGCCCCACAGTCTGTCTAATCAGTCGCCTCGGTCTGAAGACGAATGAACAGGATCTAACGCTATTGGTCAGTGTTTAGTTGCCACCCGCTGATTCCGCCTTCCTCCCACTAAACCCTCAGCATAACAGACATGTAAACAATTGTACACAGTGTTGGGAGATCAGTGTAAACCTTTATGACCTTTAGGCCTCTACATAGTCAACGACACCAAAATGTTCAACGGATAAGGAGATGGTTGACAACCTGTTTAAATGTGACGTTTTCTGACTGCTGATCAGCTTCTCTATGAATGAGCCGCTGACGATGAAGCATGGATGAAACAGCTGATAACCAATCAGCTGAGGGACGCCCAACTTCACTGCTCGTCCCGAACTAATGAAATGTACTCAATGACTGTGTCCGAAATCCCTGCCGTGTTCATTCATTTATTACTCACCATGTCACAGACATTCAGCAGTTCACACTATAGTAAGCCGTAAATTGAGATTTCAGACTCTAATTAATCGTCGTCTTTTTGCGTAATCACTGCCGTGTAGACTTGCACAACTTACACATCTACTAAATATCGTGCACTCCATTGTGGGGCTTTAGGCAGAGCGTAGTCTAGATGCGGTTGGCATCAGTTTGCATTGTGGGACGTTGGCAGCCGAGGTGAAGCTGGGGGTAGCTGTAAGCTGGAGGGTGGGTTTCTCCATCTCTGTATGCCCCTCTCCCTTCCTAACTGTTAGGGCGCAGCCAGTCCAGATCAGCCCCTACACCTCCAGCACCACCACACTGAGTACCGAACACTTTTCAGAGCTGTGTACTCAGCCAACTCTCTGTCCACACTGCTGACATACAGTCCCTTGAGAAAAAATACTCAGACACCTTCACTTTTTGCACACTTTATTGTGTAGTACATTCAATATTAAATGGATCAAATTTGCCATTTTTGCTCATCATCCTACATCTAACCCATAATGACAGGTGAAAAAAGTTTTTTTGTTTTTTTTTTAATTTTTCGCTAATTTATCAAAAATTAAAATTTTTACAGTAATCAAATGGAATAAACAAGACGACATCGACAAAGTAATGGACTGATACTGATAAGAAGTATCAATAAGAATCAATAAAAATGAATAACATCATTGTAACTGGTCCGTAATCCTAACACATAACAGAGCTCTAGTATTAATTTTCCCATCGAAAGGGGAAAATAATTTATAGGCGACACCTTCTGGAATTACATTGTGTTTTCTGATACAAAAATTATGTTTGCTAAAGGTCCTCTAATCTGTCACCTGGGTTTTAAGGTAAATGAAAATGGCCATCATTTAACTTCCACCTGTTGATTTTACCCTACTCACACCAATAAAGGTATTCAGCAACTTGAGAACATACAGTATAGCAAATAAAACAACTAACATATAGAACAAATGTAGCATCAAGATGCTAATGAGACTAGAAAACCCTTAAGTATAGAGTCCTCTATACTGTATAACTACAGTACGCAAGTAAAAACTACATTTAAAATATCTAAAACAAACCATTAAACATTCAAAACTGCACAAAATACTGTAGAGCAAGATTTATTTCTCAGTTTTTTAAGATTAAAATGCTGATTGTACTTGGAACGTAAGACTTCTTTTTGGTTGCCAAAGGAGTCCCAGAAAATAGGAGTAGAAGATACACTGGCTGTGATTACACGAACCAGTATTTTCAGATGCCAGAACCACCTCAACTGTCTCCTTTTGACGTGAACAGATTAATAATCGATAGATTAAATATCAAGACCTCATGACATTATTTTAAAGTTCCACCTTTTATTGTGATATCAGTGTATGACCTGCTATTTTCTGTGTGTTGTTTCTGTGCTTACCCACATCATGGTAAGGTTGCTTGATAATTTGGAAACACTTGACAAAAGTAAAAAGTCATACACTGTCTTTGCTGGAGACTTTACTTTGTTTACAAAAAGCATAAGAAGGGGGGTGGCGTTTTAAAGAACAGTGGTCAGTCACTTTAATGAGTCATGATAACGTCCAGATACATGGGTTGGTTTTAGCAGGGGGGAAAAAAAAAAAATCAGTTCTCCTCCAGCTAATGTAAGGTTGTTGAATTCAGTGACCCAAGAGCACGGAGAACATTTCCACTTTCATATAAAAGGAAAAAGAAAAAAAAAAAATCTCCTCTGAAAAACTCTGTGGCGACGACGTGCTGGAAGAATCTGCTCCTTCTGTACCCGGTGAAAAGTACTGACAAAGAGCAGACTCTTCAGTCAGCAAGTTATTCTGTCAGCTCTTGTCCTCGGTTGGCTGGTGAAGCAGCAAAAGCAGACATTTCCGTTCTTTTTAAATACTCTAAAACAGTCTGCCCTGCAGGTTGGCATCACGGGAGTCTGGCTGAAGTATCTGAAGTGTAACAATGAGTTGAACTGATTTTCTAAACCAGGGGTAGAAAAAAACATAGATCAGTGGATTTAGACAGGAGTTGCAATAAAGTAACCAGATCCCAAAAACGGATATTGCCACGCTGTTTGACACGTCCTGGCCCGCGAGAGAGGGATAGAAATAAAGACTGAAACATATTAGAAACACAAACACAACAACACCGAGAGTCCGGGCTGCTTTCATTTCAGATTTCTTAGATTTTACGGCCTCCGAACGCCGGAGTGTGACGGCTGCAACGTGGGAGCGCATGGCACGAGCCTGGGACACAGCCACCACAAACACTCCCAGATACAGAACTATGATGACGGCAATGGGGCCAATAAAGGTCAACATGACATCAACAGCCCCTGCTATGAAGTTGATTTCAACTATACACTCTCCATAGCAGGAGTTATATGTACCTGGATGTCTCTGGAAGACGTTCAGTATCACACTGTTGTACGACACAGAACAGGCCCAACACAGACAAACACTGATCTGAACTCTTTTCACAGTGACTTTGGTGGGGTAATGCAGAGGGTCACAAATGGCCACATAGCGGTCAACAGATATGAGCACCATGGTTCCTATCGAGGCGGATGTAATGATAAAAGAGGCATAGGCAAGTAGTCCACATAAAAAGCTCCCCAAAAACCAGCAGCCCCCTATGAGGAGGATTTGAGCCGGCAGCAGCAGGAGCCCCACGAGGAAGTCTGAGACAGCCAGAGAGAGGAGGAGGAGGTTGGTGGGGGTGTGCAGCCGCCTGGAGAGGGAGAATATCATCACTGAACATATTATCGTATGGAGCAGTTGTGGAAGTCTGCAACAGCATGAATCATCAAATAAACAAAGTGTGTCCAGATACATCAGTGTAGAAGCTGCAGTAACATCTCTGAAGAGCTAGGATGTTGCTCGTTAAAGGCTTGAACGTGACAACAGAGGCAGCGCATGTATCAGTTCTGTATACTACGGTTTGTGTGTCTGTAGCAGAGGAGCAGAGGGCTGGATTCCAACTTTCACATCATTAGGAGGTTCGAGGATGGTCTCAGAGAGAGAATTTAGTTGTAGTAGTAAAACTATACAACGATGTTTAATGCTGAATGCAGTACATGTCAATCGTTCAGAATGATTTCATCTCACAATGTTGCTGTGATGTAACAAAATCTCTGTTGTCCCAAAGCCAACTCTTCAGATGTTAAGAAAAATATTGATATAAAGAAAAATAAAAATCATTTGAGGTTATGCTCAGAAGTGAATCTTCATGCCTGAAGTGGGAGACAGAGACGATGACCATCAGGTTGAGAGCCACAGTGAGCAGAGAGATACAGGACAGCAGGATGTAAATGAAGATTGTCTGAGCGCGACGCTGCCCCGGCTTCCACCGACATGAGGTGTTCAGGAGCTGTGGGAAGCAGAGTTCGGCTCCCTCCAGGGTCTCCATAAGCAGAGAGAGAAAGGGGAGAGGAGACGCTGCGGAGCTCTGGCAGCTTTCTGGCCAGTGCTCTCCGTCATAAATCGGATTTATCTCGCTCCTCCCTCTTTTCACATGACCAAAACAATTGCAACTGTTCTGTGATGTAATGATCAAACGTGTTTACCGTGACCCCTTTAACTGAAACTTTATCATTTTAAGAAAAAAGCCAAGTAAGATTTAATAAAATACAGAAATACATTTATTTGTTTTTCATCGTTCGTGAATATGAAGCGTCCTTAAAGGAACAAGGATCTGCTTGTGCAGTTAAAGGGGAGAGCCCACCAATACGTGGGGCTACGGCAGAGGGCATACATGCAAGCCCTTCACAGTGGAGTCCAGTCAGGGCCTATTCATCCATTCATCCATCCATTCGTGTGTTCATCGTCAATTTGGAAAAGAAATTGCAAATTTTCATGTCATGTTTTCTATCACTGTTGCCAGGTGGAAAAAGCTACCAGACTCCTGACTGGTCAGTCTTTAAATCCTACACGTACATGATGTGATTCAACACAACTATAATTCAAGTAAAAGCATATCGTTGGGCCGATTGTCTGTTAAAAGATAATATTGCGGTGCAACAAGCATAAGCAGACTGCTTCCTTACTCATGGTGTTGCGGGCGGCGGTAACCAAAATCCCAACTTTTTGTGTCTGAAGAAAACAGTCGTGTTTTACGTGCTCGACAAGACTTTTTCGGAACAGTCCAGCGAGTCTTTAAACTCATGAACTGGATAGTTCTGATCCACGGAGGAGCGCGAAATCCTCCCAGCTCTGTGGAAACACGAAAGGCAGCATGCGTTTGGAAAGCGATATCAGCACATCGCCACGACGTCAAATTACATGATGTGGTGGAATGTAAAATGGCCCCGGGGCAGTCACTATAATAATTCATGATACATGCCACGTACAAAGTTACGCTAATGACTTCGTTAATGAACGGATCAGTTACTTACTGTGAAATGTGTCACTGCTAAGCTCGATTCAAGATATTTACAGTGTGTTTGAGTTGTATTTACATAAACCCTGTGTGCTACAGCATTAGGGAACAGTGTAGGTTTTAGAAACGGATGGTTGATTTCGCAACGGTTTTGGGTGCACAGAGGCAATTACGGAAACTCTCGGAAGATAATACAATTCAACGTTCGTGGGACACATGGTCAGACGCGAAGTCCATGGATGATGGGGAATGATGTGGGCTCAGAGTTTTGCCTGCAGACGTTGATGTGGCTGCTGGAGGCCGCCAGAGGGCGGCCAAGCTGACTGCCGTAGTGGATGATGCGGTACAGAAGTTCTGTTTGTAAAGACCAATTTCTACCGTTCAGTCCGATGGACAACTCACATGATGGAGTTTACACACTCAACAAACGATCACACACGCAGAGTCCTGTTTACATTTCTAATATGTAATCCAACATGTGTGCGTACCACAGAGTCTCCAGTACGTATTATTTTACCGCTCTGATTTTCGGCTGAAACTTTTGCTTCTAAATGGGGGCTGGAGCTGTTGGATATTAAAGTTGGATATTTATACATTAATGTTCGAAACAGGTGAGGCCAGACGACGGCATATGCCCCATGCTGATCCAGACGACCCAGGAAGGACCTGTCAATATGGAGTGATACTTACTACGGCATTCTGAAGTTTAGGGGGTTTGAGGGAACGTCATGCTACCAGAATTAGCAGGGTCTGTCTGGGTTTGTGATACTACAATCACAATACGTAATCACTACTCTGTTCCACTCAGGTTTTGCTCTCCTAAAACCCCCTAACAGGATTTATAGCTCTAATAGCGAGGTCTCTACAGGCCTTGCAGACCCAGATTTGTCCCGTTCTTCCTGGCAGATCCTCTCAGGCGCCGTCAGATTGGACGGGAAGCGTCTGCACTGCCATCTTCAGAGTCTCTGCCCAGTTTTTCTCAGTGGGGGAAAGAAAGAAAAAAAAAAAAAAAAAAAAAAAAAAAGGGGCACTGGAGCAAACCGGCCAGGGCTAGGCATGGGAAGAAAGAGTAGCAGGACATTTACTGTCAGTGTTTCACAGGGAATGGCCTTCCACTGGAGCTCAGGCAAGCAACCTCAGTTTCCCGCCTAAAATCCTCTCCGCCTTTTTTTGGCAGTTTTAAAAGACACTTAGGAAACTATACTGATATTTATCATATACAACTTTTTGTTGTGGTTCCACACAGATACAGGATTCACTTTGAGCCACAGCTGACACCACAGTTGAGGTCCACACGTACATTGGTAGAAACCTGCCAGAGGAATGGGACCTTTTTCAGTTATTCACTGGGAAACCCAGGCAGCTGCGCCCCAGCCTTCCTCGGGCTGGCCCAGTGGTATCTCTGTATGCCAGTGAACAAGTTTCCCCAAAGACGGAGAAGTAGCGAGAACACAGTGTCAGTGGTGTGTGTGTGTGTGTGTGTGTGTGTGTGTGTGTGTGTTTTTTTTAAATGATATGGGTTTAAAGGTACGGGGAAACCCATCTGCACATACACATGTAAACATTCCCTACATATTTTTCTTTCCTTGTGTCTTTTAAAAACTTTAAAACAACCGCAGTCACTTTATTAGTGACGCAAACGTATCTGGCAACGCAAATCACTTCTCCAGGTGCACAAGCATTCATTTCAAACAGGTATTTTTGTATCACACTCTGTAAATGCATGTGATACATGCATGCATGCAATCATGTAAAAGTGGTCTGTGTTTGCCGACATGCCTGTTCCCTTATTTGACCCTCTACTTAAGGCCAGGTATTACAGAAAATCAGCACCACAGTCTCTCACTGACCACAGAACATTACATCAAGAGACCAGAGTGCCCTGAATGGGTCCATACACATGCAGTACCAGGGGTCAACCAGCAGATGTCACCACGTCACTTGTTACAAATATTCTGCAGCAATGAACTAATCTTGGGCACCGCCTCGAAGTGGTTCAGTGCTTCAGAAAACTTTGTTTCCCCTTTCACTCTTTGCCCTGGAAGAAGCTAAAAATCTGTTTCTGTTTCATAATGGATACACACTCACCGTGCACTTTATTAGGAACCCCCTATTAATACCGGGTCGGGCCTCAGTTCTTCACGGCGTCGATTCCACAGGATGGAGCTTTCCTTCGAGGTTCTGGTCCATGCTGACATGAAGGCATCACCTCATTTCTGCAGATTTTCTAACCGTAACATCATTCAAGACCTCAGTAACAGCAGGTGTAGTAATGTGACCCGCTCTGAAACCAGCCTGGAATGGGCTCAAGATGGAGGCTCTGGACAGAAATACCTTCAACTGATCATTAACTAGAGATTCAAGGACCTTTACCAGGCAAGGCAGTTTAGATATTGGTCTGTAGTTGTTAAGATTGCTCTTGTCACCTCCCTTATGTAGGGGAATTACATGAGCCTATTTCCAAACTCTGCGGTCTATATCCGAGGAGACAGAAAGGTTGAAAATATTGTTTATTTGAGACGATACGTGCCGAGAGCTTAAGAAAAAAAGGTGAACCTAATTGTCCTCTATAGTAAACTTCCTGGGGTCGACAGCAAGGAGAGCATCTTTGACTACGCTTGAAAAGACCGGATGTAGGGGGGGAAAAAAAAAAAGAATAAAATGTCAATTGTTCCAAAGTCACTCCGCTTGCAGCCATGAAGGAGGCAGACACCACAGGATGCATTCACTGTTTCCACTGCTGTCTTCCTCATCACCCCCCTGTTAACCATACTGTAAACTGTCTAACAAATATAACAGCAGATAAGAAACGCCTCCACCCGTTTTCTGCAACATATTTTGGATTGTGTCAGTCATGGCGTCCGTCATAGACCACCATCTTCGCTGGTCCTTCTCGATCTTATGTCACAGTCACTTGGTTGTCATTTTTCCTATCGATTAGTTGCTGAATGCCAAGAGCACTAAGACCTCATCTGTTGAGACTGATGGTCACTGAATGCCCCTGGAGTAAATTTGGTTTAGTGTCTGTCTGTCGTTATATGTTCACCTAAATAAAGCGAAACAAAAGCTAATCTGTGAACTGTTAGCGTACAGCAGGCAACCCCCAAGAGGCCGCCTGTCCCGGCCCCCGCCACCAAAAAGGAAGTAGCTAGTTACGAACCCCCAAGAAGGCCTAGAGTTCCTCTCGCATAGTGTTGTTCGTTTTGACCGTTCGGTTCATCGGCACTGTTGCCGCTTCAGAGTTTGAAGTGAACTTGAAAGTAACTCCACGGCGCAAAGCCTGTACTCCCACGACATTATCAGATTCACGGCTACTGTGATTAACACTGTGCAGGTCTGAGCACTGCTAGATGTACTGGCAGACTTAGAAACAGAGGCTTTTTTATATTTTTTCAGAGAGTGAATGAAAAGCTGAGGAGACAGATGAGAAGGAGAGGGAGAACCGATTCGAGATTTAAAGAAACAGATGGAGGAGGATATGAGACACGGACCGATTCAGAGGCAGCCCAGGAGGCAGCTGACAGACCTGTAATCCATATCTAATGTTTTAATACAGGGACTAACACTATATAAAACTATGGTAATTTATTTTCTCATGCTCTTTACAATAGTATGGTTTGTAGACACAGCAGTAAAGTACAAATTGCCGATTTTTCATCTATAAGCCAAACAACACTTGTTTGTGAAGTTTAAGCAAATAAATTCCATCGGTCAGTTGCGTTATTCAGTTATATTCCAAACACTGACCCACAATAAAGACCGTAGAGTGTTTTTTTTATGAGATGGAGACTAGTGGGTCCATCTTTCCGTCATCACAGCCCTCATGGGCCTGCGATAGAGTAGCTGAGGTGAGGTAGGGTGTACCCACCCTTTGTTTGACCACTACAGCCCTGTACACACACTGATTCGCCATATGTGGGGTGGTGTGATAGTGGCCTCTCTCTGAAGCATTCTTTTTCTCATTTCTTCACACAAACTACTTCTGTCGGTTTGTGTGTGTTCAACCGAGTGCAACACCGTGAAAGGCCTTTGAAGGGGGAGACACTCTGAAGATATGCTCTGTTATTTTTACAGTTAACACGCCGCCGAGGAAGTCACGCAAAAGGCACCGAATTCTCGGCGAGCGATCACGGGGGCTGTGGAATGCCGCCGGCTGACGGCTGGCGTGTGAGAATTTGAAACTGGCATTTTTGCCTGGATGTTACGTCTTATGATGCAGTCCATTTGAAACATACTGCGGCCTTGAACACCCTGAATCGATCTCTCTACTGACCACTGAAAAAAAAAAAAACTGCATTGTTTGCCAAATTGAAAAATTCCAACAAAAACTAGTAAATAGCCAGTGGAAGAGAGAGAGAGAGAGAAAAAAACCTATTTGATGTATGTGATATTTCCCTGTATTCATTCACTTTTTGTCACAGAGAATGCTACTGAAGTGATTTAATCACTGTAACAGTAATTGAAAAGTGATTCTGGAAACGGCGATGACAGCCGGTTATATTTGCTGTACAGAAACAAAGCATTAAACAAAACATTTTAAAAAGTTTGAAAAAGAAAAATCTGGTGGGGGGGAAAAAAAATAAATTTGAGCAGCCTCTCTCTCTCATCAATACACTGTTCCACACGCTGACAAATGAATTATGAAACTAGAAACAGGCCTAACTTTCTCATTAAGTATTGAGCTTTTCAGTTTTACTTGTAACATTGGTGGCGATACCTTAATAAAGTCCCCCTACACCCCCACCCATTACCCCCTTGGGGGGGGGTGTCTGTAGTTCTTTGTTTTGAGACAGATGAATCACCTTGTTAACTCGGCCATGGAGTAAGGTTATACATCACATTATACACTAGTTATACATAATGGGAAACTTCATGGAGCCTTATAGTTTTTTAGATACTGTAATTTTAGGAATAACGACAACAACAACAGCAGCAAACCCAGAGGAGATGTCAGCTAACAGTAATGAGTGTCACTAGGTCCTCTACTGTGACCTCCCTGGTGTGCCACCTGTACCGTGGTGAACAGGCCTCAAGGAACAATGACGGCTGCAGCCTACAGCCCACAGCCAGGTTTTAAAATGGCTAATGAATGACCCAATGGCTACTGTGTGTTGGCCTCATGGGATGTTCCACCGAGCGAAAACCTCAGTAAAAACATCCAATCAGTTGAGAAAACTACTGTCACCACGTACTACTGAAAAGTCTCATGCACAATATGGATTTTAGAGTCCAACGCAATTACTTTAGACACACATGGTAAAATGTCATGTCTTCATATTCCCCTGGGACCAAGTAAAAACATACTGCGAACCCAGTCTGGCCATAATCCCGAGGAAACAGCAGATTTTCAATAAAATAAAACAATGGGGTCACTGACATGATTCAGAAAGGCCCAGTTACCTCACAGAAAAGGTTGTAGGTAGGTCACGCGTCCTCCAGCGAGTCCTCCAACGCTGATCAATAACGAAGGTTGTGTGTGCTTACCTCCAAGAATTCATATGACCATACAAAAATTATTCGTGTTTGCTTTGATTTGCCACCACCATAGTTGAGATTTCCTTAGATTTAGATTGTCTGATTAACAAATTATTTTCTGCTCTTCACCACATTAAATGGAAAAGTAACCAAATATGGTAAAATTTCACAAAAGAAATAGTAACGACCCCACCCAGAATCAGGATTTGGGTCCCCCTTCTAGAGCCGGGCCAAGGAGGGGAGCTCGCTGGCAAATTCCTGGTGGCCAAGCCTGTACCCGTGGAGAGGGCCTGGAGTCACTCTTTCTCCAGAGTTGCCCAGGGTAACAGGCAGTTTTGGAGTTTCCCAGGAGAATGAGACAGCTGTTTGGAATACCCTGGCAACATGACAAGCAGAATGCAACGCCAATTGGCTCCAGAGGTAGAGCGGGTTGTTCTCTAACCGGAAAGTTGGTGGTTCGATCCCTGACTCCTCCAGTCCGCATGTCGAAGTGTCCTTTGGCAAAATACTGAACCCCAAATTGCCCCTGATGTATCATCGGAGTGTGAGTGTTCTATTGTGTGTATTATTTTTCCAGAAAAAAAAAAATCTAGTAACACATCCAGTTTGTATGTTGCATCTTGACACTAGCAGGATTAGAAAATTATTTGATGAACACACAATGATCATTAACACCAACGCGAACTACAGTAGTCTATCAACTGAACTGCAGCCGCCAGGCTTGTCTTTCGCCGTCATCAGCCAGGAACAGTATCTATAGGTTAACGACCAATTTGGCAAGCCTTGAAGCCCCCAAGCAGTATCTTGGCACTTTTCAGTGTATGGATAGCAGTTCAGTATTTATGCAGGAGTATGTAGTTTTGAAGAGAAAAAATGAGTCAGTCAGTCACCACCTGCTCCACTGAAACAAGTAAATTGCATTGCCTAGCACCCTAAGCACCCTTTTTAAACACATTTCAGGTTGAAATTCTTCCATTTTGATAGCCGGCAGTTTAGTTAAAGTCTTACCCATGGGATATATAATCCTTCCAGTCTTCTCTTGGGTCTGCCCCAAGTTGGACGTACCCAGAAAGCCTCCACAGGGAGGTTTCCGAACAGCCTCAGCAGACTCCTTTTACTGTGAAAATTCAGCAGTTCTACTCCAGGTTCATACCTGACCATAATGGGAGTTGGAACACAGACAAACTGGCAAACTGAGAACTTCTTCTGGGCCACATGGCTCCAAGAGGGGACGACCATCCACTCTGCAAAAGGAAACTCATTTCAGCCACCTGTATCCATCTCATTATTTCAGTCAATACCCAAAGCTCTTGACCGTAGATAAGGGTTCAATCAACTGTTAAATTCAGAACTTCACCTTCAGGCTCAACTCTCTCTCCAGCACAGTCTGATAAAAACTCCCATAACGCTGCCAATGCTGAAGCAAACAGTCAATGTTGTGGTTAATCTTACTCTTACTCATGAACAAAGCCACCAGATACTCAAAGCCAAGTAGACTGGATGGAATAACTTCTGTGGGGAGGTGCACAGGTGATCCCCTGTCCAGGACCCAACAAAGAGACTCTGAGAAGGCTGGGGGTACTCCGAACAGCCGTCTCTTTCTCCTGGGAAACTCCAAAACTGCCTGTTACCCTGGGCAACTCTGGAGAAAGAGAGACTTCAGGCCCTCTCCACGGGTACAGGCTTGGCCACCAGGAATTTGCCAGCGAGCTCCCCTCCTTGGCCCGGCTCTAGAAGGGGGACCCAAATCCTGATTCTGGGTGGGGTCGTTACTATTTCTTTTGTGAAATTTTACCATATTTGGTTACTTTTCCATTTAATGTGGTGAAGAGCACAAAATAATTTGTTAAGGACTCAGAACTCAACATGTAGGACTTGTACTTGACTTGGCATTTTCTACATCTACACATGGCTTCATTCTACAAGAAACAGTATCTCAGTCCAAATTGGCATTACATTCTGCCTGTCGTGTTCTTTTTCCTTCCAGGACATCAGTATAAAGGTTCAGCAACTGCCTCTGATTGTCTCATTAGGGAGGGGCGGTTACAGCAGTCTTCAGTTTTCTATTGATTATCCATCTGTCACATACTTCAGAAAATCTCATAGCGGAACTGGGTCTCATAAACATTAATTTATCTTAGCTCTTTTTAAATAGTTGTTTGTAATTACAGGTTCTCTTGACAAATCTTGATATAGGATGTTTTCATTTATTAATTCACTGGTAGATCAATTATTGAATCGTAAAGTAAAAGCATACTTTTATGTATTTATATTCTGTAACCATGAAGATATTCTTTAAGTGTGAAATATGTGTTTGTAATTTTTCTTCATTTACTCTTGACACATTTTAACACTGAATTGCCTTTCAACATTTGCAATCACATATCCTCAAAAGGCAAATCGTCAAATGTATTGTTGTGTCTTATTGCTGGGTCGATGGAGAACTCAACAGAGATTGTGTCGTTTGTGTTGGCTATGTACGGTGACTTGGGACAATTAAAGTACCTGTATTTCACTCTGGCAATGCTATTTTACATATCGGTTATTTTTGCCAACACTGTTCTTATTATCATTATTTATGGGGAGAAAAACCTGCATGAGCCCATGTATCTATTCCTGTGCAATTTATTTATTAATGAAATATATGGCAGCACGTCTATGCTGCCCTGCTTGATGGTACAAATCTTGTCAGACATTCATGAAATTTCTGCCTTTTACTGCTTCCTTCAAATCTTTAATATTCATACATATGTAGCTATTGAATTTGGAACATTAACAATAATGGCATATGACAGATATGTGTGTATTTGTAAACCTTTGCATTACAATGCAATAATAACTAAAAGAAAAGTACAGATTGTCATACTTGTGATCTGGATAGTTTCTTTTGTAGAGGTTGGAGTTTTATTGTCTTTCACTATTAATTTGAAGCGTTGCGGGACTGTTATCAACAAAGTATTTTGTGCGCATCACCTTTTAGTTGAACTTTCTTGTTCATTAGACAGAACAGTGTCACTTATTCATGATCTAGTTTTTGGCCTTATTTTCACTGTTGCTGCTCCTGTCACTTATATTTCATACAGTTATGTAAAGATTTTGGCGGTGTGTTTAAAAGCTTCTAAAGAGACCAGAATGAAGGCTTTGGATACCTGCACTCCACATTTAGTTTCACTTATTAGCTTTGTCTTTGCCTGTTTTTATAGTTTGATCACTCAGAGATTTGACATGTTCTCAGTTCCATATCCTCTCTGTGTTTTCTTGTCTATGTATGTAGTGATCATCCAGCCTCTTCAAAATCCAATCATGTATGGTCTTAAACTGTCAAAAATTAGACATGCTTGTAAAAATTTGTTGACATCGAAAACATTGCGGCTGCACATTTTCATGGAGAGAATTTAAATTCAGCGGTTCATTATGAATTAAAAAGAAATTAAAAAGAAAATATAGTTTGTTTACATACATACATTACCGTTTAATTGTCGATAAAAATGTAATTGCTTTCAACACAACTTGAATCGTCTCGGGTTGCTGATGTAAAACAGGTTTATTAATTTCACTAAGAGCATGAAATGTTTTTATTGATTGATTAGAATTATATTGGTGGAGGACTGATTGAGTACTGTGTGTACCCACAGAGAGAAAAATGGGATAAAATACACGAGTTTTTATCAAACAAGGCCAAGGATCTGTAGTCGGGACCAGCAAATAGTGACCTGTAGGGGAAATGTGGCCACTTCACCAAAATTATTTGACAAGTGAAATCTGAAATGCTCCCGTATTGGGCCACATCAAAACTTTAAGACACGATTCAGAAATATTTTTTAATGTAACAACAGAAATATGATGCAAATTCAAATCCAAAATTGAAATGAATTTGCCATCTTATGATCAATCGTCAACACATGCAGGGTAAAGGATCTTTAACAGTCTGCAGTGTGTTTAGTTTATTTGACATGGGAGGGAGGACACTGAACCGTGCTCAACTACAAAAATTTCAAAGATTACACAGTAAGGTCCCAGACCTGTTGTTATTGCGGTCCCTGATGTAAAGATAGTAAAGATGCAGGAGCCCAGGCGACTGGGTGACTCATACTACCAGCAAACCAGCACCATAAATATCTGTATCCTAAATCAAATCTGGGGTGACATTATATTGATGATATATGCAATGGTAAGTTTCCCATAAGCCACAATTCAACCTCATGTTGAAACGAGGGCTTATAATCAGTTACAGTTTTGTCTTGGTGAAAACACCAATGTTGCCAGTGTTGTCACAGCAGACAGTGTAAAGATGGAGAATTTTACATCCCGTGGAGGTAACAACAACAAGCAATAAACTAGAGGTTAGGCTGTCCACAATGAATGGAAGTCAATGCAGTGTCCTAGCAAGGATACCTGCCCAACTTAACTTTTTACTATATTACCACTGCCACTGCTGATGCAGGCCTGCGCCTGCATTCGCCCTGCGCCCTCTGTCCCCTTAACACAGCAAAAAACTGGCTTGTGGAGAAGTGACCTTGTAATGCACAAAAAAATCCGTGTACGTGTGTGACTGTGTGTGTGTGCGTGTGTGTGTGTGTGTGTGTGTGTGTGTGTGTGTGTGTGTGCATGTGTGTGGTTGCGTATTCATGTGTTCAGCCCCTGTTGCTAGGTTTTCTAGAGTTGGTACTCTGTGTTTCTGTTGCCGTGGCTGCAGTGACATAAATGGGAACACACACACACGCACACACGCACAAACACACACACACACACACACACACACACACACACACACACACACACACACACACACACACACACACACGTAGAGAGAGTGAGAGAGAGAGAGGGTCTTTGTAAGGGAGACAGCAGGTATGTCCAGTGTTTTGTCTTTTATTTCTTATTTCTTCTATAAAGCATGATACAAATCATGAAGTTGTTATAAGGAGCTGACAAACTAACTATATTTACGCAAAATCTCTATCTCCCTTCCTTACTCGACTTTTTTTTCAGGAGATTCTATCTCAGGAATATTTTCCGGGCTCTTATCCTTGACCTCCTCACTGTTGGCTACTTGTAATGTCGGTGACTCAGGAATATAAGCTTATTCTGCTTTAACATTCAGCTAAACTGAAAGCTCGATTAATCACGATTTTAACTGGAAGTCACGTGTGTCACTGTCAGTGCTCTAAATTATGCATCGGTTTTCTTAATAACATTCATTTGTTTCTTCCTTTTCACGTGTTATCTGCCGCGATATATCCAGTACTCCGTTGCCCCGTTGAAGGCGATATCATCCCTGTTAGATGACGAAGAACATTCAGTGCGATGAATCTTGAAGGCAGTATTACACTGTGAAATTATAAGATAATGAACCGTGCTCCACAACGACTTTTTTACACAGAAAACACTGATGCCTATAGTTTTCCCGTTTTATAGCTTAAGATTTCTCGTAACCCACTGCCTCATTAAAGCATACCTTGTATCACATCACTACATTCATATAATTGCAACCCTATGTGTGTGCAAGTGGTAGAAATGTCTGACAGCAATGCATGCCGCTGACCCTGGAATCATTTTCAGACACTGGATTAAGTGCAGATTCTGTTGTATGCTTCGTCACGTGTACAGTAGGCTTAGATTTTTTATACACACTTTACGAGAGGGAGAACAGTCTTATTTATTAACACACGCTCAAAGTGCTGAGGTAAATCACATGTTTCCTGGGCAGCGGCTCCGTAATGCCCATGAGTAAAACAGTAGCATTGTGGAGCCATGTATGTAGTTGGTGTGGCTGCCGAATACTAATTTATAAAGAGGGAAAATTCAGTTGGTTGTAGTTTTTTCGGAAATTGCTTATGGTTGCCTACTGCCAATTTATGGATAACAAGAAATTGAATAAGTTAACCAGTCGATGAATCAAAGATTAGAGTCTAACCAAGAATAAGTTTTATTCAGGTAGCATACATTTAAAGGTTACAGACTGTGCAGATGTGAATGAAAAATCAAAATAGTCACATTTACTCATGAAATCGCTGCTTAAAATAAAGACAACCTGAGAGGTGGTAAACTGCTGGGACAAAGGGATATTTAGGAAATCATTAAAAGCAACGCAGCTTCACAGCTGTGCCCTGTAGGTCCTGATAGTAAAATTGTCTTTAGTTTTGAATGCAGTCAGTGATATGCAAGTGACTTCACCATAGAGATAAATGTTCCGGTGCAGGGGCCATCTCCTGGAATTTTATTCTTACTAACCGCCAACACGTATTTCTCCTCCTCATTCCTGAACCCAATATCCAGCCATGTGCTTTCTATACCCTTATGGGTAGAGAGGGTTGGAACCCATCCCGGCACACGTCGGTTGAGAAGCAGGGTCCAGCTGGACGGGTCGCCAGTCTATCAAAGTACAAACACGCACACTGAAAGATAACCTACTGTAGTTCATGCGTACACTCACGCCTTACGCTCATGCAACTAAAAGTTTCCAGTTTACCTGCATATCAAGACCCACGCGGACAAAGGGAGAAAAAGTAACCTAAGCCCAGTAGTCAAGTTTTATTTGACAAGATCAAGTCAGTATCATCAGGATATAGCACCGTCATTGTCGTCTTCGTTACCTTGGAATCAATGGAATAACCTAATCAATCCTCTTTGACTCAGCTGTCCTCTAGGACGACATGTCATCATGAAGGATTATTCTCTCTCCCTGCTGAGTCGGGGGTGTGGTCGATGGGTCTCATCCAGCGGAAACACTGGGAGACATGATGGACGGCTGGACGTCTGCTTCACACCACAGGTATACACACACACACACACAAACACACACACACTCGCAAAGGTTGTAATAATTCCAGTTCTTTTGTATAGTATATTAGCATTTCAATACACAGTGGTCTTACAGCAGCAGTAAGCTGGTCAGACGTTTTGTTGTCGCCGGTTTTCCGACTGTTATAAAATATATCTATACCAGATCTTCTCACATGACCACAACAGCCAACGACCAACTGTCCACCCATTCATCCATCAATCAATCCAGACCTTCATTAATCAGTCAGTCACTCCATTCATTATGTAATCAATATAATGCATCATTTTTACCAAAAGGATTACTACATCTGGAAGTCCCAGGAGTCTCTGCTGCGTCTGTCCAACAGCGGCCGTCTGCTTGTGGAAGCAGAGTCAACTCTTCCAAAGACTTACAGCACTCGTAGGGGGCCACTAGTACTGTACTCCCAGGTATGTGTGTCTAACTGCAGTACAAGGCACAGTTAGCAGGACAGATGTAGCCGCCAAACTTCCACTGAAAACTTCATATTGAGCCACATTGACCTTTGACATACAGAAACCAGGGATTCAGTTTTCGGGTTGATTTTCTTTTTTTTTTTTTTAATCCCTTCTTCTGGCTCCAGGATCTGGTTACTATGGAAACCAATTGTGGGTCAGAGGCCGGGAACACGAAGAAGAGGGTTTTCCGGCGGTATACTCAACAAGTGGAGCAGCAGCTGAGCACCCTGAAGGAGCTAACGGCAGCCATTTTGAGCTATGGCCACAATCAGGTAGGTTGTATAGAGCAGGAATAACTTCTCTAGGTTTACTATGTGTACACAGTATGTATGTATGCATACTGTGTATGTGCTGTATTTCTTATGTTCACGTACTCCTACATCAGAAGAAAAACTTTGTCTGTACGCATTCAGAACAGTGCTGATGATAATGGCCCAGGTTGACATTATTTATTGACATTATCAATTGTATTTATTCATTTAATTGAACAAAGCATTTACGAAAGGTGAAGCTCTAAAAATCAATATTTTTTCTTTTGCCTACTGAGAATTATTTCCCCGACTTTTCCACTCTACAAAGATTTTTAGCCTGTTTTAGCCTCATCGTTGTTTTGGTTTTATGGCACAAACATTGTTTGGTTCAGTCTCAGTGCTCTCATCAACCCAGTTTCCAGCAGCTGCAGGCTTTTGTTTTTAGCAAACAAGCTAAAGACAAGCTAAAGAAAAGCAGTTGGATCATCTTCGTTTAACTGCTCTTCGTAACAGTCCTTTTTCCATGCTTTCTTGCAGTGTAGTACCATAACTGATCTTTAATGGGATGGTTATGTTGCTCTGTGTGTTGTGGATGCGGAAATACACACTTGTTTGTTAACTTCTGAACTACAACAACTTTATAAGATGAAAAAATGTCAGTGCTGTGTGTTCGTCAGCTTGTGTTTGAGATCTTCTGCCCTTTAGTGACCAAAAATTAGTTTTAATGTGTCTCTTTCCTCCAGTTCCCCTCTTCCCAACTCGCTCCACCCCTCTTTACTCCTCCTCACTTCCCTTCAGTTCCAGACCTTCATTGTCCCAGTCCTCTGCACGTTCGGTGCAGACAACCACAGCCCAGTCCAGAGTTGCTTGTACAGTTGAACCCACAGCGGCTTCCTGCAGAGGAAAACTGTACTGAACAACTGGAGAATCAACCTGAGGGTAAATAATGGACAGGCGGACAGATGGGTGGATAGAAACTAATATAGGTGAAGTTTCAAAGTCCAAAACAGAAACTCTGGTGAAACCCCCAAAATTAAAAATGACAAAATATGCGTGGGTTTCTGTAGTTTAGTTGAGAAGCTGGAAATCCCGACTACAACACTCTTTTATAGTATGCTATTATGAGCAAGGAAAATGGAGCGAATTTGGTGTAAAAACGACCTAAACTTCTGCGCAGTCAAGGACCAAATCTTTAGTCAGACATTTTTCTTACTGAAACAAAACTAACCCAGTGGAAGAATAAAACCAATTCAACTCTCCTGGACCCACTAAAAGCAACCCAGCATCCTAAAATTAACCTTGTCTGCAGATAAAGAGGAGCAGCCAGGCAGCAGGAACAGCTTCAGGCTGGACCTGTTCCTCCAGATACCCTGTACCTCCAGGACTCCAACCCCACAGACGGCGCCTCAGCCCTGGGTACACTATTTAGCAATGACCCCTGAAGAACCTGAAGAACCTCCGGTGACTTGCTAATGACTGAAGTTACATCTAAAGACATTTGTTAATACTCATTTATCTTAGCAAAATGTATGGAATTGGGTTAATGATGCTCTTTTTAATTTTGTTTAATTTATTTTTCTTTCCTATCACCTGCAGACTTACTTAGACATGAGTCTGCAGCCTACTGAGAGTTCACAGTATACTGAAATAAACCACCACAGTAAGGGAGAGGAGCTCCACCATCCAAACACCAACTGTTTCCGTGACGCGGCAGATGATCCGGGCTGCTCCATTCGGAGAAACAGTGGGACGACCGATGAAAAAGGGAACAATGAAAGAGCCATAAGTGGGAACAGAAATGGGAGGATAGGTAAAGTTGTAAGTTGTAAATTTGTAATGGGTGTAAATCATGCGCTCACCTTCCTCTTCAGTGCATCAGTTAAAAGCCGCAGCTTCCTGACTGCTCTCGAGTCAGACTATGTGGAGCGGAGCAGCAGTCAAACACAAGAAGTCGGAGTAGTACGGCAGCAACAGTAAATGAATAACACGGAACTTTTATCCTGTGCAGTATGTTGATAACCATGATGCTCTGATTGCCTCCCCCCAGACACAGGCCTGTTCCTTCCTCCTTTGAAAGAGGGACAGTCAGTCTCCTATGGACCCATCTGGGAGAAGACAGACAGGGTAAGACAGCGGTTTTCATTTTTGTGATTAAAAAATAGCAAATATTTGGTTTAGCAGTTCTTTCAAACTACTATGAAAACATATAATTGCACTTTTGCACCACCAGGTGTTTTTTTATCAGAACTCTAGACATTTGCAGCACATGTACAGAAGACTGCTGGTGAAATAAAAAGTTCCATCTGATGGAATTTTAAATGAATATGTTTTATGTCAAAAAAGAAGAAGAAATGTTTTATTTCTCTTTTTAACTTTTAGTGACATTGGTTGGCAGTTAATCATCTACAATGTTGTTCGACAACTGCACAAATGTAGATATGCAAAGGTGCATATCACATGACAATATTTTTTTGTACGTTCTCATTTCTCAGGACATCAGAATTTGTTTTATTTAAAATACTGACTGAAATCCTAAGTTCCCTCATGTGGCATCACGTGATCTAAGAGCAAAACTAGGGCATGTCTGCCTTAGATTTACATGATCTAAGGCAGACATGCCTGTGTTGAATGTTTCAGCCGAGATGGGAGAGCTCGGACAGTGATGAGCTCCGTGCACGGCGCCTACCTCCCATAGCAGAGAGCCGCGGTGTTGCCCCTGCGCGAGCGAACCGGGATCAGACCCGGCAGGATGCCCAGCCGCGAGCAGAAAGAGACGGGTTCCAATCCCGAGAAAATCCCACTAGGCTCCATCAGCAGCCTTTGTTTCTACCTCTGCTGTTTCCTGAGAAGGAGGGTAACAAAAGAAACACACGGAGGGAGTTTACACACTATGACTCAGTTTGTGTTTTTCCCAATGGCATGTGGGTTAAAGGACAAGACTGGCAATATACTAATTGTTTTTTTTGGTCTTTTCAACAAATCCTCAAAACATCAAAATCAACAATAACTATCAAGCTGATTCCACAGACTCCGTTATTCTCATTCATAATCAAAATACAGTGGAGGGCAAACTTCTCAGTGTACTGCTCACTATAGCGTAAACTATTGAGTGTCCATTAAATGGGAAGAAGTCAATGAGCAACCAAGGGCGTGATTTCGGACACTGCCCGAGATTGGTTTGCATCGGTTGGTGATATACTAAATCAGTTTGCACCCTTAAAACGTAAGAAATGTCCTGGCTAGCAAAGACATCTGAAATAAACTGGTTACGCATAACAAACCCTTAGTAATTGCTGGTATGCCTTTGTTTCATTTATACATCTATGGTTAAATACGT
The DNA here is from genome assembly GCF_016859285.1 of Xiphias gladius. Taxonomy (NCBI): domain Eukaryota; kingdom Metazoa; phylum Chordata; class Actinopteri; order Istiophoriformes; family Xiphiidae; genus Xiphias; species Xiphias gladius. The sequence continues at coordinate 24,807,517 of NC_053415.1, read as the reverse complement.
TTGTTTCAGAGTTGTTGGTACTGATGCAGTTTGGAATGTGTGAGAAATTTCACGATGCGTTAACTTAAAATACATTATGTGATCATTTTGTCCAATGTTATTTGGACATTTTTTAATTCAAGGTATTTTGTTTTTTTGGATGTGAAATCGTATTTAAAGTATTCCCAGTTTACATCTTTATTTGACAGCATTTTGTCAAGTGTCAGGTCAGATATGTCCTCCATGTTCTATTTTTACTATATTTAAAATGATGACTTGAACTACTGGCCGATGCACTGATGCTGTGTTGTATTCTTAATCTTTCCACTCGCTGTCTTTCAGAGGAGATAAATGGGAAGCAGCGAGGAGGAAGAGATAAAACAGGGAGACAGAACTTTAGAAAACAGACAGCCGGGCAGGGTGGAGCAGGCGGAGGGGGGAGGCTGCCCTCTGAGAGAGGCTCTAAGAATCTGCTGGAGCCAGGTGAAGGTACAGTGCACTCGTGCACTTTACGAGCCGGTATTTAGACAAAGTCAGAGTGTAACGATAAACACAGTCAACATGACAATATATTGTATTGTTTGTCTAAAGCACTAGACTTGCATTAACCATGTGCAGAATATTACCAGGGACATATATTCCAAGAGTTGCCCCCAATTTTTGTATCAGTTCAGTTTCTAGTTTTTGGTTATTTATGCTTTTTGTTGTTCTATTTTCTTGCCCCCTTGCGTGTCCTCGTGTTGTTCCTTTTGCTTTGTGATTCATTTCTTGACTTTGCTGCTGTAATGCTGCAGTTTCCAGCGTAGAGTAATAAAGTACTGTCTTTCTAAAGATGTTATTAAATCTTTTAAAAGATGTGGAGATGCTGGAGATTGAACCCAGGCCCGAATACATGCAAAGCACTCACTCAACCACTGAGCTACATTCCCTGACAGACCATCCTTACAGTATAAGATCAATTTCTTAGTACTCAACGCCAAACAGGATAACGTTTCCCACTCCTTTCTGACTGATAGTCAGAACTAAGCTGGAGCTTTGATTTTCTTTTCAACTGTGGGATGACCTCTGTTACTTTTAAGGAAATGAAGATGCTGGTGATGCAGGTCGAGCACAAACAGAGCCACATCCCAAGCTCCAGTTCGTGGCAAACCGTGTTCTTTCTGCTTATCCTGCTATCTTCTCCCATACCTTGTCCTCTCCTTCAGAGCCTCCTCCTCCAGTCGGCGTGTTGGGTTGTGTTGCAGGACGGAAAGGTCCGGGCAAGCAGAGCTCTTTGGCCTTCTTACAGAACCGCCTACTTGACCTCCAGGATCCCTGTGGATCCAGTGATGCTAACAGAGGTGTGGTTAGGGGCCTTCTACCGCTGGAGCTGAGAGGTAATGAGAACTAAACCACTATGAGAAAACACGATCCTCAAAGTAGAAAGTATTTATTAATAATAAATAAAGTGTATTTTACTTTTACGCAGTTTCAGCTTTTGAGGTGATTAAATGGACTGTAGCTACCATATGGGTTTAAAGCAAACTGACCTCAAAAGGCTACGTGAATTCCCAAGTTATCCATGATGTGTTTCTGTTTTACTCTTATAATAGTGTTAATCTATAAAGATAAAGAAAAGCTAAAAAAGTTTGGACATTATGACCCCATTTAAACTATGTCACATCATGTGTCTAAAAAGCTAAGTGTAAATGCATCCAAGAAGGATTCAAGATGGGCTGAAATCTGGATCTGGTTTCTCAAACCTCCTCCAGAGGTGGTTAGAGACGTGTTGTAGTCAGATGCTGGACAACTGTAACTGCATCCAAAAACGCAACTCAATCTTTACTCCTCCCGACTGTGACAACATCGGTAAGCGGTAAACAATGCCACGGGTAAAAAATAGCTTCAGCAATGTCAACACGTATAGTCATACAACGGGCATAACGGACTGTTACAGCAATGATCTGATCCCTGATCAGTCCCACCATTGAATGATTTTTGAATGAGAGATCACTGATCTGTGAAGCTGACGGAGCAGTGTGAGCGAGAGCCTCTGAGGACAGTAAAATCAATGTGTCGCTTGTTATTCCTAACTGCAGTTCTCCCATTGCGTTGGTTCTATGGATAGTTGTTAGCTAACTAATGCCAGCTAAACTGCTGTTGATGTAATTACATTTTTAAACTATCATAAGTTATTCCTCTGGTGTTTTTGGCAGTTAAAAAACAATGTCATTTCACCACTCTCGGGACTGGAGGAGAGCCGTCCCTGATTTGCATGTAGGTGGGAAAACCAAGACGTTGCATTGCAGACATATGTGTGGCTAAATATAAACAAAACTGTCTTAAATGTCCTCTAGATTTTATCCAGATTGGAGACCCCTTGAAATGACAAGTGCAAAATGGGCCTCTGTCCCTTTTACCAGTCTCAGACTTTCTTACTTTCCCCATGCCCCTGCATTTCTCTGGAAATTTCCAAACCTGCCGTTCCCTCCTTGTCCAGCAGCTGTCCCCAGTGTGTTCCCAACTTCCCCCGTCCCCTGACCTCTACATCCGCCTGCCAAACTGCTCCTCATTCCCCCATCAACCCCGTCAGCATATTTACCTGCCCTCGTTCCATCGTGCCTGCCTGCTTGTTCGTGATCTCTGCCTGTTTTGGGAGTTTGCCTGTTTTACTCCTGCCTTATCGGACTCGCTGACTGACCTCATGTTGCCAACCTGTTTTCTGAACACTAAACGAGTAGGCAAACCTTGTATTAACCTTACCTGCTCTGACTTACCCGAGCTCTACCTTGGTGTCTACAAGACGTTTACCAAAAAATAAAATCACAAGAACGGCAAGACAGTTTACACTACATTTAGTACTTTGTCTGTAACGTCTCTGTAACTTCATTTTTCACAAATTCCCTTCAGAGATGGATGGTGCCCAAACTTTTGAAAATGTTCAAAAAGTTATTTAAATTTCACCCCCTAGACCCAAACTGTGGGTAAACTTAATTGGGTTTTTACATATAGAGTTTGGGATAACGTAGAAATCTAGATTTTAGGGTTTTCCAGTGCTTGCTATTTTTGTGATCTTTAATATGACTGGAGAATCCAGAAAAAAAGAAGGAAAGAAGCTGTAGAATTCAACTAAAATTAAATTAAACTCAAATTAAACTAAAAGCGACCTCTAGTGGGGTTATTACAGAATTACGTGAATCTTTTTTTTCCATGAAGTTGATGTTTAAAATGTTACCACACATATATGGTTACTCAGCTTCCCCTCCTTTTGACATAAGTATAATTACTTTAAGTCAAGGGCTGAGAAGTGATGATGTTACACTTTCATCCATCCGTCAAAAGGCCCATGTCTCCGTTCTTCACAGTCGTTGTACTGTCAGATTTTCAGAATGGCAAATCTGTCGGCAGCCTGATCCTGGGTCCTGACGGGGAAATCATCCAACTGTCGCTGTACGACAACAGCCAGGGCCCCTCTCGGGGTGACGATGGCACACAGCAGCAAGGTACAACCAATGAGCTTTGTATACTGAAAACCTCCATCTTCAAGAAATCCAAAATCTGCTCCCCTGGAGCAGAGACATTTACACTGATCGGTCACAACAATAAAACCAGTAGATTCTGACTAAACTTTGAATACGACAGTAGGGCGAGGTGAAGGCTTGCATTAAGTATCAATTGCTGACTCTTTTCGTCTCCCAGCTCTCCAGGTTTTGTCTACAGAGGGAGACAAGTTACCCTGGGTCATTGTGCTGCAGCCTGCTGACACACATACAGGTCTGCATACACACACACACACACACACACACACACACAAACACACACACACATTCTTGTGGTCATTCGCCGAGTTGGACGGGATGGGGGCAGTATGAAGCACTAACAGAAACACACTGAAGGGGAAACACACTGATAGGTAAAACACTGAGTAGACCTAAGTCAGACACATTTCTCCCGTGATATGGTCATTTAAGTTCGGCAACTGATACAAAGGATGCAATTAGGATGAATTATACTCCACGTACAGGCTCCTTTAATATAATGGAAAAAGGAAAGAAAATATTCAAAACTCTGTGTTTGTGTGTTACTAGAGTTTGTAAGTAAGATTGGGAAAAGAACATCATTAAACTCAATTTCAGTTTGGAATTAAACTCATTCCAGTAAAATAAAAAATAATCAGCGTGTACCACATTTAAGGTCTCAGTTCAAACAACTCAAACAAAAGCAACAATTCGAAAGCAAAACAGTTAAATTATCAGACCACCCACTCAGATAAAGGACCACTGATTTAGCACTCATGGTGTCGAAACGTCAAATGTCAGTCTCTTAACATGCTCTCCAGGAAATAGTCACGTGAAATCCTCTCCAGCAGTTCATGGATCCTTTGGTGAAGTCTCAAGCTTCGAGATTCGCAAATGACCTTGACTTGAAGCATTTCACGAGGTTAATGACATTTTTTGAAATAAAAAAATCTTTCATAAATTGACGTTCTGTATGTAGTGGGACATCAAACTGGGTCATTGTCTCTGTGAAACCCAACACTGTGATGCTCTTTGGGGTGAACTTGTTTTATGGAATGAGTTTGTATTGGCTTGTGTTTACAGTCTGTATTAATACGTCTGCATCTGTCTTCCCAGATCAGACATAATTCAAGAATTAATTTATGTTAGTTTGTACATGTGGTTGTTTGCTTGTTATTAGCTTTGCTTTGCAATTTTATTACACCCTTCACCACGTGTTCACACCAGTACTGTTCTTTGTGGTATCGTTTAGAAACGTCTTCTGTCCTAGTGTTTTCGTTGTTTCTACTTTGTCAAGAGACTCTTAACTACTTTCTTCCACATCATATTGTGCTGTTTGTTGGAAAGACGCTGTTAAGAACTGTGCTTGGGACCCTGCCTCTGAATTGTCACTGAAGACAACATTGAGCAAGTTGGAGAAATCCTCACTTATTTCCTGTTCGCCAACATGAATCTGGAAAAGTGATCGCCTCTGCAGTCTCCCTGGCCGCCACAATCGTGGCTCCCCATCAATCTCTAGGTCAAACATGCATAAACACAGAAGTCAGTCAGCTCCACTTCCAGGAGATCTCTCCGTTCTGGCATGCTAACCTTGCTAGCCTGGCTCCTGCCTGAGGGCTCGTTGGACAGCTGTGACATGAAGCTTCTGGTGGAATTCAGCACACTATCTTATGTCACTTAGAATTAGGTAAATTAGATTTACCAAACCCGTCTGTGTCCTCATCCTTGCTCTGACCACTGTCTCACTGTTCATTGTACATGTGTGCAGAAGGAGGTGCGGAGCTGAGCACAGATTTTCTCCCGGGTAACATCCAGCACCATCAGCCCCTGCACAAGGTGAGTTGGTGTTTTTTCGGCTGACCTTGAAAAGGTGTAACGATCCCGCATGTGTTAGCCTGTCTAGCTCAGCTCTATCGGAAGTGTTCATTCAGAGCACCTCTTCATGAACCTAAAGGTTTTTATTACCTTGTTTTGTCTGTTTTTGTTACCTCACACTCTTACCTTGAGTGTGTCAGAACAAAACGTTTTATCTGTGTCCCAAATCTGTAACAAATACTGTAAAGCCCATCCTCGCCGTCCTGTGAAAACGATGCGTCTGTAAAGCCCCGTTCAGGCAGGATTAGTATTATATTGGGTCGTTTAAGTAATCGTTCCGGACAGCTGTTAACCGTTGGGAAAAGATTGAATGCGGTCCTTAATGGACACGGCCAAAAGCTTCCCAGGGGGGACAAGGGAGAGTTGAAGGGGAGGGCGCGGAGGGAGAGACGTGAGGCAAAGAGGTTGCATGAGGTGAATTTGAACCAAAAAATGTACTCTTTCTCGGAGTCACAGCTCAGTCAAATCCGTATGTATAGACATGAAACACATACAGTGGAGATAAAATACAGTTTGACTTACACTTGCTAAAATTACCAACCCGTGCAGGTAATGTTAAATTCACCCTACCTCCCCTGGAGAAAAAAATCCAGGCCGAAAGGGGCTAAAAAAAAAAGAGTTAAAGAGCAACTTTCAGGTTACATTTTTTTGAATTTTTTGTTTTTGAAGTTCTAGTTTCTACATACTTTCCCTACACATTCCTTCACTGCGGTCCCCTACCTGCAAGCTGCTCTTCAGCAGTTTGGCTAGTGTTACACCGTCTGCATTCGCCAGTAGCGAGGGTCCGCAAGGATCCGAGTGACGTAAATTTCGTCATCAGAGGGTGTGCGCCCGGCTCCGTGCGGACGTCCGAGTGCCCACCAATTTGTCGCGTCGGCGCGGACGCTGTGGTGTAGGGGCACCAGCTCCCTCCGCAGACACGTACGTGGACAGCTGCAGACACCACAGACGCATAGTCGTTCTTATTATACTACACTGCTCGGAGTCTGCTTGGTACCGATGGTTGTTTAAAGGGCTGTACCCTGAGATGTAGGAGAATTTTCTCAACCCTTAAGTTCATCTTTAACATTCAAAATGGCCAAATTGTGGGATTCGGGGTTTTCATTGGGCAGTGATGATATGCCAATGTTAATGATGGACTATTTAGTTTCAGTGAAGTATATTAAAAAGACTGTACTGGAGAGTACTGTTGCTCTGCGGTACAGTCTGATGGACTGAATGATTTCTGTTCTCCAACCAGCTCTTAGATCTTCATAGCTCGACGGAGACAAATGCATGTTCAACCACCAGCCACACTGCCACAGGTAAAACTCTGCTGATTTTGCTTTTCATTGCAGTTGGAATTCGAATGAATTTTGTCAAGGCATTTTTTATTTTGTCGCTCCAGTGGCTGAGAACCAGGACAAAACAAAGAGCGCAGAGGCAGTGATGGAAACATGGAAGAAACCAAAGACGGAGGGTAAAAACAAGGTTAGGATGCCTCCGCCGAGGGAGTGGGTAGGGAAAGAGGAGCCACGAGGAGGCGACACTAAGGCAGCGGAGGAGGAGGAAGAGGAAGAGCTGGCTATGACAGGACGGACTAGTCATTTGTCTGGATCACACCCACCAGGGTTTGTGTAATTCACTTTCAACTTGATTTCTTGATGTGAATTGGAAGCTTCGTCAGATTTCCCAGAAAACCAATAAGATATTCCTCAGTAGATGGTGACTCTTTACTCTTTTTTTTAATTTTTTTATTTGGGTTAACATTTGTTAGTGATAACACTGAGATTTCTGAACCTTTATTGGTTTTCAAAGACAAAGAATCAAAGTGATCAATGGCTCTCAGCCTTTCATCATGTCTTTTGTCTGTGTTTAGCTGAAATGAGTTGCCCAACTACTCTAAAACTCTTGATCTTAGGCACTTCAGCCCTGTGTCCTAAAAACAAATGCAATTGCTGAGATATGAATGTTGTCGAACACTTTCACAGGCAAGGCAAGAGAGCAGCAGTTTGAGTGGGAACTTTGTCAGTGAATATTTTGTCACAGGCCTCTCAAAACTGCATGTTAAACAGAGTTCCATCCTAACTATCCGGTCCAGCGGATGAACAGGAGGCTGGACTCAACCAACATTGCATCACTCCTCCTGTTTTCAGTCTAGGACAAAGGTTGTTTTACTCATATCATGGCATGAGGATGTCAGCGCACTTGAGTTCTTAAATTACCATCCTGTTGAAATTTGTGAATCTCCAGTCTTCAGTTAAAAACGTGGGTTGTCAAGCACCATTACGCCAGAATCATTTTACATCTTGGAAATGAACGGGTTGAAAGTCGCATTTTTATTTTGAGTCCAGCTGATAGTCTGCTACCACTGAATGATTAATATTTAAATATATTTATTTATTTTTTTTTTTTTTTGGGACCCAAAAATGGTAACGTGAAACCTTTTGAGCCTGTCTAGTCCATCCAGAAAGAAACATCAGTATAAAGATGATGTATTTCGCAGCCAGCAGAAAACCCGCCCAACTGAATCAACAACAGAAGAAGCTGCGGACGGAAGGAGGAAGAATATTAAGAGGAAGGACGCTGAGGACACCACATTAACTACTGGGTGAACTATGAATACTTGCAAACTGTTTAAAACATGACAGACTCTTTGGTCTGTAAGTCCTTCGATTTTTTGGAAACATGCTGGGTAGCTGCAGATGCTCACACACGTGGCCCTGTCCTCCGTTTACTTAGGAAAAGGGACGTGAAAACAGCGAAAACTGCGGAATCATATGGTCGGCAGACATCGAAGACGAGCAAAGAAGGCAGACGGCAGAGACAAAAAGCAGAAGGCAATTCTCAACCAACGAGGAGCCAGGAACAAGAGGAGAGGAGCGACAGAGAAGCGGCAGAGACTCAGGGCCACTCTGCTCCCCCCTGTGTGGTGAGAACTGACAGGCTGCGCGATTTCCCCCCGACATTCATGCTGAAGCTGTGGCTGCTGCATCCAGTCCGTTTGAGGACAGCATGTCAATCATGCAATGCATAATTGGATTACTGAAGTTTTTAAGTACATTCCTCAAAGTTTGTAAAATAAAGATATGGCTAAAAATCATTAAATACATGGTAACGTGTTTATAAAGGTAGCTCAATGTCGTAAATTGTTTAAATACACACAGAAATATCAGAAGAATAGGAACACATGTATCTATCCAAAGCAATGAGTAAAATGCCAAGCCGTTCTGGTTTTACAATTATTTTTTTCTGTCCGTCTACTGCTGTAATCACCGCCTTTCAGGGAAAGAATACGAGAGACAGGGAAGGAGAGAGGGGAGAAGCGAAGACAAATGAGGAGACAGAAGAGCGAGGAGGAGACGAGGCGAAGCAGAAGGAAGTGTCTTCCGGGAGAAGGAGGAGGAGGCTGAAAGACAAAGAGTTAGTTGTTGGTATGACATTGCAAACATTCAGGAAAAAAACAACAACTACAACAAAAACAACCTACATGACAGCTGCTATTTAGGCGTTTTTTTTTCAATTGTCACATAAAATTCTCTCAAATGGTGATAGCAGGACACATTCTTATACTAATCCTACAGTTTATCAATGCACCACCAATACATGTATGACAGAGACGCCATACATAGGCGCAAGGTACAAAATATCAATACAAATCCTGCCGGGGAAGAAAAGTAATGACACAAAGCCGCTCCAGTGGCAAAGTTTTATCTCTAATTTAGACACCACATCATTCAAACATGTAGGACATATACACTACTTGTATTCTTGGAATAATGGGGAAGTTATTACAATATTGATTTTCTTAGAGGCCGGCATATTTAGTTTAAACAGAATGGAAACATTTATTCTCACCACTAATTTTGCTTTTTCCCTGCGATCATTGTCACAACTGTGCAAATTTGGAAATCTGATGGATTGCTTTGGGGAACAAAACCACAAAGGAACCTTCAAAGTGTTCTGTAGGGGACTTTAAGCAGCGTAAGAGCAGGAAGGGTCCGGAAGAAGAAAGAGGGTCAACTAAAATTTTACCCCCAGTGAAGAGTAATTCGGAGATTTGCAGGTGAAAAGATGAGATCTGAAATACGTTAGTAAGATGAAAGTATTAGAGACAGACGTCTCTGTAAATGTAGTAAAGTACAGCCAGCTATATTTTCATCATGGTGTATCCTTTCTTTTCCAATTCTGTCCTGTCTTTGTCACCTTCCTTTGCTTTTCTTTCCTTCTAGGAAACCACGAGGACCCCCTGGAGAAAGAGGAGGCGGATTTCAGCCGGGCGATGGAAGAGGAGTCTCACCTAAAATCCACCGAAAGGCCCCCTGCAACGCCAAACCGCGACAACAGAACCAAGGCAAATGCAGAGGAAGACACAGAAATAGACGGCCTCTCCACCAGTGACAAACACGGCAGCGTCCGATCAGTGAGTTCACTCGGGACCGCCGACGCTGCATCCCAGCTCAGTCAGAGGGGCTCCGGGAGGCCCGCCGCCTCCTCCTGTGAGGGGGCAGTGACAGCCGGCGCCATGGGTCTCACCTCAGCGCGCGGCCGCCTGTCGTCATGTTCAGCTGTCATGGTAACGGATGAACAGCTGGTGTTGAACCCAGTAAAGCCAGAGGTTGGTAGGAAGCATGCACAGTTACGGTAATATACGGTGTTTTTCCACGTTTTTAATTCACGTGTTTGAAACATTTTCTAATGCGTCTGAATGATAGTTTCACGTCACTGATCAATGTTTTTATTTGGCTTCATGATTACTGGTAACGCCACAATACCACACTTCTTCATAATCGTTTCTTTTCCCCTTCCTTTGCTCAATATATTAAATAATGGATCTGGTTCGCCAAGCACATTAAAAAAGCGCAGAGAAGAAATCTGCGTTAAATAATAATTTTAGTCACTGTGCATATTTGGAGTCTGTGTACGTGTCCCTTGTGTGTGTGCGTGGGTGTTTTAGTTGTCCACGCCCAGAAAGGGTCAGGAGGAGGACGAGGCTGCAGCTCTGCGTCTGGCCCGGCGAGCAGAGAGACGGAGGCAGGAGGTGGAGAGGAAGAGAAGGGAGCGGGAGGAAGAGGAAAAGAAGCAGCAGGAGAGGGCGCAGACGGAGGAGAGGATGAAGAGCGAGCTGGAGCAGGAGAGGAGGAAGAGAGCTGAGGAGCTCAGGTCCTACTTTCCTTCAAGGATACAAGATTAGAAAGATTAGCTCCTTACAGAAAACTTAACGCCCCTGAAAATCTTGTCAATGCTGAACCCCCGGTGCAATTCTCACCTTACCGCAGGAAGTACAGGTGAACCCCAGGACGCTGCGTCACCACTATCAGGTGTGGTTACAGGTTCAGTGGAGCGCACTTCTACACACAGAGGTGAAAGGCCTGAAAGAGATTTGGGTCTTTCTGCTCGAGACGGCAGCCAAACGTTCCTTTTCAGCCTGGTGTTAAGTTACTCTCTGAAGGACAGGATCACAATTGTTTCTTAAAACAATAGTTGGGCACCCTTACGAATACCGAGACAGATTTTTCTTGCTGTAATCAATCCTGCTGTTCATACTGGCCATTGAAAGATGTCTTCCTGTTGTGCTACCAGTGTAAGGGGTTGCATTGGGGTTGCATTGGGATAAAAAACACCTGCAGACCTCGTCTGGGCAAAAATACATTCCAGCATGTATCTGAAGTTAATATGAGGCTTCAGCGTTCTGAGTTAGTTGACTCAACAGTCCCATCTCACTGCTGCAAAATTCTTACTTTGTGTTACTGCTGTATTTCTCCAGCGCAGCTCAGCAAGGAAACACTGTCAGTCGAAACACAGAGAGAGAATTTTGTACAAAAAAGAGGGCAACTTTGGAACATATCCACTTCGCCTGATCGATTCCGACTGCTGAAGCCTCACGATAGTTTCTGTGGATCTTTGGAGTATATTTTAGTACGGAATGAGGACTGTGGATTGTGTCCCCAGTCCCATTACTCCCGCTGGTGACGACAACTGCTGCCATCATTAATGGTGAAACTGTGCGGCTCCTACATTTCGGTATAAAAACACTTCATTAATATTCAATCTCCATCTCCAGACTGAAGAAGCTGGCAGAGGAGGAGGAGAGGAGGAGGCGCGAGGAGGAGGAGCAGGAACGAGTGAGACGGGAACAGGGGCAAAGGGAGAGGGAGAAGAGGAGGCAGGAGGAGAGGAGAAGGCAGGTGGAGCGACTCCAAAGGATGAGAGAGGAGGAGGAACAAAGGAGGAAAGGTGAGAGGACAGGGGAGGTAAAGAGGAAAGCAATGGGAGGATAAGAGAAGGGAGAGAAGGAGGAGAGAAAGGGAACAGAGGAGGAAGATGGAGGTTTGAGATCTCCCAACGCTAAAAATGAGCCAGCACATGGTAAAACAGGCCCCTGCTCAGTCATATCACAACCAGGGTCACAACAAAGGCCTTGTTTTACCACTGGGTCGCATGTGTTAAAACCCATTTTGTGTATGTGATGTAACAGTTGTTCTCATGCGTTAGGTGTATTTGTGTTTCCCCAGCATTGAGCAGACACTTCATGTTGGGTTAAACATGGCAAAGCTGATATGTAGTTGTTCCGTTCAGTTCGTTGAACGCTCATCTGGCTCAAACGTACGGTTTATGGTTGTATGTTGCCACTTCAAAGTGCACCATAGCCGTAGGAACTCTTTTGCCTCATGGGTTCGATTTTTTTGGGCCGTTTCGGGTTGTTGCCTCAAATCACATGGTCTTCTTGATTTATTTCTATCATCTAAAAACACACTGACCACCTTGGCATCCATGAAGACAGTCAGAATAAACTATGGATAATTTGAAACTGTTATGTCATGGTGTGTTACCTCAAATCCTTTGCTCAGATGTGCAGGTACACCTATATAGAGAAAGCCTTTCTTCATAAAGACTTCATCAAGTTTCCCCCGTATCTTTAACAAGGACCAATACTGAGCCCGATCCCTTTATGAATTCCTTTAGTCATTTGTCAGATATCAGCAGGGGGTGGAGCGTCAGTGTGGATCTGCTGTGACAGGAAGGTTTCGGACAAACTCTCTTCATCTCCAGCATGAACACAAAACCAAACAGTCCGGGAAACGCCGCGTTGCACTTTGGGTACATGTTGAGGGCACAGCGGCACCTTCATTGCACCAATCCAGTTGAAAAGGTTACTATCCAAATTGCTGCTTGAGATACAATTTCTTGGACATGTCGCTCTCCCACCTCCAGCTGACCTGGAGCGTTTGCGGCTGGGGGAGCAAAGGAGGCGGGAGGAGGAGAGGAAGAAGCTACAGGAGATGGATGAGAGTGAGAGGATAGAGTACCTCCGTCGGAAGGAGCAGGAGGAAGAGGACAGGAGGACCAACGAGGAGGAGCGCAAGAGGAGAGAAGAGGAGGCCGCCTTGTGGGCCGCGGAGGAGGCCAGGCTGCAAGCGGAGCTGCTCGCCAGGTATATATATGAGCGTCTGTCTCCTTAAAATGGGGCTTTTATAAATCCATATGCATTCAGATGTTGACAAAGGATTATTTATTTCTATTGAAAAACTTTTATGTTACCTCACAGCAGTTTTTTTCATTCCCTCTGATTTACATTTCTGGAGGAAGGAAGAAAACCAGCTGAAATAAATGAGAGATCATTGTCCATTATACAGCTACTCTCTCACTCTGTCCTCCCTGCAGACAGATGGCGCTGATGCAGCAGCAGCTGGCCTTTAAAAGGGGTCTTGTTTTGGAGGCTGGAGGTCTGGAGAAGACTCGGGGCATCTCCAGGCCGTGGGTGTACTCTTATTTCAATCTGTTACAGCTACTGGGTCCAACTCCGCCTAAAGCTGATACCACGACCTGATTGATGAGTCGGAAAAGGTTTTTATTTGTGAAATGAGTCATTCACTTTGGAAGATTGTTAAAAACCCTGGAGCACATTCAGTGATTTTGTCCATTTGTCATAGCGTCCGATTTTCAGTTTCTTTATTTGTTTCGATTAAAGACAGTGCAAGAGAAGTTTAAAAGCGTATTGTTTGCTGTGCTTTTGTTCTGGATCTCACCAGTGCTTAAGTCTGGCTTCACTGTCAACTTCAGCACAACTTTCATACTTCTGTCCAGGTGTGGAGAGACAAAAAGCAAGTCCCAGCTACTATAGTGTCACTTGCACAAAGAACCCAGAACATACCTAAATGAGTTGTTTAATTGTTCAATTTTTTTTGTGGGAAACATATGAAGAGCCATTAGTAACTACTAAAAGGAAATATCCTGAGCAAAGACTGAAAAACGACAAACCATTAATGGAGTCGTGTCAGTGGAATAAAGCCTTTAAACAACAGACATGTGGGTAGTATAAGGGAAGAGGTATATATTAGTAATTTTCTAAAAACTAAAGGGTGAAAAAATTAGCTCATAAAGTAACAGTAAACCATAAACGCATCCTTAAAAATTGTTAGGAATTGTTTTGATTTGCGTGTGTGTGTGTGTGTGTGTGTGTGTGTGTGTGTGTGTTTCAGGAAGAGGATTTGAAAGGAATTTTCAAGTCACTGCGATGAAAGACAAGTGATGTAATCAACCCACCTTCAAACTTATTTTGGCAACAGTAATTTCAGTAGCACTGGGCAACACACACAAGCCCAGAGATGATGTAAGCTAACTGTAATGAGTGGCGCTAGGTCCTCTACTGTGGCCTCCCTGGTGTGTTGCGTCTACCGCGCTGAACGGGCCTCGAGGGAACAGGCCTGGCTACAGCCACACTTCACACAGCTAATTGCTGTATGACTCAGTGGCCACCGTGTGTCGGCCTCGTGGGATGCTCCTCGAAGCAAATACCTCACGCGTCTGCAAGATGCGGAAAAAAGACTCAAACGATTCATCCGTTGTGGTGACCTTTTCACGGCACTTCGACGACTACCTCTAGGCGCGTAGCTGTTGTTTTCGAGAGGTTACTTGGATGGGCAGTTGTTCCAGCAGTGTTGGTCAACATGTGATTACCTCCATTGTCCCGTGAGAGCAATTAAACCAACAGCGCCGCAGTGGAGACCCGAACATGCCACTAACTGAGTAAACAACAAGGTCTCTAAAGGTGTATTTCCATCCACCTGTTTTCATGCGCAGCTTCGATCTGAAACGCTGCAGAAAAGTTTTTAAGCTTGGCCGAGTTGGAAAAAGTTGAAGTATCGATAAAAGCGAATTGCAACAAAGTGCAATGGACACAGACAAACAGCCAAATAGATTACGACGCACGTGAAGCATGTGACGCATCCACACCAGAGGAGAGACTGAAAATAGCGGCAGACGAAAACATCAGGTCTTTGTGCAGTGATATAGAGACTGTTACGTTACTTACATTAATACATGAAACAAACATAAATGCCATATTTCCATCAGGTTTTCTGCGTTGTTGCATCCTCTTCTTCTACGTTGGTCTTGATGGCACCCGACTGTATAATTAGCACCACTAGCTGTTTATCTTAACGAAACGCCTCCTGATATTCACACGACGGCAGTGGATGGAAATGTGCATCGATTCGCACGTTTGGATGGACAACCCACCTTACGACACTTTGGAGAAGCCCAGTTATCCCACATGCCAGGAGAAGGCCGCTCAATTTGTGATGCTGGTTCTGACATTTGTTCCGTAAATGCTGGACTGTTCTGTAAAACCGGCACCATAAGTCCGCTTCCGAGTTTCCCTTTTGCAATTCACAAAATGTGGAACTATTCCTTTAGTGTGTTTTTTTTTTCCTCCAAAGCCTGCATCCTAACTCATAAAACTCGTGTTTTAAGACTGAATAACTTCCACAGTGCACAAACTACCTGTCTTTGGAAGGGAACTATTGACAACCGTGATGAACCCGAACATCGCCGCTCTTTCACTGCCGGCGAAACGATGTTCAGTTTGACCCTGCCGTCGTAATAATGGCAGCACCACTAGAGAGCAAGGCGTGCGAACCGGCTGATAGACCAAGTGTTAATAATTCAACCTGGGCCATTTTCTCCCTCCACAAGTTAAAAATGTCCGCGGTGAAGAAGTCAGATAATCAGAAAATGTCAAAAATCTTAAGCACATCAATCTTATTAAATGAGCTGCTCTATGAGGCCATGGCTGTAGTAACCGCCGTAAACTGTTGCTGAAGGAAGCAAACTGCGATATTTTTAGATTTTTCATTTTGGTCAACAAATTGCACGAAAACACCAAAACCAACAATGAAATTAATTGCACTTCCAGGTATTTCTCGTGTAGTCCTCCTATAGCTTATCTGTGCAATAAACCCCAAAAAGCATTAAAAACCCATCGGTGAGCTACGCTACTGCAACGGATGACCAAAAAAACAAAAACACAAATCCCCGAAAGTGCACCAAATGTGTATTTATCCGCGGCTGAAAATAGCTCCCAACAAATGCACAGTTTACGCCTGTTTGAGTAATGTTTGCTAAAAGCTACGGCGCCCAGCTTGTTTTCAGCACGGTTACGGAACCTCGTTTGAAGATAAAGCTACATATTTCCTTCTGATCCGCATCCAGGAGCACAAAAGCGGTGGTAAGCGACCCGAAGGGCTGGTTGCCAGTCGAGGGGAGAGCAGAGGAGAAGGGGGTGTCATTTTAGCTGCGGAGTGATCCTCTTTCCGGCAATTGGCGAGCTTTGCGCTCTCGTTCAACTTCTGACCCCGGAAACACTTCGCCATATTATTGTCGCGACGGCAGAAAATGCGCTACTGCGGGTACTTTATCTGTTCCCAGATTGATGTGAAAAGAAACAGATTCTCTTTCCGCTATGCCATGTACCTAATAATGGGAGTCCGCGTAACGTGAAAATAGCATTCAACAGCCTTTAAAAGTATACGTCGGCGCCGCCTAGCTAAATACAGTTTTGGTCCTGTATTAGCCAAGAAGCTAAGTAGCAACAGGCTAAACCAACTGTCAGTCGTGAACCAGCATAAACGGTGGGGGAAGTCTTTTCTCTTTTATCCAGATTTTGACTTCAACGGGAATCATTCGACACGGTCTGACCCGTGAAGAAGCTATAGGCAGGTAGGAAGGTGCCACGACGAGGTCAGCTCATAAACCGCGTCCCGCACGGTTGCCGTTAGCAGAAACAGTCGGAACGGGAGATTTGTTTAATTAAATGTAAGTGGGGAAACTACTTTTCCATTACTACTCGTCTTATTTTACAGACTTTCATTTGCGTACGCTAACTGCTTCACCAACTGTGTCCTATGCTCCTTTGCGTAGCCTGTCTCCTGACATGTGACAGAATACAGATATACACTACGTACAGTTTGTGGACATTTTTAGGCTGTTTGAGATCTAGCCCCAGGTTTTCAGTGATGTTCAGGTCAGGGGTCTTTGAGGGCTCTTCCCAGAGCTTCCACTTGTGTCTCTTGAAGCAGTTCATGGCGGATTTTGAGATCTGCTCTGGGTCATTGTTCTGTTGTGCGAGTCAAGCATCTTTTCAGTTTCCCTTTCGTGGCTGACTTGCAGGACATCTGCATCCAGAAGTTGCTGATATTTTTAGGAATCCGTTCTTCGCTCTTGCCAGCGCAGCGGCTCCTGGGCCACTGGCTGCCACACACCCCCACAACAGAATATTTCCTCCTCCATGCTTAACAGTTGGCGAGGTGCTCCAAATGCCCCAAACACACTTTTGGGTGACTGCGTCCAGAGAGCTCAGTTTTTACTTCACGTGTCCAAGAACCACTCTGACTTCTCCAGATGTTGCTTTGCAGACTTGTGGCGAGGACGCAGATAAGGTTTCCTTCTGGGGACTCCTCCACGCAGACGCCGTTTGTGCGTCAACGCTGCACTGTGAACGGTGCACCTCGGTGCACCTCGCTCCTGTGTCAGCTAAACCTTCCTGCTTCTCCTCTGCAGTCGTATGGAGGGTTTGCGTTGCCTTTCCGCCCAGCAGACCTGCAGTTTTATCTGAAAGTTTTCTTTGTTTTTCCAGATCTTGTCTTGACTTCCACAGTTTCCCTTATCTGCCATTTCTTAATGACATTTCTGTCAATGGAAATTTCAAGGCGGAAGCTCTTTGATGTCTTTTTATAGCCTCTCCTGCTTTGTAGGCATCGATTAGCTTCATTTTCAGATCCTCAGTCAGTGGCTGAGAGGAGCCCATGGTTGTTGAGTGTTACCGCAAGCTTTGAAGAGTCAGATAATTTATCAGCTCTTGAATTGATATTAGCTGACAATCCTTAGCGGCAGTTTTTGAGCTGCATTACACCTGCCTCAGTCAAGGCCTAACAAGTTAATGTAGTCTGAGACTTCACGAACAGAACGGTGCACAGTATTGCGTATGCCACAATTACAGTTGAATTTTTTTCCCTACTTTTTAGCGAACATCTTTAATGTCTGTTTGCTGAAAATCAACAAAATATGTGATGTGCAAGAACAGTCCCAAAACTTTGATGTGCACCAGTAACATTTTCAGAGCCGATCCACACACCAAATGTGTACGTGTATTCGTGTGTATTCATGCTGTAATCAGTATTATACCATGAAAATAAAACAATATGAATGTGTGTGTGTGTGTTAGTTATTAGCCTATTTAATATAGTTTCTTGTTTTTCTCATAAGGATGTCCTTACATTAACATAAAATGTACGCACAGGCTGTAGCGCTTTCAGATGTTTAATTAGGCCTGACGTATGGAATTTTACTTAATTGCCCCTTAAAGGACGCTCAATGTTGGACAAAGCTGTTTTACAATGGATTATTTCTTTCCTGTAGAGAGTGTCTGCGGACAAACTGCGGGCAGTTTTCCTCACAGTGAAAATGCTTATTACTTCTAACACATGTCAGTAAAGTGGTGATTGTGGTGAATGAAACACAATTATTTCGTCGGTATGGATACGAAGGAGCTGTAGCAATAGATTGTCATTATCGGTAGTAGGCAGTAGTTTTATAAAAGTGTGCTTTTGGTCTCTGAGCCTTTTTAAAAAAAAAACAAAACATGTTTAACAAAGGTGACACATTCATGCTAAAACAAGACCAGATTCGCACCATCCCTTTCCTGTTCCTGGTTTGTGGTTTCTTTGCTTTTTGGATGTGATTTTCCAACAGCATGGCTAATCTTTAATTTATGTTATGCTTTTTGGGAACAGACTCTCAAATCTTAAATGCTGGAGCCTCCTTGAATGCACCACAGATTAGAGTTGGATTAAGTGACATAATTGTAAAGAGCTGAATGATTAAACTGCACTTCTTAACTCCATTCAGGTAAAACTTTGAAGAACCTTCTCCAGCGGTTTTGGGGACACGGGTCTCGTCAACATGGATGTCAGCATCGCCGTATCGCTGATTCGAGGCCAGATGGGCACCGTGGTTGAGCGTGCCGTGAATGGAGCGGTGGAGACGGTGCTGGCTGAGATGCTCAAAGTGGTGGGAGTCAAATTTGAGGAGCTGAAAGCCCAAGTGGCGCTGATGAAGAGGGACATCACGGCACTGCAGAGGGAGAAGGCCCTAAAAGAGAAGGAGAATGACAGTATTCGAGCCAAGCTGCGCTACACCGAGCTGAAGCTGAAGTACTACAGGCAGGGGGTGGAGGAGGAACTGCAGCAGAGAGCCTCTGCTTCCACTCTGGTCCGCATCCAACCGTCCACCTTCCCCCAAACACAGAGAGGTGGTGCAGGCCTTTCCCCCACTGAGACCTTGCCATCGTGCTCGACTCAGACCAGGGCAGCTGAGGGAGCACTGACCAGAAGCAATCAAGGTAACAACCACCAAAATGACGGACTTCTACTTGCCCTTGCGCTCCATTGAGTCTTACTCCTGCCTGTGTTTGAACTCCCAGAGTGCACCTCTCTACAGAGCACAAGCACGCGTGCCATCAGAGTGCGCTGTCATTCAGATGTGGGAGTTGCCAGCTCCGACTCGTCTGACCTGCTGCTGCCTGTGTCACTTTCTGTGACCACACCTGCAGATGCCCTGGACAGCAGCACAGGTACAGAGCTGAGGGGTTCAGGGGTGTGTGTGTGGGTGTGGGCGTGGGTGGCTGCATTCTTTCCAACATTTGTTCTCTCCCTACGCTTCTTTTATTTTCTTCTCCTACTGCCCCCATCAAATAAGATTTGAAAGGTGTGGTAGGATGAAGGCAGAAATACATCCGGAAACTAAATCTCAATTATTGTTTTTACACAAAAATGCTTGCATACAATATCTGTTGCAGCATATGCCCCAGAAATTCCCTACTGGTCAGGCTGCAGTCACCAGTAACGACTGGTAACTGGTCATTCATTTTTGTCTAAAGTTAGGGCTCATTGAATCACAGCTTGCGTAAATATTTATAGGTCGTTATAGGTTTATAGTGGGTTGGTATCTGTGTACATGTTGCCCAGGAGCAGCAAGAAATGAAAGCTACAGTGTGTAATTTTTTTCCTCATATTTTTGAGGTTAATTATGTTCCAGTGTCTTAATGTGGAGAGGTGCTGTCAAAGGCCTCTGTGACTCAGACTCATCGAACAGCCCGGAGGCAGAGATATATTTGATTCTAACCAATCAGAGAAGGCCAAAGGTCAGGGGCGGGAGCTCACGGCTGTCAATCAATGCATAAACACGCTTCTGGTCTCCTCTTGCATCGAGGCTTCCAGCTAGTATTAGCTGCTGAAAGACGTCACTACGGCTGACTCACAGGCCAGCGAGCTCCGTATTCCTGCATAAGCCGAGGCAGCGAACACAACGAGGATGTAGGTGGAGGGGCCGGGCGGAGCGTGACGGAGCAGAGGGAGGGCCGGAGGAGTGGGAGGAGCGGAGCGGTTTGCTTTTGAATGTCATGGCAGCGGTAGCTTGATTTCCAGAACATGCATATTGTAGCTTTAAAGGAAAGAAATGCCAAATAATTGTTTGAGGTAGTTTAAAAACATTGTCTCCATTATAAAGTTTGTCCACCGAGGGCACCGATTCGTTTAGTTTTCAACTCAAAAATGTCCTGTTTGGTACATAGTGAATAGTGATCACAATTCTTCAAATCATAAAAAACAAAAAAACAAAAAATTTAAGGAATTTTTTTTAAATATAAAAAAAAGAAGAATTGATTTCCGGCTGATATACACTGTATTTTTTAAACTCTCAGATATTGTTGCTTGAACTGGCCTTTAAAATCCTTTACTGGTCAGGCTACATTCTGAATGGAGAATAGGAAACCCTAGAGAGTCTGCTGTATATGCATTGAAAAAATATCGCTGTCGTCACATTGCGTCCCTGCGTGGGTAAAGTAGACTGAACCAATGCCTGTGTTTGTGCAGTTTTGTTCTGTCCCTCGGAGCGAGACACAGTCGAGAGCGTCAACACTGCTGTGGCCCCTCCTTCCGTCCAGGCCCTGACTCTGGATCCAGGGCAGCAGTTAGCGGCTGGCCCGCTGTCCCCAGATGGTTCCAACCAGGCTGATAGCTCCACGCTGCCCTCCACTGCTCCACAGGTGACAATACACACACATACACACACCTTACTGAAGTGGGGTGACGTGGTCCATGATTTGACCTCTTACCTCTTTTTCAAAAACAAGGATAAAGACAAAAGGCTGTGTCATTATATTACTTTATTTAAGGTAGATGAAAACAGCGGAGGAAAGAAAGGGATTAGATTAGAGAAAGTAAACTGCATTGCATAAAATTTTTACCTGATGTGTGTTTTAAGTACACAAATATCAGTAATGACAAGTACTTTTCTTGAATTAGTCTTTTATTGTCCTGAACATCACTGAACACACACAGCCAGACGGTGGAATTAAAAAATATTGCTGAGAATGCTTTTTAGGAAACACTGCAGTTCTTAAAAATACACTATGTTTAGTACTTTTGTGAGAAAACCTGTGCTATACTCTATAATATATGTTAAAGTCAACTGAATAAATTAAATTAACATACACCGAGTAGCCCCGACATTAAAGCCGGTAACTGATGTTAATGTTGTGGCTCATATAAAAATTTAAAAAAGAAAAGGAATACACAACATGGGTCTCTTAAAAGTGAGTTTAGAGATGGCATATTGTTCCCACCTAGAACTGAATTAATTAGCTTAGTAATCAGTTAATCAATAGACTTAAGAAAAATTAATCAAACAGTTAATTCATTATTAAAAAGAATTAAGTAATTCACGAAAAAAAAAAGCCAAACATTTCCTCACTCCAGCTCGTGAAGTATGAGTGCATGGTGCTTTTCTCTGCTTTATGTGGTCGATAATTAAGGGCTCTAAGGACAGAGTGTGTCATAGGTTGTACAGATTGTAAAGCCGCTTGAGGGAAATTTGTTATTTGTGATGGTGGGCTATATACTGTGAATAAAAGTTGACCTGCGAGGTCATTTGAGTCATTTGTTACGTGTCTGGAGAGCCTCCCTGACTACTGGAGGACTCGCATCTGACTGTAACATCTTCATATGTAAACTGGTGGAGGTATTACAGTATTACACTTTGATATTCTCATCAAAGTCCCGGTTTTCTCCTGTTGTGATGCAGGTGAAGCAGGAACCCCAGCAGCCGCAGCCGCCGGAGGAGGAGGAGGAGGAGGAGGTGATCTGTATCAAGGAGGAGCCAGAGGAAGAGCAGGACGTGATGGCCACCTTACTGTTTGACTGCCAGGTGCAGCAGGGTCCTCTTTCAGAGTCAGAGGTGAGGTTAGGGCTGAATATCAAATCTAAGAATGCTAAGTCAGCCTTTGATTCCTTGTGGAGAATGTTATTTTTAAGTTGTTAAGACTGTTTGCAGACAGTCAACAGTCTGAAAATAGGAGACCGTCTGTTTCTTGGGCAACTATTTTCCACCAGCATTCAACAATCAAACTTCAACCAATCTGCCAGTGGTGAGGAAACATCACTGGCAGATTTCTCCGCTCAGGGGAGTGGGGATATGACCACTCCAGGACTAAAGGAGTTCTGATTTAGCATAGCAGGGTAGTCTGGAAAACTAAACCCACTGAATTAAAAAATAGCTCATCATAAGAGAACCAGTGGAATGCACTGAATCTCACACACTGTTCAGAGCAGAACGAACGCTTTCGTTTGTTCCTCCAGGCTCAGAGTTCAATGACAGAGTGGTCCGGACGTCCACCAAGCCAGAGGAACCACGCTACAGCCCTCAGCTCAGCTGGACCAAGCAGCTGTGAGTAGATATACTGTATGTGTGTGTGCGAGTGTGGGCAGATGTCATGCACATGCTTCTGAATTTCCACGGCCTGATTAGGGCTTATGAGCGGAGTGCAATACCCTGCACTTGCAGTGTTTATGTAGAGATGGTTCCCCTGCTTACCCCCCAGGCCAAAAAGCAGTACTGATAACCGCTATAACTGTAGACCAGCAATAATTCTATAAATCAGCAACTGAATATATTAGTCTACCTTTAATCTCTACTTATTTTCATTTGTCAAAAAAGCCCCGCAAATCTCTCCATGTTTGCGCTCTCAGACCTGATGCTTCAGCCGGCGGCGTCCCTGCCGTCGACGGCGGCCCTGGCATCCGGCATCCCACCTCGCCAGGCAGCGCGACCCTGGGCCAAAGACCTCAGCCTCTATGAAGAGTACAAACTGCGCAGGAACGAGCTCCGCCGGCGAAGCCTCAACAGGCGCAGAGAGCTGGAGAAAACGCTGCCTCAGCCGCTGCTGGCTGATCTGGTAAGTGTTCTACATACTCTAATACCAATGTGACATAGTCACATACAAACATTTAAAGGGACATTTTCTAAGTGTCCTCTTCATCGATCCACATTCAGTGTAAAATGCGATGATGACGATGATGTGTTGAAGGTGCGAGAGCGTCGAGAGAAGACCAGGCTGAGGGTGGCCAGATGGAGGGCGAAAAGGAAACTCCAGGCCTGTCTGAACCAGGCTCAGGTCAGTAACGACTTTGTCTTTTCTTCTCTCACAGAACGGAGTACATGGTCCAGAGCAAAACAATGGCTTTGTCCCTGACACAAAGAAGTGTCCTATTTTAGTAGACATTTCTCCACTGTCTGATTCAGAGTGGACATGTATGAAAACGCCTTTTTTGTTGGGTTTTGTGTCTTGGCTCATTTTAGTTCACTCTGTGTTAGAGATGTTGATATGGACTCACACAACTTTACTTGAGTGACTGGACTAAAGCTAGTAAGTGATACCTTCACTAGCATAGCAGCAGATCCTACTTAAGATTTCCTGGCCACTGCATTACCTAAAGGTACCGTTTCCACTGCATGGCTTAGTTTTGAAGAATTAACAAGTGACAAGTGCGCCGCGCCTATAGACCTCACTGTTACTGACTAATTAGGACTCACCAGAAGTCTTCCCAGTTACATTAAAGTATCATTTTTACATCGCTGGAACCTTCCTGTCGAGCCTGTGATGTTTGTTTTGCTCACTCTCAGGCTCAAAGTGGCACTGCAGGTCTTTCTCAAACCGGTTTTCCCATCAGCAGCCAGAATCAGGAGCTCAGAGCATCTTGCGGTAAGATGAGACACACCTTGTTCCTCAACTGTTCTGTCCCAGTTTCATAATCTGCAGCTGGACACACACTTCAACCTAATGCAGTCTGAACTGAAGTTAGTTAAAAGTTTGATCTTATCTCACTGTCCGCTCCTCCAAAACATCCTGTGGCTGAATTCCCCGTGTATCAAAGCGACAGAATACGGGAGCTGGCTGTATGAATCACAACGCACAGATAAAAAAAAAGATGGACTTTTTAAAAATTATATACCACAATATTGTAGGCCTGTTTTTTTTCCCCCCATTGATAAAGCCAAGTCATATAGTTCTAAAAAGGAGGAGACAATTTGTGCTTATGAGACACAAGTAGAGAATAGTCTTTTATTTATTTGTTAACGCTTCTACTAATGAATTTCCTACGGGGGAACCTGGTAAAGGCCTGTTTGACGGGAGGACTTGTAAACATTACTGGAGTATACAAAGCTTAATCAGTATCAGAAAATAATACTTTGCAGACAGTGCCGCTTAATGCCAGTAAATCGTCGTCTTGTGTTTCAGCTTCCACCTCCATTAGCCAGCAGAGACAGAGCTCCACGCTGCCTCAGTCCAGCAGCTTCCTCAGCAACAGCAGCATTTCTGCCACTCTTCCCTTCATAACCTCCACCACCTCTTCTTCCCTGCTCCTGAGAGGCCCCAGCATGGCCGCACATCAGCACACTGTGACGTCATCCTCCTCCTCGTCCTACCCCAAGGTCAGCCTGTCACAGCAGAGTATTTCTCTGACGGACGCAGATATCTCACAGTGAGGCGTGTGAGATCAGAACTCTGACGGCGCAATGAGATTTGAAGAATGAATTATTGTCAAATGGTCGATGTTCAAGAGGAGTCAGAACTCACCTGCAGGATGTAGTCAGCACCGGAGTGGTGATACAGTCCAGTGTTAATTTTGTCAATGAAAACTATGATGAAAAATATTCTTTTATGGACAAACATAAGTTTAAAACTAAATTAAACACAGCATTCGAAATTGCTGTGCAAAACTCACGCTGCAGCCTTATTCCTGATTTAACAGTTTCTGCTGCGCCCGGAAATATCAGTTTGGCCTGTTGCTCTGCTGTTAAGAAGCATCTTGCATTCTGTCTCTGGCAGTAATGTTATCTGATGTTAATGAAAGAAACAGATTATGGACTACATTCATCCACAATCCACTGAGAATTAAACAAGAAGCATGTGAATGCAACAAAACAGCCAGGACAACTTACGGAAATGTGCAGGCCAGCTTTTATAAAAAGGGAAGCTAACGTTAACTTTCTTTTAGTCTGGTATCTTCCCTGTTGCTCTCAGACGAGATGAGTAAATTCCAGGATTAATGTCAGCAGTCAACTATCTGTATCTTCCTCCAGATGCCTGCTACTGTGTCAGCCAACATTTTAGCTTCTCCTCTCAACCTCAACCCGGACAATGAACAGCGGTAATGCTAGCTGAGCGGTTCTAATGATAAGTGGATTAAATGGATGTGGGAACAAAAACAGTGCCCTTTCCACTAACCTCCTGATAGACAAGACACCTGCAAGACCTGTACCCGCTAAAATGAATACTGATCCAGCCACCTTAGCCCTACCCACACAGTATGTACAGACAAGAGAAAATCAGACCATGTCGCTGCTGTTATATACTTGTGAAAAATCTTTTACTCTCGTTTTACATCATTACACATAACATCCAGTATCAGCAGACCAAAACAGTCACTGTAAACTCATGAAATGTCATGTATTTAAATATGTATACTGTAAGTTTGTTGTATTTTACAATGTAAATAATGTGGGAGATTGTAATGTGTACTAGACGCACACTTCTAAGTGGCCTGATGAGGACACAAAGAAATTACAGAAGTATTATTTTCTCTCTCTGGGGAAACTGTCTGTGACAGACGCAGACTCGTTTACCACAAACATGTCAAGGCTGCTAACAAGAAAAAGATGTTCAGTTTTTAGACTAAACAGGAGATTGACGATTACCACATGAAAATCAGAAGACTGACACTTTGTTCGGTTATAATAAATGCAGCTAAAATGTGCACTGTGTCGAACTCTTCCTTAACAGATCGTATGTATTATGAGGATAGATTTTTAAAAATCAAACTTTCCTATTAAAACACTCGGAAAACCTTACATCAGCTGAATGAGTTACTGGCCGCTGTAATCATCGCTCCGCTTCAATTGAGTCGATACTGTCTTGTTGGTAGGAATGTGTAACGTTGTCACGGAGGAAAATGCAGCGTGAATACAGTCCAGGGGGTGGTGTGTGTTATCCACCGACTATCTTCTGAGAGATGGCTCCTGGCAGCGTGTAGAACAGCAGGGCGAGGAAGAGCAATGTGATGAGCAGGACCAGGGCGATGATGATGTACTTCTTGTAGCTACGCCACACCAGGTGGAAGAAACACTTGAACGGATTGACAAACCAAGAGAAGGAGGTGTCTGGACGACTGGGGGGGGATAAAGTAGTTTGTTACACGGTACATTTACAAGCACTTCTATTTTTAATAGCTTAAGTGGTCTGGGTTTTGCTCAGTTATAACAGTGAGCAAAGATGCCAACAAAACTATTAGAACAGGACTTAGGAGATGCTATGTGCCGTCACTAAATGCTTTAGTCCCTACGTGGAAGCGAACTCATTTAAGTGCAATTCCTTAGGTTCCATGTGTAAAAAAAGGCAAGGTTGGAAAACAGCTCAGATAGAGTTTGGCTATTTCCCCCTGCTTCCAACTTTGTGCTCATGTGCGAGAGTTTCACGAGAAGATCAATACCACTGTCATGTCTGCACGGTAAATGTACAGAAGCCAGTAGCCAGTTAGCTTAGCATAAAGACCGGAAACAGCTAGCTGGAGTTTTTCCCGAGGTAAGAAATTTTGTTCACTGGCACCTCTAAAGCCCAGTAATTGACACTTCCTACCTCGCTCGCTCAGTCTGTACACAAATCTAAAATCAAAAACATAAATTTGGGTTTTTATGGGGGGGTTACATTCGGGAGGTTCTCGGCTGTAGCAGTAACTTCCTGAAGTCTTGTCACCGTGAGGTTGTTTGGCAACCAGGGGGAAGTCTCTGCCTCCGACAAGAAATAGTCCAGCATTTAACAGCCCGGTAAAGCGAGACATACTGTGCCCACTAGTGAGTTTTAGATATGCTGGTAGGACCATCCTTCTGATCTAGCTTGGCAGGAAAGCAAATAAGTGTATTTCCCAAAATGTCAAACTATTCCTTTATCTTACAGACCAGAGCCCGACTGAAACATCGGTGGACCGATTTAAGAGGCAGATTTAATCTAATTGCAGATAATTTGGCATTGGCGTTTATAACGGACGATTTGGAACAAGAAATTAAAATAATGGAAAGCCAAACATTATCAGAAATTTTGGTTTATGGTACGTGTCTCTATAAATTCTTTAAACCTTCAAATATCAAAATCAGCGTCGACCTAAAAAATCCTGTATCAGTCGGGCTCTACCACAGACATGATATTGTTCCTCTTATATAACTGCAGCTAAAAATACAAGCAATCTAACAAACAAAGTATTAATTTAAAAGCTCTGTAAAGTCAAAATAGCCTTGCATTTGTCTCAAGAGAATTACTGCCAGAATCCTAGTTTGGCTGCTCTTACTTCGGTTTCGGAAGCGGCTCCGGCTCCTTGCGGGCCCGTCCGACGGGATTTTTCTCCGCCTCCTCAGCCGTCACCAGATGGAACTCCGCCTCCACTTTGCCCTGACGGATTCAGAGCGCACAGCACACCTGTCAGCCAGAGTCTCAACGAGTGCCCAATCTGTCAGTGTGTGTGTGTGTGTGTGTGTGTGTGTTCGTGTACCGTCAGCTCTCCAGATTTGCTGAGGGGCCACCAGCCTCTTGCTCTCTTCTGCTGGAAGATGGAGATTCTCTCCGTCCGGTCCGTCAACATGTCCGCCTTACAGGACTTGGCCGTCTTGGCCCCACGAGGGAAATCATGGAGGTCTAACTCCACAGTGCCTGCACGCACACACACACACACACGCGCAGAGGACGACCGACAGGATAATCAGTGTAATGTACAAGTAAAGAAACACAGACGCACGTGGAGAAGCAGTAACACACGCCCACCGAGGAAGTCGTCCGAGGAGAGCGTCTCAAAGTCCCAGACCTGCAGAATGAGGATGGCGGGAAGCTTCTGCTCTGTTTTATCCAGAGAGAAAATGCTCTCTCTCTTCCTCACCACTACAACCTGTGAGAGAGAGAGAGGAGAGTATAAACAGGTGTGTTTTACTTCACTCAGATCCGATATCTTCTGGAGGCACGTTTGCTGTGTTTCCCTCAGAGGAAATGGAATAACGCGATATCGTTTTGCTCTGCAGTTAATTTTTCTACTCGGGCCTAATGACCCGAGCTGCTAGGGATTCGGGATCGCGCTCCCTTCGGTGCCGCAGGTCTGGGACCTGCGTGCACCCGTCGGTCAGTACCTTCTCAGCGGGCAGGTAGTTGAAGGGGAAGACAAAGCGCCAGTTGAAGTTTCCCTCTCCGGTCAGAGAGTTGTAGTGGACGTCGGTCTCCTGTCGGTCGTCCTCTAAGCCTTTCAACCAGCTACAGAGAACGAGAGAGGCAGTGGCTAAGTGGAGACACATGTACCTACATGTGGTGGTCGGTGTTTGCGTCGTGTATTTTCATACCACATTATGTAATTAATATCGTTACTTGAATGTACCGGAGTAACTCAGGCCTCGACAAATATGGCAGTGACTAATTTGACTGCTAACATTTACTGTTGGTACGTCCAGTGTGTGTAATGAAGTTTGTTGATGCTTGATTTTTTTTTTAGGCAGGTACCGATAAAAATCAGTACCTGACAGTTCAAAAAATAAACACGATATATACCCTTTTTATAAGGATGCCTTAAATTTAGATACAAACTGTAAGGACATGTACTGAGCGGAACATTTTACGGCTGAAAAATAAACTAGTTATGCTCCCTGGTGGACAAACTAATAAACGACGACACTTCATGAGTAATTAAAACACATTTTTGTCATTGCTGTCATGCAATTTCTTGTTACTTCTCAGCCAACGTATACGTCAGTACTGATATATCTGTAACAAGCTAATATAGGCTGACATATCGGCCTGATTTATTGGCTCTCACACTGTGAGATTTTGTCCCCAAACTAAAAGCCCAGGATAAATTATTTTCAATGTCACCAACCTCTAATTAGCAAAAAAAAACAAAAAAAAAAACAATGAGTCTGACAAAATATCAGCATTTTTGAACAAATAGGGAGCTTGTTATTACCCCTTGATGTAGATATCACTGGACTGTTGACCGGTCAGGAAGTTACTGTCCTCCAGAATCACATCTTCCGTGTTCCAGATGATGATGCGCAGCTCGTACCTGAATACACACATTTGGTATAAGTTGCCCTTTTCAAAAAAAAAATATATATAAATATGTATGTGTATATATGTTGTTTTATCAAGAGAGACAGCTTCACCCTTTTGGTTTTCGAGGTGAAATGTCCACTGAAGGTCCAGGATGAGGAAGGTCCATGGGAAACATGTCGACCCACATCTGTACCTGACCCTATGCCCACGCATGCACACACGCACGCACGCACGCACGCGCGCACACACACACACACACACACACACACACACACACACACACACACACAGACGAAGCATCAAGAATTGTTTCCTGTCTTATATTAGCTGCTTGTCTTCCTCCTTGAGGGATATGTATTGACACCACTCTGTTGGATGATACCTCTCCCCTCACCCACACATAGTAGCCACACTAACCTGCCACCCCCTGCTGTGATTTGGTAGATCTGTGATACGCTGAGAAAAACACTTAATTATTTTGAACGGCTAGTACTGATTATCGGTATTGACAATCTCGACTTGGCCAGAATCTGAGCTTCATGATCCATATACTGTAGACGTAGCCGAAAATCGAGGAAGCAATGTGTTAAACAAAGAAAAAAAAGATCGTGGTGAGGATGTGCACCATCAGCAACAAACAATTAGCCTTCAACAAGTAACACTGTCTTACTTTAATAGTTTATTGGTCTAAAATACTGTAATTTCAGAAAAAAACTTAAGTTGTACACTGTACAGTGATGAGGTTTTGTCAACGGTACATTTTCTCTTTGGTGGTAGTTGGTTATTTGTCGGTGTGAGTATATGTATAGGCCAATAAAAGTACTGTAGCATATAATCGGTAGTTTCTATGCTAAATATAACTTTTCTTTGTTAGCTATATGTTAAGGCTTTGATTCTGAAGTATTTGCACTGAAAGTCATACTGCTGTTGCTGCTGGTGGAAAACCCAGAAAGCTTGAAGGCATATAGACAGTTTAAAAACATGATTTTTTTCAGCCTGATAAAAATGATGATGAGTTTATGAGAACAGTTTGGGTTCGTTGCATGTTCCATGCAGAGAGCAACGCGCTCGGTTAGTTAATGTCATAGCCTACCTGGTCCATGCCGGGCCGGGCCTTGTTAAACAGAGTTCTGGTCTCGATGTGCTCTGGTACAAGCTTGTATCCCACATCTGGAATCTCCGCCCAGCGGTGCAGGATCTTCAGAGACAAGTGCTCATAGGACTCCACTGGCTCGTCTGGGACACGTGCACAGATCATTATCATTAATGTCTCTCACTCACACACACACACACACAGACACACAAGGTTATTATCAAAAACTAACGTGAAGATTTAAAATGACCCTGCTGTCGTCTGCACCATCTAAGCTCATGATCAAAGTGTGACCTCAACCTAACATGACTACAGCACTTTAAAACACCGGCCAAAATATTTCACAGGATCTAAATATCCCGATGAAAGACAACCCAGTTTAAAAACATTTTCCCAGCATTTCAATACATTCAATAGCGAGCTCCAAAATACACGAGCACCAGTTCTGGGAACATGCGACCAACATGTTAGTGTTTGATAATTATTTCCCTGTCAAGTTCATAAAATGGAAAAATACCGATGTGTATGACCAAAGCCAGGAAAGAATTCCCAATAACAGAGCATAACAGAAGCCATGAATATGACCCTGGATCATTGCCCATTGTTTCATATAAAGACCAAGAGGAAGCTGCAGTTAATTATCCAGTGAAAATCCAGCGTACAGTAAACAAGGCGGATTACTGCAGACCTCTGTCACTTCTGATGTAGATAACCCGCAACTCATACCGAGAGCAGTGTTAAGTCTGTTCAGTGTACCTTCATGCATGAAGAGTGTTTTGCCAGTGAAGACTTTCTCCGCCACAGTGATGCGTCCTGGTCTGAAATGAGGCCCGTCGACACCACTTTCTCTGCACAGCTTAGACAACAGCTCTGATGGCTTCAGGGAGTCCCTCCAGGCATTGTAACCCTCACTGACAGACAAACAGAGGGGAAGGGCAGGCACAGTTACTTGTTTCAGCGTGGTTATTATACAGATAACAAGGTTTTATTAAAAGCTTCAGATACATTTCTCCAAAAATGGCAGTCTTCCCTTCTTTAATTGACATTGTATGTTCGAGTGAAAATGGCAACTGTTCTCTGAATTCGAGCAGGATGATTCTTACGTGAACCAAATGGGAAAATAACTCAAAATCAAGCTGAAGGAAGGCAAACGCCCACACGCACAGGCTATACTCAGTAGGGAGTCCACAGGTGGCTCTGTGTCGGCTGTAGAATCGGTTCTCCAGGTCAATGCGAGTCTCTCCTATCAGGTCGTCCCCTCCCACCAAGTCATGGTCATAGATTAGCACTGACAGCAGAGTCTCCTGGGGAAATGTTGCCTGCATCTCAAAAGATCTGGAAGAAGGAGAACCAGCTTGAGAAGTTACAGCCTGTGTCAGAAACATGGGGCTCAGCTATTTTGGCATGTAGTCAACCAGCTATTTACCTTCCAAACACAGGGTTTAGCTGTTTAGGAATGTAGTTGTCTCTGTCTTTGATTTCATTTTTGCCCAAGCGAACAACAATGTACGGGTCCGCCTTCCCATCCGGGTCAGCTGGGTGCAGGTTAGATGCCTGGGGAGAGAGAAGAGAACATTTATAAAATCACCGTAAGAAAACATCTGAAAGCTCTCAGACTGAACGTTATTTAAAAACGAACAGAGCAGGCCTCACAGAGACCACGTAAACCCGTATGAGGACTTGGACCGGGCCGTTGGGAGGGATTCCCCTGCTGACTCTGAAGTGCCCCGTGTCCGCGACTTCGCCCCCGTCCTCTGCCTGGTCCTCAGTCAGCTTATACAGGCAGAATCGCCCCTGCAAAGAAGCATAAGCACATAGCGGAACGGATCAATAGTGACAGTGGTTCCCAAGTAACAGTGGCACCCATAGATGACAGTCAACCTGTCTCACCTTAAATTTGCCGACGAACCTCTCCTCAGTTGCCCCTTCTTCCTCATTGGCTTTCCCTCTGAACAGCTCGTATGTGTTCACCCAATCATCGAATGGCCCAAACTCTGCTTCCAGCTCCTTGTTGTACAGCTGAAGAAAGCAGGAGGTTATCAGCATCGCCCCACTAAACTTCTCAGAGTTTCTGCTGTGATCTCACTGGACTGGCAGTGTTTGGGAACTGAGTACCTTGAGTGTGGCCAATTTAGTCGGTAGACCAAGATTTGGTTCCAGGGTTCCTTTTTCTTTCTGCTTTTTCTTTTTGTCTCCATCCGAGGGGATGCTCACTGATGGAACAAACAAGAAAAAATTTTCGGCGGAAACACTGGCACAGAGCACCACGGTATGGACGTGCAGGGAAAGCTGAGACGTTTATTTGTACTGGGATGACACAGTGGACAACCGCAGGAACAAACTAGAATCAGTCAGTTTGTCGGCAACTGAGGAAACTCCATGCTTCAAAGTGTAAGAAACCTACGAGTGATGACTTTGATTTAAACCAAGTTCCCTTCATCTCCACCAGAAGAAAAAGATGCAAACAAATTCCCTGTTATCATATAAAAAGTACCATCGTTTGTTTTTTTTCCCCATTTAATGATATCATCCTTTCAAATGTTTCCCACCTCGACGTTAAAGAACACTGTACTGATCCCTTTAGAACAACATCGTCTGGTAAAGTGGCCACCACAACTTTTCTCACTGCTAAAAGTATGTTTAAAAAGGCGAAAGCCGGAGGTCACCAGTGGCGGCTGCAGGTCAGATCATGCAGTGACAGAACCAAACATCCAGTGTGTCAACAGTGTAACATCCAAAAGTAGCCCAAAACAGAGCTGCCTAAGTCTGTCTACAAGGTTGGACCACAGAAACCGATTAGATTCAGTCAGGCCAAGCTGAAGATTTCCTCCAAGGAAGTTCAAAAAAAAAAAAGTTAACAGAGGCTGTTGAGAACTTAAAACTGCTCCGTAGCCCTTAATTACACAGCTTTTTCGGTCTTTATCCTTACCCAAAGAGTGTATTCCATCGCTGAGCAAGCTGTGGTACGGCAAAGCTGCAATACACAACAACGTGTGTGTGGGTAAGGGGCAAAGTGTTGGGTAACCCTTTGTAACACCAGTCTACTCACATTTCCATTATGGATCTAAACTCACAGTATCGGTGGTGACATGCATCCACCATAGCTTTTCAAGGTTGATTTTGAAAAAAGATCTTCATCCGCACCGAAATACTAAAGCAAAACAGCTAAATCTCTTCTACTGTTTTTGGATAACAGAAGTGTGCAATCGCAGCCAACATGTGGTCAGGAGTGGGTCAGACCACCATCTCTTTCCTCCTGCTCTCTGTGATCTTCTGGACTGTATTGTAATACAGCAGAACTCACAATTTAGTCTGTGTCGTGTGGACATTTTAATGTGTCTGGTATCAGAGCATAAAATATTACTCTGACGCATAAATGCTACCCGTTAATAGGCTGAAGATTAAGCCCTTTGCTGCTGCACCCTGACATCAATTGATCGATCAAATCAAATGCAATTCAAAGTGCTCTACAAGCGATTGACAGGACGGATTTAGAGACTAATGCACACCAAAAATCAGAACCCTATTTTATGATTGTGAATGATCGTCTGACAAAATACAGGTTTAAGAGTGTTCCACTGATTTTGCATTGCACTCCTGGTTGTTCACAATGAACAGGATTTAAAAAGAAATAATCAAAATTTGATGCAGCAGAACCGGAGATATCGTCTTTTTCACACCACACATTCTTCTTCCTTGTCAAAACCTGGCACCTGCATTACCCACAATGCAACGCAATCGCCGACAGTTCGGTCAGAGATTTGGATGTGTTCCGCTAGTGGCGGCTAATGCAGCCTGGAGCCGCTAGCCTCAAGCAGAGATGAGGAGCAGGCTACGGAGGTCGGGTAAATTCCCTTCTTTCTAACCGCACACCCCCAGATCATTTTCATTTTCAAACCCAACCGTCGCTGACTCAAGTGACATCACTTGAGGCAATATGTCAGACTTCACACGGCAGGCAGGCTTTATACAACGTTTTCATATATGCAGTAGTTCTTTGCTGTGTGTAAAATTGGTAGAATTCCCTGTAATGACAACAGTTGTATCATGTGAGCAGCTGCATTGACATTTAAAATGAGTCACAGAGAGGGTTTGTCTGGGGTTACCTCTTTATCTTCACGTAACTGAAGAAGCTCGGCTTCTCCCCACCACACTAAAATGCAAGGCTTGTGTTTTCTGATTTATCTGCTCTTGAGACTGTCGTTCGAAAAACAGTGTGGACATTAGACAGCAACAGGAAAAAAAAAAAAAATTCAATTTTAGCCGGCTTATCGCGGACATACTATGAGCTAAACGCAGTTCACTGCAGATGGGACAGATGGGTTCCCCTCTGGTGTACTGACCCCCCCCCAAAAAAAACCATCCTACTAACGCGATCATGTTCTGTTTGAATAAGGATTCCAAAAAAGTAAGAGGGGCATTCATCCAGATGAAGCTAAAAGGGTTAAAGGGGCAGGACACCGATGAAAAATGAACAAATGAAGTCCATCTTATAATGTGCTATGACAACATAATGACAACATCAGTCACATCCCAGGACGTAGTACAGCACAGTCCTCTAATCTGGACGTTTGACATAAGACTGAGGGAGTTCTTACCTTTTTCAAAGACCTGGGGGAATGGGGAGCTGTCCTTCAGTTTGGCCTGGAACACAAGCAGGTGTGCGCATGATCGCATTTTCTATCTCTAAAATTATTCTTTTGAGGTTTTCGCAACGAGACTCAACAATCACAGATACCTGCTTCTCTACAGACGCGTAGTATTTGGACCACCAGTCGATGACACTCTCTGCTGATTCGTCGGCGATGGTCCGCCTCCTCCGCTTGGTGGAACGGCCACGAGTGCTCTTTGCGCCGCTGTCCTGGATTTAAAACATACGCACACGCAAAGGATATGTAGACAGTGCTGGGTGTGATCCACAGGAACAGTCACTTATGTTGCTCCATGTACACATGCAGTAACTTTCACCTTTTTCTTTCTGGGTTCCTCCTTCGGGGTGGGCGGGGCCGGGGGCGGGGCTCCCTCCTCCACAGTAATGAGGAAATCCCGATTTGTTAGCGCTACAGTGGAGCCGGTCTCGTCAGCATGCTGCGACAGTTCTACTGGACGAGAGGCAAAGACAAAGCATGCCAAGGGAACTGGTACTCGCAGGTCAACTGCCACACACACACACACACACACTGGCACACGTACTGTACACACACTGCTATTACCCTCAGCGCTTTGTGGCTCCAGTGTCAGTGCGGGTCCGGGGGTAAATGCGGCTTTGGGTGGTTCGTCTGTATGTATGGGAGCCGCCGAGGCTGGAGGCGGAGTATATTTGAAGGCCTTGAGGTTGTTGATGATGTGGTTTCCAACCAGCGTGCTGCGACCGAAGGCCCGCCAGTCAACCACAGTGATACTGAGAGGAGGGTGGAGGTGTTCGTTCTCTGGCAACTCCTGCGGGACCATCAAACCATACAATTTGTACGGTGAAGAATTTTTTTCAGAGTTCTCCATGAATGATCCAATAAACGTATTGATCCCCCGGCCAAACTCGACCCAGGGACGCCATGGTTACGTGGTACGCGACATGGCCAAAAGTATTTGGACACCTGAACATTGCATGTGATTGCATGTGAACATCTCATTCCACAATATTGTTTGTATGTATGTATGCAGGTGGTGTCCACATGCTTTTGCCAACATAGTGTATGCGTCCCAGGTCGTTTTGGCTTCCAGGATGCCCCCATAGCAGAATTTGCTGTATTCAGGACGTGTTGCCAAGGTGCACGTTATAATATGTTACAGACGTCGTACTGGTCTTACCAGCTCTATGGCATCAACCAGCGTGGTGAAGTTTGGGTTGGACTTGTACTTTTGAATGACAGAGGAGCGCAAAGTTTTACCCGCACACTCCATTAAGACCTAGAGAGCGAGAGAAAGAGTTCATTATCAGCTTGTTTAGTGTTTTACCATCTGTTTTTTATAATCTATGTGTTTTCACACTGGTAGATAAATATAGAAAGAAGTTGTGCCACTGTTTAACCCGAATTCGCCAAAGCATGAAGTCTTGTACCAAAACGCCCAAATAAAGGTATCAAAACGAAAATGGACCTCCATCTGCAGATGTGATGTCGAAACAGAGCAAACTAGGGTCAAAGGGCAAAACGCGAGACACGGAGAGGGATCCAACTCCCTTCACCTCAGTCTGCGGTGAAACCCGGTTTAAATGGACATTCAGTAGCCACGCTTTTTCAATTAGGTCACATCTTAAAATGTGGACCTTCAGGGAAGCAGAACCCTAAAATTGGGCAGAGCTTGTGCACATCACTTGTGTTTGTGTACCTGCGGGCGATCAACAGACAGGAGCTGAACCTTTTTTAGCTCCCTCAGACCCCAGAATAACACCTGGTGGAGAGAAAAAGTCAAACATAGTCTAATGGCAGCCTTATCTTTCAAACAAGACCATAAACTTTGTCATCCCATAATTCCAGGCGGCCAAACCTCTAGCCTGTAGGTGCTGAGAACAGGTCTGATGTTGGCAGGAACCGTGTAGATGCCTCCCTCCTGTTCCTCTAACGGCGGAAGACTCTCCTCTTCAGACTCTGGGATCTACACAGTCATTGTCTTCATTATCAGCACTTCATTCTACATCCTTCCTTATTGTTCCCTCCTGTAATATCATGAAGGGAAAACTGAATGGTGATGCTAGCGAAAAGCTGTGTGACCGACCTGCAGCAGTTCAAATGCAGCCAGCAGGTCCCCTCCTGGCTGGCTGCCGCAGTGCAGCGGGCTGTATTGCAGGGTTGGAGGTGTGTAGCGATCAGTGGACAGTCGAACCTCGGGCACGGCTACAGTGGTGCCCAGATACTCTGCCCTGCCCTGCAAAAATGGCAGAGAGTCAGCAGCTGGCAGCAAAGCATCTAAGACGGTGGTTAAACCATGACTTCATTTGTCTAGCAGTACCAGCGCGTCGTCGTCGTACACCTCGATGAGGATGCGCGGCGGCTCCTGCCGGATGTGCTGTAGATCTCCACTCAGCAGCAGGCGGCTCATCGGCAGACACTGATTCCATGTGGGACTGAGAGTCTGACTGATAATCTGACAGCAGCATACAAACACAGAGCGTGAAGACACCAGGGTGAAGACTCAGTTCAAAGATTCATAGTCACTGACTATGCCGTTTGTTCACTTTTTCACACTTTTTCTTCAGGCGAGTGGCCACGTCCCCTGTCAAATGCACTTCAGCACGTACATACGTAAGCGAACCATCACCTGAATGCATCACTGCTTCTGACCATCTTCAGTTCAGCAGTACGTTCACTGTCTGTGCTCAAAGCTACGTTCAGTTCATTACAAAACGACTGTACATAAGGTCATAGCCAAGACGCCCACTGTTTATGACATAGTTATCAGACTGATTGTTTCCGTGGCTTTTGCAGTCTTTTAATATGCTTTTAGCAAGGAAGTAATGTACCGTCAGCCGAGCTAACAATGGCGCTCACAGTCACCAGCGAGGGGGAGCTTCACGGCTTCACACACACACACACACACTTACATTGGTGGTTTGGCTGTGTGACAGGTAGGTGACGCGAGCGAAAGGATCAGACAGGCCGGAGTTGTCGGCAGCGATCAGACCACGAGCCTGGTACATGTGGCACCTCAGCTGGAAGTGATGCTGCTCTGGAGACACACATACACCAAACATGGCAAGTGGTATCTAGCAGAACTAGAAATTCCCTCACGTGGTTGTGATGTCCCAGATTTGACTAATACTTTTGCTATAAATTGTATCATCTGAACAACTAAATGAGAGACGCCAAAGATGCAATTAGTATGATATCCCCGGACGTCCCCGGAAATTATTTTTGACATCTTCCTTCAGTGTTGACTGATTCCTGAGGCCAAAATACCTGAACATTTCAAAGACAAAAGTGACCATCGAGGAAAGGGCAGTGTCTTTCTCACCTGTGCAGAGCAGGTGTGTTGGAGGGCCGCTGGCCACAGCGCCCTGTGTCGCCGGACTGAATCCGGCAGGCAGGTCGTCCAGCATGTGGCGGGAGTCTGAACACGTTCCAAACCACAGATACACTTCTAGCTTGGCCTGGACCGACAAGCCTGCAACGCGCTTCCCTGGAGGCTGCAACAAACACACACGCGCACACCGTTTTTCTCTGCCAGCCTTCCTGTGTTGAAAAATACTTCAGCTTTAAGTTCATGCGTCTGTGTTTACCTTCAGAAACAGTGTTATTATCTTGCCGCAGTGGATTCCTCGGGCCTCCTGGCTGCTGGAGAACAGCAGGTCTCTGGCTCGGACCCGAGCGCACGCAACACGCTTGTTGTTGCTCAGCAACCACACGAACACGTCTGGTACTGTGTGCTGGGGCTGCAGTGTGCCAGGGCGTGTGTGTACGTATAAGAAAAGTTAGGATGTACTGTACAAGGTAAATAAAGAAAACAGCAATGTCTCACACACAAATTGTCAGGACGCGCACGAAACACACCTCCTCAACAAGAAAGCGTAGTCTGTGTGTGAGCTTTGTTGCATCCTGCAGCATTTCCTTCACACCACCAGCTTTCGTCTTCCTCTCTCCCAAGGACTGGGCTTCTCCTATCATACCCTCCTGCACACACACACACACACACACACACACACACACACACACACACACACACACACACACACACACACACACACACACACACACACACACACACACACACACACACACACACACACACACACTTTGTTGTGATGTGTGATTCTGCACACATTTTGTGTGAACTGCTGACCTAGAAAAACCTGCTCCCTGCGGGTGATTAAAAATCCTGCATATGGACATTTTTTTTTGTAAAACATCCCACATTTGCCGCTAAAAACCACTGCGCTGTAAAACTAAGGATAAATAGACTAAGAAAACTGGATGACAGATATGTTTATGGTCTTGATATAACAATTCCAAATTCCCTGACTTTTTGAGACACCAGGAACAACTGGTTGGTCGGCACCAGCTGATCAACAGGAAGCTTTATGTGAATCCTACACAGCTTCTTTTCTAAACGTGGACAAAGAATTTTTTGAAAAACATTGTTAAGAACATGGACAGACCGGTGATGAGGTACAAGTGCCCCTATGCTGCTGTTTCCTCCTGGGTAAGCTAAGCGTAATGGTTCCTGGGCAGTTGTAAGAGCAGCATTAACCCACTCAAAGAACTCCGGTAGCACCAGAATGTTTTACTTTCGAAATCTTTTAGGACTTAGAGATCCTGGAGCTGTTTTGTGGAAGATGGCTGAGAGAGAGAGATTCACTACAGGCCTCAGGACAAAAATATTGAAGTAAATGCCTGCAGTGTGTATATCTGTGTGTGTATCTGTGTGTGTGTGTGTGTATATCTCAGGTTTTCCCACCAGCTCCTGTGTGCACATGGTAAGGCGTTTCTTGTCCAGCTGCGTCAGGTAACTGGACTTCAGCTCCGCCTTCAACTTGGCCTCTGCTGCTGCTATGAAACTCCTGTAGAGAGTAACACCCATTTAACACATGCGTGAAAGATGCGGCTGTAGTGTGGGATTTACGGTGACCACGGGGAAGGTTTGCTGTGTCTCCACGGAACCGGAGGCTGCAGTTCAATCATTAACAGCCGCAGTGACTTTTTGACAGCGTGCGTATTAGCTACAGCTTAGTTATGGGCATGATGTATGAATGTAGGCTCCACTGCTGCACCCTTGATGCAGAACTATATATTTGACTTTAGCGGAGACAAGGTACGAGAGTGGATACGAGAATTGGAAATTACAAACTGGTGATTTTAAAAATTCATCAAATGGACTTGGACTTGGACTCAGACATGACACACCACATTTGGTGTCATCCAGTGTAAGAAGTGGGAGGTTAGCTCATCAGACAACAGTATTTAAACTGCCTCATGCATTCCTACTTAAATAGTGTGAGATTTACATTCGGAATGGTGAGATTAAAAAATATATTAAAAATTTAAATCGATGCTTTTTGTCTGGAAAAATATCAGCTGCTTCTACACCGGATATATGTTTTCAAAGGTTTATTACAACAACAACATTGAGATGTCAAAGACTCAAATGAGTTTCAAGTCATTACTTTTAACTTTGTCAAGATGTTTCATCAGGACTCCATCACATTATGTCCTATAAGCGTCAAAACAACGCCCAGAGATATTTCTGCCCTGGGCCGACTCCTGTTCTACTGCTGATTAGATGATTATACTGCGAAGTTTGAGAAAATTTGGGTTCTTAAGATTCTCAGATACAAAGTGAACAGTGCTTTCTCAAAATGGAGCAATGAGAAGCTTGTTGTCACCAAAAAACAAGTATGTACATGCACCATGCAATGAAACGCTTCTCTATAGAAAGAAAAATTACAAATTGTTCATACTCATCATCGTTCTTCCACATTTTGATTTTTAAACAAAAATATTTAAAGTAATGTAAAGACTTCGCAATCATTGATGCAGTGGGACAGTAAAGATCTTATCCTGCTTGGATCAGGTTGTCTGAATACCTGGCATCCAGACAGAATTCTTTAAGGATGGTTTTGAGCATATCCTCCGTCCCAGGATCTGACTTCTTGTGTAGCTCCGCCGCACTGGCCACACCCTCCTCCTAAAAGGCAAAGAAATATTTTCACTTTACTAGGACGGCTGTGGAAACTGTCCATGGAGTCAGGTTGGTCTTTGACAGTCAGATCCTTCACACACTGTTTCAT
This sequence comes from Xiphias gladius, assembly GCF_016859285.1. NCBI lineage: Eukaryota > Metazoa > Chordata > Actinopteri > Istiophoriformes > Xiphiidae > Xiphias > Xiphias gladius. The sequence continues at coordinate 24,766,616 of NC_053415.1, read as the reverse complement.
AAGGATGACACCGCTGGTCTAGCAGATGCTGTAGCTTCTTGCGGGGTTTGTAATTGTGACTTTTCACTATTACGACTACATCAGAGGAGTCACTGTATTGTATTATATTATGTTGTACTGTGTGAATTCTTGAGCACACTGTGAAGATGCACAGTTCCTTAGTTCTGTCCAATTAGACCAGTGATGGGGTCTGTATCCACTGAGGTATCCGAAAATCACAAATGAGATGTTTTAGCACCGTCTCCAGCCAATCAGGGGATTTTTCAAATTTCCATAGTGGAGCAAGAGCACACATTAGTTGGTGACATTCTGACAAAATTCAAACAGTCAAAATCACGTGTTACGAGTGTGTGTGTGTGTGTGTGTGTGTGTGTGTGTGTGTGTGTGTGTGTGTGTGTGTGTGTGTGTGTGCATGCACATACAAACAGAACAGCTATATTCTCCAGCATATTCGAGTTGTAGAGTCGGTAGGTTCTGTCCTCCCAGTGACTCAGAACATTAATACACGGCTTCTGCTTTTCCAGGGGCAGATACATGTAGTACCTAAATGTACACACCCACACACACACACACACACACACAGTTGTACACACAATGAACTGGGAGACGTAAGGAAACACTGTATATCAACATACTTTAAGCTAGAAAACGCTTCTCTTCACAGGAACTGAAAGACACTATGATTACATCACTGACCATCCAGCTACAAACTGAGAAACATGAGCAAAAACCCTCTGTTCCTTCCTCCTACTGGAGATAACTACATGTAAAAGGGTCGAGATCGCTCTTAGATTCCACGACATTAAATATCTAGATTTACTTTCATGGCCCGCGGTCATCTCGTCTCTGTTGTTAAACGCTGATGTGACCAAACCTGTTGCCTTCGACGATGAGCGGTCTTTCCGGAGGCGTGGTGGACTTAGAGGTCAAGGCGGCGTCCTGAGGGTCTCTGGGTAGGAGGGGGGAAGATGGGGAGTTGGGGGGGGAGCTGAGAGGGGAGGAGCTGAAGACGTCACTGCTGTCTGGGACGTCCAGCCCCCGCCTCCTCCGAGGGACAGCAGGATTGACACTGACGCTGGGCTGGCCTGTAGGCTCTAAGGTATTACCGTAGCTACCTGAGGGGAGGCAACAGAAATAGACGAGGGTTTCTTCAGCCAAGGAAATACAGAAGAGCAAAAACAGAACAGGAAGACAAACCAATGCCATCAGATGTCATGGATTTAGGAATTAAACCTACTCTACTGTGATTTTCAACAGAATAACAATACAAACTGCTCAAAAACTAACTTGAGAGTTGCATCCACACGTACGTCATTAGCTCTCCAGAGGGCAGCGTCTGCTATGTGACTATTGTGCTTGGTTACTTTGATGTGTGATGAGTTTTCTACCAACGACAACACTTGTAAAGACAAGGGGGGTGAAAAAAGTGACAGTGGATCTGGCGACGCACCCAGGGAGAACTCGAAGCTGATTGGCTTGTCTCCGATCTTCCTGTCAATCATGGTGGCTTCGAACAGTGCACCAAACAGCAGGAAGCACTCCTTGCTGTCGGCATCCAGCTGGACACAGAAAACATCGCCATTCATTCGTTTCCCTAGTCTCCACGTCTTCTCCATAGCAAAGACTCGTGGGTACCGCAGTATTTCGAGGGATTTAGCCAACTGACAGGTGTGACTCAACCATAGAGGATTATTCATTTACTGCACTGATATTATTAAAAGAAAAACTCTCTCTTTTTATTTTACCACAGGAGGAGACTCCACAGGCGAGACCTCTGCTGCCACAGCTTTTCCTTTGTCATCATCAGCACCTCCTCCCGCTGCTCCTCCCGCTCCTCCCCCTGCAGCAGTCTTCCCATCCTTCCCGCCGACTCTTCCGGCTTTGGTGTCCTTCACGGGCCTGATCATTCGGCTGAGTTTGGACTCTGAACCCGTCCCTCCTGAGAGGATCTCCACTGCCAGCTCCATGTAGACCCGCCCCCTGCCATCAGAAAGATTTGGACAGAAGTTGTTGTTGTTAAGTCCTTTGTTGATTATTAATCCATGCTCAAGTTTTTGAATAATCATCATCTCTTAACACTGACCTGTATGACACGCCCTCTCCGATGCCCTCATTAAGCTCCACCGTGTCGTCACCCAATGAAAAGTTTCGGGCAGAGCCGTACAGGTTGATCCAAGCAGGACCAAAAGTTGGCAAAAACCCTGGAGGAAGAGAGAAAGAGGGAATAAGATGGAGATCACACGACAATCACCACGAGACAATCCCAACAGTACGATTCCTGTCTTTCCTCGCTTCCTTCCTCCGTCCCCTCCATGTAATTCTCTCCTCCCTAAGCTCGTTCTCCTGTCTTCTCACCTTCCTTTCCTTCATTACTGTCTCTCTCTCCCCATCCCTCACTTCATCTCTCCTTACCTCTGTCACCATCCTGTTCGTTGGAGATGCGTCTCAGGTCAAAGTAATGGGTTCCTATGGCGACATCACTCATGCTTCCCTCATCCCAGACCTATCAGGAGAGGGAAGCCAGAATCCTGTGACATTTATACTTTGTGTGATGTAATTATACATTTAACTATGATGCATTTTTGAGTGTAAATTGTGGTAAAATTTGCAGAAAGCCGGCCCTGCCCCTCCCACATAATAACGTTCAGACCTGGATCTTGAGTCTCTGACACAGAGGAGGAAACATCTCTGTGAAGACAATCTGTTCGTTCCACACCGGGTCCGCTGTGGACTTCTGAGTGGATGTGCGACCCTGAGAGGTGAGGGAGGGGGACTTGAAGATGATTTAGACCGAAAATAACCTAAATACCTAAAATACCTTGCGCTGAATTCAAACCATGCAGCCCTCTCAAGAGGACATACCGCTGGACCTGACCGTTTTCGAGGTAACATTTGAAAGGGGCGCAAAGGGTCATCAAAATTGAGCAGGTTTTGTCTGTATTTGAAACTCATGTACAACTCTGAGCCTCTTCTCCGCTACAGAAATATCTGCATGGAATTGAAAAACCCTTATTTTACAACAACAAAAATCCCCAAATTTTTAAACCTGCATTTTAAATGAATGTACAATGTAAAAAACAAAACAAAAATCAACATACAGTAGTTGATATCCAACCCACCACTTGTTTGAAGAAGCTGACCACTACATATGGGTCTATGAGTGCTGTGTTGTCTCCTATGAAGGCCTTGGTGACATTGGCCATGATGCTGGAGTTGTTGCGGGGGAGGCCTTCAGCTCGATACACCTTCACGCAGAAACGAGCCCATGGTCGTTCGGAGGGAAAACCCTCTGGTATCAGCAGGCTCCTGAGGAAAAGGACATCCAAGCGGCTCACAAATATATTGTTTCCCGGTCAAAACTGATTAATAAACCTTTTTAACAAACAGGTCTATCAGTAATCACTTGTTACTCCAAGAGGCTGAAATATTCATTACATATAATTATAAGACATCTCATGTACAGACTTGTTATGCCAGTTATGACTGTGGCACAAGATGAAAACTCCAAGTGTCCACAACAAAGAGAGTTCATCTAGTGAGGAGCATGAATGTGCCCCGCAAACTTCACGCAATCTGCCCGGAGGATTTTAAAATGTACTAAATGCCAGTGAAGGTTTTGTCCTATTGCTGGAGCATGGCGAAAGGGTCACTGGGTCATTAAAACAATTAATAAAAAATTGTGATAATCAATGAAATATGTCCGAAAAAATACATCTTCGTAAGATACGTTAAAAGCGTTGTATGAGAACAAATTTAGAAAAAAAGGCATTAGGGGAATCCTAAATAATGATTCATAGAAATTCAATTTGGACAAATGCCTATATTTCTAGCAATACAGTACGTTTGCACTTGTACAACTCATTAGGATAATTGGGTACCCTGACTCTTTGTCAGTTCACCTCTTAAACTCTTGATTTTTCTGTCATTCAATTTCTTTAAATTCACAAATAAAAAAGAATTTTCCACCCCATATGGCACCCTCGCATGTATATACTATATATCAAATATTACATCATTTCAAAGATTCGCCATGTCTATTGCATCCTTTTACTGACATCTCAAATTTGAGCTTGATATATTGACATCTGTAGAAATTTTTTGGTTCTTCAGTCAATTTAAAAGCATAATGAGTTCTGTAAACACGTCAGGTCTTGCAGCAATTATTAAAGTATTTACTGTTTTTTTCTCCTAACTGGTCGGATAAAGTAGGGATAGTCCAAAACAACATTTAGAAAAAAGATTGGTCTCATACTTGTCTATCTGCTCTTCAGCATCACTCGCTTTCGGACCTGGTTGCATGGCGTCTCCCTTCGCTGAGACGCTGATGTCACACTTGACATAACCTTTGACCCCAGTGCTAATGTCACCAGGATTGGTCAGCATCGCCCACTTATTGACGAACTGCTGACCTGAGGGAGCAAGAAAGGGACAGGTCTGGAAGCAAGCCATATCCCCAGACTGAGCTCATAGAAGCATTTAGTGCCATGGTCCGCGGACCACGAGATGGTCGGTCGTAAGTTGTTACCTGGCTGTTTGTAGACTGTCCACACATCCAGCTTAAAGGAGCCGACACAGAAACTCCTCAGCATCTTAGAGTGCATCACCTGGGGAGAAAGAGAGGCACAAAGACAGATCGCAACCTTGGAACTACTAGGGCACTTAAAAACCCAATGACCCAAAGATCAAAGGTTCTGCACACACAAAAAAAAGACCATGGACGCAGAGACATAAAACACACAACATGCCTGAAGTCAAGCTAAAACAAAGGGGACACTTTGGATTCAAAGGTTCTGAAGAACCTTGTCAGTAACAGCAATTTTTGAACCTTTCATCTACCCTTTTTACTCACAGTAATCCTGATAACTTTGTCGAAGAAGACCTCTTTGTGGGCGAAGAAATCAAAGACGAAAAACTAACGGAACGAAGAGAGGAGCAGGGCGGTTAGCAAACTCAAACCTACATACGCAGAAGGACAGTTCGTCAGTTCGTCATTGAATCCGACCTCATTGTAAAAGGGAGCGTTGGTTCCTTCTTTGACTGAGGTCTGTTTCTTCTCATCACCAATCTCAATCACCACACTGGGGTCGATGTTTTCCCCCACCAGCTGTCTGGCCTCTGTGATGTTGATGGAAATCTATGAGACAGACAGAAAATTACATCTCACCGCACACATGAGAGAGATTTTGTCAAAATGTAGTTTGAATTAGGCTTAAAAAAGACGTCACATATTAATGACATATGTTCTGCAAAGCAGATCTTTTCTATTGCATTGTTACTGTTATATTATGCAAATTTTCCTCTATATAAAAAGATTTTTTAATTTTTTCTTACATCAACTTATTACTTCATAAATAAGTGCTATTTTGTCTTTTCTGTTTTTGTCTATTCATTAAATGGTTAGTTGTGTTGTGTTGTGTGTAATTCTTCCTGTTCTCTCTTAATATTTATATATTTTTTTCTTTTGATTACTCCTGTTCCTTGTCCATGTTCCCTTGAGAAATGCGCATGTACATTTAATCGTACTTTTAGTAATATTTAACCCCAACTATGGTCCGTAACCTTGCAACTCTGTTGTTATGTTACCTGGAAGCTCTGTGGTTTTCCTTCACTGTCCTGGATGCGAGTTTTCAGCTTGGACCTGTGGAAGTTTTACTGTCATTATCAAACAGAACGACACAGAGATTCGTGCATATAAAAGTTATAATGATCGACACTTATTTATGATCAGTCAGCTGTGGCAAATATACAATAAACTGCCATCTACATTAGTCATCATTGCACCACCAGCAGACACAAAACTCAATTAATGCTTTATAACTACCAAGAGGAAGAAATTATGACTTTGAATGTACCACATAACGGTGTAGAAGTTTGCTTGTCAGTGGGACGCAAAAAGATAAAGCAGCCGAATTTAATATGAAAGCTGGCGGCAATGTACATTTAACCTGGAACAAGTAAAATGACTGCTCCACCAGATGTCTTCCAAACAAAAGAATACATAAATGAAGAGTAAATCATTCGGCAAATTAACCTGTAGTTTTCTTTAAATAAGCATGCATCTTGTGTTACACCACAACAATAAGTAATAAAAAGGAATATTTACAGTAACCACTTGTCATTTTATTTTCCAAAAGAAAAAAATAATTTTATATTCCTCTGTGATAACATACAGCTCAGGTGGACCATTTTTTTTTTAAATATGTGTCACAGTCGTTGTGATTCAAGGGCCCCCAGGCTCTTTCACTCTCTGAGGCGGGACTCAAGACCGATGGGATTTGCCGTTCCAAACACCAGCTTTCTATTGTGATTTTTGTCAGTAAATTTGGATGAGCCGCTTCCGGGTAATGCGCACGACATTTCGCTTATGTGTTAGCTATTTGTGTGGTGATATCTATCTGCGTCTTTGTTGTCACCAAGTGCTGATTTGAACTTGTGCTTTTTGTGTCAGCTGCACCAAGAGCCGCAAACACATGGTGCTTCAGGAGAGATTTTTATACTTTTAATACTGTATACAACTGCAATGTAGTGGGCGAAAATGTTTCGTACCTCTTGTGTGGTATTACTCTGGTTCTGACTGCAGAGGTTCCAGGTTGATCCTCAGGGTTTTCTCCTTCAAGCAGCGGAGACGCTTCAGAGGGCACCTCTGTCTCACTGTCTGCAGACATACATGTAAAATACACAAAATCACGGAACCTTAGTAGCAGAGCAGCTAAAGACAGTCACATCCCGTGAGGAATGATGGTCTGTGTTGTCCCTGAAAAAAACCCGAATTACCCATAATGACCGTGTCAGTCCAGTGTTCAACAGGTGACTGTTTGACAAGGGTTAGTCTCGTCCAAAGTGATATGACAGGGACAATTATTCTATTGCGCTCTGTAAATACAGCCAAGATTGTGAGACTTCATGTGCGTGCATGCGTGTGTGTGTGTTTGTGTGTGTGTGCTTGTTTTTCCAGGCTTTACCCACGGCTCCCTTGTTTGCCAGGACCAGGTCTGTGTTGACTTTCTTCTTCTTCTTCACTTTCAGGCCAAACATCATCTTGGCCTTTCTGCTCACAGAGCGGAGGAAGACTTTCAGTTAGTCAAAGCGTATTGTCAACCTTATCTGCTACAGATGGCGTTCGTATGTGACCACGGTGCAGCCGATGACTGAGTACTGCTGCACAAGAAGCTGACCTGGCTTTAAATGTGTTTGGGTCAGTCCCCCTGGCCTCAATCCAAGGTAGAATGATAATTAACTGCTGAAGACCAGGCTGAAGGAAAAACCCCAATAAAAAATGGAAGAGGTGGAGACAGCTGCAGTTACAGGCCTTGTTGGTTCAGTAACACGGAGGACACCAAGTGTCAGCTGATGTCGCTGGGTCAGAGACTTCATTCAGTCACTGACCCTGGCCGCATTTTGACTGTGATGACTTTATAATTTAAAGCTGCCCTGTCAGCGAACTCTCAGAGTAAGTCGGAGCAAATACAGCTACCCGATGCTAGTGCTGAAGGTCTGGGGTCTTCGGCTAACATCATGTCATGTGATAGAGCTGTCCAAGATTACTAGTACCACAGGGTCTGCGCTCTTGAATCCAGGCTTTTCAGAAGACAGTGTCAAGAGCGTGTGGCCAAAATCAACAGTTTTTTTGTCAGTGTGCGGGGGCAGGTGACAACGTTTTTTCTAATACCTGCATCGTTTTTCTTGAATTTTCTAATGCCTGAGCATTGCCAAAGCAGTAATAATGTTCTTTTGGGGATCAATGGAACCTCACTGCTACCAGATTATGAGCCCTATCATGACTTTAGTCCTTCTTGAGCTGCTTGTTACGCCAGTAAAACTGGTAGCATCTCTATCAATTGTTTCAGTAAGCATTTTGAGTTTAGGTTGTCCCCAAAAATGCACTGAAATGGACTGCAAAAAAAAATCACTTGATGTATTCCCTTTAAAAAAAAGCCTTAAAATAATTGGGGTTCTAACCCATGGAAGCCTTTAAATTCCATCAACTATTGCAAAAACTTAGTGGGGAATAAACAAGAAATAAATTCATAAAATGTAAGAGGTGCCATCAACCATAATCATGTGATTATGACTTTTGTTTATCTGTAAGTTGTGGGAGTAAAATTCCAAGAGGAGTTCATTTTGCCCATAAGTTCCTGTCACAGAATCCAGATTTTTCTCACCTGATCTCTACGGGTACAATATATTTTTTCTTTTAATTTGAAGAATACTAATAATTTCTTTATGAATACTGACATGGATCAGAGAGCAGGGTTAATCATTCTCCACCATCACCTTCTAAAACAGAAAACGCATCTAAAATCGTCAGCTAGATGGAACAAAACGTTAAAAAAGACAGCGCTTTAAGCTGAAACTGCTCACCGCCGCTGGGTTGCAGGACTCTCAAAAGGATCCATTAGAGGCCGAAGTCTGGAGACTTTTTCTTTTTCTACTAACAGTCACCGGGAAGGTTCAGGACCTTCACTTCACAACAAAAAACTAACCTCCACCTCAATGAATCACATCTGGTTGCTTTTCTGCTTTTCCGGCCACTGAGTGTTTAAGGATGTCAAATGATTATTTACCTTCTCCCTTCCCCTTTTCACCTGTTTTCGGGATTAGTGGCTCTGGGTAATTTCCAGCGCCGAATTACCCTCTCTGCTCAACTCAGTTTGCTCTCTGTCTTTACAGCCTTTCCTTCCCTAGACGTTCCTTCATCATTTGACGTGACTGTACAGCAAATAAAAACTTATCCAAACATCCTTCAGCTAGTCCTCACAAATAACCTCACTCTCCACACCTGCCTCCTCATGCGCTAATAAATGAACTCGATCCAGTCTTAGCTATAAATATGACTGCGCAGCTCAGCTCCTTCCTCTTCATTCTAAAGAAAATATTTAAATGTTATCTCTTTACATATTTAACTAGTGGTGTAGTTTCTTGAAAGTGTTGTGTTAGTCTATGGTTTAGGTACAAGGGACCTGCCCTCCTTGCTCCATTTAATAGCTATTCACCTCTCAAAAAAGCAGCTGACAAGACTAACACCAACAATGGATTAGTCCGTCTCTCAAAACTTTCTGACTTCCACTGCCTGTCTGTAGCACTAAGCCCCAAGCCCATTGGTTCCCTCTAAAAATGGGTTACAGATATATAGTTTACATTTTTAAAAAGGCTCAGTAATTTCCTAAAACAGCTGGGCACTGCAGTTTTTACTCAAACAGCAGGATGACGTGCATTCACTGGGGACTCCAGCCGTACGTTGGAATGTGTTGCCAGATGGCGATGAAGTTGGTTGCAGCAAGAAGTCGAAGCAGGTTCAATTTTTTTTTTGCTCTTGTATAGCTGAACTGTAGGTGTGGTGTGGATACAAAAGACGGCAGAGCACTAACACTGTCAGTCCACATGACTTTGTGTTTATAAGCAGTGCGAACTTAAAAAAAAAAAAAAAACAGTCTTTGAAAGACTGAAGCTTTTTTTGTTTTGGATCAAGGTAATGAAACTCCATGTGTGAGCAAAGTCTGAGATTTAATATAGCTTCAGGTTTAGGTTAGAATATATAAAATATTCAACCACAGTAAATTAAAAAAAATGAGCCCGTTGACTCTAAGAACTGGGCAGAGCAAGTGTCCTACCTTGGTTTGGGATCCATCGCTGAGGTCAGAAGTCAGAGTCACTCATCAGTTCCTGTAGCCGGACATGCACCGCTGCATCCTGTCTGCATGTGTCGGCTCAGATAGAGTCAGAGTAAGAGGTTAAGACAAAGTGCCGGATAGCAGCCTGACCGAGTGATTGGTGGCTGAACTGTTTGTTCCGGGGATGAGGTTTTAAAGCAGAAGGAGCATGTGGCTGATTCATGGTCACGTCCTTGCTGATCTTTTCTTGATTACCTGCCGAAGATTTCAAGAGCCAGAGAGTCTCCAAAAATGGCCAACTTCGGGTTTTTTTTTCAGGTTTTCATATTTTTACATTTAGTGGTAGTGGTGGCAGGTGCAGCGAGGCTGGTAGCAGTATACGTAGTTTCTGCAGTAATAGTAGAGGTAGCAGTAGTAGTATCTAACCACTGTTGGTAAAAGTAAAGTAATGACTGCATTATTAGTAGTAGTAGGTTTGTCATTCTTTCTCGTCATTTGTTGTCAGTGATTCTGTGGTCACTGGTTATATAACGTGCTGTTGACTCTTAAATGAAGAATAAAAGTAACCTTCATCACTTGTAATCTGTCTGTCTGCCTGCCTTACATCACCTATAGAGGAGCAATAAGATACAAGCAGAAGCAGAGCTGTTACCTAAAATATATTTTTATATATATATATATATATATATATGTGTGTGTGTGTGCGTGTGTGTGTGTGTGTGTGTGTGTGTATATATAGACCGGTAATCATGTGACCAGGATGTATGAAAATGGCAGAGTTAACAAATCCACCCCTGGTAAACAGAACAGTCAGCCCCAGCTCACAACCTGTCAGTCAGAGAGGATCAGCAGACAGCACAATCACAGACACACACAAGACACACAGACACACACACACACACACACACACACACACACACACACACACACACACACACACACACACACAGACACACACACACACACACGACAGAGTAGACTTCATGAACCATTCTATATCATCTTGGCCAGGTTCACATTACATTATTTCCAGCTTCGTTTCTGACCAAACTAAATTTAAATTCAATACATTTTAATCACGTTCTGGGTTGTCGACATACAGTCAGAGATTGATGATATTTGTGCTTTTAACTGGGCTTGAATCTCCGATCGATCTTTCATCTATCTCTAAAAGGAAATTCCATCCCTGATTTGTGGTTATCACTCTAAAACCACTGTACTCTGTGTGTTTCCAGGACATAAACTCTGACCTTTGTTGTATAGTAATTAGAGTAGTTAGCATTTCCAGGTGAAAAGAGAAAAAAAAAAAAAGAAAAAAAATCACCAAATTTAGACTAGAAATATGAGAGTAACACAGCATCCAGCACACAGCATATTACCCTATTATTTTCCCTTTTTAATAGCCATATTTCCCTCCTTTTGAGTGAAGTAGAATGCCCCCTTATCCCACCTTACGCCGTGATATTTGATTACCTGATGATTGCCCTCATGTTTTTGGTCGATTATTACCCTGCTGCAAAGACGAAACCACAAAATTACCACTAATTATTACCAAGATATTGCCAGGGTATTATTATTGTAATTACCATAGTATTACCCAAGTATTACTCTGTTGCTCCAACAATTCAACCCCATTATCATCCTCACTGTATGAAAACTAAATTGCCTTATGGCAAAAACAAAACGATAGTGTTTCTGAAGCCAAGTTTTGTAGTTACCAGCACACTCGTAATATGACTGAAAACAGAGCAAAACATTTATTTTTTTCACAGTGAGTGCAGCATAAGTGCATTTACAAAAATTTCATCTGAATTCCACGATTCAGTATCTTCTATATATGAATGACTAATTTGTAGTAATCTAAGACCACAAAGTTGAGTACAAATCATTAAACATGACATCACTTTTTTTAAATCATGTCGTATCGGCGAGTCAATTTTTCAAGATTGCAAAAAACCTCAAAATTCAATTCTTTAGTCAAGGTCAGTTTAAAAGTCATCATCAGTTTGCCGCTGTTTTGCAAACACACCTACGATACAGTTCAACACTGGCAGCTTTCCAGCACAGCCTCTTCCATTGGTGACCACTGAGCAGCTTCACTTGGGAATAGAGTGCTCCATAAAAAAACAAATTCTTGGAGCTCATAGAGGAGGGTCAAAGTTTTTCAGCTTTCACTTTTCCTTCCCATATTTTTTCTCTCGACTGGGACAGAAACCAGTGACTTCTTGGCCACTATCCTGCTCTGCTGACTAATAATCTTGTTTTACGTGATCAGTCTCTATCTTGTTTTCTTCCGTCTTGAAAGGATGATCTCTCATAAATATCTGTAAAAGGTGAAAAGAGAATATTAACATGAATAGAGGAAATTCTGATACCAAGTTTAACCCTCCGTACTACAATGTGACTAAAACCACATTTTAACCAATGTTGTTGGACAGAGTTGAAAATTTGTGGCGTTGCCATAAAACTAAGATACACTATCTTATACAATTTTATACACATTCCCAACAAAAACATCTATGATCTCTTCAATATTTACTGCATTTCTTAGACAGAAGACAAGCACTAAAGCACACAATCTAGTGGTACAGGCTGTTTCATCAAGGCTGAAACTCAAAGCCATGTTCACATCATATCAGAGGAACCAGACAGACTGGGTGGATAAATGTGTCTGCATAGTTGGACAGCCATAAAATCATTTATTGGCAGCATGCCTTTTTTTTGTATTACATTTTCTGTCATAAACCAATTGACCGACTTCAGATAGCAAATGTAAACACCACTGGGGGAAATGTCAAAGCTGCACATCCCACTTGAAACAATAGTTCCTCCAAGATGGCTGCTTGTATTTAGGGTAAATCTGGTATGATGTAGCCCCAGCATAATGACATACTGGCAGAGATCAGGAATGATAATGCAGGCTTGGTTTGTGAGGTCTTCAGCCTAACATGTCAAGTAAGTTTTGTATTTGACAACACAATATCACAACAAGGTCCATTTAGTAGCTCTTCTTGAGTTTTTGGTCATAGGGCATGATCCTCATCAACATATTTTGCCCAGTCCTTGCCATTTAAAGGGGCAACGTGTAAGAATTGGCCAGGAAGCTGAGGTGTCCACCCCTATCGTAGGAAACAAGTAAAAGCACTCTTTGGTCCCTCCTCCCCCCTCCCTTTCCCCTGTACCATAGTCGGACTGGCCATCGGACTTACTGGGACAAATCGTGCTGCACTGGTGAGCCGTTGGACCATCAAAACTAGTGGTGGCAGGGGTAGAGGATGAGCCATGAGAGGTCAAGGAACACGAGGGAGAAGGAGAGCGGCTAGAGCAGCAGCATCAAGAGCTGAGCTTGAGCAAAGAGTGGAGGAATGTTCCCAAGAGAGGATGGCTGCAACACAGGTTTATAGCCTACTCGCTGTTACTACTTCTTCATTCTCTCATGTTTGACGCACTGTCCGCTACAGTGACTTCCTATCGTCTCTCGAGGTACAAAGTGGTATTACAAGACAGGATGGGACAAGGCTAGCTGGTTAGCATGCTAACTTCAGTAGATACCTCTGGAATACAATACACTGACGTATTTGATATAACATCAAAACTGTTTCTTGACATCGTGTTGATAATCTTAGATAATTTTTGAATGTTTTAAACTAAAATACTTACATATAGCCCCTTTAAGTGAACATGAAGCAGAAGTCCTTCAAGTGCACAGAAAAAGGAAATTTTAACATTTATAATTCCATGACAACAGGGCAAACTCTATTTGTTAATGAAGAACAGGCAATATGTTCAAAATCTTCATAACAACTACTAAATGGAAACTGTGGTGAGGTTGTTTCCTCAACTGCAGTTTTCCAAAGTCAGATGAACTTTAAGCCTCAACTTCTGCATTATGAAGTTCAGTCTAGTTTATGTAGAATGGCTCTCACATAGCAGAAATTAAAAATATTCCTAGGAAGCAGGACAAGTCAAGTTGGGAGACCGATACAGCTGACATGTCAGGCCAGAAGAAGCTTTGCTACGCAACATCCAGGCAGCTAGACAGGTGGATAGATATAAACAAACTAAACTAAATCAATCTGTCCTCTGTGACATCATTTTTACTCCCAAAACACAAACCACTTAACTGTCGAAATTCAGTTTTCACATGAACGTCAGGTGAGGAATCAGACTGAACTTTCTCTCACATGCTCACTGCAAAAAACTATTTTATTTCACCCTCACATTAGTGATAAGGGAAGACGTTTTGTCTCCACTCATATCATTAATGTGTTGCTCTGGTAACGGAGAACTATCCCTAGATGTCAGCGGACTGTTCAACCAGAGATGGGTGGGAATGGTACCACATTTTAATGAAACCCACATGATGTACTGGCACCTTGATAGCATATCGTATGATAAGAGATTCACTGCGTTGTTGGGGTCAGCGTAGCCAATTGAAAGTATTATATTATATTATATTATATTATATTGACAAGAAAATGGTTAGGTTGTAAACCAGGCACACAGATGTTTTAAAAAGTGTCTTTTCTTTTTTCTTTTTTTGTGTTTGCAAAAACAGGGCAATATATGTATATGTAGATGCCATGACTGCATGGGTACCAGTCCCGCCTCATATTATCTTTTTGCAGAAACTACAGAAGAACCACGACAGGCAGCAGTAAGACCTTGTGGCTTAAAGGAAAAGTGAAGATGCAAGTTCAGACAGGCAACCACCGGCAGGTTGGGTTTGGGTTTCCTACCTGTGTCGTGATGGATAAGAGGTGCTGGCGGCATGGTGGTTTCAGAGGAGGAACTGCAGTATGAAGATGCTGGCTGACTGATGAAAGAGGTATGTTTGGGATAAAGTGTGGAGGGTTGGTGTTGGACTTCGTAGAACGTAGATGTTGAGGCGAACTGCTGATTGGTGGGCAGCTCAGACGAGGTTTTAGAAGGTTTGCTTGGCTGTTTAGTAGGATGACAGGATTTTGGTAGACGTACAGTAACTTGGCAGATTTTGAAGTTGGAGCGGAAGATTAAAGATTAGATGGTACAAGCAAAAGGTTTTTGGGGGCCATCCAGAACATATGGTTGGTAGATTTTAGAGAAGAAGGTTTTGGTTTGTAATCTGAAGGGGAGAAGGTTTTAGAAAAGACTTTTGATGATTTTGAAGGCGGTATTTTAGCAGGCTTGGGGAACATGGTTAATTTTGTTTGATGCTTCATAAGACAATTTTAACGATGGTGTAAGGAGGTTGGTAAGAGCACACTGTTCCAAATAAGGTCTCTGATAAGGTGTTTGGTTTATAATGAAGGAACAGATGATTTTAGAAGAGATCGTTAGTTGCTCAGAAGGTTTCAGAGGATATTTCAGAGGAGGTTGATCTTGGAAGAGCAGGGAGTTTCAGATGACGACAAATAGGAGTATAAAAGGGACAGCTTAAAGGAATAGGTGATTTCAGAGGGAGAGGAAACTGGCAGAAAGAAAGAAAAGAAAGACCCTCATTGTCTTCAGGAGGATGAAAAGCTGGATGAAGAAGAGTTTGGTAGGTGGAAAACATGAACGTTCACAGGAGGAGGGAGGAGCATACATTGCCAGAAGCAGCAGGAAGCTTTTGAAGATTCGAAGGCAGATAGGTGGGTGGACAGATAACCAAGGGGCTGAGAGAAAGAGTAAGGGATGGATGGAAGGGTTGGAGTTAGGGGGAGTACAGTGCATCAATACCTGCAGGAGTGAGGACCAGAGCTTGTAGGAGGTCAGATAAAGAAACAATCCCTCTCACCACATCGTCTCTGTCAACCAACACCAAGCGATGCACCTGACCCAAAAAAAAAAACACACAGGATTTACGACAGAATGATCATCATTATTGAACTGTTGCTTTTGCTTTCGCTGCAGAGGCCGCAGTAAAGGTTACAGCAAAAGGAAATGCTTCCATGTTTGGAAACTAAAGTGGATCCCTGTGGCATTAAATCAGCCTGAGAGACAGCATTAACTGTGTCTTTGGTATGTTTAGGCAGTGAGAGTATCCTAGCTTATGCCTGGCCTACATTTAATAAAGATATGAAAGTCGGACTGTAATGCATGCGTACTACCTCAGCCTTCGCAATGCGGTCAATGATGGTCTCCAGTGTTTCATGAGGGTAACACTTGAGGACTCCCTCCACCCAGCAGGCTCTGGAGGTAACGGCCTCTCGCATTGTCATGTTCAGGTTGTTGTAGTTTTTCTGGGCTGCGAGGTTCTGAATGATGGAAAAAAAAAAAAAATAGAGAAAACAACATTATTTTGCCACTACCAGTTGGTTTCAGTTGAACATTTTGCTGTTATTAGCAATCACGACTAACATGGTTCCATAGCAGTTTAAATGCTGCAGTTTAAGTGCTGCCCAAGCTAGCCATTTTGTGGCTACTGCGTTGTTAACACATCATTGCGGTTAACAGTTAATTTACAGCTGGATTCATTTTTTTTTCATTCTTACACTTATGGATTCTATGTAAATGTTCACATGTTGATCAATCAATACTTTTGTGAATTTGGCAGCACAATGAAGTGTTATCCAGACCACAACAACGAGCATAAAACTTTTAGATTAAGCATGACGTGGGATTGGATTGAGGGAATCTCAAGATTTGCATTTATGTTCTTGTCAAGGCTAACAACGTTGCAGTGACGAAAGATGTGTGAAATTAACTTACAATGACATCAAACCTGGAGTACAGCGCCACCACTTTACCTAGAGAGAAGACACAGAGAGACATACAGACCAAAGATGGTACAGACAGACAAGTATACAGATAGACGTCAAGTTATGTACTGTAAACTGTTATGCTTAAAAGAAAATCAGCCTTTGAAAGAAATCACAAGGTAGTCTGGTTTGCTGCTGATGATCATGCAAATTTCAACACCAGACCACACACAATAAAAAAATTGCATCTACTCTACATTATTGACTGCTGACCTGGACGTGAAGTGCATTAGGGTTTAGGGCTGAAGTCAGGTGTTCAACTTTTAAACACTGTGTCACAATTTTCAAGTAATAAAATGGAAACGTGTTTTGGAATGAAACTCCATTTATTAAACTGTGATTCTAATAGATAAAGCAACCAAATTCCCAGGTGAATTCAACCACTAAATATCAGCATAATGCCGGACTACCTTGCTTATTGACCACGGGCAGAGCTGAAACTCTTCTCTCTACAAAAATGGTCAGAGCGTCATACACAGAGGCTGATTCCTGGACTGTCGCAATCTCTTTAAAGGTACCGATCGCCACTTCATTGATCCGCTTTTGAAGAAACCTGGGTTTAGGAATCATGGATCCCTGGGGGAGAAGAACATATATGATGATTTGATTTAAATCAAAATTGTGCAGTGAAGATCCTTTTCTAGAACACAGATGGAGCCTGGACATTTCCTGAGTTCTGTGTTTTAAATGGGATTACGAAAGTAAACTGATTTTGTTGTACAATAAGTAGCTCTGGCTTTGGAAAATAATAAATATAATAATAAATAAAGTATTTGGTATGAACGTATACTTACAAAGATGTGGAGGAACTTGAGGATGCGCTTGTGAGTGAGGATGTGGAGGACGTTTCCTGATTCAGGGTCGATGACCGGCAGCCGGTGGATCTTATTCTTCAACAGGGAGTAGATGGCCTCAAAAAGACTGAGGAGATGACAGAATTTCTGATTAGGATTTTAACGATCTCACTTGAGGATTGTAACATGGAAAAAAACAAGACACTATGGGTTATCCTTGGTCTGCCTTGACTCTCTGTTCAGGTTTTGGTTGACACTGAGCTCACGGAGAGCAGGAAAGTGGCCCGTTTAGACTGTACTTTAGCTCATTCAACAAATGTTCAACTGCTGCTTCTTTACATTAACCCTTTGAATTTACCTGTTTTTATGTATAAATTTGTCTTAAAATATTCTCAGTTCAAACAAACACAATCTATTTTAACTAACAACACACAAATCTCTGTGTTGTTCTTGTCCATATTGAATTAATCTTTTAAATCAGCAAAAGCTAATTGGAGTCAGGAGTTGGCAAACCTAGAGTTAGAGCTACTTTTACTTTCAAAAAACACTCAAACATTTTCAGTTTGCTGTTTACGAGAAACATCTGCTGGTGTGAGTCATGCCTCGCAAAAAAGGGATGAAGAAGACTTACAATCAAGACTTGTTAATTTACGTGAAACTGCAAAGGTTTACAATGTAATCTCAAAGAGTTTAGACATTCATTAGGCCACAGTAAGACAAACTGTCTATAAATGGAGACGATTTGGTATTGTGGCTACTCTCCCCTTGAAGCCGGTGCCCAGCTGAGATGACTCCAAAGGCACAACACAGATGCTCAGTGAGGTAAAAAAAAAACAATCCTAGAATAACAACTAAAGGCTTAAAGGAATCACTGGAGCTGGTTAACATCTCTGGTCATGAATCTACCATATGCAAATTGTGGATGAAGCTGCTGCTCTCCAACAAGAAATAAAAAAAATCACTGCATGCCCGAAGTTTGCCAAAGAGCACCTCAGCACTCCACAACTACTGGGGAAATGTTTTGAGGACTGATGAAACTAAAATCATCATCCCAACGGTGAAGTACGAAGGAGGGAGCATCATGACTTGGGGCTGCTTTGTTGCCTCTTGGCCTGGACCACTAGCCATTATCCAGGGGAAAATTAATTCCCAGGTTTTTCAAGGTCATCTTACAGGATAATGTCAGGGTGGCCAGGTGAAGCTCGGTAGAAGTTGGGTGCAGCAACAGAAAAATGACCATTACACATGGAAGAAATCTAATACAGAATGACTTCAAACAAAGAAAATCCACCTTCTGGAGTGGCCCAGTCCGAGCCCAGACCTTAACTCAACGGAGATGCTGTGGAACGAGCTCAGAGAGTTGGTCACATCAGACATTTTAAGAATATGGCAGTTACAGTTCTGTAAGGAAGAATGATCCAAAATTCCTCCTCGACGTTGTGCCGGTCCCATCAAAAGCTTGTTGAGGTTATTGCTGCTAAAGGAGGTTCAACCGGTTATTAAATCCAAGGGTTCGCTTACTTTTTCCACCGGCACTGTGGATGTTAAATGGATGTGTTCAATTAAGACACTTGTGATTTACATGAAGATCAGGTCACAGTTTATCACCAATTAATGCAGAAAACCAGGTCATTCCATAGGGTTCACATACTTTTACTTGTCACTGTTCCTCTTGGATAACAGACACTGTATGGTCTAAATGAAAACTGCAGCTGGTGCGGTACTTAAAATGGTATATTGTAAAATAGATAATGAAAAAAAAAAAAAAACTACATTATTTCAAGGGCTGTCTTCACCTGGAGTCAGGAGTGATGCTGATCAGTCTGTTAATAGAGTACTGTAAGTAGATCTCTGCAAAGAGAGAAACACAAGTTGTTAAGAACAAAAAGCAAAAAGCAGATGATTTTAAGGAAAGGCAATCCCTGTTTTTTTAAATTAATCCTTCTGGCACTGTATAAGGGGATGGCTGAGTTATACAGACCTCTCCATGTTTCTATCTTGTGTTCTTCCAGCTCATAGATCTGAACCTGCTGACAAAGCAAACACCTTCAGATCCAACAGTGACCATCCTCAGCCTGAGCAGGCATTTTCATCATTTTAATCTGAGACATTTAGCAACGATGTGTGATTTTTATTGTTGACTTTCTGCTTACTTTCTGTATTACTGGTTAATCTGACATGTGACAGCACTGTGATGTGCGGCATGTCAACAAAACACCAAATGCCGACAGACGCACAACAGACCCATAGGCCTTACATGCTTATTTGCTCTGAATGTTTAATCCCACGGTCACAACACGCTTCCAGAAGCATAGCTCACCAGAGGAGACTTGTAGTAACGATGGAGAATGTTGATGAAGTCAGTGATGGTCAGCATACCTGAATGCAGAAAGAAAGCAGAATGTAAACATCAAGCATGGATTTGTCAGCTGTCAAGTATGAGGCGAATAGCCACAAGAGTAAACTGTCTCTCTCAAAGTTTCCCCTTTATTACAAGAAAAGTTTTCAAGCTTGAATGAAGAGAAAAGTTGGTCTCTAATTACTGTACTTCTGTTCATATAATAAAGAAGAGCAGGTGTTGATTTTGTCTTCTGGAAGATATTCACAGTTACAGTTTTTTTGGACTCAGCACCTGCATAACATAGATGTGCAAGTGCTTGCACGCCACTTGTATTCCTGTGATTATTTCCAAACATCATTCAGTTATTTATTGAGAATCAGGAGAATTGCAGATTACTGTGAATTATTGTGCGTGTGTGCGTGTGTGTATGTGTACATGTCTTTCTATGTTTGTGTGGACGAAGTTTAGTTCCCAACCATCGTAGTGAGGACATTTTGGCTGGTCATCACAACTTCAGGGGGCTGTTTGAGGGTTAAGACTTGGTTTTATGGTTTAGGTTAGGGTTAGGGTTGGGGTTAGGGTTGGGGTTAGGGTTGGGGTTGGGGTCGGGGTTAGGGTTAGGGTTAGGGTTGGGGTTAGGGTTGGGGTTGGTTGGGGTTAGGGTTAGGTTAGGTTAGGTTAGGTTAGGGTTGGGGTTAGGGTTAGGGTGGGGGTCGGGGTTGGGGTTAGGGTTAGGGTTAGGGTTGGGGTGGGGGTTGGGGTTGGGGTTAGGCATTTAGTTGTGATGATCAAGGTTAGGGTAAGGGGGAAGGGAATGCATTATATCAACGAGAGATAGAAGTACAAAGGTGTGTGTGTTTGTATGTGTGTCTTTAGGTTAAAGGTGGTTTCACTCACTGTTGGTTTTGCTTTTCTAATGTGGGCATTATGGGTGCTGTGCTAACAATCTTTATCTCTGAATAATTAAATCCATTACTGCTCCTAACAGATATATTCAAGTTACAAATCTCTTCCCCAGTTCCCTTTTTGTGGATAACCTTTAGGACGGGATGCCTGATACACTAACCATACAAATGAAACTGTTTTAACACATATATTAGACTGTTCTCACGAGACAAACAAAAAAATTATTTTCAAATGATTACCATGAGCTTTGCTTTTAATTGCCTGAAAAAGACTTTGAGTCGGCCTTTCGACTTATTACATTTCTCGTTTAGGAGCAGAGTGAAATAGCAGGGATTTTATTTGTGCCACAAAACCTCTTGGTGTGGAGATCAGCGCCGATGGATGGGTCGACAAAGGTATTGACTGCACACAGGTGACCGTTGTCTGTTGCCAAAACCTAACCAAATTTTGACCGTAATGGTGGCAGGTCAGTAGAGGACACTGTACCAGCATCTGGTAGTAGATTAGCCTACATTGCTAACATTCAGCACCAGAGCTGAGAACGTCGGGGCAGAGAACAGAATTGCGACGCTCTGCTCTGCGTCTTGCGGTCCTCACTTTCCATCACCCTTGTCTGTTTCTGTTGTAGTTAGTTTAGCCGTTTTGAGGTAAGACCCGGTTGGAAAAAGTTTACCGCCTGCCATGCCGTTAACCTGTGTTGCTCTGTGTACGATGACGCAGCTTAGGAAAAAAAAAAGAAAAAAAAAGGCAGTGATTTGACAAAATATGAGTCGACTCGGGGGTTTCTCGACAGATGAACTGAATCACTGATATTTACTGGGCAGCCCAAAAGCTAACGTCAGTTTGCTTACGTGCTAATGCCATAAAGCTTAAAGCTGAGCCAAGTACGGATTATTCTGACAACGTACGTCTTCAAACTGAGCCATGATATAGAGCTGAGTCTGACAAACTGAGTCTGAGATCGCTTGAAACGGCTACCGTACAGTGGATAAATCCTTAACTGAAACCTTTCCTCTGGCACCACCCTCAAGCCAAACTTTACATTGCTGCTTCCTAGTGGATCTGAGCATATCTCCATTTTTAAAAAATCATCCAACAATTTGGTTTTCTGTGTGTAAGAAGCATTATAAATCACCGGGGTTTTAGCATCATTGTAGGAAAGTCTAAATCTTGTGACGCAGCTTGATATACAAGTTTATGGCCGTTGCCGTCTTAATCCCGAGCAGAAAATGAACACCCACAGACTTGGTCTAAATGTCACAAAGATCAGCTCTGCGCGTTCAGTGAGGTGACGTTGTTTGTAATGCAACACAAAGGTCACGTAGTTGACCTGCCTTCCTCTGAATGTTAGCTCACAAACTGGGCCAGCATCATGTGAAACCACCAATCCAAAGTAAAGAAACCTGAACCCTCAGATCTGAGCTCTGTGGGTAGGGACCCAACGTAGGTCAAACACTACTAACATTTAGAACTTGTCTGTACTTTTTCAGTAACAGATAAATTGTGTTCAGTATCAAATCAGTACTGACTGCTTGGTCAGAATGATTCGTTTCAATAATATTTATTTTTCTAACGTATTTTACTACTATGTTTCATTTAGGCTAACTTGTCCTGCTGTTTGTGATGACATTAGCTACTGTTCTATTTAAAGCTGGCTTATTTTGTCAAACGAAAAATTGATTATATAAACATAAACTTCTTAAACTGTTAAAACATTACAACTGACAGTGTTTCAATAATGTTTCAATTTGAGGAAACAAAAAACAAAAAGACAAAAGCCATAACATCATGGCTGGGCGGGCAGTTGAATGTTAGCACTGTCAGTGACATGTGAGGGGAGCCCCAGCGAAAAAGCTAACGACCAGCGACAACGATGATTCCGTACCCCCAGATCATTCATATGCTGAACACCCCTACTGTGTGTACGCAACAGAGACAGAGACGTCATGGCTCACCCACAAAACACTGAAGCTTGCTGTCCCACAGCGGCGCCGCCCTCACACCATTAGCCACCAGAGCAAAGAAAGCCTTCTTCACCTGACAAAAATACACAACGTTTTTCCACGTTTGTCATGCAGTTTGCAGTTGTGGGGTACTTTTTTTTTTTTGCAGTCAAAAAGGAGGAGTTTGCAGGTTAAAAAAAAGTGTCCCATACCTGTAGCGTTGTGTCAAAGATCACCAGTTTGGAGCTGGTGGGGATGGCATCGTAGCAGCAGTGACTCTTCATGAAGTTCATGTATATGAACGTGTCAGGGTCTGTGACGTCAGTGGGCGCAAGAGCATGTGTTGCATATGCACAGCTACCTAAAAAATAAACAACATAAAACAAATAAAAACACGATATTCGGTACATTTAACAGGAGATAAGATTATCTTAAAATCAAATCCCAGCAAATTTTTTCTCAGTAATCTGTATAAATGTCGGGTGTTTGTATTTGATATAAGTATCAGATTGTGGTGGAAGTAGCAGAGGAATAGCTGCCGAGATCAAACAAGCTGTTCTACTCCTTACCTCTGCTCCTCATTGAAAGAACATCTTCCTCCTCACTCTCTTTGTGGTCCATCTCAAATATCGGGACCTGCAGGAGGAATTAAATCAGCAGTTTACTGAGGGCCCTGAGTTTACGCCTGGCATGCATGGCCAACAGCCTGCTGGTGGATGGTTTCACATGGTAATTAAGATGTTCTAGATGGTTGGACTTTCTATTCTTTGAGTAAAACTTGACCTGGGGTGGACTGGGGCTTAACAACCTAACAGACCCGGAGTTGAGTGAGGTGAGAACATTCTGTGCAGTTCACAACGTTTCTAACGTGAATTTAAATCTGGCGGAGGTCATCCGTGCTATATACAACATGCTATGTTCACAGAGCTAACGATCTGAAAGCGACACCCGTCAATCACTACAGAAAAGCTGATGCCACTTTAGATGGATAAGAGAAAATGTCCAAACAGTGAAGCCAGGTTCAAACGCTGAAGAAATCTTCTGATGAGCAAGCTACAGAATAAAAGCCAACCAGTCAGAGATTCCGTGGTAACAGTTAGCAAATGTCTCAATGGATTTGAGATTTTGTCAGAACAAAATTTTAAAAAGATGGTTTTAAACTTCGTTGTTTGGCAGCAAACAACCACTGTCAAGAGAAACGTTACAAACTGCTCGAGACAAATAGAAAATATGGAAAAAATGGGAAATGAGGATATTGAGGATGGAATGTTAAACAGAGAATGAACAGAATGATTAAAAAGCAATGAAATTAAATCAGGGTTTCAGAGGCTCTGCTGACATCTCACAGCTTAACAGCTACAAAATTAGTATCAGTGCAGCCACCCACACACCCACACACACACACGTTGTTTAGGCACTACACACAGATATCCCAGCAGCAGACCCATAAATGGTTGAGCTGCACTATATATCAATGATGAAACCGATTTTTAAAATGACATTTTTATTCACTACAGTATGTTATCATAAATTACACTGTGTGCTACATCGATTAGTTTTAAGTGTAAATCAAGAAGTAGTCTTATAGACGTCCGCCGTAGTGTATTTATTTGTGTGCATTTTAGCAGAGCATTTTAACTCGTTCACTCATGTCAGTATTCTCATTACATCCACCCCATGCACTATTGTAATCAAGTAAAGTGTTTTCTTCTGGTCTTCTAGCAGCTTCAGAGAAAAAAAAAAAAAAAAGGCAGCTGGAAGACTGCTTTTGGATTTAACTTGAAAGGCCTCCTTTAGAGGCTCGCGTTTTGCGGCCTCAGTATCTCAGGTCAGCGTCAGGCAAAGTCCCCATGTCTGCAAACTCAACAATAACATTAGTGAGTAAGTTATACATCGCTCTACATAGAATATCAGAACTAATGGGAATAATGGCCAAAAGTATAAAAACAAAGAGCCGCAAAAGAATATTTTTTGCATACATCGTTTTATTATCACCCACGTAGTCAAGCATGTTGACTTGGAAACATGTGGTACTTAAGGCATTATTTACTGTTATGTATGATCTCATTAGCGTAACAGGGTTTTGATGGTGATTTGGCTGTGCTTACAGTTCAGGCTATATCTGGAGCTTATCCATGTAAACATGCATACAGGTTGGGAACGTGCTTCACTTTAAAAAGGTAAATATTAACACATGATGCAAGAAAAATGATCTCAGGGTGATAAGAACTGGGCACCGAGACTAGCAGCGTAAGAGCAGATCTAGCGTTTTTCTCTTCGCAGCTTCACAGTTACAAAGGCATGTCCAAACACACACCAGCACACACATTCCAGTCTCCAGCACAAACAGACCGCACAGAGTTTGGGGTGAGTCAGCAGGTAAGACACCCTGTCTTACCTCCGGAGGAGGCTCCATGGCTGGGGAAGAGGAGCAGGACGTCTACCTCTGTGGAACCAGACCTACCAGCCAACACCTGGGCATCAAAACAGAAGACTACAACACTTCGACACGCTGACCACCTGAAACATCTGTGAAGATCTGCTAACAGTGTCAGATAAAGAAGTGATGAAAGAGTCCAGGCATTGTGAAGAAGGACAGAGGAGGAAAGGAGGGGAAGTAGTAGGACTTGGACACAAAGGGCAAGGGAGACTAGGCAATCGGCGCACCAGCAGGCAGCTTCAGACAGCTGGGTCTGAATGTCTGGGAAAGACTGAGGTCTAAATCTGGACTAAGGGGTGAGAGGCCTGTGGCATTCATAGAGAGAGAGGGCAAGGAGGGAGAGTGGGAGGGGAAAACATGTACTGGGTGAGTTTGGGTGGGTGGGTTGGTGGGTGGGGGTGGGGGGTGGGGTTCAGTGCAGTCAGAAAGTGTTAAGACCCCTTCACTTTTTTTCACACTATCATCTTGCAGCCTTATGCTAAAATAAAATTTTAAAAAATCTACACTCAATACCCCATAAAGACAAAGTGAAACAGAATTTTTAGAATTTCTTGCAAATTTGTTAAAAAGGAAAAACTGAGATATCACACCGACATAAGTATTCAGACCCTTTGCTATGACACTTGATATTTAGCTCAGGTGCCTCCCATTTCTCTTGATCATTTTTGAGATGTTTTTTACACCTTGATTGGATTCCACCTCTGGTAAATTCAATTGATTGGACATGTTTTGGAAAGACACCTGTCTATATAAGGTCTCAGAGCTGACAATGCACATCAGAGCGGCAACCAACCCACGAGGTCGAAAGACCTGCCTGCAGAGCTCAGAGACAGGATTGTGTGGAGGCATAGATCTGGGTACGAGTACAAAAAAAAAAAAATCTGCTGCATTGAAGGTTCCTAAGAGCAAAGTGGCCTCCATGATTCTTAAATGGAAAAAATGTTTGGAACAACCAGGACTATTTCAAGAGCGGGCCGCCCAGCCAAACCAAGCAATCGATGGAGAAAGGCCTTTGTAAGAGAGGTGACCAAGAACCTGATGGTCGCTCTGGCTGAGATCCAGAGATCCTGTGTGGAGATTGGAGAAACTTTCAAGACAACCATCACTGCAGCACTCCACCCATCTGGGCTTTATGGCAGAGTGGCCAGACAGAAGCCTCTCCCCAGTGAAAGACACACGAAGGCCGCTTGGAGTTTGCAAAAAAGCACCTAAAAGACTCTCAGACCATGAGAAACAAGGCTCTCTGGTCTGATGAAATCAAGACTGAGCTGTTTGGCCTCAAATCTTTGCACCATATCTGGAGGAAACCAGACATGATGCTTTAAATTGGTTGTGCTTCAGGCGTCTGCCACCTCCACTAGGGATGTCTGGAGCTCAGCCAGAGTGACTGTATTAGGAAACAGATTTTCCTAATACGGTCAGAAATGTACACATCCAGCAGACATATAGCAATATTATCCCTCATTTGAAGGTGTGTTTATGGACACCTCGGGGATGTCCAGCCAAATTTTACTCTCCTTTAAGCTCTTTTATGCACTTAAACTCATGAAGGAAATATTTGTCTCTTTAGCTGCTCCACTATGTTCACCCACTAGCTGCCAGATATGGTACAGTGGCAGATTTTTCTGCTGAAAAAACAATTGCAGGCTGTAAAAGCAGAACAGTGAGCTGGAAGATGCTAAAAAGCTGAGGAGAAAAGGCAAAGTTGGTTGATAGCTCTCTGTGAGTTTGTCGCAACGAGCGACTAATTTCACAGTAATCACAGTCATTTGACCCACTTTTAGCAAAAGATAAAAAATTAGACTAGTGCAGCTTTAAGGGTTTGTCAGTCCTACTGTGGGGGACGTTCAAGTTTCAATGGGCCATTACATGTCAAACTATTTATAGACACTGAACTCTAGTAGACTTTCACTTACTTTTCAGAGTTGTGAGTTTAATTGCAGCCTTAAAATTCACTGCAATACTGATGTGTAAACATTTTAAAAGATGTGTTAAAAATAAGATTAAAAATGTACCAACAAACCTTTAAAAATCAGGTGTAAATGCAGTGACTCGGTTATGACCCGTTGCTCCTTCAACTGCGACAGAACATCCTCTGTCAGGTCAAAGTTGTGCAGAAACAAAAATTAACTATGCTAATTATTTACATAATACACCGAGCACAGCAAATCCCTGCAATTCGCTTGTGCTTTTTGATACCGAGACCTGCTGGCGAAACTCTCCACTCATTCCAGGAGATGTTCATTAAATACAACTCAAGCCAGAATTTAGATGGTTCTCTGTACCCAGTTTACAAGTTATAATTCCGACGTACACCCATTTCACAGTGTCTTACTAATAATAAATGCAGCTATGCGGCCGCTGCTGGTCAGAGAGGTGAGTTCAGATATTAATAGTTTACAACTATTTACAGATGTCCTGACACACATTCAGAATATCACAGTCTGGTTTCTGTGTCTTTACTCTTGCAGTGCGTCTAGCAGTTCTCTCTGCAGCAGAGTGTGGGCATGTATGTATTAAAATCAATGTGTGTGCGTGTGTTTGTTGAGTGGGGTGGGGGTGGGGGTGGTGGCATTTCACACATAACAACAACAACACTACGAAACCAGATGCCTTTACCATTAGTCTTGTATTGTTTCGGGCCTGGCATCTTTTTACAAGCAACATAGTGCTCATAGATGTTAAGTATTTAATTAAAACAAAGGTTTAGCCGAACGCAAATGCAAATAAAAGCAAATGCAAGGCCCCAGGTATCAGTTGGCAAACTAATATGAAAATCTTTGACTTCTGATTCATCCTTTTTCCTGTTTTCCACCTCAAGTCCAGGACAGGTTGTATTTTTCATGCCAAGATACTTTACTTAGAAGCAGAGCAGGGATTTCTGGCACAACTCCACCTGCTTCCAAGGTGCAAGGAGAAGAGATAGTCAGAAGAGGTCAAAACTCCAGCAACACTATGAAGTAAAGGGGAACACTTTTCTCAGACTTTATTCTTCTCGTATAGAGAACAACTTTCTTGTCAGTCCAGCGCATTCCAGCTTGTTGCCTTCATTGATGACCCCGATGCAGGCCACAGGCTGAAACGCATTAGTCTGAAAATAAAGTTGTTCTTCATACTACAAGTGTTGCTGGAGTAGCTGAAGGGCATAAAGTGCCTTTTCTGCACAAAAATTCGGGACAACCTGGCAGTGTCCTTTTTAAAACCAACAACTTTCAGAGGCTTAACATGCTCTCACATCCAAAATGGAAAATTTACACTTGACTGATAAAAAGCCGATTCCTCCGCTCTTTGACAACTACGGCAAAGAATAATTTCAAATACCCGCAAGAAAAGAACACCCTTGTTTACAAAACACTATAAAACTGAAAATAACTGTTGAAAATCACTCAGATAAAGATCTGTCATGAGACTTGCACCTCAAATAACTTTTATTTTGAAAAAGTCATCCTGAGCAACTCATACAGCCCTTTCACATAGAAATTTTACAATTGTCAAGTTAGTAAAAATATTATCTTCTCCACTTATTTATAACATTTCAGTTATGTTAAAAACATCTTCAAATGCAGTATTATTACTTAATTTTGTAATATATATATAAATTCTGTAAAGCAGCCGACAGACATGACGGTGGCGTGGCTCCAATGTGAAGTGGAATCTGTTCAATGTGTCAGAGCCGGTCGACGGTATTGTCAAATGAAAGCATTAAGACTCCAGTAAGAATGATTCTCCACCATGAAGGTTGACATGTTCATTCGTTAACTAGTTGGGTTCACGCCTCAAGGGCCAACGAAACCCCTCTGAGAGTCATTACCTAAGAGTAGCTTAATGGACAATAACGTGTGTTGAACGACTACATTGGGGGTTTTATACGTTTTAGCTCTTTTAACCTATATTTTAAATAACTACAGATGTTTTAATATACGTGATTTATTTATTTATTATGCCGAATCAGGAATAAGCAAAAACATACAAAACTACCCATGATGGCCAGTTGGTGCCTTCCTAACGGTGGATGTGTGATGCTAGGCTAATACTGTGTACGGCCCAGTTCAGACAGAGAAATGCAGGGCACCATGAGGATGCTAGATGTTTCACAAGAGGTGTAGAAGAGGATGAGCGATTAATACATTATTACACAGAGTAATAAATAGACTATCCAGGAATGAAATAATCAGTAGTTGCAGCTATGTTTGAAATTGAATTTAAAAACATTTCCCCTCAGCGATGCTTCTCTGTGTGAATGGGCCATTTGCCTGTGCCTTGTGTAGCTCCATGCGGAGCACCTGGTTACTCAGACAGAGCTCTGTACACCGGGAAAAAGTCTCCAGACGCCACCTTGTGCTTCCACATCACATCCAAGTTTGCTTAAATGCAATCACTATTTTTAAAATAGCATTTTACTACATCTACATTCTCATTTCTCCTTCTATGTCATTTATGATAATGAAATGTTAATGAAAAGTTCCTTGAAGTTTTAAATGTGTGCTACATACTGACACTGCACAGCAGTTTGCAATCTGTTAGTAAATTAATTAATTAATTCTAAACATTCACACAAGTGAGTCTGAGACTTCCAGAAGCAGTAGCAGATGTTTCCATGTGACAGCTAAACCTTTCTCCTCTTCAACCACTTTGTTAAGATAGATACTGGCTTTAAGAGGAAGTGTACCCAAATAATTTCAACTTCAAGTAGTTTCACGTTACATTTCTGAAAGTGTCCTCACAGTAGATGTATATTTTTGAAATACACACACTTTTTTTTTCTTTTCCTGAGGATACAATAAGAACTCCGAAACTGGTTCCCCTCAAACAGCAAACACTGAAGCCCAGTCCAGCACTCAGTTTACAACCGCTCAACACACGGTGTTAACGAGCCTCAGTGGAACTTTCTAGAAACATTTAACCGACACAAGTTGGTGTCAGTGAAATACACTGTCAGGTTGTGGTGGGTTAAAATCTGCTGCTGGACTTGCATTTTTGCAGCTTTCAATAAATTCTATAAACTATCTTTTGTGTACAAGTAATCATCAGAAAAGAAAATCAAAGTCTAATTAGGTTGCTGTTATCAGACGACTTCAATATGAGTTAAACTGCTTTGAGTTAAAATTACAAATGTGGTTGGTAATATTAACTTTTTTGTCCACAGACCGAATAATCAAATTTTCATCTCCAAGTATTTTAACATATTGTAAGTCAAACTCAAGGAATCAAAATAAGGTTTTGTTAAACACACTACCACCAACCAATGAAATTAAAATTAAGTGGTGACACTTGAGACGTTAGAAAGATGTTTGAAATGAGCTGCAGAGATCTCAGCACACCACAGGACATCCGGTGAGCTCAGAATGGTCTTTTCCTGCGGCGCTCCTCTTCTCCAACTCCCCATCTCTCCCTTCATTTGTCTACTGAGTGCCTTTTTTTCCTCGTCTTCTCTATTTTCACACAAACACACACACACACACACACGTCTTTAAGGCTAAGAAATTAACACTTGTGCGATTAGTTGCTCAACAGTCCTCTTAACACCAAACGAACAACAGTCTGAGGTTTAAAGACACCAGAGAAATCACAGTATTGTGTCATTATTTATCAGCTCAACTTTGGACCACTGTTTTGTACCGTAAGGCAATGTTGGCTTTGCAGTCTTCTTTATGCTAGTGTGTGTATATATACACAACACACAAATCGACAGCCTATGCCAACTTTGCTTTGTGATATAAGTTGTGAGGAAGCCCAGCAGGTTTTATTCACAGTTTAGGTTTAGTAGCAGAAGCCAGTGAGGATCAGCGTGTGCGGGCCAATGGGATCCGGAGGCACTCAGACTGAAAATGGCACGGGTTTAAAAAGACAGAAGACTCCGCATATGCAGGGGCATGTTGCTACTTTAAGACTTATCTGAAGCCACCGCAGAGCAGATTATAATACTATGAGACAACTCCAGCCTCAGTCATCATCCTCTTTCACAACACTGGCTGAGTAAACAGCAGAATCACGGAGTTCTAGCTGTAACGTATCTTTCGGACATGTAGCCAGCCCATACTCTGGCCAGATGACGTTGTGTTGGGGCAAAGATGAGCCAAGTTCCACTTTTTTTGCTGGATGACTGGTTCTACGTTATACCAATGCAGCGGTCTCACTGTACGAATGTCAAATCTGCTTCAATTGTTGTCCAAGTGCCTCATGCTGTTTTAATATAGGTTACAACATGGCCTTAACAAGTGTGTTCACATGCTAAAACTGTTAACGATACAAAGTTAATACTCTGTCTGATATAGTGCTGAAATAAATCAGAGTGTCACACCTATCATGTTTCCTTCTATTCTTGTCAAACTTGCACAGTCATTGCACGGTTATGCTGCTGACTGATTTGAAAAGTTTGCACGAAATGAAATTAAGCAGACGTAAAGCTCACAGTGAGGGATTACCATATGTATCACCAGCATGGTTCAAGTTTAGGCAGGATGATGTATGTAATTTGAACTAAGTGGGCTACAACATAACAACAACACTTATCTGTCCTTAAAATATTATATTTTCACTGATGGAGCTGTAACGGAGGCTTATTTGAAGAGTAGAAAGGATGAGCTGCCATGAACTGACTGCCATTTTGATTTTAGCACTAAAGTAGCCCAACATTCAAAAAGTTTCTGCATTTTATTATTTTTTTTTTAATTTTTTTAAGGGTCCCCTTTCTTCACAAAAATCACATTAGTATTTGCCACCTACCGCAATGCTTCATTTGATAGCCAACTGCAATTCTATTAAAGACCAAAATTCACGCCCTTCTACAGTGTTTGTTAATACTCGGCTTCAAGCTTACAGTTCTACCCAGAGCGAGGGTTTGCTACGGAAGAGGATAGGGCCCAGTAAGACCCTGAGCTTCGTGTCTGTTCCGGGTACTGAGCATCATGAGAGCAAACCAGATCATCAGAGCAAGGCAAACTGTTGGGGCAGCAGGCTCTGGGTGAGGCTGGGCTGAGGGCTTGCACAGGCACTGCTGCTGACACTAGATCCAGGACTTGGCGAAACAGGCAGGCTGGAGACCGAAGCAACTTCCCTGTCCGAACCTTCGTCAGTGTCATCATGATGGCTCCGGTGCTGATGGCTGACCACCACCCTGGAGAACAAGACAGGAGGGGGCAGAAGGGAAATTTACTAACTTAGTAACTTCATTTACAGTGCAGTGACCTAACCTATTCTAACCTACTCCAAAATCCTAATCCTAACCTACTCTAAATAACGGCGATATTATGGTCACAACAGTGTTAAGTTTTAACCCATAACCTTAGCAGGTATTTCTATAATAAATATTATGAAGAGGATGTTTGTGCCTTTTAAAGGCTAATGAAATATACATCCAAGTGAAGATTGAAGGAAACCTTAACGTAATCCTATAATCCTTTAGTCTTGTTGAACCCTTGTAGATTCTTTAATTTATTAACCTATTTTTCCACATTCATAGATGATCCCAAGAAAAATTCATATACATAAAAGGACAAGCATTACACATGAAACTAAATATTGCATAGTAATATGATATTAAATTCTGTAGTGCATCTGTACTTGTAGGACAATATTTTGTTCTCTGTCTCTCTCAGGGATTAAAAAAAAAAAAAAAAAAAAAGCAGTATCAGTGCTTTCCTGACACCTGAACTTTATATTTATGTCATGCGTGTGTGTGTGTGTGTGTGTGTGTGTGTGTGTGTGTGTGTGTGTACCTGGATCTGGAAGGGCCGACAACGTCTTGTCTCTGGGGTTCAAACCTGGAGATGTAGCTACACTTGGACCACTAGACAGACACACAGACACAACCAGAGAGACAAGCAGAATGATTCAACATTTCAAATCAAACCATTGATTTTCTGATCATAAACATGTCACATTAATCATCTATTCAGACAATTCAATTTAATCTTTTCCACAGTTCCTTACTATATGAGCGGGGTCACTGGTTCCCAGATGGACACCTTTCTGACAGAGAGTCCTCAGCAGACTGATACCTGCACATAAGACAGAATTTTACACGCAGAATCCATAAAATCTGGGTTAACTGTCCCAACAGTTCCAGTGTTTCCTCTGCCCTCTGTGTGTCAAGAGGTGCTCCTGTGTTTCTGCTTCAGTTATGACAGAAGATTGACCTCATTCTCTGTTCGGATGCTGGACTCTGAATCTCTCAACTTCCAACTAAGGTTTCTGAGTAAAGATGCAAGTATTAAAGGGTCTAAAACACATTGAAAAACAAAACAAAGACAACTCCCACACATTTCATCTTTATTTCATCAGCGCTTCCAACTACATCTTGCAGTCTTCCCCCATGGATGGTCGGTGGAAGACTGTGAGATGTGGTTGAAAGCTGAGCTTATTCTGTTCATTGTCATGTTCACTGGTGTGACAATCCAATTCCCTGCTGCAATTCTCAACTAAGGGTGACACGATTGGCAATATCATAACTGTGCTTCCTTTCTGTTATTTTCGACTTCAGTGCAACCAAAAAGTAAATACAGATAAACAATTTCTGTCTCATTAGGGTCTTAAAAAAAGCACCGCAAATCCTTAATAAATTGACCCCACTGAGGTATACTATATATCACTATTGTGAAAAAGCAGTGCATTTATCTAACACACATACCCTTGGTCCTGTTGTTCCAGTATTTCTGTTCCCACTGATCCAGGAGGATGGTGAGGTATCTCGGCGATTCGAAGAAGCGAAGGTAGCGGGATGACGACGGCGATGGGAAAACTCGCTCAAACTCTCCCCGACGGCTCATCTCGTCTTCGCTCTCTGCCAGCACACGAACGTCGTCTGGAGTTAAGACGTCCAACACTGTAGAGAGGAAGTCCTGACAGAGACAGAAGGAAACAGACAAAGTTGTAATTACCAATAATCAAACCAGTACTAAACGTCACCACCAGCGGTACAGTGGTAGTACAGAAAAGTGGTCAAAGAAAAACACCATTAGCTTTGGCTTTTTCTGAGAATTTCAATCTTGTGCAATTTTGCAATTAATTGAAATAATGTTCAAAAACCTCTGACATGGGGCTGTTTTTGTTGCTGTTTAACTGAATACACTTTCAAACTTTCTGGACTAAATTAAATGCACACACTTTTAAACATCTACCTGTGATTTAGTATACATTGCCTTGACATAGATTCACTTTCTCTGATCCAGATTGTTTGTGTGTGTTTGTGTACCTGGTCGGCGTAGCGCTGTGTGAGGTAAAATGCCCGTTTAACCTTCTCATCAGCCGAAAGATCTGATTTGGTCCTCTCCCTGTTCCCTCCACAGAGACTACAAATAAACACATAAACACACACACAGAGGTGTTAATTCCACGTTTAATGTAATTCCTGAGGTTGTATTTGATTTGTATTATACAAAGTTGTTGCTAAATTATCACCATTTGCTTCATTTCAGTCACAGGACCGCTATGTAGTAGGTATGATCGCTGCCTGTGGTGTAGTACCTCATCCCTACCTGCTGGTGGAGCTAGAGGTGCTGCTGCAGGGAGCGACCACATCTTCTCTTTGCGGAATACGAAAGCCAGCCAGGTTCAGGAGATCTCTGATCATCTGACCTTTGATGGAAACATCCAGCGCCGTGTTGGAATGGAGGCTGGAACCAGAAACACAGCAGTTACAAGATGTAGTTTGAAAGCCTGTATGCGTCTGTGTGTGTGTACATGTGCGTTACCTGGGTGATATGTTAACTTCCAGGATCCAGGGTTTGAGGTTCTCGTCCAGCATGATGTCGAAGCCAAATAGCTCGTGGCAGCTGTAAGGTGTCCGAACGTGCATCTTCAGCAGGCTGTTAACGTACGGTTCTGACCTGATAACCGACACACAGGAGACGGCCTGCTTATTTCAGAATCATTATTATTTCATTATTTCAAAATCTCTCTTGTCATCGACCACTTCATTTCATGCAAAATTCAAAACTGAACCATTTTCATGTTTCCCCATAGTGACCATGCTGACTGCAGAATTCCAGTCTTCTTCTGAAAAAGGAGAATCTGCAGAGTTTCACTTAGGAGGGACTGGATGCTCTGCTGTGAACTCACTTCATGTTTAAACTAAGGGAAATGTGGACTACAGCCTACTGGACAAAATAAACTAACCTATCAACAAGAAGGGTTGACTCACTCACAAAAGAGGTATCTGCAGAGATGATTAATGGCACCTTCTAAAAACTCTCTTCTATTGCATTACTTTCGGAAACACTTCAAAACGTTCTTGGACATTTAAATATTTAGTGTCATTCAAGCCGCTGTATTTTGATTTCATTTTGGTAAAGGATTAACGACGAGATATTTGTCAACCAAGGTAAATGTTTTATAGTTAATGAAAATACTGTATATCCACTTTGACAACAATGAGAGAAAAATCCCGCCTTTATAGTGTCAGTATTCTTGTTCTTACAATTTGATGAAACTCGATGACATTATCTTAATTATTTAAAGAAAAGCGTTTCATTAGGTTGTCATGTAAAAGCTAAAGCTGCAAAAAAATATAGAATGTTTTTGATTTTTTTGAGAAAAAAATTGAAATTAATTTTTATGGGAAATAATTGAAATACAACTGAAATTTCACCCTTAAAAATATTTTTGACAAAAAAAGAAGAAGCGCTATGAGAAAAAAAAAAAAATCACCCTGCAGTTGTGGTCCACCTTGTGTGACCACCTCCTGCATCTAATGAATGAATGACTGACTGACTGAAACTTACGCAATGATGGTTTTGATCACAATGTCTTTAATCTTCTCCCATAACAGAGTTGTGTTGATTCCCTTAGAACCGAGATACTGCCACAAGGCCTTCAAAGCCCTGGAAACACAAAAAACACATTTTGTTAGAGTCGGTGAATCTATGTGCGGAGACAGCATACACAAAGTTTATTGGTTGTGGAAATGTGGTGCAGATTTGGGTTTCATTTTTACACTTTTTATTAATTTGTGAGAGGTGAACCTGGTTTGTAAGCATAATTATGGTTGTTGGTTTACTTAAACCCTTTGGAAGGAGCCAAATAACTACAATCCAATAATTATTTATTCATTCATTCCTTTCTTCTTCTCTCCCTCCAAGTTTCAGTCTGTTCTCGTACCAAGTGCTGTCCTGGCTGTATTCAGTCAGGCTGTGCCCTAAATCGTCCCTTCGTCCCTTGTTCCCTGCTTTCACTTCTTCCAATGACTACTTTCCCTCCCTCGATGCTTCATCATATTCAAACATAAACACTTCCTTCTTTTCTCTTTCCGTTACCATTTGTGTCCCTGGCAGGCCTTGTCATCACTGTTAGTCTGGTATTCAGAGTTTTTCTTGTTGACGCTGTAGTTGGTCAGGTGGATGAACTTGTTACTCAGAGTCTTCATGGAAGACGAATACCTAAAATGAGAAAAAAAAAAACAAAACAAAAAACAGGAGTTAGCTAAATGTAGATCATTTATATTCCATCTGAATCTGTTTGGACTGTTCACTTGTCATTGTGGCGGTTGTGGTGAAAACTGACTTGCAGCTGGCGAATCGAACCAGTCCGTCAGTGAAGATGTAAATTCTGAGCGGGTCATAGGATGTCACATAGACATAGATCCTCAGGTCAAACTTGTTACCGCTGATGAGGTAGGGCTTGTGAAGGTACCTGTAAAAGACAAGCAGAATAAAATATAATAATAATAATGTGGTATCAGGTACTGGAAAATGGTCTCTGGCTGCTACGTTCCAAACCAGAAATGGTCTAATGTGGATTACTTACTTCTGGACCAGTAGTGGTCTCTTACGGGGCATCTGGCTCCATTTGTGGATGACCTGGATACCTATTCCTCTGGCTGATGCAGGCTATTATAGGTAGTAGGAAAAGGTAGAAAAGTGTAGTAAAAGAAGTTCACTGATAGCATTGTACTGAAAAAAGCAAAAGCAAAACGTACGTTTCCTTAAACTTCAACATACTTCTAAGCCTCATGATCTGGATGACTCATCACCAAACAACTAACCTCTTCACCTTTTACAGTAACTAAAAAGCTAATCATAATCATTATCTGATAGAACAACGAACTATCCATCTGAAACCCAAAGACAAAATTAAAAATTATTAAAAAATAGAAGACATCCTCACAGATAGGCATAAATCAACATTCCTGTCAATGCCGTAATTCAACACCAACAAAATCCAAAACACAAGTTCACATTTAATCTATGATTTTTTTCCTGTGTTTTGATACCGATTTGCCTTTACAGATTTATTATAGTTACACATAAACTGACAAAATGATCATCGACTAGCAGAACATACAGGTTTGATGATCCATTTCTGCCTGGAGCCACCTTCCTCCCAGGCTTTGCGGAGCAGCTTGATGTCCTGAGGAAGGACGAAGGTCCGGGGGAAAAAGTTGAACTCTTGTTTACCAAAGCGAACCTGCATCTTGGACAGGTTCCTCCACAGCCGGTCTTTCCTGCCTATCTGAAACGTTCCTGGGAAGTGGTTCAACTACAACAAAATGAGCAAAAAAAAAACAAAACAACCAAGTTAAAAGTAATTCAGAAGATCTAAAAGATCATTTGATAATTTCACCGTTCTTAAAGTTAAGGCTTCCTGGGTGCACAAACTGGGATTATTAGTTGACCTACAGATTCTCACCTTCTGGTGCTCCCCGAGGGCCTTGAAGCCAGGAGACTTCATGTGGTGTCCCCAGCAGCCCAGCCAGTCATGGCTTTCTACATGAACAACAGCGCGACAAACAGATTTGGATCATCCAGGAAAATCGTCACAGTTTTCTCTTACATGTTCATTTACATTCCACCAAGTGCATGTTACGCCTCCACTGAAATGACCTTTTAGGTAAAGTGTTTAGAGCCAACTACAAAACACTACCTACCAAAGATATGTGTTGTTCAAAATCATTTACATACATTGTGACAAAAAATATCTAATTAAAGTGACATCCTGCATGAAATCAGACCTTGCGCGAGACATTGAATACAGAGTTGTAGATAACAGATTTATCATGAATCACAGCAAATTTAAAAATACCATTGGTGCAGGGTCAGGCTTAAAAAACAATTCTGTATTGTTTTACAGAATTATCTGTATTTAAAGACATTGAAACAGTGACGCTTCTGAACACTGT
Source organism: Xiphias gladius (assembly GCF_016859285.1). Classification (NCBI taxonomy): domain Eukaryota; kingdom Metazoa; phylum Chordata; class Actinopteri; order Istiophoriformes; family Xiphiidae; genus Xiphias; species Xiphias gladius. The sequence continues at coordinate 24,728,745 of NC_053415.1, read as the reverse complement.
GACAACTGTGTAGCTGGTGAGCATTTAAGATTTAATCCACAAAAACTATGTTTACCAGAGTTTGAGGTTTGGCAGATATAACATTTAGATCATGATCACCCCTGTCTATGATGAACGGTTTCCGAAATATGTGTTGCAAATGAAAATTTACCCCAGCAGAAACAGTCACTCAAACACACACAATGACTTACTCTTGGTGACTTTGAAGTGTGACCTGGCAATGGTGTGTTTGACCACATTAGGAGTGACGGTGCTCATCTTCCATTTCAGCAGTCGTCTTTGTTCTGCAGGCAGCAGTTCAACTGTGGAGCACGAAAAAACAAGAGCATTTATTATCATATATTGTTTACCAACAGTAATCACAGACTGCATGCATGATGCACTTTAACACCTACTGGAGGGATGCAATGATGTAACTTAGGTAAAACTATTTACTACATTAATATAATAATCACATTTTTAAACTGACTTGGATAGGAGGAGATAAACACACAAACTATGAACTTTTTTTTAAACTGTTTTCTGCCAAAAAGGCAAAAGAGGAATCAGCATTGACTAATAAATATGAAGCAGCAGACTAGGCCGACCGTTTTCAGTGAAACAACCACTTAGTTCATTACAAACAGCATCTTTGTGCCGTGTGAGGAGAATGTGCTGGGTGAGATTTGTATCAGTTTCGTTAAATCATTTGTATACAACAGGAGCTGTTTTGGTGATTTTCGAAGTTTTTCTGAATAACAGCTCCGGTAACAGACATTCCTTCATTCTGTCAATCACAAAAAGATACTCTCTTCTTCTCAAGCCCACCGTCCTCTAATATGTCATGTCATATGACATGTATTTCTTGACAGGTGTTTGAGGACTCTGCCTCTTTGATCACAACGACCTGAAAACTGGCGTTGTACCTATAGGAGCCTCAGTTAACTTTGCCTATTGTTAAAACTACTGTGTTTCATACAATAGACATGCCTGTCCTGACCTTTCTCACTGGCGGTGCTGAAGTAGAGTGTTGGACGAATGAGGGGGAACAAACTGGGAACCAGTGCTGGTCGCTCTTCTCGATCATCTTCTGCCCCCAATAACATCGGCTCCTCAACACTGGGAGAACGAGAGAAAGAGTGGGACACAGAGAAAAAAGGAGTGAACAACACATTAATGATTGTCAGACCTCCACATAAATGCAGATTCTCACATCCGAGCCAACATCACTATAGTACTGTGAACAGCAGCCCATTTCAAAAGAGGAGAGGATTGTACGTCATGGATAATCAGGTCAGGCACTGTGCTCTAGACTTTCTTCAAAACAAAAATCTATTATCATCATGACAAATTCTGTTTATATCACAAAAAATAGTGCCTGTGTTTTGACTTCTTCTGACTCTCTGTGGCCATCAGGTGTTGTATGCTTCCATCTCCACAACATCTCAACTGTGAGACAAGGAGCGTCAAGAAGCTAGTGGGACTGCTTACATAACGCAACTTCTTAGCCTGTTGCTATTAAACAACCAAATTGAAGTCTCACAACAAGATTAAAAAGTAATGCAGCTTGAGTTACGTTCCCTGACCTCTATATAACTGAAGCTGACATCCAGTCACCAGTTTGTAACACAAGTCGGACATCGTCTGCACTATGTTCTAGTAACGTGATGCCTGTGTGAATTTGGGGCTAGAGACATCACACAGAGAGCACAAGTACATTTTGACACAGAGTCGAGACAAATGATGACCTTAACATTAACAGGGGTACATAAATAGCTGTATTTCATAGTGAGAGCAGTATGCAGCTGGTTAGCTAATCAGGATCTTATCGAACAGGCAGCTGCAAGTAAGTCCAACACTGGCAGAATCCTGAGCTCTTTTTTTTTTTAGCAAAATACCATTCACCCCATCTGAAGAACACAAAATTACACAAATAAAAAAAATAAAATAAAAACACTCACATGACAGTCATTTAGGAAGGAAGGAGAGATGGCTAAAAGTGTTGACGAATGAACAGGGGATGATATTATCCTCTTCCAGTTCTTTTCTCTTAAATAAAATCCTTCTACCTCCGACAGGTATACGGTGGCATTACAGCTAGACCAGGCCGACTTACCAGTATACTATACATACAGGAGCTGTAGCTGTCAAGAAGGGGTGGGGGGGGCGTATGTAAATGAACACATCAACAAATCAGCTGGTTTGGGTAAAAACAAAAAAAAAAAGAAAAAGCGACAATAGCGGTCCCTATCCAGGCTGTTTTAGCAGAGAATCAGCTCCGGGTCTTTGGTAGGGAGTTCTACAGTTGAGGCCATCACAGTGGAGAACAAAATGACACACAATGCAGCAGACCTTTCCACCACGCTCTGCTGCTTTCAGCTCCTTTTAACAATGCAGTGAGAGAGAATGAAAGAGGGACAGAAAGAGTCCACAGGATTTGACGGATTTATATTTTATGCAATTTTTGGAGACCAATTAGAAACAAAGGCTTCGATGTTCGGCAGTCCAAGGAAAAGACAGCGACTTTTTGAACTGTAGTGTAAGTTGCTGAAGTTGAGAGAGAGAGAAAACAAAACAAAACAAAACAAAAAAAAAAAACTTAAAAGTGTCTTTGCAGATTCATAAGTGGGCTTAACTCCTATTGGTCTGTCTGTTAAATTAACAATTATTGTTTTTAAGTACACTACATGAGGAGTATGCAGGAAGAAAATTAACACAGTGTTTAAAATTATTGATTAATTTTACTTTATCTGACCTCCAATCATTTATTTGGCTATAGTGAAACCACAGGAGGGTTTGAAAGATACTTATAGAGAGGGATAAAAAAAAAAAAAAGACTGAGCATGCAGTAACAGAGAATCTCTCATAGTTAGTATGGAATTACACATCTGCTTGTAGTGTTCTTAAATGTGAACAGAAATAATGTAGTTGCATGTGTGCTTATACAGAATGTCTCACCCAGAAAGGAGAGCGATGGATGCTGTAGATGAAGCGCCATTGATGGATGAACAGTCTGAATCGTCTGGAGACAACAGAAAAAAAACAAAAAAACAAAAAACAAACTCAAATCGATTGTTTACTCCATTGACAGTGCTGATTACCAGCTGACTAAGGCAGCTTGAGTATGATGAAGTACTTGGAGTATATACTGTAAGTCTGAGCGTTCTGGTTTATTTTATCATCTTACCGTCGTCACTACATGCATTTTCCAGCTCATCGGGCAGCTCCTCCTCACCTGCATCCACCTGCATAACGCACTCCGGGCTGGAAACAATTAATAAAAGGCTGGATGCTCAGAATGAGAACGTGAAGGGGACAATAAACAGAACTGCATCTACAGATTGAGAAGCAATAAGCCGTTTCTCACCCAGACGGCTGAGTCTCTCCAACAGGACACTCCTCTGTCGGCGAGGGTGAAGAAGAAGGTGATGGAGATGAAGATGACATGGAAGCAGGCTGCCCCGGCTTGGTTAGGTGGATAGCGGAGATCTGAGTGGTCACAGAACCCACCAAGGTTCCTTCAGAACAGGAGGCCACGTCTACAAGTGAAAGAGCAGTCATGCATCTACGCAGTTTCTGACCAATTCTGGTTTTATGCTAGCTACTTAGGAACTGAATACTAAAACTTGCACATGTATGAACACTGAGTTCATGATTTTCTTGACTTGACATGACTGTTTTTTTTTTCTGATTTTCTGCCAATATTTCATGGTATTTCAGGGAAAAAACATTAATCACAAACTGCTCTTTGAAGATTTATTACTTTAATACAACTCCACTCATAGCCACTCTTCACACAGACACTGTTGACATGCTTTCTTGAATGAACTCCATTTTTTTTTTTTTCCACTGTGACCGCAGATTACAATACATTTTTTACATCAGCTGACGGAGGCTCCAGGGAAGTATATGTGCTGCAGAGATACCTTCTCCCTGGGTCACATGTTGGCCATATCCTTTAGGTCTGTTTTTCTTTAACAAAACGATTCTGACCATGTAAAACTGTTGCTCCATTGTGTTTGTAGTAGCTAATGCTAAAATATTAATGATCAACATAGTGCCCTTCTCACAAAGCCATGTGAGATGTGCAAGTGCTCTTATCTCACAGCTAACACCTTGTCTTGAATGCTCATGTCCTTGGTGGATTAATGGCCTCCATAAGCATCATCAGAGTTTTTTTAAAGCAGTTATCACTTTGTCCTGTGAGTTTACATTGAATTAACAGTATTTCTAGACGTCCCCGTAATATCAGCTCATGAATACTGTACTACCTTATTCATGAATATTTCTTTACAATTTGCCCCAATTTGCCAATTTCTGAGGTTCTTGGCAACCAAGCTGCAGATTCAATGGCCAGACAATCTACTATTCTCTCGTCTTCGTTCTTATAAAGTAAACTAATAATTCAGATTACCTGGGATGACATCCGGCGGTGTGGGCTGCTGCTCCTGAGTGGCACAGACACTGGCACTGGGCACAGTTGGCATGGGGCCATTTGGAAAGGGACTGACCTCCGGAGGACTGATTCTTCTGCATGTGGACAGGGTGCTCCCAGGTGGATATTGACTTTCTGGGGCCTGCTTGTTTACGTTGAGTGATGCCATTGTTTGGGGCTCGCTGTTTGCAGTTGCTGCTAAAAGTGCTGGAGGACCACCTCTTACTCGCAACTGATTGTTTAAATCAGGTATTATTGTGCAACGGTTTTGTGTCTGACTGCATTTTGCTGCTGGTTTAGCTGAATGGCACCTCGTTGTAGTTGTTGTTTCTCTTGCTGTGCTTTTTATTTCTACTTTTGTGCTATCAAGTCTGGAGGCATCCTTTCCCAATGCTGCCCCCTGATGTTCACTAAGAGTAAGGCATAGAGGAGGCACTGATGGCAGAGAGGAACAGTCTGCAGCCTGAAGCTAGGAAGACAAAACAAGGAAAGGTCAAATGTGGAGGAGGATCCAGTAAGTGGACTTTCAAAAAGCTTACCTGATGTAAACAATTCTGTAAACCGCAACATACGCAGTAACTAAAGGGACTGGAATTTCCATACTGAATAGACAGCACAGTTTTAAGTTACCGATATTAAAATGAAAGCATCAGCATCAGAGTTCCACAGCAAGGGAATGTTTAACAAATCAAAATCCTAACTATGACTTACTGAGCTTAATGCAGAAAAATAATATTCAGTTAAGTTTACACAAACATTTTCCATGCTTACCTACAACAAATCCAGAGCACTCCATGCTTGTTATGCATTTTATATGAAACTACAGCCCGACTGAGGCCGATACTGATACCGATATGATTATCATCTGATAGTAAACACAATATATAAACAAACAAACTTGACGCAGATCCCTTAGATTCGCTTTTTAAATAATTTTGAACAAGAATAATACCGGAATGTAACAATAATTAGGACACTTATAATTGAATAATAAACTTGTCAGTTCTCTGGGGTGTACGAGCTACGTAACGGTGACACCGATTCTAAATTACCTCAAACTTAGTTTGGCAGTTCCCCACTGCAATTTCTTGTTACTTATAGGCCATCATTTACACCCTACATCATATACTCTGTTCTAAATGGACAGCTGGAGCTCCGAAAACCTCAAACCCAACCAAAGTCTGTCTCTTTTTAAATTCTTATGATAGTGTTCTACTATGAAAAGCACTGTGTGTATTTATTGTTACGAGCTAAAACTCCAATTTTGCTGAGCGAAGACTTTGCTGCTGTGGTTTCCACATTGGGCAACATCAATACTCACCATCAGCTTGTTAGTTTGCTGCAGAGTGGACTGTCCTTTGATGAACAGGTCTTGATGACAAACTGACAAAAGAGGCTCCAGTCCCAATGGTGAATAACCCGTGGCAGCCTGACATCTGCTCATTGCGAGACCGTTTTCAGCTTGAGAGCTTTGGAGCGACGTGCATTTCTGCATGGTCCCTGTCAGCAGAACATTAAACCCAAACTGGCATTCTTTCTTGGGGATGGAGGAAGGGGCATCGGTCCCTGTGAGGCTGCTGCCAGGCTGCTTCGGTCCTGTTGCCAGTACCTTGTTTGGGATTTGAATCCCATTAAGTTGTTGTGGCAGGGTTGGAGACCCATCTGGCACAGCGGTCAGTTGGCTCTGGGTGTTGGTTTTATGTCCGTCCCCATTCTTCCATACAGAAGCCCCAGGGAGGGACACTTTTGTCTGCCTCAAGGGTGAAGCAGAAGAGGCAACATTGGAGGAAGGAGGTTTGGCTTGGTCCTTTTGCCTGAATAGCTCTAGGGAAGTCTGACTAAAAGGCACCTTAGGGGCTGCAACTGCCTTGGCGTGTGTACTGACGGAGGTTACAGTGGTGGGACTATCTGCATTAGAGGAGGTCTGCAGCTTCCCCCCACCCCAGGGGGAAGACTGGTTGGTTGGCATGGCACCTCCAAACAAAGATGTGGTTATTTCTTAAGGGCTGAGTTTACCGGCAGGGGTCTTGTGTGAGGATTGACAGGCAGGATAGGAATTAATAGTCAAGACAATACCAAATGAGCCTGAGGTGGAGGCAGGTTCTCGTCCTTAAAAGACCCCTCGTGGTTGCTCCCCACGCGGTGAGTGGTTCTTCAGTAGGAATGACTTTTGCAATGTCAGCTCCAGCTTAATGGAATTGTAAACTTTCTGTTGGTCGCTGTAAATGGACTACAAGTTCTCGATAAATCCCGACCAACAGCACTCATAACTGCCACCACAGATGCAGTGACAGCAGCACAACGCTTGGGCCCGCCACCTGTGCAGCAGGTCAGCAGGACACCGGGGGCTCTTGGTGGCAATGCAGGGTTATAAGCCTTCACCTGAGGCTCAGACAGGCAGGCACATAAGGTTTTTTTTTCCCTGAGGCAAAGTGGTTCCCGCTCTAATTAACAGTCACCCTCCGAGTTTAATATAAGGCCGAGGCTGGGTCAAGGAGTCGTGATGTTATTAGCTGATGCAGACTGAGCCAAAAGTTGTTAATCCTTGACCACTTTGGGGATGAAATGTGAGTCTCGGGCTGCTGTGTACTCGGCTGCTCCAGGCCTTGGAGGAGTACGCAGAGTCCACTGCGTTCTCATATCATCCTCAGTAGCTTCCCAGGGGGTAACAAACTGCCAGCTTTCACTGCTGAAACTACACAGGAAGAGAATCAAAGTCAGTCTGAGAGCATCCATTCTTTCCCCTTATAAATGATCAGAACAGTGAACATCATTAAGTACTCTCTCTTGTATGGAGAGCAAGTCACACAAAACCCCTGAAAGTGATCTGGTATCCCAGTGATCCGGTATCCCTTTGCCAGCTATTTTAAAAAAACAACTTTCTCAAGATATTATTCCTTCGGAAAAAGAAAAAAAGAATGGTGGTTTATTTAGGAAAAGAGGTATTCGACCATTAATACTGAAGATAGTCAAGATATTAACAAAAGGACAACAGTCAGAACATCAACCTAAGGTTTAAAAAAAACTGGTTCTGGCTAGTCTGTATTTCTAAAGCGAGATATTATATTTACAGATGTTGCCAGGAGTCTGCCATTTTTCTTCGATTGCGTGTTTTTCTTTCCGCCGCTGTCAAACTCTCGGGACTGACCGGAGCTGGTTTCACGTGTGTGCTTCCATGCCGCTTCACGCTTAGCTTAACGTTGGCTAACTAACTGAAAAACTAACAAGTCTGTTGAAAGTATCTACAACAAAACCGTCAGCCCAAGCGAGACTGACTTTAAGGCCGAGGTATTCTTAAAAAACAGTGCACTCACCCTCACGGCTACCGTCAGTTAGCAGTTACCTTAGGCTAGCTTGTTTACCACTGCGCCGCCCGGGTTGCGTTAGCTTAGCGACAGCGACCAACACAACACCAACTGTCGCCGGGTGTTTTCAAAGACCGCCCGATGGACCAGGAGGGTCAACGACAAAAACACAGCCTTGCCATCGGTTTACAAAATATATACCCAGACCTACTTTGTCCCCCTGTGGTGTCCCTACCATGTTGTTTCGTTGGTTTTTCGCCAGCAGCTACTCAATGGAGTTTCTGGCACGGCAGTAGCCGGCTGAGAAGCCCGAGTGACACATCATGGCCGAAGACCGTCTATTGGGGCCGGCGTGCCGCCTCGCTTCGGGGCGCGCTTCTGAGTCGGAGCTCCCCCCGCCGGTTGAGAGCGGTCACCGCACCAGCACTCAGCCCTGTTGATCATTCAAGACTTTCCTGTGATCTTCTGATACAGTCGTCGGTGGAAACCGACGAACGTTTGCTCAAGCACAGTACTGAAATGCAGCGTTTAGGTACTTTACCTGAGTACTTCCAATTTATGCTACTTTATCCTTCCAACCCACCACATTTTAGAGGGAAATACTGCACCTTTTACTCCACCACATTTACTTGACGACTTAAGTTACTCGTTACTTTTCAGATTAAGATTTTACATTAAAGAAAACATATGACACATTTATGTGGGTCCCCAGCCTCGATCACATTTCAGACGTCTATGAAAAACGAATCCAGATTTGTGTACCAGAGCTTTGTTGTTTCTTCTTTCCTCTCCCTTTGATCGTGACCCCTGGGTTGGGAACCACTGGACCAAACTACAACACTGTATATAGCCTGAAGTTGCCAAAACTATCTCCATCTGGAGCAGCTACAACAGTAGAATGCTGCTTACGCACCGATCCATCGTTAACAATAATGTCATTTATTATAATGTGTCGGTCACGGCGGCTGATTTTCTGTGCAAAACGATTACTTTGGCTTTTAATACTTTAAGCACACGCGGCCGTTAATACTTCCGTACTTTTTACGTAAGTAGGTTTGAGTAAAAGAGGTTTTAGCTTGTAATGGAGTATTTTCCCACTGTTCCTTACTTGGAAATGTTAAAAAGAAAAAAAGAAAAGAAAACGGCACAGCTAATCAAATTCTGTTCTGGGAATCAGGGGTCCTTCAGAAAGTTTTCTGCTTGCAAGATGTTCGACTATATGACTAATTTTTCTCTGCCAAATACGTTTTGGATTAAACGCAATTGTTATAAATGCAACGTGCTTTTTGGCTGACAGATGCCGACACAGTCATTATTCCAGTGCGCTCCATATTCTGTGGAAATCTATGTTAACGTGAGAAAAATCCCTGAACATTGGGTTTCTACGTTTGTCCCTCGTCTCAGTCTAAAGCCTCTCAGAGCCTTGACGCAGGAATCGCCAAAAATCAAACAAACAAACAAACAAGAAAACTTGCGTGTCCCACAATCCACCGCAGTGTGAGGTTGCACGGGACACCGTGGCTGCACTATGGCGAGGAACCCCCAGCTTCACATCTATTTTTGATTTAAAGAGCATTTCTACCAAATGTAGAATCTTCAGTATTTTCCTCTGAGATGAAGGCACATGCCTGATTAACTGTTGCAAAGAAAATGAGGAAACGGTCACAGGAAAACAAACAAACAAAAAAAACCCAGGAAAAAGTAATGGTTAGGCATAACGTCATATCGTGTCAGTGTTGCTGACTGCTCTTTCAGTCAGTCAGTCTCTGCGAAGCACTTTATTTGCCTTCACTTATTCAGCCCACTGACTGTCCAGCTTGGCCTGAAAAACAACACCTTCAGGGGCCTAAGTGCCCCCCAAGAAATGCTTTTATCCACTCAAACTGATGAAATCTGGCATCCGGCATCTGGCATGGCTTCATTTCACGGGTCGCGATGGTATTTGGGTTTCAGCTTCAGCTGGTCCTCTGCCTTCATTTCCTTGCTGAGGACCAGAGAGGCTTGTACGTCACACACTTCATCACTAGAGGGCTCCCTCCTGGCTTTGCTCCTGTTCTTCCTCTCCTCCCCTCTTGCTCCTCTGGTTTTCCTCTCTTTCCTCACCTCCTCATGTCCCATTTCCCCCTCTTCTTCTCCTCTCTCCTTCTCTCTTTCCTCTTTTTCTCACCTCCTCGCTTTCGTATTGTTTCCTATCCTATCCTCCCTCTTTCTTTCATCCTTTCCTCTCCAACCCTCCTACTTTCCTCTTTCTTGCCAGTCTCTTTTCCTCTTCTTCATCTCTGCCCTCATCTTCTCTCCCTCTCCCTGTTTCTCCTCTCTCCTTCGCTCCTCTCCTCTCTTTCATCCCTTCTTTCCTCTTTCCTTCCCCTTTCTTTTCCTGCCTTTTTCCTGTCTTCCATATTTTTCTCCTTCCCTCAGTTTCCTATTGATTCCTCTCTCCTCCCCTTCTTTTCTTTCTTTCTCTTCTTCACCTTTCCTCTCCTCCTCTCCTCTTTCATCATCTATCTATCACTTTTCCTCCTTCGTTCCTGCTGTCCTTCTCTCTCTTCCCCCATTTCCTTTCCTATCTACTCCCCTCTTTTCCTCTTTTTCTTCCTTGCCTTCATTGCTATCCTTCTTCTCTGCCTTTTCCTTCCTCTGTTGCTCTCTCTACCTCTTTTTCTCACTGCTCTGCAGTTTTCAATCCCTTCCTCTCTGATTCAGTTTTTTCTTTAACTTTTCCTCACCTCCTTTCTTCTTTTCTGCCAGTCCATCACTTTTTCTCAAAACTTCCCCCTCTTCTTTTCACTTCCTTCCACTTTTCTATCCTTTCTCTGTCCCTTCCTCTTTCATCCCATCCCCTCTCTCTTTTTTCCTTTCACCCTCACTGCTGTCCATTCTCTCCATTACTCCTGCCTCTCTTTTTTCCTTCCTCATCTCTCCCCTTTCTTTTTCTACCTTTCTCACCCTGTCTTTTCCCACTTCCTTTCCTCATACCTTTCCTCTCCCAATTCCCTCTCCTTCCTCATCCATTGTTTCAGTCATCCTTTCCTTCTGTCTGAAGTCTTCTCTCTTCATATCCTCCCTTCTTTCCCTATGGCATGTCAGAGCTTGCAGAAAGAGACAGAGAGAGAGAGAGAAACGTGTGTGTGTGTGTGTGTGTGTGTGTGTGTGTGTGTGTGTGTGTGTGTGTGTGTGTGATAGAGAGAGAGAGAGAGAGAGAGAGAGAGAGTCAGACAGATAAAGAGACCAGGGGAGAGTGAGCAAACTCAAGCTGAGCAGTGAGCGGGTTGAGCAGCACGAGTGCGTCTGTCCTTGGAGCTGTGGATGATCCAGTCTCAAGTGTGACTGAGAGTAAAGAGTTTGCAGGAGTAACTGGTTGTCCCAAAAGAAAATAGAAGAAGAAGAACAAAAAAACAAAAACAAAACAGGATCTGACCTCTGAGAACTGAGCCTCGCTTATCAGGACAAAATTTTCTTACTCCAGGATGATCTATCACCTTCCAGACCAACACAGAGCCTGAAGCTGCTCCAGCTCGGCAGAATAAATCATTCCCCTGAGAGAGGTTTAAAGAAGAAGACGAAGAGGCGGAGAGGGGGAGGACAGAAGACAAGAGCAACCAAAAAAATCTAAAGTGGTGCCTTTGGGGAGTGTTGGATATATTGCCCCCTCTGAAATCCAGAAGAAAAGAGGAACAAAGAAGAAAAAGTGAAGCGAGAAAAGAAAGAAAAGGGTTTCATTGTAAGATCAACCTAAAGAGGATGTTGGGGTCTATTGCATCCACTCAGATGCAAAGAAAAGACGGAGGTATAAAGATGAAAACAAAGACAGAGTAACAGGTTTTGCTGTTTTTTTCAAATCCAGAAAAAAGGAGAAATAAAGCAGAAAACAAAGAGACGGAAGAGGAGAAAGTTTTCTGTCACCCTATTAATGAACAAAGATGTTGTAGACCGACATTTGTGTGAACTTCACTCTTTCAAGTCCAGATAAAGAAGGAAGAGAAAGAAATAAAAGGGGAAAACAGAAGAAAAGATTTCAGCTTGTCAGCAGAAAAAAAAACAACGACAAGAGTCTGTTTGTTTTTTTTTCCCAGTTTCTGGATATTTTTATAAATTATTCTAAAAGAGAGCGGAGAAAATACCTGAATTAGCAGTTTGCATTTTAAAGAAAAAGGAGCAGGAAAAGTTCAAGGACCGACAAAAAAAAAGTCGAAGGAAACCACAGCAACGCAGAAGTGAAAAGTCAAACGTCAAGGAACAAAAAAGGATACCGAGGAATAAAAGGAAAACATAAAGAGGAAAAGACAAATATCTGGAAAAAAGCGAGGAAAAAAGAGGAAAGGGAGGTTTAAAGCAGATCGAGAGAAGAAAGGAACAATCAAGTGGGAAAAGGCAAAAAGGGAGAAAAGGATGAAACAAGAGGAAAAGCAAGAGTAAAGAGCAGGACGAGGAAGGATCAAAAGAACAGGGAGAACTAAGGAACAAAAGTAAAAACAGAACAAAGAGGGAGGACTAATTACATCTGGAAAATCAAGAAAAAGAGAAAACAATTGAAAGGCGAAACCTAAAAACAGAAGTAAGGAATAAGTAGAACCCAGGTGTGAAAATGAGGCTCCTGGTGCTTCTTGCAACTCCCCTCTCCATCCTCGTCCTCCACATCTTGGTGGTGGCCTCCGCAGGCAGCATGTCCCCGGGCCGGTTGGAGCGCTGGGTCCGCTCAGGCCTCCAGTCGCTGCAGTGGGACCAGTTGGACCGGTGCCTCCGCATGTCCTCCCTCTCTGAAGCCGAGTGCAGGCAGCTCACCCACCTGCCGCTGTCCGCCGTGGCTGTTTACGTGTCGGAGCCAGACACTGCTGCAGGTAGGGAGGGCCAAGGTCAGACATCAGTGGAGTAATTTGACATTTTTCCTATTCTGTGTGTGGGTTTGGTGAAGTCTATTGCGTTTGATGTGAAAAGAACCCGCCAATACTGTTTGTGAATAAACGACCGGTTCATGTACAAAACAATTTTCAGGGTCAAACAATTTCAAGATGTGTTTAATTGTACATCCAGATAAGAAAAATACAGTAAAATCAATTTTATAATGAAGGAATGAAGAGGGGAGAAAATTAATTTATCGTCTTAGAAAATTCAGTCAAAAGAACTCAGTAAAACCTATAAGACCATATTGATTAATATGTGCAAATTCTGTCCACCGCCTTAAAAACGACAAGTGAAAGTCTACATCTACTGTTTGAAACTTGAATAATAAACTTGTAGTGCTTTCCTCATCTCAAGTTCAGAATTAAATTATTATTATTATAAATCTGCGAGATTCCAAAAAAATCAAATGTTCAAAAAGGTTGTTCGCTGAACGAGTTTTGAAAGAAAGAACATAATTTGTGTGGATTAGTTTGAATATTAGAAATAATATTAGTCATAAATGACAAGATGGGTCCAAAAACATTTCAAGATGTTTTCAAAACCAAAATCTTAAAATCCGTACATGTATTAAATTATTAGATAGTGTCAACATATGAAATACAGTCATTTTAAATGGACGCACATAAAACATCACCTATACAATTACCAGATAATGTAAAATGTCCTCAGGTGTTTTATTTTTAATTTAATTCATTCATTCATTTTACAGATTTTACTCAACTTGAATTTATGGTGGCTGTGTTGTGTTTAAAGGAATTATTTGTGCCCTATATGGTTTTACGTCGTCAAACAATATAGCTGAAGTCAAAGTGAAGTTATTCATTCCGTATATTTGACCTCTGATGGTGTCAGTATCATACATATTGTACGCACATATTTCTACAACATGGACTCTGTCTATTGGGTCTAATAGTGTGTCTAAGGTGAACAGTAATGAACAGGCACTATGTCATTTTACCTTAGAATTACCATAATAAATATAGTTACATATGCACAAGGCTACATATGGATTTCTCTTACTGTATATTGTAATACCTCTTTCAAATGGACCGTTAACCTTGTATAGTTCATTTTCCTACTGAGAGCCTACTTTTTCCAAAACCCTTCAGGTAACTCAGACAAAGTTCTGGCCATCCTGCCGGACTCCTCAGGAGGGACGGTGAGCTCCAAACTGCGGGGAGGTTTCAGCGTCAGCCAGGTGCTGAATGGAGGGGAGGGTCCCCACAGACACCAGCAGCCTTTTCCTGGCTCCACGGCCCATGATGCCGTGCTGGTGCTGGATCCCAGCCCCGGGGAAAACTTTGGACACCCGGTGGTCCTCTTCTACGTGGATGTGAATGTGACAAAGAAGAGATGCTCCCACCTGGATGGCATTTACCTCGGTGAGTCAGCAGATCTTGATAGTCTTTCTCTGCATGTATTTCTAAGTCATGGTTTCCTTTGTTTGAATTACTCAATACCTGCTTGTGTATTTGTTAAATGCCCAATCATTTTTTGGGGGGAAATTTAAATTTGGGCTAAATTAATCTTTGTAGCATATAATGGAAACATTTGTTAGATAGTCATAACTGAAAATAAAGGATTTTGGATGCATTAAAAAAAACATTACAAATGTATACAAACCTTTAACAACCTCATAGTTTGGATTTAGTTGTTCTTTTTCTATTGCAGCTTTAAACTTTTAGTACTAGTAATAGTAGTAGTAGTAGTAGTAAAAACCTAGCAGCAGTGGTAGCAGTAGTTGTGGTATTGTTATGATATTGGTGGTAATAGGAGATAGAAGACAGCTGCAAAATTAGTAGTAATAGTAATTACATATGGTGTGCCATAGGGTTTTTTTCTTGGTCTATCACTATTTTCATTATACATAGTATTAATTATTCTCCCTTATATGTACTTCACCATCCGTTTTTATGCAGACGATATGCTTTTATATGCGCCGAGCTCCACTCGAACCCGGTATAGTCTTCAGTCTGCCTTTGATGCTTTCCAATGACCACTTCTTAGTCACTGACTTGTTTTAAATGCAGATATGACCAAGTGTCTCCGATTATCCTGCCATTAAAACTTTATATGGTACCCTTCACTGAGTCATACAAATACTTAGGAATTTCGGCTTGACAGCAGACTGACGTTCAAGAGTCATTACATTTGCTCTACAGTTAAAGCTTCCAAATTACTTCTATCTCTTACATAAATCTTGTAACTATAGTTCACAATCGAATAACTACTTATAATTATATATATTCTATAAGTACATGCTAACTTTGACAAGAGTTTCAGGTATTATGAACCTTTCAAATGGAAAGAAAAATGCAAATTGACATAAAATTAGATTTTGTCAGCCATCTTGGAGATTTTATAGCTTTATTATCTAATGTTTTTGTGACTCGTAATTGTTTTTATTAACTGTATTTTTCACTTGATTGCTGATTGTCCTGCCTTATATATGTTGTTTTTGTTACCGGTTGTCTGGTTGTCTGACTATTAATGTTTCTTGTTCTCAGGTTTCTCCTGAAAAAAGATCTCTCAATCTCAAAGACCTGACCCGATCAGATAAATTTAAAATGGGCAAAAGCAGCATTCATAGTGCAGTAATAAAATAGTTAAGCTAGCAATAATACCAGTTCAATCAGGACAGACACAAATTGAAGTAAATTTATTTAATAAAGAATTTGGCATTGACCCCGTTGATTAAGTTGGTGCATGGGGATAGAGCATTATGAATACGAGCCAATCTGAGATCCCCCAAGGGAACCTTAGACGGGGCCTTGACACTGGCGGCGGTGGGGTGGCGGAGGGCCGAGTTGCGAGCAGAGCGAAGCTGCTGCAATGACAGCAGAATGAGACAACATAGGTAAGGTGATTTTAAGATTCTTCACCTGAGATGATCATTGGATGATAGGAGAACCCACACACATAACCGGATGATATCATTGGATAGTAGTGGGGAGGTGGAGCCTCGGTGTGATGACAGGATAAAGCTGGCTGACGGTTCAGTGCCTGCTTGAACGTAGTTTTTTGTAGCATCAACAGTAGCAGCAAAAAATGGCGGTAGTAGTAATATTATAACTGGAATAGTGGGAGCAGGGTTAATAGTAATAGTTTTCAAAAGTAGTACAAGCAACAGTAATATTAGATGTCTGTTTGTGCTCCTTCTGTGTGTTTTTAAATTCTTTAACCTGTGCATCAAATCTGCATGTGCCTGTGTGTGTGTGTGTGTGTGTGTGTGTGTGTGTGTGTGTGTGTGTGTGTGTGTGTGTGTGTGTGAAGTCTTGCCTTTAACTGAAGCAGAAGAGAAAGTAAAAGTTGAATGTGCGTAGTCTCACCCTCTGAAAGCCCCATTTATAGCTCATTGTCTGATGCAGGACATTTTCCCACTCAGCGGGGGTTTGACCCAGCTACCTCTTCAGCACTTCTTGCCCACAGCAACACCTAATATGTCTCTGCCCGTGTGTGTGTTCGCCTGTGTGCTCTTGCACGTCTCTTTGAGGTGGCCAACTTGAGTTTTAAAATGTTTAAAAAGTTTAAAATGAAGGTTAGGTTAAAGGATTGTTCCACTTTAGCCACAAGATAGTCTAAACTATGGAAGCTTTGAAAATCAGACCCAAGTTGTAACAAACCTGAACTTTCCTTTAAGTGTAGAGCAACATTGAAGGTACAGCATGCCCGTCTGACAGTTTAATTAAAGTCATGTCCTCACTTACCCAGGTAAATCCAAAAATGTCTATGTTTCATCTTCAGTGTTTTCCATTCAGACGTATCTGTTTTCTAAAAGGCTGTCATCTACAGCTACAGGACATTTTTCTTTTGTCAGCCACTGAGAATTTACTGTAAGCCTTGGTTAGTTGGTAGCTGGTAGCATTTTTTTTTTTTTATCATAAATTAAATCACAATTTTTTTGTACTTGTAAAGTCATCTGTCAGCAGAAACACAGAGATACTGTATTTCAGTATTAGCAGCTGTCTTGAGAAATGGTCCATCATAAACAAGAAAATACAGTAAGTGATCACTTATACGTGTATATGAGAGTATTTTGATCATTTGTGAAAGGGTTGACTATCAGCATTTCTAAAAAAAAAAAAAAAAAAAAAGCTACACTTTTAATGGTGGCAAACACCAGGTTTACTAAAAGGCCAAAAGGGAGAGTAAAAGAAGTGTTTCTAAAGTGCTTTATTCATGTAGAAATGGTCTAAGGGGACAGGAAGTGAATTTGTTTTGCAATGGTCCTCACAAGCTCTGTAAAAGCAGTGTGTGTTAAAGTGCAAGTTGCTGACCTCCCGCTGTGAGGGAGGTTAGGGCCAGATGTTGAGGTAAATTTGGCCTTGTGTTACACGAACACACACCTGTCAATTATTCATACGCACACATGGAGCGCTGTGCCCCCTGCTGGGTCCTGTAGATGGAGTTTGACCCGCGTCTTTCAGAGCGAAACTTTCTTTTAGACCTCATTTAACCTGGAGAGGGCAGGAAGAAAGAGAAAGTAGAGGGGAGGCAGAACGGGGAGGTTTGATACGCAGAGGAGGAGGAGGAGATGAGGAGAGAGGAGAAGAGAAAATGTGAGGGGATGAACTGGAAGCACGGGAAGCGAAGAGGATAAATGATAGAGGGAAAAGGAGGAAGACAGTGAACCATAATCAGTTAAAGTAAATTAGAGGAGCCCCAAATTACTTTTGTCCACAGAATTGTGAAGCTGCAGTTTATTCAGTTGCAAAATCATCCATGGGTGCTATTCCCTCCCAATCTCTCCTTTAGTCTTTATGTTCTTTATGCGATATATATTTTTATCCAGTTCTCTCTACCCATGCTGACCATGTCCAGATTAATCTGTTAGGTGGTCTTGTGGCAAAACAAGAACCCCCCGCCCCCGAAAACCCAGGGAAAAAACAGTATTCCTTTGCTGGACATATTACCTGACCCCAGGTTCTTTGCGTGCTAGTTAGTTTGTGGTAATTTGATTGAATACAACTTTATTTATTTATATAAACACAGATTAACTTCAACCTGAACTTTATTATTGTTCCAAAGGAAATTTGGTTTGCATACAGGAATTAAACACACAGGACAAAGCAAAACACTGATGACAATGAAGAGCAACAAACAATAGACAAGGACATAAAAGCTTTATAAAAATATCAAAATTATATGAATAAAAAACAGAATTAAAACAGAATTTAAAAAAAACCTTTTATCCTGTTCCTATTAAATAAAAAAATAACAAGACAGCAGCGCATCAAGCCATAAACAGAAACACTGCTATCATTCTATATATAAAAGAGTGGAAGATTAAGACCAACAGCAAATACAGAGCCAAGTAAAGTGCAGTTATAGGTAAGATACGTAAGGTAAGTACAGGCTTGCAAGCCTCTGTATTATATTTAAAGATTTAACCTTTTGAAAGGCTGCAGGAAAAGAGAGTACAGCTTGCATGGTCTTTGTTTAGTGGCGGCCTAAACAAAGGAGGTCAGACTCCTTATGGAGTGGGTGATGGTGACATTTAAGAATCAGTTGAACCTTACAGACACACACACCTACAGGCATACACCTGTAACACACGTTATTGAATCTGTGGTGAATAAGTTCGATAACAACATTACACTTTTACAATTACATTTTTGCCTTTTCAGCTGTGAAGGTTGGTCCAAGTTAAGTGATCAACCTTTTATCTTATTCCACATTGCAGGAAATTAAACTTAAACCGTATCTAAAGAACAACCACCTTTCAAACCTGTGCCGCTCTCTGCATCTTCAGGGGAGGAGTGTTTGACTCTGGCCTTGAAGGGTCGCTGTCAGAACCAGCTGAAGCGTCGGCAAGCCGGGCCAGAGAGGCTTATGGGTAATGGACATCCTCGGCTGGCAGGCGGGGCGCTGCGTAGCGGTACTATTACCACGAGCGGAGGTAGCCGTCTGGTGGAGCGGGCCGTCGGAGGGCTCTGTGAAGTCCACTTCCTCCCACTGGTGGTTGGAGTCGGAGACAGCAACCGAACACAGAGACTCAGATGTGTGGGTGAGTCTGAACTTGCAACCACTATTGAGGTTCAACCAGTCTGAACCAAACCCAACAGACTCCTTTTGACTAATAAACATGAAGCAGCTGGCTGGTCAGTTTTTCCTCTTCTGTTGAAGGCTAGCAAATTCCCCCTTCTTTCAGTATTTGTGCTAAGCTAGGCTAAACACATCCTGGGTCTCTACTGACAACACAGATTACATTGATCAGTATTTTCATATAACGAACATTAATTAACTCATAATTATTGGAAGACTATTTTATTTCAGCTAAATGCTAACATCAGCATGCTAACCATCGTAATTTAGCATGTTAGCATGCTAATAAATTGTTAATTACCACTAAACACAAAGTAAAACTCTGTGGCTGATGAAATGCCATTAGTTTTGCAAGTATAAGTTTGGTCATAACCCAAAGTATTGGACAAGAGGAGAAGTCAGGGGATCACCAGAGTCAGTAGCAGCCATCCTCTAGGAACGATAAAAATCTGTATAAGGTTTTGTGCCAGCCCATGTAGCAGATATGCACTGGGTGGGTGATAAATTCGGCCTGCTTTTGGCACTAGATAAAACATCAGGGGATCACCAAATGTGCCAAATTTCCTGGCAATCCACCCAATAGCGGTCAAGTCATTTCACTCAAAACCAAGAATGTCAGTGGTGGCGCTTTACGAAACGTCAGGGAATAACCAAAGCCATCAGAATTCATCCAGCATATAACTGAGTATCATATTCGTGCATGTCTCTGAACATTGGTTTTGCAAGTTTTGGGTGTGGAAAAAAGCAACTGGGATTGTTAAAATCCACCTGAGTTTTATAGGCTGAGTGGCATTCTGTTTCACTTTTCCTAGTAGGAGGCTCTCTGAGTGAAATGCCGACTTGATCTCATGTTCTGCCAAGACCACCCACACCTGCAGCCTCTGCCAGCAACCTCGGTATCATGAGAAAAACTTCTGGGAAAATGCTGTTACGGCAAACATAGGCAATCCTCAGGATAAAACCACAAACCCGCCTCTGGCATGCTACAAATATGTAATTTTAAATATTCCTTAATTGTTGACTGTGTCCCATTTAAACCCACCATCTGCTGAATATGCGAGTGTACCCGGTATGACTGGACTTGATGTCAGGAAATGTGTTGAGACAAGCACCTGTGCATTTTCTGTGATGCTGACACTTTTTCATTTCTGAAATCTTCCACGGCCCTGCCTCTAACAGACCATGCAGAGTTTGCAAGGTGCCCTCAGCCGCTGCCCATGGGCTCTCCTAGCTTGCCCGTCTCCAGCTGTGAGCTGAATAAGAACACCAGACGCTGCCACCAGCAGCCGCTGGCCACTCACCTCTCCTGCCGGCTTTACCAGACCTGTGACCACGCTGTGCTCATCTCAGGTAGGACAGTGTGTCTGTTTCCTTCACAACTGTATCTCCAAATGTCTACAATGTGCTTCGATCCTTATACTGTTATTAAAGATACATAAATTTCACGGGTATTCTTATGGCCACAGGCTCTGTGACATCACACGGTGGTTTATAAAGGCATGTTTCGAAACCTGAAGTTGGGTTTACTGCTCACTGCATCTTAGTTGGTTACTGGAGCCAGTAACGCGCAGCAGGCTGAGACACCTGTCAAACGTCCTCACACATCCAACCAGACACATATTACAAAGTGCAAAACTAAAAAACCCTGACAAAAAAATTGCACATTATGTTTTGAGAGAGAAATTGTTTGGAAGGAAAACTGGAAGGAAAGTCAAGCCCCTGCGATTGGGACTGTATCTGATACAGAAAGGAATTATGAAATTAAGAAATTATGACAGGACCAAAGGAGAGAGTCAGGTGACGTCGTTATAGAGGGACAAATTATACATAGGGAGGAGGTTGGGGTGGATGGATGGGTCAACAAAACAGTGGACTTGAACACAGTAGACCGCTTTTCGTTCCCCTACTTCCAACTGGCAGTCAACGTCATTTCTTTTAACCATGACCACCATCGTTACATAACCTTAACCGCGTGTTTATTATTGTAACTATTACGAGAAAGTTCCTCTAACTTTAACAAAGTACTTGTTTTGACCCAAACTGTGATCTTTCCCTGAACCTAACCAAGTGGTTTTTGTGTCCAACCAAACCTTACCAAACCACAGCACTGTCACGCCATAAAAAGGTTTGTTATTTATTTTTCAAAATTGATTTTTAACAGTCTGCCTGTGGCATATCCCCTGCCGCTGTTAGGGGCGTAACGCTCCCATGGGTCGCATCAAAGGGTAGGGACAAACAACCTATACGGTCATTTAGATTTGAGCAATTGTTGCTTATTCAACAGTTGATAAGCTCGTCGGTGTGTGTGTGTGTGTGTGTGTGTGTGTGTGTGTGTGTGTGCAGGTGGCTGGCAGCAGCAGATGACGTTCCAGCGTCACGCTCAGAACCTTCAGAGGTTCTATCGAATGCTCCGAAACAACGGCTTCCATAAAGATCACATCAAGACCTTCTTTGCCAGCAGTGGACAGCTTCCTGGTAGGACTGTGTTGCTCCCACTGACCAAAGTTAAATTTTTCTTTAATTTAATTTTAAATCTTACCATAGTAAATCTCATTCCTGTCTCCTTTAAACATGGCAAAGAACTAGCAGTGGAGGAAGTGTTCAGATCATTTACTTATGTAAAAGTGGCAATACTGCACTATAAAAATACCCCATTGATCCATTCACACGTAAGCAGTACTTTAATGTTGTAGTTGTATGAAGATCCAATATTAACTGCTTCATATACATTTGGGTGGTGTCGTCTATAATAATGCACTATATTGTACAAACTGACCACATGTGTTGTATGAAAAATCTTAATCAGAAAAATAACTAGGAACTACGGCCATCTAATAAATGTAGTGGAATAAAAACCACAATAGCTCCCTCTGAAATGTAATGGAATAGAAATATACAGTAGCATAAAGTGGAAATTTTCAAGTAAAATACAGTTACCTCAAAATTGTATTTAAGTGAGGCACATAAGTATTTTCCACCATCGCAAAACATATTTTGCACCCAATATCTTGTGAGCCTCAGTTGTACTTTTTCTGTTTATTCACTTTGATATATGTTTGTACTTTTCAAATGGCATTTGCAGCTCACCATTCATTTCTCAGGTAGAGCAAAAACATCCACAAAGACTGACCACCGCATTAAAGCTGCTATGTTAGGTCATGGCCTCAATGAAGTGGCCTCGCCCTTGATTTATATTGTGTGGCTGCTACGTGGACTTAAACCCAGCACGAGTGCTGCAGAAAGTAAATAAATTAGGTGCATCTATATTTTAACTCTCTTAGGTTTTTCTTCTAATTTGTTTTTTTTTGGGGGGGGGGCAAATGAAAAGATCCACTTAAAAGAGTTACTAAGAAACATCCCAGAATTGATGTTTTTTACCTAAATATAAATATGATTTATTTTGCAGTAGATAAAGAAAGGCTAGCTGTGAGAAGGTTTTCCCCCTGTTTGGGTGTGAAATAAAATCACAAAACTCCACAAAGATCGAATTGACCATCTGACCCTCTCCGTCATCTGACTACTCTTCCCCATCTCCACCTCCCCCTAACAGAGGACGTAGAGGGTGTGTACTCGGCAACGGAGAAAGCGGTGATCCGTAACCACGTGTCATACGTCTGCAGGAAGCAGCACTGCGCCGACACGCTGGTTCTCTACCTGAACTCGCCAACACGCAACGACGGCACCATGCTGCTGTGGGACGCCAACCTCAACGGCATTGTAAGAGGGACACATACATAGTGATCAGGCACTGAGGACGAATGGGTTTTTAGAGAAATTTCCCATCCAAATCTAGCCCCAGTAGCTAATTCCCCAGTCAGGTGGCATAAACCACTGCAGAAAAAGAGAGTACAATGAGATGATGTAGTTAAACGAGTGTAAGTCAAAGCTCAAATTGTGGAAAACAATGTGGAAAATGTGGTGAACATGGTGCGTATATGTTTATTTTGTGTATTAACTTGAGGAAGGACACGGACTCTTGATTGCTCCACACAGATCTGACGTTTTCGTCTGCCGCAATTTTTTCATCCGTTCAATGCCTCGGAAGCTTCAGTGGATGTTTGAGTCACATGCTCCATGTATGTCATCATTTATTCTGTTCCCGGTGCACTTGGTCGCTTCCATGCAGGCTTTTAAATGCACAAATTTAAAAAAAAAAGTGCCTAAAAGCATGTGGATGGTAACGCACTCATAGGTGCAAATTCTTAGTAGTGCATTGTTGCTGCCACTCAGCTATACAGCAGGTCTCACACACTGGTTTATCTCCCTATACTGACGGTCAAAATTGGGTATGTGTCTGTGCGTATATAGGGAATATCGTGCCGCAGTCTGCACAGATACAGACATGTACACACGATAAACAACAGACACACACACACACACACGCAAACAGAAGTACCACCCAGACAACAGTATATCTGCCATCTCATTTATTTTTCTGAAAATGAGGATATGAGCTCATCTTTGAAGGCAGCATCGAGTCCAGCAGGCTGTAGCCTTGGCTGTAATCCGGCCCTGGTAAACAAGATTTAGAATTTTATTTCTTTTAATTCTGTTAATGCTTTATATCAGAGAGCTCCATTGTTGGGCAAGGTACCTGAAAACTATAACCACTTACACATTACCCATTGAAAAAGTAATTACATTATTTACTATACAGCTGCAAACGTAATGTGTTATATTACTTGTTACTTTACCTTCGTTACTCAGCTGTAGGCTCCATCGAGGTGCCTTTAAACCACTCCACACCCTCCACACCTACGCGTCACTTCCTCTGTATTTAACACGCGTAGAAACAGAAAAGAACAACAGAACAGTTGCAGTTTAATTAGCAGGCAGCCACACAACGTGGAGGGACCATCCAGCAGCTAGAATTAGCCCTAGTAACTGCACACAGCTCTCTCTAGAAGTCCCGCAGGAAGAACATTTGGGCTCTCTCCAACTCAAAAGAGGTGACTCGTGAATGTACCTGTCGCTAACATTTGCCACGCTAGCCAGCCAAGAGCACACAAAATTTGAATAAGACAACTTTGGAATGACCTGGAGTTGGATTTCTCCTCTTCGGTGGAGGCTGATGTTAGATACTGATGTTTTAAGTGAAAACCCAGCAGAAGCACAAAAAAACATCAAACTCATCTACAGCAATGGGGTTTGAGAGTGCATGGTGAACGTGTACGCTACCACTTAACATGTTAGCTAGGGTGCTAATCAGATGTGCCAAGACTTGCAGTCATGTAATGCTGGTAGAACAGGAAGACCAGAAAAAAGCTCCAATTATTGCAACTTGGAAGATTTGAAGGATAATCCCATGATGGTTAGAGTTTTTAAAAATATATATCACTTGAGTCTCTTTGACACTAAGTTCCTTCTTCTTCTTCTCTCTCTCTTCCCAGGCTGATCTGAAGGAGCGATACTCGGTCAACGAGCTGCTAGCCGACCTGGCAGGCTGCAGGGCGACTCGTGTTTTGCTGTTTGTGGATCAGAGCTACAGCGGTGTACTGTCCAAGAGGCTGCGAGGGTCCCAGAAACACCTCAACGTGGTCCTGATCCAAAACCAACCACGACAGACCCACAACCACCAGAACCAGAGGTTGAACCCGGGCTCGGAGGACAGCAGCTGGTCCTTCATCAGCCCTGCAATCTGCCTGCTGGACCACCTGGGGAAGGTAATTTATCACGTTCAGTTTTTCTTCCTTTGGTCTTCTAAATAATCTTCTAATCTCCTCTTCCACCAATGATGTCACCAGGGCGCAGGGATAGCGCACCTCCTGGAGCCATGGGCCGGCCTTTTAAACGTGACATTGGCAGGTGCTCCCTGCAATGCCACGCCACCTCTGACCGACGGAGAGATGCGGCGAGAGTACCAGGGCTGCCAGAACCTGCCGACCGCGCTCTGGCACCAGAAACACAGGAGGACCAACTGAGAGAGAGAGAGGGACACTGAGACTGACTGGGAGAGAGAGCAAGAGCGCGACTGAGTGGGAAACAAATTCATTTTGGACACGGACACACGCACTTGTCTTACAATAGTTGCGAGGACACTCCCCTAGCCCCTTACCCTAACCTTAACCATCACAAATAAATGCCTAACCCTAACCCGAACCTAATTCTAACCAGAAAACCTCAATCCTACAACCAAGTCTTAACCCTCAAACAGCCCTTTGCAGTTGTGAGGCCCACTCAAAAATGTCCTCACAATGTCAAAATGTCCTCACAACAATGGTTTCAAACCAAAATTTGTCCACACAAACATGATAGGACATGTACACACACACAAACACACACACACACACACACACACACAGAACACACACAAGCATTTGCATTACACACATGCACATTTGCCGGTGTGTGTTAACCTAGGACTTCAGTTTCAGTGTCCTTGGTGTCCTAACTCTGAACTCAGACTGTAACCATGGCAATGACAGCTCATCCCAATGGGAGTTTTCTGAACACCATGTGAACAGTGTGTGTGTGTGTGTCTCTGTTTGTGAGCGCGTGTGCGTTTGTGAGTTCAGCAAGAGGACATCCACTCTTGCAGACCATTGCTAGCTTACGCTCGGGTCAGTGTGTTTGTGTGTGTGTGTGTGTGTGTGTGTATGCCACATCTTCCGGGCACTTTAACATTTCAGAGCCAATCATTCACCTCTATTTTAATCTTTACAACAGTTATTTCGTCCTCCTTCTTTTCTCTCTTTCTATTGTCCATCTTCTGTTAATTTTGCTCTTTGTTTTACCTTTTAATCTTCCCTCCCTCGTGCACTCTTGCTTACATTTCTTTTGTTTATTTCTGCTTGTGTTGGACCTCTTTCTCAACTTCCCGGCTCCATAATTTTTCCCCTTCCTACTCGTTTATCCACCTTATTGTCTTTCCTCTTCCTCTCTTCTTCCCCTTCTTGGCTGTCAGTCTCTCTTTTCCCCTGTTCTGACCACATTTAAACGATGGAATTCTGGAATAAATTGGTCACACGACAGCAGAACTGACAAAACACTGAAACATAAAGTTTCCTTCCATGTGTCATGTGTATTTTGACTCTGCTCGTAGGAAAATATGACTGAAAAAAAATACAAAATTGTATCTTTCACAGTTTGACAGACCTAGTAACTCTTAACTATTTTTTTCGTCAATTTATTACCTCCAAGGTCATTCACAGAATTTTTAGAGAGTATATTGACGAGAGAACCTCAAAACCCAGACCACTACATGCGCTTTTCAAATCAGTTTATTCAGTACATTATATTATCCATAAATAATATTCTATATTTTTCTTATCGAAAAGACCAAAGCCAACAGTGCATTACTCCGTCCATAAAAAACATTTCAACTTCCCTACTCTGTCGGTGGCAATCTTCCCACTGCCCATTTAACCACTTAAGCTGTATAAATGTGGTACCAATATATAGTTTAATGTCTGGAAAAGCTCAGTAATTTCCTGAAACAGCTGGGCACTGTAGTTTTCAGTAAACATTACTCAAATGCGACTAAATGACGCATTTGTAGGAACCATTTTCAGCCGTTGAACTCAAGATAAACTGCAGTGCCCACGTTGATCGTAATGAAGGAACATGTGGCCCTGTGGTTCATTTAGTTGGTTCAGGTAGTGTTGATTTTTCTCTTTTCATGGGATTCGTTGTACTTAAAAAAGGATAGAATTCCACAAGCCTTATCCTGTAAAAGAAAGCAACATTGATTCTTGACAGGAGATGGAGATGGGAAGCCAACAGTGGTCTCCAGCATCAAATCAAATAAGTTTTAAACCAATAAAATAAATATTCTCTAAGTTATTGTCAGTGGTTTGAATGGTTGTTTTTCTGGAGAGGACAGTCTCTATACTGAATAAGACTTCACTGTCATTTCTAACATGGCAACTGAGAGCTGTGACAACCACATCAGGCTTTTTTTTAAAAAATTCCTAGTTTTTTTTTATTATCGTTTATCTTATCAAGTGCTCATTTGGTAGCGAACATGTGATGACATGAAATTATTCTGCGCTGCCCTGCGGCTAAATCCCAGATACCAACAACATAATTGACGAATAAAATGCCACCGTAATGGAATGATGGCTAACACTGCAAAAATAACATCCGGGCATTAAAAAAAAAAATCTGGATTTGTCAGTCAAACGCCGCTGTGTCTGAAGTCAGGAGGTTTATTTTTAACATTCAGAGGTGGAGGACTTATGCTGAGGAAGAGGGAAATATAGAGAGACACGCACTTCGACAGCCAGGAAACGAGAGACAGAGAGATTGGTTGGCAGCGATCATGATTAAGATATGAAGCACTGAGACTGCCCTCACTGCAACACAGACTGTCTATGGCATTTTAATAAAGGCACAACTTGAAAATGGGTGTGTGTATGTGTGCGTCCGCTCCATCACATAGACAGAGGCATCACATGAAACATGCACACGTTCTAATATTAACCCATCCCTACACTAACAACGTACGTGCTGTCTTTTGGTGGTACTTTGTGATTTTTGCGTCCTGTCCTGCCTCCTGTCCTTTTTTCATCCCAGTAACCATACAGTATATACCACAGCCCAGTGTGCATCTCCTTCCCTCCCTGCTGTGTTTTGTACTGATGCTTGTTGTTGTGCTGATTTTACAGTAGAGGTTTGTTCCTTTTAAGAGATGGAGGTTGATCGGAAGAACAACTTTCCCGGTACGTGGGACATTTTGGACCAGAACTGTGTCCAACAAGTTGACATGTGCATATTCACAGTTTGTGTAATGATCTGTACAGAATATGAGATGTAATTTAGCTGAAATGTTTCTAGTTGCATGCAGCATCACAAAAATCTAGTCAATAAAATACTTTTAGAAAGCAGTGAAGCATAAGAGATTTATTCATCTGGTTTACAATTCTTAAGCACTGTCCTGATGGCGATGAGAAAAAGTTACTGCCAAGTTACAACAGGCCAAGTTATCTTTGGAATTCTTGAGGAACCACTTTGATGTAAGCCCTATTCTAAAAGGCTACACAGCAGCGAATTTGGACTGGCTACAGGGTTTCACAAGTAAAAACTGTGTTCATTTTCTGCAAAGAAAATGCTATGTGTCCAGGTGGAGTCATCAGTGCATACACTTAGCCACTTTGTGGGAATTTTTGTTGCTATTTCATTTAAAAATCCCCCCATTTTTCTTTACTCAGTTGTATACATGACACATTAAAAGTTAAACGTTCTGGTAAAAGACTGTGTACATAAAAAATAATTACTAAACCTAAAATGCATTTATTGCATTGAAAAACATCTAATCCGAAACCTTAAAATTATGTTGCCTGGGCTGCTCACAATATCCAGGCAGTAAAGGTATTTGGAGCCATATTAAAATGGAAGAAAAAAAACACGATTTCTCTCATTCAGTGATGAAATATTTATATTCAATCGTAACAATATCCAGAGGATTCTTTTTTTTTTTTTTAGGTTGAGGTACATTGGGTTCACCATTAAAGGGAAATGTTTAAATGCAACTACAACACTGAAGCCTAGAATTTTCTGTTCTTGGCTGACAGGAGTGGAACCCAACATGTTCTTCTGTAGCCCATCCACCCCAAAGACTGGATGTGTTGTGCAGTCTGCGATGTGTTTTCTGCTCTCCGCAGTTGTAAAGAGCGGTTATCTGAATTACCGTAGTCTTTCTGTCAGCTCCAACCAGTCTGGCCTTTCTCCTCCGACCTCTCTCATCAACAAGGCGTTTCCTTCCACAGAGCTGCGGCTCATCGGATGTTTTTTGTTTGTCACACCATTCCAATTGTTGGTGCCCATCTGGTACCAACAATCCAGCCACGGTCAAAGTCACTGAGTTCAAATTTTTTTCCCCATTCTGATGTTTTTTGTGAACATTAACTGCAGCTCCTGACCTGAATCTGCATGATTCTAAGCATTGCGCTGCTGCCACACGATTGGCTGATTGGATAGTTGCATGAATAAGTAAGTCTACAGGTGTTCCTAATAAAGTGCTCAGTGAGTGTATATGCCCACAGAGTAATGGACTGACTGAACAGGGCTGGGTGACGGCTGATGAAAGGCAACTGCAACGGCCCAGCAAGGCAGGTAGGTAGCTCTGACTGACAAACAGGGTAGCCTAACACAGGGGACTAGCACCGTAAGATTTTATTAATGTTGTATTAACTCACACTTTACGTTTTAACTGCCTGCAAGGCCAAACCTACGACTTACTCTACTGTCATGATGTAGTTACTCACACTGAATTTAAGCCCCTTGGTTTCGTCTGCTGACGATTCCAATAAAGTTTTAAAACAACTTGTCCATGACCTCTAATATGGTTTCTATCTGAGTCAGAATTTAAACCAGCAATAACAATTTCTTTTGGCATCTCCTGAACACAACAGTTAGTGAACAGTTGCTTATTTACACATCCAACAGTTACAAAGCAACATTACCATTCATTTGGAGTGGTGTTTGTTTCCGCTTGATGAATGAAAGTTTAATATTCATTCTCTTTTAGCTCTTTTTTTGGTCTCCACCAGCTCCTAAGAGTAATATCTAGCTGTTTAGCTACTAAATGCTGCCCTATGTACACAAGCTAGTCAGTAGCTGTGTCTGTTTGCTGTTTGCTGCTGAGCAGGTAGTGTACAGGGTTTTTTTTTAAAGCTTTTTTGCTGCCTGCTGCGACAGAACGTTGTCCGCTGGCCATCTAAACAATGACCTGAAACTCGCTATAAAGCTCCGTAGAGCTGAGGGGAGCTGCAGATTCAGGTGATAATTATCTGTAGCGTCATCACTATGAGTGCTGCCTTCCACACTGTCACAATGTTTTCACAATATATGCTTTGCAATAAAAATATCGATTATGTTCGTTTTAAGGATAATGATAGAAGAAGACTCATTTTATTAACCCTGTGTTGCTGCGGCCTTTATGTTGATTTGACCGCATTCAGTTCAGATTTGATCTGTGTTGGAAGTGTTGTTTAAATATTATGAGGTCTGACCAAGTCAGACCGCTGTCTTGACTTTTACAGAAAAGTTATCTAAACATAAAACCAAAATAAAATTGCCAAAACATCTATGTAATGAATGCGTGTCTGGAAGGGGCCTACGATACAGATGGATTCTGGTATGCATCACCGTGCCATTTTTAGAGAAAAGCCATAACACAGTTTTCGTTTCAGAGTTTTTTATTGTTAACGAGACACAGTTCTGAAACATTCTCTCCATCTGTCTCTCTCTTTTCTGGCCCTCAGGCTGCTGATATAGTTTTACCCCAAACAGTAACCTTTGACACCGGCACTTTGAGCCCATCCAGGATGTTTTTACCAAAACAATCACAGTAACATAATCGCCTCTGCTGTAATGACTCAGGTGGAATCTTCACAGACTATCTGGCCACTGCCAACATCTTCTGCTACAGAGGAACTTTCACCTTGACATTTAGTAAATTCGTCCCATTGTTCATGACAGCATTTCTACCACAGTTGTTAGCGGGCTAATGTTACCGTTTTCTGCAGCTTCAGCTTTAGTTGTCTTTCCACGGCTGTAGCTACATTCATGCGCAAAAGTTTGGCATTAGCCAAATGTAATGCTGCTTGAAATTGGCTTGTAACTCACTTGCGCTCATGTTTTGCAGGCTGGAGATTTTCCATAAGACGAGCTAATTGGTTCACCACACCAGTTCTACACATGTCAAAACTCGATGAAATGTAGAAACCTATAAGAAAAGGAAAATAACAGCAGCAGCAGCTTAAACCTGCAGATCCAGGCATATTCATGCCCCCACGTAGAGCCAGTGAAAGTAACAGCTGCTGCATTTTAAAACTTGCACCACCCACAGGCCATGGTTTTTACCTATATTGGAAAAACTTTATAACGGATGGACTGGATTGATATGAGACTTGAGGCCTAGGATGGTTTCAGGTGCTTCATATCAATGAAGCTGGAAGTCGTTGTTCTTCATCCTATCTGACGATTTAACATTCCTGCAAAATTCCAGTGTTACTTAACTCTGTGTTTGTTAGCTAATTAAGGTTAAGCAACGAAAATTAGAGATTGCTGAAAAACTAAATACATAACTGTTCCTACTGTAGCCTTTCCTACTGCCTCTTCAGCCTCGGTGAAACTTAATAGGTATGAATGAGAATAACAGTGTCAATGTCATTTCCTAACCAGCTGCAGACTTTACTTTAGCCAGGGATGCAGATACATGAGAATACAATAAATAAAAAAGTATGAGGTGAGTACTGCATCAAAAAATGTTCATACTCAGTTCTACGTCACGGTGCTTGAGTCTGATTGTTGATCTGCGTTTCTGGTGGTGTGTTGAGAGTTTTCTGCTGTTTCATCCACATGGCTGCATACAGACCTCCCTGGACCAGCAGCTCCTCATGTCTGAGCAGAACGGCAAAATAAGAAGAGCAGAGAAGAGAAAATGAGATGAGACAATGAAGAGCCAAAACTGCATATTTAAAAAGGGGTCAGTATGTATGTGTATCTCTGATTCAGCTTCTCAGGGGAGGCATTCAATAAACATGTCATTTCCCCAAATAATTCATTTATCTTTTCTTTAACATTGTAAAAAATAGCACTTTAATTGAACACACCGTGAGAAATTTTGTGTACATCAGTCACGTACCAGGACCTGCTTTCACAGACCCTTAAACAAATATCTTGGCTACTCAACCGATCAGATATTTGACCAGGAGGACCCTTAGTATTGTGTATGACAGATGGACAAAAGGACCAGTGCCATTTTGGATGTTACTGTCAGAGTTTTAAAAAAAAAAAAAGATCAGAAAATCGAGAGCATAAAACAAAACAAAAATTTTAAGAAACAAAAACTACAATAAAAAAGGAGAGCAGGCAGAGGAGGAGGTGGGTCGCTCATAATGTCTTATGACACCAGAGCTGCTTTAAGAACAAAGTTGAGCTGTCTAAAATCCTCCTGCAGACTTGAACCAACTTTACTATGAATTAATAAAACCCCAAGTCTGCTACTGTCTGGACTGCCAGACGGAAAGAGAGAGACAGGGTCAGAAATAGAGGATGCAGATGGAGAGAAAGAGAAAGAAAGAGAACAGGTCCACGAAGAAGAAACAGATGGAAATTAACAGATAGGCAGAGACGGGATGATGGGAAAAAAAAGTAGGGAAACAGGAGAAACAGGAGGTCAGTCTGAGCAGGGACATGGAAGAGGAAAAACAGGAAGGAGGAGAGAAAAGTGATACTGAGGCTTTTCTAAATTATGTGTGATCACGCTAGAGCCTTTAAATACTTCCACACTAAGGAGCTAGATTTGAAAACATATTTTTCTCTCTATTTTGGTCATCGGTCACACCCAAAAAACTCAGCTTTTTGTCAGAAGACTTTCTGTAAATTTATTGTTTTATTTACTGTCTCGGTCTCATCACATGTTACACTTGTTCGGTTGTCTAATGACAAAAACAGAAAAATATGAAAACGAGACCAACCATAGCAGGAGGGGGACAGAATAAAGGTTTAAGAGGGACTCAGCAGCGTGACCGCAGCCTGCTTTTTCCCGGTCCTCGCCAGATGTTTACTATGATGCACAGTTTTGTTGTTTGCTACCCAAGACGGGAGGATGAAAAAGAGATTCAGTCTATTGTTCGAGTGTTTAAGTGTGGATGGAGATCTTTATAAGAACCGTCTAAAAAAGCTACTTTGGATGCACATTGTTTTCACACGTAAACAGCCTTTTCAGAATTAGTGTCTTTGCATGGATAGTCCATGTAAAGTCCATGTTTGGCAAAGGTACACCCTGAGGACAGGATGAGGCCTCTTCCTGTCTTTGTCTCGTGATAAACTCACAGACTTTGCGGCAGAAATTGTGTGTACTCTGACACCGGAGATTAAATGGGCCCGTCTTGTGTTTACATCACAGCGTCAATCAAAAGATGAAATGTTTTTGGATGGGGTTCCTCACACATGCCTGCAGGGGCAAACCAAGTTCTGCAGTGAGTGGTGGGCAAATGCCTGCATGCATGCAAGCCCTGGATGTGACCAGTGCATCTCTCAGGTGTGCTCTTACTGATACCTTGGTGTTATCCTGTGTGTGTGTGTGTGTGTGTGTGTGTGTGTGTGTGTGTGTGTGTGTGTGTGTGTGTGTGTGTGTGTGAGAAAAAGGAAGTCTTCATAGCCAGCTCCTATATCAAAAGATTGTATGCATCATCAGTTAAGTGACAGCTCCACTGTGTGTGAGTGTGTCTTTGTGTGTGTGTGTGTGTGTGTGTGTGTGTGTGTGTGTGCCTGTGTGTGCACACGATGGGGTCCATCACCCCCTGGGGCTGAGAAAGGTTTAAGGGTCACACACACAAAAACACACTCTGAGGTCTTGATCTACAGATAACAAATTTGCAAGCACTTAGGACACACAAAGACATTGAGCTGTGTCTACACACACACACACACACACACACACACACACACACACACACACACACACACACACACACACACACACACACACACACACACACGCATACAAACACTCATCCGTGGCTGTGGTCGGATGAGATGAGATGGAGGAGGATATTTGTGCGCAACACTGAAAAAAACAACCTTACCTTCCTCTCTCTGCGATCTGTCCATTGTGAACCACCAGGATCTGGTCTGCGCCGATGATGGTGGATAACCTGCAACAATACACCACAATCATTGTTCCTCATACAGTTCCTTCGTGTTATTGCACGCTGCTTCAACCATGTCTCCTAGAATTTACATTCATATACTTCTAAACTGTTTTCCCTATTACATTGTCCTGGCAGCATAATCGCTGGCTAGATTATGTTCAGAGGCAAACTTTTTTTTCTTTCTTTTTTTTTTTTGAATGAATGAAACACTGCATTTATTAACGGCAGCAGATTTTGCTGGGGTGGATGGCAGCCACAACTGTCACACCAGAGACCAGAGTTGGCTCTGACTGCGGCCCGAGTATCCGTGTCTCTTCTTGGCGCAGTACACGCCTGGGTCCCCGGCCGAAGTCTGGCCCATTGACAGTACGATTGTCAGCTACTGCTTCCACATTTCGGCCGATTTTGGCGCGCACACACAGATATTCTTGCGGGATGTCAGCCCACAACGGCATATAAGAGGCCAGAACCAGCCCAGATGTAGATGTAGCACCTTTTTGTAGCTCCACTCAGAGATTAAGTCAAAAGCGAGCACGCATGTAATGTAAACAATAATCCCTAAGTTCACATGAAAACGGTGCGCACACAACTATGTTAAGTTTAAGACCTTAAAGTTGGTCTGTAAACTATGACGGATGTTTAACAAAGACAATTTGGGGAATAATTTACTGCTCACCCCCTTGTCCTCTTCCAAATAAGTTAAACTAACCAGGCCCCTGTTTCCCAACGACGACCGATCTTAGAGGTTAAGAGCGTTTTCTGAGAGTATTTCTACCAGCACACTCTCGAAATATTGACACGTTTCCCAAAGGAAAACTTAAGGGCGAGTGCACCCGCAGGCCATTAAGAGCTTCTCAACATTGGTTGTCCGTGGTGATGAAGATGACGCTGGACAGACGTAGAAGTAACTTGAGCTATTTAGCGGTCTGTAAGATGTGCTATATATTAGAAATACCTCCATCACAAAGCCAAAGTGTTTTTTCTTATTTTCTCAAAACACTTTCTATCACTAATTTTTCCTTCACAGGCCACTTAAGGGAGAACACTGGTGTTCATGATGAAAATTGTGCAGCTTTAAAAAAATAAACAAAAACAATAAAAACTTAAATGAAACTTGTAGTTTTTGGTTCCTCCTGCAGGTTTTTGAGCTTCTCAAGATGCTCGTTCCCTCCCGCACGTGGGTAGGAGGAACTCGTTCGTCTCCAATAAGAGTGTCTTCAGTCATGATGAACGTCTCACTCCTTCTCTGCGATGTTGCTGTGTTCTGGGATTGCAGCCTCAAACGTAATAATTTTATCATTAACAATAGAACTAATGGCCAGAGCTACAAAACCAGGAACCGAGTTGTAAAAAAACACGGAAATATTCTTTTCACACGTGTGTGAAGATAGAGATAGAAATTCCCGAGGTGCCAGAGGTTGGGAAGAGGTGGATAAGAGGGAGACATATCTGCAGAAAAGAGAGTTTGGGAGGCAGGCATAATGTGTGGTGAGATGTTAAATATATTCAGCTGTCCTATAAAAGTAAGATACACAGTCATTCCTCAGTAATCACTAACAGAAACATGCAAACACACTTGAGTTGTGTCACACATGTACAACCAACCAAAGCTGAAACACACTCGCATGCAGATGAATGTGTCACTCTGAGTTGGAGAACTTTGAATGAACCTGTCTGTAAATTATTAAAGTTAATATTTATGACGGCTCTCTGATGAGAGTCTGATTAAAGCCACGCTCAGCCATCCAAGTGGCTCTCTGCTACGGACTCAACTTTGTGATGTGACCCAGTGGAGAGTCAGAAAATCAAACCCGAGGTGTTGTAAGATGCACAGATGAAAGCTTCCCGCGGACGCCTCATTTTCAGCGTTCTTTTTCAAGATCCGATCCGATGTGAATCTGAAAATCGGGTTTTGAAAAGTGAAAGTATACCCTAACCCCAGTGGAAATTATGCCCTTGCGCAGAACAAAAAAAAAAATAAAAAAAAAATGGCTCTGCAAAACATCGAACTCATGCCTCTCCAAACTGCTGAATGTCACTTAAAAGCTTCAGCAGAGCCACCACTCTGCTTTAATGTCATTAGACCATCTTTGGACGTCAACCTTCAATATTTGATAGAAAACCTCGGTCACAGGTAGAAATATCTCTCTCCAGAGACTGCAGACGTCGATGGTTTTTTTCTCCACTCATTCAGGCCTTTCAGCAAGAAAAAGACACCCAGTGTGTTTTCATGCGGCCAGTATATTCTGGATATATAGTTCATGTCCCGATTTTAGGTTAAGGTTAAAGTTTTATATTATCATCTTTTTCTTCATTAGCACAAGTGTAGTTTTCATGGTTTCGGTCCTGGTTACATCGGTGAAAACACAAAACGCTTTCGGTAACTTGGAGTCAGGAGTTAGTAAGAGGCCTTTCTCATGGCAGACAATTCTGACAAGTCATAGCAGGAAAAGCACAGGTGTTAGTAATAGGATCAACCATGGCTGATCCACATTTGGATGTTCCAGGGCCCAGGTACTGTGCATGCTGGGCTCACTGGGACACTTTAGCAGAGTGGATCCAATGTTAATGTTGTTACAGCCACCTGAGCTTTTCCTAGAATACTACCTACTGATACTATTGTATGATTGTACTCACTGACTACATGGTTTAGATTCATCTTTCACGTAAGCTTTGGGGCCTAATGGCGCATAGAATTACCACTTGCGCAGGCACAACATCTGCCTGAACCGCATACTTTAATTTAAAAACGTAATGTGCTGTCCTAATATAACCATTGTAAATAAAGTACGCATAAAGAAAACAATAAACTAAAGTCCCACTTGCAAGCCCTTGGTTGATCAATTTCATTAGGTCCTTTTCGCATTAGCCATTTCCTACTATGACATGTCAGAAGGTACAGGTGTTAAAAAAATAAAATGAATGATGGCTGAATGCCATTTAGCTGCGTCAGTTTCAGGATCCTGGTATTGTTTAATTACTCCCGACTACTTGTCCTGTTTCTGTTTCTAGTTGGGTCACCTCCGCTACTACTTTTTGAAGGAAACAATTTTTTTTTTTTTTTTTTTTTAAAGACTCGTTATTTTCATTTGTTAGACGCTGCATTCTCAGGGGAGCAGGTAGGAAATAATCCGAGAGGCAGTACAGTATGAGATGAAGACGTTTTTAAAGCCATGAAACCTTATGACGGTTTAACGCAACAGAAGCAGGTTCACCCATCCTTTAAGTGTTCCACCATGTCATTCCACATCAGTACCACCTACATATTTCGATATACTGCACTTGACATGGTGAGCTTGATTTTATCTGCAGATTCGCTGCCATGTTCAGTAGAGGGGAAAATTTCAGCTCACCCTCCAAACTCTAACTCATGACCTGTCTGTTGTGATTTTGTGTGTTCTAATTTCATTTAAGGCCGGACTGATTGAGCCAGTAATCAGTCCTGATCCTACAACCAGACTCCATCTGTTGCTGCTATTGAAAGATTAAGAATCTGCTGGATCAATTTATCAAAAGACTGCCGGTCAACGTACAATCAAGATCGATGAGAGAGACTTGCGCTGCAAAATGAGCATCATACAATTCATTTAGAAAAGGAAGATAATAAATTTAAAAACAATCACAAGATGACTTATCATATACATGTCCTAGCTGTTTGGATTGATCGTATTTGGGACAAATAAGACAAAGGCTAAATTGGTCAAAATGAGATGGAGAAATTTACACTCAGTATACAAAATAAGATGATGCTTGTCAGACAGATTTAGCCAGAGTGACACTTGAATAATGACTTAGAAACAAGAAAGTTTAAGGTTAAAGAAAATAATGATGTTGGTTACAGATACTCAAATATTGGTTTATGAATGAATGAACGAATCCCTAGTATGAATCAGTAACTTCCACAACACAGGTGGTGGACACATCAAAGCTGTTCAAGCCATTTCAATGCCAGCACACTAGCATAAAAACAGTGAGTTCGACAAATGCCGCAGAGCTTTGATGTCAGTAAGAGTCACAGATGACTAGTCAAGACCAGTCAGCATCTGTAAACAATGTTTGTTTGCACGGGCCGGAGTTTCCATACAGGTGTGCACATTCTCCCGCCAAGTTTGTCCTTTCAGTCCATGTATATTTTCATTTTAAGACTCAGGAAGGACTCTCCTTTAAATATGGGCATTAGCTGCAGTGTCAGACACTTAAAAATAAGACTCATTGTATAGCTTTTATGTGTAAAGATATTTGCTAGGTTTCCAAGTTTACAGAGTTTTGTTGTTTTTGGTTTGTTGACTGTTCCCACATGCCATCAGGTCTAGATCTATAAATACTGGAGCAGACGACACAGCTCGGTGTGGGCGAGAAGCAGAATGTGGAAAGAACAGGTCATCAATCTCTATGCAACCCCAAAGGTAATTTGGTTTCAACCAAACACACTCCTTTAACATTCTGCTAATGTACAGTTGAGCATATGAGTCAACTCTCTCCTGTACAGTGGAAACCATCATAATAGAATCCGTTGTACGGAGAAAATAATGAAAACTGGGCCCGTGCAGCGTAGCAGGAATCAGCACCACGGGCCACTTCACTGCTGATGTATTTTATGCCTGCGTGTGTCAGAGCCTTTCAAGTCTTTTTCAATATCACTCCCACTGATGAATAACCAGACATCTGTTTCTTTTCCCTTTGTTGACCTGTCATCACGCGTCACCTCATATCCTCCAATCAGCTTTCCATTTAATCTCTCCATCCTTCTCTTTGTGTGTGCTCTAATCCTGTTGTCCTCTCTCCACATCCCTCTTTTCCTTTCATCTCTTCTATTCACATTTGGTTTTTCTTTTCAGTTCGGTCCGGCGTTACCACCGCTACTGTAGCCACATTTCAACAGACCACTGTCATTTGCGGAGCAGAGTGTCTGTGTAAAAGAACAGAAACCCATGTCCGGCTCCACGTTGGACCGTCTTTTTGTCCGCAACGACAGCCACTTACAGGCGGTAAAAAAACGCCTGTGAAACATTGGCATTAACAAACATATCCGTGCTTCACCTGATTGTCCACAGACGAGTGGTGGATGTTTCTGTATGACCGATACTTTGCCCTGTTCATTACAACGGTGTTCAGTGATACCACGGGGGTTGTGGTGATCAGTTCAATGAGGTTGTTTCGGCTCAATGTTCTTTAAAACTATTTCCATACTATAGCCTACAACAGCATCGCTCCACTGGTGTGGATGAAACTGGCGTGCTACAATATTAAGTTCTAACAGATGCTGTGATGCTTTTAACGAGGGTCCGGAAGATGGTAATGTCGGCAGGTTCGCCTTTTTCGGTCCACACTGAAATATCTCAGCAACTGCACAACTTAAAACCAAAGCTTTACTTTATTTTTGTGTCGTCAGAAGATTAAATATATTTGTATTTTAACAGAGAATCGGGTTTCCCCCAATGAGTTCGGTGATAGTCAGCATCCATCGTAACACTCAGAAACCGTGGCTGCTGCGCAGGTAAAACAAGCAAAATTATTCGGAAGCTTCCTGGTTATAAAGAAAGGAAGCAGGGAACTCCCTTCCAAACAAGACATAGCTTGGTAGTAATGTCACCTGTGTGCGACCACTATAGTCGTCCTGTTGGTGCAGACCTTGGCCAGTGAAGCCTGGATGTTCCTCTCAGTTTGGGTGTCCAGTGCAGAAGTGGCCTGGTGGACCATTACACAGTATATGTTAGTGTAAGTACAGTATAATGTCAGTAATCAGTAGTATAATCAAATGAAGCAGTTGTCGCTGCAATATACACCACCACATAGGAACGGTTTAGCTACTAACTGATCAAATGTGTGTTAATTCAGTGTGTTTGTGCGTGTGACGACTGCTTTGTCCAGACCGCATCCTCTGTGTCAGCGAAATGCCGCCTGATTGCTAGCGGAAGTGCGTCAGGAGGTGAAGAAAGGGATTCAACATTAACACTACGGTGGCCCTCCTCAAGTGTTTCCCTGCCCGGATATCTTTCGTCGTGCAAAAAATACTGGCCCGGGATGATACGGCCTTGGCCTGCCAACGAGTGAATATCACTTTTTGACTGTTCATGTTCGTACAAACTACGGCAGGAAAGCGAGTGACCAATGCCACTGGTTGTCTACACGAACAAGTGGTTAAAAGTGTTTAAGTGCTCCAACTTTGTGCGCGGCGCCCCCCGATGTCCTCACCTCGTCCAGCAGAATGATCTGAGGCTCTTTCAGGATGGTTCGAGCAATCGCCACTCTCTGCTTCTCCCCACCGCTGAGCTTCAGCCCTCGCTCCCCCACCTCTGTGTCATAACCTGGTTAAACAAAGTGCCGCCAACTTTATTATTGTAATTATTTTCTTCCTGCACCCAGATTTTCCAACACCAGGATTCAAATCGGCAAACGTAATATTACAAGTCTGCTTCAGCAACATCCAAGTGAAACAAAAAAGGCTTTTTCATCATTATCATCTACACGCACGTGCGCGCACACACACACACACACACACACACACACACACACACACACACACACACACACACACACACACACACACACACACACACACACACACACACACTCACACCCTGGCCTGACCCTGAGGTAGCT
Source organism: Xiphias gladius (assembly GCF_016859285.1). Classification (NCBI taxonomy): domain Eukaryota; kingdom Metazoa; phylum Chordata; class Actinopteri; order Istiophoriformes; family Xiphiidae; genus Xiphias; species Xiphias gladius. The sequence goes on along the minus strand of NC_053415.1, from coordinate 24,688,873 downwards.
CCAGTATCCTGGTGTGTATGTCAGCAGCCATGGCAGCTCTCTCCACCTCCTGGCTGGTAGCTGTAACTCGGCCATAGCGGATGTTGTTGCCGATGGTGTCGTTGAAAAGAACTGTGTCCTGGGGAACCACGCCGATGTACGACCTTAGAGATGACTGTTGCACCTTAGATACAGCAAGGAAAATGAGGGAGAGGTTCATTATAGTTACAAAAGTTTCAGAACTCCTGAAATCACTTGCTGGTTGTCCTTGTCGTTAGCCAGTCAGGTAGTCTAGGTGATGTGTACCTTGATTTTTGCTTTATTTCATGCCAAATTTCCAAAAAACAGACAAACAAACGAAAAAAGTCTCATATTGTGAGACCAGACTCATAGTGTGGTTCACACTGCCGTTATCACAGGGGAAAAAACCGATCCACCCAAGACGCATGAGGTAGCTATGTATAAAGGGGGTACACAGGATCTTCAGATCTGCAGGTCACAGTACAAACTTGTGTCTATGAACGGGGCAAATTTCTCTCTTTACTTGGTCTCTTTCTTTCTTTCTCTCTCTCTCTCTCTCTCTCACACACACACACACACACACACACACACACACACACTCAGCATACATCTACATAAATGTTGCATGGCTAAATTCATCCTATACTATATAATGCATGCTGCCCCGGGTCACAGACGGCACACATGCCCTAAACTGATTTCTGTACATGTCTCTCTCCGCTCGTCTCTCTGAGGCTTTAATGCATCTGTCTTCATCCACAAGCCGTCTCTTTGACTCTCTCTCTTTCTTACAATGAACAACTTAATAAGACAGATCCTGACACATCTCAACTTGTTATCAATGTCGTTACTAGATGACAGATTAAACAATTGTCTCACTCATTAAATATGTGGGGTTTTTTTGTTTGTTTTTTTTGCTTAACTGTACTTACATCTCAATAAACCATTCATTTATCCATAAACAATTTGCCGTGCAGATTTAGTCCGCACAGCGAATCTGTGGGAAAATGTCGAAATTTAATTAAAACTGTGAGTGAAAAAAAACGTGGCGAGCAGGGACTGTTGATACCGCAGAGGGAGCTAAAATTTGATTAAATTTTTTTAAGAGTGAAACTGTGGTGAGCTGTGGTGAAACCTAGAGGAGCTGGTAACTAAGATCACTCCAAATTATTTTCTTTTGGCTCGCTATTTTCGCCCTGATCGTTGAAAAAGTCTTTTCTTCTGTGTACACTTATTACATCCATTGTCACGTCGTAAAGACCAGTCATTTGATCAGAGGGCAAGAGATCAGATCGAAGAACTCGCCTCGGACTGTTTTGATTTTCATCTGTCTTTGTCTCACTGGTGAGAGCAGATGAGGCAGACGGACTGGACACTGAGGCCCATTGGTGTCAATATGCAAACCGGTAAAAGTGAAATAGTCATGATGTGTTTCCCCTGTTTGAGATTAAACCTCTCAGCATTATATGAATCTGGCTCTTCATCTCATGTAATTTCCGGTTCTCAGTGACTCTCTGGTCAGTGCGCAGTACTTTGAGCCTTTCCTGTGGAAAGCTTCCACAGCCACAACAATACAAGCTCCATTTCCTGCACCGGCTCCGTTTGGCTGGTAATCACTCACTTTCCCCTTAATTTGATCTTTGCTGTTTACTTCTGTTATTTCTTCCACTCAAGAACAACACATCATCTGTTTCTGATAGACGCGGGCCGAGGAGGACGTAGCTGCAACACCAAAATGTTATAAAATGCGAAAGAGACAGATGGAGAGGAAAAAGAAAAACAAACGAGAAATGCTTTGAATGTTTTTCACTGAGACACTGCATCAAAAGAGTAAATCTTAGTGTAGGACAACTGTCCTCACTTACAAGAGGTAATGACTACCCCCACAGTAAATCTGTAAGATGATGTAGTGTTCAAGATATTTCTTCACCAACCCTGTTTTGGTGTTTACATTATATTTTCTGGGGTCAAAGCGATGGACTTTACCACCACTAACATAGTTAAGGTTAGTGAAGGATTTTTCAGCATTAACTATAACCACAATCTTTCCAAAACCTTAACCAAGTGATTTTATTTACTTAAACATTTTTTATGCATTCAAAGGGACTTTAGAGCTTTGTAAGTATGCTACTGAAAAGCATTTCCGTTAACTGTGTCACGCTCCAACCCGCTCTACAGGGGAAAATGTTGGTATTAGACGATCAACCAAAGCACATTCAGACAAATTCATGAGACAAATAAAATGACAGCAGTTCAGCCAAACAATTAACAAAATACATTACGTTTGTTTTATACCAACATAAAACAAATTTCTAAGGCAACAGTGTAAAACAAGTTCTCCAACAAGTTCTCTAAATTAAATGACAAAATATGCTGTTTTGTCCATGCCCTCTACGACGACACAGAAGCGTTTTCTGATCTGATGCCCCAATCGGCAGGACATCATTCGTCAGTGTCTTCCAAAACCGAATCATCGTGGTTTGTTTGTTAAAATTGCCACTTTGTTAAGATTTGAGGACGATTGTAGTATCGCTTTAAAGAAAACATGGCGCTGAGTCACGGTTGGAAACAGCAGTGCCTGTGTTAAGGTCCAACACTTTGTTGACCCATCCTGACCTCGTGCCTACCTAGACTTTGCCGCACTATAATAATTTCAACTGATGTCTCTCATTGCTCCCATCATAAATCCTGCAGCCTCTGACGTCATCACATCAAAGTAAACGTTTGTCGTTTAGGGGCATTTGCTGAAACGGATAATTCTGTCAAAAGGAGGACAGTCTCGTTTGTCAGATGGTCAGTTAGTTGCAGAGAAAACGGGATGGGGGCCGTATGTGATAATTTCTTTAACTTTGTGAAACCAATAATCCCACATTCAAGTCACACCGCGTTTGGTCAGCTGCGTGGGGGTGAGAAAGTAAGCAGGGCTTGAACCACTACTGTCTCTCTACTATCGCTGTCATTTTTCATGTGAACAACCAAGTGCAACAACATGGACGTCTTCCAGGAGAGACAGTCTGAACCTGTGCCTCCCTCACTATTTCGGCAAGCTTTTCACCCCAGTGTGGCTGTTAGCAATGAACACGTCTCCCCTCCGACATAGTTGGACAACACGTCATACGGGGTGCTTTGAGGCTGATTCTGCTACTTTTGGAGAGAGCCAGGCCAGCTGCTTCCCCAAGTTTCCAGTCTTTGTGCTAAGCTAGGCTAACTGGCTGCTGGCTGAAGCTTCATATTTACTTTACAGACATGAGAGTGGTCTTAGTGTTCACTCTGCAAGAAGGTGAATAATTTGCCAAAATGTCACACTATTCCTTTAACAATTTGGCTTTACAGTAAAACTCTGTGTCTCTCTGTCCTGCTCTAACCCAATGATTCGGGTTATAGTACTGAAGAAAGCTTCTCCATTTGCTTCAATAAATACTCGTCTGCCTGGCTACTCTTTCCCGACCAAAAGGAAGGTGTGTCACCGGAAAAACTGGGTAGTTATGAGCAGTTATTGCCGACATAGCTCAACATCCCCTAAAATCCCAATAAAGGGAAAACTGTTTGGCACCTTAAAAAACAAACAGATGACTCACAGCAGCATTCAGTAACCAGCCATCAGCGGTAGGATCAGCACAGCCGGACGCGTCAGATCTTAACCCCATGTGGTTGCCATATGCAGGGACAAACAGAACGGGACAGGACAGATGAGCCAAGACAAACCAAGAGGTCCAAGAGGCTGATCTGTATTCACTGTGTTGCCTGTGTTGCGAAAGAACTGGGCACACTTTTGCCAAAAGCATCACTGCTGTCGAAATTCTACCTGCTTTAAGGTTTTGAAGCCACTACTTGACACATTTACTCATTCGAAAAGAGGAATGCACAATTTCAAATACGACCACACCAGTGGCGCTCCATCAGGACGAGCAAGACAAGCAGTGCTTGACTAGTTAAACCAAAAATAGGCGTCAATTAGAAGGGAACAGCGTTCTGACCCATGAAGGAACTGATATTGCCTGTTTGCATTTATCTTGTAATTTACTGCCCTCTTGTGGCAGCAGTGGGCTGTTGTCTCTGGAAGCTAGGTCGACTACGAGCCGTTGCGTCTATCATTTCTGTCATTTTTGTGGGCCCGGTCATGTCCTGTTGACAAAGGCTGGGGCTTTTCAAGCAGAGCAGAGGGGGGAGCAGCATTTTTTGGGGGAAATTTTTGCATGTGCATTGTGGATAATCCCGGGATCTTTGATGGGTGACTAGCTATGGCTAGCCGCCTACAATGTGCTTGGGAACCGGCCCATAACTCAACTTCCACCAACATTACTTCAGCAATCTTTTCTTCCTAAGTTCTAAGAGGTAGCAGTGGCAAGTAAACAAGCACATTACACTGTGATTTATCATCTCAAATCGGCATAAGTTGTCTCACTAATCGCCCTGGTCAACATGTGTGATGACGGGGAGTTAAGGTGAATTGTGGAGCCGATTTTAATATACTCCTTGTGCAAGGAAAGCTTTCACAGACATATTTATTCAATTTACATGTTTACACTTAACTATGTCACATAATACCCAGGCCTTTTAACTCTGTTCTGCTTTTTAGTTATCGTATTAATATCTTTTCCTTTCTGTCAATCAAGATGTAGGGTTTTCTGTGCAGGATCTGCAGTACGTTTGAAAATGCAGGATTCTGTAAAAGTCACTGTACGCCACTGGACTACATGTTTAGAGACTGAGATTCAGGATTACAACTCTCTGCCCACATTTTTAAACAACTTAGCTACAGTATTAAATGAAAGACTTGACTCTGCTAACTCAGACTATCTCATACTAGCTCCAGCTGAATTTTAGGATGCATTTTTCGCACAGAACAAGGACTGTGGTTTGCATCCCCTATTTCCTACAGCGTCGTAACATTAGGATCACTTCATGGCCATAATGGGGAGCAGGAATGATTACAGCACCAAATAACTCTCTAAAATCTATGGTATTAAGATAGAATTTAGGATCTAACAATCTAGGCCATTTAAACTGCTGAAAACAAAAGATCCAACAATCTACAAGCAGCTGTGTGCAACAAACAGAGCATCTTCTGCGAAATTCCAGACTCAGCTAGAACATGTGGACATTACTGATTAGAATCATATGTTAAACTAACCCATTACAGAGTCTGTTGTTATTACATTAAAAGTATTTTGAATATTTCAATCTGCGGTAGATTAAAAAAAATGGATAACAAAGTTATAGAAGTCAAACTCTACATACCTGAAAGGTGAGCTGTCAACCACATCTTGGAAGAAAAACAACCTTGAGGCAGGAATTTATGTTTTAAAGCTGAAAAAAAATCCAAAAAAGTACACCTCTACTTGACATATTAGGAAATGTGTTTATTTGCTTTCTTGCCAAAAAATTTGTTGAAAAGGTAAATGCCACTTTCATGTCTGTACGGTAAATATGAAGCCATTGCCAGCAGGTGGTTAGCATAGCTTAGCAAAAAGATTGGAAACAGGGGGAAACGGCTAACCTGGTTCAATCCAGAGCTTTTAAAAATTAAATTTGACTACTTGACACGTTGTATGTCTTTTGCTTAATCCAAACGCGAGCGGAAATGTGATAGCCACGGTTGTGGGGAGAGTACGTGCTGTTATCGTTTCTTGGACATGGCGAGCATAGCCGTCTGCTCCTGCTTGCTGTCTTCATGCTAAGCTAAGCTAATCAGCTGCTGGCGCTAGCTTGATATTTACAGTAGCGTGTAAAGAAGAGAGTGGTATCGATCTTTTTGTCGAACGAACTGTTCCTTTAAAGATTTTATGGCGCGGTGAGGTTGCATTGGTCTCAACACACCTCACCGCACCGATTCATTTTTTCTTTTAACCGTTTCAGCAATATCAGTACTGGGAATAAGACTGAATGACTTGTTAGGATTTACGTCGTGTCATTGGGAATAATAGGCCAATGAGCCCTTTGATAGTGACACATTAAAAAAGTATTTATAGAGTACAACATGAAAAGCCTTGTGGATATTAACGGAGTGACAACAGGCAACATGTGAAACAGATGGCCTGTAAAAACTGCTGCCATTAAAACCCAGAGCTGAACATCCTCCTCGTCCTCCTCGCTCTGACTCTCTAAAAGAGGCGAGACTTTATGGTCACCTGCTAATCCAAATTCTTTTTTATTGATTCATCGTTTTTCAAACGTGACTGAGGTGTTTCAGGGAATTACCACCCGTTTTAAGAGTTTATTTCATGTCTCATATTCTCTTCTTCTTCTCCATAACGAATAACTCACCGCTCATGTAATATATAATGTAGATTGTAAAAGTTGTTGCCACATATTTTAAGGATGTATTTGTGCTGTAAATCCCATGAGTAGTCCCCCCCCCCCCCCCGCATCATCAGGTGCGTTGGCCTTCATACGGTCTCCTTTTTTGAGAGGGCTTTTATCCTTTACCGTCGACAAGATCAGGACGTCGAAGCATGGCAAAAGTTAATTTTAAGTTTAATAAATGAACACGATACTCCTGCTGAACAATATCATATCTATGATCCTGGTAAACAGCTCATATACTGGAAAAATAAAAAAATAAAAACATCGTGCATTTCATTGTGGCCTCCAGAAAAGGGCCGGCCCTGACGCTGCCTAGCACAACAACGGAATGAATCCCTCAGCGGAGGAAGCTGAGGAGCACTTCCTCCTCCAAAAAAACCCACATTGATAAACAGCGGAATCCGCTTTAAGAGAATACCGCGTGTGTGCATGTGTGCGTTGATTAAACCGTCCTCCTGCTGTGTAATTACAAACAAGCGGCCTCATAATCATCACCGGCCTCTTCATTCCAACAAGTATGTTTGTTGTACGAAAACATGTGTACATGTGTGTGTGAGAGTGTTTGTGCTGTTCAGTTTTTATTGAGACTTTTGGCAAATCATAAACAGAGTTACTTCAGCTACAACTACAATAAATGGGCTAACTTTACACACACACACACACACACACACACACACACACACACACAGACACACATCTGGTGTCTGGACTCGTTGCTGCATTATTCAGGAACCTTTTACTATGATTTATTCACAGTGTGACTGGAGCTCACACACTCAGCCCAGCTGTATGTGTGTGTGTGTGTGTGTGTGTGTGTGTGTGTGTGTGTGTGTGTGTGTGTGTGTGTGTGTGTGAGAGAGAGAGAGAGAGAGAAAGTGGAGAGAGAGGGGAAAAGTGGAAATCAAAGTGCATGAGGCAAAGGCTGGAAAGAGCAATGAAGACTGAGATAAGAAATAAAGAGAGAGAGAGAGATGAAGAGGAAGGAAATCTGCTTATTCATTGACACCACTCTTAAATCAAGCCAGAGCCAGGAGACGGTCGGCCTCGCCTACACAGGGCACTACGTTTACTGTCCGCCATTTTATTCGAGTGTCCAAACTGTAAAATGAGAAGTATCAGTTTTGAGGGGAAGTTATGTTCCAGACTACTTGTTGGCCAGGTGCAGTAACTATACAGCCGAGCAGCCGGTAGCTTTTCATCCAACGCTCTGTAACAAAATGCTGAACTATTCCTTTAGGCCTATTGCGTCGACTCTGAGTCTTTTGCCACAGTCTTGCCTGTCCCAGGCTAATTTTTCAGATCCGAGACCAAAACCTCTGCAGGTGTTGTCCCAGATCTTATGAAAGTTGTCAAACGTGTTCTGTTTTCATTGTAGCCTCAGCATCGCTTAATTTCGCCCGACGTATCACCACTTGAAAAAGACCTCTGCTCCACATACTGCTGCCACAGCAAACGGAATGTATGGATTGGTAAATTACTATTTCATTTAGTGTTTTTTTTGTTTTGTTTTTGTTTTTTTTCCACATCGCTGTCACGTCGTAACGCAGATTAGAACTATTTTGAAAACTTCGTGCCAACAGCGGCCATGCCCAACAAACCACAGTGCGCAGCTGACTGGCTGACTCTCATGCACATGCCCACGGACACGTTGTGTACACGTTCAAATTTCCACAAATGCTCTGTACTGTCTGGCTGCCTGGAAGGACACAGATAAATCTAAAAACTTGGGAGAATCGTTGGCAGTAATAAAAGTACACACAATAAAAGTATGGTCCTTGAAGCTGCTTGATTTGCAATGACCTGAACTGATTGTGGGTGTCATGCGGTGTGTGTGTGTGTGTGTGTGTGTGTGTACCTTGGAGATGTCCTGGCCGTCTATGCGGATGCAGCCACTCTGAGGGTCGTAGAATCTGAACAAGAGACGCAGGATGGAGCTTTTCCCTGATCCAGAGGGACCAATCTGCACACACACACACACACACACACACACACACACACACACACACACACACACACACACACACACACACACACACACACACACACGCTGCAGTGCTATGTATCTTAAAGGACTGGTTCAACCGAATCGCTCAAAAAACATATTTCCTCGCTCCTCTTCTCACATACCTCTTGTGGTATTTAACCACGCAAATAGTTTTGGTCCCACGATAGCTCCCCGAGCCCACTGTGAGCAGTGGAAACTAAGTAACTAAGTACATTTATTTAAGTACTGTACTTGAGTACAATTTTGAGCTACTTTACCAGAGTATTTCCATTTTCTGCTGCTTTATTCTTCTACTTCTTTTCAAAGACATAGGTATGTGTTACGTTTCAGATTAAGATTTTTCATTAATCCTATGAGGAGCTCATGAAATGCAATACATTGTTAAAGATTAAACCGGTTGTTTTACCTAAACAGGAGTTTAAATGCAGGATTTTGACTTGTAATAGAGTAATTTTACACTTTTGTGTTGGTACTTTTGCTTAAGTGAAGGATCTGAACACTTCCTCCACTACTGACTATTTCTTCAATGAAAAGTAGTAGCAATGAAACTGCTCACAGTGAGTGATCTGTAGATTAACCAGAAAAAAGATCCCAAAGACGGATATCTCAAAAAAATAGAGCAAATAAAAGCAAAACTATCAACATGACTAGAGGTACGGAAACAAAATGTTGTGGGGGGGGGGTTTCTAGTCCGGTAGAAGTGGTCTGTTAAATAACCCTCGATAGACAATAGGAACGTAGGTCTAGCAAACAGAAGACAACGTACCAGGGCAACCGTCTGTCCCCCCTCCACTGTGAAGGTCACATCTCTGAGAACCTCAGTGCTGCACACACAAACACACAAACACACACAGGTACAAATAAAGAAAGACGATGAGCGTTTGGGATAGAAATCTTCATTGAGACATCTGTCTATTCTGAAACATCGCACCAACGGCTGAGCTTCACTTGCACGTTCCTCTCTCACGCTGCGGCTCATGTTATGCCGTAAAACAAACGCCGCTGCCCACAGGAGGTCGGCCGAGACCTTCGTCCAATAAACGTCAGTGTGTTTTTCATCCTCCAGACAGCAGGCGACGGCAACCGGCGGTGCTATTTCTGAGTACAGATTAAACCGCTTCTTCACGTCTTTCAAAATTGCAATCACAATTTCAAATGACATGATTCTTACTGAACATGTATCCCAGTTAGTTTAACTTTCAACCAGTTACCTGAACACAAGGAGTCGCATTTTTCTTCGTATTGTTCATTTAGTACTTTAGGGGAGGTTCATTATAAAACCCCAGGCTCCCTGGCCTTTCTTTAGACGGTGTCATATTATTTTTATATCACCATATTTGTAACAGCAAGCCTTCCAAACTGAAGGACTAAAAGGGTTGTTTGCCAGTGCCTTCCATAATGCATATGATATAAACACCATTAAATGATCAATTTAACGATTTACCACCTCTGTGGTCAACGTGAGGTTAGGTTTACCCAACTTTGATCATTTGGTTCGGGTTAGGGGGAAATTTGTGTTTGTGGTTAAAACAAAGAAACATAAACTGTTGGCAGGTGATGGGATGGAAACATTAGTCTCCAGTGTCAATGTCGGTTACCATCCAGTGATGCTATCAGGCTACTTCTGCCTTTGATTATCAGACTGCCCTTATTTAAAGAGCCACAAAAGATTGGTTTTCAGATAAACGGAAACATACTGTAGGTGTTTCTAAGTGTTTTTCTGGCACCAAAAGTCAAAAGTGCTGGATTTAAGATAAAAAAAACCAATGAGATGTCGGCTACACACCCAGGCACGTAGCTGAAGGAGACTCTGTCAAACTCCACCTGACCTGCCGCGAGCTGCAAGTCCTGTGCGTCCTCAGCATCCTGAACCTGTGGGGAGGAGGAAGAGAAGGATAATTCATTTCTTTGAATGTGTTGCCCAAAGTACAAAGACACAAAGAAAAAAATAAATAAATAACGGTTTGCAAGTCCGTCTCAACCCAAGATCAATCAGGTCTTTATCCACAGATGAAACTTGCTCAGTTGCCTTGGAATTATAAATGTTCAAACTTCCATTATTCTGAGCACTTTTGTAACTTCTCCTTGGTGTTGGCGAAACAAAAGCCGGGCTTGACAGTTTGTCATAAACCATTTATTAAAACGTTTACATACTGTTTATTAATGCTAAACGGGGAACTTAAAGTTTGATCGCAGTTTGAGGAATCATCCCCATCAGCATTCGCAGTCCCTTTCTCCTTCCTGACCTCCCTCCTCCGCCTCCTCCCTGACTCCCCTCGCCTGCAGCTTCCCAAGCCAAAGAAAAGGGCCGCTGTGTTTTTAAGGTGCTCTAATGCTTTTGTCCACATTCATGTGGCTGTTTACCATATCAAGGGCCTGTGAATGTAGGAGCCTTTAGTGAGGCAGCCGGAGGACGCCTTTTCCCACCGAAACACACACGCACACGCACACACACACACACACACACACACACACACTCACAGGCAGACATAAATACACACAAAATCAGACGTTCACATACAGACATACAGGCAGACTGTGTGTTTTAGTATGCGCTCGCACACAAATACACACAACGCACAAAGTCACACACAAACACTTGTTGACCTCCTAATCCGCTGACCTCTGACTGTGTGAGTTTCTCTGTTTCCAAGCAGACTGACAGAGTGACTCTGAACATTGTTAACAGACTTTAATTTTTCTGTCACTTATGTGTAATTATTATATTTCATTTTATGTAATTATGCTTATATGTTTTGCTTAAAATGAGAAAAGACCTAAATACCTAACTCTACCTGAGCGATAGCAAATTGTTACTATTCATGCCAATAAATATACCTAATAAAATGATCACCTCAGCCATATAATAAATGTATCCCAAATATAAACGAAACAAACAATATTTTATTACATTATCAGTATTGTCTGCTTCTTACTTTATCTTTATTATTATTCCAAAGGAAGAATGGTTTGTCGCCAGGCATTAAACACATGAGGAAACCCAATGACAATGAACAACACAAGAAACAATTTATAGACACATAAAACTTATCAGAGCCGTTTTTACTCCGGGTTCATCGCTTCAAGTGACACTTTTTTGTCAATACACACAGTCATAGGATCCATTAGTGACCGCTCGGGGGCGGTTGACACAAGTTGCGAACACGACACCGGTACATCATCACCTTTTAAGTGACGCGCAAATAAGATAAACAGCTGCTTATTTACACATCCAGCCGTTACGGAACAGCATTAGTGTTCATGTGGAGCCGTGTTTCTGGCCACCTGGAAAATGTAAGTTGAACGGCCTCTCTCTTTCGGCCCTTACTTTGGTCTCTGCCAACTCCTGCGGGTTAATCGCTGGCACTTTAGCTGCTAAATGCTCCACTATTCTCACCAGCTGGTCTCTGGCTGTGTCTGTCTGCTGTCACGTGCTGAGCAGGTAGCGGGACGGTGGCTTTTTTGGAGCTTTCTGTCTGAAAACAGCAGCCCCGCCGAGGCCGAAACCGAAAACGCTATGAGAGACTGAACCTGAAGAGTGAACCGGAACAGCAAAGTCGCGGTCTAGACGGATAAGCATCAAAGTAATGCACTTCAGTTACGCTCAAGGGAACACGTTACTGCTACTGAGTTCATTAACACTGACTGTGGACTACGTTAGACCAAAGATCTTGGACCGATAATTAAACTACACTAAAACCACACACCTGATACATTTACCAGAAGTTTGCTTTTTTTTTTTTTTTTTTTGTGTGTGACTCACCTCCTTCTGCTCCGTCAACAGTGCCAGCATGTTCTCCATGTCGACAAATGCACTCTGAATCAGCCTGCAGACACACACCATGCACAATCAGCAATACTAGATGCAGTAATAGCAGCAGCAGTAGAAGAAGGAGAAGACGGGGCGTTTCTAACATTGGTAGCAGATGTAGTCAAGGAAGTGGTTACCCGGAGCAGTAGTATTAGCAGCCTTCTCATCTTTATTTTAGGTTAATATACTCTGATCATATAGAAGCTAATATCCATAATATTTGCTGGCACCGGTAAAAACAGTCACACCCACACACAGACAAACTATTCCAAGGTCTTTTCCAGAGTCAGCCACTGGGATGCCGTAGCTACCGATTTGTGAAAACCTAAGATACAAGTTTGTTATTGTAAAAACACCCCACCGCCCCAGCCTCCCACCACAGCTTTGAAAATTACGTAACTGAGTTTCATCGTAAACTGTGCAAGAATGACACATAAACCCGCAAATAACGACCGAACAATAGATCCTTGTATGCATTTAATAACAGGGTCAGTGATTTGCCCCCTGTCCCGTACACTCATCTCACCTGTAGTAGGTACCAAACCAGTTCAGAGGCGTGTACAGCTGGATGATGTAGGTTCCAAACAGAACATAATCTCCAACCTGAGGGGAAGGGAAACACACGAAGCCGCTGAACATTAAGCGGCCTGGAGACTACCCACAGAAAAGTCCCGATCCCGTAATAATCAAAGGTTACTGTGAGCCAACCATCTCAATTAGCCTCCAACCCGCAAGACTTCCACACGCTTTTTCACCATTCGGGGGGCAACCGAACCAGCTCACAACATTAAAATGACCTACTGTATAAAGTTGTTGTGGACAAAGTGTTAGTAAACAAGCTGAAAGACAGTAACACCCCCGTAGAGCTGAGGGGAAAGGTCAGTCACGTTAAACCCACCACGACTACGCCATAGGTGACTCTATTTAACCGATTCTGCATCTTCTAAAACCAACTGGCTGCAGCAGTGACGATTTAGGGCTTCGCCCTGGTCATTGAGGTTGAATCTGAGTCGATAAAGACCATGTCCCAGTCAGTAAAGTAATGCCCATTGGCCCTGTCCCATTTTTTGACTTGTCTTAGTCTCATGTCCAAGATACTAGGCCAAGTCACCAAGATCGATGAGGCCACTGAGGTCTGCGCTACTGAGGTCATTACTAAGTCGCCCATGTCGCGTCTGCGTGACTGAGGCCACGTCTTCGCCTTATTGCCGAAATAATGTCTAATTTACAGAGTTTGCGGTCGGGTTGCTCATCAGCATCACCGCCAAGGCCGCGCTATTGTGGTCATGCAAATAAGCAGCGTCACAGAGGTCGCGTTCAAGTTACGAAGGGTGCGCATGAGCCGTTCCGGCCACGTCCCGGCCGTCGCAGTCAAGTCGAGTCACGGACGTCATGTCCGAGTCATTGTGGTTGTCTGAGTTGCTAATGTCGCGTCCAAGTGAAGTTCACTGTCTAAGCTGTAACGTCGTCCTCTGTTACAGTAGTTCACTGATCTATTGTGCGTCATCTGATGTATGAACTCTTTTTAATCAGGTTATCGCATTGGGATCTCCTTTGCAAGAGACCCCTGAGTACAGTAGAGAGAAAAGGAAACAAAGCATAGCTATAGATGCATCAGAGACAGGCCCTGGTTAAATAGATTTAAAGATTAAGATGGGTTGCGGCATCGCACACTCAAGTTTTAAAATCCAACAGATTAACCTGGCGCGAATTTTGGGAAACGCCAAAAACATAAACGGGGGCCATCGTCGAGTTGAAATCCGCAGTGTGCACATTTCCACATTTCCACACTTTGAGCTCCCTCAATATGGGGAGGGGAGCCGGCTGGTTTTAGATACTTAACACACACCTGGAATTGTCCCACAGAGACCAGGTAGGCGCAGAGCAGAGATCCCGCCAGCAGCCCTGATCCTATGATGATGCTCTGGGTTTGATTCAGCAGCGCGAGCGATGCTGAGCTCTTCCACTCACACTGCTTTAGAAACACAACCAGCACACATTTGATTAAAAACGGGAAAGATCGAAAAATGCGTCTGAGGAATTGAAAACTGATTTGACTTTTTGTAAAAAAAAACATGCAACAGTTTTAGCGGGTTGCTTTACATCTGCTTGTGACAAGCAGCTATGAGCTCCTTCTCCGCTATTGGCTGGTCTTTGGTAACAGATGATTTTAGTCTTCACCTGACAGAAGCACAAGCTTACTTGATATTTCAGAATGGCCTCCTCAAAGCAGCGGACCTCATAATCCTCAGCGTTGTAATATTTTACCTAGTGAAAATGAAAAATCAAAATCCAGTGAGTGAAGACTGAAACATGCCGGAAAGGCTCCCGTTAACATCCTGAAATGACCCGAAACTGAGATATCTACAAACATGTTAGACCGTCGTGCAACACTGGGAAACATCTGGAAAACTCTGGAACTGGCATCTCACACAGGCCAATGTACAAATGTGGCATCTCCGCTGGTGCTACACCACAGCTGGGGGTTTTTACAACAGACCTCACGTGGACACCCCTGCTCAGGGCAGCAGTGGTTTCCCTCCATAAAACATAAAGTGTGGAGTTACTGTTTCACCTTTCAGCCGTAAAATAAACCGGAGGTGTGCACTGATGCAATCTACCGTCTCAAAGTTGAGCAGCGAGTCGACAGCTCTGGACTTGGCGTTGTTGTCTTGATTGTTCATCTCCCTCCTGTATTTCGTCCTCCACTCTGTGATCAGGATGGTGCTGGCTGCGGGTGGAGAGCAGAGCCTGATTAATATCAGCCTGAAGCTGCATTTGATAAAAGCTTCAAGTTTCATCAACAGAAGTATAAACTGATGTATCCCATTTAGTACTGACGTAGTAATTTCTACAGTTTACGTGTATATTTTTTCGTAAGAGTCAAAATTAACCAAACTGAACTGGTTCTTGGGTTTGGGGTTAGGAAAGTGAGGCATAACGAAGCTCTGCTGAAATCATCTATCAAATAGCTCTTGAATTTAATTTGTAACGTCTCTATTAAGCACGTGAAGCTGAGAGTGGCTGTGGTCATCCTGAGCCAATGACTCATGAAAAAATGCATAATTTGGTTTTCATAAGCTGTTTTTGCAGTGTTCATATTCATAGAGATAAAGGTTTGGTATTGAATTATCAAACCTTTATCTATTATTGTATTCTCTAGTATAAAAAATGTCTTGTTTCCTGGTAAAGCCTGCTTCCATCCCCTTTTTTTTTTTTTTTCTCTGCTGTTGCTGTTATGATGAAACCAGCTTGGATAGATGATGAATATAGAAGCTTGTCATCGCAAGACAATGGATCCTGATTACCAGTAGAAAACGAGCAAACACACACACACACACACACACTGACTCACTGAGGTAGAGCACCATGCAGGTGAAAACTATGAGTCCAAACCAGACACTGAAGTAGGAGACGAAGTAGATGATGGCAATGACGATGTCACAGATGGTAGGGAGGATACTGAACAGGATGTAGCTAAAAGACAAAAACAATCATAGGTTATCACTCCCCCCGCTACACGTGTGTGTTGGTTCCCATTGCACCGCAGTTGAACCCAAGCAGAAATCAAGACATGTTCTGGTTCTCGAACCCCCATCGCTCGCCCCCCCCCCGTGTCCTACCTCAGCAGGTTGTTGATGGAGGAGGTGCCCCGGTCGACACTCCTCAGCACGTCCCCGGTGCGCCTCTCCAGGTGCCAGCGCAGAGACAAGCCATGCAGGTGGGAAAACAGGCGCACCTGAAGTACGGAGGACAAATGGACAGCGAGAGACTCCCAGTTATGTGACTATACAGACAGCGTACAACCATGACTTACTTAGACCATGGACAATGTCATCCAGCTAAATCTGAAATCTCTTTCTTTAAACTGTATGAATCAGATGAATTAACAAGCATAAAAAGCCATAAAAAAACCCTTTGTTAACAGGTAGCATTTATCAGCCTTAATCCTACTGTACTCGGTAAACTTATACTCACTTAAGTGGACATAAGTGGAGAGAACAGAGGGTTAACCTGCAGAAAAACCAGTTTCACCCCTCACAACATCACTGCTGTAATGCACACTTTTCTTGTTTTGCCAACCTAAATCATTTTTACATGTAAATAGTGCGTTGAGAATTTTCTTAGTACCTCCCGGATCCATAGTCTGAGTACGTTCACAATTAAACTGTGATTTTGTCATCCTGATTGTCCGTACTCTAATTCCTTTTTTTCTCTCTTTTTTTTTTTTACATTCTGTTATATGCTTCGTTCATATCATGTTGGAAGTTTCAAAATTAAAGGATGATTCCGGCTTACTACAGCCTGGATCGTATTTTTGTAGCCGTCGTTTTGGTTTGGAGTTACGGTAATATTCACTTGCTGCGGTCTCAAAATTCAGACAAAGCAAGGACCATGAGCACATAATCCTACAAGTTTCGAGCATATCCTCAGTTTGGTCCAGCATATCTGGAAGAGAAAAGAAGTTGTAGACCTCCATTTTGGATGGATCACCTTCAGTTTCATCTCCACATACGTTTGTTTAGATAATCTGACTAAACTCTTGGTTTGTCTCATCTACACAATCAAGCTGCTCGCCCTATGAGACTTTGTTATAGTCTGGTTTCCGTCTCATTACTTTGGAGAATGTTATTATTACAGATAGAGATGATGGTCGAAACTATGAAAATAAGAGCAAAGTTGTAATAAACTAGAATGATCCTTTAGAGATCCATAGAGTTTATATAATTGAGCCAAAACAGTGGGAAATCCAACTCAGAAAGAGTTGAAAGACTCAGAGAGCAAAATGAAAGACACCGGAAACGTACAGAAGAAGAAATAAAAGAAGAAGAAGTCCAAGTGGTACCTGAACGCATCTGCTGGTGAACTGCTGAACTCTGATCCACAGAAACTGACGGAGGTTGCTGATGAAACCAGAGGTACCTACGAGGAACGGAGAGAGAGAAAGAGTAGAGAGCAAGAAGCCAAAGAACTTCATGCTCATATTCACTCTAAACCACACACACAGGACCTTATATTCCGTAACATAAACATCTTTTATTTTGTACACACACACACACACACACACACACACACATTTCTATCTATATATGAACACACACTTGTGCACCTGCCCCTCCTCCTTGTAGGAACTTCAGCAGTGTGTAGATGCAGACAGTGGCAATCAGTGATGTCCAGCTGCCTCCTGCAGAGAGCTCATTCACTGTACACACACACACACACACACACACACACACACACACACACACACACACCATCACCAAGTTGATATTCGGAACTTGTTAGCAAACTGTTGATTATTTACACATCCAGCAGTTACAGAACAACATTATCACGGATTTTAAGTGGTGTTTGTTTTCCCCTGACGAATGTAAGTCGAGTGGTCCCCCTCTTTTAGCTCTGGTTTTGGTCTCTACGCGAGGGACATATCTGTCTTTTTAGCTGCTAAATGCTCAGCTATGTCCACCAGCTGGTCTCTTTGTGTCCGCCGGCTGTGACGTGCTGAGCAGGTAGTGGGACAGTGGCTTTTTAGAGCTTTTTCTCTGAAAACAACAGCGGCCGAAAATGACCCCATGAGAGCAGCGGGAATGAACCAGAACAGTAAAGTTGCAGGCGGAGGGGCTAAACAATGGGCTGAAACTCTCTACAAAACTCCGTAAAACCGAGGGGAGGCGCAGATTCAGGTGACAAGTCTCCATAGGTTCGTCACTACGTGCGACCCCTTTGTCACAATGTCATTTAATACATTGTTCTGATAAAAAAACAAAACATCTATTATACTTTAAATCCACAACATTTTCTTAACTAAGGTCTATGATCTCGTCCTCACAGTGGAAACCAACCAAACATCCAGACAGACACACGCACACACACACAAACACACACACACAGTCGTGAAAACGTTCACACACTCCCCCTTTCTGCCACACATTCTCATTCACATTCATTACCATTTTGTACAAGTGCTGGGAATCAGGTTGAAATGAAAAAAAAAAAAAAAGACAGAGATAAAGGGAGGAGGGGAGGAAGAAGAAAAACAGAAGATCCAGAGAGAGAGAGAGAGAGATGGTGAGAAAAGAAGTGAGAAAAATAGAAAATAAGATAAAAAAGATTGACAGAAATGAAAAAAAGAAATGTGTGTATTCTATACTCTTTAACTTTCTAGTGTGTGTTTTCAGCGGGGGGTATTTTCTCTTTGGCATCGGGTCCTGGAGTCGGAGGGTGGGAGGTGGGGTCGGTCCCAGAGACAAAACGTCCGTTGTACCGGTGTGTTAACTCCACGAAAAAGGCCGCTAATGCTGGCTAAGCATGACTGGCAGGAGGGGTGACCTCCCAGAAAACCCTCCGCACACACACACACACGTGCGCGCGCACACACACACACACACACACACACACACACACACACTCACACACATAGACACATCAACAACCCCCCCCCCCCCGAAAACCTCTTCCACGCCTTCCTCATCACACAAAGCAGCGCTCGGCCTCATTCTCGCAGCACTGGCTTAAACTTTCATGTCTATCCAAAAGCCAAATGGCCAGTTTTCTCAAAGGAAAAGTAGCCGAAGACAAACTGAACGCTGACTTCCTCTGAAGTGGAGACTTCTGGGTTGTTGCCTTGTGGTGGATGCAGTCCTGCGTACAAAATAGCATACAAAAGACCTTGGCAAATGATGACACCCCCTGCTGTTGGGCGCCAAAACTCATCCTTCGTATGTGAAAGCGAAGGTTGATTCCTCCTTCAAACCAAGTCCTAGATCTTATTACACATAGCTGAACAGTTTTATAACAAATGACCAAACCAGCCTGCACTTTTTTTCAGTTTATGGTGGAGTGCATTTCATTTCTGGATCTCCTCAGTACCTGTATGAAGTGATTGGTCCACATGTTAAAGACTTATTTATTTTTGATTAAATAAATGTGTTATGTTTATGGATCTATCTGGTGATTGTTGGGTTTTGAACATGTAATTGACAAGTTAATGATTAATGGTCAGTATTTTTACAATTGTTAACCAGTCGTTTTTTTTGTCCTGCGTTTAATCTTTGACTCACATTTACTCAGAGTTCATACACATGGTTAAAAGCTTAAGGTAAGTCCTGTCTCAGGTGTTATAGATGTCTCTTTGCCTGACTGACCGCAAATCAACATTTCCGGGGAAGCCAAAGGTAGCCCGGTCCCGGACCTTTGAGTCGCCGCCCGCATCTCTGATTTGTTCAGCCACTGAGCGAATTAAGTGAAACAGAATTGGCAAGTGAGTGTGATTATCAGGGTAAGCAAAAAGTATGCCTGCGTCCGAAGGAGACCAATTTCCAGCGACATCGACAAGAACGGCTGCATTAGAAGAGAGCAGTCATTGTGACAACTTTGGTTTTGTATTCATGGCCGGCAGGGTGTAGTGAAAGTGTGTGGCAGGGAAGGCTCTACCAGGTAGACTGTCAGCTGCTGGATGAAACTCTTCGAACCAGCCTATTTTGATTAAAATCCTGCACCTGATCATCATGAGGAGGATAAGTCCCCGCTACCTCGAGTGAGGGCTGGACTGAGCGTCTCCTCTGACACTCCCGGGGGTAACCGTCCAAACCTTTGATCCAGATAGATACAGAATATGGTTGTAAACCACCACCAGAAAAGTTCAGATTTTCATGTCCGTCCCTCTGAAAGATTTGCGAACAAGCAAATTCCACGGGGGGCAGCTGAGCGCTAAACAAGCTAACCATTTAAAAAGCTGTCTGAGGCTAATGTGGCCTCCTGTTTGCTTTCTGTGGGGCTAAAGCTACTGTAGTGAGCGGTTACTGCTCAGCCTGCCACCTGGTGCCGTCGATACCCCCCTTTGCCCCGGTTGCCAACTGCATCCGAGCCTACTGACGACCTGTTGCTGCTGTCCTGCTGCTCATCACGTAGCTATACAGAGGTGGTTGTGGCTTAAAACAGAGGAAATAGTTAGTAATGCGAGACCGTTAAAATTTAATCTAACTAACATCATGAACAGTGCATATCAGAAAATATCTGCTTTGCCACCGCCACTTGGTGTCGGTTGAACATTTTGTTGCTAATAGCGACCACTATTGGCACAGTTCCACAGCAGTTTGACTGATATTGTTGAAATAATCATCATCTGTGACCAAGAAAATATTGGCGGCCATCTTTCATCCACCCTATAAATGTCCTTTTTGTGCAGTCAAGCTGACCATTATATTAGCTGCCTGAGGCTGATATGTCTGCTGATACAGCAACTTCCAGGTACAGCTTTACGGCGGCTGTTCCCATCTCTCCCCTGCAGTGACAGGTTACCACCACAGGTGTGTTTGTCATGGACATGCAGACCGTGGTAGTTGAAATGCATCACCCTAATTAATACTCCTGTTGCTATTTTAATTTTTATGCCCCATACTTTGTAAAAGCTGCATTTGTTTTCGATTATACATTTATTAAGTTAAGTGTATATTTCCTGAGGTGGTCAAGCCACAAGCCTTATTGCATTTACCCTGCTTTTACGTATACGTACGACAATAATGAATCTTCAAATTGAAACTCCAATTTTTGTTTTCGTTTAAGATCAAATCAGGTTTGAATCAAGATACGGGAGGCTGCAAAAGAGCAGTTACAGACAAAGGTTGTTACCAACTCACCATTTCAATGTGAACAGATTTCTTCATTCTGGGAGTGTGAACGTGCGCAACACTGGCCCCACAAACACAGATTAACTGATGGATGAAGGCAATCATACAGCACTAACACTGCTTCTTAACCGAAAAAACCCAAAAAGGTTCATAAAAATCCCAAATCATTGTTAACCGATGCCATGGGGGGGTCGCCTTGAATTATGAAAACGTATTCAATGAACACACAACCAGTTCTGGATGTAGACCAACTTTCATCGAGCTCTGTTTGAACTGTTAATCAGATCAATTCTGTAGCAACCCCGAGGATTCAAAAGAAGAAAGAAAAACAAGGACCTAATCAATCAAGGAAATAAGGAAACAAGGTAGAGCTCCATTTTAAAAATTTGAGCACACTACCACCTAGAGTTTTAAAAGCATAATGCAGCATTCTGACTGATTTTTTTTTTTTTTGGTTGCTGTTACGTTGCTTTATCTATTGAATTTTCTAGTTAATACTGATGATAGAATAATGCAGAGACCAATATTTATGGCCTTCAGACAACTTAGAAGTTACCCTCTGATGCATACTTCAGTAGAAGGAGCATTTACCTTAATATGCATTAGATTAATGTAAATTTTAGTTTCCATCTGTCTCACCTTTTTCTTCTGGAATGGGCCTCTACTGCTTTTGGTTCTCAATTTTTGTATGTAACACTACATTTTTAGTTTTTGAACAATTTAACACATTCACGTGAACCAATAAAGATCAGGTTCTCCTGTTCATTAACAGCATTTTCTCTGTTTTCTATTGCTTACCGATGTTCTTGGAGTAGACGGGCACCAGCACATTGACCAGCCGCTCTGCCGTCAGGAGGCCCACGCACAGCAGCACCAGTCCCTGCAGCACTGTAGTGCCTTTGGGCCAGACGTACGGCAGCAGCAACCTCACCTTCTTCCCAAAGCCTTGCCAGGCCGACGGCAAAGAAGAGGGGGAGGGAGAGGAGGAGTGCTGGATCTGAGCATGGGGAGAGAGGAAGTAAGGAGGAGAGACGGGACTGACGGTCGCCGTCCCCCCTCACACACAAAATCTGTCGCCGGGTTTTAACAACGCTTAGAGTAAGGGATGCATGTGTGACTCTTAGGAATATGCGGTAACTGTTTTGGCTTTTATTATCATCTACATTGTTTTTTTTAAATGTTTTGTTTATGTGTGTCTTTTCTTTGCGTAAATCTGTATTGGACTTGACCGGAACCACTTTTCCCGGCGCAACAGGTGTGCTCGGGCCGAACCGGAGGTCAACGCTGCTGGGCTGCCGCAAAGTCTCAACAGTAGGCATTTACAGGAGCCGCTCGGCGACCAATTAGTCCTCACCCATCCAAGAGCACGCCGCCGGTTTAGCATGGCACGCCTACAGCGTAACATTGGCGGAATCACAGTTAATGGTGTTAACGATCGGGCAGCTTGTCCGACTTCACACAACCCTCTCGGGAGAGCACCCGACTTTTGTTCACACGCGCCGTAGTGCACCCCGAGACGCGTAATAGACCCTTTGATGTGTAAAATTCACGTGCGGCACATGACAGGGGACCTTCTTGAAAGTCTAACCCAATCAAAGACTTTGTACCACGTAAGCATAATTCCAGAAGCTACTCATTTGGGAGGACAATGGTTTTTGCTCTTTCTGTCATCTGACAAAGAGGCTTTAGTGACGCAGAGTAGTTGAGTTTTAGGTGTTCAAACTTACAAAGTTGCCTGACTGAAATGTGAAATTGGTCAGAAATCCCAGGAATCAACGACTTACCTTGACATCTACAACTTCTCTTTGTCCTCCTCGTCCACTCTTTACACCGAAGTCTTCCATCTGATTCCCCTCCAGTTTATTGTAGCGTAGAACCCATTTCCTCAGCAGCAGAACAGCTACTGTACAAGCCACACACAGATCCTGGATACAGGACGTCAGGCAAATATTTCATTAACTGACGCCGTATTAGTGCCTGAGAGTCTAACCTGCTGTGATGGTTTTCAAAAGCAGTCAGAGTGGCTTTACACACAAACTCTCTCTCTCGCTCTCGCTCTCTCTCTCTCTCTCTCACACACACACACTCGCGCACACACACACACAGACACATTCCTGTTGTGTTTTGTGCTTTGAGTTTAAAGTAGCTGTGGTCAGCAGGTTGCTTTGACCTGGGAGCAGGGCACTGGGTGTGTGTGTGTGTGTGTGTGTGTGTGGGTGTGTGTGTGTGTGTGTGTGTGTAAGAGAGAGAGGGAGTTTGTTTGTGTGTGTGACAGGGTCATTATAAACAACAGAATCAAATAAAACTAAGATGAACGCAAGGTGGTGAGAGAATCGTTGTAAACTACATGATTGGAAAACTGAACTAAAGCTTAAAGATGAAATGAAATGTGAAATACTATTTCAATATTCAAGGCTACAAAGTGAAATGTATTGACAAACTTAGCGTACAGTTTAATAATTTGAATTGCCTGAGAAATTTGTTTTGGTGAATTTGTTTGTAGACACGTGTGTTACAGAGCAACATGACCATTCATTTGGGGCCGTGTTTCTGTCCACCTGACGAATGTAGGTCCAGTATTCAGGTTAATATCTGGTTCTTCAGCAGCTAAACCCTCCAACCTTGTTCACCAGCTGCTCTCTGACTGTGTCTGTCTGCTGCTCGCTGCTGAGCAGGTAGTGGACAGCGGCTTTTTACAGCTTTTTCGCTAAAAAATAAAATGCGGTGAGAGTTGAACCAAAAACAGTAAAGTTGTGGGCCGGAAAGTGGACGTTGTAAAACAGTTTTCACGTTGTAATTTCATACACTGTTCCTATAAAAGATCGATAGTAGCTTTGTCATTCCTGTAGCCCTGTCTGATAAAATTGCAAAAACGGATATAAATACATATTATTTTTATTGTCAGTTAAATATTTTTGAAAGACTGTTGGAGACATGACTGTCTGCTGGTTCTGTTCCACTCTACATTCCCATGAGTTCGGCTTCGTGTCTCACATTCGTAGCTTTGGGCCGTCCACGAGAAAGCACACACTCAGCTCCAGTTCTATCGTTACAATCTACAAAGCTGTTCAGCTCGAAAACAACTCGGAGCTAGAAGCATAATTCCATCTTAAAAAAGGGGCATGTGAATATATTTAACTTTCTAATAATCTAACTGAACTCAGTAAGCACTCTGAAACACACATATCAGGATTAGAAGTTGGAGAGAAGTCTGTGGTAAGTCTCACATTGTTTATACCAAAGATGTCGAATGAACGATTGATTAAATCCATTAATTAACCTCTTAAGTTGGTAATTAAACTTACGATGCTCGTTCAAGCAGGTGTGCGTTTTTTCTATGTCAACGTTCAGCCCAAAGATTTCTAAAATGTTATGGCATCACCCAGTGGGGACACGGGAAAAAATTAAAAGCCTTTACACAGTGGGTTTCGCATAATTAGACAGTAAAAGGCAGAAATAAAAACAAGCAAGTTCTTTATTAGTAAAGAGTAACAAACCAGCAGGTTGTACGGAGTAAGAAGAGGCAGCCTATACAGACATGCGCTGCTCCACGCAGCAACATGAAGCCATCGGCATAATGTTTCTCCATGGGCAAAGCTCAGCATGAACACGATCGAGGATACAGCACGGACTAGCGTTCAGCGCGGTGGCGCCACCACGGTGCTGCGTGGCTCACCAAGCCATGACAGATGCATTGTGAGAGTGGGACCGAGTCAACACTTGGACAGTCGGGTTGGGGGAGAAGAGCTGAAGGTCTGTCTACAGCAGAAGGTGTCTGTTAGAAGGGTAATTAAAGCAGTGGCCTCTGGTTGCAGCTGCCCAGACATGCAGGTTCAAAGTTCTCTGGTCTGGGGATGATCCTGGATGGAAACACTGACACCCGAACCTTCTCCCAGCCCATAATACACTGGGAGGAGGTTTGGTCGTCATTTTTAACTGGATCTTGGGTGCATTTACATCTACATTTCTATAATAACAACATCTACAATATATCTGGATATGATCCACATATTCAAAACAGGTAAAGACAGATGTCAGCGGGACTCAAGTTCCGCCTCGCATCCATGGATGATGATGTTTTAACTTCTGAATATCTCTTTAGCTCCGGTCTTGTAGCGGTTTGAGAATCATTTCATTGCAGAGGGGTGCCTGTCCGAGTCACCTCTGACAAAAAATAATAATGGCTAGTTGTCCCGGTCCAGTCAAACCCCACAAAACATGCAAAGGGTGAGTACAGGAGCCTCCTGTCCCACCGAGACTGCGCTAAAGTTGACTGTGGAGCCCTGCAGGATAACGGATTGTTCAACACAAAAGAACTGACTGAACTTCCTCCTTACTTTACCACAGTCGAGGGAGCCATGCTTATAGGTGAGTTACTTTGCACCTGTGCACCTGAATAAGACGTGTAATCCAAACGCAGAGGGAACACGGATACCAGAGGGCAAGAAGTTTAAAAAAAACAAACAAACTGGGATACCTCCTGCTTTCAGGACCGACAGAACCACTGGTTGATGACAATATCATTTGAGACATGCTTGTGCCTCACTGACTGGTGATTTGATTCAGTACCCGACTGACTGGAACATGCTTTCGTATGACATGTTTTTTTTGGTGGTTTAGACCACCACCAGATCTGCCCTGCTCATCGGAGAGTTAAAACCCAGCCTCTGTCTGCTGTGCAGGTCAAACCCGGGTCGAAAGAACCGAGGCAAACCAGAACGCGGAGCGTTACCGGCTTTAGGCAAAACTAGTGCTTTACAAATTTTAATATTTCCATCCTCCATTTACAAGCTGTTACAAGCCGGGCACTAGTTTAAATTCAGAGGGGTTTGGACTGTAAAAGAAATGGCGAGTCAAAGACTTTGAACGTAAAATTAAAAAAAAAAAAAAAAAAGTCACACTCCAGAGTTTCCAAATGAATTTTAAGAAGACAGAAATACAGACCTCAGTAGAGCTGAAAGGTTCTGGTGGTTTTGGGGAGGCTGTGTTGGACCTTCTACCTCACGAAGACCCTGAGTGCTTGGCTGAAATACTGTAACGCAGAGCCCAGATTTAACTTTTTCAGTTCAAACGTAACCGAAGAGTAAAAGAAGGGCTCCGGCTCTTTGGAGGATGATGATGATGATGCACTCATGTCATGTGGGACCAAAGCTGTTAGGCCTCAACATGCCAGTCACTGTTTTCTGAAAGACAGTCTCGGTCTCAGGCCTTACAATCTGGTCTTCATCTTCAGCGTTGTTTAGCTTTGCAAACGAGGTACACACGTTTGTTTGCGGGCATTCAGGATCACCTCCGACTGACAGTGTCACTTGATGAGGACTGTAAAACTTTACTGTTGTCGGGAACGTTCAGTGCAGCAGAATTTTGTGTCGCCCTCCCCAGATCTGCGCCAACCGACACAATCCTGTCTCTGAGCTCTGCAGGCAGTTCCTTCGTCCTCATGGCTTGGTTTTTTTGCTCTGTCAGCTGTGAGACATTCTATTAGACAGGCCTGTGGCTTTTCCAAATCATGTCCGATCTGCTGAATTTACCGAGGGTGGACTCCAATCGAGGTGTAGTAAACATCTCAGAGATGATCGAGGGAAAAAGGAGGCACCTGAGCTAAACTTCAAGCGTCATAGCAAAGTGTCTGAATACTTATGTCAATGCAATATTCCGGTTTTTCCTTTTCAATACATTTTTATTATTTTTTTTTGTTTTGTTATTATGGGGCATTGAGTGTAGATTGATGAGGGGAAAATGAATTTAAACTATTTTAGCATAAGGCTGCAACATAACAAAATGTGAGAAAAAAGTGAAGTGCTTGCCAGTACTTTCCGAATGCAGTGTAAATAAGTACAGACTAAATGTAATATAACCACGTAACCGCCATTTCTGCTGCCATCTTTATGTCTTCTATTCTTGCTGTAACAGGTATTAGTATTTGTCTTATGTACATTTTTTACTTTTTAGAACTTACTATTTTTTAATGAAACGAGCCGGATCTTTACATGGAACAGCACTCTTCATTCATTGTGCTTCACTCAACTAAATACTACTTCTGAATACTACATCTTAATTTTTTTTTTGTTTTCATTATATTTGTTATTGTGTAAAACGTAGCACGGAAGAAATGTAATTTAACTCCCCTCTGCACAGAATATTTTATAAGGAAAATGTTAATAAAATAAATAATAAAATTCTACCTTGTAAAGTTGTAGAGCTCAGCTCAGTATTATGAACCTGCTTTTTTCACAGTGACAGAGGTTGTCTCGCGTCATTTTTTATTTCAGGCCGACAGTTTCTCTTCCCAAAATGTCCTTTTGCCTTTTCATCGCCCTTTTATCTTTGCCATTCACCCCAATGACGTTGCTCCGTCCGTAAAAACAGAGCCAGTTATCTGATTGACTAAGTGTTCGTTCAGACCAAAGCCACATTTCGTGATATTGAGCTGAGTTTCAAAAATTGATTTATTTCACAATTTCATGATTAAACTATACACTTTGCCTGTATTTATTTATGTGACTATTTGTTTGACTTATTGACTTAATTATTGATAACACTGAGCTCATCTGGATGTCCATACTAAAGACCAAGTTGATACATGCTGTTAGCTGTAAACTAAACGGTAGGTACTTTTCATATTTATTTTGACCATTTAACACAAAGCTGTTCTAGTGCATTATGAGCATTGGAAACTCGTTTACCATAACGCTGTGTACTATGTTTAGGGGACATGAAGCACAGCGCTGGTCCAGCGCTGAAGTCGCACTCGGCTGAAATCAGCTGCTTTATTCATGCTTCGCTATCGGTAGCTCTTTCATCAGCTGCTCGGCTTCCAGCAGACAAGTAACATCCGGTCACATTCATCCTATATGTAGCCTGACACTTTTCACTTTTTCCATCTGCTGAAACGCCAACACTAGCGCCATTTCCTGCTGCAGCGCCTTTTACCACCCCGACCCGCTCCGTGTAGCTTTTGGAATCTGTTGATTTTGTTAGGATTTAATGTTTATGGTTGTGTGTCTTAAGGGGGAATTAATTCTTCCAGCAAAACCCTCATTGGACTTTTTTAAGAAGTCCCTCACTGAGCAGAGCTTTCCCCACAAAATCTGACAGCAAAAAAAACCCATTTGCTATAAACGGCCAATTCCTTGACATAGGGGTCTCTGGCTCACACGCTGCCATATTGAACTGTATCTCAGAAATGTGAGGGTAGAGAAATCGCGTGTTTCTTACCTATAACCTCAACTCGAAGGAGTGCTCTGTTGCCTCTTTGCCTTTAGAAGGCTGAAATTTCCAACTTCGTAAAATCTCAGGAAGGCTGCAGTTTGTCTCTGTTTTCAAAGCCGGAGCTTTTTGGTTCAAAATATGAGGCAGAAGCAAGACATCCCAAATTTCTCTGCGGTTAGTACTGATCCAAAGTCCTTGCTGAGAAGACGAGAACTGAACAGCATTCAGGGGTACCTGAATAGACCTCATTACAGCTGCACCGATAAACACAGACTACTACACTTGCGGATTTGTATGGACGTTGTTGTACTAGACATCAAAGGTGAAAGTTGCTTCTCAAGAACAGTGGGTTGCTTACATTTGCACCACTCCGCATCCCCACCAGCATGAAAATAAATGCTTACCGTTGTAGTACACTAAATGCTTACTGGGGAATCGGGGATGCAAAATTGCCGGGGTGGGGGTGAGGGGGTCGCTGTGAAAGCATTTGGTGGTGAAAGCAGACCACAGCACTTGTAATGGCAAAACACATTCTACAAGAAATTACATTCATCAGTAAAAACAGGACAGACTCTACTGTCTGCCAGCCACAGCAGCCGCCAAGTCCGAGACCAGTTCAGCAGCCATACGAGCTATTTTACAAGCCGAATGAATGAGACCCAAACGCTATAGTTGGAGACTTGCCACAGTGGCTAGTAGACAAATGTACGAACAAAAAAAAGGTTCAGGGTGGAGTTCATTTCCCACCTTCACGCCAAATGTCAAAGGTTTTTCTTCTAGAAACAGACAGATTTCTAACCTGATTTCTAAACCATCCCTGGTGATTTTACATGCAGGTTTTCCCTGATTATTCTATTGGTTTGTAAACTAACTAAGCAAGTTTTTGTAAACAGTGATACAAACAAATTGTGTGTCCTTCAGAACAGATTTCAGTCTCCACGGTGCCTTTTCTGTCTTCAGAAGTCCTGCGTGAAGTCCAGTAGTCCTCCGTTTTTCCACCTTCCGAGTAGCGATGCCGCCGGGCCATTTAAGCCAGTTCAACGTATTTCACGACATTTCAGTCTAGCACAGTTCAGGAACAGATCAGTCAGTGATTTGACCTGCTGGCTGCTCAGTGACTCCAGATCAGGTCAGAGCATTTGGGTTTGATTTAGTCATCTTACGTCAGCTCTCAATCTCAATCTCAACCTCAGTCCTGAAATAAATAAACATCCAATAAACGAAATGCATATCATGACAAGGTCCAATGCTGTTGCACCCAGTCCAAAAAAACTTTCAATGTTGATGGATTAGATCGCAGCTACGGGTAACGGTTGGACCTCCTACCCGGAATTATCCAGGAGTCCTCTGTTGCGACATAAGCAATCTCTTATGCTTCATACCAAATGGACAAGAAGATTAAAATGTCCTTTTAAGTCCAGTTTTCTGGGTTGCTGCTGTTTGGGAGACACTTTCGGATCTAACTCTTCAGTTTTGTTTGATTTTTCGGTGTGAAGAAAAATCCCACCAGTGACCAAACGGACAGCAGAAATTAATTAGGACACGCAATGAGAAATTATGGTATTTCCGTTAGCGACGGTGAGGACTTGTTTCGCTTTCCTTCCTTGACAACTCACCACATGGTCAACGCCACAATTAGCTAAACATTCTTGCTATTGGTTGAATTGTCTACTTTCGAGAGCAACCCTGAACTGACCATCTCTCCTCACGTCAGATATCAAAGTCCTCCTGAATGAAACACGGACATTCTTGAGGACCTTTTCTACAACATTCTCAATGGCGTCGCTGAAATTCCCCATCGCACCGTTCCTCAGACTCGCTATTCCTAATTAACATTCTTTGTTGTTGTCCCCGAAGCTGCAGTCTAGCAACATGCACTGAGAGCATCAGGGTCAGTCCCTAAAGACTGAAAATCTGTCAGTCCTGTTGAGCAAGACATTGAACCCTGACCCTGCTCAACTCACTAAGTACCCAAAGATATAAAACCAGCATTAACGGACACAAGTTTTCTACCTACTCTCATACATATCTTGGTTGTGACCAGTCTGATTTCCTCGGACACTGATCAGACTCTTTAATCCTCAGCTAGAGTCACTTATGATCTTAATTTAGCTCAACTTAGATGACTACAAACACATTATTAGCACATTCGTCACAGTGTATAACCACTTTTGCTAACGACACCTTCTTTGATATCCATCGCTGTTCAGGCAAACATAACGCCAGTTTTTTTGTGATTCTGGTTTAGAATATCAGAGTGCCCTCTAGTGGCCCAAAACCTTAAATAACTTTTAAAAAAATGTTCATTTGTATTAGTCTAAATCGCTGAGCATGGCTGGTAACATGCTCCACCTTGGTGCAGATTCAGTTGGCCAGCTGGCTAGTGAGGCCACCAACAGGCCAGTCCCAGTACTGCCCTGAGTGTCCCTGAGCGAGAGCACTGTGTCTCAGGTGAGGATGAAACAACCCTCTGCAGATGCACCTCAATGAGAAAGACTAAGATTAGTTCCACACCGGGATTAACATAACGGGCAGTTGTCTTTCATAAATATATTTTTTCCCCTGCAAAAATAAACATTTTAATGTAAATAGAACCAAATATGTTGCAGTGATGCGGACTCACAGTGGTCATTTTCTCAAATTTGAGCTAGTTCTTTGGGTCGTTATGGGGCATCTAGGCCGTAAATAACGTTTGATAATTGGATGAAATATTGGTGAACAATTTAGTATTGTACAGCTATTAATTCTGCTTATAGGGATGGTCTAGAGGTGACAGAGTGGCCTAGTGGTCCTAGCAAGAAGATAATATCTCGCACCAGAGGCACCGAATCCTTTTCCCACTCACACATTGTTAATAGATACTAAAGATAATTAAATGCTTAAGATATACGGTATAGTAATGTTATTATTGGTACCCTGGTGGTCACGGATTGATTGCTACTGAGTGTTCAAAAACTCGCTTCTTCTCTCCGTCACAGCGTGTTACCCATGCTGCTGCTCACCAACCCTTTGATATTGGTGATGGGCCTAACGTCATGCAGCTGTCTTCTTCGGTCGATGAACGTGGCCAACCGTGTCGTGTCCAGAGGCGTCTTGGAGTACTCCCCGCCATGTGCACCCCCGCGACCCACCCACGGGTGCTGCAGACAGGAAGTAGCACTCGGCCTCTTCCTTTGATCCTGCTGCAGCACTGAAGCGACAAAATCCCTCGCTGCCTGGCTCACATCGCGGAAGTATTCGTCAGGGAAGCAGAAGTCCAGGCGGCAGATGTTGACGCAAGTTTCCTCTGGCGATTCATCCAGAAATGGGGAAACGCCGCTGAGCATTACGTAGGCCAGTACGCCAATGCTCCACATGTCTGTCGCGACAGAGACCGGCGTCCCACGGATGAGCTCAGGTGCAGCAAACTCTGGGTTTCCGAGCAGGAGGTGGACGTAACGACGGTGGGCGGACAGCTGGACAGCATCGCCAAGGTCGACGAGTTTAACGCCCGGGGTAGGAGAGTGAAGGTCGACCATGATGTTCTCAGGCTGGACGAGAGAGAAACAGGATTCAGAAACAGATGGAAGCTAATAATTTTATGTTACTAATAAATATGACTTTTGAGGGGAAAAAATGACAAAAAGTTGAAAATTACAGCTCCAAAATTTCAAATATATATAATTAAAATCCTTAATTTATACATAACTTAGCAAAAAAAGACATGCAACATAAAGAGCAGATAATAGGATACATTAGCAAAGGCAAAAATGCACATCATTAACAATAAAAACAAAACACAGTCCATTTATAGGTCAAGTCAGTCGTTATTTATTTAGCACACACATTTGGTTCTCACCTTCAGATCCAGGTGTGCTACTCTGCAGGTATGAAGGTGCTGCATGGCCTCCAGTGTTTCTCGGATGAAGAAGGCCACCTTCTCCTCCATCAGCTCATCGTGGGCAACGAGGTAGTCGAGCAGACGGCCATCCTCAAGCCTGATACGCACAAATTCACATTTAGGTAAAGTTCAGAGGTCGGCTTTTGTAGCCGGGTATCATACTAGTTAACATAACCGATAGCATTAGGTAGCCACCTCGCTAGTCTGCTAACAGTTAAATTACAGAAAACTGCATGCTGACGTATGACTGTTATGTCCTAGGCTAAAGAGAAAACAGTTCACAGGAACTCCGTTTAAGTTCAGAGGTGGGTATTCCTTTAATTAGGTCAGGCTTACAGCTCCAGGATGAGCATCAGAGAGGTGGGTGACTCGTATGTGTCCACCAGCGCCACCAGCTGGTGATTCTGTGCATGTCGCAGGATGTCCGCCTCATGAGCCACCTGCTCCTTCTTCTGCATCTTCTTACTCACAAACTTCACCGCAACCTGGAAATAAAAAAAAAAAAAAAAGAGGCTTCAAGGTGAAAGATTCCGTGTCCCTTCTTGAACCTGAAAAACAAGAAACTGCTCTGAAACCTGAAGTCCATAAAAATAACCCACACCGGGAGTGAGTAAGGCCCTACCTCTTTCTTTGTAGACTTGTTGAGACACTTTCTCACCACTGAAAATCTTCCCCTAGTAAGAAGAAGTAGAGACAAAACTGAGAGAGGGGCTGAAAATCAAGTTTGGTCTGTGAGAGGCATGGTTTTGAGAGTCGGCGCTTTGAGAGTCAGGCGACAGTTTTTACCTTCCGATCTCACAGATCTCAGAGAAGGTCGAGTCAAAGTTCTCTTTCCACTGGATTCCTGTTCCATCATACCCTGAGTCTGCACAGAGAAACAGCAGAGGACTGAAGGATTAACGCCTTTTCAAAATAAACGTTGACCTGCCTGTAAAATCAGCAATAGTTGAAGTGTTTGCTTTCTTTCCAAGACTGTTGTTAGAAGGTCGATATCAATCTCCCAAGTCCGTGTTAAGCACACAGCTGGAGTCAGGACGTGGTTAGCGTAGCTCAGCATAAAGACTACAAATGGGGAAATGGCTAGCTGAGTTTCGTCTTGTAAATAAGTCATCATTAGATGCGTTGGTCAGTTTTCTTTTCACTTCCGATAGAGCCACACTTGCTGATTCCCCCGTTTCCAGTCTTTATGCTAAGCTAAGCTGCATCAGGTCCTTAATGTACAGACATGTGATTAATATCTATCTAATATCTTCTCATCTCACTCTTGGAAAGAAAAGTGTCAGACTCATCCTTTAAAGAAGTTTTCTGTGGTAAAAGAGTTGTTTGCGTCCACATTATGGAACCGTGTGTGCAGACTTACTGCTGCTGGGCAGTGTGACCATGTTAGAGGGCTCGGACGGCGGGCCGACCCCCCAGCGGTTGGAGGCTCGCACTCTGAACTGATAGTGACCACCGGGGATCAGAGCGTCGATCTGCACACACTCCTCCCTGCTGCTGGCCACCTGCTGCCATAGCAACGAGTCTGCGGATGACATATAGAGGGAGACAAAGACGTGAAAATGCTTAGTCTGGTTTCATCTTCTAGTTCCACTACTTTCTTTATTTTAAAAATCCAACTGGTCCACACACACACACACACACACACCTTCCTGTCTGTACTCCACAGTGTAGCTGCTGACAGCACAGTGAGCGGATGAAGCCGGAGGCGGCCAGTGGACCATCACCGCCGTGCTGCTGGCCTCCTGAGCCACCGGCCGCCCCGTGGCTGCCGGGATACCTGCAAGGAGGCACAAAAACAGCAGTCTAAAAACTACCCAGGCTAATTTTAAAAACTAAAATCTCACAGTGCCATTACAATTCATTAACTGTCTAGTGCTGACCAGGGTTACTGTTTTATAACGGTGAAATGTCCTTTTAAACCAGGCGTGTTACCTTGCACTTTAATGGAGGCGGAGGAGGAGGCAGAGCCGTGGTCGTTAACGGCAACGCAGGTGTAGATCCCTGTATCCTGAGGCATCAGATTGCATATCTTCAACAAGATGTCACCGGTATCCCTGGAGAGGAGGGGGAGAGAAAGAAGAGAGGAAGTCGATGATGTGAGGAAGGCAGGACAAGCAGGACAAGCATTTGTACACGTGCAGTTTGCCCTACCGGATGTCTATGGTGAAGCGGCTGTTGCTGGCCAGTGGGCTCTGGTCGGGGCCCTTCAGGGTGACGGAGGGTTTGGGTCGCCCACAGACTTTGCAGCAGAGGACGACAGTCTCCCCAAATGCACACACCACGTCTGACAGAGGGACGAGGAACTCTGGAGCCACTGCACACAGGGAACACAGAAAACTACTGTCCATTCAGCTCTTGCTCCAATTTCTTGGCACAGTTTTATAAAAATGACTCTATCCACTTTAATTCATTGAATAAAACTGCATGATAATACTGTCCAATTGTACAGTCTTAGCTTTAATTTTAGTGGGTTTACAGTAATACCACACAAAGCTGAGGACCTCAAAAGTAACTGGACAGATACACATGAAGCCAAAAACAAAAAAATCATCACATTTAATGTTTTGCGGAAGATCCTTTGCAGTCGGTGAGCGCCTGAAGTTCTTGAGCCACAGACATCAGCAGACAGTTCGTATCTTTCCTGGCGATGCTCTGCCAGAGCTCCACTGCCGGAAATCTTGGGCTCTTGCTTGTTGCTTGTTGTCTTCTCTGCCTTTAGTCTGGCCTTCACCAAGTGAAATGCTGCTCAGTGGGACTCAGATCAGGAGACTGACTCGGCCAGCAGAGGACGTTCCAGCTCTTTACCCTGAAAACCTCTGCGGCTGCTTTGGCCGTGTGCTTAGGATCGTTGTCCCGCCGAGCGATGAAAATGCCGTCCGGTGGGTTTTGATGCATTCGACTGAATCCGAGCACAGAATGCTCCTGTAAGCCTCGGCATTCGTCCCTGTTGCTTCCATCAACAGTGAAATCATCAATCAATGCCGGTGTGCCGGTTCAACTGGCAGTCATACATGCCGGGGCCATGACAGAACCAGCGCCATCTTTGACAGAT
This sequence comes from Xiphias gladius, assembly GCF_016859285.1. Lineage (NCBI taxonomy): Eukaryota > Metazoa > Chordata > Actinopteri > Istiophoriformes > Xiphiidae > Xiphias > Xiphias gladius. The sequence goes on along the minus strand of NC_053415.1, from coordinate 24,653,977 downwards.
GAGGTGATGGCTCTGGCTCATGAGCCGTTCTTTTTTTTTTTTTTCCTCCTCACTTTCCTCTTTCCATAACTTTAACAGAGGTTGATTTTTGTTTCGTCGCTCCATAGAACTTTGTTCCAGAACCAGTTTCAGTGTGTTTTTGTGAGCTGCAGCCTGGCCTTTTCTGTTTTTGCGGTTTACCAGAGGTTTGCATCTTGTGTTGGATCCTCTGAGGTTGTGGTCACGAAGTCTTCTCTTGATGGTTGAGAAGGAAACACGGCTCCTTGGTCCACCAGCCCGTCTGCCATTCTCTAGTTTTCCTGTGAGCACCTACTTTTTAAGAGCGTACCCGACAGCTGATTTTGGCAAACCAACTACCTCGGATATCTCTCTGATTTGATTTTTCCTTTTTTTTAAGCCTCATTATGTTCTTCTTCACTTGCATAGTCACCCCTTCCCTCCTCGTATTGACAGAAAACTCCACCTCGATCCTAAATGGAAACTCTCAACTCTTAGTCGACTCTGAGCCAAGTGAGAGCTTTTTTTGAGCAAGAAACTCACGCTGAAACGAAACACAGCTGCCCAAAAAAAACATTTCGTAGCCAAGTGTCCAATTACTTTTGAGCCCTTGCACTCTGGTCAACACGCATATTATGCAGTTTAAATATGGAAAATGTGTACTACAGATGGGAGCAAATACTGCTCATTGAGCCATGTGATTAGTGTAGTGTTCTGGTTCGTGAACCTGAGTTCATTCTTTTCCATTATGTCATACCAGTAGACAATATTGCCCTTTTTAATTTAAACACAATCGTTCCCTGACCTTAACTTTGTATTGGTATTTAGCCATAACAGCTAATCAGCCATGTGACGATCAAATGTTGGCCTGCTCTGGTTTATGTGGCTGCCAGATCTGGCTTGCCATTGGAGATGTGGCCCAATTAGCCGCCCAGTGCCGTCTAGGAATCGGGCCGACTGTCAGACCGGTGACTTTGGCATCGTTCATCGCCGGTCTGACAGTTTTCGGCAAGCAGGTGTGCACGGTCAATTCCGGTCGTGTTACATATCCAACAAAAGTGGATATTACAGTACATAAAAACTTTTGGGTCATCCATTATACTCTGCAGATGGTTACGACACACGGGGGAGCCTCTCTGTGAACGTTTCGTGAAGCTCAAAGATCGTTTTTTTTGACTTTTCACACCGCTTAATCACGTAGGTGAGAAATTTATATCCACTGGACTGACTGTAGCATCAATAAACAGACAAAAGAAAGTACAATAGCTGAAGCTAATGCGAAGGTAGGCCGGTTCTTCACGTCTCTTACCTTCCTGGATGAAGTTTGGGTTGAGAAGCTGGAAAACAGAGGAGGTCACAGTTAAAAGTTTAGGTGAGGTTTAGTTTTCAACACATAATACACATAAAAGCAGTGCAACTGCAACAGTTTTCTAGCCACGGTAACATTTTAAAGCTCCTTTACTCTCTGCCTTTTCTCATTTGTGTTTAGGCATTTTTGAAGACTAAATCATCTTTTTGTAATGTTGATACGCGACCTCCATGGGACACGTTTCCACGATGTGGTCCCAAGGCTTTTAAATGGAAAAACATTATGCGTGCGAGCGTACCTCCATGCCAGTCTTTGGGTCGAGGTCGTCATCACAGTCCGACTCATCCGAAGTGTGAACATCCTGGTGGAGAACAAAGGACGACGACAGGAAAAAAAAAAGAGACGGAGGTGGTGGCAGTGGAGAAGAGATATGATGGGGAGATATTGGAATGAGACGACAAACATTGAGGGAAAAGGAAGGAGAAGAGAAAAATCCAGAAATGAGTGAAAAGAAGCAGGTATGCAAAAGACAGAAAAAGGAAAGAGGGAGTAAGATGAGGAGAGGAGGATTAGGAGAATATTAAGAACATGAATGTTATTAACAAAAGGCCTTTAGGTTCTGCTGAGGAACAGCGCTGAAGTACCCTCTCTGTCCTACACAGAACCCTGTTCATGTGGCTGATACTCACCTGAGAGCCGTTGTGGTCTTCTCAGGACAGCCAACACTGTGCACTGTAAAAATAAAATAACGCCAGCCTTCTCCCTCAGGACACTCGGCACTGGCTTTGACACTCTTTTGCTGCTTTGCTCTAAAATGCTGCCTCCTCCTCTTCTCTCTCTTTCACTCCATCCTTAGGTCAGCACCGCCCACATTCCACGAAGTAGCAACCAACCGCTATGATGAAGAAAACTAACGGACTCTTATACAGGAATGATAAGTCAGTGGAGCTTATCCATGGGAACTTAGGCCCTAAGAAGCCTTCGCCCTTCTGAAATTGAGTGATGGCGCAGACCCTAGGGACATTTTTTCCTATAGTCTGTGACCTCCTCTCCAACAGCTGCCATTGGGCTCAACAGCAGGCAGAACCCATGTTCTCACTTTATTAAAAAAAAAAAAAGCCTCATTTCAAAGAACTATGGTGAGCAAAATCCATTATCTGTCTAGTGGCGCACAGTGTACGCTTAAGTAGATGTCAGCATATCTTACTAAACACCAGTTACTGTCATTCATGTACAAGTGGTGTCTACAAACCCTTTGAGACTGGATATCTGCTAGGGAGAGGTACAGTATTCCACGTTCATTAAACCTGGTAACGTAATGCAAAGAGAAAGCAGCTCCGACAGACAAAGGCAGGGACAAAGTGTGTTTAGCTGCACTTTGCTTTTTTTATGGCGGAAAGTCAAAAGTGGGAAATTAGCTTCTGTTCACATGGTGATCTCCAGAATAAAACTTTGTATAATCAACAAAATCTGTAGCAGGCTGCAGGAAAAGAATGAGATGCCGTTTCTTGAAGTCATATCACGTTATTGATATATATATAAGTCCAAGTTACCTGAAACCACTTGTTTTCAGTGCGGCAGAGCGCTTTGACCTTTGTTGCTGAGACTTCACCGAGTCACAGACACATCCTCTTAAGCTTTTTCATTTTTTTCAGTGTCATTTACGGGAGGATTTTATAGACCGTACAAAGACTCTTTCACGTTTTACACATTAGTCCACTGCAGAAAACACTGGTTAACAGAGGCGGAGCAACGTGAAAACAAACCCAAACTTAGATCAGTCAAACAGTCAATGAATCACCGGATTCTACCGCTAGCCATGCACGGGGAGGGAAAAATGAATCAAACAACACAAAAAGAAATCAGTTTATTTTTCAAACAGTGCAGTCGGGGTTTGGGGATAAAAAAAAAGAAAAGATAAAAGAAAAAAAAAAAAAAAACACACTTGCAGTGTTCTCAACCATTTAATATTTACATGTGTTGAAATGTCATTTTTGTTTCTATTGGTTTTTGAGCCTTTGTCAAACTGCCTTACCTTACGGCCCTGGTCACACCGGCAGGGCTCTCGCGCGGACGCCAACTTTGGTGTTACTGAATTTTGAGCAGTTGACCAATAGTCACTTCCGCCGCCATCTATTCTGCGAGGGTCCGGGAGGGAATTTTTTTTTTTTTTGTCCCACTCTCTGGGTCAGTTTTGGCCGCCCGGTGCTCGCGTTCAGAGCCCGCGGGGACCCATGAATGCATGATGTACCGTCACAGACTCTGACTTCCATGTCGGGACGAATAAGCGTTCATCAGAAACAAATCCTTGTAAGGCGAGTGCATAGATGTCTAGATTCGTGCAGGTTGAGAACCACCGCTGGAGGCAAACGGAGACACGGAAACTACCGTGTGTTCGCGGGGTCTGCGCAAACACGTGCGCGCACACACGCGGGTTAAAGAAAAAAAAATGAAAACCAAGTGGGGCAGGGACGGGTGAGGGGGGTTTTGGCACACAAATATGACATCACCAGCGTGCGCCGTCGGCCTGCTTTACTCACTTTGCCCTTTGCCCCGGCGGCGGGGGAGTTGAGCGGGGCGGGGGGCGTGGTTTCTTTGGGCTTACGGAGGAGGCCGTTCTCGTGACCTCTGACCCCCACCAAGGTGACGTCCTTGGCGTCGGCGCGCTTCCTGGCACGCAGCGTGTTCCACGACAGAGACTTCCTGTACGGTACAGGAACGAGAAACGTCAACCAGCCAATCAGAGAGAAGCTCAGTGGTGTCCAGCTCAGTCTGGCTGCAGAGGCAACGGGGCCTTTCTCAGGAGCATCTGTTACCTTACTCTTGCCTTCTAGTGACGGGGAAGTTCGTTAGTGATTTAGTGTGATGTCGAGCGTCTGTAGCTATGGATACGAGGCCTAAGTGGCCTTAACATACATTAATACTAACACTTGACTTCAAGTCCCTCCATTTAGCATTTAAAGCAGTACTTACACAGTTGATATATTCTTTACAACACTCTATAACGAAGCTGTGAGCAGATATAAGTATTAACGTGTTTGTCAGCAACTACAAAACCTCCTGTGCAACACCCATAAAGTGGAGGCTGCTCAATGAACACACAGTGAATGACAAGGTAGTAAAACACAGTTGTTATGATACAGGACGTGTCTTCAGAGGAGAAGTTATAACTGTTGACAAACACTCTAATGAATGATCACTTACAGACGTTCTTAGAGCTAATTACAACTACGTTATATACTGTTGTCCAAAAAATTATATAATTAGTGCTTGTTCATGTACAGTATTTGTCAACGCAACTGTGTTTTACTATATTGTCATTCATTACTTGTTTACAGCAGCCTCCACTTAATAAACGTTAATAGAAATCTTATAAATGCTAAATAGGGGGACTTAAAATAGTGGTACATTCATTTCTACTTTACACACACACACACACACACACACACACACACACACACACACACACACAGGGAATGAAGACCATTGTCATCTCAGACGTTTTCACACATTGATGGGAGGAAAAGCACAGGGTGCGCCTAACAACAACAAACAACATGTCCCGATGCAATCACACCGTCGAGCCCCCGATAGGTTACACCTGAAACTGACCAGTTAAAATAAATTTAATTAAATTACAACAAATTCTTTCATTATTATGAGAAGTTATCGCATAACCATGATGCGTAAAAAACAGGACGCTATTTTCGTAATTCTGGGAAAGGTTCTTGTAATTATCAGATAAGTTGTAGTTATATCTAACGTCAAGAGGCAGAGAACTTCTACAGTTTCCTTTAACCGCCACTTCTGGCGCCTTTGTAGCAGAGGGGTCCTGACAGCGAGGTTGCTGCCTGAAGCTGCAGCCAGACTCTTCTGGTTCATTAAGATGGTCGGAGGGGGGAGGAAGGAGAGAGTGACAGAACGACGCTGGGTCGGACTTTATTGAGAGAGAGAGAAATTTAGACTGGGAGAGAGAGAGAGAAGGAGAGAGACACAGAGACAGATATGGTGAAACACACCTTCTTCCGACACAACCAGAGACAACACTGTTAATAAAAAAAACATTTTCAACACTGTTGCACTTGTGCTTCCTGTGCAAATTAATGAAAGTTTACCCATATATTTCCTTCCACCCATACTTCGGTTTCACATCTGCATTTGTTAAAACTGTCCACATTTGTCCTTTACCTCCGTCAAAGTTGACTTCATCATCTCAACAAATTCATGATTTGGTTGTGTGACTTCTTGTTAAGTGACATGTGTAGAGATTCTCAGGTAACGCAGCTCATGAAAGCTCATGGGGTCAGTAGACAGACAGAAAGTAGCTTTCATCACATAATTCCTGTCCCTGATTAATGCTGTTTAACATAAAACCATTGTCATATAATCACACTTTCAAGGACACTTGAATAGTCTAGTCACTTTCAGAAAGCGGCTTTTTTTAAAATGACCTTCCTGTGCCAAACTAACTTTAAACCAAAGAGCAGCGGGTTCTAATTTTTCATTGTAATCAAATCTGATTTTAAATCTGTAGCTTGTGTGGAGTGTCAAACCGTTGAGGTTAGTAAAAACTCAAAGAAAAAGGTCAAAATAAATGTGACTACAAGAAGAACAAATACAAAAAGCTGAAATCAACCATACAGGAAAAAGGTGCAGACAATGCTTCTCTACCTGTTGCTCCAGTGTTTTGGCGAAGAAACCCTCCGTGCTCTTTGATACCTTTCTACACTTCAGACTAATTCCCTGACGGGGCTCATCTGTACAGATAATGTAAGGATATGAACATATAACCTTACGCATTGTTTATTTCATGTTTAGTCACTTTAATCTACCTTCTTATCCTGCACAAAATCACTCCCTCTAGTGGTATAACAGTGCACACAGAAGCAGGCAGAACGCTCAGTTTCACGTTTGCTGTTGTAGTTTATTTACAAATATTAAAAACTACAAACCGTCAGTCATCTTCACCCTAACGCAGAACAAAACAACTTCACCTTCACGTCGCTTTTCTAACTCATGCTCAAGTCCAAAAGATTTATTTTACATATTTAAAATACATTTAAAATCATTAGCATTAGACTACCAACAGTACAATGCTGACCATTGCCATTAAATGAAACATATTGCACAGCCTGACTTCATATTTTTTCTCATCTTAAATAGTGCAAAGGGATTTTTTTTTCTTTTTCTTAAAACAGGAATGTTCTAGAGCCTCAGTTGAAAAAAACCAAAATTAACTTTGTACAGTGAACTGCCGACACAATAAACAAAATCAACATGAAGGAGAAAATAAATCCAACTTTGTCCGTAAAATAAAATAATAATAATTACAAGGCAGAAAAACAACAGCAACAACAAGAGGAACAAACACAAAATTTCTGTATAGATTGCCACAGACAACAAAATAAATCTTCTCCACTGCGGAGAACGGGGCTGAGTCCACCTGAATGCCCCAGGTGAGTTATTTTTCTTTCCAAAAACAGTAAAAAGAAAGAAAACATACCAAAAAAAAAAAAAAAGAAAAAGCAGGGTGTTAGGAACTGAAATAAGAGTCCGGTTTTAGCTCCACATGAGTGTCAACAGTTTCCTCTCTCTGGTTTCCAGAGTCAGCTACAAGTTACAAGATTTTCTATCCAGTCTATTTCTGTGGGATAACTCCTCAGTATTCTTCTACACGGAAATTGATCAGTGTGTGTGTGTGTGTATGTGTGTTTTAGTTCGTTTGCAAGCATGAAATCCATTTTCATGTAGTTGCCACACAGCCGTCAACTGACAATGGCTCAGAAATGAAACTGTCACTGCAGCAGCGTGATGGACAGTAAGAGACCGGTTCTGTACCATTTACCTCCGAGGAGCAACAGGTCAAGAGTTAAAAAACCGAAAAAAAAAAAAAAGAAAAAAAAAAAAAAGTCTCCTGTGAGGTCCAAGAGTTTGTTTTAAAGGGAGGAGGAGGAGGAGGGAACGAGGAGTTAGGAGGTGAGGGAAGAGGCAGTGAACAGTTAGTACTTGGGGGTGGGTGCTGATTCAAAAAAACAAAACAAAACCAAAAAAAAAAAAGGGTAGACAGCGCTTTGTCACCTCAATTCTCCTCGAGCCCAGCCAGAAGTGCGTCTGTCTGCGGGGAGAGAAGTGCCGAGTGGGTGGAGGGGGTCGGGTGGGGGACTTACTTGATGTTGTTGGCATCGGCCACCGCCGCTGAGAAGGAGGAAGTGGAAGAAGAGTCTTTTATGGACTTTGCGGCCGGGCCCAGGATGTGTCCCGGCACCCAGCCCTCGGCGGCAGGTGACTGGCTGTTGGCTGGTCGGTAAACAAGGTACATGTTCTGCTGGTTGGTGGCCAGGATTTGGACGGTCTCTCCCTGCATGACGCAGATCTCGTTCTCCTTGAGCGCCGAGTAGTCCTGAGTGACCAACATGGTGGAGGAGACGCCGTTACAGCCGCCGTCACTGTCCTGAGGAAGGGGGGGGGGAGGTGGAGAAAAGAGAGCAGAGGAGAAGACAAAAGAAGAAGGCACGAAGGGGAGGAGAGCAGGAGGAGATGGAAGAAAAGATGGAAAGGGCGGAGGAAAAGAGGATGAGGAGAATTGAGGACAAGGTTACGGTGTGACTATATGGGTTGGATAAACTGTCCTGCTGGCTGTGATGCCGTTACAGCTCATCCCAACCTGAGGAGGAGCAGAGGGAGGTCGGGGCCGAGGAGCGGGAGGAGGGAGAACAAGAGCAGAGTGTCACCAGTCTGTTCAGAGTTCCTTTTCAAGGCAGCACATAGGTTTGGAAATGTGGCTCAGAGGTGTGCTCTGTTGGCCCCCTAAACCGCAACCAACACACCTGTAACATCACCGTGGCACGGGCGAGAAGTTCAACCGCCCGAGGTCATCAAAAACAAGATTTTCATGGGGCGGAAGGCTGCTGCTCCAAGCAAACAGCCGCTGCAGCGTCTGCGCCGACTAAAAATGACATGTCACTCACTACAAGATGAACCCCACTTCCAAACGGAAAGCTGCTAGCATGTACGTGACTGTCACACCGAATAGTGATGCGAAAACAACAACAACAAAAACCTTCATAAAAGCAGACACACCTCGATACAGTAGGAGCAAACGGAATTTGAAGATGTTGAACATCTCATCGCGTCCTGGTTCTTCTGGACAAGTCCCTACGTCACTACTCTACAGAAAATTAAAACAAAACTATCCGTAGGCTTAGGAACCACCAGAGGTGATTAAAACAAATGGGCAACTCTCAGGTTTTCATACCGTACAGCCTTAAAGAATGAGGATTAGGAAGACCCAGTCTTGGGTCTCCAACGGTGAGGGTCAAGGTGCTTTGAGAGCTTGGCAGGCTGTAAATTACAAAGTGAGCAGAGCTGTCCAGTCTCCTGCAGACAGCTAAAGGTGTTCAGTCAAAGTAGGCCAGAAAGGAAACAGTTTGGTATGTACGTGTGTGTATAGATATATCTATCTATCTATCTATCTATCGATATATCTATCTATCTATCTATCGATATATCTATCTATCTATCTATCGATATATCTATCTATCTATCTATCGATATATCTATCTATCTATCTATCTATCTAAACCCAAACAGTATGGTGCTACACCTGCTGTAGCCCAGATTTTAACCTTGGCTTTTAGGGACGAGTAAAAAAACTCTGAAAACGTGTGCTTTTCATGCCCTAGTTGACTAATTGTCTGCTGCAGTCTACAGTCCATGGGTGATGGCTACGACGAGACAGTACTAGTGCAAAATGAAGAGGAGCTGTAACGTCTCAAAACCGGGCCTCCGAAAAGATCCCTTTTCTTAAACTGCTGGACAATTATGAAACATGGCCCAGTCGGTACGAGCCAACAAGCCGGTCCCCCGCCTGCTATCGCCTGCGCGCAGGCCGTCCGGAGGAACTCACCCGGGAGACGAAGCATGACGAACCGCCGTTGGAGGTAGACACTTTCATCTGGCTCCTGCCTCTCTCCGTCTCCTTGTCACCGAGCCCGACTGCAGAGGACGGCCGGCTGTGAGAGGACATGGCGGGCCGGTTCCCAGAGGACGAGCGGTTTCTGGTTAGTGACGAGCTGCCTCCTCCGCTCTTCTCCTTCTGGTACTCGATAGGAGACTGGAGAGCTACAATCACACACAGATGGAACATTTATTTTCCTCTTTTGCGTTGTCATTTCAGGTTTGCTGACTCCCCAGGTGTTGTTGGCGTTTTTACTTCTCTGGACATGAAGGAGAGTTTCGGATCCTGTTTGTTGTGCTGTGGTTAAAGCACATTAAGATACAGCGACGTTTTTGCGTGTTTTAGCCCATTATACACACTTACAGTTCTTTTCAGCACTCTACGTAAATGCACCCGAAGGACCTTAAAACTTGCTCAAAATAGGTCACAGTGAGCTTTACTTTTTGTTCTTTCCATTCAAAGTTACATTATGATCAATTCCATTTCACGTGGGGAAACTTTTCCTTGGCGCATCGACCCCTTTTCGCCGCATCCACGTTTTCTTTTTGTTTAAGTGCCAGTTAAGATTTGTCGAAAATGTCGCTCAAAATTGACACTTTTTAGGAAACCGCTTCTCAGATCTCACTTCTCATCGAATTTCTGACGTCTAACAGCTAAAACATGCGAGGCAACTGCTATGGATCCTGTAAAATGTGTGGGAAACAAGAGTCTTTCATGTTTAAAAGCTATTCCTCTAACAGCTGTAATGGTCATAAAATACCAGAATCCTAAGCCAAGTATTGCAGGTGCTTCATGATTCATTTCACTGCATAGGGAGATTCAGAATAGAGGAACTCTGCAGATCAGAGACAGTTACAGTGCATGATTGAGCTGAGGTGAGAATCATCATTTTATACTCCAGTCTGACCAGGGGGACCCTTACGATTGTTGGTCGATGAGAGGTAGGGTCACGCATCGGCGGAAAATACTCCGTTTGTGCTTTCTCACCTGACAGGAAGTTGCTCTGAGCGTCCAGAACTTCCTGGATGTGTCGGACCCAGACCTGCTTGATGTCCACGTTGGCGGCCTGCAGGGTGAAACGCTCCGACGAGCCTCGGCATGACAAGACGAACTTACAGGGGTCGTTATCCACACTGTCCTCCAGACCTAGGTAGGATACCTGAGGGGGGACAGGAGCAGCCTTAGTGTGATCATAGTTTATAGATTCATAGACAGACATTGCGCTGCTCACTCACAATGTGAGTGTGTCTGTGTTCCGAATTTTCTGGAAAACCGTCTGCCAGGTTTCTGAAGTTAAGCCGAGCAACTATCAGTGACTCATCATGGATCGACTGAATTGTTTCGAAATGTGCATCTCTAGTCCTGCAGAACGTAAACCCCGTCCCCTCTGCTTGCCTTGATGCTCTTCTTGAACTGGTATCCGGGCGTTGACGATCCTTTCCTGAGCAGCTCACTGAAGATGACAATCTGCTCAAAGAGGAAAACCCGTCGTTCCTTGGAGCGCGACAGGACGCCGGCGTCCTGCTCCGTCACAAAGAAGGTTTCCTGCTGCAGCAGTTTGCCCTGACTGGTCAGTTTACCCTGTGGACAGATGTAGATGGTCAACACCTCATTCAGGTCTGCTATGGTAGCTGGACCACTCGAATTTATTTAGTGCTCACCGGTCCGTTTTTTTGAATGACCATCATTAATAAAGAGGTAGAAGGTTTACTGGCGTTCGGCAAACCTCAAACTGACACATACACTGTGTGCAAAACCTGTCATTAATCAGCAGAACAGGAGGTGAACAAACCTCGTATCCCTGCAACCGACCCAGATTCATCATGTCATTACACAGTTTAGGGACCTGAGACATCAAATCTACTGCTTTCTGTAAGAGAGGGACAGAGAAAGAGAAAGAGAGAGAGAGAGAGAGAGAGATTTAAATCCTTTGTTATGTGCTTATTTCAGGTGTGTCCCTATCATACCCATATCAAAAATCTGCACAAGTCCTGGATTCAGACATGCCGGTAAAAGCAGGACGAATACTTTAAAATCATGCCGTGTTTTTACCTCGATTTGTTCGCAGTCCATTCCTGCCTTGGAGCTGTACTTCAGGAAGTCCTGAGGAGAAACAGGACCACAACTTCAGCATTTAAGACACCGCAAGTTCGGTTCGCTACAGCTTCAATATGCCACCTCACCCTCTCTCTCTTCGCTCAACACCCTATAACATTTAGGTTAGATACATTTACAGCATAGTTTCTGGGTGAGCCTACCAATAAATCAACATTGGAAACTCAGTCTGAATTCAGTTCCCTCAAATTAGTCATCAGTGTCCTCATTTTAGGACATTTTAACTGAAGTGTCCCTGTCTTAGTCTACTGGAAATGTTTGAGCTGGTTCGTTGCTGGTGAAGCTGAGGGAGAGGATTTTTTTTTTTTTTTTCCCCACAGCACAAAGGATAACCCTCAGGTTCAAGATTGTTACGTGGACGTCCTTTACGGATCTATTTTTGGACCACTTCTAGACTTGTACTAAAGTTTTAAGCACCTCACAAGGGGCACAGGCTTTGCCTGTTACATTTAACATTTGAAACAGTCAAAACTTCGTGTAACAAGATTTTTCATTCTGTGATAAATGATTGTGAAGGTTATGTTATATATTTTTAATTATTATTTTTGCACATCAAGTGTATAGTGAAAGGAGATTTTTTTTTGCTTTATTTCATCTAATTCAAATTTTTTTTTGTCATGCCCGATAGTCTCTTTTGCAACTCAATAAGGGAATTTCTGCGCATGTTACCTTCAGCAGCAGCTGGTATTTGGTGATTCTCTGGATTGGTTTGATGAGGAAGTCACTGATGGTCAACCTGGACTGGATGTCCTGCTGGATTCCCTGGAAGACAAACACCGATGGCATCGCAACGCTTCCTTGTCATCCATTTGTTTCATTCATGTTTCTCTTACATATTTGGCCAGTTGAATATCAAACACACCAGACAATATAACATAAAACTTACTCTGAAATCTTCCATTATTGCAATAACACAGCTACAGTAACTATAAATTAATATAATTAGAGGGCTGGGAGTCATCATCTAAAATCAGCTGACGACTTCTGCATCTAATATTATGGGATCTGATAAGTCTCGAAGGACATTTTGTTGGATATCATTTTAATTCAAGCTTTTGTTTTTTTGTAGCACAATTAAAAACCAGAACACACCTACCAACAAATTAATATGAAGAGTCAAAATATCACTTACATCAAAATATGTGTCATATTCCGCTACGATGAACTCTGACTTAGGCTTATTCTGACAATAAACCACGTACATGTGGAGTCTTCTCTCCTGTAACACACGTACACACACCAGCTGTTTTCAGACGGCAGACAACGGGGAGAGTCGGGTTTTTTCCCGATCCAATGTACTGTAAAAGCACAAAGCGGTGGTCAACTCACGTGTTTGATGAAGAGCTCGGGAAGGTGTTCGTGATCTTCCAGACATTTCTCCAGCTCTCCCACGAAGAAACTGACAGAGGCAAGAGAAGGACGACACTAGTTAGCACAGACAAAACCTGACCCCTGTCTCCCCCTGACCCCGCTTTGGGTCCAGCTCCAGTGTTTGGACACCTATGTTGAACTTACTCTCTGTGCCAGTCGTAGATCTGGTGGATGTTCCCGAACACAATTTTGTCTTTTCCTTTCATGTCATCAGGGACGCCCTTCTCCTCGATTCTCTTCATGAAGCCCTGCGGGGGTGGGGGGGGTCACAAAAGGTCAGCCGTTTGAGGATGTTCTGCTCACTTCTTCTCAGTTAATGGTGACAAATTAACATCTGGACACCTGAGGAATATTTTACATCTGGCTACAACCTAACAGAGTAGTCCTGGGACTGCTTTGCAGAGGGGTACTAAGCACCTGGTGTTTTTGTCAGCCCTTTTTATGTGTCCAGGTTCGGTTTTTTATGTGCTCACCATAAACTCATCAATTAAAGCAGAAAATGCTGAGACAGAAACAGGACCATAAAGAGAGAGTACTTTATGGGATCGCACTGACTGTACAGAATGGATAACGAGGAATCACGACGATAGCAAAGCAAAGAGGGGTGTAAGCCCTCACCTCCACCACGATGCCCAGGTCTTTGACGTAGTCCTTCTCTGTCTGAATCAGCTCGTTCAGAACAAACCTGAGCAGAACAAGACAGATAACGGTAACAACAGCTGAGGAAACGTTATCACTGTCAGCCTCTTCTCCTGCTGCAGCAAGACGCTAACAGTGTGGCTGCAGGGAGGACACAGCACTTGTGCAACCAATGGTAAATGCAGCCTGATGGCCTTGGAAGTAAAAGCTGGAGAAGGAGCACTAGCCCTGGAAGTAGCAGACGTTTTAGCAGTAAAAGTAGCAGCAGAAGTGGTAGTGATGATACACCACAGCAACTCACATTCGTCCTCTCATAGCTTTGGCTCTCTGCTCCAGCTCAGGGTTTCGTGGCTGGACGGGGGTGGTTTGTTCTGGCGGGGAGAGAGAGGAGAAACCGGGGTACGCTCCTGGTTCCAGAGTCTGAAGAGAGGACAGGAAAAGGTCGGTGTTTAGAGGCGGATTCATCTTTTTTTCCCCTTTCACAGTTATTTTTTATTATAGAATCAGAAAAGCACCACAGCACAGAAACATACTGACAGTTGAACATAACTCAAATCCTTTTGTCAAGTCTACCTCATTTATACAAAGCAGGATCATAGATTTATCTCAGAGGGTTTTAAGATATGAACAACATTCTACACCCTCTAGCTTTAGATGTTCAATAAGCAAAAACTTCCATGTGAGATAAAAACCCACTAACATCAGAATAATGAGATCATTTCATGACAGCAGAGGGCAGCACGACCTTGGTGTTTAGTAGCCGTTGGGAACAACCGGCGATTGGCCATGGTATCATAAGTTGATGCCTGCTGCCCTGTGTTGACTGTGAAAAGTTATTCTGCAGAAACACACTCCTACCTCTGCTTTGCCTAATTGCTAATCATGGAAGAGTGGAAGTTCAAAATGGTATATTCGACTGATTCTTCAGCCGTGTGTTTGAACCCTCCACCAAACTTTAAACAAATCTGCTGACGTCGAAATATCCCACTGTTTGTTTGAACCTGGCAGCAATGATACGGAAACAAACAGGGAAATAAACAGAGTGCGCGAGAGCCTGCGGGTTTGGTTCCGTTAGATCTCGTTTCATACGGTAGGTGCCAAAGTTCCACTCAAATACTTCAGATACTTTGCTGTCAAACGAGGTGAAACTGAAATTACTGCACATCCTAAACATATGCTATACCTGTGCAAATACAAACAGGCACATGACACATTCACACACCACAACGGGTGGACAGTATGCAGTATGTTGTACATGCAAACACAAAAACGTATGTTGGCTCAAAATGAGTGCCAGTGACATTTTGGCAGAGTAAGTGTTTGTGAACGTTTAGAGGACATTTGGAAAAGCAGGTATGATACAGAAGTTGATTTTTTTTTTTTTTTTTAAGAAATCGATTCAACCATTTTGCATCTCTTCTCTGTAACAGATGGAAAATGTCGCTTGGGCCGCTTTTGTACACACCCCTCAAATCGCACTACAACATAAACTGTGTGTACGCATAAATGTGAACACAAAACGCATTTAGGTACTGAGCACGATCGGGGTAACTACACAAACTACTGAAAATATGAACACAGAACGACTGTGAAATGAGCAAAAGACGAATCATACATGATGTGTAAGCTTCATGGGGCAGGTGAGCAGACTGCGTTCACTTCAGGCTTTAGGTCCGTAACGCCTCATTTTGAAGACCACTGGTCTGCACATTTTTATGGTTTTTTTGCCCATCATAAATAAAATCTGTTTGTTAAATGAAACATGCAGACAATCATACACACTCACCATCTTGGTTTTAACCAGTTTTTCTATGGCGCTAACCAGCTCTGCAGCACTGGGCACCTCAGAGGATGACTGCAGAGATGTTAGCAAGGATGAAGACTGAGAGATGAGGAGGACAGAAAGCAACGGCATGTTAGAAGGAGTTATAGCAAAAGAATAAAAGGAACCGACGGCAGTGAAAGAGAGAAAAGCTGTTAGTTAGCAGAGAAAAGCAGCTGATTAGCGCTGAGCTACAGAGAGACACGGTGCAGCATTTATGCCAGGATTGAATAACCAACAGTAAACTCCAAACAAATTATATGACAGAATTAAGTCCATAAAAACAACTGAAACTTTGCACAAATAAAACTTAAAAATTTTTATATATTACGCACATTAAATTTAAAAAACAACTCAAAATAGATGTAAACTAGAATGGCACTCAGTAAAGCCAAGGCCAATGTCAAACAACATAGACCAGACTTCAGAGAAAAAAATTCCAATTCATAGTGAATGATCAGAATCTGCCCCAAAATTGAATGGGTTCTTCCCTGGCCCATGCCCCATCCCTCCACCCAGTTCGGTGCACATCAGTTCACTACTTTCTCGCATAATCCTGCCGACAAATAAAGAAACAAACAAACCAAAAAAGAGACATGGGTGGGGGAAAAAAAAAAAAACATCACCCTTGGCGGAGGAAAAAAAAAAAAAAAAAAATTCAAATAAAAAATAAAACAAAACTCAAATCTCTCAAAAAAGTAAAATAATACAATAAGCTGAAAATAACAACATAGTAGAATTGAAGTTTCAAGTACAAAGCGCAGTAAAGAAGAAGGTTTGACAGACTGACAGGCAGAGGCTTAAAAGCAAACCTTTTCAAACCATCATCAGTCTTCAAGTTTGTCTACGTGAAGGACTTCCACCGAGAATTTCATTCCAGTTCGTCAACGACCAACATTAGAGGAAACCGACATCAAACTATCTCCCCCCCCGCCCCCTCTCACCTTGTCATCCTGAGCTGAGGGGTCCTTGATGATCTCCATGGGGGGAGGCAGAGGAGTGTGGGCCTCCTCGTCCTGCTCCTCCTCCCCGCCGCTCTGCATCCCGGAGGACGTCTTAGAGAGGAGGTTGCCATCCTTGCTGAGGACTCTCTGCGGGGGGGAGACAGAACTCAAGAGTCAGCTGGGACCAGCTCTGCAGTAAACTGTCCATATTATGTACGGCTTTAATGATCATTTATCATAAAATATCAGACCAAGTTCATTTTCTCTCAACATGATGAGCCCTTCACGCACCTGATGTGCCGAACGTACTTGTCTGTTTATCAGTGTTTGCATCCAACCGGAACCTTCAAATTTCCTCTCAACTGTCCCCGAATTCATTTTCCAAAATCAATGCGAAACAAGTTATAGAGTGAGAATGACTCACGCTTCATTCTATACTGTTTTGAGGAAGCGGTGATGAATCACAGATAAACACTGCAACTCCTCTTGGTTCTGGTCAGGCTTGATGAGTTAGTTCATTTCTAGAACAAAAGCCTCTGATCCTGCGCGCTAGCCGTGGAAGGCTGACAAACACCTCATTCAAAAAGGCACGGCCACAGAGGATGTGGAAATCGACAAAAGTTTATGTTGCGGACTCTGGATATGACAACAGCAATGAGTAGTACAAAAAACTATTCGGAGAAGTCAGAGTCCAGAGGTTTAATAATGTCAGGAGTAACCGTCAGGAGTTTGATCACAAGCTTGTGTGTGTGGGTGTGTTTGTGTGTCAGAGAGAAAGAAACTTTGAAGCCATGAAAAGAGGAACTTCAACTGTTTATAGTGTATTACCTAAATGTGGATAGTGTTCATTTACAACTCCATGACACTTTCACCCTCTGGCTGTTGGGGAGCAGATCAATTACCTTTAAACTACTGACTCTTTAACTACGTAGACAGGATGCACCATAAAACAGGGTTCGGTGACACATACTCCGTAGCTTTTGTTTTGAGCATTTACATTTAGTATATTCACATATTTTGTTGATGAGTTTGACTTAGTAAACAGATGATTAAAAAAAATAAATTAAAAAAAAAATCACCATGTTAGATGATTCATACCTGATAATTGACCTTACAGGCCTTCTTTCGTGTTGTGCCAACAAACATTACTGATATAAACAAATCTTAAACAGCATCAGAAATGCAACTGCATACATATAGTTGTAGTTTGCTGTTAATAAGACCTGTCCATCAATTTGGTAGGTTCCAATTCTGTGTTTTTAAAGTGGTGGGGCTTTTGTTTAAATTTGATTCACAGATTTAACCCATTTAAAATGCTGTAAAAAAAAATAAAATAAAAAAATACACAACTTCCTGTCAGAAGAAAATTTTCTTTTAGAAAAGGAGGTAGGCTAGCAGTTTTTCTGCTAAAACGAAAAAAAACCAAAACAAAAATAAAACAAAGCAATCCTCTCGAAGTGTGACTCTGGGTAAGATGACAAAGCGTATTGCCTAAAATATTTTCCTGCAAGAAACGATCAAACCTGAGAATAAACTCAACCGGATAAAATTGGACAAAAATGGGATGTGTATCTTAAAAGAGGAATGAGTTTTAGCTAATTAATGTCAAGAGCAGTCTGAAACTTATGCACCGTCTGTCAAAAAGCCATCACCCCACGACGGCTGAGAGATGCTCTCCCGAATCCCACCGTTTACCTCATCAATGATGTCCTCCTGCAGGGCAAGGTCAGGCTGCCCCAGGTCAATACTCTTTCTGTTTTCCTCTCTTCCGGCTCCCGGTCCTGTGAGTCAGTCAGTCAAACAGACAGTCGGTTAAACAGTTCATTACTCAACCAATCACATACCGTGGGTGTAGCAGCACCGTGGAATTTTGGCATTATTGGATTCAAGGAAGTGTTGAACAGTCTAGACTCAGGATGTAGTTCTACGGATTCAAATTTCAAATAAAAAATATTTAATTTTGCAAGTTAGATATCCCCATGTGTTTCCTTACGTTGCTGGAATGGCGGAAGAATCGCACTGGTAAGTTTGAACATTTTAGCTCATGAAGCACAAATCGCATAAAACCCGCACCTCTGCCGGCCTCTCTCCAGACTCCCGCAGAGACTCGAGGTGGGGATTTTTGTGTCAAGGACGTGTTATCTACACGTGGCGAAGCGGCCGTGAGCAGGAACTTACACTTGAAAATCGTTCAAAAACGCTCTGACATTTGAAATTTCATAGTCAGCCAAGTAGCAACCTTTTCAATGCAAGAAAAACAAACTGGCATGATCCCTTCTGTGACATCTGTAAGGTTCACGTGCCTATTCTTTATCGACAGTTTGTAAACACATTTGAAAAAAAAAAAAATCACTGAAATGCTGTCAAGTACAAAAAACCTTTCCAATATTGAACCACAAAGGCTTTTTATTTTTTTTATTTTTTAAAAGGTCACTACTTGCACCAGCATTGTCAGACTTGATATTCACAACACATTAAAATGAACTGAAACTAAAGGGCTGCATGGAAGGAAAAAATCTCAGGAAGAATTTATGGTATGCTTTGAAATGTGGCAGTTTATGGCAGAATTTAATCAGAGCTGTCTTTTGGCTCTGCAAGGTCCCATTATTCTGCTGTTGTTAATAGGAGTTTTCTCCAGATTTATGTCGAAGGAGCTCGGCACGCGGTCTCAGTACAGCTCCAACTTGTCAGTAACATGTTATTACTGCGGTTTTGTTTGTTTTTGACCCGTTTATTTCCGTCTGTCTTACCAGTCTTCTTCTGTTTGTTATTGGGGAGTTTCTTGATGGAGCTGCCGTGGCTGAGGCGGCGGACCGGACTGGTCAGCCATTTTCTTAGAGTGTTTCCAGAGCGTTTGGGACCAGGAGAGCTGGACTGCAGTGAGCTGAGGGATGGCTGCGGTTGAAGGTTTGCCACTGACTCTGTCTTCCCATCAGAGCTGCTGACAGGATAGTTTTCTGAAAGCAGACAGGCAAAGTTTACATTTTAGTAAGATCTAATCAGCCCTTGGTGGAGCGTTAGTTGGCATATTTATCAGACATTGAATACAATTTGTGCTCAGGAAACAATTTTCTTGCTTCTTTGTTGTTTGCAATAGTCTTAAAACCAAATCCTATAAACTCACTAGATGTCTTCTGGATTAAAGTCACTGATTAAATAGTAAAAATGCAGCAGATAGACCGTATTGGTTGTGTATTTTACCACTTTCTCCTCTAACTACATTTTCAGTTAAGCACCCTTGTTTTGTTTTCCAAAGGTTCAAAACTTGCTCCGGGTCAAAATGCACGACACAGAGTACGTCACGGTGTTTAGCAGATAACTGGAGGAATTTGTCAATTTTTCTAGTCTGGCTCCTTCACGTTTTGTCACCCTGCCCCTCGTGTTGTTTTGCTGTCACTCAAACAAAGGGTGGTCCCTGTGCACCTGGTGTTCGACATTTACAATCAGCTTTTTTCACCCTGTTAGCTCTTTCAATAAATCAGCTGGATCTTTGTGCGGGTTAGGCTCTGACACAAGGGACGGCCCTGGCTCAAGGAGGTTGAGGGGGTCGTCGGCGGATCGACCCCCGGCTCCCCCAGTCCGTGTGTCAAAGTGGTCCTTGCGCACGACGCTGAACCCCAAACCGCGTGAGAATGAATGTGTGTGTGTGTGAATGCGATGTATGACGTATGTGTGCACGGATGGAATGACTGTGACTAACTGTGGCGGATGTAAAGCGCTTTGAGTGGTTGATAAGACTAGAAAACCGCTATGTAAGTGCAGTTCATTTACCATTTACACCCCAAGCTCAACGTCAGGTTTGTAACAGCCGCTGGTAGCCATATTTCCAGGTCCAGTAGTCACTATTCATAAACAGCATTTTGGGGGGAAACATCGCTTCTAATAGTAATATTAATGAGAATAATGTTCAATAATACATGACTTTCAACTGTGAGGGATCGTGGACATCCTTAATTGAAATTGTGAGTGGTTAGAGCAGGACTTTGACTATCAACTACTAATTTAAATGGAGATATCTAGTGGTCACATTTCAGATAGTCAAAACTGAGCTGTAGGAATAAGGCTCCACGCAAGTAATCGGCAACGACTCCAGGGTTACTCATCAGCATGTAGTCAGTATGTTCATCAGTATATTCTGAATGAGCTGCAGATATCTGTTATGTTACTCTTAGTTTTTCCCCAATCAGCCACATGTGCTTAATTAATTGAGTTCAGGCACGACAGCGTCATGTTTTGGTTCTCGGTGAGGGACAATAGCAATGTGAGATCCAGTCGGGTCTATTCATGAAAAAACAAAATCTGTTTAGCAGCTGCTCTCATGTCACACACGCCTCGTCTAATAATACTGTCAAGTCAAACACATGTACCCGTGTTGAAGATAAATTCTCTCTTTCCCTGCTCTAGTATTATTCTTGTTAGCAGTTCTTTTCATCTTTAAATGGCTACATAATATGAAGAAATATGCAACGTAATAATAAAATGATTTTTAATTCGACCGTTTTAGCTAAGGGGAAACGTTTGATTGTGTTTAAAGATGGCCAGGAAGCAGGAAGTAAATACTATCAAACAGATGTGAAATGTTGACTCTTGCACTGAGATTATATCACATTTTCAGAATTGCAGAGTGTGTTATCAGTTAAAAGGGTGAACCGTTCAGACCATTCTGGTCCTGTCTCATTCTCGCTGTTTAATTTCTGCTGCAAAGCCTGAAACAACCAGACACAACTGACTGACTGTGTGTGTGTGTGTGTGTGTGTGTTTGTATGAGTGGGAGAAAGAAACATTAGTCATGTGTCTGGAGTGTGGTGGATCAGCTGCACTCACACACAGCTGGGAGCTAGGGGCCGCGGCTGCTCCGGGGTTGGGTGTAATTGTGCGTTTCAGACAGGAAATGAAAGGTAAAGGGTCAGCGTTGTCTCCTGAGGAGTTCTGCTGCACTACGGGTGGTAAGCCTTTATATTTACCTTCATTTCACCAAAAAACATGTGATATTCTGTTATTTCTGTGATAATGTTCCCTGTTCAACCAAAAAAAAAAAACACTTTCAAGTTCCAGATCACAAGTATTACATGCCAGAGGAGATAGATCAGAGGTCAGCAGAAAGACCATGGTGTGTTTGTGTTAGTTAAGATGAACCTACAGTAATGTTAACTTCTGACCAACAACTCTGTTTTCTTTTTGCGCAATTTTTATTGCAAATTTAGATTTTGGATATTGTTTCCATTCTATATACATTTATCTAAACTTAATTTATATTAATTTTATATTTTATTTAATGAAAGAAAAAGCTATTGTAAGGTCATTTATTTAGAAAAAAAAATGTTATTGCATTGCATTTGTGCTGCTTCACTCAAGCAATATTGTACAAATAAAATGTGGTTCTAATAATTTTGTCCGACAGTGACCTTTTCCTGAGGTTCCCTGACTCCCACAAGCCTTCGGTTCATTTTCTGCGGCGCTATGGGTTAATGAGTCTGTATTAGCGGCAGTTTCAGTCATTATCTGACTGTGTCAGCAGTTTGGCAGAGATAAAACTCTGCTCAAAACAGCAGCCAAGGCCAGCCAGTGCTACTGAGGTGCCTCTGTTTCTCCTTTTCTCTCATGAGACACAAACCCATGATACACAAAAGATGACAAAACCAAAAATATGGCACTGCAGAAGGGCAGAGTGGGGGCATAGTACTATCGCAACTTCAGTGAATTGGCCCTAGTGGTGCGATACAGTTCAGAACATACAAAGTGCCCCCGGTGCCAAAGAGAGTCCACAACAGTCCATGTGACTCCATTGCCGTAGACCTGCTGGTGAAACCTAACAGAGCCGCTGCATGTGCTCACTTGAGTACACCTGAACCCACCAAAGGCTTTATATACAGTAGACTGTGTTATATACAATGGCATTTCTATTTTTGTACTTCTCGGTCTGTATTCCTTATTTCTTGTATTTCAGTTTTTTTGGAACATTGTAGACACTTTGTTGGTCTTCTCCCCGATTAAATGACTTGGAGAACTGTGCAAGAATTCCTGCAGCATGTGTTTCTAAAGTTACTCCAGATTAAGCTTGACTCACTTTCAGCCCGGAGTTAAACAACGTAAACTGGCCCACCCGTGTAGGGTCGTGGCGAGAGCTACTGACAGGGGCTGGCGTGTCATGTAAGTAAACGAGGTTATTTATCTAATAATTATTATTTTCCTTCAGTTGTGGTTAAGACTAAACAACATACAGCTTAAAAACAAAACCCCTGTGTTAGAAACCAATCCAAACAAGCAAAGACCCATTCAAATCAACAACAACAACCAAAAAAAAAAATCATAATCACCTTGGAAATAAACTGTAAAGTTGACACCGTCTCAAGACAATTTGGAGAGAACACAAACTGCTATCGGGAACACGAGTTGTTGCAGCCAGTCACATGCTCTCCACAACCTTGTGTATCACTCTGTTAATTTCCACGAATGCCCGTGATGCCTGCTTTCATTTAGTTGAAAAAGTGCAGATAAAAAAAATTAAAAAATAAACGGCTAGCGATTAGATGAAAGGTGGAGAAAGCCTTGTATTTGCATGCGACACAGCATTTTAACAACATTGCTTGATATCAAATAGTTTGCACTTACGCCGATAACCTTCACAGAACATATCTTTTAATACTGTACAGAGGATACAGCTGCGCTATAAATCAGGAATTTATTGGCACCTTGCGCTCGAGCTCGCTCATTTACTCCCCTGCTTTACGTTTGGGTTTGGACATTAATACAAACGAACTTGATTAATCGCGTCTGTTTGAGACAGAGACCGCAAGCAATCTGCTCTACCAGCTCAGTCCGCAGCTAAGTTAACCGTTCACTGTTAACCTGTAATAATCACCACTGCTTTTCTCCCTCTCAAAAACACAAACACACACACAAACACACACACACACCTGTCACCACTCTGTCCCAGTGTTTCAGTGGTTACTCCCTGAAGTGCTATTGAACAAACCCAGTCATGTGTTCTTGAGAGAGGGAAACATGTCATAGGAAGAACCAGTGTTAGTCACCGAGTGGCCTTGACTGCTGGCTGACTTCAGAAACTCAATTAGGACTTGAGTGCCTGCGCGCACACGCACGCTGGCACGCACGCACACACACACAAACACTCCCACAGCTGACTGATATGATGTCACTGCTTTAACCTCTCCTCCCCTCCAGAGAGGAACGATGCGGCCGAGCCACAGTGTGCTGCAGTCAGCTGCTTGGAGCTGAGCCGTCACCACCACAGTCAGGAACACCTGTTAAAGTGCCCATAACACACATTGAGCCTCAAGGTTCATTCTTGACCTTGAAAACAGCAGCACGACAAAAAAAAAAAAAAAAAAACCAAAAAAAAACAAACGTAGCAAAAAAACAAAATACCCTGCACACAGGTCCACTTATTTGGTGTTCGCGAAGCTTTGAGCCACACTTTGCAGCCCTCCTCAGCGGGGTGGAGTTGCTCAGTTGTCACTGTGACGGTTCAGTTATCGTCAAGTGACCAGAGTGTGGACTTTCAGTCACGTAATAACAAGTGGCTGCACTTAATCATACTCGGTATCTATAAAACTCCACCTACTGAGGAACGAGAAAGCGGACCCTGTGTGGAAATTGTTTCGTCAAGTTTACCGTGCACATTTGAACTCATTAGGATACATGCATAGTTTACTACTAACTACTGTCCAAAGCATATCCTACCTTCCAGCCAGCCACTGTTCTATTCTTTTCAGTTATATTATTTTGTAAAAATAATCTTACTATTTTGCAATAATATAGTTCTTTGTGAAGGCCCATTTGAAAAAAAACAAAAACCAAACATTAAGTCAAACTTTAAGTCTCTCTCCAAAGTGCTCTTCAGAAGTGTCGAAACAAGTGAAAGCCTGGACAAAAAAACATTTAACATCTGAGATCCCTATGTGCATGCTGTTGAAAACTGCCTACGGTAAAATCCGTGATTTGTAGAAAAATGGCCGACAACACGTATTCCACTATATTTCGCCATCAGCTGTCATCAACCGAACTGCGCTCACGATGCGTCTTTGTCTCCAGATAGCACGTCCCACAGTTTCACCCATGATAAGGAGGAGGGATGAAGAGTGCCAGCAGGGAGGGAACAAGATGAACAAAGGTGCCAAAAAAAGGTGAATTTTTTGGCACCTGATGGGATGTCTTGACGTGTTGCAGATGCCACATCAGCGTCATTCTACACGTGATAAAACGTCGAGACTGTTCTACTTTTTGTTTCTGATCAACACCCAAAGTCTAACAGTTCATGTTGTAATTGGCCTGATATCGTGTAGTCTAAGGTCGATGTAAAGGTCGTCTTGGACCTTAAATATTCGAACTCCCTGGTTTTTGTATTTCATCTTGTATCTGTTCCCAGCAGCAACACGCCCACTCCGGTACAAAAATCTTCCGATGCTACAGTCAGCCTGGCAGCATTCTTACACAAAACGTTTTAAGCTTTCACTACACTCAACACAATTTTACTATATGGGGCATGACAGAAAAAAAGGTTAGATATTCCTTATTAGAATCAGAAATCAAACATGACAATTGTCATCATCAGTCATCATTAACTCACACCCCAACCTGGGCTCAATGTACATGTTATGTTCAGTGAGCAGCGAGTATTGTAGCGCTAGTAGTCGGGGTAACAGCGAGTAGCGTGTGTACAACAGAGGACTGCAGTGTCACATTGATGACCAAAGTCAGGTGAGACCAGACAAGCAAACTTTTGTTCTGCAGCCGACAGAAAAGACAGACTGTCTACTGTTAAAATCCACATCACTCACTATATTTAAATCACACACACACACACACACGCACGCACGCACGCACAGAACTGAGGTCGAGTCTATAGATACTAAAAACCAGCACTCTGCATGCAACAGAACAGGGTTTTTGCTCTCTCCCTCTCCCTCCCTCTCTGTAACGCACGCACTTGCTCGGTGTCATTCTGTAATTACACTACACACACACACACACACACACACACACACACACACATTTTGTCTATGAATGGCTCTATTCACAAGAGAGAAGTGAAACACAGACACACTGAGCTCTGCACACACACACACACACACACAAAGAGAGAGAGAGAAAGAGAGATCATCTCTCCTCTCTGATTCCTTTCTGAAATTGCTGGTGTGTATCTGCACCAACCACTGAGCCAGGCAGGGAATCAAACCTCAAGCTGGTCCAGTGTCAGCATCTAACTCTGCTTGTTGTGCTACACATGGGACCCTGTTCTCAACCAGGATATTGATTTATCCCAAACTGTAAAAACAATTAGCCATGGGTTTTGTTTTTTTGTTTTGTTTGTTTTACCGTTTTTCCACAACTTAAAAATGTATACGTATTTATTAACCCTACATGTAACAGTTGTGTTTCCTGCTTTCCAGAATTAAAATTGTTAACAGACTATGTGAAAAATACATTGTAGTTGTCTTTTCTTCTTCCCACCCACTGTCCTCCCACCACACTTTTTTATCAATGACAGGAAGAGACAGTAATCTGGAAAGATGGCATTCCTCTCATCTCTCTCTCTCCCTCCCTCTCCTGTGCCTTACATATTTGTGAACATACACAACCTCACCAATTACACAAATAAAATTACTTACTATGGTATCACTTCTGATGGTAAGACAATACAACTTTTTTTTCCCCACTGAGAAACAACAGCAATGTAAAATTCAGCTATGTATGGCTTCAGATCATGTGAGAACATTTTCCATCTGAGGGAAAAAAAGATTTGGTTTTTAAGTGCAAACCAACTGGTTTTGGTTATGGCACAAATTTGATATTTTTTGATGCATTGAAAAGTGTATATTTTTTTTGGATCGCTTTGTCCTTTCTTTTTTAATTTAATGTTCAGCTATGATTTATTGTAGATGCCTTTATGTGACATAATGGGGATACAAACAGAAAGATTAAGGCTTCAAATGACATTAAAAGGTTAAAAATGGAGATTTGTTTGCAGTGTGTATGCAAGCATCTGATTACATCTCTAAGATCCCTGATCAAAGGAAACTATGCTGATAAAAGGAGTTTTTAGTCTCAAAGCAACCGCTTTACAAAACTTCACAATGACACAAGTACGTTAAGTTAAGGCCTGTTACATGGCAGCAAACACATACCGTATGTACTCATACAGACACGTCTCAGCTCTGACTTGAGAAGATTTCAGTATCTTCCTCGTCTCTATAAACGTTGTATTTGTTCTTTGTTTCATCCTCTTGCCCAGTCTTCTTCTGCACCCTGCCACTTTCATTTAATTCAATCCCTGCAATGAGCCACGACCGCAGAATTGGGCCAGTATTCCTTGTAACAGCAGTATCAACAGTAGTAGTAGTAGTAGTAGTAGTAGAATCAGTACTAGCACTGGAGGTCCACCCTTTCCTAAAACGCAAATGAGCAAATACAGAATCATTACCAGTCCTCTCAGTTAGAACATTGTAACCAGGAGCATCCATCAGCAAACAGGAAAGTGACTCTATTTTGACAAACTAGTCACTCTGTCTCTCATATTTTGCAGAAATGCTCCACCTTCAGTGGTAATATTCAGCAGCATGACATCCTTCCAGACTCCACAACACTGATCTACATGGAAAAAACACAATTAAAAATTACAGATGTGTGACTCCAAACTTTAAAACTACCAAATTTTTAGCCTAAGCGCCATTAACAAAAAATGTAACGCTAAATTTAGCTTGTAAAGTCACTGAGAGTGAATCATAACCATTCCCTGGTGGGTGCTGACGGCAGTTCACGTTATCTCTAAAAGCTATTTAGCCTCAAATGCATGGAGTATTTTGATTACACCAGAGCTTTTTATGCAGTGCTTATCCCTTAATCTAACCATCACACGTCCTGTTTAGATGCCACATTGTCTCGCCAGCCATACCGTAACTGGACCACCTGGTATAGCATGCGTTATAAACTCAGGTGGTTGATGGAAGCTGGACTATACTGTCTATTGTCACCGAGTACGCATACCGAGCTCATGTGTCCTGTATCCTGTATCCTCGGGTGACCGAGGCTGTTGGGGGACAGTATCTCTCCCAGCAGTATCTGTCGCTCTAAACAAACCAGTTTGGACAGAGTATAAGTACGCTCGTTCATCATAGCAACAAAATCGACTCCGTCCGTCCACTTAACTCCAGAGCTCTCTCAATTTCTTAGTAAAAGCTGCTCCCTGCTCGGCAAAGAGGACGCTCTTAGGCCTTTTAGGAGGAGTCCTTCTGGTCAGAAAAGATCATTTGTGACTACATGCTGGAAAACTCCCCTCTTTGTAGGAACTTGGAGACATAACTGGAAATACTCTTGGAAACACCTCTCAACTGGAACTGAAAGATGATATAGATAGAATAATTGACAATCTAGAACCACAAATGGAGAAATCATTGCGTTATTTTATGTACACCACACTCCCCACTGAAGCTTTTGTTAGTAATAAGTACTGTCCTTTTTTTGGAAGCTGTATGCAACACAGCGGGAAAACTGTCACATTCAAAAATTTACTTACAGGAAATTAAAACTTAAATTAAGTCCGGTTGTTGGGACAAACAGATCAGTTGTGTCACTCAAGAGTGCCCACACATCCCTATTAAACAACAAGTATTAAAGTACTGGATCTAATTAAAAAAGAGCTGCAGATCAGATGAGACTGAACACACAGAATCCCAGCTGATGAAACAACAGAGCGAAGACTTAGCTAATGTCATCTCTGTCCATTATCTATGCTGGCAGACTGACTGTCTTTCTGTGTGTGTTTCGGTGTGTGCGTTTGCCTCAGAGTCAGACTAGTTTCCTGTCCATCTTCAGGTTTAATGGGTAATGGATGGGACGTAGGATCACTCTACACCCCCAACAATCAATTACTCAGTCGCTGGGTGAGTGAGCGAGGGAGTGCCTCCGTATGCGTCGGGAAAAAAATCATGCAATATCGACGACAACAACTCGCGTTTTCAGAGTCCCGGACCAAAAAACTATTTGTAATTGTTCATATACATGCTGATGCATGCTGTTGTAGACACATCATAGAAACTAGTCTAACCAGCTGAGCTCCAATGCTAGAACAATGACGTAACATTTATAAAAGTGCTTGCACATAGTTTAAAATAGGCTAGGTTATTGAAGGAATGCTCTGACATTTTTGGAAATACAGAGCTGGAAGCAGGGGGACATGTCTGGCTGATGCACTCTGATGAGACACTGTTACTCGTCAGAGGATTAAACGTTACCTTGTGGGTTTATTCTCCGCTATCAGAGCTTGTAAAATGTAGATTACATAGTACCGTAAAAAAACGTACTACTCTGCTCAAGCCCACACAAATGTTCAGTAGAAGCAATCCTCGTGCATGACTGTGTGTGTTGCCTCACAGGAAGCCAAACACCGGTGGTGCAGTTAGAGCATACGAAAATGTTGCCACCGTCCACCACCTGTGACCCCGAAGACCACCTGTGACCCAATTGATCAAATCTCAATGTGTCCCTTGGGTGTGTCATCACCTGGGTTTGGAACACTCTGGTTGAAACTGCATCACCTTGGATACTTTCTGGTCGCAAGTTCAAACAGTTCCACAGAAACCAGTCAAAACTGTTCAGATACATCACTGAAACCAGTGAAACCTGTTCACCTTCATGTCAGTCTGTACTCCCGCCCGTGCAACCTCTAACAAGTTCAGTAGCTCTGGGGCCAAAGTCCACTGTCTGTCCACACACAGAGCTGAGTTAACCTTTAGCTAACCATAGCTGAGCGCTAACCTTCGCATACAAACCATAGATGTGCTCTTAAAGCTGCAGTGCATGGAGAACTGCTGCCCTCAGCCTTCAGGTTGTTTTCAGCTAATACCACAACTGTCAGTGCTGTGTAAACTGGAGTCATGCCAGAGCGCTGGTCAACACAATAAAAACACTTCAAAAATCCAGCTTGCTTCAGTGCATTGATTGGTTGGCACTATGTACAGTTAATAGTGGGCTCACATGTGAGCTCTCTTCACTGAATTGAACCACTTTGTCAATTTCATAATTCAATTTTTTATTTATTTATATAGCGCCAAATCGTAACAGGGGTTATCGCTGGGCACTTCTCGTGTAGAGCAGGTCTAGACCGGACTCTTTATAGTTATATATACAGAGACCCAACATTCCCCCATGAGCAAGCACTTGGCGACAGCGGCAAGGAAAAACTCCCCTCCTCTTATAAGAGAATAAGATATCTTCAAAAACCTTATGAATTCAGATCTGTACCAAAACTAATCACAATATTTTGGCCAATGGCATTAAAACTTGAGTTCCTTGTCTTCTTCAGGTTTTCCCAAAGATTAAGGCAAAAAGCAAGAAATTAATCCTGTCATTTGAATTTCTGGCACATGACCTTAGTAAAAGCAGAATAATCGATTCCAAGAAACAGTGGGGTCCAAATGTCTGAGACCACTTTCCCCATTCACTTGAATGACTCCTGTTCCTCCATGATGGAGACATACTGTAGCTGGCTGATTACGAAAAATGATAAATCTGTAAAGTATGTGCTGCATTTTATATATTAATGGCCTTATTGAAAGCATTCATTGGATTGTAATAGCATTAATATCTTTATTACTTGTTACACAACTTTCTCAGTTATTGAACTGACTTAAGCCTATGGCACACAATGAGTTTCATACTGAGTCAGGAATGTACATTTTTTTTTTTTTTTTTGAGCACTTACAGAGGTCCTCAACAGTAAATGACCAAATAAGTTGTTTGCCAGTGTCTTTTGAAATGACTGTTCCAAAAACCAGTTATATGAATGTTTCGTGATCGTTCTCCAGTGTTGGAGTCAGACTCTCTCTGGAGAAGAAAGTCGCTCACCTGCCTGTGGGAGGTTGCACATCAGGGAAGCATTACAAACAACCAACCAATGCTGCGACTTTTCTGCAGAGAATAGTCTCCCTGAAAAGCACTTCTTTCCATAAACTATCATGGACCTCTTAATTTAAAACAAACAAACCACAGGTCTGTACTCAAATAAATGTTATAGTTCCCTTGTGAAAGCACCCAAAGTAAGTGGGACCCTAAACTTTCAACAAGGTTTTGCACATCCCCAACTTTTAGTCCTTCTTTCAACACGGCACTCAAGTCTTTTGCTTTACCTAATTGAAAAAAAAAAACCTCTAAAATCTCACCCACTGCACCTGACCTGCAACCAAAGCACAAACCATTTCAGGACACTCGAATGGTCTCTGAATGAAACACACTTATAAACCACTGTGGCTGTCTGTGTGTAGGGACAGACTGTGACTGCGAAATGTTAAAAATAATAACAACAATAAAAGATTACCATAATAGATGTAATAATATAACAGTAAAATCTGCATAAATTCTATGACTCTCGCCAAAGGCTCCTTCATAACCTGCTACAGTACACACCCAAACACACACACGTACATAAAAATACACACATGCCCTGTGAAGCGGCTGACTGAAATGCAGGAAAAGAGATTGCTCAATCCAACGTAGAGACAAAGAAATAAACTGTCCTCTTCTCTGTGTCTCTCTCACTTTCCATTTACCTCTCACACCCTGTCTGTGCCGCACCTAACTTCCCGTTTCAGGATTCATTTATAATTTAAATCAGTTTCCACTGGCACCAATACAAATAATAATAAAAAAGAAAAAAAAGAACGACAGGAATTTCTCTCTCTCTCTCTGTCTGCCTGCCTCCTTCAATCAGTCAGTCACTCACACTCTCTCACTCACACACACACACACACCTCTTTCAGCTGAGTTGAATAGAGACTGCTACTAGCCATTAGAAACCAGTTCTCTGCTTCAGTCCTCAGCACACATACACAATACAAATCTCCTAACTCGTACAGCATGCAACACAAACACACATGCAAGCACACAATAACAAACTTTCATAAACACCTGCTTTCACACTGAGCACCTCACTCACACACACACACTATCCGTCTGTCTCTACATCTCGTCCCACCTGTGCCGTTGTAGCAGCAGCAGCAGCAGCAGCAGCGGGCGAGGATCCATTCACAGCAACGCCGGCCTCGCTTCATCCTCGCTCACACGCACATCCTACACTCGCACTCCTCTCCCTCTCACACGTGCACACACACACACACACACAGACACAACTCTTAGCTGTCTGACTCGATCACTAAGCGAGGCCGACCAACTTGTTGACCAGACCGACTGGCAGAGCATGTGTACAGCAAGAGTTTCAAGTCCACACTGCTGAGATTCAACAAAGAGGGAGAGCAAATGAGGTGGGGAGGAGGAGGAGATGGAGGAGGAGCCTACACACACACACACACACACACACACACACACACATTCTTGTCTTTCTTTCTTTCTTTCTCAGACATCGTTGTTGAGTTTCCCTCCCTCCCTCAAGTGTGCACTTCAGTTCCCTAGAACAGAAGTCAGTGTTAATTATTGTAGAGGGCTACTTTCCCCATTGTGGAGAGCAGGGACTCAGGTTCCAACACTGTGTGTGTGTGTGTGTGTGTGTGAGAGTGTGAGAGAGAGAGAGAGAGAGAGAGAGAGAGAAGTGACAGAGGGAATGTCTTAAGCCCTTTCCAGAAATTGACTTTGTGAAACTACCGACTTCATCTGTCTCTTGAGGTAATTGCTCTCTGGCATTCAAACACGGGTCCCTGCTACGTAAATGGCCTGTAATGGCTCTATTCAAATATGGCAGGACCTTTACTAAGAGAGCTCTCATTTGTTGCCGCACGCAACAACGCCGCTGGAGAACGGCGCCAAGTTGGATGGATTTTCAACGTAATTCGCAAATTCTAATAACTTCTTTTGGACCTTTGTTTTTAAAAAGGCAGCTAGGGTCCATATTTCTCTATCAACAATGGATCACATGACTACTTTGACGTGAAAAGGGGGTCACTGTTGGTGACAAACCCACAGGCGACTGTCACCCGGGCCCCCGGTTCGCTTTAGCTTCGCCGTGACTCCCAGTCCTCAGTCGTCTCCGGCCCACAACTTTACTGCTTTGGTTCGCTCTTCGTTGCTCCTGCTGCGCTGTTCTCAGTCGCAGCAGGGGGGGGGGGGGGGGGCAGGTTTTCAGCGAAAAAAGGTTCTGGTAAACCTACCTGTCCGGCACCAAGCGGCAAAAAAAAAAAAAGAAAAAAAAGGCAACCTTAGAGACAAACTAGTGGACACAGTAGAACATGTAGCAGACACTAAAACCGAACTGGGGACAGATACAAGTGTCCAAATGAAGATTAATAATGTTCTATGTCTGCTGGACTTATAAACCAGTGTAAACACCTCATCAATGTTAAAAGGGGGCCATGTGTCAATGTGGTGCTCACACCTTGTTGC
Organism: Xiphias gladius; assembly: GCF_016859285.1. Taxonomy (NCBI): domain Eukaryota; kingdom Metazoa; phylum Chordata; class Actinopteri; order Istiophoriformes; family Xiphiidae; genus Xiphias; species Xiphias gladius. The sequence goes on along the minus strand of NC_053415.1, from coordinate 24,621,473 downwards.
CACTGCCCCCCAGTGGCATTTTTCAGGAATGGTAAAACGCCCTGATGAGCCCTGCTTCGACCTGGCCTGCTGGTCTGCCCTGGTCTTGGTGGTGGAGACGAGTTTGTGTGGCTCAGGTCGAATCCGCTGGTGTCACCGGGAAGACGCTCGACGCCCCCCCTGGATCATTTTCTTCGTATATATGTTTACAATCTATACTTCTGTCCTCTTCATTGTCCACACTGCAGATATTCTTTGTGTTCTCTCCTGTACACACATTTACTGCATGTCTGTCCGTCCGGCGGAATCCGTCTTCAGTTGCTCTTCCCGAGGTTTCGTCCATTTTTTCCCCCATTTTTTTTGGGGGGGGGGTTCCCTTATCTGATTCAAGTGTCTTTTCCTCGTCTTGGTCGAGGGTCACAGCTCCTGGCAGGCAGGAGCAATTTGGGGTTCAGTTGTCTTGCTCAAGGACACCGCGATAGCACCACGGGTGTCCACACACACACACACACACACACACACACACACACACACACACACACACACACACACACACACACACACACACACCTAGAAGCTGCCCAGTAGAACCACAGTCTAGTGTGCTGGCCGCTGTGCCGCTTCACTTGAGCAACTGGAAGTTCAGGGCTCCGGGTTGATCTGGAAATCAAGCTAGCGCTAGCATGCGACTCGGCGCCACCCTGCTGCTCCAACCCCCACTTCCCCCCCCCGTCTGCTGTGTTGCGCTCGGCCCAGCCCCTTAACCTACGTCCGTCCACTGCGTTCGCGGTCTCGGCTGATGCAGGGGTCCGGGGCTCGCCGGCCTGCGAGTCGGCCACAGCGACGTCTTCCCGGCGGCTGGTGCTAGCTCGAAGCCTCGGCGCGCCCGGGAGAAGTAGGCCCGAAAGCGCGTTCGCGTATTTCTTCCGCCCGGATTTATGAGATCGACACGGCTTCTCGAACCCCTAAACCCCAAGAGGTGACACACCGGTGTCCTGAATCCCGTTAGTTATCGTAGGGAAGCCCGCTGCCTATTCGCCTACTGTCCCTCAGCCCCCAGGCACACTTGTTAATGACAAGACATTAGGAGGTCGCTCGTTCAATTCCTATTTGCTCACATGTCGTCTGTCAAGATCCTGCAGGAATCCTACTGTTTATGCCACTGGTATTAAAAATTTACAATGATGATGTTTGTTTGTTTGTTTTTCTTTTTTCCTGAGGGTCTGCACAACGAGGGGAAAAAATGAATGAACACACATTTGTTTTTTTTCCTATTGGCATACCACCACAGCTTTATCGTTTTCTTTGTGCATAAGAGGTGATAAACGTTTAATAAATCTCTCTCCCTGTATTTAACCTCGTGATGCTATACCCTTCTGTTGCACAACATTAAAAACAGGTGAATCTTTGTATGCGTGTGGTGTTACAGAATTATGATCTCCTCCTGAAAACTGAAAAAAGCGAGATGGGCATCAGAAAAATATTTGGAAAAGCCCATGTCAGCTTGAAAAATGTCATCTGTGGACACGTTACCCGGTTCCGCTACTATTCAAGCACAATGTTTATTCCTTCGTCCAATGTTTATATCACATCTCGTGCCAGACTCGGGCCAAACCGGCTCGCCTCATTAAAAAACAAGGACATCTATTCCATCGGGCTTATGCTCAGCATATGAAGGAGCAAAGGACTGTAAATGCTCTCCCCGTGTGTGTGTGTGTGTGTGTGTGTGTGTGCACGTCAATGAGCACTGCAGCAGCAGGTAAGACAACACACGTGCACTTAGCCTAGATAAAGTGCTTCCAGCAGCTCTGTTTTCCCTGCAGTGTCCCATTTTATTTTATACACCGTTCACTTCTGCTGATGTTCTACGGCAAGAGACACAGGAAAAAAAAAAAAAAATACTTGACTCCTGCAGCTATGACTTCACACTACTAGAGCAGTTAGTTAGGACTTCAGTCTTACACGGTGCCAGTTAACAATTCCCCAGGTCCTTTTCAGACAACTGCAATCTCATAACAAAAGGACAAACGTGGTCAAAATAAAAGAGAAGCAAGAAGACAAGAACCGAGACAACTTAGAGTGTAACGCTTAGTCACAGCTATAAACTGTATGATTACAATGAAAAGCCCTGAAAGAGTTACAGCTCTTTTAGATACATTTATTTTAGTGGCTTCAAAACTCCATCGTGACTAATTTTTTAGTTCAGTTAACTTTAGAGCTTCAGTGTCTTCACGGTCGTTCGGGGAGGACAAGGAGACCTACTTTAACGAGCGATCACAAGACTCAGACAAACACACGCACACGGAGGAGACAGGGCAGACAGAGGAGAGAAGCTGAAGCCGAGCCAGGCAGAAGTTTATATCTAGTCCACTTAATTAGCAGTGATTCTTTAGGATTAATTAACAGATGTACTCATTCATTAACAAGTAGAGAAGAGTTCAGTAAATATCAGCCTCCAGCCGTTTCACTGTTGAGGAAGCAGACAAAGCTTCTGCTTCATTCTACATTCATGCCATCAAGCAATTATGGTGTCAAGGCACAAGGTATCAAGTGAAACTGACAGTGGACAGTTAGGTCTTTCTGTTTACCAAAGTATTACTTGTCTATTTTACCAGATATAATGTAACTGGAGAGTCTTCGTGTGACAGGTTCAGTGTTGAATCGATCTCATAGATATTTTTATAAATTATGACGCTTGCCTGCTTGTTTACAATGACCAGGCCGAAGGTGTAGGTCTCTCTGGGTGGTGGCCCCAGACGGCCTGAGGGCCACCACCCAGCCAGCCGAGTTAGTGTTGGCTCTTCGTGAACCTCAGACAAATAATTTACAAAGGCAAAGTCCTTCATTCACTTCCTATTCTAACTGAAGCAGGTTCACATAAAAAGGAGAATATTGTGTAAACACTATGTTAATGTATTGTCTTTTTATGTATTATGCAGCACTGTTGTCAAACATCAGGATCGCCTCGGCATTTCCTAAACATCTCATACATGCCTGTATGTGCGATCGCGTGTTTATTTCCATGTGAAGCAGTCACAGTTGTCTGATTTGCATGTCTCCACAGAAAACACAAAACATCCTTCTCATCAGCGAGGGCAGGAAAAAACACACCGTGGCTGCATGAGGCAAATCAGCTGATCTCACGCTGTGTGTGACTGAGACTACGGTGTAGAGAAAACTCCCACGCACACAAACCGCCTCCCCTGGTGTTCAAAACCCTGAGCAAGGCAAAAGCTGTAAACTGGGCTGCAGCAGGCCAGATACATTAGGATAGCAAAAGACGTGTGTGTGTGTGTGTGTGTGTTGGTAGGAGGAAGTTTGGTATGCGAGAGAATCCTGATAAGTGTTTGTTTGTGTGTGTGTCGATAATCAATCTCTGCATTTGCACCTTTTCTCAGTAAACACGTACATCTGTGCTAAATGTTATGCGTACGTCGTGGTTGCTTGTTGTAAGTTGCTCACATTTTCTGCTCCGTGGAAACAGGAGCTGTTTGAGCTGCCTTGAGTCACAGCAGTTTCGTAAAACTTTGATGAGGACCGCTGCAGTCTATGCGGACCTGCTGCTGTTTTACGGGACTTTCCTGGCTCAGGATAGTTAGCTGACTCGCAGAGATCGGATCTACCAGTGGGACAGACTGGAAAAAGATCAGACCCTGCTGACAGACCCAGAGCTCTGTTTGTGTTTGTTGAAGAGATTTTAATCGCTGGCTACGAAATGTGAGCCCGTGGAAGTCGAGTGAACAGTGCGTGGATTCTACTTTATTCAGCCTGTCGCCGACGGGGGAACGAACGGTAGCTAACAGCTGTCTGCAGATCGCAGACTGACGTCTTGTCAACACAAACGCTGCGGATGAATGCAGACTTTCAGCTTGAATGGAAATGAGTCGATTCCTGACGTTGTGAATCAAAATCGAATCGAATCAGCAGATCGGCGCCGATATCCAGCCCAAGTGATGAACCAACGTTATTGCTTCCGTCTGCAACATAACAACCATGACTCTGGATGCTGGGGTCAATAACTAATCATTTTCAGCATCCACTTCCTCTGTGCTGCAAAAAGTCCCAGAGTGCAATGAGATGCGATCAGCTCATCCCCGAGCATCGTCACAGCGAGAAGCCGCAGCACAGTGTTTCCTGTTTCCACCGGAGCTCGTCAGTTTCTGATCCAGACATCGTCAGCACAATGTGCTGCAGGTGTGTGTGTGTTGTAGTGTCCACATCTCACCAATAGAGGTCAATGCTGATCAGTTTACTTGAAATGATCTGACTAAATAAAAGCAGTCTTCTCTACCTCTGTCAGCCTGATTAATAATAAAAGCTTGATGAGCTAAAGGCATTATTTAAGCTGAGTGCTTAAATTTCAAATCTGTATATTCTCTACACTTACAGGAGCTCTTCCTTACAGAGTGTCGGTATAATTCTAGGAAACACATCACAGCTGGACTTGGCAGTCTGGCTTCCCTCGCTCTATAAAGACTGAAACTCATCCAATCAGACCACCTTGTAGCACTTTGAACTGGAAAGCCTCCACACTTTGAATCACAGCAGCTGTGTCAAAGCCTAATCTCCTATTTCGATCGTTCAGTGTTCAAAGTTCATTTGGAATTCGGGTTTGTTCCTCCCACCTTTTCCCGAGCTGAAGAAACAGTCCATCTCCACGCTGGAGCGCGAGTGGGACACGCAGAGCGCAGAGCTGGGAACCAGTCCCTCCTGTGGTGGGCTGCGGTCAGTGGTCCGGACCAGACACCAGCCGGGCCGCTCGCTCGGCCGCTCCAACAGCTCGACCGTCTGACCTGGAAGGAGGCGGAGACAGCAGTCTTACAATGTGTAAAAGACCATCTCATCTGATGCACTTTGGTAGACATTTGTCATGTAAAAATGTTATGTGTTCTTGTTTCTAAGGGGAATATAAACACATGAACGCAAACCGAACTGAACAACTTCACCTAAACTTGGGCGTTTAGTTTTACCCGGTCTTCGGACGTAACTCCCATGAACATAGCCAGCAGGCAGATCCAGACTGAACTGCGTGAACCGGACTGAGAAGTCGCTCTCACCTGTGCTGACGGACATCTCCGTGCTGCATCCTGCTGTGAAGTCCTGAAGGACGACTGTCAACTCACAACCGCCAGAGAGCTGCAGAAACAGAGATGAGAGAAGGGACATTTGATTAGTCTTTTCAAACCTCAAAACATCGTGTAACTAGTGTAAAAGTGACATTTTTTTTTTACAAAGTGATTTAAAACTACGCCCTGTTTGTGCATGAGTGAGGCGATACATATCAAATAAACAACCTTGTCACTACTACAGTTAATTTCAAAAACATTCTCAATCTACATTTGAGCTCGAAAAAATCTGCTGCAAATCCATCTGATGACAAAGGTAGAGATACTTAATCCTGCCACGAGTCAGGATTGACACCGGTGTTTACACAATACACACTGAATATTTCCGTACAGAAAAATGGTTATTGCATAACTAAACATGTGCCTGACGTTCCATGTACCTGTGAGCTTCACAGTGGGTGCAGAACAGGTTTGTGGAGCCTAAAGTGTGTCAGCACTCAGCTAACCGAGTAAACTTTACCTTTTAGATTTAAAAAATGACCCACAGCTGCTTTTTAGTGTTTGCAGAGTTAAATCTTCTGCAGGCTGAAGGGAACAGGAGGGGTAGTCAGCATGTGGACGTGGATTCCTGACTTTTCGTTGGTTCTATGTCAAAAACTGAAACTTACATACAGAAAAAAAAAAAAAAAAAAAGCTTAACTGAATATGAATGAAAGCTGGAAGAGGATGTACAAAAATCCTCAGTCGGTCTAGAAATCAACCAAAGACAAAGGACTGGTGTGTGTTTTCACACTCTGTGTTGCCACAAACATTTTCCATGCAATGTAAAAGTTGAGCGTGAACCCGAACCATTTCCTGACCTGGAAATGACTTGACTCCACTCGCATAGAAAGACGACAGGAAGGAGTCAAACAGCTGTCAAACAGCTAAATATATGGATATATTAGACCGGCTTTACCGCTGAACTTAAATGTGGGTCTGTCTGTGTCTAAATGTGGACAGTATAGCGCTTAATATTATCAGCTGGACAATTTTCAGAGTTAATGATTGATAGAACGTGATTAGGAAAAGATAAAACTGAATGCGTAAGCCACAGTTCAGGTCAAAGTGTTTACGCTGCATGCTGGAGACTGGACTATAGTAATGGCTTAATAAACATTTTATCTAAAGGAGTAAATATAAATTCTCTCTCACACACACACTCACACACACTTAATAGTAATATAACTGACGTCATACTGCTGAGGTGTGTTGACCTTTTACTTTATATTAATCTGAAACACTATATGAGGTAAAGGCCCGATATATCAATAAACAAAGAAAGAGCAGCAGCGCACACAAATATATACGACACAAAGGGAACCTTGGGACAGAAGGTAACAGAATAAATTCAGCTGACTGAAATGAAACCTGCTGAAAGGTGTTTAGGAAAAAAAAAAAAGCGATGATAAAACTTGCACTGATACTGATCTGACCTCAAATCCTGTGTACTGTATATACACAATGTCAGCTGACGGGCTGTTTATACCTTACTGTGGAGTGTAACAACTAGCGGAGCCAGACACATCACCTGGATTTGTCCCGTGCTGTTTTGTTACTGCTGACATTGCGGATGTCTGGGGTAGCTCGCCCACATAAAGCAGTCGCACCAGCAACGCGATCAAGCCTCGCTATGTTCAAACAGACGTGTCTGAAAAGCGGCAGCTTGTGACGAAAACAACCAGAATTAGCAGGGGTGAATGTGAACACGGATGTCAGAACTGATGTCAGGACTCACTTCAGCAACCCCAATGTAAATAAATGACATCAACTGCATGAAGTCAGCTGTACTAGCTGCTATAGTGTGGAGAATTGAATCAGTAAAAGACAGTAGAAGATATTTCTAAGTGTAATGGCACAAAAGTTTCTCCAGGATGTAAATGAAGCTATTTCCTTCTCCTCTAGCATCCTTCTCTTCCTCTCTCTGACTTGTCTGCTCTATTCTCATTGTCTTGGAAAATGTCAGGGAGTGTGTGTCTGTGTTTACGTACGTTTGTAAGCGGGCGCTCTTTGCCAGGCTGAAGATCGCCTAGCAACAAGGACCCCTGCTTCTATAAAAAGGGACAGGTGACTTTATACATGACAGATGGCCGTGCACACACACACACACACACAGCATCAAAATGCCCTGCAGCCCAACGCAGGTGTTTTCACTTATCCTGTCCGATCAGACTCCTGCTCACGTTGAAGGCCGTACTACGCTGGGAACAGTAAGACGCCACCAAACTCTGCATAATAATAAAAGCTTCATTCGCTCCATTTCTTGGTGCAGGCGTACCGCTTGCTGATATTCGGTATTTTTTTTTTCTATTCTATACATTTTCTATGGTATTTATCTTGTCGATTATATTCCCCTTAGGAAACTCAAGATTTTGTAAGGGGTTTTTTGGGGTTGACATTTGCCACATCCCTGAATTTCCATGAGTGAGTGAGTGACAGAGTTGTGTTCGTGATGAAGTTATATCACTGGTCGGCCACCCGGGTGTTGGAGTTTCCCCATTGGCCATTGCTCTTTCAGAACGAATTGGCGCGTACAGTTTCTAATACGTCATCAGGGGAGCATATTTGCCAATTTAGCACCTTTGTTGCTAGATTTACTGACTTTTCAGACCCCTTTAGTGACTGACGTGACGATGACGTGTTCATGCTAATTATTATATCACCGAATGACATTCAGCGACTTTTCGAGCGGACTTTAGCTAATTTCCATTGAAAGTAGATGTTTACAGCATTACCACAGTTTTCAACCACGTCCTCAATTTCGCACATTGACCATATGCGGTCCAGCAATATACTAGGTTTTGACCTGGTCTTGTTAAGGTGTTTTTAATGTTGTGAATAAATGCCTCAGTACAAAATGAAAAGGGTTTTGATATCCAGGCTCAGCAGATGGAAACTAGCCATTTTATTTGTCATTTGCATTTGTCGAATAAAGTACAGTAAACTTCAGTTGTTGCCCAACATGTCCCTCCATGGGTCTGATGGAATTTTAAGTCAGCTATTTGTCTGATTAAAACATTTTCACAACAGATAAATACATTAAAAACATAAAACGCACGGTGTGACAGAATCTACCAACAGAGCAACTGCTATCCTCTTTTCAGTGCCACTCTAAATCTGCTGGTCTTGTTTGTGTGTGTTCGAGGGTGTGTCTTGTGCTCTTACTGCAATCTGTCATATGACGCATTTTTTGCAGACTGACAACACACACACACACACACACACACACGCACGCGCCAGCTTGTGATGGTCATATGTTAGAGCGGAGGAAGACAGATCTCAACAGATCAACAGATCGCCTTCAACAGTTGAACAAATGGAACCTGTTGAGACCGGGAAACTTCCATGTCATTCATCGGATAAGGACGCTGAAGATTTTCTTTTCTTAGCCATGGGTGAATGAACTCTGTGTGCACAGCAGCCTTCATTTAATATTAGCTCAGTATATATTCAGAGATAAGTTGATTAATACCGAGCTACGGTTTTCTTCAAACATATACTGTCCCTGTGACCGGTGTGTTTAAAGACTCTTCCGAACTTTATTTGAACAGAACTGAGTTTGATAACATTTATTTAATAAGCTCTGCGGACAAATACCTGTTAAAGCTCTAAGTGAGGATAAACTTGAAACTAATTTGATCTTTAAAATGACAAACTCATGTAGAGGATGAGGTGAAATGATGAAAGACAGCAGGTCTGTTCCCCTTAATGTTGACGTGCTCCAAAACACCAAAGACGCACAGCATTCACTGAAGACACCGGAGTCCCTCAGACCCGGGTTCCTATTCCTTCCATGCACCGTGTACACACCTCTAGAAAAGATGCCGTAGATGATTGGTTTGAATCATCACCAGAAATGACAAACCCATAAGGTTAATTGCTGCTGGTTATTCGTCCGTATGACTTGGTGTCAGTGGCGCAAAGTGCGTTGTACTTCAGTACAGTTTTCAGGTACTTGTACTTTACTTGAGTAATTTCCATTTTTGCCCACTTTATACTTCTAGTCCACTACATTTCAGAGGAACATGTTACACTTCTACTCCACTACGTTTATCTGGCAGCAGCAGTTTCCAGATACCTTTCAAATTACAACTGTACATAAAAAAAACAAACACAAGTATATAAAATACAGTTTGAATTGTTAGCAGTTCCACCAAAGGGTTATTTTCCCTCCTCAGTTTCCTCAAAAAACTGTTTGAGGCCCAATTGTTATTGTTATGCAATAATTCAGAAAAAGATTAGAGAAAATAAGGTTATAAATGAATTTATATATGTGCAGCTGAAGCTTGTTCTTTTTTTCTATTCTACCCCTTTACTCATCCCCAGATTTGTCTTGTGACCCTTTGGAGGGGCCCTGACCCTTGGGAACCACTGGACTAAACTACCTAACTCTATATAAAGTATTTTCAACCAGCTGCACCTGGACCAGCTACAACAGGTAAATTCTATTTATACACTTATGAACAATTATACAATTTATCAGTCACAGGGGTCAAGTACCTTTACTTTGGATACTTTAAGCACATTTGGTGATAATACTTATATACATTTACTTACTATAGGTACACTTTTGAATGCAGGACTTTTCCCATCACTGATTGATGTCAGTTTTAAAATTAAAATTGTTATAGCTAATGGAGTCCATTAACCAGGGCTAAGCACAATAGGCTATATATTCAGAATTATTACGTGCTAAACATGACGCATTTTCTTTTGAAATAGGAAGTTGTTGCCAAATATGACGCAGTAAAGGATAAAAATCTTAAAGTGAAAACCAGTGAGATATTAGCCATGGAGGGAATGTTTGATTTTTGATTAGAACCATTGGAAAGGCATGACAAAAAAAACAAAAAAAAGAATAAATCAAGATGAAAATATTGCTAGCCGTCAATGTTGGCTTTAGAGATTACCATTAATTTGAAAAAGCTGCTGTTTTGATAGTCATGTGTCTTCTGTGGCTCTCCCACACAAACATGTTTTGGAGGCTCTACTAGCTGCCACGGAGTGACAATTGTACACATAAGCCAAGCGGAGTGACAATGCATGCATATGTGGAAGTGTTTTTGATTTCCTGTCCCCAAGGAACCACCCTCAAATGCAACCAATTTGCAATACTTACATTCACTGGCAACGTTTTGTTCCAGTGCGAGAAGTACGAGCCTCGTTCTTATAGCGCAGCGCCTGATTCAACACTGGAGAACTGAGGTTCATGTTCCGTTTTGTGCTTCAAGTCAGATTTGACTTTTTCAGTACTCATCAAAGACAATGATCTTTCCCTAAACTTAACCAAGTGCTTTGAGTTGCCCAAATAGGAACATCACAACATCAATCATGCCTGACTTGCCAGAAGCAAATATTGTAGGGAAAACCAATTAAAAATGTTAAACGGTGAATATTTTGCAGATAAAAATGAACATTTTGTGGAGACAATCTGTGCTGCATCGCATTTCCTGATAAGTGCATTTACCTGTAGCTGATGCAAAAAAAATTTTTTTTAAACATTTCCTCAGAGAGCGGTAATACAGAAGTTTTGTTGAAGTTCCTAAAAGAGGTCATTTAACTTAACTTTATATTCTCATAAGACTGACTGTAGCTATGGATATTTCAGAGCCTTTGTCACGACTAAAAATGAAAGAGCTCTCAGCCTCTGAGCTGTTGGACAGTGTGTTAGCCAAATTTTCCTTTTTTACAATGTCTGCGATCTGGAGAGGTCAAGCCTGGTTTGCTTGTCAAATCCGAATTCACCGCTCATCCATAAGAAATGACACATTGAGCAGATGTGTAGAAAGTGCCATAATAACCGCACAACTGGCCGGCTACATTTTGTTCTGCACTATGAACTCTTGTATATCAAGTTTGCAGGGTCGTAAGTTCTTTTATCTAAAAAGAACGGATACCTCATCAATATATGAAGGGGGTTTTTTTGTATGTGAGTGAATGGCGCATAGCCTACAGACGTACGGTATGAATTTCTGGGAGAAAAAAAAAAAAAAATGATTACAACAACAGTCAGACAGCGGATGCTGGACTGAATAAAGCATCTTCCTGGAGTGGGACCCATGGAAAAATCCCTCATGTCCCAAGTTTGAATAGCGGCTGACTGAAAATACACCTCTATTTTGGGGAAACTCGTCCCCGTGTATATAGCTGTCCACAGGTTAAGAATGAAGCCTGAAAACCAACGTGAACTATTTTGGTATTACCTCCTCACAACACACAGTTAATCTGGACTCTAAGGCACTGCCAAGTATGTAAAGCTATTTAGATGCCTTTCCGTTAGTCAGATCCACGGTAAGCGACAGCCAGTGTGCCACTGTAGAACTGGAGCTCTTGCTCAGTGTCGTCTTCGCTATCAACAAACTCCACCGACACCACACATCCCGGCAATACAAGGTCGCTCAAGCAGAGCAGTTGCGGTGTTACTTGGCCTTCCGTACGTTTGAGAGAGACAGCACAGACATCTATAGCGTGTGAGCTGCCAACACTGTAATGCACAAGCATGACCGTACACATGGAGGAGGCTCATCATGTGACGTGTGTTTTGCAGCGTTAATTTCCGATCACATGTTGGGCACCGACGCTGCAGTGCCGTGTGCGTTATAATGACTCCAACGGCGAGTACCATAGACAGGCGTTCGTCCACACGGGAGCAGCGTCACACTAAAACCAGTCAAAAACCAGGCCAGCATCACGCCGGCTGATGACAACAGTAGCAAGAGTAAAAAATAAAAAGGGAACATGACGTCTGAGCCACTGTGTCTGAGCCCCCGTCGAACTGCACGGGTTTGACCTATTACACGGTTTTTGCTACTCCACAATACAAAAGAAAAATACGACTGAAAAAGCAAATAAACTGCAGAGACGGTTTAGAAACCACTCAAACCAAACGCTTAATTCAAAAACAGCAACGCCGACTCCTATAAAGTGCAAACAACTCAATCACAGGCACATGTTTAAAAGTGTAGGCTTTTAAACAGGCCGTGCACTGCTCTGCCATTACAGCGTACTCCCATTTGCAACCAAGAGTCAGTGCAATACGTATTGAATACCTTGAAAACAACTCCTGCGGCGTAACCTACCTCTTTATAATCAGAATATATATATCGGCTGGGACGGGATGATGCGATGATAACGCTGCTTTGTGTCTGCTAGATGTGTAAACAGGCGACATGTTAGCCTCAATAACTTTACAGGCTGGTGACAAGTGATGGCTGTGTAACTGTTTTGAGGTCGTCTGCCCTCTGGAAGCCAAAAATCTCTTATTGCAACACACTTGCAATATAAATAACTGGCTTTATGGGCAAGAACAATGACAACAACACCCCTCAGCCCTCCTGAGAAACCTTCAAAATGCTGGAGCATTACCTCTTTCAATGCAGGTACTCCCCACTGAGGTGCACGCACTTCAGCAGAAATACTACACTCAGCATGCTGTGACATGCTGTGTATGTAAATGGGAGTTAACCCGCCCACGATTGTTTTCTTTCAAAAGGCATATGATGAAAAAAAACAAAAACAAAGGCACTGACTTAACATGAAGTGCATCGACAAAATGCTGAAGTTCTGGGTCGTTCATAGATACCCAAAAGATTACAGTGTGTCCTTGTTTTAACTCTCAGGGCTGCACATAAACAGATTTATCTAGGAGCCAGACTTTGTAAGGTTCATCTCTGACTGGTAATGCACAAAACTACACGTGATAATGCTGCAGCTGGCCTGTATTCCACGTCTTCGTGGACAGGGGTGTGGATGCAGTGTGGTCCATTGGGTCACCAAAATGACAGCGTGAGATGACAGATCCAGGACAACCGCAGTGGGAATCATTAAAACGTTAAAACGGTCATTTCTTCTCCGACCTCCTCTCAGTCGCATTGCACCCATGCAGTTAAAAAGGTGAACAACACAGCAGATCCCCGAGTGTGTTTACACTGCTTTTCCAGTGTGTCTGCTGTATAATCTGAATCAAAGTGACTTCAATTCAACGGTCTGGACGCTGACATTTCATTTATGCTCTCTCTGTGGCAGCTAATGGCCTATTTCCTGTCTCTCTGTCTGTCTGTCTAGCGCACACCCACACACCCTGTTTAACCATTAATCTGCCCCATTACACACACACACACACACACACACACAGACACGCACACTCCCTCCCGCAGTCCAGCTTGACAACACGCGGCGTGAAACTCAACAGCACGTATGATCCGGATTAGCACCCGAATCAGTGACCAAACCTCAACACTAACGGTCAAACCTCAAAAACACTCCTCAGATTTCAAAGTTAAATGATAAAGCAAACTCCTCACAGCTGACAGAAGAGGACTGCAAATGGACTTTCTTGTTTTTTTGTTTTACAATCTTCACATTATCATCGTGATGTCATTAGCGTGGCAGACACAAGATCACAGCCATCTCTGTCAAAAAAAACATTTTACTTTAACACTTCGGTTGAGTACAGTGACATATTCATTAACCCCTGATTTCACTGCATTTTCATTTTAATTCTGCAGCTGCACAATTCACCTGAGTATGCACCTTGACTGAGACGTGACAGCGCTACTTACAGACACAGCCTCATAGAAGAACAGCAAATCTGTGATTACAATTAGCGCTGAATGAAAAAAGTTTTTGGTTTTAGCTGCTAGTAGAGTGAGGGAGCAGCTAGCGTGCAGTGTGCAGTCCAGCTGTTTGTACTCACTCTGCTGCTCTCTTTGAACAGTTTAAAGCTCATCCACTTTGGCATGTCGACCTCTCCTCTTCTGTCTCCCTCTCTCTCTGTCGCTCTCTCTGTCTTTGACAACTCCCTCGTTTGTGTCTCTGCCACACACACAAACACGCCCTCACACACTCCCTCCCTCCCTCTCTCCCTCTGTGTGTGTGTGTGTGTGTGTGTGCGTGTCCGTGCAAGCTTGCGTGTGTGAACAAACAGCCATTGCTTTGTGTTTGATGGGAATGGCACCCTCCTTGGTGTGTGTGTGTGGGTCAGTGTGTTCACATTTTTCCCACTCCCTGGAAGCTACTAGTGCATTAAACCGCTTCCAACTGCCAGGACTCCTTGTGTGTGCGAGTGTGTGTGTGTGTGTGTGTGACACAAAAGTCATATGACCAGCAGATGGCTACTGTGAGGCTTCAGTCTGAACCCGATGCTGATTGCATTTTATTCATGAGAACACACACGTAAACAATTGCGGACCAGTGTAAAAGTGTTGTACCTGTATGCCACAGCACTATATATGTCACATGTCCGATATTATGGAAATTAAGCTGAACTTGAAAACTGCAAATAATTTGACGCAATTCTAAATGGTGGTCTGGCTGTTACTAAGTGTCAGTTCACCCAAGTCCCTCAGAAAAACATTTTCTCATGTAGACGTGTTGTCTCTGGCCACGCAGATGGCTTTGGCCTAATTTGTAGAAGTTTGAGATATCAGTCTTGATTTGTGCTGCCAGCCCGAAACGATGGAGATGACTGGTTTTCGTTTGTGATTCACAACACACTGAAAAGTTATATGCTCGTGGCTCTGTGAGGCTGCACGGATGCACGGCCGTGCGTTGAGCTAAATGCTAATGCGAGCAATGACAGTGCTAACATGCTGATGTTTGGCATTCATCTTTATTTGGATTTTTTTTTGGTTATTTTCAACGATTGCCAAGACGTTTCCATTCAAAACCACAAAGGTTGACCTCGTGGTTGCGCTATAGGGAAAGTCAGGGGATCCTTGGCAATGGATCTAAAAAGCCACTAAGATATTTCAGTTCGGACCAAAGCGGTAGACCAACAGACAAACCTTGCCATCCATTACCAGAAACAATGCACCAAATACTTTGGATAATCCACAAATAATTCAGAATACAGGGACACAGTTTGTGGAAAGAGATGACACTGTTGAATGTTTTAAATGTAATTTTTCAGTGCTTTGAGAAACGCAATAGAAATCCTACTCGTCTCCACAGAAACAGATCTCTCAAAAAATGGGTGAATGGTTTTGATCATTTGAGTCAACGAGCATTTTAACTTCAGAGAAAAAGATCATTCCTCTGGGTGACCAAGCCTGATAGACTCTAGCCTGGACTGGAGTGTTATTGGGCCTGGCTCATAGAGAAACAGTTTTTTTTTCTGCAAACTGAAGGCGGAGGCTAAAAAAAGGGTCTGTCCCCTGACCTACATGGTTGTGGTGGAGCCACGAGGCCTGCCAAGTTGTCAACCACTGGAATGATGCTTAAAATAATGTAAAGACCACAGACTGAACCGCAGCTGACTCATTACACCAAAAAGCATCACAGCAAAGACATATTCCACACAACGTCACAGAACTGACATATTCAACAAAGTGTTACAGAACTGGGTTGAACCTCAATATGTCAGCAAAACATAACAAAGCTGACATATCCCGAATCGCATCATGTACACTGGCAGGGAGCAGACCCTAAGTATTTGGACAGTGGCAGAAGAATGACAAAAACCGACAGTTTGTCGCTGTCTTCCAAAATATCCTTTCTGGAAATGTTTTCTAATCTGCCACCTTTAAGGTTAAGGTCTGGTTCAGTTAAGGCTATATTAACTATTTGGCTGAGGTCCGGAAAAGGTTGCCTTCGTTCATGGATAAAGGACAGCAACAACACTGTTTGCCGGTGGGAACAATTTTGGAAACCATGGTTTCCAATGCAGAAGTCACAAACTTTGTACATCCAACTATGCACCCTGACCTTTTGCAAAGGTTATGCTACGATGCCACCTCTGTCTTTTTCTAATTAGAGAGGATGGTCATCCCTTGACAAGAAAATGTAAGCAGGCTGTGAGCAAGCATTTTTTCTTTTAACCAACCAATGCTGTCACATATCTAGACAAGTTTAGATTTTTCTTTAGTTCTTGACTCCAGCACATTGGATTTAAATCCAATCAATGACAATGACACTGAAGTTTGGACTTTCAGATTTTGAGGATTTTAACATCCCTGTTGAGTGAATGGTTTAGGAATTCATTGCATCGATATGATGCCTGTTAAGTACCAAAAAATTGCAGTACAGAATTGCCAAAGATACGCTTGAGGTAGTTTAGACAGTGACGCCATTGCATAGTTTGTCCACCAAAGAGCACTGACAAGTTTATTTCTTAACTTCAAAATGTCTGTTCATTGCATAGCTTGATATTAATTCTTACATAACTGAATTTCAGGGATCCTTTCAAAACTGTTAAAAGGTATGTCTCTATGGGAAAAGAGTTTTGGCTGAAATTCATTTAATATTGGTCAGAATATAAAATAAAGAATTATGATTCCTACAATGAATGAGAATACTATGGATATATATTTAAAAAAAAACCCAATTACTGCTAAAGCTTAAAGCCAGCATTTTAACCTGCTTGTGTCATTTTAAATCCACTGAAGTGGAGTAGAGAGAACAATTAATCTTTTTTTTTTTTTTTTAAATGTACATTGTCCATATATTTCAAGCTTGATCTGTATGTCTGCTAAGGGATCCCAGTTAGTACCACAAGATTTCTTAAAGCAAAGAACGTAAGGTCTGGAAAAACTGAAAAGTGACAATAGAGCCCTTTCCTCCTGTCGGGAGGAAGATCAACCTGCTGGAACTGATGCTAAATTTCAACCTGCCTCTCAATCAGTAACAGAGATGGTTTGAACTGACATATTACAGTCTGGTGTGTCTGCACTGCTGAACATTGATCCATGCTTGTACACTGCGGCAGTACATTCTCCGTTAGCATGGTAAACAAATGGGGTTTTCTGTTGCTTTTCTGTCTGTTGTCATTTGATAAAAATGAGAACTTTAAGTGAATAGTGTGTGTGTAGCTGTAAACAGAGAAACAAATAGGGGGGGTCAAAAATGAGAGGAAAAAAGTTAAGTGTGAAAATGGGAGGAACGTTGGGCAAAAAGAGAGGTGAAAAGAAAAAGGGGCAAAGGGAGATGTGGAGACAGAACAGCCTTAAGATCCAGAGAAGTAAAGCCAGAGGCAAACAGAAAAACACTGCAGAGACAAGTCGAAAAATAGGGGGGGAAGAAACAAGGCATTCGTCATTTAAAACTTCTCCAAAAACAACCCGAAAGAGTGGCTTTCCACCCTTTCTACACACACACAAATCCTCGAGACCCAGACAGCCAGTGGAACATTTGACTATGCCAATACTGGGCTGTTATTATGGTATATGGAGACAGACACCGGGGGGGGGGGGCACAGAGAGAGAGAGACAGAGAGAGAGAGAGAGAGACAGAGAGAGAGAGACATACAGAAAACGTGGGACAGAGAAAGGTGTGAATAATGCAAACGTGCGGGGTGGATTCCAAAGTAGCAACTAATCATGGGCGTGTGCGCGGGTCTAGAAAGGGTAATTCAGTGATAGATTGCAGAAGGTTGAAAGAGAGAAAATAAGAGTAAGTGGTATATAAATAGGAGAAGAGAAGGAAAAAAAAGAGGAGAGGGACAGACAAACGGACCGAAGCAAGAAAGAGAAAGGTAAGAAGACATTTAATGAAAAAGGTATAGTTGAGTAGAAGCAACGTATACAAACTGAAACAGTTTTTGTAATCTCAAGCTCAGGGAGACACAGCAACTCCTCTCCAAAAGTTTCATCACAGCCCAAAAACCTGTTCTTATCTTCTGGAGAAAAAGGTAATTATTGCAGTCACCCTGTGCCTGAATGAGCCGATCAATACCCCACAACTTGAAAGAGTAAGGTCCTCGGTAGAGAGGTTCATCAAAGCTGGGCAGCCTCTTATTAACAATCTAGAGGCCTAGCAACAACCCTAAACGATGCTACATGTTATGAAGCTCTACCCAGAAAGCATCGTCCTCCCGACTGCGCTCTCTAACATGAGCAGTGATTGATCCTCCTGATCAATCGCTGCCACCTGCTGAGTGCGACAGATTCCGACGACTGGCGTCTCGTCTTTTTTTCCCCCCATACGTTTAGTTACTAGATGACTCTACAGACACGAGCCTCACTCATTTAATGTGCGACGTCTGCTGCATTGAAGTGTTGTGTCTGCTCTTTTCTCCCTCAGGGTTAAGGTCTAATTTTCATGAATGAAAAAACTAAAAAAAAAAAAAAGTCCACCTGTCAAGTTTTCAGTCCTGCTTCTGTATCCTGTTTTGTTTAATCTGTGGATGGGAAAATAAGGAAGCTTCTGCTCTCTTCAGATTTTCTGAATAGATGTAAATCCACAGTGTCTCTCGGTGTTTGTTTTTTTTTCTCCTTCTCTCAAGCTATTAATAGAGAATTATTAAACCCACAGTGCACCTTAAGAGTCGCTGCAGTGTTGAACAAACATGCCTTCACAGATCGCTGAATTGTCTTAACTACAAAATACACAAGGGATTGGCCAACCGTCTGATCGCGAATCCCCGGAGGGCTGGCGGAGCCATGGGACTGAAACAAGTACTGTCACTCTTCCACTACCCTCCTGGGGAAAAAAAAAAAAAAAAAAAAAAGTCTCTCGAGGCAGATGAGGCTCTACTGCAGCCAGCCACTAAAAAATGTGTACTTAAAAGTTCAACACAAATAGATACAGGCAAAGTACATTGGCACAAAGGGGGTGGAAAGGGAAGATGGCAACTTGTTAAAAGAAAGGCATCCCTTCACAGGCGCTCTTCAAGAGGGTCCCGTTCATGAGTGCTCTTTACGATTGACAGCGCTGTCCTGCACGTTGCCAAGTTCTCATTCCGCTGTCACAACGAGCTCTCAAGCTCCTTATAAAGCCTAATTAAAAACAGAAATAAATGAAAAAGTAACGGCAAAAAAAAAAAAAAAAAATACATATAAAAAAACACAGACACACACACACACACACACACACACACAGTGCAGCTCGCAGTAATGTGAGCCGTGCTCTGCTGTGTCAGCATATGAAATATGAAACTTATCAAAACAAAATGTAGGGACTGTGTCCTTTTTTTTTTTTTTTTCCTTCCTTTGATGTTTTCAGGAAAACAGCAGAGGAGGATCCAAAAATAGCGAGATAGAGTTTTCTAAACCCTAGAAACAATAAACCGGACGAGAGCAACAACACGCCCCCACTCAAAAAAAAGAAAAAAAAGAAAAAGGCTGGAAAAATTCATCGTGATGTTTTCCTTGGACAGGAAAGAGGTGGGGAGACAAGCACAGGCATGCGATGTAAAATCCATGGACGGACGCGGAGCTACAGCACACTGGACTGGTGTGTGCATAGGCTCCTGGGTTGATTCTGTACATGCGTGCATGTACTGGACACATGGTGAGTAGAGGAAGATTATCAAGTGACAGGGAAAGAATGACATATGAGACAGTGTGAGGCAGACATAGTAGTAGAAGAGGAACAAACAAGTTGGGACACACACACATGCAAGACGCACTGCCATGGCCATTCTGCATGAGTGAAGAGTGTGTGTCTGTGTGTGTGTGTGTGTGTGTCTGTGTGCTGCTGACATTTAGATGCAGGGTAAGAGTGTAGGCGTGGGGTTGCACAGTGAAAAGGCCACACTGTGTAACCCTACAGTGGGAGGCCATGACTGACATCTGTGTGGGCTTGTGTGTGGGTGGACATGCGTGTATGTGTGTATGTACGCGGGCGCGTACGTGTGTGTGTGTGTGTGTGGCTGGGAAAAGGGAGGTTCTGTAGTAACGTTGGAGAAAAAGTTCAAATACAAAACAACAAAATCGGGGAATCGGAACAACCAAAACAACTGCAAAACCTAAGTCCACGTTTTAAGCGCTTATCTGCAAGTGAACCTGCCCCACAGACCTGGAGACCCCGAAGCAAAGCACTAGGAGTCATTCTGTCGCTCATAAACACATCCCATAACCCAGTTCAATGGAGCTCTACCGGTTTGCCCGTTGCTCCGCTGCCGTCCACCAAAAACACATATCAGACAATGGCGAGCACTTTTAAAACACAGGAGCACTGCCGTGACAGACAGAGGTTGGGAAACCCTGCTACTAAACAACTAAAAACTTTTTATACATGGCACAAGACTTTGAAAACTGATGTTCAAGTTGCCCCCCCCTCCCCATTTTAGGTTTAATTTAATAATTTGATGAAGGTGCAGTTTAGAGAGGACTCATCCATATCGTTACATTTGAGGGGGGGGGGGGAAGGACAGAATTTCTGTTTTCCCTCTTATCATTATTCCTGCACCACAAAATAAAAGTTTAAAAATAGGCTTACTTGGATGTGAGAGACTGGCTGGTAGGAGGCCTCAGCACAGACGCCTGCACACAGGCTGAAGAGGTTTTTCATCACTGACTGCTCCTCTGCTCGTATGGTGATGTTGCTGGATATTTCTCACACACACACGCGTCAACTACACACATACCCTTAACCTACGTCACACACTCACAAGAAACACGCCATTACTGGAGCTGCGTGTATCTCACAGAATCCGTTTTCAAGGTGGCGGAACACGTAGGCAGTTGTGCACAAACACAGTCTGCCAGCCACTGGCACTTTCACAGCCCCTGCTTCTGCCCATTGTGGCGGCATGGGAGACCCTGTATATCGCTGAGACAGCTGTGGGCCATCAGCTCGTCACAGGCCACAGAGTGAGTCTCAGCCGTCCGCCTTCAGCTCCATCATTCAATGCACTGAAAGCTCTTTGTGTGTGTGTGTGTATAATCCTACCTTGTCGCTGTCTACAGTGTTCTGGGACGTCCTGGAAGCGATGGAGATGGTATCTGGTTGGCTGCTGCCATCTCCCTGACTGTCTCCATCTTCGCCTCCCTCCCTGAATACACAGACGCACACACACAATCAAAATCTCAGAAAGGTATCAGCTCTGCTGTGATGACACTTTTTACCTTTTTGGGGAGAAGGTTTCTGACCGCACTGCCCCAGTTTAACCTTGAGGACATTTCTAGCTGTGGCAACAGTAGAGTCAAGTCCCTAAATCTCCTCATTGCACAAGCGCCTGAGGATGGATCGCTCAAGCAGCAGGAGGGCTACTGGCTGTACATCTGACTGAATTTACAGAGGATTCACTCAGTCCGTGAGGGTCAGTGGGTGTGGACAATCCTGCGCCCCTGCAGAGCAGGTGCAAGTAGCAGAGGTGTATTTAAGAGGCGAGAATCTGAGCCCGCTCTTTGTCCGCTTTCTAACAAGAGAAACCTACTGAAAGCAGACAAAGAGCGGGTTCAGGTTTCCACAGGTTAAGCACTGAATTATTTACAAAAATGTGAAAAATGTCATTCGGTCTCTTCCACGTGTCCTGTGAAGTTTTTTTTAATGACTCCTGTTGCATTAATAATACAGGCAGGGCCACAGATGACGCGAAATCATTTTTTCTCCGGTGCCGTTGAGGTGCGGCCTAACTGATTGTTTCTGATTTGGGATCACGACTTTTTCTTTTCCTAGTAATTTGGTAATCACAGACAAATCCCACCATTTAGCTGAACTGAGCTCTCCCTCATGGCCTGGCGCTGACCTGCGCCCTCATGGAGATTATCAGGAAGATAAAGCTGATCCCGCAGCAATTTTTCTTCCCTCAATAAAGATGGTTCTGCCCACGGTTATAACTGTTCTGTCTTCTGTTCTAACTCTAACTCTGTCTTCTGTTTGGTGTGTGTGCGTGTCCTTGTTTACCTCTTAGTGTTATTCCTCGGTTTGGTCAGTGCTGGGGTTTTAGGCAGATGAAGAGGCTCCTTGAGCGCCCCCTTCAGGTGAGTCATCCTCTCCTGGATCACCTCCCTGATGTTTTTAATCCACTCCTGTTTGGCTTCCATACTGGACGCCTGGAGGACAAACGACCACGCAATTATTACTAACCCAACGCCTCATTCTGGCAGCAAACCAGCATGTGTGCATCTAATTAGAGGACAGGAAGCTTGACTTAATTTTCACTTACTTTTAGCACAGTTTTGTTGTCAGAGGAAGGGGTTCTTCCCGCCCACAGGGCAAATTTACACGGGTCACCCTCAATGTGCTCGGTCACCCCCAACTCTGATGTCTGCAGCATAGCAAGGAGGGAAGAAAGTATAAATATCGGAAATGAGTCAGCGAGAGCTAACCCTCCGTAGCTACAGTACATCCAACACCCACCAGTAGTCTGTTCTTGTACTGGTACTTAGTTCTGCCGGCCGAGTCCTTGATCTCCTTGCTGAAGACCAGGGAGAACTCAAACAGGAAGAGGTGCCGGTCCCTCCCTTTTCTGATCAGCGAGCGTGGATCCCAAACCTGGAAACTGTCCTGCAGGATCAGCTCGCCCTGCACCTCCAGGTTCTCCTCAAAGCCTGCGGACGAGGAGGACTGAGAGTCAATACCAGCCAAGCTGCCCAGAGCCTGGGAGTCGGGAGGTGGAACAAGTCTTGGAAAAAGGTCAGTAGTAACGGGAATTAAGGGACTCAAAGATTGTAATTGATTGAAAAAAGACCTAAAGACATTTAATTCAATAATCCTATAGGCAAATAATTTATATTTTGGTACAGCAGTATGGACAGTATCTTACCCTCCAACATGGCGAGATGCATGGCATCATTAGCTCTCTTAGGAACACTGAGCATCACCTCCAAACCGTCTTTAATCTCCCCTTTACCCTCCTCGCAGCAAGACAGTAGCTCCTGCAGGGGGAGAGGATATTAAATGTGATGAGAGGGCACAACAGAGTGCAAAAGCGGGGTAAAAACGTGAGTACGCGCGTGTGTGTGTATCTGAGCGTCTACCTTAAGCAGCAGTTGGTACTTGGTGATCCTCTGGACTGGTTTGATGAGGTAGGAGGAGATGGAGTTAGCCAGTCCGCGTCTCTGCTGAATGTCCTGTTCATGCACACACGGAGGCAAAGTTACAGCAACTCGCTGAACAAAATAAAATAACTGAAGTAGTCATAAATGTTGAATGTTCGCTTCAGCATGCTGCTGCCGGGGAACGCTTTCGACGATCAAACGGCACCATCTGCTGACAAAACAGGTGAACTACACATTGATCACATTCCCCGGCTGCGGGAGGGAAATTGGGAAACCCGCGGCTGTACACTCCCAATCTTCCTTTCCAAATTTGAGTGATCTGCTTGACAGTGTACTTGTAGCAGCCCTCAACTCAAACCATGGACTGGAGTCCCGTTTCTATGCTCCACGGTCGGCACCCATCGCAACAAATTCCCCGCTCTGAGCCCTTCTTGTTGTTGTTGGGTTTGCCACGGTGTTCTGTACCGAGGCAACAATTGCATATCATAACACACAACCGGTTGAGTTATTGGAGAGGGGATCTGTTTATTTCCTTGAAACATGCGCCGAAGCAAAAGCAGAAAGACAATAAATCACATTTTCTGAAAATAGACGGTGCTCCTTTTTTTCTTCGAAGGTTTAGAGTAGTCTAGAATAGGCCAATTTATTCAGACACAAGTAAGACACTCTTATTAGGAATAAGCTGGTTTTATGATTATTAGGCAGAATAAATGGGTTGTTTTTATTTTGTTCAGTATTGTTTATGCGACGATCTGTGCGAGAATACTGAAAGGTTTACTCACGTCAAAGAAGGTGCCGGCATGCTCCAGTATGAGCTGACTGGAGTCTGGCTTGTTCTTACAGTAATCCACATAAATATGAAACTTATCAGCCTGGAAAACAGGACAGGAGAGGAGACTCAAAGTTGTGTTTTTTACAGCGAGGATCATCATGTTGTGATCTCTTCACCCCTCCGCCCCCTAATTAAGGGGGTGGTCGAAATCAGGGGGTCAGGAAGTCTCCGCCTTGTCATTCGGACCCCATCTGGAATAAAGGGCTGACTCTCACCCAGGTGACGAAGCAGTGACCAACATCCTCCGGTAGCTGCTCATAGTTCACCAGCTCCTTCAGGAAAATACTGGAAACACACACACAAACCGCAGAAAACAAAAGATCATAAAGTGCCCTTAATAGATTTTTACGTGGATCAGCGGTTTAGGGTAAACGAATAAATTAACCTAAATGTTTCTTAGCACCTTTACATAAAAAACGATTGTATTCTACTGTATTCTTTGATGCGGCTTTCCTCAAAACTTAGCAGGAAGTTTATTCAGAAATCCTGTGGGTTAGCGATTCCTTTGAGCCCTAATGAAGAAGCAACACAGAGATTTCCCGGAGGAACTGCAAGGAAAAAACCTTTTTCTCGAACGTTTGGAGTTCACGAACCGTCTGCAAAGGCAAACCTCTAGGGCGCTTCCTCAGCTCCCCTGTAGCTAGTATTAGAGAAAAACCCGGCCATTTTCCCCTCGGGGGGGGGTTTCCAAGTGGTGAGAGTTCTCACGGCAAATCTCTAACAGTTGAGAGGCGTTCCACTGTAGAAACATTGGCTCATTACTGACGCATGTGTAAGATGCCCGCAACGATTTTTGCCATTCTTCGACTCAATGCCATTTCGCTCACATGCTACTAGAGCAGAAGTATGTAATAGGCCACGGTTGTTGCTAGGGAAACCCTCCATCCGGTTTCAGACACGGTCGGGTCTGAAACGCGGAGCAGCTTGAGCAAAGACGGACCGATTCCCCTGCCAAGCACAGTCACCGGGGGCTTCGTTAGAAACAATCTACGCGTCTCTCACTTGTTGTGGAAGTCGTAGATCTCCTGCATGTTGCCGAAGATTATGTGCTCCTTGTTGGCAATGCCTGGAGGAATCTCCTCCACACCGCTGGTCATCTCCCATAGGTAGGTCTGACAGACAGACAGAGAGACAGGTGAGGCAGGCGGGACAATCTTGGCTCGTGCCAGACAAAACTACACAGGCGGGAGGCTTCTTCCTACCTCCAGACACTCGTGGAGATCTCTGACGTAGGTCTTCTCTGTCTGCAGTAACTCTGCCATGATGAACCTGAGGCAAGAAAAAACAGTTTGGCGCCACCAAGAACAATCAGGGGGCATGAATTCTATAAAGGGGACAGTTTTGTATCTGATTGTTCCACGGCTGCACAAGCCTACTGACGTTCCTCCAAGACCTTTAAGTCCTAACAAACAATTCATGACAAGACAAAGGCTTTTTAGAAGGCCGCAGAGGAGATTAGGACACTGCAGGCTGTGCTATTATCACAATTATGTGTCTTTGATGTCTTAAAATCTTTGGGAAGGCAATGGGTCGCGGATGATTGCCGTCATCGGGACAGATTGAGGAAACACTGTCTTGGGAGTGGATAGGAATGAATTTTGGTGAATAAAGTGAGTTACTGCAGCTCTATTCATCATTTATCAGTCGTTTTATAGGCTTTCATGCGTTTCAGGTTTGGGTCATGTCGCATCTGCAGGTCTGGTGGTTTACATGTTCCCTGTAAGATGCCATTTCTCATTCCTATCTAGGACGTGGCAACATGCGCAGACTCGTTCTCTCTCTCTCTCCTCTCCCCTTCGTTACTGCACTCACTCTTTCTTCCTTGCAGACTTCCTCTTCTCCTCGTTGACCTCGTGGTTGGGGTCACGCAGTTTGACCTCGGGGTCGTCTGTCAGGCTGGCGGGGATAATGTCCAGCTCCAGGTCTTTGTTGTCCTGCACGGAGCAACGTAAATGGATTTTCGTCAGTGAAACAAAAAATTGATAAGACTTTATCCACGTTTGTAACCACATCCGTGTTCATAAGTATTCATTCAGAATGAATCGGTGTGTTGAGACGGACAGTTTGAAAGAGCCGGGCCAACCATAGGCTCATATCAGATTTCAGTCTCAGGAGCAACAAATGAAACTAAACTAACGTGCGTGAGGAGTGAGTGCAGGCGTGTGCGGTCACCTCAGAGCTGACCCCCAGGCTCCTCTCCAGGCTCTCCTGGTACTTGGCCATGCGTACGGAGAAGTCGCGGTACCTGCGGTCCACCGTGCTCACCCATCGCTTCAGCTCCGACACGTGGGCGTGGCCCTTCTCCACCAGGTTGTCCGCCAACTGGATCAGCAGCTTTACCTTCTCCTTGGTTTGCTGTGGGATGGACATGGGTTTCATACCGCTTTCCTGTAGATGTCTCTCATGTCCTGGGTTTTTTTCTCCGTGTAGTGAGTTCTCTCTCTCCCTTTTTTTTTTTTTTAGGTTTCAAATATTATAAACTGTTCAGTAATTATTTCAGTGTCTGACCATCTGCCCACCCTGCGATTTGACAAAATGTTCTGGGAGCGTTGAGCATCAATTACCAACTGTCAGCTCCGATTCCTGTCCATACACAAACCCAAGTTCACTTGCCAGCATGCAACAACTAACCTTGGTTGTTTGCTTCTGTTTCAAAAAGGCAATATAACTACTAGCTGTCACTCCTGTTCAAAATCACACTGAAGGTGAACTGTACTGCATTTGGTATGGACATTAGCTCTGGAACGAAAGGGGGTTCTAAGGTTCCTAGTTCCGTTGATGTGACACCCGGAGAGCACTGCAGCTCTTTTGAGGCTCAATAAAGCTGTCAGTAGCTGAGCTGTACACACACACACACACACACACACACATTCACACACACACACACACACACACACACACACACACACACACACAGTGTACCTTGGCAGTGAGTCTGAAATGATGGTAGTCGTTGAGGAGCTCCTGTGTTTCGTCACTGCCGTCGCCAGGTGACGTGTGTGTGGCCAAGTAAACTTCACCGGTCTCCTGGATCCAATCAAGTGCCTGCACACACACGACACACACACACAACAGGTAAAGTTTATATTCAGTCCCCTGTATTGTATTTTTCCCATATAAACTCACTCGCTGAAAACCAGATGCTTTTTTAATGCTGCACATTTCCCCAAAGCCAAAATCCAGCTGGCACACACACACACACACACACACACACACACACACACACACACACACACACACACACACACACAGACCTGTTTGGCACTCCGTTCAAACACCAGGTACTGCTGACACTGGTCCAGCCTTCGTTTCTTTAACGTCCAGAAGTGAAGGACTCTGTTCTCCCTCTGCAGCAGCTCATTCAGAATGGCTGAACACACACACACACACACACACACACACACACACACACACACACACAAAAAAAAAACACACACAGCATTATGATAAACATACACTCCATGAGTGCACTTCAGTTAAGTACATTATAACATTATATATGATATGATTAAACAGAGTCCAGGCAGAAAAGCCAAATAATTTGGACATGTGGAATATTTATGCAAGTTTACATTATCTGCGTCGTCAAACTAAACGATCCTTTTCAGGTAAATAATGAGTTAAACAATTGGCCTTTACATAAATATTAGGACTTTCATAACATTGGTCCCAATATGTTTTTCAGGTCTGTCATAATTTGATTTATGTAAAAATATTAATATAGTGAGATAAATATCAGATTGATAGTGGGTCTTCTTGTGCGACCATCAGGCGAACTGACGAAGTCACTGACACTGTTCCTGCTGTTGCACCAGTGGTAACGCAGTAGTCACAGTAGTGACAGTAGTAACAGTAGAAGTCCTATCAGCAGCACCGACCTTTGACCTGTTGTTCGGGCCCTCTGGTGTGACTGGCTGCTCCGGGCATGCTCACATTGTTCCTGTGAATGTACTTCAGAAACACCTCGGCATTCCTCCTGGCCAGAGTGCACGCCTGAAAAAACAGGAATATGGCAGGGAGATGGCGGCGACGCTGACCCACCACCACGGCCATGATACACGCTCCTCTAACACCAGGCAACCAACGACCTCACTACCACTATCACTATCACTATCACTGAATTCAGCACGTTGCAGTCCGCCATTAGGGTTCGTCCTAACTCTGGTCGGTTCGTCTGTTTGCTTCGGGTCCTTGAGGCTGGTGTCAAAGCCATCATTCAAACTCTAACGTGCACCAGACAACTCCTCCAAAACAGCTCGGACCAAACGCAGGGTCATGTGATGTACACTGCATCGGGTGCACTAAAGTCAGTCAATGTGAACCCAAGGTCATTTGTAAATTTCATTAAAGCCAACGAAACTCAAAAGTGTCAGCAGAGGCAATGAAAGCTTATTGGCTTCAGAGTAATTTGACTTTTTAATTTTGGTTACATCTCTAGAGCAGAACTATCTAGATGATGGATCTAATGTTCATAGGTTTAATGATCTCAACGGACATCTCATTTCCCCATCTCATCTCCCATCTGGTATACAAACTTTCATTAAGATTTATATTTGGAACCCAAACACAGTCTGAATTTATAGGTGTCATGGTTTGAAATGCTACTTTCTATACCATTCTCCTCTTTATTCTGCCTCGTCCTGCTCGGGTGTCTTCTATTAAAAACTCTTTATTGAATTTGCTGTTTCAGTTCACCTTAAGGAAAGCCTCTTTCTGCTCCAGGTGTTTACTGATCAGAGGTAGAAGGTGGTCACTGTCGGCAGAAGTTCCCAGTTTGTCGTGACTGCCGCACCAGTCTTCGTCCCGGCGATACTCCTGCTCCAGGCTCTCTAACACACTGCACACCTGGACGGACAGACACAAAGAGTTGGTGACGCCCCGACAGCTCTCCTGCTCTAACCCCCTAGAAATGAGAAAAACAGGGTGTACCTGTTCAGACGTCTTGTAAAAGGCCACCGAGGCATTTACAAGCTTCAGGCGGTCCTCCATCTTCAGCATCAACTGCTGCCAATGAACGGCCACCTTCTCGGCACAGCTTCGAATTGCCTCTGGATCATAGTGACCTGCCTGGAGCATCATCTGGAACGAAGAAGTGTGTGAGAAAGAGAGCGGGTCGAAGGTGATACATGGTGTTGATGAACAGCCTGCAACATCTCCCGGACCCAGGAATGTAGGGCTATAGCATGCGGGCTAAGGCAAGATATCTAGCGGAGATCTGTAGTGGCGTGGGTCTTACTTTCTCAAATTAAGTCTTTCAAGCGCGCTACAGTCTGCTGCAGTGAACAATAAAGTAACAGTTGTAAAAAAGCATGGATTTACCTCAGCTTTTTGCTGGACCTGCAGAGCGCTCTGATGAGTCTTCTGGAGAGAGTTAGCATGGAAGAGAGACTGGAGGAAGAGGAGGAGGAGATGGTTACCATCAATTAAAATCACTGACTCATTAGTTCATGTCAACTTTAAAGCTTCCCTGTGGAGTCTTTTGACCGCTACTAACATGATGGAGCAGTATTTTTATCCGTGGATCCCCACACAGGAGGACAAACGTGCACAGTCCAGCCGATGGAGTCACATTATTTCGCTGATCTACAGGTGGCGGTACCTTGTCAAAAACCTACACCGAGGCCCCAAGAGAGGGCAGTGAAGAGGAAGACTGCAAGTTGGTAAACATGGATGTTAAAAAAAAAAATGGAGGTTTCAAACTCTTAAGAAAAATAAGCCCTGCAAATATTTGAGGAGGAAGGAAATGCATTCAGCACATTTGATTCACACATTTGTTATGGTGAGCAATGCTGAATGTAAACAGACAAGAAAACGCCACAGGGCCCTTTCGAGCGTAAAGTGAGTACTACTTCAGAAAGTAATGTAAATATGCCATTTTTTTAAAGGTTACAGGGGCAGTTTATCAGGCCGCGGCAGAAGCTTGGAAACCAGACAGCTACGATCCTGAAGCAGGTCGAAGCCAGAGGCCATGTGCAGGAGCCCTGGCAATGGGAAGCTCGCTTCAGATCCAGTCCACTGTCAATTCTCTCTTAATATACAAAGGGAATCTTTTTTTTTGTGGTCTTAACCCAATTTCCTAACTTCATTACTTTTAATGTGTGCCGGGAAAGGGAGCTGCACGAAAGTGATGTCAGGTTTCTCAGTCATCCG
The DNA here is from genome assembly GCF_016859285.1 of Xiphias gladius. Lineage (NCBI taxonomy): Eukaryota > Metazoa > Chordata > Actinopteri > Istiophoriformes > Xiphiidae > Xiphias > Xiphias gladius. The sequence goes on along the minus strand of NC_053415.1, from coordinate 24,591,744 downwards.
GGTCACGGTATTCCGTAAGTGCCGTGCGAAGGCAACCGGACTTGCCTGAAATCCTTGAAGACGTTTCGCCTCTCATCCGGAAAGGCCTCCTCAGTTCTGAGTACCGTGAAAGTGATGCTGAACCTAAAATCTACAGTTTTCTTTTAACGTCACATACGATCGATTCTGTATATGACGGTGGAGTGTCACTTAAAGACTATATTGAGGCTTACAAAGAAGTATGTTTTTTTTATGGTCAACATCCTGGACTCTACTGAGTCTCAAGATAAGACTCAAACATGAAGGGAGTTAAATTCCAGCGTAGGAATTCTATGATTCATATACTTCTCTAGCTGGAATCGGCTCCAGCCCCCAATGTGATTAGTCTGTAGTGTTGTCCACCTGAAAGTGTCAGAAGCCATGATGTGAGTTTATTTGGGTTTTTCTTTTATCAGTACATGTCATCTTTTCACTGTTAGTATTGGAGCAGACAATGCTCTCATTGTGCTTTGTGTGTGTGTGTGTGTGTGTGTGTGTGTGTGTGTGTGTGTGTGTGCGTGCGTGTTTGAGCTCTTAGCCAAGGCAGTATTACATCAGTCTGATGGAGGATGCATGAGTTACATCATGTTTAGGAAACACACACACACACACACACACACACGCACACGAACGCATACGAACGCACACACCAATCACAGTTCGACAGGAGCAGAAACCAGGCCAGAACACACAAGTTGGGTCTGGTCCAAAACAATGTGTGTGTGTGTGTGTGTGTGTGTGTGTGTGTGTGTGTGTGTGTGTGTGTGTGTGTGTGTGTGTGTGTGTGTAGTACAGTGCTGATCAAGGGGGTTTTACCCCTTTTAGTGTTCACACTAAAAAAGGCAGGAGTCAGCTATTTAAAGCTCTGCACTCAGTAACGCATACACACACGCGCACACACTTGTATAGAGATATCATTTGAATGTGTGCGCGTGTGTGTTTTAGCATCTGTTACTCTTCAAAGTCATTGCAGACTGAAAATTATTGAGCCAAGCCTGGCTCACACACAGATGACAAAGAAAGTGTGTGTGTGTGTGTGTGTGTGTGTGTGTGTGTGTGTGTGTGTGTGTGTGTGTGTGTGCGTGTGCGTGGAGCAGTGTGCGCACCCATCTGCTGCTATTCAAACCAATACATACTGAAATAATTATAACTATAGTACAGTAATCCTGGTTTTAGCAGCAGTAATTAGGATGTGTGTGAGAGTGAGTGTTCACCTCTATAGCCATCTGGAACTGCTCATGTTCCCTCTGCAGCTGCTCAGCCTCTGACAGGGAGCTGGCATTCACCATGCTGGCATTCAACATGGACTCACCGTTACGAATCCAACCCAACACCTGGACGGAGGGAGAGACACACACACACACACACACACACACAAAACGACAATATATGACACAATATTTAAATGTGAAGATATTTATGTGCATGTAAGCTGTGGGAGAGAAATCTCCCAGACTATTTTCTCACAGAGTCCAGGGAAAATATACAGGCGGCAGAGAGCATGGATGATACAGATGATGCAGACGAGTCTGCTGGTAGTCGCACAAATGTAGCTAATGCTTATCAAAGCTTTGGAGGGTATTTCACTTTTCACTTTTCATATTTCGCCCCAAGAGCAGTGCTAGTGTCCGTGTCCATTTTGGACCTTTCGGTCTTTATCTCCACCTTTAGAAAAGCTTTCCGGGCAGGCAGACTTTGCTGAAATGTGCCTGCAGTGACAGCTGGACAAAAGCAATGTCAAAAAACTAGGTTTTAGACTTTTCCCCATGATACCGGACTTTGTCTAGAGACCTAGAGCAGGTGTTTAACCGATGTGCAGGGTTAGACAAGTACAATGCGCCGTCCATTCTGCCAGAAATAAAGAGGCACAAGAAGAAGAGGACAAATCCCTTACTCTGAAAATGTTTAACCAAACAAAAAAGCTTTCATACAATAGAATAAAACTAATACCAAAGTATGTGTTCATTTAATGTATGAAAGGCCAATGCATAGTAATACTTCTGTTGGTGCAGTCTGCCAAGTACCCACAGCTTCCATTTAAACAGCAGGGTTTACTTTTAATGGTCAACAACAAAACAGGGCCAGCCATTATTTATCCGTTAATCTGCAGTATCCGTGACACATAACGAAGGCAAGGTTTGCTCTCATTTGTCAACAAGTAAAGAGGACTGGCCCGTTTCTTTTTTATCATTTCTTTCGGATTAAGTGTTAACAGCGAGAACCTACTAGCTTAGATTCAAGCCGCTCGGTCCTTTGCGGTCACCGTGCCCCAGCAGTTTTTATTTTTGCACCTTCGCCGTGCATGTAACCTATTATACCACGCTCGACCTATGTGGTGCCCACAATTACTGGAAGTAAGTCATGCACTTCGCTGAACTGTGGCTGCAAGGAAATCGATCTGATATTTAGTAGATCTATGACCAAGTGAGTTCGATAGGACAGATTGGAGTAAGAGAATAGGAGTGAGGGTGTAGCAGCACGGGAGTGTGTGTGTGTGTGTGTGTTTGTGTGTTATTAGCACGTTGCCATCAACCTCGTAAATTATTCAGTCATATCCATCTGCAGCAGCAGTGTGCTTCCTGTGTCATGACGTTCACATCTGCACCAGTTTCTTCACAAAAAACGCAAAACATTTGCTTTACAGGGGAGGAAGAGCTGGGTGTTATTCTTGTCATGTCTCCAACGTGGAGGAATCTTTCCAAAGTGATTCCCTCGGTTTCTAATAATAAACGCAAGCCCACCTTACTCCATTAAAGCCCCGTACTATTTCCTTTTTAGGATACGTTTTCTAGTCTTCGCTGCCTCAGGATCAGAATAATGCTCAGGACATTTTGTAGATGAATGTAGCTGGCTTCAAAGTGGCTATACTGTCCAGTATGATAGTACTGTAATCCAGTATGCGTAGCGTTCTACATTTACTGTACGACAGGATTTTCATATCCAAATAAAACTAACACCAGAAAAACTCTGTCGCTTTCCCGTTTGACTTTTTTGCAAAAAAGAAAAATACCTTTTACGAAAGGGTTCAGAAAAAGCATTCGACTTTGTATTTGCTGGAACCGGCCACCTCTCCTCCTGCTTTGCTGTCCAGCACAGTGTTTCAAAACGTCCCCTGATTAAGTTGTTTCTGAGGGGAATGACACAGTATAAATAAATAATTATCGGACGGTACTCAGCAGGTTTTTGACTGCACGCTAAATATCTACACCTCCCATGCATATTCATGCCTTTCACATCCCAGAATGTGAAGTATGCACGAAGTACAGGCCCAGTGGACGAGTGGACAGGTGGATCCAATTCACGCAAGAGGACATTTCAAATGAAGGCCAACCATTGATGAATTGAGGGAACGAAATCGGGGAAAAAGTGTATCAATGACGCCCAGCGAATGATATTCAGTGTCTTTAGTGTATGGTGCCGGCGTTCGCATGTGTTTACCTGTTTAACCTCAGCCTGTAAATGGCGTAGCTGCAGAATCTGCTCCAGCCGTGTGTGCGTGTGCTGCGCGTTGAGCTCCACCTCCTGCTGCTTCTCGTGGAGGAACTCTAGCAGCTCCTGGACCTGAGAGGCCAAGTCCATGTCCTTCTCCCCTGTCAGTTCGATCCCTGACACACACACACACACACACACACACACACTTTGACGTGACTTTTTCTGTCTGCTCTTTCATTTCTGTTCAAAAGCTCATAACTGGTCATTTGGGAAGCATGTTAGACGCAAACTGATGCCAGGTGTGAAATGCAGTCCAAAACAAAACACAAGGGTCTGGTTGGAAATCATTTCCGGGAGCTCAGAACAAAGCACACAACAAAGCTCCTGTGTGCTTTGCTTCCATCGTTTATAATCCTATAAATCTCCCGTCTCTCTCTCTCTCTACCTCTTCCCTTCTTGTCCAACCTTTTTCATTTTCTTTCTGAAAGAGCAAAGGACTTTGTGTGTGCTTTACCTGAAGCCTGAACCTCCATAATGTACTGGTGCAGGTCTTGCCCCTGCTGCATCACTTCATAGGTCATGTTGTTCATGGCTGCCTTCCTCTCCGCGTGTCGTTTCAGCCGCTGCTCCGCCAGGCCGATGTCCTCGGCGCCGCCAGAGGAGGCGCCGCTGCTGCTACTGCTGCTGCCCGTGCGGCTGGCGTCGTTCAACTGACGAGACAGATCCTCGTTCCAGGCGTCCAACTCCGCCGTGACCTGCAGGAGCAGAAGAAACGGGGGGTGAGAGGACGGTGCCGCTGGGCTATTGTCGCTTTTCGTGGTGTGTCTATGACTGTCAGCTCTAATTAGCTCCTGTAAGCGGCTGCTGACCTGACTGAACATGTCGAATCAGCAGCGGAGGCAGTCGGTAAGAGAGAGTTCTCCGACCGGTTGCTCAGCTTAGGGAATTAGTGATTCCACACATTTAGTTTGCCGTCTTTTCATTTTTCCTGGCTGACATTCTTTTGTCTATCCCCAAGCAAAAGACCACCGGCTGAAAATTGAAGGGTAAACAAAACTAGACGAAACTAAACTTTGCAGTGACACCACACAATGGGCCAAAGGTCATTGGCTTCGGCCGTAGCCTTTGGCGTGTTTAGGTGCTAAGGTGCTATGGACATTACAGAAGACGCGAAGCCGCGTGAGGCAATGCAAATTCCACGGCCCCTCCCAATGAGCCGCACTCTAAAAAGCAGCAGTACGTCCCTCAAAATAAATGTGAGTATCTGCCTGAGCTCTGTATGTCCACTCTCCCTCACTAACCTCTATGGTGTACTGCTCAAAGATGCGTAACTGGAGAAAGATGTCCAGCTTGATTTTGCGCTCGTGGAAAAGTTCCTCCATCTGGCCTTGGGCCTCGTCCAGCTGCTGCAGCACCCCCTGGATGTGTGCAATGGAGCTGCAGTGTGGCGTCTTATTGGTCGACATGGCTGCATCTCTGTGTAAAGAGAGATAGAGGGAGATATTATACCGTTCGGCCGGAACACAAGACCTCCTTCCCGACAGGCTGAGTTCCCCTTCGGCAACACTTCTTTTTGGAGAAAGAGGTTTTTCGGGAGAAGAAGCAAGAACATGAAGCAATGCAGGCACATATGCTGTATAGTTTTGGATCTGATTTAGAGGTGTTTCTGTGAAATGCAAAACAAAAAAAAACGCATGACAAAGACAGTAGATAGTGTATTAACTAACCAGCATTCACACTTCAGCTGGCAGATTTACATCCAAGCGCTTTCCCTCACAACTAACGTTATTTGACCCTTTACATGAAGAAGGGTAAGAGGAGGAGAAACACAGAGATGGAGACAGATGGAGAGATGAGGAAAAAAAACCTGCACACTGATGTGCCAGGATGGTAATTATTATTCATAATCTTACCTGAGTGGCTGTATGAATTTGACTTTTTAATGACGTTTTAAGTGTGAAATGTATAAATCCTTCTCTCGATTTAATAACATCATAAATATTAATATCATTACCTGAGCTTGAATATTAATTTTCTCCCCCTGACCATCATGAATGACAACATAAATTTTACTATCACCTGAGCTGCTGTATTAATTCCTCTCCCTCTTTAATCACATTGAGCGTTGCCTCCAGGGTGGCCGTCTGCTGCTGCTGGAACTGCTGGATCAGAGCCTGAACCGAGTCCACCGAGTCGCAGCACACATCGTCCAGGAGCTGCTTCTGCAGCTCCTCCATCCACGACCAGAGCTGGAACCGCAAGACAGGGAGAAGCGCAGAGGGACGCGCGGGTTAGTAAACGCCTGATCAATCCATTAGCACAGATTCCTCCTTCCGCCGAACCACATAAACACTGCTGTATTGTGGGGGAGATGCTGAAAATAACAGCGGCATGACAGACGGCAGTGCCGCTAATTGTTTGTCCTATTGGGACTGAAAACCTGGAACTGCACGATTAACACATATCAGAGTCTCTGTGGTTAATGACAAAATTAAGGATTAATTTGGGTGAAACCCGCTGGTAGCAGCAGGATATCTACGAATATGTTCCTTTTTGAGTCTTTCTGTGTCATGCTGTCCCACCTCCTTGGTGTGTGTGTGGAAGGAGACAGACATGTCGAGCAGCAGCTTCCTGTGTTCGACTCGCCGGACAAAGTCCTGGATCCGGACCTCCAGGTGTCTGGCTGCCTTGTAGATTTCCTCCGGGTCGCACTCTCCAGTCTGAGCCAGCTGCTCAGCCGCCTCCAGCAGTTTGTCCGCATTGGTGTATGTGTTCTGAGGGGAGAAGAAAGGCCCTTCGTCGTCATCGTCATCCGCAGCAACACCGTCAACACTGTCAAAAGCTGCGTTGACGTAGCCTCATACCACGGCCATGGAACATACACGCTTGTAAATGCCATATACTGTACCAACAGTTCTTCCGTTTCGTGCCACATTAGCAATCCCTTCTCACAGGTGGTCAAACTATGGTAAAGTGACAACAAGTGACATTTTGAGTACAGCTTCTTTAAGTGCATTGGTGTAAGTGTGATAATACTAAAATAATAAAAAGGGTCTTAATATAATAATAAAAAACATCAGGCTTGGGAGAGATAACGCCAAGAATCACGGAGTTCTTCTCCTCTACCAACCCAGTTATTTTCATAGGTCAGGACTTCTTGTCATGTACTGTCGCTTACATCATCACCATCGACTACTGACTATTACTCTAAAAAACCATAAAGAAAACACATTACATTAGATTTATTATCATCAACGTTATAGACGTTATCGTCACATCCTCCTTCATCACTCTGACATTTTTTTATGATAAGCTTCTTTATCATCACTATGAGCTTCATCACCATTACCATCCTCTTCACTGTTATCATATTCGTAATTATTTACCGTCGTCGTTACTATTAGCTTCATCGTCGTCGTCATTTTTTCCCCGTCAGTCGTTACACGTTTCTTCTCTTTTTTTTTTTAACCAAAAATCTCGTCTGAGTTTTAAAGCTCTTAGCATACATCGGGACAAAATGGATTAGTGTCAGGATATTCCGGTAAGTATGACAGATTATCGCTGGAATTTTTTCACATCAGGAAATACATCACATGTGAGATATTCAGGGGGTCACTGGAGGCTGGGGGTGTGGTGCCACAGTGAGAAAATGATGTTGTCCCAATGTCCCAATCAGTCAAGAATATGAGTTGGGATATTAGGATGAAAGCTTACAGCATGGATTATTACTCTTTGCTGCATAAGTGGTTTGGTTCTGGGTGAGGATTACAACAGGGAGATGACGGGAAAGTAGAATCATCACTGTCGGCTGAGTGCAGAAGCACAAACCCGACTTTTTAGGACGTGGATGAATAAATGTTTGAATGAAAAGGAGATAAGGACAATTGAGAGGGAAATCAATAAAGACAACTTAGCAAATAGACGGAACAAACAAACTGAGGGATAAATTGATTCAATGCATCATTAAACTACCTGGAAAAACAAAATCAGCCGACGATACATTGTTGTCCCATTTTTTTTTAAACCGTCAAATACCGAAATCAGCATCGGCCCGAAAAATCTGGTATCGGTTGGGCTCCGATAAACACACGGTACATTTTACCAACCATGTTGTACTGCCAAGCCACCCGGTGGCACCACGGCAAACATACAAAACACCAAATCAGCACGGAACAACACCACTGAATCCATTTACAATACCAGAGCAACAGGCCCAAGCAAACAGACGCAGAGGGACCAAACAGCTCTCTATTAACACACAAGCAACTACCCAAAATGCCTTAGCAACCGCCTACCAATACTCCAGCGACCACATTGTAGTTGTCTCAGCAATGACCCGCAACAACCCTAGCAACCACCGAGATCAACCCAGAAACCGCCTATCAACAACCGAGCAACCATCCAGAAACAATCCAGCCACTACATAATGACATAGCGCAAATGCCCAAGCAATGACCCAAAAAAAGCATGAACAGCAGACCCCTTAACAACTTACCAATCACTGCATTTCCAAACGCACTTATGTCTCCCATACCGTGGTAATACTCTCACTCTACGATAACCAGAGGAATGACGGCTTTGCCTGACCTCCCCGTCGTCCCACCAATGCTGGTGGTGGAGCAAGCGAAGCAGCGTCAACCCTCCTTAGGGAAATTAAAGTTTCAGGCAGTGAGAAGAGGCCGGAGAATTACAGCTTTAATGAAAGCAAAATGAGTTCTGGGGTTTCATTAGAGACTTCCCGTTTCATGTTCGGTTGGTACTACTACAGAAGCAGATAATCGCACGTAGATGAGGAGAGCTAAAACGAAAAGGGCAGCGATTATGGTAAAAGGACGTTAAAACTCACCCAGTTAAACATACATCCCACTAAACACAAACACTTCATATAAATGGACGCCCCCGAACTTCGTTAGATATACATAAAGACAGAGGCACTCACAGAAGGAGAGAATAGAGAGGGAGCCTCTTTTCTCTATATAGGGAACGCAAGTGTCAATCATGACGTATGCTGGAGCATGTCTCTGTGTTTCCATGTGAGAGAGACTGTCAAGGTCTAATGTGGGTGAACATACTTAGTTATTCATGTCTGGGCATGTATCTTAAACGTGTGCTAAATTGACAGATGTTATGTACATTGCTAAGAGGAAAGTTTTACCGGAAAAACACCACGGAGTGAATGGAAATGCTAATGGGGTGGGGGGAGAGAGAGAGCGAGCGTCTGACCCACATAATGCTGATCCATAGCAGGTTATGAAGGTTAATCCTAATCCAGAGTGTAAACATCAGATTACACAACTACACACTCTTTATAGGATAACATTCCCTCTTTTATAGGATTATCACTTCACTGAAACTCCTCTGACCGAAGTGGGAAAATGACGTATTAATTACAGAGGACAGCTGTTGTTGCCAGGACAGCTGTTTTATTGTTTTGAGACTGGACCGGACGTCACAGACCACATTGTTATTTTTACAGGATCAAAAAAAAAAAAAAAAGCACTCAAATAGCGCAAATTGTTGATAAAGACTCGACAATAAAACACGCTGGTGGGCTGAGGTGAGGGACTTCAGCTCGGTACAGCAAGACAGGAAAATGACAGGCAAAGGGAGAGCGATGAGACGAGGAAGTAACAAAGAAAAAGAGGGGAAGAAAATAAGAAAAGAAGGTTATACATTGGAACCCAATGCGGCTTGGCACCATGCAGACCGGCAGTGCGTGTGTGTGTGTGTGTGTGTGTGTGTTAAGGGTATTTAACATCAGCAGAGATAGTAAGGATTTGATGATCCCTATCACATTAGATATTGTTCGATCCTTTTCATACACTGGCTGAGAAGCAAATGTTGCGATGGAAGGACTCACTGGAAGATTTCCGTTTAACTTTCTATACTAACGATTCTATCTTTATTTTACTTTGGCAAATGTTCAAAGCGTTTTCCTTTGCAGCATTGTCTTTGCACACAAGCCACATTTTTGCTCACACTTTCTAAACCTCCGCTGAGAGCTTCAGCAGGTTTCTTTTGTTTTGTTTTCATCTTCGCTTCAGTTCCAGCGTTTCTTACATGAAAGACTGTAGCACTGAAATTCAGGAATGGATAACATCTTCTGCAGATTTTTCAGGAAAGGGCTTGTAACCATAAATGGTCATGTAGAGGAATGTCTTAATGCTCCCTGCCACCACCAGACGTGGTGGTTCTGAAAATTTGGGATTAATCAAGGCCGATTACTTACAGATGCTTGCAAGGGAGGCGAATGAAAATTGAAAAAGACAAAAATAGTCTCTTGAAATTTTTCACGGTAGGAGTGGATCTTTTCTGTGGACATGGACTTCCACTGACCACCTCCTGCACTCCAGAGGTTTAGAGGTTTTCACATTTTCATTTTGGGACAAAGGGCTCCTTTCAGTTGTGAGTATGCAAGTATGCAATCAGAAGCTCAACTGCACCACTGGAAGCAGGACAGCAGTGGAAGATACAAGTGTGACGGCTGTACTGTTAAAAGGAAAAGCACATCAGTTACAGTATTGCTCTTTAGCGTCAGCTCGCGTCTAATGTTAATCATCTGTCTTGCAGTGTAGAGACATAAACAAAGAAATGCAGCACTCAAGAAGACAACAAAACTAGTTTCTCTTAAGAAGCATTGATCATTGTGGCATTTTTCACCGTTAAATTCAGTCTTTCACATCAGGGAAGTCGCACTTTTCACAATGTTTGCATGGAAACCCATGTGGACAGACGGACTCACCTGAGCCACGTCCTCAAAGTCGTCGTGTCTCTTCTGCAGGGCTCGGGCTCTGTGAAGGGACTTCCCCACACCTGTGTGTTTGCTGAGGAAAGCCTCGCCGTGGTTCTCTATCCAGTCCATCACCTGGGTGAGAGAGGAAACACAGCGATCATCTTCCGATCGTCCTCTGGCACACAGTCAGGATTTAAGGGGTCACCTGCTGAACCTAGCATTCCCGGCGCCGCACCCATTTTTCTGGCAGTGCACACACAGATCAGCAGTACAAAATGGTCTCAGACCTGACGAATTAAAAATGCATCAGACGAAGCCTTCGGGGTCTGAGTGGAAAATGTAGGTCACTGCAGCTGAGAAGAGGAGGATGTTGAATACTCTGTGCCATTGGACGTCCGTAGGCCAGACCTGAGCACTGACGTGCTTGGCAGTTGACTCGCAGGTGCCAATCCCTCGCTTTGTCGTTCGTTTCCTACACTGTCGGTGCCTTTTCTCGCTCATTTAATGCTCATATCCTTCACTGAGCTTTTAGCCCTGCGGCTGTGAAGGAGGCAATTTATTGTTTTGCAGTGTTTTCTGCCACCGATGATTACATTTTCACAGCACATAGTATTTCCAGTCCGGATTTGACTGACTAATGTCACCGTAGGCTAATTGTGCAGGAAAATGTAAATATTTGATCAGGACTCAGGTACAGTGTAAGAAAATGCTAAATGCTAACTGACTCTTGAGGGAACGGAGGCCATGAATCTGCAGCATGATGTCAAACATAGCTATAAACTAGGCTCTCTTTATTGTGGAGAGCAGGACGGCGTGATGTCAAAAGCGCTTCAGAAGCGAGGCTGCAGCTTCACACTCTCCAGCTCTGAGCAAAACAGCAAAGCTGGGGGCCCCGGACAGCGAGCTGGAAAACGATCTGAAACTCACGACACCTGCAGCTGCAGGTTTGGGTGATTTCACGCTGTTTTCACCCTGCAATTTGATGCACTGTCAGAGAAGAAATGCTTCTCCTCTGTTGCTACCTCGTCTCCCTGGCCACCTATCTTCGATGTCAAATGGATGAAAAATAGCTTTTACTTATCTTTACATATTTGTCACATTAAACTTTCACACTCTTTTTCTGCTGCCTCAGAGCTTGTTATTTGTGTCATGTGCACATAAACTGCACGTGAATACATACTTTGGTTCGACCCCGGCTACCCCCTTCCCTCCCTCTTGACAATAACCCGTGCCCCGACATCCAGTTTGGCAGAGCACAGGAACACATCGCCGCATCCGAAAGCCGTTTTTCTCGAACGGCGTGCACGGCCGAACCATGTTGGAGCCCACGGGGTTAGCGTACCGCAGTCGGTCCAGCTGGAGCCACAGAGAGGCCAGTCTGAGGTCAGAACATACACAAACTGAGGCATGCTGACTGCAGCTGGACTGTCTTTGTTTGAATGCGCAGCTAAAACTGCCAACTAAAACTACACACCTAATATGTTTTCTTTCAGCCTTTACTTCAGCATCTCTCTCTCTTCCTCTCTGGGGTCACATATATCCTGTAGCATTACAGCTCTGGTTGGAATAGCCCTGTTTCCAGTGATTTATAGACTATCGGTATGAGCGTACTCGCTCTAATGCTCCTCGTCTCAATTTCTATGTACGTCTCTCGCCCACTATGCGCCTGTGTGTGTCTCTGCGTCTCTCCCTGGGGTCTCATATAAACTGACGCATGACGACTACAGTTGGCAAAACTCTGTTTTCAGTGGATTTATAACTGACTGATATCACCTCTTTTTCTCTCACAATTTCTCTCCGTCTTTTTTCTATTTACCTCTCTTAAATACTCTCTCACACTCTCTCTCGGGTCACATACGAATGTTTGCACGGCTGATGGCCTGACGCCCTAATCCTCTCGTACAATTCTCTCTTAGTTACAACAGGTCTCTCTTAAATTACTTCGATGTGCTTTTGTCATTGTGTGAGTGTGTGTGCGCGTGTGTGTGCGTGTGTGTGTGTGTCTACTCCAAAAACACTGACTGTGACCTCAGAGAAGTAAGATTTATTTTATCATGGTAATAGCAGCAGTATGGAGTGAGAGTGAAGAGTCTGTTTTCTCTGGTTAACCTCTGGTAAGCCTCCTATTACTCCTAGTGCTACTACTGCTTGTAGCGGCTGCTGCTACTGCTGCTGCTACCACGAGCACTGTCCCTATGCTACTGCTGCTGCTATCTCTGTGACTACCACTGCTACCGTGCTACCGCCAGCACACTGCATTACCTGCGACTTATACTCCTCTGGCATCGACAACACCTGGAGGGCGCCGGGCCTTAGCATTCATCAGCATTTAAAGTAAAAAAAAAATTTGCCCCGACAGATGAAGCTGGTCTCTCATTTCAACATAAGAGAGGGAGTCCTGACAACTCGGAATCTTAATCTGTGATTCATTACAAACGGAGACCGTTCTGCTGCCTTGTGTTGGTCAGATTCAGGTTTAAAGTATTTAATTATCAACATACAGAGCTAATAATCACGGTTGTGCTGGATCCGATGGGTTGTTTACTTAACTCGTCGATTTAAGTCACTTATACTTCCCAGCATGAATAAGCAGAGCTATCTATTAGCATTGGCTACACCTCCACCTGGGCACCTGCAAATTGTTCAGCCTTTTTTTCACCTAGCATCACCAGAAATAACGAGGTCTGCGTTCGCAGAGAGACGCTTTATGTGGCCATGTGACACAAAGTGCAACATTAACTCTTGTTCCGACCAACCAAACATTGTATGAAACGACATTACGTGACTAGATTAAGGCTGCAAATAATGTTTATTTTCATTTTCGATCCCCTTTTTCAACGAATCAAGTCATTGTTAAGTCAGTAAAATGTCAGAAAGCAGTGGGAAATTCAAATCACAAGTTCCCAGTTCTTTGTTCATGTCCTGTTTAGTCCAACCAACAGTCTTGAACCCAAACATATAGAACTGAGAAACAGCATATAGAGAAGCTTGGACCAGCAAATATTTGACATTTTTCTTTGATAAATGACTCACATGATTACTTACGCTTAATTTTCTGGCTATTTTGGTTTTTCATCCTTTTCTATTGTTTCTCTCTTTGCCTGCAGATGGTACACATCGACATCTGCCGATCTCGGCTGTTCCTGCCGTCCCCTTTTTTTGCCTATAGGTGGCACAGCTTCGACGAGAACTGTGGGGCTGCAACTCTGCAGTCGGACGTTAGTGCCAGGGCCTGATTTCAGCTGCTTTGCATCAGTGTCACTGTGTGTATTTGTTACTGTTCTTTATGTTCAAGATTTGGGGGGGGGGGGGTAAATAAAAATTATCGTCAGCGAGTCCACATGTGGACTGTTAACTGAGATGCCAGAGTTTTCAGTAATGTCAGTGGTATTTGGTTGTACCTCACTCCACTGTACTGCATTACTCACAGACCCACAATCACATTAAAGAAAGTAAAGCAATACTCCCAACCTCCCCCCTCCCATGCTGATGGCTTTCAACCTACCGGCTAAAAACGGCCCTCATAAAATATAGCTGTGATATTACTTTTTGGGCTCCTGACTATCTGTAAAACATCCAGGAATCTGGGCCGACACCTCACCGAAACCCGCAAGGCCTGCTTGTCTTGTGAAATATGAGCGGCGGCACCGGCAGAGCAGAGATCCGCTCCGAGTGTTTTTATCTCTCGCAATTTTCGCATTACACACTGTTCAGCTGGGAGGAGAAGACAGCCAAGACGAGTGAACATCTGTGTGGATCCTCATCTGTTCCGCTCAGCAAAGTTCATCACACGCACACATCGCTGCTGCCTGCTCACTTGATTACATGCCTTCATACAAGATTACGTGCTCCGCTGTGGTTTGAGGAAAGTCTCTGACCTCATGGTTACACAAAACCCTTACAAACCCTTTTCAGTAAACTCAAAACTGCCATAAAATGTTGGTGTTTTTCTCATTTCCTAAAAAGCTGGCATTCTACAGAAACCAGAGTTTACATCCAATATCAACAATATATTCTAACTCTTCCACTCTGTGTTTTGGAATTCTCTCCCCCCAACACGCTCCTACCGTGTTCACTTCACTTGCTTGTTGTATGCTTTGTGTGTGTGTGTGTGTGTGTGTGTGTGTGTGTGTGTGTGTGTACCTGCTGGACATCTTGCTGGAAAACACACAGCTGCAGTCTCTGGTGCAGTCGGACCTTTCGATGCTGCCAAATATTCTCCAGACGCCGCTGATGGTGGAGAACCTCGTGAACCACATCCAGGATGCAGTGAACCTGCAAATCACCACAAATGTTAACTAAATAGTGACATTTGTAATTTACTGTATTATATTTTTTATTTGATATACAATACTTGCAGCTGCTTCTCTTTTGCAATTGACTAGCAGAACAGGCCCTGACAACACAAACGAACAGCAGTGGCACTGACCGCTTTGGAGTAATTGGCAGTGGCCGTCAGCGAATCAGAGTTGCCGGGACTCAGAGGCCTCTGGAGGACGTCCAATAGGGCTTTACCGTCCTGACTTACCTTGAAACACAGACAGGTAGGTCACAGAGACATTAGAAAGGCTACACAGATAGACAAACGCAAAGAAACAAGAGGCAGATGAAGACAGACTGAAGTGGAGGCAGAAAAACATGCCGATTTTCTGCCTTTCTGCTAGTTTCCTTGTTCTCCCCTCCCTTTGTTCTCGCTCCTCTCCAAAACAAATACCGCTAATTGCAAAATTATACACGGAAACACATCACTGACACCTCTGCATCGCACACCGAGCAGTGGGTCCTGTTTTCTTTTTTTCTGTGACACAACATAACGATAATGAACTTTCAGGAGGGTGATCGTTATTTGAGTTGATGTAGACTGGTTCACACATGCTGCTGGTCCACGCGTATGTGCACTTTATGATATATCGAGTATGCTGACGACTAATCAGCTAAGTGTTCGGCAGGCGCTGCTTTTATTTGAGAGGGAGTCTTTCCAGAAATTTTACGGGCTCCTGAGCTGCAGGTCTGGCAGTAACATGAAGAAAAAAAAAGCAAAAAAAAAAAATCAAGAAGATTTACATATTGAGACGCACATGCTAAAGAGTAGTTTTTACACGGAGTGGTTGTAAAGATGATTGTAAGCCAAGGTCTGGTGGTTTCTACTGCCTTGATCAGGGGGGAGAACACCAAAGCGCAAGAGGGAGTTCTTTTAAACCGGGGATGAGACAAACGCTCTGCTGAGAATTCAGAGACTGTTTCTGTCTCGCTTAAAGCAACCAAGCAAAGAAAAGCTTCAGCACATGCCGCTATACACACACACACACACCTGGCAGAAACACCTGCATCTTTGCCTCCTGTGCCTTTAATGGTTCAAATATGCCTATAGTCACACTATTTTACAGAACAGAGAATGTGATGTAACTCGCCTTTACCCATTTACATCAAACAAGAGGAGCTTCTGCCTGCAGTTTCTAATTCGTGTCATATGGTGAGGAAACCTAGAAGGAACCCCGTCGGCGCCGTTCTTTCAGCTCACTAAATCTACGCAGCAAGTCAAGAGTAAAAGATAAAACCCGGTCTGTGAGCGTGTCACTTTTTGCAGCACTCTCACGGGAAGCATCGCTGTCGTTGCTCGCCATGCCTCACCGCCTCAGTCCGAGCCTCTGCCCAGAGCTTTACGTGTGTGTGTGTGTGTGTGTGTGTGTATATGTATGTTATCTTTCACAGATAAGCATAAATTGAGCTAACACAGCAGCAGCCTGTCTAAAGATAAAACGCCAGACTGCAGCAGCGAGCAGAGGAGAGCGGGAGTGTTCCAAGACTAAATTTAGTGGAACGCGGACGGGTTTTCAGACGGCAGGACGGTGGATGTGCAGCAGCTGACCAACGCCACCCTGTCATCACAGCCAAACACAGCCAGCCTCGCTGAGCTGCCACAGAGCAGCACTTAGAGCATCCAAAGGAGACACTGCTTACTCCGGAGTCCGTATCTCCTCCTGAGGGGTATACTGGTACTATTTTTGAACGATGCCCAACATATAATTTTTCCCAACAATATCATCCCGTAACAACTAAAAGTCATTTTTAACGTCCTAAAAGCTATAATCTTTTGTTTGGCAGCTCAGGGGGCATTAAAGGCTCTAAGAATTCCAGGGCATGCGCAGCGCTACCAACAGAAATGGTGCTTTCATTGAGATAACTGTCTTTCTTAACCGTCGCCGTCGCAACAGCGAATGACGTGGGCACGTTGGAGCTCTCTTACGCCACACGCTGGGAAGTGGACACCAAAGCATGCTGGGAAACACACATTTATAATGGAGAAAAGTGGAGAAAGCAGGGGTTTGTTAGCAGGGACGAAAAAATGACGGAAGAAACTGGTGCCGTTAACTGACACTACAGCCATGTTGTCCCACAGCATGGACGTGTCCGCTTTAATTTGGGTCACGCTGGTTCGAGCGTGGTCAGTAGACTTCGGTGGCCGGGGTTATCCGCGTGCGTGGCTAGCTGCGCTGGCGCCGGCTTACCTCGGTGTAAGCCTGCGTGACCTGCTCGTACAGGCTCTGGTGGCGGTGGATGGCGAGCTCCAGCTCCTGCATCTCAGACGGCAACCCTCCCTCACTGCAGACCTTACACCAGGCCTCCACCTCCGACAGGAACTGAGGAGGCAGCACAGGAAACCATACAAAGTCTGTGTTCAATTCAAAATGAACCTAGACTAAGAAGATATGGGGGGAAAAAACAGTTAGAAAATTGCTTTACAATGTAATGCAGAGGGGTTTTTTCACACTACACTTGCTGATCTAACTAACAACTCTGTCCCTTCTTTGTCTGCTTTCACCCTTCCACAATGTGACATCTGTCCGGGGCCTTGTTTTTCTGAGTCCTGGGCTAAAGAATGGCGGTTGCTTGGTGGTTAGATCCGTCTATCCGTCCCGTGCTTCGGTGCAGAGAAAGATATGTCAGCAACTACTGGCCGGATTGCCATGACATTTGCTGTATTTACTCATCCTCCCCGTGTGAAGAATTCTAGTCATTCTAATTTGTATTGGCAACTGTGAACACCGCAAACTCTGGAGGACACTAGCATGGCTTTAGGTCTTTAGTCTTGTTTCCTGTACTTTGGAATAATAATTCACTAACAGGGTTAATGTGGCTGCAAAAATGAAGACAGCCTTCACTTCTCTCCCTGTAAATCCCTCTCATTTTTACTCCTTTCTCCCATTTTGTCTCTCTGTAGTCTTGCCAATTTTCTTTCGCTTGTCTCTCTCTCCATGTGTTTCATCTCTCATCCTGACACTTTTTGTTTTTCTGTTTTCTCTCTCTCGGTCTCAGCCAGTCCCTTCTCTGCCCCCCCCCCCCGTTTCCTCTTTCATCTCCTCCTCTCTCAAATGTACACTTGTAGCTAATGTCAAAGGCCCAGCAGGAATCAGGCAAGTCCCATCTGTTGCCATGTCAACCTTCCAGGAATCAGCAGTGGAGCAGTTTGATCTGTTAAATATAATCGGACACTAAAAATGTCGTATTTACATCTTGCATTCTGCACATGCGTCTGCTGCAGAGAGACTCCTAGATTAGACCGATACCAGAGCGGCAACCAAGCAGCAGCAGTCTCACAGTAAGTGGAAGAGCTTTTCCTCTACTGACAAGGAAGTGAAAGGGAAGTCCGTACACCGGGTTAGGAACAGAGAGCGTCCGCCCCCGTGGTTCCACCTAGTGCTAGCTGCGTAACGATTCATTTTCACGGACGCCAGCAAAGGTCAGAGGGCAAGCTCTGGTGAAAGACGTCTGGGTAACCGCTTGATTTTTTTTTTTTTTTTTTTTTTTCTCTCCTTCATGATCCCACCTGTTCAGCCTTCTGGTGAAAGACCGATGACATGGCGAGGATGGTGGAGCGCTCGTCGAGTGCAGCGGCAAAACTTTTCCAGTCCTGATCCAGCTGGCTTGAGATCTGTTTTATCTGTGCGGAGGCGTAGTGACCGGCCTCGGCCAGTCGGCTCGCCACTGACATGATTCTGTTGATGTTCACATAGGCATTCTGGGAAAAAAAAAAAAAACAAAACAGGAAAAACGACAACACTGCTGTTGGTAACCCACTGGCTTGTTCTGTTGGTCTGTCATCACTACAACTGGATTTAATTATTGTTGACATTTGGTGTAACATACTGTGTAAAGACACTCAAATAAATAAAAATTAATGCTGTTAACTAGCTGTTTCTATAAAACTCTAAAAATATTTGACCATGTAAAAACAGAATCGATGGTGTGTTACTATTTTGTATTTTTTGTATAAAGCTTCTTGTATCAAACCCAACTAAGAATGAACTGAATTCTTCTGAAGTGTACTTTTCATTTCATGCCATGGCTTGTGCGTTTCCACTGCTAGAGCTGTTTAAGCTGTACCAAGTTAAAATAAGACTTTAATGCAGATGTGACTGTGTGCTGATCATAATGGTGACCGCTGCTGTCACGCAGTGTTGTACAGTGATGTAATGTGGTTTTGAGGACATTATCTACCATGGAGTTCATGGCAAAGTGGTTGTGTTGAGTCTGCAGCTCCACAGCATGTTGGTAAGCTCGGCCAATCTCTGTGTGGCTCTGCAGGAACACTTCCTTGTTGTGGCTGATCCAGTCAAACATCTGCACACACACACCACACAGCATCATTAACAACATTGCGAACCACGTCACACATTTTTTTTTTTTTCTGCCACTGCCAGCGCAGGCAGCCTTACGCTGGACCCCGAAAGCTGCATCAGGAACAAAGAGAAACCATCTGCTGTGAGAACACATGTGAAAGACCACTTGATCAATTTAAAAGGGTTCTTTAACACTGTTGCCTGACAAATCTTACTTCGTAGTTCACTTATTGCTTGTTGCAGTTGAAAGCTGTGGAGAGTCAGATTTCTTTGTCAAGCGACTGTTTTTAAGATCAAGAATGAGCTTTCAGTCTTAAATGAACGATGAAGATTTTCTTTCAGCATGTAGAGAAGAAAACTCCTTTAATTGATCTGAACTATACCATTCATAGACAGTTAGTGGCTCCTTCAACTATAGTTTATCCTTTGATTGAACACTTGCATGATTCTTTTTCTCGGTCAAAGTTTGTTTGATCGAAGTTCATAACGTTCCTCGCTCATGTTATGAAACCTGTTAACCATTTTCGAGCAGCTGCCCTGACTAATCTTGTGCGTTTACAATAAAGCTGCTGAGTAAAATGTTAACATAACTGAGAAAGAAACTGTGGCCAAACTATATAAACATGACCCCGACTGTTAAAACAAAACAAAACAAAACAAAACTTGGGAATATTCCTTGAAAAACACGACTGGCATTTTCTGTTGTTGTGGTCAGCGTAAAGCCTGAGAGGCAGGGGCAACCTTCACGCCTGCCTCTCCATCCGATTCAATCTTTTCTAGACAGATGGAGGCTGGGGGTGGCCCCGTGTGGTTTCCATGGTTACCGCGACATCTACACAGTCGTCTCTCCCTGTCTCTCTCACCTCGTCAGATCTGACCGTCCCCCTGGCTCGACTGGGAGAGCTGAGTGTTTCCCACAGTGTAAACTGGTCCACGCACCCCCCGCAGTTCCTCAGCGCACCGCAACACTGATGTGGACAAAAGCGTTTTCGTGTTCCTCTCTGTTTGCTCTACGGTAAATATTTACCGCTCCTACATGTGGATTTCAGTGTGGAACAACGCACCGAGTCAGCTGACGCCCGTCTGTCTGTGCAAGCGTGTGTTTGTGTGCGTGTGAGAGTACAAGCTGCACTCCCATCAACGGCACTTAGGATGCTACCAAACACAAAGCTCTGCTGGCAAGAGACAGGGCTACAGGTCGACGTGGCTCAGCCATCCTGGATCCATGTGAATGACCTCGGTTGTCGCACAGTGCCGTTGCCACGATGACCGGTGTTTTTCGGACCCGCCCATCCCTGACACCGTGAGCTTTGTCACCAGGACACATCGGTGTTTATTGGGTGTGCGGATGTCAGCAATCCCACACATCAGTTGGCACTCATCACAATGCAATCATCATCATTATATATGCAGGTTTTTTTCTGTTGTATTCAAGTGCAACTTCCCGTATTCCTTGAATACTGATTGCTTCATATCCGAGAGCGTGATCTTTCCATATATAGCATTTTAGAGTGGAACTGAAATAGTTTTGCTTGTTGTTGTAAACAGGCTGGTATGTTAATGATGAATGGAATCCAAACACTGAACCACAGCCAATAACTTAGCTGGTGGAAGTGAAGCAATGCTGGCTGACTTTCCGCTGGGTTAACTGCTAACTGGGTTCCTCTGTTTAGATAAATGGCAGAGGCTAATCTAGTCAGACCGCTAAGAAGTTCCCGGAAACATTTACAGTGACACTGATGTGAAAAGGACAGAGAATCAAATGTAGTATAAGTATAATTTGGGGGACTTTTATTGTGAAGCAGCTCCAACAATGCAAAATGTAAGTGCTGAGTTAGTGTTTAAATCTATAGTTGTACTTTTTGGCACTTATGACTCCCTTGTCTCAAAAACAATCCGTCCCTTTGATCAAGTTCTTGCTTTGCCACATCTCACACAGCCATCACAATATACAACACGTCTATTACGCTCCCTCGGGATGATTCCTGCTCGTTTGGTGGCATCGGGCTCAGGCGCGACTCACCTTCTCGGCGTCCTGCTCGAAGAGGCGGAGCTGAAAGCACTGGTCCAGCTTCAGCTTCCTGACGTGCCACATTTGATGGAGATGCTGCCTCGTGGAGTGGAGCTTATCCAGCAGACTGGCCACCTGGCATAAAGCAAACATTAAGGATTGTTAGATGATGTTTCTTACGTCGTACCCATTTGGAGTTCGACTGGTTACATAGATTTGAGGCTTGATTGCTTTTAAAAAATAAAAAAAAAGTAGAGAAACACGCCACAGTTCACTGCAGGACAGTTTGTCTAATGGTCCATAAATACAACATCTACTGTTTATTTTATCGTCCAGTTTAATAATTCCAGTGTCTGATGGAACTATGACTGTTCTATCCTGAATCACGTTGCCTCCGTTCATAAAATAGAGTCTGAGTCTTTGATGCTAATATTCCAACGGTCGAATGAGCTCTGTGAATGCAAACAGTCAGTTTTCTTGGTATATCTGGCAAAAGACCGCAGAGCATCTGCAGGTATCAAAGTTTAATACAGATGATGTATGTGACTGCGGTTTGTATTCTGTTTTAACGCTCTATTCCTAATTCTTAAATACCTGCTATTTAAAAAGTATTTTGCTAGTGTTTGTTTGTGTCATGCGGCCTGACACTGGCGAGCACGTTGTCCTCTTTTTTCATTGGCCTTCATGCTGCTTAAGGGAGATCGCTGAGATTGAAACATGCCTCCTACCCCACAGCCTGTTTCAGCACAGCAGCTATGATGTCTGTGTGCAACAGAAAGTTATTATAAATCATTGTATTTTTCTTTTTTTTAAACAATCAAGAAGCTTTCGAACGTCTTTTTGTTTTTTCTCCCTGGGCCCGTTTGGAGGCCCTTAGTCCCTCCTGTATCGAGGATAAAACACGATTTTTCTAGAGATGATATCAACGTGGCTTCTCACACCAGCCGGTTATATTCCCAGCTGGAGCGAACTTCCCTGGGACGGGTGAATTACCTTGGGCACCAGGCTCTGAAAGTCAGCAGAGCCAGAGATGCAGTTCCTCCCTGAAAAACCATCACTAGATCGGATACACTGCAGCAGCCTCTGGCCTTCACGGTCCAACTCCTCCACTGGAGCCTTCAGCACCTACACACGATGAGGAGACGCGAGTGTATCAACTTACTTTAATGGCTTAACATGATTCAGAGTTGTCTGTAATGATGAGAGAACTACGATGGATGGAAATGCAACTACTTGTTGATTTCTTTAGATATTTCCCCATTCAGTATCATATAGCTCTCTCACCTTTTTCTTCAGTTGTGTGTGCTCCTCTATCAACCGACGAGATCCCTCCACATCTGCGGGGAACTCTTTCTTCGACAGAAGCTCCTGCAACACACAGCCCCAGGTTTTTTTTTTAATTTTTTTATATTGGGGTGGACGGCTCCTGTAATCCTTTTAAACCATCCGTCTATCTTTCCCTGATTTAGCCATTCATTCATCTGTCCATCCCCCACCTGCAGGTCCTCAAGTCTGGACAGCAGGTGAACAGCATTGGACATGAACTCCTCCAGAGAGACTCTCAGCTCCATCCACTCCTCATGGTTGTAGTCCAAAGAGCCCTCGAAGTCGTCCGTCAGCTGGGAGGGATCCACCAGTTTGGCCAGACCTTCAACTGACACCATGCTGGTCTGGTACACACAAACAGAAATTTCAAGAGAAATATCAAAACATACAGCGGTGAAGGATGATCCAGGTTTGTAACATATGTTCCAGCTGTGAAACACACATTGAGAAAATAAAAAGAGATAAATACCATCTGTATACCAGTACGTAAGCTGGAAGTTTATGAATCAACTCGGGCTTGTCTGTTGTGAATCTTGACCTACCTGCCTTAAGACAGACCCAGTAATGATGTACTTGCAAAAAAATGTTACGGGGAAAAAAAGCTGTCAAATACTATTCTACCTATAAGATTAGAGATGATAGTCTATTCCCCTAAATCACAATGTAGGATATTTCTCTCATGTTCCGCAGCATGGAAGCAAATGAGCAAAGGAAGAGTGAACACTTGACCCCAATGCTGTTAACACTTAAATTTGAACTAATGTGTTTTTCTAAATGAAGAGCAGAAACCCTGTCCCTGTGAAGAACAGTCTTCTGTAACCCCAAATCTGTCTAAGCTACTAAATTAACTGTGGGCTAGCCCGAACCACGGAGTCTTAGGTGCTAAACTGAAGCCTTTGCTAACACAAGCCGACTTGGCTTCACCTGCAAAAGTGGACCGCTAGCCAACCTGAACCAAACAGTTTTTTAAAACCTAACCCTTGCGCTCTGCTAAACGGAAGCGTTACATAACAACAGGCATTTGGCTTTCAGAGAAACATTTGCTTAGATCTGGGACTCAAGTGTAATAATAAATCTATGAGAGGTGCAAAGTGGGGCTAACCTAAACAAAGACACTTTTATTTTATGGGACTGAGGGGTGAAATTGTTATGTCCACTTCCTGCTGTAGCACGCAATCCTTTCGCAGTGAAAACAAATTCTAATGTGTACATTACTGCCGTCCAAAAACGTGGAATCTGAGTTTCAGCACTGCATGGTCATATCTCAAACTGAGACTCAAAGGAAACAAAAGCCAACTGACCTCAAAGGAGAACTTTGCACTGCCAAAGTTCGTTTTCTGTTTCTGCCAGAAGTTGTCGGGTTTGATGATGAGCGCCACGCAGATCTCGGCTGGGAAAAACTCCTGCAGTGTCTTCAGCAGAGGCTTGATCAGTTCCCACTTAGACCCACGCATGTCGATGATAACAGTAAAACCACGTTTACACACATCCTCACTGAATGGACGGCAGAGATGCAAAAAATGAAAGAGGGGAAAAGAGAGGGACCAGAGAAAAGGACAATGGAGGGGTTAAGAAGAAATGGCAGAATAGCTTCAAAATCCTAAACAGAGAAATGAATTAGTCTTGATGTTTTCTTGTCAGACTGTAAACATCAGACTTATTACTGAAGTAAACTTAAAGTGAAGCAGTCTGAGCACTGGTCTATACTGATCTACAAGGAAGCAGTGTGGCGAGCTTGCAGCCAGTTTCTGGTCATTTTGAAAAACGACGTATGTTTCAACATAAAGTAACAGACAGTGGATGCACAACAGAGTCAGTAACAAATGGGCCTCCCCAGGCTCGGCTTTAGTTTCCTTTGGTACGTCACACTTTGGTAATTTAAAAAGTGCAGCAGTTGGTTTTCGAAAGGCTATTTAGAGGCTTCTTTCAATTCATCTCCTGCACAAATCTCTGTATGAGAGAAAAAGAGAGAAAATCTACCGCACACTTGAAAGCAGCCTGAGGGAGGTCAAATCAGTTTCCCCCTGTTTTCGCGAGTAATGTAGCTGCAGTAATTACAGAAGCACCTACAGGACAGGGGGACATGCGAATCGCCATGCTGACTTGAAAACCAAACTGTTTCTTGGCCTTCATAGTGCAGGCTTTTATACATCAGAGCTCAAATGTGCTGTAATGCCCCATCGCCGAGCAGCTCATAAACAGTCTCCCAACAACAGCGAGGGAATTTTTTCTCTCAAAAACAATATTTGGGTCACAAAGTCAGGTTTAGTGTGACACAAGGACTGGCCCTGTCTGAAGGTTAAAAAACCCCACTGACAGCACCTCTAAAGCTCACGAGTTAACATGTTACATCTAATTTGTTTAGTTCGCACAAAAAAAAATGAAGTATATAAACAACATGAAACGGATTTATTGGAGATTATGTGCCAGACTTGGCCCGGAGCACTGAATTCCTGAGGTCTCTACTGTTTCTTTTTCCAGTCCTTGTGCTAAGCTACGCTAACTGGTATCATGTAAGCCTTATATTTACTGGACAGACTTGAGAGTGGTGTCCACTTTCTCATCTCTCGGCAAGAGACCGAATAAGCGCATTTCCCAAAACGTACAACTACTCCTTTACCTCTTGTTGCATAACAAACCTACCACATAATGTACATTCATCTGTATTGGTCACCTGAAAGCAGGGAAGAACACTGAAATGCGTATTTTTAGATTTGTTTTCACCACGTTCACATTTATGTAAATAAACTGGGATATGACGAGGCCAGAACACCTTCCAGATGGTGATTTAGCTTCGCTTGTTGCATCTTCATCCATGTAGCCTGCCCATGGGGGTTGTGCAGTGTGTATACAACAAACTGTATATAAGTACATGGAAATATGCAAACAAATACATTGGAGAAAAGGACATATTTAGAACAGGGACTCAGTCAAAGCGGCATCAAGTTTAAGAGAGTTTCATCAAAACAACGCTCACTGAACATGTAATAGGTCGACAACTGTAAACAGATATAAGTATTTGCTGAGGACCAGTAGCTGCTCAGAAACCAGTGCAGTGCCGGCCGTGCATGCTGGAGCATAATGGGCCTTAAATTCAGCCGCTGCTGAAAAAAAAACAAACCATAGGCTCTTGAAATTACCTCACCTCCACGTACACTCACAGGCAGCCTCTATTAATATATATTCAACCACAGCACATCCATTATAATCTGCCTCGGGGAAGCACAAACTCCACTCGTCACCATAGAAACAGCAGCTCGATTAGCAGAGGGAAGCGGAGCGGGGCTGATAGGGACTGAAGGATAACACAGATTTTGGGCTAGTTTGGCTCAATCACACCGTGTTCTGATCAGCCAGGTAGACTCGTTAACATGCACATCAGTCACCCGATGCAGCTGCAAGCACAGTGTACATCAGAAACTCCCGCTGTTGCTGCATTCAAGGGCGCTCACGAGTCAGTCAGCTAATGAAAAGCCTCATTTTCATTTACACATTATTTCACGTTCAATGACTTATTTGTTGTTGGGTTTTTTTTTTTTGTTTTTTTTTTATAACACAGCTTATTAATTAAACAGATGATGTCAAAGAGTCCTTGAATGCACCACCAAGGAGTTTCTAAAAGTGGTTCCAGCCTGCAGCTGCACGGTACCATCGTGATCTATTTTTGAACCCAAAAAAATTAAAAATGTAAAGCCACTAAATGTTCCCTGTGATTATGTATATGCTGTACATATAAGAAATAAATGCATGCTTGCTTACTTTAATACACTCAGGGGTTTTGCTGCTACTGCCTTACTTGGCCTGGTATAGTCAGTAGGTTTTGATGCGTTCTTGTATTTACCATTTGTGGCTTTCCCAGTCGTTCTGATGTGTACAGTAGGGTCTGACTTTTGGACCCCACAGTATGTCTCCACTAAAACCAACCAACAAACATGATGTGCTGTGTGTTTTCATTCTAGAAAACACATCGATTTTTCCTTTTTCTACATATCGACTGATTCCACTTAGGCTATTTCAAACAGGATCTGCTATTATTTGCTGCTAAAATAACATCTGAAATCTGAATATAATAACATAAATGTAAACATAATATGCATGGAAACACACTCACAGTGTTAACAAAGAGAACGCTCTCATACTCCTTTTCCACCAACATGGACCAGGTTCCGTTCCGGTTCACGCACCTAATCTTGAACCGTTTGGAGCGCATCGACCAAAAATAAATTGATTCGGAACCCAAAAAGGTCGTTTCCCAGATGGGACTAAAAATATCAGGTTCTCCGTTGACCTGAAGTGTGAACCATGACTTCTGGGCATTGTGCACCACCCTCCGTTGATTACGCATCCTTGATTACAATGGTTCCGCTCAAAGCTGGTGGAACCATGGGCCGGTTCGCCAGATCGCACCAAGGTTCCAAGAATCCTGAACGGAACCGGGTCAAGAACCAGAGGTGGAATGGAGTTGTCAGTGGAGTGAGTTTGAGAGGGAAAGCGCTTAAGATACAGCTTTTTTGTTTAGCCAGACTTCTTACTGTTTTCCCTGCAGCAGGTATTTCTGCCGGCTGTGGTGCCACAAAGTCACAGATGTTCTCGGGCTAATCTCCTTTCACAGCAATCATCAGCAAAGGGCCTAGAGTGTGACGCCACTACTCATTAAGTCCCTTAAATTAGGTTTAAAAAGAAAATCTGTGTTAGAAACTGACTTAATTAGAGAGTCACAGGGACTGGGACCGGGACTGGTCTGTGACTGATTATTAATCAGTCCCAGAACAAGATTAATTAATTTCAGTTTTTCTCTAGACCAGCTCATTCGTGGTAAAATCCTCAGACTGTGATGAGGGGCCTTAGGAATAAATGGACTTGAAGTTAAGTGTGACAGACTCGCCGCTGTCTGCTGCAAACACTGCAGCTTTCACGCTGATGCAAATCAAACGCTGCTCTCCATCTGCTGCTGCCACGGAGAAGAGAGGAGCGTTTGATTCCACACTGCGGACAGCACTGCAGCACACCACACGCACACTTAAGTCCAGTTTACAGAGCGTTATTGTACTGAAGCACAAATAAGAAGATTAATTTAAAAAAAAAAAAAAAAAGGTAACACGGTTAATAATGACAGTGGATAATAACTGTAAAGTGTGATAAAATACAATGTGAAAATGAAGTATACACATGCTACTTAAATGTGTGTGTGTTTGTGTGGGATGGGAATTTGTGTACCTGGGAACAGTAGACAGGTAGGTCACCAGCCTCCTCAGGTCCTCTTGTTTTATTCGGTCGTGGTTGCTCCTGGCAGGAAATGTCAGGATTGGTCCTCCTCTTTTATCTCGCCCACCTGTGCTTGCACATGAAAACAAATGATTAGCATGATTATGTAGTTTTTAAAAGATATTCCTATCATTGTCAACAAATACCGTGTTAAGGCCAAAACCCACGATTATCTATTAAAGGACTGTCTGTATAGCCACAGCCTGACATATTGGCTCTATAGAACAATACAGTAGTAGCGGCAGTGGTAGCAGGAGCAGTATAAGTAGCATTAGTTGTAGTAGTAGTAGTAGTAGTAGCAGTTGTAGAAGTAGCAGTGGCAGTAGTAGACGCAGTATTGGGAGTTGCAGGAGCAACAGAGGTAGTAGCAGCAGTTGTAGCAGTAGCAGTGGTAGTGGTAAAAGTAGCAGTAGTTACAGCAGTAGCAGTAGTGCTGGTTGTAGTAGTATCAGCAGTGCTAGTAATGGCAGTAGCTGCAGAAGAAGAGGTAATGGTAGTAACGGTAGTAACGGTAGTAATGGTAGTAACGGTAGTAATAGCAGTTGCAGCAGTAACAGTGATAGGCGGTGGTTGTATTAGTAGCACCAGAAGTTGACAGTACTAGCAATTGCAGTGGTAGCAGTAGCTTGAGTAGTACTAGTAGTAGCTGCATTACTAGTAGTGTTAGCAGTACTGGCAGTAGCAGTAGTATTAACAGCAGTTATGGCGATAGTAGCAGTGGTAGTAGCAGAAGTTATAGCGATGGTAGTGGCAGTGGTGGCAGTGGTATTTATTTAGTTTATAGTTGTACAGTACTACTGGTACAGCAGTGCCACATGCAAGCAAATTCTTTTATCTTGAACCAGCATTAAAATCAAGACAAATTACAGAACGCAAAATCAATGAAGTAAGCATTAAAGTACTACTGTTACAGAGCAGATATTACTCTACACTACAAAGGCTATCACTTCACTCTCACCAAACAGACCATATCACTGTTAATCTGAGCATTATTTTACCCTAACAGCTTTAATATCTCTGCATCAGTAACAGAAGTCCCATCACAGCTACATCTGCGAGCGAGCAGACTTTCCAAAGCCTCCGAAAACCCATCTGAAACACAAACTCGCTCTCTCCCCCTCTGTGATAAATTATGTGTGTGGAGATGTTTTGGTTAGATTAATGTAAGAAACACAAATCACACTGTTTATGAAACTGCTACTCAGACGTGGAAAATCGGTCTGTGTGTGCGCGTTTGAGTGTGCGATTTGGGAGGAAGTGCGCTGCTGTAATCTAAGGAGGAATCTTGATGACAGATTGTTGTTGGCACTGGGTCTTTAACATGCTCGCTCGCTCTCTCTCTCTCTCTGGCTGTCTCCCTTTTTTTCTGCGGGTCTCTCTCCCATTCTCTCTTTCTATTTCAGAATTACTTTTTCACTGGTACACCGGTACTCAAACGGTACTACAACCGATAAAATAACGAAAAACGGGAACTTAAATCTTGTGCTACAGTGCTAGCACTTGCAAGTGCTTAGAATACCACGATATTTATATTTGCAAACATTTTTAGATCCTTGGTGTACAATTTATGGGTAACACTTTACTTTAAGTCCCCCTAATTAGCATTTCTAAGCACTATATAAACATTTAATAAACACTTTATAACAGTATAATATAGTTATAAGCATACACATCATTTTTAAGAGTTTATTAATAAATAATGCTAACTTGTTTTTAGCAACGTAAGTATTTATGAATACAAATGTGGTTTAATCAATCAGAAACTCATTAAAATTAAAATGAATGTTTTCTTTTATTTAAAAGAAGATTATTTCATTACTTCCTTAATTCATCAATTCATCTTTTGGCCTATAAAATGTTACAGATAATGAAACATGCCTGTTATAATCTCCAAAAGCTTAAGTTGATGCCTTCACTGTCCCAAACCCAAAAATGATCCATTTTACTATCACGTTAGACAAAGAAAAGCAGCGAACCATCACAATTAAGAAGCTGGAGCAAGGGAATGTTTGGTGCTTTTGCTTGAAAAAAATGACCTAAAGGATTAATATTTGATTAAAATCGTTGCCAATTAATTTACTGTTAATCAGCTAATTAACTAATGTACTTTTTTTACATAAAATAGCTAACGTTAAGTTTTTCAAAAGGTTCACTGGTGAACGTCTTTCAGCTTTCAACTTTTTCATGGGTTTACGCTGTTCCTAGTGAGGATGTGAGACCAGACTCTGGATCTGAGTAAGGGTTCAATTTTTATTGATTAGGGTCTATTGGCCTTGGGTCTGTGCGTCAATACGTTTTCATGCCTGAGCTGATCCACGCGGACTTGTTATCAGCTGTGTTACATGACACATGTTGTGTCACGGTCATCAGTGTGGGGCACTGTTTGGATGGAAAGCACTTTTGGATTTCATCTGGTCTGTTTCGGACTGTCCTGACTGTCCCCTTCTGACCGGAGTCTCTTTCTCGAAAATAATCTAAGCACATCGGATTCAGGTAGGTTTTCCCCGGGTCAGTTCCAGATGTAGTCCCAAATGAAGGCCTCTGCAGAGCTGACAGCACATGCAGAGTGACACAGGTTTCAAAATGAAAGCACAACAACACTGAGGCTCACGTTCATGTGTACTCTTTATTTATCTGTGTCTGCAATCTGTGTTTGGACTCTTCTCAATTCACATCAGGCTTTTCTTGAAGGAAATCTAGATTTACAATATTTTGGGGGACAATAATTTTGCTCGGTCAACTGTTTCTTCAGACTCAAAACACATCTCATGGCTGAGTTTTTTTGAGCGCGATGGTCCGTGTTTCTTTGGTCACGTGTCTGTTTTTCTCTGCTTGTCTTGGCCCACAGCGATATGTAGCGGTGGCCAGGGCGGAGAAGTTCACATAAGTGATGTTCAGGGTGTGAAGGGCCTGTAATGCGTTTCCCTGCCTGCTTCCTGACTCAGGAGGTGAGCAACTCCTGGTCGACATCAATGACTTTTACTGCAGTCCTGAAGGTTTCCTTGGCCGTCACAGTGCCACTGAGTTTAGCACTAGGGCTCTTCCTGAAGTCCACTGTCACATCCACAGTTTTGGGAGTGTTCGGCTTCAAGTTGTTTTGAGTACACCAGAGGGAAAGCTGTTCAACCTCCCATCTGTATGCAGACTTCTCACTGTCTTGGATGAGGCTGTTGGTCTTGAGGAGGTTGACAGAGGGGACCCCAGACCATGCGGGGGAGGGGGGGGGTAATGACAAGGATTTGTCAGTCCTGGCCTTATGATTCCTACGTTTTTGGTTTCAGGGTAATTCGCAAGACATTTTAGCTTAGACCTTCTCAAAATCACCCAGCTGCTGTAGATAATGCACCATGCTGAGTGAGCGTTTTAGTACAACTATAAATAACTTTTATATATTTTGATGGCAGTGAGTTCATAGAGATCCAATCCACTCAACCAACAAATCAAGTCAAACCAATAATGTCGGCGATGATTGTCTGCACAACCCTGACACTACCGTGACTCTGAGGGGAAAAAAAACAAACAAAAAAAACAAAAAGCAGTTTGCAGCACTGACGAACTTGGAATATATCTCAGCTATCTGTTAGAAGTATTAATCCAACCAGAATGTAATGTAATTTAGAACTGTTATGTAATGTTGAATAAATGAAACTGTTTCAGGGCCATCACTAGATTTCCACGTAAAACTGAAAAAGTAGCACTACCCTATTAAAGCACAAAAAATTTGTTGAGCCACATCTAACAAGTGAATATATTTCGATTTTGATATACACTAGTTTGATCAGACTCTTGGTGAATGGTAGAAATGGTTTTAGACAGCAGAGCTGAAAAACTGACAACAGAAGAGAGCGCTGGTGAATTTGATGTATATGGGCGAAACCAAGACATAAGTTGCCGCGCTGCCATGCTTGTGGTGTTTTAATGGGAGCTGTAGTTTTTTTCTGCGCTCACAAAGTGAACTTTGCATTACTGCGTTAAAAATCGCAAAAGTAGCAAGTGCTGTAGGGGACGCCGTTCCGTCTGGGAGTATGGAACGTGCTTCAAGACCGGTGAAAGAAATGCTGAGAAAGAGATTGCATTAAGTTGTAGAAGCTAGGGGAACGGAGGCTAGGCCCCGGACGTGACGTCTTGGCTTCGGCTCGCTGCAGGGCCTCGGATTCCTGTCTGGGACCGAAGGTTGAGTGATTTGACTACAACGCTGGCTGACACTCACCTGACACGAAGGCGACTTTCTCCTTCAGCACAGGAAGAACATCAGAAGCCTTGATGCCTTCAGTCCTGAATGACCCTGGAGAGCAACAGAGAGAGAGAGAGAGAGAGAGAGAGAGAGAAACAGTCGGTGGAGCTTCCAGCTTTTAGCATTAATCCCATTATCAGATCAACATTCCTGCGAGAAAGAACATACACCCACACACATACTGTAGACATCTAGCTTTTATAGAGTTATCTTGGTAATTTGTCTTTAACGTACAGTAGCATTACTGCTGGCACTGTAGGTATTTTTGTTTTGTAACAGTTCAGTGGAAGCAGCGGCAGCATAAGTATTTTTCCAGTCACTCTGCAGAACCATGTGTGTTCAGTATGTAGTGAAATAGGAATAAATTCAGTTCTTCGTCATCCTTCCATCCTTTTGTAATCTTCATATCTCTATGATTTCAGTCCCCTGGTCTTGTTCGCTTTCTTTTCCTCCCGGTTCATCTGGTCATCCTTCTGTCATGTTATGAAATCTCTCTCCCTCTCTCTCTCATTTTTTAGTAATGCTCTCTCTACCCCCTCACCTTTCCCCCTCTCTCGGCAGAGCACAAGCCCGAATGCCCACGTCCTGCTGTGTGCGTGTGCATATGATACGCTGTCTTGGCTGCAAAAAAACAACACATAATCACTCACTCTCACACTCACACTCACACACACACACACACACACACACTCACACTCACACGCACACAAATTCCAGGAACATTCCACAGTGAGAACGCTAAGTCGGCAAAATCCATCCCAGGACACGGAGAGAAAGCGTGGGAGACACCAGCCCTTATTCCAATATATCGCTCCGTTTTAAAAGTCAATTCCATGTTTTAAAGCACTGGCCCAAA
This sequence comes from Xiphias gladius, assembly GCF_016859285.1. NCBI lineage: Eukaryota > Metazoa > Chordata > Actinopteri > Istiophoriformes > Xiphiidae > Xiphias > Xiphias gladius. The sequence goes on along the minus strand of NC_053415.1, from coordinate 24,559,248 downwards.
CACAAACCAGTTTTATATTCACAAAATAAGATAAGGCCCCAAAAACGTGAGACTTAATTTTCTAATCCATCACTTTCATTTTCCTTGAATTTGTCAATACTGTCTGCGATTCTACTGATAAATTTCAAATGCATCTCGGGTGATTTGATCCGAGACGTGTAGCTTTGAACCAACACGCGACTGATGCGCTGAGACCAGATCGCTCAGCGACATCCAGAGGTCGCCCCTGACACGCGACCAATCTGAACTGTCCCCGATTCAGCAGCTGACCAGTCAGTCACGATTATTAATGTCGCTCAAGGTTTATAATCCCACCGATACGTTTTATCTTGGCTTGGTTGACAGTGCGCCAGTGGTTTACAGAGCAGTTATTGATCTAAGCCTGATGGAGCGGTTTAACCTACTGTACAGAGATTGATTGAATCCATAGTGTTTTTGAAGGTTTTAATTCCTCAACCACAAATTATGTGCACTTTACTTGTATGCAAACCCTTTTCAAATCAGTTGTTTGGTTTTAAATTTAAGACGTTCCAGGCTGCCCCTGATTTTCATTCATTTCTGTGTGGCAAGTTCCTGAAAATGGCCGTCAAAGTCACATTAACTACTGCAGAGTGCAGCAGTGCTGAGATGGATTTACAAAGCTCAAGCCAATTACGAGAGTCTGCAAACGTTATCATATTGTAAATAAACAAATGGAAACCAGATGCCTGGTAAAATACACCAAAAAATGATAAACATACAGCATTGCTTGCAAAATGGTTAGCCGTGATGTTAAGTATATGCGAAATGCAGTAAATAGGATTAAACATGCTAAACCACTGGTGCGGTACTTCAGAAAGGCCCAGTGTAAATACTGCAGTGTAGCTGACCTAAATGTGGCATCGGACTCTCATTTCCCTCTACTGGATGCTATGTTCAAGCTACTAGCGGGTCCCCATCAGCGTTGCTTCTGGCCCCGTTAGTGAGGTTACAATAAAGTTTCTAACTGCATCAAAATATCGTGTATTAATTTCATGCACACAGCCTAGGAGCTATGTTCTACAAGCACAATATGTCAACATTTTGGAGGATTTTCGGGTCTTATGTGTTTTATATTTGGCTCAAAGTATCTTCCTGAAGTTTGGAGTCGTGACATGTGGCGCCCTCTTGCATTTATTTGCCTTTTTATTAGTTTCCTGCGACAAATGTCAATGAACGATGGCCAATTCAACAACAGGCGAAAGAAATTAGAAAATCTCTCAACTCCATATTATATGTAGAATGAGGAGGACCACGTAGTCAGGCACTCTGTGCCGACATGACCAACATCCCTATCACTGATGCAGACGTTTGCTTGCCCAACAGCTCAGGTGCAGAGGTAAGAAACCGAACAAACACCACAGCACTGCTCTGAACGACGGAGAGACAATATGGGCATTGCAGTCGTCCCGCTTTCCTAAAAGTGAAATCAAATCGGATCGCCGTTGGTTCCTTGAGATGCCATTCCGATGCGGAGTGTGAAATGGAATTTAACAGGTCCTACGCCTAATCAGGAACAAAGCTACCGTATATTTTGAAAGATGAACCTGCACCTACAGTACCCTGCCATTTCAGCACGGGGTGTTAGCTAAAGACCACGTCAGGGTAAGCTCTGCTAAGAAACAAGTCAGCATCATCTGGATGTTCACTTTGACTGATAACGTTAAAAGAACGGATCGGAGAGAGAACACAACAAGCTGCCTCAGCCAGCTTGTGCTTTCTCCTAACAGACAGTTTATCCACGATGGAGTCACTGTGAGCCCACTGGGGACTGGGGTTGAAGTCAGTCCTCCACCGTTGGTGAGTCTGTATTTGTATGTCTTTATATTTGAATATAAATGATTTGCATAAAAAGAAAAAAAAAAACAACACTTTGTGTTCCAGGAAATTAAGGCAAGAACAGAGAGAAGAGAGTCTGCTGCCAACATCCACAGCATAAAGCACAGAGCAGAGGAAGGGGGTGAGTGAGTGTGTGAGTGTGCATGTGCGTGTGTGTGTGTGTGTGTGTGTGCACGGGGTTGTCCATTACTGTTAGGAGGAAACAGCTTTTGTCATTTCAACACACACAGGAAGCTGTTAGTCTTGTTTGGACAAACACGCACGCACATTTCACTTTTCTTTTGGGCGGTGATATTCATCTTGTCTTTGACAGGAAAGTGTTGGTGAGTCAGAGTGAGGTGCGGCTGTGGGCCTGCAGTTTCCTCTGCCCGCCAGCAGAGGCTCCGTCCCCGTACGGAGCCGCGGAGACGCACAGAACGCGGCGACGGGGTCAGGTCCCGTCCTTCTAGTCTACCTCGGCTTTCTCCTGGGCCAGATTTCCAGTTCGCAGGTCTATGCGGTGTAACTGTAACTAGACTACACTTTTTTTTTTTACTCCACCCAGTTAAAACTACTGAAGTCTGATCCAAAAGCCTTGTAATAAAGACATTGATTGTGAAGGTGAGAATGTGGTGTCTTTATGGTCATCATTAATCATGCTTCTATTAAGAAAAGAATGAATTTACAGGTATTGAAACCAGAATAGGAATATTTTGTTGAAATAAATACTTGATACGTCAGTTGTTAAAATGTATTATACTTTGTGTCATACTGTAATCATATATATGTAATATAATCTTACATTCTTGGTTTAAACAGTTGATACAGTCACACACACCTGCAGAAAAGTACAAAACACACACACACACTCGCTTGTTTTTGCCACTTACGACATTGCACTGACATTACATTCAATTACGGAGCAATTCTTACCCTAACCTTAACCATTATATAAAACCCCAACTTTAACCCTAACCAAAAAAGCGAGTCTTACCCCTAAAACTGAGTAGTTTATATTGTGGGGACCGGCTTTGTCCCCAGATGGGAGGACAGTCCCCACAATGCGACTGTGTGACACGCACAAGCGAAGCAGAGAGAGGCAGAGAAAGATGGAAGGTGGAGAGATTTCGCCGCGACTTCTTTGGATGTCTTTTTATAAAAGATCGGAACCCATTTTAGGATTTTCCCCGATTCTACCTAAAGGTGGAAAGACTCTCACAGTTGTCCCATGATCAACCATGTCCAAATACAGGGTCACCTTCAGCAAACTAAATGCCTGATTGAATCCTGGGGGCTCAGACTGCTCCGGGGCTAATCAAGGTAGTGAAAGATTTGAGTCCTCAAATCCTCCAGACTACAAGCTCACGGTGTGCCTGCTGACCGTCCGTGCTGGACCTAAACTGTCTCTCGCCGAGCAGTGCTGACTCTCCACAATCGATACATTCAGCCGTCACGGTCAAATCAACACCCCGACTGACCTTTGAATTACACAGCTGTGTGTTCCCTGCTGTGAGACGAGTCCGTAAATAAAAAGAGCCAGGATGTACCTCGAACGGCTAATGACAAACGGTAGACGATATGCGTCCTGAAACACTGTCTGCAAGTAATTTCTAATTGTTAGCGTATTGTAAACTGTACAATAGAAGTAATAACGGCAGAGTTTTCCACTACATTTATTCAGCCTGAACTCTCAGCACCACAGCCCTGCAGGATTTTGTTTTACTTATCGCTCCCTACCAGCAGCGATTCTGTCACTCATGGAGAAACGTAACAGCAGGAGCTCCATGTTGTTCCGCTCCGTTCATTTGCGGCTATAACACAATGCTGACGGATACAGCTGCTGTTGATATTAACTCGTCGCTTCTTGAATATGCTTCGTGATAAATGTGTTTCAGATCAAAGGCTGCAGCGGGCCCTTATTTTGAAACCACCGCAAAAGCTGTTTTCAATACTAGAAAGGTTGGTTAAAGTTAACAAACGTTGACTCAATTAAGTCAATTTAGACATTTGTTTTTTTCATGTTTTTTTTTTTTTTGAGGTTTTTTTTGGTCGGATGTCAATTTGAAAGATTACAAGGAGAAATTTGTACTTTATCACTGAGAAAAAGGATGTAAGGTCAGAGAATTGGAAAACAACAGGAACTGACGCTTCGCCTTATGACCAGGTTTGGTTTTGGTTTGTTAGAAGAAAAAAGGAAAAGGACTGAGGGACGCACCGGTGGTCAAATCAAGAAGTTGCAAGGACTTTAACATTTTTGGCACAAATAAAAAAGATTGAGGCTGGTTTCCTTTCTGTGGCTGCCCCGAGGACACACAGAGGGCAGTACGTGGGCTCCGATCACAGCTGCCGCTGCTGTTTGGTCTGCATCTCTGGTCTGATCATCCCACTGAATCCCAGTTTATTTCACTTCATTATTAAGCCCGGCATTGCGTTCGCCTTAGTCGATTTGTGCCTGGGAGGGATTGTTATTTTGCCCCAACCACTGGACGCACAAGCTGCGGTGCTAGTCGGTTTAAAGCTTTTAATGATGATCAAAGAAATATGCTGATACAACCCTGTTAACCTGTGTCACTCTCATCCACGCTTGTCGCACTTTTTCGTTTGCCTTTTTCAGCCTTTGGCACGTAAATATGACATTCCCTTTTGGTAATCCTGCAAACAAAGCTCTGATTGGACCATTCGGGCAAAACCAGTGGGAAAAACAGCCTCTAATGAGCCCACCGCCAGGCCTACTTGAAATGCACAAAAGTTAGAGATGAAGGCAGTAATTCAGAGGTCTGAAACTGGGCTATAGTAGTCCTCCTTGAAGTATTGAGTGTGATGAATTACACACGTCGGACATCTGTCATGATCCGATTTGCATTACAGAGTGGATGTCGGTGCCCACTCAACCAATATCCAGACTCATATTTGTTTGATTTTTTTTATTCTTGTGATCACAAGACAGCAGAGGTTTTTAGATCAAGTGAGTCAAAGTCAAAGTCAAAGTTTCCAAATGCATTTTAAAGCTTTGAAAAATAAATCCAGTTTGGCTCCCACGTATTAAACTAACTGTCAATCATGTTTTGTTCTTATCTTCACTTGTCTTTCTCCTTGATCTTTCTCTCTCTCATGCACGCACACACACACACACACACACACACACACACACACACACACACACACACACACACACTTTTGATCCAACATAAGTTTTCTTCATCAGAGATGTTCACCACGTAGACACGTATACAGTGTGTTTTTGTACAGTAGCAATTCAGCAGTGATTACAGCAGCATATGGCTGTTAAACACGTGAGACTATATAACTTTGGGCCATTGAATTGACTTGACATACGCAAGAAGACATCTCTATGTGTGTGTGTGTGTGTTTGTTTTTTGTTTATTTTTTCTTTGTGTGTGTTTAGTGAACTCTCAAAGAGAGAGAGATATAACACTACCAGCAATGATCAGGCCAAACGAGTCTGGTAGCTGAAATAGTGATTCCAGCATTAAAGCATCAGTAGCAGCAGTAATGAAATCAGTGATATTAGCAGGATGAATGTCTAAGCTGCTTTTGTCTGACTGTGATGATTTGTAATGATATGAAACAGAGAAAAGCAGGAACTGTTATATTTAAGAACCCGTGACCAACAAATCTTTGGGATCTATACTTAATAAAGGGTTTTGAGTCAGGACATAAGACATTTACAGATTACTCAATTGTATATCAGTGGTATACTGCATTTTGTCTGCCTGCTTTGCTCGTAGATGCTCGTTAGCCAAGGGCGGGTTGTTTTCTTGCGTTTTGCCTAAACCAAAAAACAGTAGTAGAGTGATGTATCCATCCCACTGACGTCATTCTCAGCGGTTGCTTGGAGCGATGAACAGTTTTCACGATAAGCAAAGAAAAAAAAAAGTCAATTTAAGAGTTGTTATGTTTGTGGGTCAAGGTACAATGACTGGTAAAGCTGCGCTGTCATGTCACCCACACTTCCTGTTGCTATTTTTCATGAATGTAGCTCGTCGCCTTTTCCAAGGAAGAAGCCGTCGGTGGGCACAAAGTGACAAAGGCCCCCTCGAAGCAGTGGGAATTATGACTCTTGTCCATCGGGAGGAAAGGAGGAAGTCAGGTGACATTAATATAGGGCGACAAAGAAAAGCTGTTTGTTTCCTGTTTCCTACTGTGACTCATTGCTGGTATCTTCTTAAAGCATGAACACGACCCTTCTGTAACCGTAAGCCTGTGGTTATTATTGGAACTATTGTATCTGTAAGAACTAGTCATTTACTGTTTCCTTAAACTTAAACCCAAGGACTTACTTTTACCCAATGATAAGTTGAGCTTTCAATAACCTTAACTAAGCTGTTTTTGTGCATAAACCTAACCAAACCTTAACCAGAGCGTTGTCACGAGATAAAATTGAATTAGTCTTCAACAGTGATTTGCAACAGTTTTGGAAGGCACGAAAAAATAATGTTGTCCTGCCGACAGGGGACGTCAGATCAGAAAAAGCTTCTATGTGTCATTCTAGAGAACAAATGAAAAATGTTGGTGGCAAAAAATAGTCCGAGTTCGGAGGCTTGATCCGATATGAAAAGTAAAGGGATCAGGTTTCCTAAACATTCAAGTTAATTACTTTGTGGTTTTGCGTAAAAATCGGACTCTTTGAATGCAGTTTAGAATTTCTTCATCCAAGCCATCAACTTTCACTAACATGAATAAGACAATTGAACACCAGTATTTTCTACAAAACTTATGTTCTTTCTCTACGACTTGTGTTCATTCTCTCAGCTTTTGTGAGTGCGATGCTACTTGCTTGTTACACGTGAGCAGCACCTGGGTACCAACAGCTACCTTGCTAATTCCTTAGCCAAAAGCAGTTAACCTGTCCACCAGCACACTGAATAAGCTGCCCCACGGTTTGGTCTCTGACGTGTCTGAGACACGGGCTGCGATGCTATTGTTTGAAAAAGAGAACATCAGGCTATTTCATTCCAGTTCCAGCATTATCTCCTCTTTGGCAGCTCTCTGTATGAGAGTATGCTGTATTATGTTTTAGGTATCAAGAGTATGGTTACTTTTTCGTCTTCACGCTGGACAAAACACAGAGAAACTGAGGAAATGGAAAAGACTGCACTACCATCAGAGAGAAATCTGTCCATGTGTTCTCTGGTTTTTAAGGGCTCAGACTAAGCAGGCGTTGCTAAGCAAAGAGAGGAAACAGCCGGCAATGCTTGCCGTTCTGCATCAGCTTGTTAGCATAAAAACATTCAGTGAACAAAACTTCTAATAACCATGAACGACTGACTGGCCTGAAAAGCTTGTTCTCTGTGTGTCTGGCCACATTGACATGCGAGCTAGGATGAAAGTAATGAATTCCATTTAAGCCTGCTTCAGTCAACCCTTACACCATGCCACGCAGTGTTTGGAGCAAACATCACATGGAGGTCGATGTCAGAACACGGAGCTTTTTTATTTTACCGATAATCACACGTGCAACCTAATTAGAAAAATAATATCTTAGTTAATCACCATGATTAGAACATTGGTATAAAATTTTAAGAAAATATTAGACCCCAAAAACATGGGACTGTGGCAGGCTCCAGCTAACATTTGTCTGCCGTTGGTACAACATTAAAGCGGCAGATTATTTGGTGGTCGTAAAGAAAATAAATAAATAAATAAACCCCACACACACACACACACACACACAAACACACACACACACGCACACACAATAAAAAGTTATAAGGGCAATGCTCAAAATTTTGAGCAAACACTAAACCTAAAACAAATAGAGTCCATGCACCAGTACTGATGATTGGTGACTACAAGAGTTTTAAAGAACAGTCGGTGGCGATCTAGGAGAGACCGTGTGACTAACGTAAAAGTAAAGTAACATAAAAGTAAAGCTGCCAGTAAACTCCATCGGAAGTGCTTGTCAGATGGTCGAATAGCTTCAGGACCCCTCTCTGACCGCACCTCTCCGATGACGAAGTAGGGGTGGCTGGGTCCAACCATTTCGGTAGCTTTGCTACATTCACATCTACCTTAGCCAGCTGTGCGGAGGTGAGACATGGGCCAAGGTTTGATCGTCTTGATCAAACAACCCCCCCCCCCATGTTACAGCTGGTTTTTCACACCTGCTTCATGTGTGGCTATTCAGAACAACTACGAAACATCGTATGAGCCGGTTCTTTTGTTGCGTAAACCGTCCCTAACAGAGGCAGCAGAGATCCGAGACCTATCCCAACCTCTAAACGCAGACACACTACAGCAGAACCAATTTTAAGCCAGTGATATGATAATGCCACCGTGAGAAAAGACTGACAAATGACAAACAAAGCTTTTGCTCTGGAGGTGGTTGAGGTCAAGACATTCATAAGTTTTCCATCAGCACCATTTCAAAGTAGGATCCCCTCTGATGGCGACAGAGATCTGCTGGCAATATGCTGTGTTCTGTGTTTTTATTGCTTCTGGAGATCATTATATTCCATGTGTATCCTAACTTAAACCCGACAGTCTGAGTTGTGACTGTAGATCACGTCAGCAGCCAACTAAGCTGAAGAGCTATTCGGGCCTGTTGTGTCAATATAGACGCTCGACATTTTATGACTCCGCAACTCATAGTTTTTCAAGTTTTACTGTTCACACCGGGCCTATTCCAATTCATCCACTGACATTCTGATGCTCATTTCAGAGTGTGAAATCAACTCTTTCTCAATAGCTTTTTTTTTTTTTTTCAGATAACGTAGAGCAAGTTAAAACAATTATAGCTGAAGATATAAAATGGTACATACTGCGGCATATGAGCTTCAACAACTGCTAAAAATACTTGAAAAACAAAATCAGAAAGTTAATGTTAAAGACAAGTACTGTAGCATTTTCTACAAGAAACACACACACACAGGAATACACAGTGTCTCTGTGACATACGACTGATTTAGTGCCTTACTGTGTTTCAAGGAGTAAAGCTACACAAAAACCACTGTGACCATACCCAACGGCTCCCACACACACACACACACACACACACACACACACACACACACACACCCACACTTCTTCAGAAGTCTTTCAGAGAACATTCATGTTTTTTTCATTGGGTTGTGGGAATTATTGTTGCCCTAATGTTTTGTTCATGTGACGTTTGTGTATATGTGTGTATGTGTGTGCCTTAGATCAACAGCGTATGCCATTATTTTATGCATGTACCCAACTGGTTGCTATGGTTACCTCTGAACACCCCGCCGACTTGCAGCAGTAGTTATCGACATCCAGGGAGGAACCCTGCATTCAGGAGCCGGTTGCACAAGCTGTTGTTAAGCTCAAACTAAGCCTAATTTTAACCTAAGTGTTGACTAAGTAGAGCTTTAAACATGACTAAAATAAAACAAGTTGCACCGCACAAACTATTTCTCATGTAGGGAATAGTTACACCCAGTAACTGCCAAGCGTTACCGCTACATAGCCAAATGAGCCAACTGACAAAACCAACATTAAGTTGCTAATACACGACCTGTTTAGATTGAGGAGTAAAAGAGGTAATATGTTGACTAACAGTGACGTACATCTTGAAGATTTTAAATTTACCCTTCACTGTTGCCTCACAGCAAGAGGTTTACGGGGTTTGAACTTGCTGAGGGCTTTTTTTCGTGGAGTCTGCTCCACGTCGGGCCTCCTCCCACAGTCCAAGGACGTGCAGGTGAGGTCGACTGGCGACGCGAAAACTGCCCGTGGGTGCGAACGTGAGCGCGAGCGGCTGCCCGTCTGTCTGTATGTGTCGGCGCGGTGATAGACGGCTGACCGGTCCGGGGTGCAACCCCGCCTGATCGATTTACGTTGGTCTCGCTATAGCTGTGAGGACACCCGTCGACCTTAACCATCACATGCCCAACACCCAACCCTTTTACCCTAACCCCGAATTCTAACCTTCACCCCAAGTCATAACCCTCAACCAAGCCCTTTCAAGTTGTGTGGACCAGCCAAGTGTCCTCACAATGCTGAGACGGACTCACAACAATGGTTTTGAACCAAATTTTTTCCACACAACCATACACACACACACACACACACACACACACACACACACACACACACACATGACATATTGGAGCCAAACATTTCAGAAACCTTTATTCCCTCACTACCAAATGAAAAAACAAGAAACTTCCATGAATGTATTCTGGTGTGCGCAGTGCCCTTCTTTTGTCACAGCAAGGTCACACGGTCAGGAAGTGATGTCACTTGTAGTGGTGTTTATGTGTGTGTGTGTGTGTGTGTGTGAGATCCACTTTATCAACAGTGTGTCCGTTCCTATGACAAACTACAGGGGTAAGGTCACAATATGCTCGGCTGTACACACACCCCCACTGACACACGCAGAGAGACATAGCTGGTGTTCAGCGTTTCCAGACGTGTAGACGTTAAAGGTCAACATGCAGTCCTGCCGGAGACATTGACGCTGCTACCCCCCCCCGGCCAGCGCACACATGAACCGGCGGCAGCAGCACGGGAGGAACTGCTAGCATCATTGAATGGTGCCCACGATGCAGCGGGAGGGAGATGAGCATTCAGATGCTTCCAGTTTCAAGTTCTGTTCACGTCACAGCGCCCCGTGAGAGATACGAGCCTTTTATCTGTAAAGGTGACATTGAGGATGCTCAGGCAGCCAACAGGCATCCGCTGCAGTTATTGAGGCTCCATAAGTCACAACAAATATGACGCACGTTCGGGCAATTTATCTAAGGAGAGAGGCTCATTTGCAAGAACGGGACAACGGTAGCCAAATGCAAAAGGTCAGAGGAGCCTAATGTAGCTGGGAATGACAGCCTGTATGTCTGCGTGTGTGTGTCTGCATGTTTGTGTGTGTGCATGTGTGTGTATGTGTGTGTGACTAGTAGCTGAATAACAATCCTTGTTGAATAACAATCAAAAAGCAGCTTAATACAAAACCAAACTGTCGTCTCTGTGAGAGGCCGTAACATGTGTCACATTCAGCCACACACACACACACACACACATATCCAGGTCATGTGTGTGCCTAAATGTCATTAGAAGGCAACAGGTGAGCCCGCCTGCACCCCAGCAACAGCTGCCTTGACGACCGGCTGCCGGACCTCACGCGTTACCAGGGGGGCGGCGGCTGGGGTCTATCACATCTGATGTTGCCTAGCTTACACGCAGTATTCGTGGACGCCCAAAGCCGCGGAGCTTCAGCCGAGCTGAGTGATCCATTCACCAATCAATGGCGCTGGCTTGGGTTTCAACCGCCTGATCAAAGAGACACTTGTCATCCAGTCTAGTCGGCATGTGTTAACTGTCAGGATTGGGTTGCGTCAGCTGTTTGGATCTGTTACGATCATTTGTGTTCGAGTCCTTAATAAGCTGTTACAGTATCCAGTGGTGAAAAGTAACAAATTACATTCACTCAATTACTGTGCTTAAGTACACATTCAGGGCACTTGTACTTTATACTTCTACTCCACTACATTTTAGAGGGAAATATTGTACTTTTTACTCCACTATATTTTTTGACAGCTTTAATTAGCAGTTACTCTTTAGATAGAGATTTAGCATTAAAGATGCCTGATCATCTCAAACGAATACCACGCATTGTTAAAGATTAAATCAGTATTTTGAACCTTTTTGGTTTGTGATCGCTTACAAATGAGCAGTATTTAGTTGGAACCTCTTGTCATGTTTCTGAGTCGTTACCAGTTCCACCAAAGACACATCGCCCCCCTAAACCCCTCGGATGGATTCATTTAAAATTTAAGTCCAAACAGGTAAAATTACCCAACATTCACAAGAAAAACAATTATTACAAAAAAATACAAAAAATTAATACATACTCTTGTACCATAACTGTGTTTTTTTGTTCCTCTCCTCTTCCATCAGTCATTTCATGAACCCTCTGATTTATCTCCTAAACCCTATATAGTAATATATCAGTCCCAGGGGACATTTTTCTTTGAAACACATACATTTTGTTGATTGTTTATTTGTACTTTTACTTAACTAGGACTAGTAGTAGTATTTTAAACATTGTGGTATTGGTCTTTTTACTCACGTAATGTATCTGAGTACTTCTTCCATCACTGACAATGCCTTGCATTGACTGTCTAAACAGCAGGAATATCTTAGCTGGGAAAACGTTCTGTACAAAGAGACGTCCAGTCATAGAGCAATCAACAATATAAACATGGAATTCACTGCAGCAAAACTTCCGTAAATAAAAGCTTCGGCGGAACAATAAACAAACATTAAACGTATTGCTGATGTGTTTTGCTTTGTGGGAGCCTTGCCCCATACACCTAGCATCAACATGCAATCCGTTTTTGGATGTCTTATCTGCATAAGGAACAAGCTATATTGATTCACCGCATTGCATTAAGAAAACACCACAGCTGGAGGTGGTTGAAATGTCAGCTTTACCTCCTCCCACTATCTCAAGCCGGCCTGGCAAAAAGCAAAAAGACAAGCGCTTTCTTGACAAAGGAAAAAACAAGTAGATTCCAGCATCGCTGCTGCCCTTGACCTTGAACACGCCATGTTTGTTGACAAGTCTGCCAGCTCCACCCGTGTAATTTGTATGTTAAAATTCATTAACAATGCGGGCAAAGCCAAGATAATAAGCGCACCTATTAATACCGATCCGATCTTTTTGAACAGATAATCTAAAATCGGCTACGGGTCAGATGTTAATACCAGGCATAAATTTTTATATTCTACAGTTTGAGACCACGCCCAGGGACAGACCAGCAGACTAGTTCAAACACAGACATCGCACACGGGCCGACCTTCACCTTCATACACAGATGTTTTAGTCTTGCAGACGGAAAGGAGTGAGCGACTAGGTACAGGCAGCGGACAACACACATGGACAACCAATTGAGCAACATCTCCAAAGTCAAAAGAACCAAAACATGATTGATTATTCATCAATACTAAATTTACTTTTAAGTTTCAAACTGCACGGAGAAGAAAATAAAGAAACTGAGATAAACAATGAGGTAGGATCAAATGGTGGACAGACATGAACTGTAAGGTCTGCAGAGAGGGCTGGTGGTGAGTGGACTTTATAACCGTGAGGTGCACTTGAAGGTGAAGGTACCCTGTGACCTTCTGCTGTGTATCCTTGAGGCCTAACAAACCTGTTGAATGTATTTCTCTCCTCATAAAGCTTTTGCAGATCTGACTTTCTGAATTTTTACAGTACCTTATAGAATTGCAGTATTTACATCCATGTTTGTTAGCTAGCAGTCTTCTTTCCTGCCTTTTCCTGATTCATTGGTTGAACCGTTGAACAGTAGAATAGTAACTGTGTGCAGGAAAGTGTATTTCGTCGCCCATATGCTTGTGCTTGTGTGTCCCTGTGCACGTGACGCAAGCAAAGCAGGAAACCCCTTCATGAAAACCATTGCCCCTTAGTGCTACCGGTAAAAAAAAAAAAAAAGACCCCATCGGGTACCTTTAAACCTGGAAGAACTTCCTTATAAAAAGGATAAAACTCAAACACAGCATACTACACTGGTTTTCTGTTAGCTGGCCGTTTTCTGCAGGACCTCTGAATAGTAGAAGATGAGCGGCTGCTGAGTTAAAGAAAAAAACAAAAACAAAACCTAGCATGCAAAGCATGCAATAAGAGTGTTTCAATCCCACGATGTTTGACACTTAGGGCTAAGAACTTCTTTGAGTTTGATAACTGACATATGGAGTTTAAAGTGCTGTAGCATGTGCAGCTGCACACATGATAGACTAATATTTTTATGAACATTTTTTTAATGTCTATTCTAAGGAACATGTATATTAATGACTTGGCAGATATTAAAGGGGGAAAACATTGAAATCTTTTGGGCGTCAGTATCAGCAAACGCACAACGACCTCTAGTTTCATGGCGATAAACTAGTGGAAACAGCCTGTAACTGCACAGGTGTGTGTGTCCACTCTGGTCATACAAAAAGCTCCCACTTGTGCTGGTCCATTTAAGGAGTCAGTACTTCTTGTTGGTGTTTCTCGCATACGTCCTACATTTTTCATGCAAATGTGCTAATAATATCCCCTGGTGCCTTCATGACATGATGGACACATCGACACCAATGTCGTGTTCAGGCAAGTTGTTATTTTCTACGGCCTTGTCCTCAGATTTCTGTCCATAAGCTGCACATACAGTAAATATGTCGTGCCTGTTGGAGGCTAATGAACCTCAGTGCCGAACTGTGATTTTACAAATAAAGCTACGTTCAACTCTGATAAGGTTCGTGATATCAGTAGCGGATGTGGCGGGCAACGGGACGACGGGCACAGCTCGTTTTTAACTTGCCGCTTCCCTCCAGTCTCTTTCCGCTCGCTTCGATCATACTGCCCATGGTCTTTTTCGAGCAGCCATAACCACTATAGCATCAAACAAGACGCCAGTGACGTACTGTAACTACTCTCTATGGAAAGAACTGGCGTCAACACGTCTTCGTACATTGCCACCGATGGCGGAAGTACTCAGATCCTTTACTTAAGTAAAAGCACTAATACCACTTTTGTACAAAAAAAAACTCGATTACAAGTAAAAATCCTGCACTGAAAATGTTACTTAAGTATGTATCATTAGGAAAATGTACTTAAACTACTGAAAGTACTCATTATGCAAGAAAGGTTCACCCTGCACCCTCTTCGTGAAGCTGGGGCCCGAAAATGTTTGGCATTTTTGTTCGAAAAATGACTCATGGTTATTACTTATTTCTTACATTTATGAAAATAGTTGCCGATTCATTTCTGTCAATCGACTATTCAGTCAATCGATCGATCATATCAGCTGTTGTGCATACTGTTTAATTTATAATAAAGCATTTGTAAAGAAATGACTAAATAATGCTGCCAAATACACGTAGTGGAGTAAAAATCACAATATTACCCTCTGAAATGTAGTGGAGTGTAAAGCAGCAAAAAGGACAAGTACTTCAAAACTGTACCTAAGTACGGTACTTGAGTAAATGTACTTAGTTACATTCCACCAATGAACATCACACAGTCTGACTTCGATAATTTGATCTGCTGACTGTCCGAAGCAACCGACTCAGGGCGGGACAGACTCTGTCCAGCCTGTAGCAGCAGACAGTGGTTGTATAATGTCAACGTCATGTGTTAAGGCCAGTTTTTCAGTGCTGCGGAATTTGAATAATTAATTTCTGTCTCATTATTTTAACAAACTACCTGCATATATTCTTTAACACTGCAGGGTGAATACAGCATGTTTCCTATCTGAATCACACACACACACACACACACACACACACACACACACACACACACACACACACACACACACACACACGCACTTTAATAGCCTCGGCTTCAGTTTATCCTGCAGAGGAAAACCACATCCATCACTCTTCCAGAGCAAACCACACACTGCTCTCTCACTCTCTGTCTCTCAACACACACACACGAACACACACACACACACACACACACACACACACACACACACACACACACACACACACACACACACACACACACACACACACACACACACACACACACACACACACACACACACACACACACACACACACACACACACACACACACACACACTCAGAAAGAGAGAGCTTGTAATAGTTAAGTGCTTGCTTGGCATCACGCAGATGATGAATTCTCCACAGGGAAGCTTCTTCTTATAAAGGGACAGTTGCTGGGAAAAAAAAACGAAAAACAATGCAAGGCAATTATTAGCGAGACAGCTGTCAGTGGCTCTGTCTGCGCATCTTTATCTCTCTCCTCAGTCCAGTTTAACTACTTACTCCTCATTTGCTGGATAATTGACGAACTATGAGACTCTCCCTGCTGTTGTCAAAGCAATAACAATGAGCTTTTCCTCCTATTAAAGGCTCAAGGCTGTTGCTAACACGGCTGGCTGAAGGCCATGAAAACAAAATACTCTCATCTACTAAGGAAACTGAGGAAGACCTTGAATTATTTGTACAGCATGCATACTGCATGTGCGTCTCTCGCTTTTCTTCATCCATCGGCACCATCTGACTCACTCAGCAGAAACCAATCAAATCGAAGCTCTGGTTTGGGGGTGATGACATCATCCGTGCTGCGCTCCTACCACATGGAGAGATGCCATCTGGAGGGAGCTGACTCAGCACAACACACACACACACACACACACACACACACACACACACACACACACAGCAGAAGTGCAGCAGAATCCCTTAGTACTGTAGCCTGGGATCAAACAGTACTGGTTTGAGTAAAAGCAGACCAGAGGAAAAAACCAGTAAGGTGATTCTGATTCACTGGTTTGAAAGGTCAGTTCACCCAAATTGTGGAAAAACTGAATTTCTCCAGCGGGATTTGGCAGATAGGTTTAGAAATAACACAACAGGGACGAACAGCATTTTGTTCCTGCTGCTTACAGCATTGTGTAACTGCATAAAAATAATTAAAAATTAAAAATAACAACAACAATCCCTTTCAAGATGCCTCATCCCATTTACCCTAGATAATCCAGAGACTTTAGGGTGAGCAGTTTTCCCAAGTACTATCTCTTTGGTCGAAAGCTGTTCTGGTGCCAGCTGTTCGTTGTGAGATCTGTGGATTATCCAGATGAATAATAGAGACATTATTTCCGGAGAGAGATACTCTTCAATTATTTATTTGCCATAAGCACCACAAACAAAATGCTATTCACCTCCATTGTATTGGGCTGAAGGCAGAAACCTAACCCAAACCCAGCTGCCACAAAACCTGGGCAAAGAAAACCAAAACGATCTACGAGGCTAGATACAACTAGGGGCGATATGTGAGAAACCAGGCTTTTTTTTTGTCATTTTGGTGGACTAATCCTTTATAGACTGGTGGTTGTAACCAGGGATACCCCTGTATGGAAAATAATTTGTAAATTACACCACGCTCGCAATGCCATGCAAGCTCCAGTCTGTGGTTTGTTTTGGAGAAGAGAGCTGACGAGACCTATTTTCTGTCTCAGCAATCTGTTCGGAATCAAGTCTACCTTCTTGCATCGACTCAGCCGAAATCAGTATTTCAATACAGACACCACATTGGAAAGACACTCGCGATCACCTTGCCTGACATCACATATTTTGAAGATGACTGAGCCCACATTACAAACCTGAACACGACGTGATATACTTCCACTGGCCCGCAGTCCCATTCCTCTGGTCAGCTGCCACTGAATTTCATGCATGTGTTGGGTTGATCCAACAACTGCCACGTCACGCTCGTTTTATCAGTAATGAGAGCGACTTCAGACAAGTGCAACCCCCCCCCCCCCCGCCGCCCCAGGTTCAGATGCTCATGCCGACGTCTAAGGGTCATCGGAATAATTGCTGCTGATGAGGAGCTCAGGTTTAACAAGCAAGTGCGGCAGTGGATAGACGTTTAGCTTCGAATGTACACAATATCACAATTGGGCTTTTCAGAAAGAAACCCATTAGGCAACCATTCGTTGTGGAACAAGTGGCAGCGGGACAGGATCTATTAGCCAAACAGGTTTTCTGTAGCTCCTTTCTTCTGTTACACGTACATAGTATGATGTTATGGATCTTTCATAAATTTTGCTGGGTTATTAAAATTTCATTTGATGGAAGTCCCATCTGCTTTCAATGACTTTAGCCAATGTTTCAAGACTTTGAGGAAAAGAAGTAAAGGTCATAAAGCTGTGTGTGTAACTGTCATTAAACTTCCCTGCCAGATATTCTCACACTATACAGCAATTGTGATATTAATTACAGGTGTAGGGAAACAGAAGCCAAAGAAATTGTAGATGTTTTGTTTTACTCATACAGAATAACCTGCTGGACTGTGCGGCCTTTTGCCGGTTACAGAGACACCATCCCTTCATTGCGTACCATTCTGAAATATCCATCTAGACGTATCAATACATACATGCACACACGTGAACATGATTAACTAGAGGTCGGAGGTCAACAGGAAGCCGGAGGTGCCTTCCTCGAGGAAAGACAGAGCTAAAGACAGAAAGGAACCAAATGTTAAAAACACGGAACACGTGTTTCAGCTATCAGATGAAACTCTCTCCCTCTCTCTCTCTCTGGATCAGCTTTCAGTCTCCAGACAGCAGCTGTCCGTAGACAGGAAAAACTTAGACTGAGTGGTCAGACAAGGAATGTGTGTGTGTGAGTGTGTGTGTGTGTGTATGTGTGAAGAGCCTGGTGACAGTTTGGTCACTGTAACAACAAACATATTTCTAATCTGTGGTTTATATCATGACTAGTATTACATGAATCGTTGGCATCTTTGATTGTATAGACTCAGAATTTGTTATTATGACTAATAAATTATTTGAATCGTAAGTGGATGAAAGCAGGATGGAGCAGCCCTGTAACGGGATTTGTCCATGGAGCAAAGCAGGAGGGTTTGCTAATCCTATTCGCCTTTTGTATAAAAAAAAAAAAAAGGTTAGGTGACTTTTCAGAGCATTTCCAATGAGACTGTCCTCCTGTAAAAAAAAAAAAAAAAAAAACGAGCACATAAGCCATCTGTGCCAGCAGCTTATTACAAACCATAGTTATGCTTTATTGATAGGGGACTTCTAGGGGCCCTAGTAATTATGATGGGAGCAAAGGAGGAAGTCGGGTGACGTAGTGCAAAGAGTCCGCATTAGGAGGAGGAAGGGGTGGATGGATGGGCCGACAAAACACAGGACTTCCACAAAGGAGACCGCTGTTCGTTTCCTGTTTGAAACCGATAGTCATCGTTATTTCTTTTATGCGTGGCCCTTCCACAACCTTAACTGCATGTTTATTATCGTAACCATAAC
Source organism: Xiphias gladius (assembly GCF_016859285.1). Taxonomy (NCBI): domain Eukaryota; kingdom Metazoa; phylum Chordata; class Actinopteri; order Istiophoriformes; family Xiphiidae; genus Xiphias; species Xiphias gladius. The sequence goes on along the minus strand of NC_053415.1, from coordinate 24,540,619 downwards.
GACATAGGTCCTCTAACCTTAATGAAAGGCTTATTTTAGCCCAAACCACAATCCTTAATAAACCTGACCAAGTAGTTTTTGTGTCTAAACCTTACCAAGCCGTGACCGTTCCCTAAGCTTAACTGCACGTTTGTTATTGCAACCATTTCGACGAAGGTCCAGTACGCCTGCCGCTGTAGGGGCATTATTTCAGGAGACGCTCCTGTGGGTTGTATCAGACGGTGGGAACAAAGAACCTTTCAGGTCGTTCAGGTTGGAGGACTTTATTCTAAAACCTAGATGGTCATGAAACCTTTCTGGCTGACTCATCACTCGAACAATAAGGTAAGGTAAAACTACAAGTCCCAGGGAGGATTGGGGGCAGGAACTGCCAGACAAAGGGAGCTTCAAATTCTGTGTCTGTGTACTAATCCTGGGTTTGTGTCATATTGGCATCACCATAATTACCAGTCTCTGACTTCTAAATACCATTGAGACACTAGTCATGATTACGGCAAGGACTGGGATTTTTCCACAAGTTCAGAATAGAAAAATATGGAAGTGCCTGAAAACCAAGCAGACACGGCTGTAACACGTCAGCCTGAGTCCATTGTTCAAGGCAAATAAATCTAAATTCAATGGACACATGACCAACTCTGCAACTATACAACTGTTGAGTTGGTCAGTAACATGAACTCGCAAGCCATAAACACGGGAATCTTCCCTTTCTATGCCATCCCTACCACATGATGTGGACACGGGATGACGATTGACTGAGATTGGGGGTTGAGCGTTATTGATCTCGATGAGTAAATTCAGCAACTTGAACCCACTGATTTTTAATTTTCGATCAAATTTGGATCTGTTCACCAGCTACAGTGCTGTGTTTTGTTTGTTCCTGACTGATTATGCTCAACCTCTGACCTCACAGCTCTAGCCGGTGTCTTTTTTTCTTCATTGCCACTGAAATTCACGGGTACAACGGTAATTAAAGCCATTCACAACACTACAGGGATAGAATTAACAGAATTTCTCCAAGCACTGTCATACAATACTGTACACGGAAGAACACATTTAAAACTACTACGAATTTCCAATTGAATAGACTATAATGCGCATGTCCCTGTCCAACAGTATTACTGACATTTTGCGACGACGTAAACACTTGCAGGCCTTGGATTTTGTAGCGGGATCCAGTCCAAACTACACTTGGCTCCCAAAGGCCGGCAATCAGTACACAATATTGTGTTTTAAAAATGAACGATGTCGCGTGACAGTGGTGGTAGCAGCTCAGTTCCGAAATCCGTTAAAGCAATACGCTGACATGTCAATTCTTCAATCCACATCGAAGTCATGAAAGGGAATTTAATGGATAACAACGTGAGACCTGATGTTACTATTTGTCAAGATGTTGTGCAGGAGCAGTCAGAACTAATATCGGAATGATCCTATATACACATATTTGATGTTCATAGCTGTGATTTAGACTGGAGACAATAGGCAATAAGACACAAATTGAGCTAATGGCACATCATGCTTTGTTCGTCTGTCCAAGTTTTGTCTCAGTAATAGGGATTTTATTCCCTATGAATAATGAGCATCATTGGAAGAGGAACAGCGAGACTAAATGCTCAGATCACGGTTGCAAAGCCCGAAAGATCAGATGATAATTGTACCCTGAACTGAGGAATATTAAGGATTTATGTTCCCACTCTCGTTCTCTCTGTTCTATTAATACCCTACAGTAAGCCAGGTTCTGTTCGCTCAATTACAGCCTGACACAAATGTTCCTGTGTGCGTGTGCGTGTGTGTGTGTGTGTGTGTGTGTGTGTGTGTGTGTGTGTGTGTGTGTGTGGCCTCCTCTAAGGATGAATGAGCTTTAATTAGTGCTTGGTTCACAGAAAAAAAAAAGGTTAAAAAAAAAAAGACAATGGAGGACGGCTACGATTGTAGAAAACGAATGAAATAAATGAACACATAGAGAAACGACTTTGAAAAAAGAAACACAAAGAAAGAAGGACGAGTGTTGTGAACCAGTCCCAGCTGCTCCATTCATTCTGTCTACATGGAAACTATGAACAGAACTTTGAAATGAATGAAATTTACATGCACACACAAAAACACAACTGCAGTGTGAATCTCCTGCAAAGAGCTACTTGTGGTCGGACTGGAGTGTTTTCCAACAGTCTATGACACACACGCGCACACACACACACACACACACACACACACACACACACACTGACTCGGGCCAAGCCACAGCATACTAAATCTTCATATGCCTGAGAGGTTCAAAGTCTTAGGCTGCACTGAAGTTAAAGTGAGGACAACAAGCAGTCAGTAAACCAGGAAAGCAACTAGTTTATGAGCCACAAAGCAAAACAGAAACATAATAAAACCAGTCAGTCAACAAGTTCGTAGACAGAATCCGTTAACCTGCCAGACAGTCACCCCGTAAATCAGTCGGGCCATAGGGTCATTTGGAGCCTACCGTCTCTTAATTTAAAAGTGAAGCTCAGATGTTCTAACATAAAGAGGGACTCTGTAAGACTTAGCCCCGAGTATTGATATCACGGATGGATACTAGCTTTGGGTGGGAACCAACCCACTCAGAACCAAATGAGTCACGCGAGACAGCGACATAACAAAAACATTTACAGCCAAGAGATTCAAATAAACTTCAATACCACAGGACAAAACCTACATTTTCTTTGTACTTAATTATCCTGTCAGTCCTGTAATTGGGAATGCTTTGTTGTATTTATACACTAGAGCCAAGTTTAAATATTAAAACACAACTCTTGGCTGCTCTGAAACGGCGAGTCCCAGCGTGTGTGTCATTCGAACAGCGTGTTGATGGCTTGAGCTGGAGGCTGGAACCGGAGACGTTACTGACCATTTCTGTAACTTTCCAAAACCCAGCGCAACACTACAAAATACCTTTCAGGAGAGACCGTCCCAAAATGTCTCAACATTCAAATGATATCTCACTCTGCTGTTTAAGTGGCTTTGGCAGCTTATTTCCATTTCTCTTTGACAATATTTAACTTTCAAAGCATTCATTTTAGAAGCGTTTTTGCTCTTTTCGAATATTTCTCGTGTCCCTCTTCATCTGAAGGGAACAATAAACGTTTTCTGGACCTGTCAGCTCAGGGATTGATGTCCCGCTTAATAAAAACAGCATTATGATGAACTGGAAATAGACATGCTCGGATTCCCCCCAAATCCCCGGGATTTGTGAGACACGCAAGTGGAAAACTGACGGTAAATTGAAGGAGCTGTTGAGGGAGGACTCTGACCATTCAGGGAAATTTGCTCATTGGTCAAGAATCGAGATTCAGGTGAGAAAAACGTGACCAATTTCATCTCTGCGCCTGAGGTGATGTTACCGCAGTCACAACGTGTAGCATGTTCCTCGGGCCCGCTCTGAGCACACAGCTGTTTTTCGTGTCGCGGGTTGGCAGCAAGACTGTGATTACTGTCCATGATTGTGTTCATACCACCAATAAAACGTAGCGTAGACAGACTGTTTGGAGCACGACTCTCCGTCCACACATGGCTGTAGTACAGGTTCTAGTCTTGTAAAAAGGAATGTACAAATGTGAGATTATTTATCAGACCTTTTTTTTTTCTTTTTTAATGTAAATGTCTGATTTAAAAAAACCCACTAAAATGTGTCCCCAAGTATTATCATAGTAAGAATATTTTACTTCCATTTGTCAGTGGTCTCCAGCCACATTCTAGCACTGATATTGTCTTAGTTAACCAGCAAACTACACAGAGCTGGTCGGACAAGAAATCTCTTCATACTTTTATCAGTTGTGGTCCATTTTACAAAGAACCAGTTTTTCCTAGACCTCATTTGCTCTCTCACTCGCCCACACACACACACACACACACACACACACACAAACGCGTAAACACACAGTAGCTTCCTTGTTTACAAAGGGCAGCCAATAAAGTGTTTTATTGCTGTGTAGTATAGGATAAGAGGCTAATTACTGACTGCAGTGAACTAATGAACAGCGCTGATGTTAGGACACGGAGAGAGCAGTAAAATCAGACCAAACCAAACTACACTGACAAATTATCAACGGGTCAGAGCTGAGGAGATACAACTTGGAACCACACGAGGGTGGGCTATATGCTAGGTGACCTGGGTAGTGTCTTATGGAAACACAGGGACACTAAATGCAAGGGCTGGTTATTATTATTACACCTACGACCATCGTGAGTGACGACAGCCACGTACAGTATGTTCGTACTGGATGATTCTGCAGTTTATGATTCACACCCAGCACCGCTATTGGGTGTTGTCAGGGCAAGTCTACCAAAACCAGCAAATAACCAAAAGGCATTATATTTCCAGAACTACTAAAAGGACCAAATCACAGTATCAAAAAAAAAATCGGTTGCTTGATTGATAACTCAATTTCAATAAGGAATTCAGCATTTTTTCAATGATGATTGGTTTTTCAAGCAAAAAAGCCAAACATTATGTAATTGAAGCTCCTCAGTTGTGAGGATTTGCTGTCTTTCTTTGTCCTATATGATAGTATACTGATAATGTTTGTGTTGTGGGCCGTTTGATGTCATCAGATCAGGCTTAAGTGTCTGACATTTTATGGAACAAATGGTTGATTTATTAAATCGGGCAAATTAATCAGATCCGCAGATTAACTAATAATGGAGATTGATCATTAGCCGCAGCCCTTGTAAAAAAAAAAGAAGCACAACTGGAACAAAAAGGGGTTTCACAGGTTGCACAACCATATGGAGTTTCCCAGAAGTTTCCAAAAAACCGGAATGTGGAGTCATGTCAAGTCAGTTTAGAGCTGAAAAGTTCAAATACACACAGTACTTGTTTGTATGGTTGTACTGCAAACAGGAGGCCAGTGTTTCAAACTAAGTTAGCTGGCAAATCATGAACATTTGGGTTGTTTTTGGTTGTTTTCAAATTTAAGAGAAACTATTTTACTACTACTAAAGACTACGTATCAGCTCTGAAGGATCCAACGTTCTGCGGTGTTGATGGATTTCCATCTTGTCATCATTATTTCAGTGTGCCAAATCAGCCAAAACAAAGATCAAAGCTCATCACTTCCTTTTTATTTCAGAAATACTCATGACTGTTCCAGACCCCGAACAAAAAGATGCACGTATCCATTTCAAACATCTGGATCTTTAACTGCGTTTGTGTGTATGTGCTGTTTTCTGGCCGAGATGACAGCATCTCTCTTTCTTCTCAAAAAAGGAAAATATGGCAGGATTTCAATGAGCAATTTTTTTTTTTTCCAATTAACTGATTAATCCGTGTATGCAATGCATAAAACATGCACCAGTGCCCATCACAATAGAACAATATAACTTATTTTAGGCTTCTTTTGCCTGACAAACACTGCAAAAATCCAGTTCAATTTACAATAAAAACCAGACCCGGAAAAAAGCAATAAACCCTCACATTTGAGTAGCTGAAATCAGCAGATGACTGAAATGACACATCAATGACCCGGCTTGTCATTTTCTTCCATCAACCAATCACCCTACCGACCAATTACCTGAAAATGGCTTCGGCGGTAAAACATAGAGAACGTAGCATAAATCAGTCCGTGTGACATTGTTCCGCTTTAAAAGACAGCAAGACAAAGGAATCAATAACAGATGAAAAGAACTCGATAACATGGTGTACAGGTTTGACTGGCTCTCTCTCTCTCAGGATTCTTATCTGCTCTCGGACAGCTCAGACGGCCCCAGGGGAGCCATCTCTCTGAGCCTCAAACACACAGACACACACATACACACACTTAAACGAAGGGTGGTGAGTAATTACTCAGGGTCAAGCATACTGGTGCTCTCCAAGGAAGCCCTATTAAGTGTGTGTGTGTGTGTGTGTGTGTACACACGTGTGTGCGTACGTGTGATGACAGCCCCACTCAGTCTGCGATTGGTCAGGCGCGCGTCGCAGGGATGCCTGGGTAACAAAGGAAAATCTACTCTGATTGGATGATTGTACCGTTGGCTAGAGCAGAGCCTGTCAAGGGACTCAAGGTGAAGCATGCAGATTCTCAGTCTTCATTTTGGCATCTTATTTTACACACACACACACACACACACACACACACACACACACACACACACACGAAATAGCAGTAAGGTTATTTAAATAATCCTGTGTTATGATGATCATTGCTTAACGGGATTAACTGGATGTGTGAGGCAGGAGTTGCCGGATGCTGGAGGGCTCTTGTGAGGTGGAGGTCTTTTCCCCTCCAGAATCCCCTGAAGCGGACAGTGGTGTGGCGGAGGACCACAGTGGTCCTGCGCAGTATCAATTCGAGCCGTTGGCTCCGGTCCCAGTGAGGCCCGGTGCCGGAGCTCTCGGAGCCGAGCACGTAGCCCGAGTAGCGCTCTCGTGAAAAAATGCCGATTGCAAATGAAGATAGCAGTGTGCTGCTGTCGAGGGACCTGCTGCCATCTGAAACCACTGCCGAGCCATATGAGGGTCCGAGGGGAAAGAACGCCGTCCGATGGTGCCTCTGCAGCCGTCGGAACCACGGGCCCCAAACATTGTGCCGAAATTGAAAAACACTAAGTAGAGGGTTAGCAAAAAATAGTCTAAACTCCTGTGAATAATGAGTCTTGATCAGCATACACTTGAAAATGAACAGACCACCACTCAAGGACGGGTGCGGGGACGTGGGCCGCCCACCTCTGATTAGAGGGCGTTAACATTCCTTTTTTAAATATAAATTTCGTGACGTGAAGAAGCTCCAAACGGTTGACTCGGTGTCAGCACTGGCATAGATTGGACGATTTGAAACGGTAGATGGCGCGTTGAGCCATTTTCAAACCGTGAAATGCTGATTCTTATGACTTTGGGAAGAAACGTCAACACCAACACCAGCACTGATGTGTTTCGTCACAGTGCGGTCGTATCATTTAATTCAAAGCTTAGAAAAAACATGGTTCACCCCGGCAGTACTTCTTTAATATTGTTACCATGCAGAGTTTTTCTTCACTGAATTGAGGGTCTGGAGTTTAGAGGGTCTCACACGTTGTGCAGACTTTAAAGACAAAAGACAGAGAAAATGTCTTCAGAGACAAAAAATGTGGTTTTGGGTTCTAAAAATAAAATGGTCTCAACTTTGTTAAAAAAAATGTTGCATGTTGCATGGAAAGTAGATTTTAAATAATAGTATGATTAAATTCTACTATTTCAATTTTGCTTAAAAGCTCTCTGCTGCTCCGTCAATCAGGATAAAAGCTTCCTGTGTCTGTCTCTCTCTCTCTCTCACACACACACACACACACACACACACACACACACACACACACACACACACACACACACACACACACACACACACACACACACACACACACAGACAAAGGCAAACACCTGCCCACAGCAGTTAATAACATCAAGGTCTATTAGCTAGCACCACTAATCAGCTAGTAACACACACACACTCACATACATGTCTGTAAAATGTCTTTGTGATCGATTATAGTCAAAACGGATGCTCATTACACTAACACACACACACACACACACACACACACACACACACACACACCATATGGCCGCAGCTGTCCAAAGACTAGAAAGCTTTTAAGGAGGGAGGAGACAAAAGGAGGAGGAGGAGAGGAAATCCTTTCTTTGTATTTATCTATTTAACACTCTTTCTCTCTCTCTCTCTCTCAGTCCCTCCAGCTCTCTGTCTCGCTTGTCCCCTGGTGGGTAATAAGGTCTAATCCACTTAAGCTGCCTCTCTCTACCTCTCTCCCTGTTCCTGTCTGTCACCCCAACATCCCACATACACAGTCACACACACACACACACACACACACACACACACACACACACACACACACACACACACACACACACACACACACACACACACACACTTCATTCTTCACACCCATCTGCCACTGTTCTTGACACTGGGTGTATGAGTGGGAGACAAAGAGAGAGATGGAGGGAGGGAAGGAGGGAATCCCTGCCTCTCTCCTCAGCAGCAGCAGCATCTTATTATTCCTAATGAAAGCAGGTGTGGGAGTCTCTCTCTCTCTCTCTCTCCTCTCCCTCTCCCTCACACAGACACACACACACACACAGACACACACTTCAATAATTGATGCGTAGCTCCTCCCTCCAAGTTTCCTCACCATGACTCAGGACTGAGGCCTCATTTAAAGGAACAGGACTCTCCACCCGTCGGCCGTGGTTCTTACTGTAAGTCTCAAGCAACTGAAACTGTATGATCAGTGAATTTAAAAAAAAAACCCAAAAACAAAACAAACAGTAAGAGGTGATGAAAAAGTCCACTGAGGCCACCTCAGCACTGATCCTATGAACAAACACTGTCTGTATAGCCACCACCTGATACGGTTTAATCCAAACACATGAATGAGCTACACCTCCACACTGGGCGACATATTCCTTTCATTACCACGAACACGCCCACTGTTTTGAGTGGACCCCACATACGCCATCAATGCTGCCATGAGTACCCACTAACACACCAAATCTGCGGCTGAAAACAGACCCCAACGTTCCCTCCTGTTCCGAGTAATGTTTGCTAAAATCTACAGTTCTCAGCTGCTGCAGGAAATTATTTATCCCTTTTTTAAAAGGAAAGTGCATACTTGTGCCCTTTCTCCAGGTCCCAAACAAAAAGGCCCCGCGTTGATTGTCCTATAACAGGGTAGGGAAGTCAGAGAGTACCGAGAGGTGGACGAACACACTGTGGGGCTTAGTTTTTTCATTGAAAATATCATAAATATAGAAGCTCTGTGTTGTTCTGAGGTCCATTCATTGGGATTGGCTGGCAGAACAGTGGATAATCCCTGTTCAACTGCAGTTTCTTGCTTGTTAACAGAGCCTGCATGAAACGGACTGACTTGTGAGGGAACAAGACAGCAGGGCTCGGGTCCTATATTAGAGACACTTTGATGCTGTTGCAAATTATTTCGCATATTTCTGTTTCAAGAAACATAGAGACAGGCCCACGGTCGTCTTCTGTTCTACTCTCTGTCTGGTGTCACTGTGATGTACTGGGAAATCGTAACGCTTCCAGACGTCGGATCGAAATGACATGGGAGGCTTTCCCAGCTCTAATTTCTCATTCGTGTTGGCCACACAGTATTAGCTTTGCATCCAGGGCTTAACCCGACCGCGCCGCCTGGCTACACACAGAAGTGTCCCACTAGTAAAGCTGCCCAGGTGGAATATTCACGCTTCAGAATTTATGTTCTGCATGTGCTACACGTAAACCTAAACACAGAGTATTTGGCTGATTAAACAGGAGTTATTTAGTTCGTGGGTTGTACCAAACTGAAGAAAACCTCCTGGCAAATCCATCATCCTGTAGAGAAATGTTCAAAATATCAAAATGTAACTGAGATAAGACAGTCAAAGGCTAAATGAACATAGAGTATGACTTTTATTGCTGCTAATGCTTCTACTACTACTACTACTACTACTACTGCCAGTACTCTTAGAAACTACACTGGTGCTACTACCAATAACACTCTGATCAAGCTCTAAGCTATAACAGATTGGACAAAGCCAATGCTGATTCTGTGGACGCATCGGCTGCATCAACAGTTAACAGACAGATCATACGGGTCAAAGGATCAGCCCAGCACCAAAGCTGCTTTAAGATATTACGCTTTAATATCATGATATTGCCAGATAGCACATAAGTGTCTCTTGGAAACCCTTTAACTCTACATATCGTATACAATTCCCCAGTGCTCCCAGCAGTGTAATGAAAACAAAGCAGTATGCACGTTGAAACTTTAGATGACTATAGATTCACAGAGATGAGGCTTTTCTTGTAAGAGAACTAATTTTAGACACAACAGATGTTTGCTGCCTCTGACGGAGTCTGGATTTCTGCTCATTATTAATAGATGGGAGTTAAAACATTAGCTGAAAAATGCTATTTCATTCAGCTTTAGTTCTGTCAACTACTTTCTGCTGGGGCCAGATGTGCACTGTCAAAGGGAAACGCCAACGATTTTCAACATCAAATTCTGTTTACAGGTGCTGGAGAATACTACGGCATACATGAAAAAAAAGTTGTATAAAACCTTTTGTGGCTCCACTTTGTGGCTTTTGTGACTGTCACTTTAGTCAGCATCGGTTGAGACTGTAGACTGCAATTTCGCAAATTAAAATGAAGGCTTACCAGACCTCTGTAGCCTGCTCTTCATCTGCTTGAGGCCAGCGTGACTACATTAGCCTCCCCTAGCATAACGCAGCCAAATCTCCAACTGAACTGTTGATGGCGGAGTTGCATCGTGGGTAACGCAGGTGCCATGTTATGACGAGGGAGAGGATTGCGTGGATTAAAAAAGGCAATAGCTCCGGTTCTGCCGCGTAGATTTTGAATGGTACAGGAGTACAAAGCTCAATCTGGTCCATTCATCTGTTTTGCGTTTGTCTACGCAACGGTAATACATAAAACCCACATTTGTGCATCTCTTCCATCAGTCACATACTCACAATATCTCCGGTAAAGCAGTTAAGAAATACTTTCCCTGACAGTTCGCATTTTTCAGACTTCAGTCTTTTTGACCTCACCATCTGTAACAGCTGTAAGTCTTGATTGTGTGACAGATTTTCTCCCTGGTTCAATCCTGCAGTTAAGACGTCAGGAGGCGCCATGAACTCGTTTCCAGTCGTCATGAATTTATTCCCTGCGTGGCAGCAAAAAAACACATGACACGCGCCTTCAGAAATTTCTGTGGGTTAAACTGGCTGACTAACCCTGAAAGACTCACTAAATATGGACTTGGAGAACACTTTGCTAGCCTCACAACATTAAGCCTGCAAACAACCCACATTCCACTCTCTGCATTAGGCCGTGTTACACTGGTACTCTCGGCATTCAGAAAGCATGTCTGATGTTGGGAACACGTAATTGTCTAGTCCTTGAATATAAGACGACCTCCCACTTTTTCAAAGCCAATTTCTGGAAAAAAATATGCATGAAAATGAGGTTTTCAGGAAAGGACACATTGAAAAATAGCCAGTTTTTTTTCCATTAACTGTTGATCTTCAGCTGGTGATACTGCGTTTCTTTCTGGCATGAGGAACTCTTACCACTAATTCACTGTACAGATTTGTTTTTACAACACCTTTGGTCAGACTCTCGTCAATGGTATCTCATCTTTTTCTGATTTGTGACAATTCTCACTGAATCTACTGTGTCTGTTTTCACAGTCTCTTAACTGTTTCCAGTGAAAACTTCAAAGACCAACTCCTGCTTTGGGTCCATATTGGCGGTGTCAAGCTCCACTGAGGAGCTGCGCACCTACATGCACAGTCAGTGCAGGAGATGTTCAGTGGATTGACTGTGGTGAAATAAGTCTGTTAATATGTATTTCATGTTAGCAAATGATCGGAGGTACCAGTGTCAGTGCTGGCAATACCACTGGATTAGTATTAGTCCAAGTAGTGTTACTGACAGTGTGATAACACTAAGCTTTATTTAAACAACAGCCAGTATCCTCAGCTTTAATCCCGTCGCATAAAAACTCAGCCACTGATTTTAATGACACCTCTGATTAGACGTGAGCCTGTCCGAACTACAGCCTGGGATTCTGATGAGCAATACTATGCACTACCAAACAAAATTACAGATCACAAGTACAATTATTAAAGTAAGTACAATAAGTACCATCCAAATTCTCTCCCCCTCTCTGTCTGTCGGCCTCTCTCTCTCTCTCTCTCCCTGAGTTTGAGTGTTTATATTGCAGGTTAATCTGGCTCCAAGCCTGGAGGAAGCAATGTGTGTGTGTGTGTGTGTGTGTGTGTGTCTGTCTGAATCAAGGTGAATGAGTGGATTACTGGTCATCCATCTATGTAACGTCTCTGTTTGCAAACCGCTCGATCCCATCCGATAACCTCCACGCATTGAGGTACGCGTATTTTAAATATGGGGACACGTGGGAGCCGACGCAGATCCACAGATCCTCCTCTCGGGTTCATCTCGCTGGTTCCCCGACACCTTTCCCAGAACTCTCATGTCCTTGTAGCCTGGATGTGATGAATTGCACCAATAACTGATAACTGCACACGAGTTTGGACAGTCTCTCCCTGGAGGCGCCGATGCCGTTCAACTCCGACGTGCATGCGAGAAGAGATGGAAGTAGCTGGGTGAAGTATGAAAAATGGGATTTTGAGAGAAAAGTTAAAACCCTTATCAGATCGTAGGATTCCGGAAAGTTTACAAAAATTGCTGGACTACTCCCCCAACAGTTTTGTTGGATTTCAGATGCTGGCTGATGATCCCACGAGCACTCTGTTGGAGTCACACTCTCTCTTTTTTTGTGCCTTTACTAAACAGCACCGTGGCTACGGACATGGCTCGTGGCTTTTCAGCAGATTACCTGAGAAAATAATCTCCAACTACCTGTTCGTCCACACGGTGAGCGCTGGCTTCCCTCCGCACCGCAAGAGTATGAAGAACACGCACTGGGATTCAGTGACGGTGTGAAGGAAAGCGTGAAAGATAAAATGATGCATTAACTTTGTATTTCAAGGGAGAGGTTGGGCCTTTGTAACTGGATTCTGTGGAGAAGATTTACACGAGCCAGCATTTAGCAAGAATCTGCTGCTGCACTTAGCACTTCGACGCAGCCCTCAGCTTTCGGCCACTTGGTGCGAGGACAGTCTTAATCTCCCAGCATGCCTGGGCGAGGAGCCGCTGTGCTTCACCTGTTTCCAACACGACGCCGACCAGAATGACATAACCGGCTTCTACTTGTTATCGTCTGTTACTCTAATAAAAGAAGAAAAAGGGTGATTTATGATTGCTCCGGCAGCTTAGCAACAGCAGCGGCTATTGACAGACAGCTGGCGTCAGTTGTCTGATAAACGCTCAGACGCTGCACTCTGATTGCATGTGTGTAGGTATGAATGCGTGCGTGCTGCTTCCTGTTTCCGTCTGGTAATTTGGGATCCTATTTATAAATGGCTGATTAGCATAGCATTGAGCAGCCGTGCCGTCTACGCTCTCCGGTGAGTGTGTGTGTGTGTGTTTTAAGACTGCAGCCTGGCAGATGATGAGTACTTGTATGTATTCATGACTCTTTTTCTGCTCTCTCTTTCATTTCTGATTTGGTATCGTGCAATGCGGGTTGCTATCAGCGGATAACCTGCTCTACCACCCGAGCCACAGCCGCCCTTTTCGAGCATTTTCCCTCCATTTGTTCGTCTTTTCTGCACAAAATCCTGCATGAACCAGCAGGGTGAAGTGTTTCTGAAGGCTGTATGTTTTCATTTTGGTACAGGAACACACAAAATGATTCAAGTTTCTGTGGAATCGACATGCCTTTAACACTAAACTTCTTCTGATGCATTCATTCACTCATTGCAGATTACCTGCCATCCACTGCGCTTGTCTGGCTGTCTAAAGACTGAGACTGAAAAAAACCTGCGTGTGCTGGTTGAAGTGGCCTTCATGCCGCGCGTGCGGTGTCTGGTCTTTGCAGGTTTTATATATCTTTATGTCTGTTCACAGCATTAATACCATGGAAATCCTACCTGTAGATCCATTCAATAACATTATCAGTCAAAGCCAAGAGTCTAATGAGCCTGATCTGTTTCCTATCAGAGGTTATTCTCACGCTGAACTGTCTTTTGACACATTGCAGCGTGTTAGGTAAAACCATATTACATTATGTCACAAAGTAAGTAAAGAGCAAAAACAGCTGAAAGCAAAGCTTGTACTGAGAGGTTTTTTTTTTGAGGAGCCGAATCGGTAGCTGGAACAGTAAATATCACAAACTCGATTTAAACCACTCGCAGGAGCATCGTGCAAGTGAAAGCCGATATGACAAATGAAAGGAGATGAGCTGAGAAGACAAGGTTGTACTCGACAAGTATAAGGCACCAAGGAGGGAAGTCAGCATGAGGCTGACGTGCGCTTCGTATCTCATTACCAAGTCTGACAGCGCTCTGGACCGACTGAATCCATAAGGAAGGACCCACTGTGGCAACAAAGGAGGAGATGTTACATGCGTGGCAAAACTAAAGAGGAGGGCTGAATTCATTTTTATGAGACAATGTCAGAAGGATGCGGAGTGATTTATGAGTGGCTCATTAGCAGATTGGTATCAGTATTGGCAGATACTTGATAGCGTGAAATTGGTTTTTGAAATGATGAAGTGGTCCAGAGCCATCTCTAATTTCCTCTGCACTAAAGTCAAAGAGACATTCAGCCGAGCAGGAGGGACGTCTGCCGGCGTCGCTCTCCCAGCTGTTCAGACGCAGCGGTGCGTGTTGATGTGTACCTACAGCTTTTGTTTTGCTTTTTTGTTTTTCTTCACTGTCGACAAGAATCACTAAACGTCGCCCATGTATGTGGATCGTCCTCTCAAGAAAGAAAGTCCTCTTCCTCAAGGAACACTGCCAACCAAACAACACTGATTAAAGCAACGAACTGCGTGTCGGAGCCCATGGTGCGAGGCGTAATGACCTGGATTCAGACTCAGAACCTCAGGTCTGGGTCTTCCCATTTCCAAAGGACACTCGCCTTTGGCTGTGAGGGACCTGAGTTGTACGTCTCCCGCTGCTCCCCAGGCGTAGACGAGCGATTCTTTCTCTAGATATGAGATAAACACATTCGTACGGAGCCTCCGGCTTATTTTCAGCGCCGCGAACAACAAGAAAACGGGCACGGTGAAACAGAAAATGACAGCTCCCTGCTGCGAAGAGTTGACGGATCAGTTTGGTGAAGGTCCACCCCTGAAGGTCTCTAGGGTGTCCGACGTAACAAGTTCTCAGCCTGCGGGACTCACTGCGTCCTCTTACGTCTTGTCATTTGACATCATTTCATAAACACACACACAGATAACAGACGTAGTTTTCCCGACGGCACTTTTGCGTTTGGGGAGTTACTTTTAGCAACGAACCAGCACAGAAACAATCAGTCAGCGGATCAATTACCGGATCAATAGAAAATTAATTGGCAAAAAATTTTAAAAAATGTTCTTTAAATTGTGAGAATTTGCTGCTTTTCTGTTTTGGATCTTTGTAAATTGAATATTTTTTTTCATTTAGAATCAAATGTGTTAGTTGCAGCCCTACAATAAACAAAAACGTTCCATTCTATATACAAATCCGGTTTTTTCTCAGTTTCGTACGTTACGTGACACTAGGTACGGGGAATACTACAGGACCCACGAGCCTCGTGGCTTTTTCCTATGGAGAAGATGCAACTCAAATTTCTACCCTCGTCTGAAAACATCTGGACCGCTGATCCACTCCAGGCCCAAAACACTGCACCACACCTGCTAAACAAAGACTGTCTCATTGAAATTGGATTTGACATGCACACAACGTGGGCCCTTCCAAGCAGCCTGGCGAAGAGTGCTCATCTTCGTGACCGGTCGTTTCTGACCTCCACGCTCTCTTGGACCCCCACTGGCCTCGGTCTTACACTCGTTCTACCTCTGACCCGATTTCAGAGAATCAGAGTTTTATTTTCAGCACAGTTGCCTCGTTGTTTGCACAGATGAGTCAACCGGAGAATTTCCATGTCCATCTGCTGGAAACGTTCCAAGTGACAGTCATCTCGTGTTATGGGAACGACGAAGAGGTGAGGATCACACACGGAGCCCTGTTACTCGAGACAATGCGCTCACAGTGTCTCGCAGAGGGTTCGGCGTGTGTTTGGTTTGATAAATGACCTTGGCAGGATTGTTCATAATAAAGTTATTGAACTGAATTACACTGACAGAGAGAGAGGGAGAGCCAGGGTGTGTCCCCCTCCAGTACACATACTGTGTTGTGTGTGTGTCTGTGTGTGTGTGTGTGTGTGTGTAGGTGTACTCTGTATAACATGTCACCAATATGTCACCGCTTTCCTAAACTGATAACATGTATTTTATTATTGCCGTCATATTCGACTCCTTTTTCCCTGCTCCCTGTTTTACACACACACACACACACACACACACACACACTCACACACACTTGAATTCACCTAACCCTGCGATAACGCTGTGTTCAGACTTATTTCCATTACTGAGCCCCGAGTAGCAGCGTCAGTATCCAACACAAACAGACACAACAGAGCTCGCAACACATAAAACCGCCATAAAACACAGGTCTGGCCTGCGTGTTAATACTTGGATGTGATTAGTCACGTAATCGACAGGCCAGTTGGTAAATGGAATCAGTGGCTTCAGTTCAGTCGTACATAAAGTTAAAATTAGGACTGTAACTTCCAATTTTCAATATATATTCATTGATTATTTGGATTATTATTCACCAATTAATCCTTTGGTCCTCAAAGTGGCAGAGAATTCACAGGTTGAGTCCGCGTTTTGTCCGACCAGTCGTCCGAAACTCAAAAGATCTTCAATTTACAGGGATGCGGGACGGAGAAAAGCAGCAAAATTCCCCCGCTTAGGCAGCTGGAACCCGAGGACGGCCGGGGGTTTCGTGTAAGTCAGAGCGGCTGCCGCTCGGGCTCGTGCCGTTGGACCGCTGGACGGATCGGCTGGTCAACTTCAGCAAGTGGAAAAAACCCCCGAGGCGACCAGATCCGAGCTTCTGCCCCTCCTGCGTCCGGACTGCTGGCCAGACTAAACGAGCGGCTGGAAGGCGGCGATTTGGAGACGAAAGTGAAACGTTTATCGATCGAATAGATGAATCGACGAGGGCAAGAGCGGCCAGCTGCAGCCCCAGTTGTGTGTTTGGGCATAATGCCCTGGTAGAGGTGTCAGACACACACACAATCTCCATTATCACATCCAGCACACAGCCCAAGACACTTTCTCTCACCCTCTGACCACTGGGACCAGTTTAGTCAGATGGATCGGTCATCTTCTGTTTTCTGGGGGGGGGGGTTTCTCCCCTACATGCATCAGTAGAAGACACACACTGTGACACACACACACACACACACAGGCGCAAACCACCACACACCGTGGTTGCTACAGCCCTAACACAACTACATACATCTTGATCCGGCGGCCCGTTGAACTGATATCTGGAGCCTCTCAGCTGCTGATCTGACGCGATTCCTGTAGAAATTCTTCCTCTCTCCTTCGCAGAGACCGTCAGCATCAGACACATGAGCTCACACTACCGCGTACTCGCACGCGCTGGCACGCACGCGCGCGCACACACACACACACACACACACGCAGACAGACACAATTAGACAGTGAATGCATGTAAAACCCTCCAACGGCGGCGCGGAGAGCAGCATTTCACGTTCTTCGGGGCTGAATCCCGACGATCCGCCGCCTGCTCGCCCTCTGGCCGAAAGCACGCTCCAGATTTCGGCTGGATTTCTGCAGATTTCTGCTGATGTTCACTTGGTCTCGTGTGCCTGCTCCGGCGGCTCTTGGTGACATTCGGCACAGTTGGTTGCTTTTTTTTGTTTTGGTTTTTTGGTTTGTTTGTTTAAATCATGCTCCTGTGGCAGATTTTTGGTGATTTATTTTTTTTTTTATTTTTTTTTTATTTTCTTTTCCAGCGGGGCTGCCGGGTCTTCCTACCTGTTTTGTAGAAGGCATCAGTGTCGGGGTCGCTGGGCGCCTCCTCGGCCGCTTCTGCAGGGTTCATACCGGAATCCGGTTCAATAAAATCCACCGACAAAGAAAGACAGAAATAAAGCCCTCCCGTCCGGAAAAATCCCCGCGTCTTTATCCCTTACATGTTCTCTGTTTCCCTCCCTCTGCCTCCATCCCCTTCTCTAGGTTTCTTTCTTTCTGTCGCCCTCTCGGTTTGTTTGGTGTTTCGGGGCTGGCTTCGTTTCTCTCTATTGTTCCCGGTCCAACCTCCCTCTGCTGCTGTCCGCCAGGGTCTCTCTACCTCCCTCCCTCTCTCTCTCTCTCCTCTCTCTCTCTCTCTCTCTCTCTCTCTCTCTCTCTCTCTCTCTCTCTCTGCCAATTCAAAACATTGACCTTTATTGGCAAGAAATTATTTGTGTTAAAGCCTGTATAAATTAATGTCAAACAGAAACAACCACAATTTATTATTATTATTATTATTATTATTATTATTATTATTATTATTTTATTATTATTTATTCCTGGAAAGATCATCTCTGTGCAGCATTGATTAGTGCTGCAAGTTTCAATGTCCTCATTTGATTTGAACTGGTCTTGGGTGCAAATCTGAAATGTTGTCCTGATGGTGGCGCTAAAGGGAACCAGTCTGACCGTCCGAATGACAGGAGATCCTCCCGCGGGGGAGCGCGTGGGGGGCCTCGCTCGCCCTCTCTTGTCCCTTCTACCTTTCGGTGTGAATAGTACCCTGGAGTTTTGTCCCCTCACATGTATGCGCAGCCCCGGGCGGGTCCTTGCTCCTCCTAAGGTCCAAGGACTTGCAGGTGGGGTGAGCTGCCCGTCGTTGTCTGGCCTGTGATAGACTGGTGACCTGTCGAGGATCTGCAGGTCTCTCTTTCTTGGTCCAGGTCCAACCCCTGCTCGGTGGCACCCGGACGACTGCTCCACGTCCGCATTGTACCCTCGGAGCTGCTCCCTCCGTCGACCCTCACGCGCGGGACGCTTGCTGCTCGGCGGGTCAGCCCGTCTTCGGGGAGGGATCCCTTCTCTGCTGCCCCCCGCGTTTACCCCCCAACTGGATGTGACCGCGGAAAGTCCAAGCTTTAAATGCTTTTGACCTCTTGTCCCCACGTCACATCTGTTGCGAGAAAAATGGAACAAGAGCTGTAAATGGAAGAAAATGTGGAAAGCTCTACACGAGCCCACATTTTTTATGTGACAGTAACACATAAAATAAACAACGTGGAATGAGTCTCTTTTGCATTCATAGTTTTTCTCAGTTTCTTTGTCCATTATTTATTAGTCATGAAATTTTGTCTTGGTCAGTCTGCCCACCTGGCCTTCCAGAGGGAATCATCTAGGGGTTTTATTCCCACAGCATGGGCTACGGTATCCTCGCATAATCCTCTGTTCCATGACAGAGAATCCTGAAAACCAACCGCCAATCTCTTTTGTTTATAAAGGTTGCGGCTTGTAGAAGTCTGGCGTTGTTCTACGTTGACGATGAGTCTCTCTCCATCCTCTGTGACAGCTTCAGGACCACGAGAAGGAAACACACAAAAAAAAAAAAGGATTTCAAGCGCGGTGGCTTGGATTTGCCAAGTTTAAGAGTTGAATGTGAAACGCTGACCCAGTGTCTTGCTATCTGTCACGGAAAAAGAAGACAGAAGGGGGGGGGGTTTTCCTGCACCAATCTGATTCAGGAGGTATTCACATCACTTTTGCGGGACCAAACGGGTGCGTTTGTACGAACATCTGGCACTGGAGCCGAATAAAAAAGCTGCTTTGGAGGACGTCCGGGATGGTAGCATATTTTCAGACGAGGTTTCATCGAGCGTCTTACTCCCTGCCGACACGATGGCTCGGACAGCGTTTGGCCGGTGGTGACGCGGCCGCGACGTTACCGGGATGACAAACCAATTTGTGAGGCCCGAGTGATCGCGCCCTGCCAACTCGTTGTGCCTCCCAGACAGGAGCATCCGCGGCCGTCGTTTTTTTCCCGCCACATGTGATCCTCTGGGTGGAGCGGGACCTGTCTCCATGGCTTCGGTTAAATTCTTTGAGTTTTACAACACGACAACCGATGAAGGAAAACTATTCCGCTCTTTCCACCCGCCTGTGTTGCTCAGGCCCATTTTAGGTAAGGTTCTGGGTGAAGGAATGGCAGGTGACACTTCTGACCGGGAAATCAGTCCTACTCCTTCTCCTTACTCTTCCAGCTCTGGTGCCGGCCTGTACCTTGGCCCTGGTCCAGAGGAAACCATTTTTTTTTTACGTGCCCCTTTCACTCCCACCCACCCCTTCTCCTCTGGTCCTGCCTGCCAGTCTGAGGCCCTCCTCCTCTCACTTACCACCTCATTAGCATGGAAGCCATGTGCAAGCTGCTCCAGCGTCTGTAGGCTCTCACTGTGTGCTACTGCCACCTAGTGGGCAGTATTGCATATAACAGCTAGGTCATTGTATAATGTCATTGTCCTATGATTTTTCTTTTTTTGGTTAGGCTTGACAGCCCCAGCGGGCCCCATTAAAGCCTCGCTCAAGCCAGTTTAAGTGGATGATTTTGGGCTTCTTTTTTTTTTTTGCTGACCTGCTCAATGACACTGAGGACCGGTTGTAGCCACTCGGGGCAGATGATCACAGAAAAAGATTATTTTGCCCTAATATAGGATTTTTTTTTTTTTCCCTTGCTGACAGAACCATTTCTCTTCGATTCTAAAAGGGTTTTACGGACATGAATTAAGAGGGCGGATCCAAGATGTGTCCCAAAACGTGAGGAGGTGACCTTCAGAAACAGCCGAGAAGAAATCGCGCATATTCTTGAGGACAGTCATGAACCTTAGCCCGGAAAACCAGACCAAATCGGCCAGCTCGTGTTTGTTCGCTCTCCGGTCTGGCCATGCCAGGCTACATGAATCTCAGTGTGGAATTTTCAGATCAAGTATCTTGCCTCTCTGTTATTGCTGCTGCCCTCTGGCCCCCCCCTTGTCTCCATTCCTGGGTCCAAGCCTTGCATATTAAAAGGCCAAAAGAAAACACAAGGAAGACTCTCCGAAAGCCTTTGCGGAATGGTTGCTGCACATGTAGAAAGTGTGCTGTAAGACTAACGTGAGCTGTACTTTATTCAGGCATCCCCATACATATGATAGTTTAAGCATCCAACTCTACGCTCAGGTTTTGCAGGACTGAAAAGGTGAATTGGTTTTTGCTTTCCAAACCGCCTCTCCTGAGGGTAAGCAAGCAAATCTTTTAAATATTGCCACTGCGGATGAAAGCTGTTTCGTCGCTGGATGAACAGGTTTTTTAATCCTCCAAATGGCTTTTAAACGGATCCCACAGATCTTCCCCCGCAGAACCGCTTCGAAAACCAGTGTAGTAGCCAAAGCGAACAACAGGGGGTGACTCAGACCACCGATTCCTCGCTCCATTTATTTTTTCATTCAACTGTGGCAAAGGCAGGTTTCCAGTATAATTTCCTCAGTGAAATTATAAGTATCATTATAATAAAGTGTGATTATAACAAACAAGTTATATGACGGGGGGGCAACATGAGCCATGAGATAAAGTGACATTTTTTCAAGTTATTAATCTAAATTGATTTGTGAAAAACTGTTTCAGACAGAAATTCTGCTAATACACAAAAAAACAAAAACAAACACAAAAAAAAAAAAAAACACATAGATAGGCCTGGATAATATGTGTGTACATTAACTTGGACCAAAAGGTTTCAAGTGTAAACCCCCCCTGGCAGGACTGTCCTGTCCTGTCTTCAGTCCTCACTCTCTGTTTTGTTTTTTTTTCTGCACCTGTTTCATGAGCTCAGGTAGCTCCACCCGGCTCCGACCGCAGCTGAGGTCCGATCGGCAGGAGTACGCGAAAAACACCTGTTGGGGGGTGTGGGGGTTTCTCCAGCACCAGGCCAATGTTCTCACACGCAGCGTCCGCCACGACAGGCCCGGAACTTCCCTCTCGTACCCTTCCTAGTAGTAATGACACTGTCATGGTTTACTGGGCCGCTTGAACAAAACAAGAGTCACTGGTGACGTTATCGGCCCCACCCAGTGGTGGGGGAAGTACTCGGACCACTTCCGATGCAGCATTACAATTAGAAGTCCCGCGTTTTGACCCCACTCGAGCGAAGGTACAGAAATATTAGCAGCAAAATGTACTTAAATTGTGTAGAGAATTGGCCCCTGTGAGGGGTATATGTACAGTATATATTCCATTATGGATGTTATTGGTATATGGACATTGAAATACTCAACTGGCATTTTATTGTTTCAGCTGGTTGAGGTGGAGCTAGTTTAAACCACTTCATATACTGCTTGGTATGAAGAGAAAAAGCACACTTTACATTAACGTTTTGGAATATTTTCTCATCTTTCTCGGATAGATTCTTACTCCCCTGGGCCTCAAACGGTAAACGAAACCACCTGATACGTTGAGATGGGACACCGCACTTAGGAACATCCTGGGCATCTCGAAATGTGACAAGGGGCCCCAACGAGACGGGCCTTTTTCGGTGCAGGGGCCGCCAGCCAAAAAGGTTTGCAACCACTGGTTTAACATGCAACGATGTACCTAATGAGCCCATCGTGTTTTTCTGATGTAAAACAGTAACTGCATCAGTCATATAAATGGAGTGGAGTCAAAAGTGCGATAAGTCTATGTGGTGGGGCAGAGGTATTGAGTAGTAAGTAAGTAAAGTACTTGAGAAAACATACTCAGTTACTTTCCAAGACCGGTAACGTCTGTGCTTTTTAAAGCGTCCTCTGTGTAAAAGACCTCTTGTCCACAACATCCAAACACACATATGCGTTAACATGCTCCCTCATGCAGGATGTTTTCCTCCGACCCTCTGTGGAAGCTCTTTTTCTGGGCTCTGTTCGACGTCCCATGAAATCCACAATGTGGCCGTGACAGGCTCAGAGGGGGGAAGCAGATGTACTGGGCTGATGAGTCACTTGTCCCGGGCAGCGGCCCCCGTTCCCCCTCTACTTCAGAGCGGGCTCTAATTGGCTAGTTATTATCCAAATATGTCTGCAGTCGGTGTAGGGGACTCAGCGTGGCAAATCTCCACGATGAACATTATGCGTATCCATCGTATCTACCACGGCGTCCCCCGGGCGCATGTAGCCCCGTCGTTCTTTCTTTTGCCTTGTTTAGAATGACTCAAGATGTGTCGATGCATAAACAAGGAGCGCTTCGGTGCCTTCGAACCCCCTACTTCCCCTCCAACCGCCACTCAGCCCCACCCTGGAAGAAGGCTCCTACGCCCTCAGGGGGCTCAAAGTGACATTTCCGCTGCCTCTTTCTGACGTTCGTCTCAAGACCTTCGTATTCGTTCCCGCTACTACTGGCTCTAACTTGAAAAATAACAATGCAGGGTCAAGTTTCCCATGGCTGCATGGAATTTTGATCTTGGATGGCTAATTATAGGATTACGCTGCTTGTGCACATCGAGTTTTTTCTGCGCCCCTCCACATCCCTCTTCCCTCTTTTCCTGCTATCAACAAGTGATTTTACCCTTTATTTCGAGGCCTGATTTTGAATATTGTGGCGGAATAGATGCAAGTCGCCCTCAGGGTGATTTGCAATTTACCATATCTATTTCCTCTGTGGCGGAGGATAAAAATATCACTGCGCTCAGAGGAAACAAAATACCACTTTCCTTCAGCGTCACTGATCTGATGCTCTAATTTAAGATGATAGCAGCAGCAGCAGCAGCAGCAGCAGCATCCAGCTCTTCTGCTGCAGTTTGAGGAGATTTTAGTTGTGTATTGGTTCAGACTCAGACCTTCTGCATCAGCTGTTTCTTAGTCACTGGGTCTTTGATGTAAAATTCTGGAAAACAACGGTTTGATATGAAAACTCAGTATCTGCATAATTTGTAGGGGGTCAATTCGTGTTTTGCAGAGACTACTGTGCTGCTGATCTGGTATCGGGGATTTAAATTCAATCCAGAATCTGTGACCACTGCCAAGGAGATTATGTTTCCGGTCCTCTTTGTAAGTTAGCCGTGGACTATGTGACCATAGTCGAGACGAGACCATAAAACTGGACTATGAATGTCAAAAGGTCTGTGATTATTAAAATGAGACATAAATATATAAAGCGGATTGTGCAGCCTTGCTGTATGTTATCTGAATGGATCCTCTTCTAATAACAGAAGATGGTTAAACTTTTCTCATCTGCCTCTCAGCTGTATAATAAATAAACAATAACGGGGAAAAAGGGCCCAATTTTGTCATTTCAATTAGTCTAACACGTCATGAGAGGGGACTTTCTTAAAACTACTGACCAATCTCACAGTGTTAAAAAAGTGTAACTCGTATGTAATCCTTAAAACTGCGTCGTTGCCCCTTTGGCTGAGGTAATACTATCGGGTTCACCAGTGAGGACCGCAGGGCTACAAGTTCCTGTGGGAGTTTTCAGAAGAACGCAGTTCGCCCCCTCCTCCAATCGAAACGGTCGCACCGTGAAATGAGGAAACACACACGGGATGCGAGGAAGAGTTTCCGTGTCTGCAGTGGTGTGAGTACCGTCCTGTGACTGCCGGTCCATCTCTCGCCTATTCGTGTTGCCGCTGCTCCTCTCTGGCAGCCGGCTGATCTTTAAACTCGGGCGGACTCCATCAACAAAATGGCCGCGAGGATGCAAGAGTCCCCGTCTGGGAGGAAAGGAAGAGGCTCTTCAAGGGGCAGGACTAGCTCTGACACAACAGGCTACTGACAACACGTTTATTCTAAAAGACAACCCCTGAATATACTTTTTCAGCTGGGCCGAACCCTAGTGGAGTTCACTGGTTGAGCCAGGTTCAAGAGCGAGGCCATGCCTCAGCCACACCTCCGATCACCTGCCAAGCCGTCTTACACCTGGTTGACCCGTCCTCTCCCGAGCCACCCTCCCTTTCCCTCCCCTTTATCCATTCACCTTCCTAACTCTTTGCCCATCCCACATTCCCATCCATTCATCCTCTCTTCCCTCCTTCCATTCCCCCTCTATTCAACCCTGCGCTTACATCACCCCACTCCCCTTATTTCTCTCTTTCATTTTTCTGTA
Organism: Xiphias gladius; assembly: GCF_016859285.1. Classification (NCBI taxonomy): domain Eukaryota; kingdom Metazoa; phylum Chordata; class Actinopteri; order Istiophoriformes; family Xiphiidae; genus Xiphias; species Xiphias gladius. Next base: position 24,516,040 of record NC_053415.1, on the reverse strand, counting down.
CTGTCTGGGCCCAGTAGTTGGCTCTGATGCATCCTCCACACTAGGTCTCCCCTCCCCCCCGGCCTTCAATACTCCGACTTCCACCCCCACATTCGTCCCCCTCCGTCACACCCGTTCATCCGTCCAGTACAGCCTCGGTCCTTGGTAGGTATTTTTCTCCTCCCGGTGTTTTCCCTATTCGAAACAATGCTTCTACAACACGTATTTAAAGGTCGTACTCTAAGCATCTCTGTGGACCGGCGACCGTGGTTAGCGGTTTAGTTGCCAAGGTTGTGGCTTTCTTTTCCCGGGGAAGAAAGAAAGTGATCACGTAGACTTCGCAGAGTTAATGTGGTAATGATTTATTGATGTTAAAATGCTACACATAGCACCTTTACATGTCAGGGGTCCACGGTTAGGAGTCACTGACAAAGGTTGGACGCCCCTGCTGTTTACTGTCCATGTGAATACAAAACTGGAGGGCTCGAGAGAGGGAGACGTATGAGTGGTCAGAGTTATATGCTTGCAAGATGTCTGTGTTTGTCACTGTGATTGAAGAAATCTCTCATCTCAAAAGGAGGAAAATAATACGTTTCGAAACAAGCAGTCAGAGGACACGGGTCGGATCTGCGACAACTACACCTTGTCCTGTTAGCATGTTAAAGTTACTGTGGCTAAGCAAAAAAAAAAAAGAAAAGCAAAATTAAACTCTCCAACATTATAGCCTATTTAACAAGTCTCAGTAGTATGGCACCATTTTCAGGTTCTGTCATAGAGTCCGGTGTTTTGTGATGAGAGCACTATTTACAATTAAAAAAAACGAGAAAAAAAAATGACTAAAACAAAGGAGTTTGATAAGCATGTGTTTTAAAAATAGTGCTTGAAACGAGTGACTCGACGCAAAACTATGTACATACCTGTATTTGTCAAAGCTTGTTTGCCTTTGTATACACATCTTTTTTCACATTGTTAATAAGTCACATCAATCATATTAAATATAGCAAACATTTCTGCTGTAGAAAAAAGAAAAAGGGAAAGAAACAGTCAGTTCCAATGACATGTAACCACGTGTGTATCACATTTCAACATAAAACATATAGCAATAATATTAATACCAACAGTAATGACATTATTTGAACAATGAAATGGAAATCTCTTTTCAGCATCTTTTCTTGATGAAATAATTCTACTCTGCATAATTTTCCAGTCATTTCACTATGTACAAGAAACATTCAGAACTGTATCCTTCCAGTAGAGATCTCTTTTTAATGCTCACATTTGGTTTTTTCAGTATTTGCCATTCGATAACTGCTCCAGGATCCCGTGCAGACCTGAAATTACCGACCTGAAACATCAACAGAGTTTTTCTACCATTTTAAAGGAAAAGTCGGACATTTTTGCGGAAATACGTTCGTTTTCTGACTCAGACGACAAACCGGGGTGGGAAGATTAATATCCTTCTGTCTCTGTCCAGTATGTCTTTATAACCGTCTTCACGCCCTCTGACTCTGGCCGAGACAGGAAACAAGGTGATTTCCTAAGACGTCAGACTTTTTCTTTTAGAAAAAAACTCAGGTTTGATTGTACTGTATTGGGTTTGGGTCTGCATTCACGGTAAAAAGATTTCGCTGATCCCCTCAGGAGAGCAAGTGCAACCACCGCTTCTGCGAGGGAGGACAAAGGATTTCATTTTCTTTTCTTTTTTTTTTCCTTTTTTTCTTTTGTACAAGAAATGGTCTTACACATCAATTTCAAAACAATCCAGAATGCTCACTTGCTGTAGGACATGAATAAATACAGAAAATAAAAATTAAGTGACTTCTTCTAATCAAGTCAGTTAAACTTTTAACAAAGACCAGAATTTAAAAAAAAGAAAAAAGAAATAAAACTCATCCAGAGGTCCAAGATTATCAACATTATCAACAAGAACAAAATATAATAATAATAATTCAAGTGGAGAAAGAAGAAAATTGTACAGGAGTGTTTGTGCTTGTGAGGACATTAACCTATCACCTGAAATGTACCTCAAAGTAAGAATAAAGAAATGCAAACTGGTCCATTTTGCATCGGTTGCTTCAAACATAAAACAAAACAAAACCAGGGTCTGTTGGTTTTGTAACCACAGTATCCCTGACTACAGATCTGCATTAATTGGGTGCTTGAAATAAAGTGCAGGATATTTCTAGCCATAATTTCCATATTCTCTACTTTTTTCAAACATATACAGATTAATCTCATTGTTGACAAGTAAAACTGTTCAACAAAGAAATCACTGGACACCGAAAGATTACATTCTCGTTGCATGACAAAAAACTATGAGTGGTGCTGATGTCCTGTCGACTGCCAGTACCAAGAACCTTCGCCGTCGCGCTGGAGTCGCACGCATGAGGACAGAGTGTGTGTTTGCGTGTGCCGTGCCGTGCGGTGCGTTCAGATACAGCGCGAAGCAAACTGTCCAGACCCCGACGCCGAGGTCGATATCGAATGAAAAAATAAACTCACAAGACAAAGAACTACATGTGATGCGCGGTCAGATGCTGCTTTTTCAGACCCTCTCCTTTCTGCTTCTGTTTCTGCACATTCGTGAACTGGAGACATAAAACAAGCCGTCGTTGCCTCAGTAGGTCTGGCATCTGTTTGTCTGTTTTTGTCTCTTACAATTTACGGCTGCATCTAACAGTTACCTTTATTTGTCAGTTAATGTGCTTGTTATGTTCCTGATTGATTGATTAATCGGTTTGTCTATAAAATGTCGGAAAACGACAAAAGAATTCCGCTTTTTCTTCCCGCGAGCTGAGCGTGACATCTTCGCATGCCTTCAAATGTCTTGTGTCATCCAACTGACAGTCTAAAACGCAGAGATATTCAATTTACTAATCATGTTAGAAAGGAATCAGCAACTCCTGTGATTTGAAGGTGGAACCAGGAGATCTTTGTTACTTTTGCTTGGAAGTGATTCCCTGTTGATCGACTGATGCCTCAATCTACTGCAAGTGATATTTACTGGGTCATATTCATCTTCCGGTGGTCAACCGGTGTCAATCACTGACCCACCAATAACACCCAGTCAGTCATCTCTTCCTCGGTTTATCCTGATCTTTCATGGTATACAAAATATAACAAAGTCCTGCTTGAAATGCCATAAGCATAATGGATTTTTTAATCTAAATAATGGATAATAATTAGTACTGAAAATCCCAGAACTATCCAAAATTTTAGCTGCCTCTAAATCTAAATTGTGCTTTGCGTTGTATCTGAGCGCAGGTTTATAAAACTCAGCTTGACGAAAACTCATATTTAGCTCTCTGTATTACGTAAAATAAAATCAACTGAGCACTCTTGACTGCATTATTGTAAACAAAGTACTCATGATAATATGACTTGAAATACAACACAATGATCCCCTCCCCCCACAAAAAAGTCCAAATTAAAAATGAAAGAAAAGAAAAAAACATATAGGCCTACGTTTATTCAGCTTTGTTTGTTATGGTATCTAGATGTATAAGGCTGGTCCAGTCATTGTGTGTTTCCTGGCCATGAACAGTGTCCTGCTGCATGACTGCCAGACGGTCAGAGGTAGAAGCCGGTGGCTGGTGGGTCGGGGAGGCTGGACAGAGTCTCGGGGCTGGGCATCTGGACAGTAGGGGGCGCCGCTCCGCTCCCATTGGGCAGAGCACAGCCCCCCGGGTAAGTGCTGTTCAGGATGCAGCCATTCTCCATCTGCACGAGGAAGAGAAGGAAGGAAGATATCGTGGATACAGAGAGTTGGAACTAACATTATGACATACAGTCATATATGTACCTGTAGTGTATGTCAACGCAATGGCCCTGTCGTGTAGCTCTGAACTCTCTCTACTTTTAGTAGCTTTCAGGTTGGAACAGTTACACCATCCAGCACCATCGCACACTGTATACTGTGTGTGCGCTAACCGCTTCTTCCAGCTCTTCAGTGAAGCTCCGGAAGAAATGTTCAGACCCGAGAACTTTTGTGTGGATGCAAAATTCCATCGACTGGAAATGTGTATTGCTTTGCAAACATTTCCCCCAAAAATTCAGCCCGACGTATATGGCATCTTTGGAAACTTTGTCATTGCTACAAGACTTTAAAATAAAGCGATGTGGGTTGGAACAATGTTTGGCTGCACAGCGTGAGTTCGCAATGACTGGCCTGCCTGCGGGGCAGACAGTGGGGTAAGAAAAGGAACATTTATTTTGAAAGGAGGTGTAGCTGAATATTTTTGAAAAACTAACTGAGAGCTGTGGGAGTGAGGGCAATTTTCTGTAACTACACAAACATGCAGATATCTTATCATCTCTGAATGTATCACTATGTATGCGCTCGTGTATAAAAGCAAGTTTGGCTGACATGCATGCATCATCATCGCCAGCTTTTCTGCTCTCAGATATCGATATCTGTGTCTGCCTGATCAGACTCTGCCACAAATGCCTGTCTCAGGTTCTGAGAACTCAAAGTGACATCTTTAAACCGTTCAGTGACACTGAATCGATCACTTTGGGCAAAATCTTTCTTGGCCTTTGGGTCATCTGAACTACTTAGAAGCAGGTGATTATTTCTAAAATAATAAAATTAGTTCAAAACTAAAATCTCTTCAATTTACATTGATGTAAAAACCGAAAATCCTGACCTCAAAGTAACAGTAAATACACTCAGTTGTCAGTCCTGCAATGATACTTATACAAATATTATGAGTCTTACTTGAGTCTTACTTATTTGATATGAGGGTGAGGTAAATATTTTAACTGAAAACTGTTCTGCCTTTCGTCAGCGCAGCATTTTGCCAGTTTGAGGTTATCATACATTTGAATGACAACATACAGTATGTTCTAGGTAGAACGAATCCAGTCTAATACAGCAGTCCTGCAATAAAAACCTACATAGATTAAGGTTAAAATGTTCCGTTTTTACTGAAACTGGTTTAGAGAGGTGTTGATTCAACTGTAAGATCATTTTGTGTAGTTTGTGTTGCTGTTATACTGTCTTGGATTACTTTATAAAGAGAGTTCTCTCTCTTGTTTAGCCTAATCTCATGGCTATAAATGGGGTGGACCTCAGTTGATCTGAGTCTAGTTTCATTAATGTGAGTCTAGTTTCAGCACTAAATTTGAGTATGTTATATTGTATCCTCTAGCAGAGAAAAATATGGAAATACTACTACATTTCAAACTTTATGTTTAAGAAACTGGTATTTCTTGGATACATTTTTATCAGTTTTGGAAATGTCTTGCACCACTGTTTGCATATCAAGAAGTCCTGACCCCAATAGGCAAGGAACTGCACTGCGTCAACCAAATCTTATACCTATCTTCTCATCCTGTCTGCAAACACTGATGAATTAACTCTGCAAATGTCATGGATGCCTGCCAATTACAATTTGTATTACATGCTGACAGATTACCCAGAGGGGGCTGCTGTTGGAAATTTTAGCATAACCCTAAGAGGAATGGTCGGGGTGTTACTGGATTATCAGTCGTTCCTGTATCACGACTATCAACAGCAAATTTCTTGAAAACTGGGCATTGATTTGTGATGTATTTTACTTTGTGATTAACTAGAGTGTTGGACAAGGGGAGGATTCGAGCTGTTGTCGGTGTTAGATGAAAACACTGCAGCTCATCAAAGTGACTAGCATTCATCCTCTGGGGATCATGAAAGCCAGTACCAAATTGCACAACATCTCATTCAAAATTTGTCAATATAATACCCTGAGGGCCAAAGTAGGGCTGCAACTAATGATTATTAGTCTGTAATATTTTCTCAGTTCATCAATAATGATCTGTACAACATCAGAAAATACAATCACAATATCCTAGAGCACAAGATATCATCACTGAATGTCTTGTTTTGTCCAACCAACTAAGGCACTACTATTGCAGTCAATTACAAAATGAAAAAGAATGTAACTGAAAACATGATAATGATGCATTATCAAACAACAAAGCTTTCTGAACAATTTTTGAGAACCATTTCCCCAACAGTACATAAGAGCGTGAGGACGCAGTTGAAAGCTCCAAAGTATAGTAAATTTACATTTTGAGCTTGTATTACATTGATTTATATACTGTTCCCAAAGCTCAAGTATCAACTTCCAAACTCAAACTATTTTAGCTAGCTATGACTTTGAAGCCATTACAATATGTCAATGTTTCAGCGACCTCACCTTACTGTAATTGGGATCATGAGGGATCTCCGCGGTTACCATGCCATAATGGTCCAGCTGCCGGCAGGGCTTGCCCACTCCCAGGATCTGCTCCAGGGAGGCGTTGGGGGGAGGGCACTGCGACAGGCTGGAGATGACCTGGGCCAAAGGGGCTTGGATCTGCTCCTGCTGAAGTTTGTGGTTCATCCCCTGGAAGGATGAAACCATGGACTCGGCCCCGTGCTGTTGCCCACTCCTCCCAAGTAAACCACTTCCACTGATAGTGTAATCTGCATTGTCAATATCAGGCATACTATAATCCATGCAAGAATCTAGTGAGGTGTTTGTAAGAGGTTTTTGGCTGTTATCAAGGCAGGGGTTGCTGCCCAGACTCTCGCTGAATCCATAGTCCTGCCATTGGGATTTCCCAACTGAATTCTTTGTGCTGGAGATGCCAGACAGTCCGTTGAGGTTGGCTGCCTTCTGTTTGGCATGGCACTGCTGTGAGAGCTGGTTCTGCATCCTGGGTTGCTGTTGCTGCTGAAGGTAGCGTTGATGTGTTTGCTGCTGATGAAGCTCACCATCCAGCTCTGAGGCCTCACCATTGAAAATAGTCTGTTGTGTATTAAAATGATCAAGTTGTATCCCTGCACTGGCTAGAATGTCTTGGGCTGACCATTGTCCGTTGGGAATAGATTGATTCTGCCCGAGCAGCTCTCCATTAGCTATCGTATTAGCCAACTGGTCACTCTGTTGGCCCCAATTATGCTCCACTTTACCTGTTCGCATGTTGAGGTGCTGTTGCATCTGCTGGGACAGCTGGACGATGGGAGCCTGCCCCACCAGGGGAGGCTTATGGTGAGGAAACTGCATTTGCACATTAGTGTCAGAGGTGGGATTACTTTCAGGTAGTGACACTGTTGTGGCTGTCACTGAGGCTGTACTGGGAGGCATCCGTCCTTCATGTTCTGTGGAATCAGTCTTTCCCTCTATAGAGTCATAGATATATGAGAGGATCTCATCATTTGTCAGCAGGTCGTCCAAAGTGGGCACACGTTCAGGGTCCATCTCAACTCTGATCATCCGCTCATCCAGCAACAGCAGCTCCAGGTCCTCTGCACTCAGCCCCAACCCCTCCAGAGCTCCAAACAGCTCACCGTTTGAACAACCCCCCTCTTCTGCATCCACAACACCTTGGCCTTCCAAGGAGAGGGAGTCTAGAGTAGCCAGCAGTGGGTCAAAGCTTATGTTTGGCTCTGTGATGCCAGGTCCCACCACACCGTTGCTTGGCTCATCCCAGCTCCTGTGCAAACTGGAGGGTTCGGAGTCAGAGAAGCCCGTTTGCTCCCCAAAGAAGCTGCTATGGAATGACATTTTGGGCTCCAGGGCAGGCTGGCAAACGTACACCGACTCATCCTGACTCATAAGTGCCCCCAGGAGGGAGCCAGGATCCAGACCATCCCTTACCAGCCTGTCAGTCCGGCTCTTCTTTGACTTACTGCCATTTTTCTCATGGCTTCCATCTTTAAAGCCAGCAATGGGATGGTTGGACTGGTAGAGCAAAGCCTCACCTGTAGCATAGGTAAAGGGTAGATGCATGGAGCGCTTACGCAAGTGTTCTCCTCCCTCTTCGTCCCTGTGATGACAGAAAAGATGATTATTATCTGGAGACCTCACCATGGCTATTCATTTACAAAGTTTCTAGCTTGTGTTTGGTTCTTACCCACTTTTCCCTAATTGAAGCCATCTTTTAAGTGTCATACAAGTTTAAAAAATTTAAAATGTGTTGCATCATAATTGAAAGCATGCTTCCCTCTTGGGATAAGCTCTTAAACTCATTGCATAAATCAGATTAAAACATATGACAAGTTATTGTTTGTGTTCATATAAGCTTTGATTTTAATATAGATGCATATTATATCAAGGTTCTGTTGCTGTAAACTAGTTTTTCCTGTCTCTGAATACAACTGGTACATTTTGTTGGTTTACAACTTAACATTAAAGGACAGGAACATACAAAAGAGGTCTCTGGGTGGCAATGATGTAGTCGGGTTTGCCATTCTTGTACACCAGTCTGGCATTAGCCTGGACCCATTTCCAGCGATTCTCCTTGGTGAGGAGCCTGAACACAGTCAGACCACTTTCTCCAGTCTTCATCACTACAAATATGGAACACAAACACAGTTATAATGAGTGAGCTGTATAACAAAAGTAATATAACTGAAAGTACTTTATTTCAGCAAAGACAGAGCCCAAAGAGGTTTGTAGAAGGGTAGAAATTCAATTGCCAGAAATCCTGTAAGGTTACCTTATTTAAGTGTACACAGAAAGCACATCTTTACCAAATGGACATGTCGATGACATTTCATACATTTGATTGACAATCCGATTGACTGTGAAAAAGTTTTCTATTTGGATCTAGGGCTCTTACACCAGATCATCTTCCTTTTGTACAATTTTGAGAAGAATGAAAAGTGAATTGGGAAGGTGGCTAAGGCCACAAAATCCTACTCCGACATGATATAATGTTGGGCTGAACGGAAGAGGTCAGTTGGCTCCCCTGTGTCGAAGCTCTACTTGCCTTTACATCTTGATTAAACCACACTGGTCCTTGTGCTCATGTGATGAGAGTGATCAATAACATACTGTGTCTGACCTCTGAAGTGTTTGTGTGTTGGTGCCGCTGTATGGATCGTCTCTGATGCTTTGCTCATGCAGTGGATTTGTGGACCCTATCCTCTCCTCTGGCAGCTCTGCAGTTTTGCTCAATCTGCTCCATAATCCAGCCGGATTACTTGTGAAAGCCGTCTGAACTCTCTGACTAGGTTGGACCAGAGCTCCTCAATTTTTCTGACAGGACTAATCATCAAAGATTGATCATTTCCTATTACATATTGTGTTCATTATAAAACAGCTTAGACTTCATAACAACCATCTCCTTTGGGCACAGTTTTATTGTAAGGCGCCAGTATGGAGGATTTTGTTTGTGCCCTTGAAGTCTGAAAATAGAATTGTATGAAATCTGCTCAACTGCTACTTGTGAAACATCTATGTGTGTCTATGTAGTTGGTCTTGGCATACTGTCCTTGACCATTTGGCATCCTTAGATTGCTGGTTTTTGTAACTGTTAGACAATAAAGTGTCCATGTATGTGTTTAATGCTATTCCACATCTCTCCCCATCATTTCCTGTCAGCTCTTTACTGTCTTCTGTCTAATAAAAATAAAATACCCCCAAAAATACTTACAACACTTAAAATGTGTCAATTCTAGATATGTTTACATTGATGGAGTCTTGAAATGACCCTCTCATCAGTCTGTTTGGAGCTTTTTGTAGATAATTTTTACCAAGCTGATGTTCACCAGTTGAACTGGAAGTGCCAGCAAAGTTAAAGACTGAATAGAGCAAGTGCACGAAGTACAGAGAGACAATAAAAGCCGTTTTCCTGGCTTCAAATTCTGCCTAAATGTACGTTGATGAAGGTTTTTCATAATGAAAAGAAGAACTGTGATGTTTTTCCTCACCGATATTTGGTAAACAGTCGAATAGCTTTGTTGGTGTGGTGACACAACTTACTTCTGACATGGTTCTCTGCACAGTACAACATATCTGCTGCATGGATGAACTGATAGCCAGATCCGCGTACCCGCAGCTCAGCCTCTGTGTACCCCAAAACTATCTTCCCCCTGTGCAGAAATACAGAGAAAGACTAATCATTGATCACATATGATTGTGTAGGATCAAGCTCCCTCCAGATGGATGTGACATTGAGTTCTGGTATTACTGCTTTAGCCTCCAAAAAATAACCATCTTGACAAACCAAGTGACAGTAAGCTGGATCACGTCTTGCGTTAAGATACAAGTACTGAAACGGAAGGATGTGTGTATGTGTATGTTGCATGCCGGTTTCATTACTTTGCATCACAGGCCAAGGGTGTGAAATCCAGCTTGTGTTTGGTTCTGAAGATCATGTTCTTGGTCCTGATTTCCAGTATGGACGGAGGCTGCAGAGGAGTCGCGATGGCAAAAAGGGCGAGCTGTGCTGGGGCCTTTCCTCCATTTTCCTGCCGCTGGTTCTGTCCATGCAGAAACTTGAGCCTGCCCTGGATGTTCAAAGCCTGTAAAGTAAGGATCATAAATGCAGTTTAAAATAGTTGTCTTTCATGAAAGTACTTCAAATGTGCTAATACCTTAGACTCTCATACAATATTGGCTGTTATCTTATCAAGATGTTACTCCGACTGACATGTTTCCATGGATATCACAAAATATGTGATTGGGGTGTATTTTAGGAAAATATCCCCCATCCCCTTTGTTAGCCTCAGCTTGGTTTGACTACCGTACTGTAATCCTGTGAAGCCCATGGCCTTCAGCGTAATCCAATTCTCTGCTGTCCATCCATACGCTCATTATGCTCAGACCACTTGCATTTTTCTTTTTTTTTTTTTTTACCAAAATGTAACTAAAAACACGGCTTCCATCTCAATCCTTTCTCAAGGAAAGAATCCTTAAGCTCGTCCTGTCTCCGCTATTTTTTTTAAGTTTTAAAAGCATTTAAGAGGATCTCTGCTCTTCTTAATGTGTCTTAAAAAAGCTAGGTGACTGACTGTATTAGTATATCTGTAATCTACTGGTGTGGATTCACACCAGATTTTGGAGTGTACAGCTTTAAAGCCCATTGCAAGAAAAAAAAAGAACGTCCCACACTGACCTCTACTTGCAGCAGACAGGTACAAGTCGAGTAAAAAGTCCAAATTTTCAAAAAAATCTCATATCTTCAGCTGTGGCTAACAAAAAAATAAAACAAACACACTTGTCGTCTGCAGGTTTTGTCTCATTTGTTTCAACGTGTAACCTACCAGAAAGCCGGAGGAGTTGTCCAGTAGGCAGCGAAAACGACAGACAAAGCTCCTCTCCAGGAAGGACGAGTTTTCTGGCGGAAGCTGCTCAGGGTTGTAGGTGACCAGAGATGAGCTGCTGTCAGGTTCCATCTCTGTGGTGAACAAAACATGAGTGAATGTCAGTGACAATGATTATTGTATAATCATACAATTATATAAATTCAGTTAATTATATAAATAATTAACTGAATTTGGTGTTATAACCCCAGTAAAAGTAACAATTAAATTAAATTCACATAGAAAAACATGCTTTGTATCACTCTGTATTTGCAACAACACTTCCTCTTTTGAGTTAGGCAAAAAAAAAAAGAATTTAATCAAATTCCTGTAGAAATGATAGCCACGTCACATGTTGCATATCATGGTATCACATTACGGAAGCTAAAGATGGTCTTACTGTAGCTTTAAAGACTTATTTGACTATGTACTGAAGACTTCGACATCCTACCACAATGAAGGAGTATGTCTTGATTTCTGGACTGCTGGAATGCCTTAATAATCTCCCGAATGTGAAAATTCAGAGCGCATTGGCCTGGCATCAAGCTGCCCTCTGTGTTTGTTCTTCAGCTGGATTTTAATGTTGTCTCGTGTCATCAGCTGCCATCCATCGAAGAAAATGCACTTACGTAATGATGCCTTGAGCTAGATCTGACTTAACACACACACAAGTGACGGTGTTTGTTGCAGTTACAGGGGACACTGCAAACACCATCTCAGTGCAGGAATGGGTTAGTTGTGCCAGAGCTGTGGGTCTTAACCTAAAGACATTACTCAGAACCAAAGCTCACAGACATAAGCATCTTAAAAACCAAATACAGATCTGGGACCACTTCACCTCTTAAGCCACAGTGAAGATTACAGGGTCATGTGACCTGACCTGAGGATGGTCTTACAGTTTAATGCCTAAACTGTGTGTACTTAACAGTCTAATATCGATGTCCAAATGTGTATGCTCACACACACATACTGTGGGCTGCAGCGGAGCTCAGCACATTTAGCAGCCGTACATATTTTTGGGGTTGAAACTGCGGAAGGTGGATTCTAATTCTCCTATTATTTATTTGAACTTATTGCGTTTTTACATTCTGTGTGTTCTTAGAAGCACAGGAAGTTTTACTAAAAGACATTTTGTTTGGACACGGACATAGACACCTGTTCAGAGTACATGTAATGTTGAACGCTGGTCGATGTATAGCTTCCAGAGTGTAGTGCAAATATTAACAGAGACTGGGACATAAAATAATCCAATTCAGAAACACTGTTAGAGGCTCAGGTCAAAATCAGTTGAACCTTCATCTCTTTAAACTTTCTTGCAAATACGATAACTCCTTGACTTGGTGTGTTGTTTGCCCTTCAGACAAAGGTTTCTGTTTAGAGTACTCAGTCCGACAGGACCTCACAGTTTGGCAGCGGTCGTAATGAGGAGGAGGAGGGGGCTGATCACCTTGGGGGGAGTCCTGGCTAACGGCAGATGCAGCGGCAGTAGGAGGATTCAAAGCCCAGTGCAGGTTTCTCCTGAGCTCCTGCTGGTCCTCTGTATGGACCAGTTCATAAACACTCTGGTGCATGACATCCGTCTGAGAAAATTAAAGGGGGGAAGAATTAGCTCATGCCAAAATAAACAAGGGACACACAGGGAGAGACATACAGGATGTAGGTAAAATTATACACCTTAGAAAAGAACTAATATGGTTATTTAATTCATATTGTGACTCATCATTGTATACAAAAGTCAGTCATAATTTACCTGATATTAATAATCCAAAAGCAACAAACCCAGAATAAAAATATGAATCATATGAGGGTGTGCGGCAGTCGGCAGCATTTGTCAGTCTCATCTATACTGTTCGCCTGTCATCACCCCTGAACAGTTTCACTTTGTGACTGCTCCTCCTCATTAATGCGGTTTGTCTGTGTGCCATTCATTGTCATAGTGCCAAGACTCTTCTCTGTGTGTTATTGAATTGTTATGCGTGTGTTTACACTGCTGATCCTGCGGGAGATAATTTATCTTTTTTCATGTTGCTATCAATGAGCTGATTATTTCTTTTGTAGCTGACACTTGCCGCCAAGTGACTTTCAAGATAATCCCAATGACAAACAAAGGGGTTCATGTTAAGTTACTTCAGAATTCAACTACCTTTCCTCAATATCAAAACAGTCTAAGCATTACATCTAAGTGTATGTCATATCCAGTTGTTTGTGTACTATGTGACTGTTACAAAAGGTTCAAATTTCTGAACAAACTCTATGGATGTCTGCTGTCAAACTTCACTAGACGGCTGCTTGTTGTCTCTGGGATGTCAGTGCAAATGTTTCATAGTTGTAACTTGGGTGTTGCTGCGTGGCTGCTAAGGCACGGCTAGATGCAAAACCCTTTGAAGACAATTGCTACATGATTATTAGCATGTTTGAAGTGGTTGCCAGGAGTTGCTGCGGGGTTTCTAGTGAATAGCTGTTCAGCGGTTGACACAGTGTTTCTAGGTAGCTGCAGTGGTATTCGGGGTGGTTTCTAAGGTCTTGCTAAATACCTGCTAAGGCATTATTAGTTGGTTGTTCGAGTTTTTATGGCCGTTCCCATTATGTTGCTTGGTGGTTTCTAGGGTGTTTAGGGTGTTGCATGTTATGGAGATATTAGGTTACTAGCTACCTTGGTCTGCTACTCTAATGCTTTTGCATAGGCTAGCACGGCAGCCACAGTAGTACCATTAGTAGCAGCTGTCACGCAGACCAATCAGTGTGCATGAGAAATGTCTCTCCAAAACATTGTGTTCAAAAGCAAATTTCACTTTAGGATTCCTACCAAAAGTCATAACAAAGGAGCACTCAGCTGAGTCTCCATGTGTGCTGCTCAGTTGAGCTGTAGGGCAGAGATGTGTTGCTCCCTGCAGCCCATGGTTGTGAGTGGTGATTTTTACAAAAGGCCAAGCTATAAATAGGTCAGGTCTTGTTGCTGCTGTTTGAGCCTCTGACTCTGCACCATGCAGGGAGTAGATCAGTGGTTTAAACAAGACTCCCGACCTGTTGCCATCAGATGTTGCACGCAAGCCATCCATCTAGACCCCACTATCGACTGCAACAACAGAGCCTCTAGATGTTTAATACCATAACGTATGTGCCTCTGTAGATTTGCACCTCTCTGTGTCTACCCTGGCTCCAGAAAATGTAGGAGTAGGGGTTAAATCATGGCTAGGTTAGATGAGAAACATGATGGGTTAAACTGTTAAATAACATGTGGATAAAGCACCTACAAGCTATTGTCTTCCACCACTAGTGATCCATAAAAGGTGCTGGAACAATAACCCAACTGTCTGATTTTGAAAGGGAATCTCTTGAGCGGTTACTATGCAGGCATGACGATGGATGCGTGACAAAGTTGCCAAGGTAGCATTAGCCCTCTTCTAACACTGTTTGCTTATGTACCCAGAGCCCACTTAACATAGAGGTTTACAGGAACTCAAGCTCATGACTTCAATGTTTTGGAATCCCCCAAAGAAGAGAGGGCTAGCAGGGGAAGGACCCCTCCCTGCAAATGGAAAAATGATCATCGTTACTAAGGGTGGTTGTGTTGTCTGCCTCACTACTGATTTGACTTATGGTTTGTCATATTTGTCAGTGACCTGATTTTGTTCATGCTCATCACAGCAGTCCCCCCAAGAGTCTCCTGATTTTGGAGACACCTCTGTCCTTCTATGAAGACGAAGCTAATAAATACAGGCTGTAAATCGAGCCCCGGGTGTCGATGTTGTATGAGCTTTCGAGACTCAGACCACACTGGGGATTTCTATGTCAGATTTATGTATCTTCACTACAACAGAATGATAGGAGTTTCCCATTAATCCTGCATTTCTACTTCTAATTCTGATTATGTTATCATTGTTGAGGGGAGTATTAGGACAATTATTGTTGGTGTAGAGAAAAGTAGAGAAAAAGACTTGTAGGTATAAGATACCTGGTGGAAGCCCAAATAGTCCTGGATGGTTTGAGAGGAGTAGAAGATGGTCCCACTGGCAGTGATAACCAGGACAAAACCGTTGAGAGCCTGTGGGTCAAACAAGGGATGCACACAGAAAGTTAGCATGTATATTCACTCTGGCTAATGATTTAGCACAGTTATTTCTCATTCTGTAAGAGCTTTCAGTTATGAAGATGGAGAACTGCATTGTCATTGGCAAAAGTTCACCTGTATAATGTAGTCAGTAATATCTCCCTTTCGTTCCTGGTTCTGATTTGTCAGAACCAGGAATGAAGCCATCAAGTCTTTGTCTTTACAACTTTTCTACATACACTATGTATGTAAGTTATCTAATTTCTTAGATTTCTTTTTTCTTAGGGAAAAAATCAAATACAGTTTTTTCCATTTGTTAGCCATGGCTACAGTTGTTGTTGTACAGAGTGGATACGCAGGTTTCTGATGCCTGGTGAGCTGACAGCACTACTGTAAACTAATGGTTTGAATCACAAAGGAAACGGGAAGGTAGGAAAAGAAAGAAAAGGAAAGGAAAAGAATAGAAAGAAAAGAAAGGAAAGGAAAGGAAGAGACCAGAAAGGAAAATGAGGTAGCATGTTTAGTGAAATGGAGCGCACTCATTGTTTCTCCTCAAAGGGGAAAAGCTGGTCCAACATTTCCACCTCACTAAACGCACACGTGCCCTTCCCCGGTATGGGAATATGTCATAAACAAACACACTAACAGACATGTACCAACAAACACAAACAAACACAACCTGCCTCATAAAACCACGAACATTCATATAAAAACACAGTCACTTCTTTTCAAAATCAGCCCCTGGGTTACAGGGATGACTAACGCTGGAGATGACATGTTATTCTTTTTGATAATACACTAGTGATTCACCTCAGTTATCTGTGACACTTCCCCTAGAGTAAACACAAACTACCAAATGTCAACGTTGAGCTTTTCATATAAACAGCTACCAAGCGTATTCTATAATCTGTTTTTGATACAAATATTTAAAGATTTCAGATACTTAATACGCTAATTTTGAAATTATTTAACCTCTTACATGATGGTCCTTCAACATTTGTTCAGATTTAGGAAAGATTGGAAAAATGCTCTGTTGCTATTGGAACCCAATGGAAAGGCTGTGTAACTGTCACCAATTTGGCAAGATAGTCTAGTCATGTGTACTTGTTAACCTGCCAGCTGTAAATGATTTGCTGCAGTCCTGTGGATGAGCTAAAGAGGAGTGATGGCTTCAAAATTTTGCAGTGATGTAGAAGAAGATATATATAAAGAGGTTGTTGTCAGTGGTCAACAACGACCAATTCTGTGTGTGTTTATTTTCAATAATGACTTAAAAGTAACAGCACAATTAATCCATTCTGTAACGTTTCCTCCACTTTCAGTATGAATAATTGATACGCTCACAGGTCTTCTATTATTCACAAGTGTCTGATGTAAAAGGACAGCAAAGAAGCCGGCTCAGACTTGGGTTCAGCAATAAACTTTGCATTCCTCTGTCTGTGAACCGCTTGCTGTCCATCTCCCCCCTTCATCCCGGGGACGAAGAGGAGGAGGAGGAAGAGGCCCCCGATGGAACACTCACCTCCTGACTGACTCTCTGTTTTTCCAAATGAGCTTTCAAACGAGCTTTCATTTCTCATTACTAACAAGCTGGGGAAATGTAGGCTTATCATAATAATGAAACCTCTCTGGTAGGTTTGGGGAATGGCGGGCAGGCTGTTTCCTCTCCTCTCCTGGAATGCCAGTGTGATGCACATTAGGAGGAACTGGACTGGAAAATCAGTAACTCCAGCAGATCCCAAAAAGATCTGGCAGCCAGCGAGCTCGCTCTCTACTAAATCACACATACAGAACAGAGGGCACAAAACCGCAACGAACCAGGAGAGATTTTTTTCGCCGTTTCCACTTGAAAAGCTGAACTGTGAACTGAAATTTCAGCAAAATATCCACATTTACAAACAGATAAGCATCTAGTCTCTAGATTCTGGACATTGCTACAGTCCAGTACAGAATTTCTACAGTTTTATCATATAATCTACACTACAGGAGCAAAAGTACGCGGACAGCTGAACATTTCTCATTCCAAACCCCGGGGTATTACTCTGCTGCTATGACAGCCTCCACACTTCTGGTTTAAGCTTGACTTTGAAACCCCGGCTGCAGGGTTCCCATTCAGCCACAAGAGCATCACTGAGGTCAAACAAGAATGTTGGGTAATAAGGTCTGGCTCACAGCTGAGGTTCCAGTTCATCCCAAAGGTCCCGGAGGGGGTTGAGGTCAGATCTCTGTGCAGACCAGACATGGTTTTTCCACAACAAACTGGGAAAACCATTTCTTCATGGGCCTTGCTTGGTGCGCGGGGGCGTCGTCACGTTGAAACAGGAAAGGGCCTTCCCCACACTGCTGCCACAAAAGTTGGAAGAATCCTATTGTCTAAAATGTCGCTGTATGCTGAACAGTAGCATTAAGATTTCCCTGAACTGGAACTAAAGAGTCTAGCCCAAACCATAAGAAACTGCCCAAGACCAAAAGAATGTAAAAATATTCAGGTTAGAGTTGTACCAGGAAATCACTGTGCAAATCAAATAGACGTTTACAACGTAACAGTTTGGGTTGAAAATCCAAATCCCCCTTCATCTTCTCTTTCAATTCATACTTTATGTTTTATAGTCAAACTGGGGATTTGTTTCAAAACCGTGTAATCATCCGACCACTATGCAATGCGGTTGGACCCAATTAAGCTGGCGTGTTAAAGGAATCGTTGAACATTTTGGTGAAACTCACTTCTGTGCTTTCTTCCCCAGAACTAGATGAGAAGATTGATGCCAGTCTCATGTCTGTGTGGTAAGTGTGAAGCTACAGCCAGCAGCCAGTTAGCTTAGCTTAGCATAAAGACTGGAAACAGGGGGACACAGCCAGCCTGGTTTTGTCCATATGTTAAAATAAAAAAATAAATCTGACAACGATGGGCTTCCCGCAGTCCTGTCTTCATTATTTTGTGACCTTCAGACAGAGCCGGGCTCGCTGGCCTTTGAATCCCAAACCATTCTTGAAATACCTGTTCAAATGAATCCCTATTCGCAGATGAATTCCTTTAGAACAGGGGATCCCAAACACAGAACTCTTTGAGTCATATTCAGATTAGTCCCAGCCACAAGTTTTATCCACCAGTTCAGCAGGAGACCCGTTTGACTAAACAGTACACTAATGTTTCATGAGCGCTCAGCAGACAGTGCCAGACGTATTGAGTGGTAAGCTGCCCTGAGCCTCTGAGCCTCTGTCATTGGCCTAAATAGATTTTCTGCAGTTGTCAGGAAGAAGGAAAAAAAAAAAAAAAAAAAACAGAACACACAGCAGCAGTCTATACACACAAATTAAATCAGTGAAGCTGCCCATCCACAGACACTGTCCTTCAATAACGTATTGAACAGGATGTGTTTGACTAAGCTACAAACAATCTCAGATACTGAACCGAAAAGCAGCTAAATAGATGATAAAGATAAGAGGAATGTGGATGGAAACAGACAGGAGGGAAACAACAATAAATGCAGTTTTCATACTGACCTGCAGCAAAAGTTCGCCTTCAGGGATCTTGGTCTCCACCGCTCCTGCTGTTTTGCTGTCGTCATCATTCACACTGGCTGGAGCCACTCCGTTTCGACTGTTCAGGGCGACTGTAGGGAGGGGGTAGGGGGGTGGCAGGGGGTGGAAAGGACGACAGGCTTTAGTCCTGTGATAATGTTTGCAAAGCACTGCTGTGACTGTCAGATTGCCTTATGCTTAATACACTAAAGATGCTGCCTGCATGCCCACTCCCATTTTATTAAACATTCATTACGTGCAATCTGAAAGTCCAATTCCCCTAATCCAGAGCTTTTATTTTGTCTAACTTGCTTATGTCATATTTGCCATGACATCAGCACATCTGGATATGGATAACAATTAAACAAAAAAAGTCTTGTTTTTGTTTTTCCAGTCTCCTACATGGCTCTGCAGTCCTAAAGCTTCTCAACTGCGGACCTGCTGCTTTTTCTTTGTTTTATGTGACAGTAAACAGGATATTTTTTTGGTCTTGGACTGCTGGTTGGACCATCATCAATTACTGAAGAAAACAATTTACTCCGAGCCCTCTTTGACTGTTTATCATCTTAATAATTCACGACTTTTCAAAATTTTAAGGACACTGAAAGAACCAGGGCTTGGGCCAGGCAGCAGGTCGGAGGCTCATAAACAGGTTTTTTTTTTTATTGATAATGCTGATAATGTTTCAGATGTCATCTACAAAAAATGAGACACTTCTGTTTAGGATCTAAGAGATCCCCAGCTCTAAAACATGGTTAAATACAGTGGATTTTCATCTGCTTGTATCAGGGATTGGTATTGGTACTTTTTCATGCAGCACCAAATCCAAGATAAGTCTCTTTTAATTTCTGTTATTGGAGTTTTAGAATAGTTCGTTCGTAAGAGGACCTCTCTGAGGTCTCACTGACCCCAAACGTAGGTAATGTCACAATGTCACCATGTCACTATGTAGAATAACATACATTTCTGACTTTTTGGCAAACAAAAGGAATATATGTTTGTTTATTGATGATCCATATTACCTTTAAAACATGAGGTGTTTTTTTATTTCTGCTTTTCTTTAAATAAATTTGTAAGAAAAGAAAAAAAATGTGTTTAAAGTGAAAAATGGTTGATTTTGCAAGTATTAATATCTGTACACATACAGCGCAACAGTAGGATCTGAGTTCCCAAACAACCAGGAGGTAAAGCCAATGCCAACAGAACACATCTCATCTTTTCCAGGGATGTGTTGTTGCCACATTCGAGCGAGATGAGCCGACGGTTCCTTCAGGCGTCACTGTATTTGCACTTGCTTGCTCAGCTCAGTCCAACCACCCTCCCCCCTCCACTCTCCTCTCCAGGCTTACCACTCCCCCTGATCCCTCTCCCGAGTCCCCTTTTGATTCCCCTCCCCATCCCTGCCTCCCAGTCGTTCATTGGCTGGTGACCCCCAGCTGTTCTCATCCTAACGGATTCTCCTTTTCCCAGCGTGACGTCATAACCTTTTTTTTTTTTTTTTTCCCTTCATCCCAGCTCTGGTGCTCAAGGCGTGTGAAGAGGTTAGCAGGCTGGTGGCCTAAATAACTGGAGGAACCACTGCTCACGTAGAAAAAGTGTGTGTTATCAATGCAGAATCTTGAACAGTGTGCCACATTTAGTATGGCTCCATCATGTACTGTGAGTCTCTCTCTGCGCCTCCAGCTCTGATCACCGTCCTGCATCCCTGATAGAGTGTTTGACCACCAGTGGCGCTGTAGAGCAATCCTCTGCTGCAGGTAACTGTGCTGTTTGTATCACGCGTTCCACCAGATGACTCCATGAACGCAAAGGTCACATGACAAGCACTTCTACGGACTGCAGAAAAATGTCTACTGGGCGTTAATATTCCATTGTTATATCCAGGATAAATCAGTCTGCACATTCTTAACTCTACTGGAAGCATCTCCTCAGTTCCTTCGGGTCAGGAGAACCTCCGAACTCAGCCACAGTATCTTCCATTATCGCAGTTGGCTGCCCCTGAGTATCTCCACCTTAGCTGACATCTGTGAAAACCCAGTGAAGCAAATACGTTCATGTTTGCTTGACGCTTCCTTTAGACCTATTGTAATTGACTCCTTTCGGATCTTACATGTTCGGTCAACTAACTCAGGTCTTAATGGGCAGACTATTTAGAAGAACATATTTATTTTGTAGCATGATCCCAACCATCAACACTGCATACACAGAATGTCACTACTTTTAATGAGGGCCAGATCATCACCAGATTGTAGTATTTGTTCCTTGGAGAAAAATGGTACTTTGGTACAAAAAGAAAAAAAAAAAGAGTATGCTTAGCAGCAAACACACTGCTGCTGGAAGGTTTTGGGTTAGGATGAGGTGTGTAATTCCTGCATTTGATACACTTTATTTTTCTTCCTCCTTTAATAAATTTTTTGCCTCCTTTTTTTCCTTCCTGTACCGAAGGACATCGTCCTTGTTTTCTTCCTGAAGGAACTGTACAACTTAAGGGTGAAAAAGCATCTCTCTCTCCACCTGACTGTTCTGAGAAATAATCGTCCATGGTTCCTTGACTTGTTTGTTTTTGTACCGAAATGAATTTGGTTTGAAAAAACAATCTGTTTTTGGCAAAGCCTGGATCCTGTTCCAAGAACCAGGCTTACTGAGTTATCTGTTCAACTTTTCTATGAAAACTCTGAGCAGTTATGCCGGTCCATGTTCCTTCTCCTCCGTAAAGCTTCTTTTTGGAACAGATCATCCTCTGTGTCGACAAACAAAAACACTGGCCATGTGTATCAAATGGTCAAGGTGTTATGAAGGCACACTTCCAAAATTTGAGGGTAAAGCAAAGCATACTCAGCGCCAATTAAAGACGGGAAGAAGACTGCAAAAAGGTAACAATGCACGCATAACTCCTCAGGATATGTCTAAATCATATGTAGCACCAAACTCCAAATAGAAAGGACACTACACCAACTGATCCCATGATAAGGGATGTACTTCATAGTCTCTCCAAGTGAGTGTGATTATGGGAAGTGGGAAGACGAAATAGGCCAACACAGAATGTAACTGTAATCAACACCATTTGTTATCTCCAGATAATGGGATAATTAAATGTAAGTCGCGAGATTTAACTTGACAATTCGCTTGTGCAAACTAATACCCAACGTACCGCGGGTTAGAAATTCACCTCGATAAAAGGGATTCATTCAAGTCACGATCCTGAGAGAATTTTTTTAAGTATAAGAAAATGATTAGCATGAAATAATCATTAGCCATTAACGTCCAATCCAAAACAAAAGCCCTGCAGGAATTTCTACATTTATAAGGTTTACAAAGTTAGTTAGTGGCACAGCTTTATACTCAGAGGCCTTTCTAATGTTTTGTCGCTCTCAGAGATTGTGCAGATGTTCCTAATCAACCCTTATGTAAAACTAGTTTGCAAAGGCAAATATGTTTTAGAGGAAACGTTGACGCTGATCAGTGAAATGTTCACTGACAACGTGTGAATTTGTTTTCCCCCATAAAATCCGATCTTGCAATGCAATATCTACTTGCACTGACCACAGAGTGGTTGAACACTTTGACAGGTTGGTCATGATAGGCAAAGGCCTGCACACCTTGTCCGCCCACCGTCCCCCGTTTCCACCCCCCCGGCAACTCCAGTGCAGCTCACAAATGTAGCTTCAGTCACTCTGAAAACGTTTGCCCGGGAACTAAATCAATGTAACGACTGTACTTGTCACCACAACGTAATTAGGAAAGCAAACAACATGCACATAACTTTGAGGGGACAGGGCTGACCTAATAAGAGGCCAGCTCAGTGCAGCTGAATTCATTTTATTTTCTATTAATTGCAGCTTCTGTCTACCCTTGTTGCCTCTTCTGCTTTTGTCTAATTGGTTTTGCAAAGGACTTAGTTAGGAATGTTTAGGCTCATGTGGCAATAAGAATATAATTTATTCATTTGTTACTTCTGATGTAGCTCTGAAGCATGTAGCCTATTAACCGATGGTCAATTTTCTGCATTTCTGACATTTCTGACTGACTGAAAACATCAACAGATTGACGACAAATTATCAGTTGATTAATGATAATGAACTATATTGTTAGTTGCAGCTAATGGTATCGTGCTGAATTGTCATTTCCATAATGTGAGACGATGAGCTGCGGTGATGTCATAGGAAAGACAGCAGGGGTCAAGCACGTTAATCTCTGACCTCTGCAGGAGCACCGTGCTGCGACCCATGATGACCTTCGACCCCGTAGGTGATGTAGGACATGATTGGGTGACCGGGTTCTGGGTCACATCTTTTGTTGTCTGCAAAGGGGGTTAGCAAGGAGTCCATCCGAGGGGCGGGGCGGTGTCAGGAGTGTCGGAGCAGACACTGGACAGCATATGGGCTATGTGTGGGAAGTCCGACGGGGCTTGTACCTTCACACGAGACAGAGCTTTGGTTGGACGCCCCGACCGTATTCCCATACAGACGTCTTGGATCAACTTGTCGAGGGGCCGTCGTGTGACACAACGCATGGCGTACTGGTGAGGAAATGGCATGGGCAATGCATTGCGTCTGGCGGATAAGCTAGGCCGAGCGTGGCGTTCTCGACCCGCAGAGAAATGCAGGTGCTACTCACACCTGGAAAAAGGTGGAAAAAATGTGACGGCTCTGACACAGCTCTGGAAAAAAAAGGATAAATAAATGGGAGTATAACTCATGACCTACTGGTTTGCTTCGTATATCACAATGTTCTTGGTTCAAGTTCAGGTCCTTTGTTTCATGCTGTCCGTCTCCGTGACTCACAAATATTCTAACTAGCGGTGAAACAATTAGTCGTTTAATTTATTAGTCAAAATTAATCGAACATAATATTGACAACTGGTCATCGGTCAGGCCATTTGTCTTTTAAAAATAACAATCATTCACTGGTTCTAGTTTCCTAAATGTCAGGCATTGCTGGTTTCCTCCGTTATATATGATTGTAAATTGAAAAACTGGTTGGACAATTTGAAAACATCATCTGGGCTCAGAGAGATTGTAATGGACATTTTTTGTATTATTCAGCCATCATACCAAGATAATAATAAAAATACCTTAAGAGCTTTCCTTAAAAGGGAAATCAATAGATAAATAAATACCTGATTACTGGTAATAATTACTTAAAAAATCCACTTAGTTGCTATTTGTTTTCAAGTTAAGGTGCACCTATTTGAAACCAGCAGTAGTTCTAATATTGTTGTTTCGTTTATGTTTATTTGCCCATGTTTGTTTTTGTATAGTAACTGCCAAAGCAGTGCAACGTCCACAATAAGGAAAACTTTATATTTTATAGAAGCAATGTGTAGTATGAAATGGGACATCCATGATGCCCAGCAAATTCAAATTTAAAACAAAAACAAATATATAATCCTATTTTAACAATCCTGAACAGCCACTGGCAATTACATTGCCCTTTCGTAGAAATTGTTTTGAAGGCTGAAGAACCCACAGTGAAGCCAAATATTTTAAAGTTTTATTTACTTGGGATCATCGAATAATCTCATTTCATAACGTGCTTTCCTCCCCCGTGAGCCCCACGTCTTGATGTCTCTAACAAATTATTTTGTGATTTTGTCATTATAAAAATGAGAGACTCATTTGTCAGACTCTGGTGTCATAATAAGCAGAAATTGATGTACTATCTAACTAATTTTTCCCTGCCACAGACACACAGGCACATTATGAGTCTCTAAATTATGTTATTTCAGTGCCTCGTATCTGAAATTTGGTCACTATCGACTAATGTAAGCTTACTGTTGACTGCCACAGGCTCACTATCAATTGTTAAAACAACACTGCAGGAACATTATGGGACATTCAGTCTGGTTGCAACTGCAGCTATAACAATACGATCAGTCTCTGGCAGCTGTGTCTGATGATTTTTAGATGATTACCACAATAGAATCTTTCATCCAGTGGTCACAAAAATCACTAGAAAATAAAGTTTATTGTATTTTGATCACGTGATAATTCTTTCCTGATCATTAAAGAACAGAGGTTGTAATGTTAAGATCATATAAACACTATTGCACCATGTAAGGGGCCTCTCATTTCAGCCAAACAATGAGCACTACCTTTTGTCATCATCTGTGCGCGTGTTGTGGCTGCTGTACTTTGGTAGCCTTGCACATCGGGAACCACAGGTACGCAACGGCGTCGGCAGCATGATCCAGAAAAAGTGGGCCAACACAAAGCCTCTTGAACGGCCAGAGGAGGGCAAAGAGCAGATCTCGTTATCAGGCTTCAGTGGGCACAAGTGTACATGATGAAAAATTTACATTCCCGTTGCCATCACATACATGTGGCATGATAGTGCTCCAGCGACCACCCAGAGGCATTCCCCAGCGAACTGAATAGAACAGCTTGGGTTTCCCATATAATACGCTTATCTTAGTTTACTGGAGGTCTAAAGTTACTGGACAACAAACAATATACATCAAAACACCAAAGGGACATTATATGACATGGACAGGTCAGCGCCCATACCCTCTGTGTCCACTGAGACCGTTCTCCTTCTATTTTATTCACTTCTGCACAGTAACGTCTCTTTTTCTGCCTACACTTGGAGAAAAGGATGGAACATTTTAGTTCATGGTAGCATGTTTTTTTCCCTCCATAATTGCTGTCCAAGTTTTGTTTAAAAAAAGCAAGGTTTATGACATCATTATTTATGTATTATAATAATAATGTATCATCATTTTACAATTAATTTCATCAATTGTAAAATAACTAGCCTCAGAACTTGTCTTTGTTACAACTGTTGAACAACCAAACATCGGTTGGTTTTAACCTTAAACCTGCAATAACTGGTATATTTTTTTGGCCACTTGAAGGCAGTTGTGTACACAACATGGGCATATCATCATACTGTAAGTTAATATGGTGAGCTTGTTTGCAAACAGTTGCTTATTTACAAATCAAGCAGTTACGGAAAAACATTATAGTTAAATTGGAGCCGTGTTCCTGGCCACATGACCACTGCAATTTCAGTATTTACTCTTTTAGCTCTGTTTTTGGTCTCTACCAGCTACCGAAGGAAATATCTGGCTCTTTTAGTGCTCCATTATTTTCAGCAGCTGGTCTCTTAACTTTGTCTGTCTGCCGTTTGCTGCTGAGCAGGTAGTGGACAGCGGGGTTTTCTCTGTAAACGGCTGCCTGCGGCAGCAGAGAGCAGCGACAGTGAACCAAAACAGTGAAGTTCTGAGTCGGACCGCTAAACAATAATCTGAAACGACTATAAAGCTCCGTAAAGCTGCAGGGGAGCTGCAGATTCAGGTGATAATTCTCCGTAGGTTCGTCACTATGTGCGACACCTTTCACGTCACACAATCATGTGATACTTCATTATAAAAATATAGATTATAGCCGCTTTAAAATCTGTTTGCGTCTAAAATTCACTGCAAAATCTCCATTTTAAAAAAATAATGTTTTCTATTTTTGCAGTTTAGCAGTAGTTTGAATTACCAACTACAGTGCTTTTTTTTCGCTCTGACCGCAACAACGAAATATTCTGAAACCACCAGAATTCTGCATCTTCTCAAGTCAGAGCCATTAAGTCTTCATCTGTTAATTTTCAGTGGGGAAAAAAAAAAACATGTAGAATTTGCTGCTCTAGAATTGAAAGACAACAGTAGTTATGTTTAATCTATATTTATCTGTCTTCTTTCAATTCTCAAAAACAAGGGACATACAGTAGATGGACATGGTGTGCTTCTTCCTTTCCCTGGGCCCCATGCCGGCCCTCGACTAACGTATATGCTCCAGTATTTGATAGATCAAACCTGACAAACAAGCAGTGACCCTGAAAATCAGACAGTTTGTCATACTTCAGCTGCCTCTGGGGACATATTTTTATTGCATGGTGGTGTCCCTGGAGGGTAGTGATGCAGCTGGAAGGTGAAGGTTCATTTTAATATTTTATTTTTTCTGCACTTTTCCACCAACTATCCCAGCAGAAGAACATGGCACTTCTGGAAAGAAATTTTGCTAGTGGACATAATCCAGGCAGCAATTTCGTTTCCTCCAAGAAGCAAAATGTATTTTTTTGAGGACAGAGTTGCAGAACCACGCAGACCCGCCAAGCCAAAATCCAGTTGTCGGCACCTTCAGAGGACAAATCTCTCTGTCCCCGGGACTCCTGACCTAGAGGCCAGCTTGGCTCTGGTCCTGGCCTTCATCATGTAGCCTCCAGCATAAAGCTTACTGACACCGCTCCACAGAGAGCCAGACCTGGGCCAGGTACACTGGGGTTTATCTCACAGAGGGCTTTGCTTTGCTGCAAGCTGAGACCCCCAAAAAACATTTAGCGCACAGCAAATATTTAGCAAATATGTGCTCACTTTCAATTTGCCCCATCTTGCTATTTACAACAGGATTAGTGCGGATGTTCTGTGCTGGTGCCACTTCAATTTCCTGCCCAATCCCTACATGTCATGCTGGCAGGCTTCCACAGCGTCGGTGCAGGCCACCATGTACCTACAATAACAACAAAAAACCAACAAAAAACAAAAACAAAGAAAACACACACACATGATGCTGCCAAAAGAGACTTAACAAAGTGTTTTCAGCCGCGCAGATGAAACATTTTTTAGTATGCGCCACCATGACTGACATGTTCATACTACAGGGTAATTGCTGTTAGTGGCGGTGGTCTGGAATACGTTTAATTTCAGATTGACTAAGTGATCAACCTTAATACAAAACTAGAAATCAAAAAATAATCACCGTACCACACCCCTCTGCTTTTCACGTTCAGTAGCTGAGCGCTGCATATAGCACTCAGAGCTGACTTGTTTGTTACACCACATATTGCATGTCTCTGCCGTCAGGTCACATGGGATAACAATAGCAGGAGTCTGAATCATGAAACAGTGCTATATTTGGACAGCGTTAACCCAGCGTATTAAGCTTACGGGGGGGGGGGGTTCAGGCTCTGGTGACAGAGACCAACGGTGTTGGACATCTTCAGCCACTGCGTTAATGCTGACGATTAGAGGGCACGCCCCACCCGCATGGCCCGTACCGGTCATGTAGCGGAGGGAGGTGGAAAGGCTGCAGTTTATTTTGGATCCATGCCAGGACGGGTTCAGACTGCAGGCAGCGAGGACGAGAGCAAAACTAAGAATTACTTTTGCTTCCATGGCTGAGAAGGCCGTCAGTCATTTGTGGCCAAAGCCATCACACAATGTTGACTCCTCCAAGTGTATCTGAGCATTTTTTTTTTTACAGTCTTGTATTCTGGTTGTGAGTCTTATCCTGCTTTTAATCCACTTTCCACAGAGAACCCTGATGATTACGGTCTCTGTTTACATGATTTGAATATTTTCCTGGAGTGTCTCTGACTCATCAACATCCCCACAAGCTCTTGTCATTGATGCACAGGCTGACCCAGTGGGCTGTACAAAAGATGGTCAACCATTTTTCTCTTTCCTAAATCATAATGAACCTACACCTGACTGGATGAGCACACATCTCTTTGCTTTGGATTTTGGGGAAAAACTGAGTTTCTCCATAACAATTCTCTGAAACCTTTCTCAATCGGTCATGCAGGTGCAGCATCATGCTTCATTTCACATCTACAGTGCCATGCATGTGCATCTGCCTCAGTTCACAATAAGCCCGTGGCCTCACCAAATTGGACTGGAATTGGCTCCAACCACAGGCCAGTCTTTATGGACACACTATGCATCCTAGGTTCCAGGTGTAGCATTTTTTCTACGATAACCCACAGCAAACAACAAACAGCTTGAGGATAACCATGGAGAAATGACACAGTTTCAGACCCAACCAAACAGAAGTCACATCTTGTTTTTGAGGGGTTGTGAGCGATAACAGTGGCCGTGTCACAAGAGCGCAGCAGAGATGTGACTGGATAATTCAGGGCAGATCCAGGCTCAGTTTTCCATCGTACATGGCTGACAGAGATAATGTATGCTGAATGATCAGATAGGTTCCAAATCAGCTCCGTATCATTTTATTATTATCTATTATTATTTTGTAAAGAGGATGAAGTAGACAGATACAGAACTATAAAACTACTACTACTTTTAGTATCCCACTGTTGCCAGGAGAACTAAATCACTGCAATGCTTTTAGAGCCTCTCTTCTCAGCTCGGGGTGTTAATCTGTACAGTTAGCATGTTGGCAGCTAATCAGGAAGTGCCGGTCGGGATGTTGACAGTGAAGCTGAAGAGAAGGCACTCTGGGTGTAGGTCAGTAGTGATGCTTGACATCCTGTGTGTGTGTGTGTGTGTGTGTGTGTGTGTGTGTGTTCTGTTTTTAAAATTCTGTGCAGTAAGAATCAATCAAAATAGAACTGCTTCCCATTTTTTTTTTTTTTTCTTCCTGTATTGCCTTGCAGCAACACAACCAGCCCATCACAGGGGGAACATGAATTAAATTAGTTTTGAGCTAAAACGATGCTCTGCCTTGGTGTTTTGCGGTGCATTTCAGAACACACACTGCTGCTGCCTTTGCTTTGGCGCTAATGCTACGT
Organism: Xiphias gladius; assembly: GCF_016859285.1. Classification (NCBI taxonomy): domain Eukaryota; kingdom Metazoa; phylum Chordata; class Actinopteri; order Istiophoriformes; family Xiphiidae; genus Xiphias; species Xiphias gladius. Next base: position 24,486,917 of record NC_053415.1, on the reverse strand, counting down.
ACAGCTGGCGTGTGTGATTTAGTCCAAGGCCAAATATATGAACTCCTAGCACTCTGAGTGGGTGTGTCAGGGTGTACATATGCAGCCACACACAGTAGTACGGCGCATGCATACAGTATGTGTGTGTGAGTGTGTTTGTGTGTTAATTATTCTACCACAGTGTGAATGGCAGCGAGTAAATATAGAATGCTTCAACTCCTTCACCCCCCGAACACTGCAGTAAATGAACACGCGATGCACAGACACCACCCCCACATTCACTAACATACACATGGATGCACGCAACACACACACACACACACAGCCTAACGTATAGAGGCTGAACATGAACACGCGGTCACTAATGCAGGGGGAAAGCACGCACCCTTTGCTGCTTTCGTGTCTCCTGAGGTTTTTCGATCACATGGTTGCATATTTGCTTATGAGGGGCAATCCAGAGAGATGGCAGGAGGAGGAGGAGGAGGAGGTGAGGACTGATTGGATTTGGGCGGGGTAGGTTGGGGAGGGGTCACTCCTGATTACCAGGTTTTCCCTTTGGTGGCTTGCATTCCTCTCAGTGTCGTATCGTGATCAGTGGGGCTGGGGGATGGGGTTAAACCCTGTAGGGGAAGGGCGGAGGGAAGGACGCGCAGAGGGGGGGGGGTGTTGTCATGAAGGGATGACCCACTGCTGATCATGTAGCCCACACAGCTCTGCCTTTCGTTTGTGTGCAAATAAATGACCTGCAGGAAGGAGGGGGAGGGGCGGCGGTATTTCAAATCACAAATCACCGCCTTCATTTGGAGGAAAACAGGGATGCGTATCATGACATGTCACTAGACTTTCACAGCAGCCACACGGCTTATGTAACCAATCCCAGGGCAGCGGCGGCGGCAGACTATGGAAACGTGCTCCAACTGCAGCTCTGATGGATATTTCCAGCTGTGTGCCAATTCTATGCGTGCCGTGTCATGCCAGCGATGTATGGACATTAATTTCATTAAAACAGAGTTATTTGGCCTCATTTTCTTTCAGACATCAGGCAACATGTTCTGCAGCTGTACCCTCACTGGAATTAATTGAATTGATTGAAATTAATTCGGCTACACTATCTGCCCGTACACTTGTTACAGAACGGTCAAGCGGCGTTTTGAAGGGAAACAAGGGAGGCAAGATGTTGCTTCAGTGGTATTTCTATCAAATCAATCTACAGTCGGTGTACACATCAACTTCATGTGTACAACAAAGCTACGGTACGTTCTATTAGGAGCAGAATAAGGTTTTACATAATTCATTTTCTATATCCATGGCCTGATCCAGTGGGAGTTGCGTAATGTGTGTGCTGTGCAAGTCCACGTTTGCCATCTCTCTATTAATGGAAGACATTTTATGCTGGTGCTTTTATAATAGATATAATGGTCTACCTTATGGAAACTTGTGAAAGATTCATTACTCCACCACTGTGTTTTTGTTTTTCCATTTTCTTTTCCATTTTTTAGTGAGAAAGGATCTGACTGAATGTCTCCTTATGTTTCCCTTTACTTTAAAACTTAATGCCTTACACATATCCAGTCAATACTCTGATTAACAACTTTTACTCGTACCTTTTTTTTTTTTTTTTTGGCCAGTTGGGAGCAGCACAACAAGGTGTAAACACAACGCTGAAAAACTGTATTATCACTTCATGAAATTGTTATGGCGAATGGTTTTGGACATAATTGTCCATTTACAGATAAGGCAGACACAGAGCAACATTCATTTGGAGTTGTATGTGATGATTTTAAGCCCAATTTTTGCCTTTCAATTTTCTCCTATTTCTATGTTTTGCTTGCCACTTATTTCTGAGGGAAATATCTGTCTCCTAAGCTGCGAAATGCTCCACTATGTTCACCAGCTAGGTGCTAACTGTGTTTGTCTGCTCCTCGGTAGCGAGCAGGTAGCGGACAGCAGCTTAATGAGAGCTTTTTCAGTGAAAACCGTTGCCTGTTGCGGCTCGGAAACGTCGCTAAAGAGAACGACGCGAGCGGAACAAAAAAAGGAAAGCTGGGAGTCGTAAAACCAAAACAAGCAGCTAAAAGAGGCTAAAAACGCTCCGTGAAGCTGAGGGGAATAAGATGTGCATAGTGTGTTTGTCACTATGAGCGACACCTTTCATATTACACATCGTCATTTGACCCACTTGTCATAAAAAACTACTGATTTGTGCAGCTTTAATGCAAACTGTGCTGAACATCGTCCTCTGGCAGAAGGAAATTTTACAGCTGTTGTAAATGTATGTGAACATCAAACACTAAACATTTTCTGATACCTGTCACTGAGATTCTGGTGAAACCTGAAGCAATATGCATTAGCCTGCAGTGTTACACACAGCCAACACCAAACCACAGTAAAGTGAATCCTCTGCAGCCCACAGGGATTATTTCTCCTAATCTCTATTCTATATTTACAATGGAGTGTATCTCAAAGAGCTGCAGTTCACTTTAACAACAGTCATGCTGCTATGATAAAATCACAGGATTAATCATAATTTCATTCCCTGTCCACCAAAGGTTTAAACTGTGATCTATGAACTATAACCACGGCGTTAGCTAAAGCTCCGAGGACAATAACGACCATCTGACATGCATCTGAGAGAGTCACAGTTGTGTAACAGCAGTCAGAGGATGGCAGGTTTGATTCTTGCAGCTTCCATCTAAAAATCAGGGAACCTTTTCAGAAAAAACAAAACAAGCGAGGAACCAGTAGGGATCGGGGGTTAATGAAGGGGGACAGGAAGAAGAAAAAGCACGATCGAGCCATTTGGCTGCAGGCAAAGACTCTTCCAGGAAACTCAGGAGAGCTCTTATTGGCTTAGCCATGTCATCCAGGATCTTGTCAGCGTTTCCTCCACCGTCAACACCGCAACAATTTCCCCACAGGACCAATCCTCACTGTGGACTGGGGAGAATGACCACCGCTCATCTGCTGGAACTTAAGACTGAAAGGAAAAACTATTGGCTAGGATGTCATACAGACTGGATGTATGGCGTGTTTTGAGGCAACACCAGGGGGATGGGAGGTTTTACAGTAAATACACAAATTCATGAAATTCATAATGAGCTAAACCTTGTCATGTTGGAGCAGCTATCAGATGGAGGGGTAGCCCAATTAAAAGGAGGAAGAAGAGGAAATAAGCTGAAAACAAAAACAAACAAACAAACAAAAAAAGCTGCTGTCAACACAGCTGCACAGGGTAAACAGTATTTTCAGGACAGCAAAGGAAGCAACGATGGGTTTGTGTCAGGGTCTTGCCTTGACGGTAACCTTGAGCACACATTTGGAATACTAACTCATTTGCAAGCAAAACTGTCAGTCTGTAGGCTTCCCAGTTGCCCTTAGGGGCTGTAATGTTTATTAGGTTCAGTATTGCTAAAGTGTTGGGTCAAACTGACAAACGATTACGTACGGTCATTCTTAGAGTGTTGATATACCGATACGTGTCTGCCCCACATACCCTGCATTCCTTAAGCACTTCGGGGGAGCACGCCTCCATAAATTAACACTGTGCCTCTGCAAGATGGCAACTGAGCCCAGTTATGGCAGGGGCTGTGTATCGGTATGAGAGGTAAAGGAAAGCAGCCGACTCTGAGCAAATGACAACAGCAGTGACACAAGGTTATGCAGAGAAACTAACAGAGCCTGTCACAGCTGACCCTGTTGTTTTCCGCGGTGGTCCTAAAAGTACACGAAGTTATGTTACATTCACTGTTTCTCTGTCGATGTGGGTCAGAGGAATAGTGGGAAACCATCAGAAAGATTTTGTACGAGCACGAGGTACAAATGAACTGGGTACCCACTCTTGGAAAAATACTCCATAGTGCAAGTTGTGATCAGAAACTCTACAGGATACCTTTAACATTTAGAACATAGTAACCACCTACAAAGCGTTCAGAACGGCAAATATTTGACCAGAACTGTTTGACCTGCAGCAGCTTTTCTATGGATATGTGCTCTTAAAAATAAAGTATATCATATTCCCTACCAACAATAGGCCTGCAAAATGTACAGTTTTATCCCAAAGGTTGGCGCTAGAAGACATATAACGTTCATCTTCTGCAGAGCATCGACGTGCTCGGCAAATCTATCAGTTTCCAAGATACTTCTCTAGAGGGAAGAGAAGAGGGAAGGTCGGGGTATCTCCCAAACAATTAGAGGATTGCAAATAGTCATACCAAATTTTATAGCAATCTGACCACTGTTTTTTGAGATATGTCACTCTTGACCGGTGTTTGGCGCTCCGGCTGGAAAACTCACCCCACACATGGATAAAAGAGGAGAGAACAGACTAATAAGCGTATCACTGATTCTCCACACCAAATTATCCGTGACCATACTAACTGTGCTGGAAAAACTGCATGTTGTGGCCTTTCAGCGCGGAAGAGTAACAAAAGGTAGAAAAACCACCAGCGGTGTGGCGTAAAGCTTTCAGACCGAGGTGTAAATCTTGCAGAATTCATGGGCATCACGATGCTGTTGACCGTTGCCCATGACACGTTACACAGAAACACACGAACACTCTGACATCCTTCCGCCTTATAACCTGGGGCTATCGCACCTCAAGGGACACGAGATGACATGTTACAGCTTTCCTCGCGGGAAACAGACAAATTTTCATATTTCACCTCATTAACTGCCACAGTGCCGCTGTCATGCATGGGGAACGGAGGATCCCGAAGGCAGACCACAGTTGTGAAGGTGGTTCTCATGGCTGAGAGGTGCTTCACGGCCAGACTGGGGTGATCCCAGTGTTGGCGGTTTTTAAAGGGGCTAACGCCCCTCTCTTCAGACTGGCCAAGAGGGACGAGCCCATCGGAGCTCCAGACAATAACAAAGATGGCAGCTGGGCTAGATAACACTGTCAAACAGATTATCTGGGCTCTGCCAGGGCTTTGTTAAACTCCTATGACATTTTCAATTACACGCACAGTGATGACGGCGAATGTGTGCGTACAACAAACTTCAAATAATGAACCTTACTGAAATGATTTTTCAAAAAGAGATCTCTACCCGGCTCCAAGAAAATCCAATGCATTTTAATGATTTAATGAAGGTGGGCCTCTCCAAGCATTGAACAGTTCCTCTAAACATGCAAACAAAGCAGCAACACTGGAGTGTTGAACCAATGGCAGCGTTCCCAGAGTGTACTGGAGCTAAGTCATCGCTCCGCAGACCACCCACTTTCAGATGTCTCTGACAAGCAGGATTGGCGCTGTTTACGTACAACAAATTATGGCTGACCACAAAGGCAGCCCCAAGCCCTGGGCCCTTCAGGGTCCACAGACTTCTCTCTCTGCGGTGCTGCTTCCTTAATGTAAGAACCCTGAGCTCGTTAATTACTTAGAGACTGTCCAGGAAGTAGGCTAATGCAGTTAGACACGAGGGTTTGTCTATAGGCTACACTTTGACCTATTGGTACTGAAATCCACTATCAATAATTCACTCTGACAGCTCGAGTAGCCAGGGAATTCTTCCATATGTTACAGAATGTACATGAGAAACACAAATCCTAACCTTAAAATGTATCGAGTGAAATTTCTCGGAAGAGGAAAACGCTTCAGACCTCAGTGTCTTCATTTTATTTCTTCGGGAGCCTCGACATGTACGCAACATACTAACGAAGCAGCCTCGCAACACACACAAGCACACGCGCAATAAAAGATATGAAATGCATTTGCTACATCCATGTGAAAACACACTCATATCACCGGTGCTGTATCCTCTCTGTCTCACCTTAAACAGCCATTTCAAAAAGCTGCTGCCTTAAACAAACATTTCTCTGCCTCCATTTCATAAATTCTTTAAACTCGAGGGTTTCTCTCAATTATTCATGCTTCGAGAGCATCTGACGGCCGCATTGCAGCATTCTCTTTGAAAGATCACCACCTAAAATAACAATGCGTTCACTCCGCATAGTAAAGAAAACCGTACACATCCATCCATTGGCATGCAACTCTTCTCAGTGCTTTGGTGTATGGTTTTAATGGACACCAAGCAAAGCTCCAGCTGCTCATCCTCCACATCTCACACACACACACACACACACACACACTTAGACATGGGTCTCAATGAAATATTGAGGGCCTTCCCCTGGTATGAAATCATCTGGATAAGGCGGTGGCTGGTTGCTCTTCTCTCCGTGTAGCGGTCTCCGCATCTCAGGCTGATGAGATGAGCCGTGAGATGTCGGGAATCACATCTAGCACAAACACAGAGCGAGCAACTTGGCTGTTGTGACATTCTTGTAATGGCTGGAGGGACCAGAGCAATAACCGAGGTCATTTACAAACAGCCACCACTTTAAACTGCTGCTCCCTGCTCAGATTTATCACTCATTCTCTTTATTACAAGCACACAGATCTGTCAAAGATGCTGAAGAGATGCCAGGATTTTGTATTTCTTAAATGAACAATCTCCCATCTTGGGAGGTCTTCATTTGCCAAATTAACCAGATTGAAGATCGGCTATTTCAAAACACACTTTCAAAAACTCCGATGCTGTCTAATTAACATTGTCTCACTGTCTGCTAAGCTAGCCACCAGTTCATCCTAGCGTCAGCTGGGTTTGATCCAAAGTAAGAACACTGCTCAAACCTGGCAACTGCACTATGGAAAGCCAAACTATTACCACTTGCTATTCATATTTTAAGATAAATGAGTATCTATTGCAGCACTTGCTATTGGAATTATAGGCCTCAAAAATGGTTGTTGAATTTAAACAACAATGAATTTTGCTAACTTTTAAAAGACTAAAGCTCCCAGGAAATTTCCCAGCGTACATAACTGTCTCTTTTGTCCTCAACGTCCACACGTCCAGACACTCCCGAATCGTTAGCTGTAGCGACTGCTGTCAGAAGAACACCTGACTGGACTAATAACAGTTGTGGGGTTTGTGGAAAATTGTTTGTTTCTTTTTTAGTTAGAGAACGAAAGCAATGTTATGTCTGTGCATCATCTTTTTTTTTTTTTTTAATATACCAGCCTGTCTAGACCAATGAAATGAACCGCATGATTTAGGCCTGCTGCTGTTGTTGTTGTTGCCGTTATGTTGTAGGGCTGGATTTTCAGGCACTGCATTGTTATAGATGTCAACACGATTCTGAATGAGGTTCTTTTTATTGGCGGAGCAGAGGTTGTGGTTTCAGTTTGGCTCTTTATAAGGACTCGACTTTTTTTTAATGATGCTGCAAGCATTTACTCCCTACTGAAAACTAAAGAAGACTGTGCTGCTGAGGTTGAGACTCCTAAACGGTCTCTCTGTGGACTAAAGAGCAGCTCAAGGCCCATCCACTTAGACTTGGCTTTGTTTAGCTTTTATTTATTTCATTGCTGTGTCTGTATTTTGTACCTGCTTTTAAGCAATCTGTGGCGTCCGTGTCAGACGCGTGCTTTACCGCGCTGTGCTGCTACTACCAGTTAATTTACGACTGCTGTTGGTCAAGAAAATTACTCTAATGTTAACTGCCCCTAAAATCCTTTTTCCACTGCTGTTCACTAAGCAAACTAAACAAAATGTAAAGAAGACAACTTTGGAACTGATGGGAAGTTTATTTTTTTCACTTTCTGTGTGATGGGGCTAGGCTAGCAGTTTTCCCTCGGCATTCGGTCTTTGTGTCATGGCTAAACATGCTGCATGTTGCATACCTAACTCATTAATTTGATATTGATGCTCTGTGAATTTCACAGCAAACAACATGATTTTCCCCAAACTGTGATACTGATTGGAAGCAGGGTTGTGTGACAAATGAGATCAGTGCATCCATGTAACTGTTCTTTTGCAAAAGAGTCAAACAAATGCCAAGCAAACACAGATGGTATTATTCTGGTTGACATTAGCTTCAGTCTAATACGCGTGCTATGTTCCAGGTTTGCCACAGCACAGAATCCCCCCATCTACAGTACAAAAGCAAAGTCCGGGGCCATGTGTGACCTTGTAAATTTACCAGAGAAGAAGTTCTTGGCTCGCAGGTAGCTGACGCTCAGTCGGAGGATGGAGAGCTTGTCCAGGCTGGCGGTGACCTCTTCAGGGAAAGGCAGCAGGCTGGCCAGCCGCTCCAGCTCTCCGTTCAGCCGGTCTCTATGCCGCTTGGACGGGTTGGATTTGGCCCCTTCAGCTGGTGGCTGTTTCACCCTGATGAATATTGTAAATGAAGACAGAGGTCAAAACAAAAACATCAGCAGTTACTCAGAGACCAATCAGGGGCCCCAGACAAAGAAACAGAAAAATGGGTTCCTCTCATTTTGTCAGTTTTTTTCTTTCTTGCGCTTGGAGGACATTTCTTGGTCAAACAATTTTTGGGGCTGCAGTAACAAAGTCTGAGAATATAACAATTTGGTAGTACGCTAAATTTGAGGTTAAAACACGAAATCCCGGGATTACAGCAAACATAATTTTGAGTCCGCTACATCAAATATTGGGATTATAACAAAAAATTTAGGGGGGCCTGCTTGGGGGACTTTAGCATGCTGCAACAAAGGGGTATTTTTAAGGTCATTACCTTTTTGCAAAGCAGCACTATTGCATCTCAGTGTCATTTCTAAGACATCCAACATCCGCTTTATTTGGCGACCCCTCTCTTTTTGTTTTTAGTAATTATTACAACACATTTTAGGTAAACTCTTTCACCAGTGGTCCAGCATTTCCAAAGACGCCAAAAGCATCGGACAACAAAATTTGGGGGAAATGTTCACTGAGCATAAATATAATAAAGCTTCAATGCAGTGTTGCAATTAGCGGATTAGCAGGACTACATTAACACTCCTTATTCTTAAATTTGAAAAAACTATTCTTGTATTTAAGTGGGTAATTTTTAATTATGTAATAGTTTTAAAAAAATGTTGTGCCTCACTTTGTGAAACCACTTCAGTGGTGACTGCGTCAGGACAGTGATGAACCCCCCCCCCCGGAGGAGGGAGGGAGTTAGTTTTGATATTGACGGATTCATGCGTTTCAAAGTCCAGCTAAAATTAAGACATACTAGTAGAGGGACAACTATGAAGCACGGTAGACCAGGGAATGATGACCTTTTGTGGTAAGACCCCGAACTTTGCTCTGTTCAGGTGACAGAGTTTCGAGAGGTTTTCTGCTGTTGGTTTTTGATCAGGAAAATAATCTCTTAGATAAATAAGGACTCACGGCACACATGCTTTATTCCAGCCACACGCCCCAAGATTATAAACAGAGGGCTCGAAAGAAAATAGCTGGCGTTTTTGTCGGTGTGATTTACGTCATGGAGCAAACTATTTTTCATCTTGAGTGAGCCACAGATTTGATTTTCAGCATAAAGAAATACATTTTTTATTAAAAACAAAAAAAAACCTGGAAAACAATCTGGAGACTGAACCCGTGGCTCAAATACTGCAACAAACAAAGCTACGCAAGCAGAGAAATCTTTAGCATCTTTACGTTAATTTGATGATGGCTGCTAGACGAAGTGTTGAGGCACTAAAACGTCCCCTAATGATTTCAATAATATTCTCACGGTGGTCTGTGTTTAATCGGCCGTGTCTCTGCAGGTCAACACACATAATTAGTGGTAATTTGATGGATTCAATTCAGAAAATGAAAACGATCAGGTACATCTGTAGAGATTTTTCTTACTTATCTATTTCTATTTTCTCGGCCTATCTATTACGAATGTTGCTGTTGGATTCTTACGATACCACCCCGTTATATTTGCTCCTTCAATATTTTTTTTACAGGTAAGTGTCTGGAGGTATTTATCCTAATATGCTGAGAACTGAGTCAACATATCCAACAGGGAGATTTTTCTATCGGCATGGCGGCCTACACGCAGCCTATAAAACCTCTTTGGGACCCTGCCAGAGATCTCGGCATAAATTGGATGATTAACGACAGAGAGAAGAAGAAGAAAAAAAACACAAACAGAAATAACATATTTCTGATTTGTCTTATGAAATAGTGGACAGCTATGCCTCTTTAGGCCTGTAAGACGTATCTACATGAGAAGGGGAAGAAAAAAAAAAAAAAATCTCACTCCCCTGACTTCAAGGTAAAACACTGTATAACCTGGAGGGAGTTTTTAAGTAGACGGTGCTTCGTTTTAAGTGGTCACAAGCCTGCAAAGCCTGTAAAGTCTGTACGCTCATATAGGTACTCGGTTATGTAACACACATTTCCATGACTACACCCAGATGTTCACGTAATCTATCGTCATGTGATCTGTGTGTTGCCCGTTCCCAATCATTTTTCTCTCGTTTGTTTAATACAACGAGCAATGCAGACCGTACAAATTACTGTTTTTGACCATATTGACGATCAACGTCACGGGTTTCATTTATGAAGGAAAAAAAAATTAAAGTAGGGCGGTTTCACTATTGCGTTCACAAATGTCACTGATGCAAACAACCACTGAACGGGATCAGAGAAGGTCGGCGGATGGGCTCGTATGTGAGAGTGGCTCCCACATGTTGGCTCACATTTTGGAGCAGAGATCGGTGTGTATTCCAGAGCTCGCAAATATTCGTACACGTCCGGGGAACTTGAGCAACGTGACGGCGATGTGAGTTGACAGTACACGGTGCGGCTGCCATGACTGTCCCTAACTCGCACACACTGACACTGTCAGATTTTATCACCGAGCATGAATGTGGACGGATGGAGATCTGTTTATGCTGCGCATCGGCGACGGCGTGTGACTCAACTTGACCCGCACGGCCGTTCATTCTTCTTTGGGTGCGCGCTTGTGTGCGTTTACTGCCACAATAAATAATGATTTGTATCATCATCGTCAATAATAAATTCATTTTTTTCTATTACATATAAGATTTCCTACAAATCAAATCAAATCAAATCAAAAGTCTATCATAAGTTTCCAGGGTAAAAAAAAAAGCCATGTCCACAAAACTGTTGATTTAATCTGATCCAAAAGGCCCAGTTTTGCTCAGTTTGGAGATTTCAGAGACCAGCCGGAGACCGAGCTCTTCACCAGGCTGACACTGTTTTGAATCAGCACCGGTTCCGTTGTCATTTTAATTGTGTTTTTTTTTTTTCCTGGATAAATTAGCCTCCCTGAACCTCCATTTACAGTAAACTCAGTTGGCAGAGCTGCGACCAGCAAGCGATAAACTGATGATCGAAATGGTCATTAATCATTGCAATGTGTGTGTGTGTGTGTGTGTGTGTGGCCCCCTGTGAGACTGGGGCCTACACGAAAAGCCCTGGGAACGAAAGCTCCCACGCTGCCCCTGCTCCGCTCCCTCGGCTGAGGGTCTGATCCCCCGAGTCAGATTCCAGCACCTCTGTGTCTCACACCCTCGGGCCTGCCTCAGCACAGGGGAGGAATCGCCGGGGCGGCTCCTGAGCCCCACACCCGGGGAAGGCCGAACCTCCTTTTTAGGAATTACGATTCTCCCAGATTAAACCACGTTCAATGGAAACATGTCTCCCTGCCTATAAACACGAGCCTCTCACAGGTCAGAGGTCACTCGCTGACACACACGCTGGAGTTGTGGTCGTTTGTTTTTTTTTAATACAGCAGGTCAGTCTGACGATGCTCTGGCCGTGCGTAGCGGCACCGAACCGTGTGACTCCTGCGTCTTGCCGGGCACAGTTCGGAAGCTTTTCCAAAGTCAGTCACAAAACGATCATGTCAAAAAAAAAAAAAAAAAAAAAAAAAACAGGGACCGACCTCGGATTCGTTCTCCGTTTGCCTTTTACACACATTTCTGAAATACCGGGAGGGAAATGGCGTCGGTTCGATGCCGCGCGACTGTAGTGTCGCACCAAAACAGTTACTGCGAATTCCTTGTCTGTAAATCGGGGGGGGGTTGTGGGTGTGACAGTCACGTTAAAGCCTTAAAACGGGTCGATTTCAGTAAAAAAAAAATAAAAATAAAAAAGAGTCAGGTTCAGTTTCCAAAAATATTTTTCACATTACGATTTCAGAAAAGCGAATACGCTTTTTTATTATTAATATTTTTTAAAAATTATTCTAAACCAATCATCACAGGCCTGACGGTTTAAGGCAGGAAACAGTTTGAACTTTATAAACAAACAAACAAAAACAAACAAACTGTCATCCTGGTCCTCTGAAGGGCGTTTTGACAGAAAATGGCGCAACACCCTGCACCAGGGTCAACGAGCCGGGACACATTCGGGTGAATTAACGGAAGGAGCCGGTTTTAATCGTGTGCTCTGTTCATTTCTGCGGACACCGTGTCAGAAATGCAGCCCCTACACACACGAATCAAAAGGGGGGGGGGGGGGCCTGAAGGTTAAACCTGCTGCAGGCCTGCGGTAATCCGCAGGCATCGAAGCAGCCCTGCACCACATTTTACAGGAACCTTTCCACCCTGTGTGTTTCAATGGTGGAAATATCCCATTAAAGAAATCGAAATATTTTTAAAAGGGGGAAGAGCACGAAATCTTTAGAGCTGAATTCTCCTTTCTATCTCTTAACCATCGGGGCCGATCGCTGGAAGCGTCGCAGTTCGTGCAGGCTCCGTCGGCTCGTTGCGACGCCCCGAGACGAGGCCGTTTTTCGGTCGATCGCACGGGGACTGACACCGGCGGAAAAACTCAAATGAACTTACGCTCTCTGAACCGGTTTTCTCCTCTTGCGTCCTGCATACATGACGGCTCCTAGGCCCCGAGCCTCCGGCGACTCCCTCAGAAACGCACGGGGCTTCTCTCCGCGCTACATGTAAGCCGCCGAGAAACGCTCTGCTATAATCCTCCAGATCAAGACTGTGAACGCGTTCTTTACAAAAAATAAAAAAAATAAAAGCAAAAAGGAAAAAAAAAAAATACAGGGGAAAAAAAACAGACAAAAAAAATCAAATGAAAAACTGAAAACACGGGCAGACACCGAGTCCGGTCCAACGGGTCGTCGTTCGCCTGGTTTTTAACGGGCCCGCTTCACTTCGGAATTAAATCAAAATCTGAGGAGAGAGAGAACAAAAAAAAAAAAGTGACGCAGCAGAATCCGATCTGCGCAAAAAGAAAAAAAAGAAAAGAAGAGAAAAAGACAACTTTGGGAAAAATAACCCAACAGCTGTCGCCCCATCAGCCTGACGGAAAGATGAACTTGCTCCAAGTGAGAAGGCGATGTCGCGTTTTCATCCTCCCGAAGAAGGAGAAGAAAAGAGGACGGGGATTACGAGAGAAGCGGCGCAGTCTGCACAGAAACCCTCCTCATCCTCCTCCCGTCCAGGGACACGACGAGGGAAACTCCGCGGAGAGACGAAGCAGAAGCCTCCGGTATTTACATCTTATAATCTACATCGGCGGGGCTCTCCAATTAGCGGCGGACGAGGGGCGGCGGGCGCGCGCATTCCACCGGCGGGTACGCCCGACACAGATTTTCTTTTTTTCTTTTTTTTCTTTTTTTTTTTCTAACGGCCGCGCGCGCCCCGGGGGCACCTTGTGTGTGTTAGGGCACGGGGCAGCGGAGGCAAGCGGGACGCGCGCGCGGGCACGCGGGAGAGTCTCCTGGAAACACGGGCCGAGCCTGTTCCCCGCCCGCCAATCAGCGCGCAGACGGGAGCCGGAGGTCTACGTCGAGCCCGCAGTGGGGCTCGCGCCGAATGTGGGTCAGGGGTTAGGCTCTTAAATAATGCACGTGAATTCACCTCGGCGTTTTCGCGAAAAAAAAAAACAGCTCTGCGTGGGGCCCCGACGGGCAGTGGCCCGGCGGGAGGTAAGGAGAGCCCGCGGTCAGCGTCCGCAGGAGTGGGCCCGCCACGCCACAGAGTTTACCGGAAGCTACCGTCGTTCGAGTGGTACAGTCCCCCCGGGTCTGTCTGTCGGTACAAACCGACGGGATTTAAAGTCAAGGCCGAACACCGGTCAGATTATTTCACCCTCTCTCCTCCTCGGTTCCTGAAGCTGCACAGAACCGTCGGTACAGAAGCAAATCTGTTTGACCTTCGGTCAACATGGCGGCCATGAAAGACAAAAAAAAAAAGGCCCGTTGTTACATTTGGGCTGTGCTGCGAACTCTCCGAACAGTCCGAGGCAACTTCGGGTTCCTTCCGTCGTCTGCATGCAGCTCGTGAGTTTTATGTGTGTGTTCACGTTTTATCCGCGGCTCCGAGGGCACTTGGTATTTGGTCTGACATTTCGGCAACCGGGGGGATGGCATTCGGCAGTCGAAGTCTGAGAGGGTGTTACCTGACTCGGTGTTACTCTTGGGGCCAACGCTGGGGCCATTACAGTAACGTCGTCCGGGAAATGTGAACGTGTTTTGGCCCCTTTTTTTTTTCTTCTCCTTTTTTTTGAAATTTAACAACCAATTCTAACCATGACAATGCAACTCTCACGGGGACCCGGGGCAGAAGACGCGTTCTCGGGTCCCCCATTGAACCCCAACGTACGCTGCAGTTTCATTATTTCCCCAGGCACCCAGAAAATTAGTTGATTAATTACTTGATTACCTACTTTTCCCGGTATTTTATGATAGGAAAGGCGACAGTTTGGGGCAAAAATAGCAATTTGAATATGTTAACCTGGGCTTCAGGGAATAACGGTGAGCAGATTTATTTATTTTTTTTTACTATTTTCTGACATTTTGTCCAGTGAACACAGGTTCCCTTTACGAGACCCGGGTCGGGAGACAGGGGAGGGAGGACCCATCAGAGTTACTGTTGTACTTCAGTTGCTGCAAATTTCCAACAAAGTTCTGCGGTCAATCAAATTATGCAGCCCCAAATGAAATGGCGTAAAACCCGGGGCTTCTGGGGCCCCTGGGGGTCTGGGGCCTCTCGGTAGCTGCCCGGCATTGGCCATCTGGTAGCCTACATATCCGACTACATAACTGCTCCGTAGATCACTGGTACTGTGTTCCCCTTTTGAGGAAAACAAACAAAAGAAAACAAAACAAAAGGAGAGAAGTTTCTGGTTTCATGATATTTTTGCATGGATTCGTCAGAGGACACTTAGTCGTCAGTCTGCACAGATGGGGAACCTGCATAAAGCGGCGACATCAGCGTTGGATCGTGGGACGGTCCCACTGAGCCAGACAGCAGCTGCTGCCCACAACGCGAGGGCCGCAGACTCCGACCGACAACCCACGTCAGTCTCCCTCTTTTCTAACTGGCAAACACGAACACGCGTCTTGTCCCGCACCTCAGCTTCCTGAACGGGCCACCGGACCTGCGCCAGGGAAAAACGCCCGGCTGCAGCTGCTCAGCCGCGGCACGCGAAACTGCGTGAAAACCTACCCTGCAGATGTCACCGGGGTCCCGTTAGACGCTTTGGCGGTCCGTGGAGCCAGTGTGCCCCCATCGCAGGCGCTCCGTCTCCCTTTCCGCGGACGACACGCCGTCCGCCAGTGGCTTGCGAGCTGCGGCACAAGCGTCTTTACTTTGTCTCCCAGTCCCGTGCCAGTGTTCGGTGCTACCTGAGCTCGGGCGCCAGCTGCTGTCAATCACACACAGACAGCAACACACCTCTGAGAAAAGGAGCATTTCTGATATTTCCCCGAAGACCTGGTTTTTCCTCTTTGCAGTAGTGTAAAACTATTAACATGCATAAGGAAAAAACGTGCATATTAAATTTATTAGTCGAAATTTGCTTTGCGTGATAGTAAAATAACAAAACTAGAAATAAAAAAGTGCCGGGTTCCATATCCTGTGTATCGTTAATGCACTCACCCTACTTCATTGTTTCTGCGAGGCGCTGTATTTGCATGTTTACTACACAGACCTCTTTGCTTTGGACTTTGACTGATGTTCGAGTCGAGATTTAAAAAAAAAAATGTAAAAACAATTATGAGTGCATTTTTCAGCCTTTTTTTTTTAAAAGAAAAAACATGCAGACCTTATTTTTGACTGCAAAAAACTGAACGTAATTTCAGTCAGACGTCAAGTAAAATATAATCTAAAGTTCAAACTGTTTCCTGCCTTAAACCAAAAGAATAAATGAACAAACTAAAAACTAAACCCTTGCCATTGAGGGTTCAGTACCAACTTCTGATGCTTCATACTGGATATACATACTGGGGGGGGGGGACTTATGACGAAAGTCCTGGTTACAGGACTGAACCTTACGGCTGAACGTCGTGAGCATGTACCGGATCCGGTCGGACTGCTTCACCGCAATTGTGTGTTTTGAGTGCAGACAAAGACAGACATGTCTAAATGGGCCGCTATGGAAATGCATACATCAAGTCACACGACCGCATCAGACCCCTTAGGGTGCCGAGGACCCCCCCCCCCCAGCACACGTAGAGAGGAAAACTAGGCCACCAGGCTGACAGGCTGTATTGTAGTTAAGTCAGTGTAGTGACTGTTTCATTTGTAAAAGCAAAACCTTCCTCCTCTCCAGGAATCATGTATGTTTAAGTTTAACTGCAGCTCCAAGTCACCAGTTTCTGAACCCCTTGGGACCGAGGACGGTGATGTCGCTCTGTCTTCTTAGCCCGTCACAGACCTTGGTCCCGAGCAAGACGTCTTGACGATAGCTGACCGGGACAATCAGGGTTCCCAGAGGACAAACACTTCCATCTCGGACAGTCCGAGGACCTTTTACCCCTCGTCACCCCCTCAAGTAAATGTCAGCTGTGCACATAATATATCTATAATCTAATAGGCGGCTTTCCGTAAAATTTACATTCGTGTTCCCCAGAGGACAGAACGTTCTCACAAGGACACCCTTGTCTTTAATCTAGCACGGCCGACATGAAAAAACCTTTTGGATTTTCATCCTCACCGCCGGTAAGGCTCTAAAAATAGCTGCACATTTGGTGTGTTGTTTTTTTTTCCGCATTGTAATGTAAATTGGTCCTGCTAGGGACCAGTATGGGCTTTAGACTTTTAACCCCTGCATTTCCTGAAACTGGGCACTAGCTCAACACCTGGCATAAATCCTAGGGACGAGTGCAAAAAGGCTGAGTCCCGGCCCGGTGCAGCACGGTTTAAAAAAAAAAAGAAGAAGCTGGGGGAGAATAAATAGTCGAGTATTATGAGGAATACAGCATCAGCAGGCGGGCAGGTTTTTTGATAATGACCAATCACATCGGCGCCTTTCGTCCCCTTTAAAACCAACAGGCAGTTTAATGAGCTGAGAGGGATGAATAGCCACCGAGGACGAAACGGTTCTTCCCCCCAGGTCGTAGGATCAAAACGGGCTCTCAAGGCCACGCAATGTCAACATGTCAACATGTCAGTTGGGTTCATAATATATTTCAAGAGACACTGAATTCCTTGCTAGAATGATGTCAAGTATAGAATTGTTTTAGTATCGTTTTAGTGTTTTAGAAGTTAGTGGGATCAGCGCAATTCGTTAACTACAGTAACCTCTACTACAAGATGTTCACTTTTTTATAAGTCACTATAAGTCACTTTTTCATATCATATTCGTACATTTTGATGACACTAGTGCAAATACTTTGAGAAAGTGTTGAGTACTCACAGGATTAGGTGTAAGAAAAACAAATTGAATGGTGGTATTTTGGGAAACCAAGCTCCTGGGGCATCTTGAGTTGGGACATTGCTCTTGAGGAACTCACCAAACAGGGGCGCGGGGCAAACATGGACTTGGACCAGCCGCTGAAAACGGCGTTGTGATGGAGTTTGTGCTTCTGCTGCTTTGGCATGAAACAGAGGCCTGACTGCCTTGTTTATTCAGTAAATGCAAACGAGTGCATCGGTACAGCGGCTTGTTTGACTCATGAGCATTATCTGCTGAGCTGAGGACCAAAAACCAGCAACCTTTTCATTGAAATCAATTGTCATTTTCCAAGGATGAAAAAAGAGACATCAAAAGACGGTAAAACGAATTTGTATTAACCCGTTTTGCTCCTTGAACACCACCAAACGCAGTCATGCTTAAGCTTCCGTTAGACTTTGAGTCATCTGAGCGGTGACCAGCCCATTTGTTTGAGTGGATCATTTTTCTTGTTCTCCTCTACACACCACAGCAGAAATCTGTAGGCACTCGCCCTTCGTGCCTCCAGGAGCGGGGCGTTGGGAACAGGAAAGGGTTTGTGTGTGTTTACACACCGCGTGTCCCAACGGACGGACACCGCCACAGCTGGAGATGTGCTTTAAACGCTCTGATTGTGAAGAAGAACGTGTAAGAAAGAGAGGGATGGCTGTGGATTTTTAGTCCGTCTGCCGGTCAAGGTCGTCCTGTCCTCCCCCGCAGGGGAGCGTTCAGTCAGCACAGGACTTCGTACAGACCGGAAGGAACAGGCCAAGCTTATTTTGTGTTGTGTGGGTGGAGAGCACCTTCACCTTACGCCCGTTCCACTTGGTAGCATAGAGTTAGCCGACAAGACAGCTGCTACACGTCTTCCGGGGCATTACTCAAGGTCGTACTCCAGGATGGTTTTTAAACATGCAGATGTAAGGGTAAGTAACAGTAAGGGTTGTTAGGGGTTTTGATTGCACAGTGTTTTGAGAGAGCTGTATTGGAACTGGGACACGCCTCGCGACGTTGCCCACAATGTGGCCTGCAGGCGAGAGTCCGACCCTGCCTATGCATAAAGACGAACGTGGGTTAGACTACCTGCTCAAGTCTTAGTCAGCGTTGCTCTTGGCTTCCTGAAAGCTCCAGGTCAGTGAGCTCGCGGTTCTGAATTGCGTCGGGGTGATGGGACCCCGGTATACTTGCCTGCAAGTCCACTACTGTTGTTATTTTCACTAAAACTATAAAAAAAATAAATACAGTACAAAAGAAAAGGTTTTAGAACTTTTTCTAAGGCCAAACACATGAATGTCCACTGTCCAGTTTTAGCCGTAACTATCTACATGGATGACGTAAGGCATCATGCAGTTGTTGCATTATCTGCGTGCCTCGGCCACCGGGGGGCAGAAGAACTAAGAAGATGATTAACCCACAGCCTGTGAGATGTTACCTATGGAGTCGCCGGCTGAAGTGTTGGAGAACAGTCGCCTGCTTCTACATCCAGCAGATGTGGAGCTACACTAGCCTTCGTAGAGGGTCACCTAAGGAAGAAACGCAGTCTGCAGTGTTAACTGAGAGGAAAACAGAGAGCACTGAGAAATCCAATCACACAATAAGTTGTATATAATATTACATCAGCATGCAAGGTTGTGGCCTTGTAAGTCACCAAATAAGCAGATGAAGGATTCAGTACACAGATAAAAGTGATATTGAGGGTCTAAATACGTAAAGCGTCGATGTTGTATGAAGAGGCAGCCTTCGATCTAATGACAAGATTTGTGCAGCCCTTTACTTTCTGCAGTTTTTTTTTTGTGTGCAATAATACTTTAAGATTTAATAATGATCTGATCAGTTATTCATAAAGGTATGCGACTCATTAAAAACGCCATCAAATGCCTTTTTAAATCACTATTGTTTGTAAATGCAGCTAAAAAAAAACAAAAACACAGGCTTGTTTTCTCAATTCGGGTCAGTAGGAAAACCTAAAAAGGCGAATAGTCCATGAAGTCTTTCTTCACGCATGCAGATACTGTACCTGTAATTTATTTGGTCACGTTTGCACCGATGTGTTCTGTTGCTGTGATCAGGAGTGAGAATGCTGCCTTGTACCACACAGTACGTACAGCATTCAGTGCTTGGGCCGGCCGGCGAGGAAAGGGAGAGTGAGCCCTCTGGTGGGTACAAACCATCACTTCTTCTGTGTCTCCCTCTCGAATTCTCCTCCCCGACCTCCATCGCTTACATCCTCACCTACCTCTTTGGGTGCTTTCCATTACCCGGCGCACACAGTCGATTTAAGTGCTCATTCATCATTCAAATTTAACACACACCTAATACGTTGTCCTTAATGAAAACAGAGGGGTAATGTCACAGCTGCCATCGATGCCCTTTTTCCCGTCACCAGTTGCAGTTGAGGATCATTCTCACTATTGATTAATGTGCCGATTATTTCCGCGAATAATTGTTTGGTCTGATGGTGAAAAATAGCCACAATGGTTCCCTGAAACCCAGGGTGACGTCTACATCCTCCTTTCCTCCATGCCCAGGGACTGTGGAAGGAAACTAGCCCGCCACGGCCACATTTACACGTTAATAATTTTGATAACGTGCGTTGTCCTTGTGTAATAAAACTGGATCAGGGCCTCCATTTTATCTGCCATCTGGGGAAATAAGCGGCCCAACAGTTTCTTTCTAGCAAGCCTTGTTCTAGGAAAAACTATAGTATTTTCTTTTATAGCGTCACAGCCATTAATTCTCACATCACGTAACACACGTTACTGACCAATGTAAACTCAGTTTATCCCTGTGAGAAGCTGTAAAGGCGGAGGGTTGACTCGGTTCCCGCACATTTCTTGGGCCTTCAGTTGCTGCTCCGCTGTCTCAGAAAAAACGAACACTGTTGCACTTCTGTGTTTGGTCGCATGACTAGTGTAATGGACTCGGCCTTCCGTGACAAAATTCATGACAAACGGCAGGACACAGATGGAGGCGAGGCAGGAGAGGGAACAACGGGAGCAACGACAAATGTCATCAGCAGAGTTGATGTCTCCAACAACCAAGGGGCGAACTTTAAGATCTGGCGAGGAGGCTAGAAAAGGTCTTTGATTAAAGTTTATCGAAGAGCTCTGACTATGGTCTGTCACTGACTGGGGTTCGGGTTAGTAAATCAAAGTTTAAGTTACTGTAAATAATCCACATACTCTTTACTGAAGCCAAACAATCCACACGTACTGCTGAAGGTGACCAGTAAAGTTTCAGTTGAACTTCGATACTGACCTCATAATGAAATAAGCCAAACACAATTTGAATGATTGCACACATATATTTATGAAAAAAAGCATTTAACAGTCGACAAAGGGTGTTATTTAACATATATTATGATATAGTATATCTACTTGTCTTTTTCATTTTTCTTTTTTTTTTTTAACAAATAACACAAATATGGCAACCGTCAAGGCACATGTTAACTTAAAAATATCAAAACCGCAGTGAATAAAACATTTGGCTCCAGGTTTTTTCATAGCGGCTGTGGTCATATGTCTGAATCAGAGTCCCAACATCAGCTGTCCTTTTAGCCTCCACGGCCCGATTCACGCCGAGATCCTCTACAGGAGGAAGAGGGACGTTTCCGTCACTGCTCTTCCATCGCAGCAAGGAACAATGGGTGACCAGGACAGAGAAAAGAAAGGCCATATCAATCTGGGCACCCCCCCCCCAGTTTTTAAGTACTGAACTCAAAGGTATTTCCAAAGACATACACAACAGATTCTTAGGGAAAGTTAAAATGCTGAGTAATTTCCCACAGTGCAGCGGGGATACGGAAAAGCTGCCATGTCAATGCTCATCTTGCCCGGTTTGAGCCAAACCCTTACTGTTGTTTTTGTAGTGTGGATATTACAAACATCTGGCGAAAATCAGATGAAAAGAAGCCAAAGTAGAGTGAAGAGCACAAACAGGAAACGGACACAGCAGAGCAAATTTGATCTGAATGCTTTTTAAGAGCAGTCTCCACATTCTTGAAATACTCCTCTTGGTACATTTCCATTCTGTTCATTAATGAAAACAAATGGGACAGTTTGCTATCTCTGTGGAGATACTGGATGTCAGGACCGAAGATTTCCCCTCGTTTCCATTGTTAAGGACGTTTGTGTAATGGAAGACGGACTTCAAGGAGTTCCTCAGAGCCTCGAAATGCACTTAAGGATACAATCTTATCAATTCACAGAGGAAACTATATCTTCTTTGGACATAGCTTCCCTTAAATCACTGCACCTCAGAAAAACAACAGCTACTGAGGGGAATATTAATGTCAGATGTTTTATACAGGAAGGCACGGATCTATTTATATGGGGATACTTTTCAGCTGCCTGTTTAGTACAAGAAAAACGATAGGGTCCTACTGTATACGGCTCGGTGTGGGTAATGAAAAATCTAATTTAGTATCCTCCCGTGCAAGGTAACGTGTACGGGAGGACGGAGCAGAAATTTATGAATTTATGGGTGAGAGCTGCTGCAAAAGTCACCCGCATCTTTGACTGAATGTCTGTTAGAGGCGGCTGTAAAATATGCATCGGAGTTGGAGCCGGTACGGGGGCTTTTTTTTTTTTTTAATCCATCCGCTGCCTCACATTTCAGGGACTGCCTCCTCTGAAAGTCGGCATTTCAACAACAGCGCGACATACCAGGATGACAGGGCGTCTCCATTTTCAAAGGCTCGGGGAAGCCCACACATCGGCTGCTTAGCAGAGGATTCAGGCCGCCCCTCGACGACCCGCAAGGTCAGCCGATTACACACTGTATTTGTCGGGTGTCTGCATTCTGTTGGCCTTAAGTGATTAGAAAGCACGTAACACGACGCGCAAAAGATGAAGAGAGCCACCGCCGGATGTAAATAAAAGCAATCAGGCACAAAATCCTGATTATATTTCTAATATCTTATCTCTCACCTGCTACGTTGTTTCCCCAGTTGTCCATCACTTGTTGAAGTAAACGTTACTTGCTGTCACTTGCACTGTAAACTCAGATATCATAGCAGTGATACCTGCCAGTTCATTTAACACTGGGCTTTATCGCTTCATTGTCCATGAGAGGGCCCAAGCTACCGGGGATCAAAGGGGGAGGTTTTGACTTACAAGTTAATGAGGAGTGCCTGAACGCGCCATCAGTTTTGATAGTCATTCTAAGAGTCGTCTAATTTACAACGTTCAGTGTGGACCCACTTTCGTTGGTTGCGTCCAATCGGAGGAGGTTGGCCCGTGAATGTGGACACGGCTTTAATCAACGTGTACTCGCCGAAAGAGAGGACACGCTTTCCCTAAAACCTCGCCGGCGTTTTGTCTGAGGTCATAAGCGCGCGGTCGACGTTCGAAAACGTGCTCGCGGGTCTCTCCAGCTTTTAGCTGGGCGCGCACACGAAGCGCGGACCGGCGCGAGTCTCAGTATGGATCTGTCAGAATCGAAACCGACTGCGGGTGTTTGGGCGCCGAGGGCGGGGCGTTGGAGAGGCGTCATGTGGTTTTTGACGGGGCTTACGTGTCTACGCATTAGCACCGCCGGTTTACGGACACGAGAAAGAAGCATCTCAACGTGGCCCGCGCGCACAGGGGGCTATTTTGAGCTTCGTTGACTCAAACTAATTTAACTGCAGCTATGCTCACCTTCCGTTTTGAGTAAGCACTGATGGGAAATCAAAAATGTTGGCACCCCGGACAGTAGCAGCAAGCGGAGTAAATCCGAGCCGCAGGTGGGTAGTTTGCCCACAACCGAGCCATTCTTCCTGAATACGATGTCCTCTGCTTTCCTTGCTTGTTTCTGACACGTTAACTGTTGGAAGCCTCAAACGGAAAGCATTCTCCATTAAGGCACGTTTACTGTATATATATATATATATATATATATATATATATATATATATATATATATACTGCAGGCAGACAAACACATGCATCATGTGCTGACGCGTTCTCTACGTGGGAGATTTTTGTCAGCCAAAGCAGACCTTCGAGTGAAACAAATATACTATACATCGAATTACAGCTTACATTTATATGCTCATATCAGACACATGAGAGGATTTCACTTAAAATATACAGATCATTTTATCGGTAATCATTTTTAAAGTGATGCTACAGTTGTGTTTTCAGGTAGCTATCACTCTCAGTGATTCTTTATAATCATTCCTACTCTGTTTTTTCCTATTTTGAATGTTTTTCAAATCTGGGAAATAAATGGATGTCCCTGGCTGAGAACGGGGACATGACAGCTGTGGTTTCCCTTATGAAAAGATATTTCTTTGGCTATTTGGATTCACTTGACCGATCATCCTCGCTGGCCCCAGCTCCGTCCTGGTACACACACACACACACACACACACACACACACACTTGCGGCTTCATACTTCATTATTATCATAGTGTATCTTCACTAGAAACTGACGAGCAAAAGCTTTTAAACATTACAGACTGGTAAAGTAAATATGTTACAGAGCGATATAAAACATACGAACAATAACGGGGGGGGGGGGTAAGCATGAGAGTCTGAGGACAAGCACTGATGCCGCGCTTTGCCCTTGTCCCGTAGCTGCTGCAACCGCGATAAGAACCGGGCCCGTTCCCTACTGTGTCAGGTACATGGCTACATCACGGGCAGGAGCGGCAAAAATTCCGTTGAGCTCAGCTGAGAGTCTTTCATCCTGCTGAACGGAGAAAAGAGGACAGACGGGCAAAGGGAATTAGATTGAGGAGGGGTCTTTTTTTTTTTCCTTTCTTTTTGTGCAGTGGTACAAAGGATAATTTCACACAAGAAGAAAATAGTAAGCGTAAATATTAAAAACAGAAAATGTAAAATAACTGATTTCAACTAGAGATAATTAAGCCGCGATTAAATGTCGTAAAGACAATGCCAATGGATAAAGGCATATTGATACCGAATCAAGTCTGGGATCGATGAAACCACATTTGCCTCCACTGTTTTTTAGTCCTTTGGCTGATCTAACCATTTCAGCTTTCATTCAAAGAATCTTACACTGAAGCCTTCACCTTTAATATTTTCAGTTTTCCGGTTCCACTTTCAATTTTCATTTTGAAATCACATTTCTGTTTCTCTTTTCTTCATTACACTTAATGGGAGCAAACAACTAGTCAAGTACCTGATCAGTCATTTGACAGAAAATTAATCAACCGTTTTGATACTTGATTAATCAACTCAGTCATTTACTAAGCGAAAGCGCCAAATAGTTTCTGCCTCCAGCTTTTCAATATGAAGAAAGAGTCACTTTTCTTAGCTTTACACCACAGTTAATAGTAAATCTTTTGGTTTTGAAACGTTGGTCGGACAAAACAAGAAATCGGACTACGTCAATTTGGACTCTTGGAAATTGTAAATGGCATTTGTTACTAACATTGTGATACTGTATAGACTTGACAATTGATTGAGTAATTACAAAAATAATTGTCAGAATTGATAATAAAAATAATTGTTTGTTGGGATCCTACATTTAATTATGGCCTGAAAATAATTATTCATGATGCATTTTTTCCTTCAGCTTTTTCTGTCCTCTTTTAATTTTCGATTTGGGTGAAATGATCCTGCCCACAGTGGGACATGTTTACCTGTGTCTGTCTGGGGTTTTTCAGGAAGTGCTGAATGTTCAGTGCGTGCTCTGAGGGGGACACGGCGCTGGCGTTCTGCTGGTTGACGGCTGATGCGCCCACCACAAGCTCGCCGCTGCTCCACTGGAAGCGGCAGGAACCTTGAGGAAGACTCTGATCAAGAGACGTGTCCGCCTCCCTCAGGCCAGAGGGCCCGGAGAAAGCCAGCATGTCGTCCCCTGCTGGACTGGAAGAAAAGTGCTGGTCGAACATGCAGCTGCTTTGAGTAGCCGCCTGGCCACATGCCAGCCCCCCCTGCTGAGTGTGGTTCAGTCCGGTGATGCTCCTCGGCCAAAGGCGAGAATGTGGGAATGTTTGGCTTTCGGAAGTTTGGCTGTGACACACTGTTATCGGCTCGTGTCCGTTTTGCATGATAGGAGCATGAGGCAGCTTCTGCTGCTGGCTCTGCGACCACTGCTGAACCTGGTGGTTGTGCCTTCCGAAGGGGGAGCTTCCTTGCAGACGAGCTGAGGCGAAGGGAATGGGAATACTAGGTGTGGTGGAGGAACTTAAGTCGTTGCAAGGAATCAGGGGTGGCAAAATGTCCATTACGCCGGATGCTACATTGTTCGGCGGTTCAACAGAGCTTTGCAGCAGCGGTCCACCTGATGCCATCGCAGGGCGCTGAAAATTATTTTGAGGACACGGCAGAAGTTGGCCGGGCTGCATCTGTGCAGAAATCCCCTGAGGGCAGCCCATGTGGCTGATGGACACTTTCTCACAGGACGGAAAAGGGGCTAGGGTATCGGCAGCCGAGGCACCGGGGACGGCGAGCTCCGGGAGCTCAATCGACGGGCTGAAAATGTCCTGGAGCTGCAGCTGTTGAAGAGGGGGCAGGTTGGCGTCAGACTGAGCAATTAGGGAGCCTTGGTGGGAGGGTTTCTGGGTGCAGCTGAATATCTGAGCAGACTCTAACAAGCTTTGCCCTGTATCCTGCTGGTGAGCACAGAGTCCGTTCATTGGAGAGTTAGTATGATCAAGGCTCAGTGTCTGAAACAACTGTGGCTCACAGAGTTGGGGGGCTGGGAACCGGGCAGCCTGAGTGAAAGGGTCCTGCTGATTATTGTTGTTGGCTGCGAGGCATTTGGGAGTTCTGGCGTTTAGACAATCTTCTCCCTTCTCCTTGAACAAAACTGAATCAATGTATTCAAATATGTCATTTGTGAGGATGCTGTCCAGTTCAGACCTGACATTGTTCTGATGATCCTCATCCTGACTCAATCTCTTGAGAGCATTTTCCCACTCCACCAGCTCTTCACTGTCGAGCTCCAGATTCTGCAGCGCTGCGCCAAAGTCTCCATTTTGAGCCATTTTTTCCAGGCTGTCAATCACAGCCATCACTGACCGCTTGGCCTCGTCTTTCACCACGAGAGGGTCACCCCTGGCAGCTGCGGGCCCATTTTCTTGCCATGTGTCACTGTGAACGCTGACCAGGGCCTCGCTGTCCATGAATACCTGATCCACGGGCAAGGGGGGGGGCACTATCTGCGTGTAGGCTTTTTCATCCTGTCTCAGGAAGCAGTCCAGCAAAGAGCCGGGGGCCACATTCTCGTTCGTGTCCTTGTTGCTGAACATTTTATTGAACTGAAAATGTGTGACGTCCACCGTGGGGCCGGTGTCGTAGAGGACGGCCTCTCCTGTGGTGGAGCTGAAGGGAAGCTGCAGCCTCCTCTGACGCAGATATTCTTCACCCTCAGCGTTGCTGAAAAGGACCAAATAAGCACAAGTTGTCAAGGAGGTGTCTTACTCTTTTTTCATGTATCTTCTGTTACGGTTGACAGTTTCAATTTCATAATTTTAGCAACCAATAGACCCACCTACGGAGAAGGTATTAAACACTCACACTAAAGCTCTCTGATATGCAATGATAAATTCCGGTCTTCCTCCTTTGTAGATCAGCTTGGCGTTGGCCTTCACCCACACCCAGCCACCGGACTTACTCAGGAGCCTGAAAACAGTCAGTCCGGTCTCTCCTGTTTTAATCACTGTGATGAAAACGACACGCACAACACGGAGTTAACAGTATCTGTTGCAACAACGCCGATTATTAACCTTGTTGTTTATTTTTTTGTGTGTTAAGGTTTATTCGTAACCATGGCAACAAAACTTCGCGTCAAACTAGGCAGCAGTTGGTGTGATATCTCACTCTGGAAAAAAATTGGGATCTCTGTTCTGGTCAGATATTTAAAAGTTTAAATACATGGCAACACAAGCCACTTTTACAATCTTTTTACAGAATCTCTCTCAGAAACAGAGCTCTTAAGAAAGTTTTTTTGTTTTTCTAGTGACAGACAACCCTAGATGCACAGATGTACACTTGGCTGTTAGTTCATTACCTCTTGCATCAAATAAACAATGTTAATTCTTTCTTGCATCTCCGTCAAATACCAAATAGTATAAATATTTATTTAATTTATTTATTTATTTATAAAACAAGTTGAAATTGCCAACAAACTGCGGATGTGGTTGTCGGCGCAGTGCATCATATCAGCTGCATGGATGAACTGGTAGCCGGAGCCTTTCATACACAGTTCAGTCTCTGAGTAGCCCAGAATAATCTTCCCCCTGGAGAGAGACAAAAAAGAAAAAAGAAAAAAAAAAGAAAAAACCCATGAAGCAAAATGTGCCAACAGTCAAGTTGATTGTAATAAGACCTGGGAAACCGTCTAATGTTGGACGATGGGGTTTTGAAATGGAACATCTGGAATTTTCCTTTGTACAGTTAATCTAAAATGATCTCTTCTGATCACCTGTTAGGCTGGAAAAAAAACTACCTGCCAAGAAAAAAAAAATCCCATATCTTAGAAAGGAAGACTGGAAGAATTTGTACCACCTGCTATCAATGGCCATGGGTGTGAAGTCCAGCTTGTGCTTGGTTTGAAAGAGGAGCATTTTTGCTCTGATCTCCACAATCGAAGGAGGTTGAACAGGCATAGCGATGGTGAACAGTGCCAGCTGAGGTTTGTTACACGTCCTGTCGTCCCTGAAAACGCTCTGGCCATGGACGTACTTCAGTCGCCCCTGGAACTTCAAAGCCTGATTCAGGGGGAAAAAGAAGGATGAGGTGAGTAATCAAGGGGAGACCGTAAAGTATTTAGCACGGTAAAAACAGATGAAGGTGTATTAGTTTGTTTAATTGGACCCCAAATGTTCACAGGAACTGCATCAGATGTTGTTTATGAGTCACTACGTCACATTTACCCCCCGTTATTGGCTATTTTTGACAGTTTAACCTAAAATACTGTATTGACCAGAAAGCCGGAGGAGTTGTCCAGGAGGCAGCGGAAGCGACAAACAAAGCTCCTCTCCAGGAAGGACGAGTTCTCGGGGGGAAGCTGCTCAGGACTGTACATCACTGTAGTGCCACAACTCTGCGAGACTGAGAACACGGATGGAGATAAAAACATTACATGACAGAACCGTGAACCACTGGTCTGAGGTCAGAGCGATGTCTTACTCAGACAGAGGTATGCCGACTGCACTCGTGTTAAAACCGGGATCAAAATGTCGAAAAAGCCTCATTTTACATTCACCCCCATACTCACCATCGTCGCCCACGCCACCGGGTGGGGGGTTTAGAGCAAAGTGAAGCTGCTGTCTGAACATGGCTCGGTCATCGGTATGGATGAGCTCAAACACACTCTGGTGAACCACATCCGACTGTTGGTAGAGGAGGGAACACAACACTTTATCAACAACTGGAGCAAATTGTAGACGTTAGGTCTATACCACTTCAGGCTCCACCTCCTGTCAAAGCACTGGTGGTGAGACCTAGGCAACTTATTTGGCCATTTTCTTGGCTAAACCACGAGTGTTTAGAACATAGTCAACATATGAAGTGGCAGCTCAGTAGTGGGGTTTGTCCCGCAGGAGCGGCAGAAGAAGTTTCTACTGACATCTCGATCCTCTCTCTCTTTCTCTCTCTCGTGAAAACCTGTTACCCACGAGTGAGGAAATGCATACGCTGCCACATATATGCAGGATGGGTCACTGAATGTTTTGATGAATCATGAGGACGACGTGAATCACAAGCTACGGCCCTCACGGGCACAGGATTTCAAGCCAAGTGTTAGACAGCGCTCTCCACCACCACCACCACTTTATTTTGTCGCTCCGCTGCTGCTTGTAACTGACATGAATTCAAAAGGAGGACAATACCAACGTTTTAACAGCCAGCTCTCAAGTGGGTATTTGATATAAGAAGAACATTGTTTCCAATATAAAAAGTATCTTAAGAAGGCCAGGAGCTCACCTGATGGAAGCCCAGGTAGTCCTTGATCGTGGTAGAGGCATAAAACACCAACCCCCCCGACGTGACCACCATCACAAACCCGTTCAGGGCCTGCACGGGGAACCGGCACTCAGTTAGCACACAAAGGGGGTTTTTCTCAGAAGCACACGCATACACTTCAGGCACAGTATATTGCTGACACAGGCGGACCAAGCAGACACACTCGCACTCACTGGACGCAGGCATATCCAATACACACAGTGATTACCAACACAGAAAGACACTCATAACACCAATGGTTTGACTTGAAGTGTCCACCTAGGAATGTTGTGTGACTATTGATTGTGTGGTATGTTGTGTCTGTTGTGTCTGTGTGTGTTGCTGACAGTGTACCGAGAACCAATTCCACCGACTCTGGCCTTTAAAAAGTGAATTTTTGAAGGGAGGACTAGATTTCAACCGGTTACACTCCAGACAAATGGACTACCTTTTGATGATTAAAAGCCCGTGCAATCAAGTCTTTAGTGCACCGTGGGGCTGCCAGACTGCTTCTCAGCAGGCGTCATATCTTTTAAGGTTTCAGCTGTTTACTCTGCTGCATATTGTACCTGGATTATTTTACAACAGGATGTTCTCTTTGAAAATGACAACAATTACCAAAGAGACCCTACCGAAAAGTCTTATCTATTGATACTGTTCACGTTCACGTAGCGCTTCATGTGACCTGCACTACAGGTGCTGCCGACCCGCAGAGCGGTGAGTAGTGGAAATTTAAACTGATTTTCATCTGGATTTTATTTTCACGAGCATCAGATACTCAGTAGCGCTCGCTGCTTGCAAAGGGCAATGTTTATCAGAGTTTACAGGGTAAACGGGGTCTTCCGGTGGCAACCACGGCCCGGGATAGGCTCCCACTAACAGAGAGTGAAGAGGAAAAAGTGAGAAAAAAAAAAACAAAAACACAGTGGACCAGCTGATTACTCTGCAGATAAGCCACAATCCCCAAAAGAAATAAAAGCTACAGATCTGCCCCCACAAAAGTAATTTTTACGATCAGGTTTTTAACGGTCAAATATAGATATGGATCAGTTGAAAGAGTAACTACAGAGTAAGTCCCATCCTGTCGAATAAAAGATGTTTTAAATAAAACTGCTACATACTGCATGTTATGTTGTATTTTATTCTACTTTCCATTTTATCAGTTTGTTATATGCTTTGCAGAAGACGATGAGTCGCCATCTGCTTACAATCCAAAACAGCATTAACAGCTGCTGCTTCTCAAAGGCCATTTGTTTTACATAATCGCCGCCTGCTGTGACCATTATTCAGAGCGAAGTGTGGAAACGTACCTGACAGGTGGGCGTCAATAAACAAGGCATAGGGCTTTTAACCGGCACAGGTTTTTGTTAATGCCCGCAAAGCGTGGCCAAGCTTTAGCAACAGGCACCGAGGCGAGCGGTGTCACCTGTCATAACTCCCTCCTTCAACGGATAGACCTGCATTAGCGGTTCGCAGCATGACTAGCGCACAAATAAACCAAGTCTGACAAGTGCATTAAAGCACATTCTAGCATCGGGCCGTTCAGTTATCAATCAGGCGTGCAGCAGGAAGATTCACTGAAACTGTCGAAAGGACGAGTGCCTGGCTTTAATCTTATTTATTATTTTGGTTGTCTGCTTCTGCTATGTGGGGATTTGTGCTCTTAGCTGGTTGTGATCTTTGTGTGAGCTTTTCTAGTGTTGTGATACTGTGGATGTGTGACGAAAGTTAGAAAAAGTCCAAATGTGACCCTTTAAGATATAAATCACAGTTGTGCCTAAACGGGCGGCTCGTCCCCCGGGAGTTAAGTCATTCCCGTCTCGTACCTGAAGCAGCAGGTCGCCCTCGGAGTAGCCTGCCGTGTTCGGGCTGTTCCCGTTCTGCCCGTTCAGTCCCGGAAACATCAGGCTGCTGCTGCTGCTGTTCTTCATGGTCGCTGCACACGAGGTGACAAAACAGACGAGAGGAATCAGCAGAGGTAACATTAACATCATAAGACGATACAAAATGCGTTGTATCCCTCATCTGAAATCGACTCTGTGCGACTGACAGAGGTGAGATCGGGATTTTAACTGATGAAAGGCTTATGTGGTGGGACTTTTACATTTTGGCCATCCTTTAGTTATACTGCAGTTACATTTTTCCACCAAGATGCAGTAATTTTTGAGATCGGGGAACGCACCAGCACCGCTGGAGCGGTTGCTTCGGAAACTGACTGTGCACAAATCCACACTTTAACCCCATTGTCTAAAAGAATGCATGTGCCCACAACTACGGTTAAGCGCAGCACGTCACAGTTGAACCAAGAATTACCCCTGCGAACTCCAACCGACACTTACAACGGAGAGTCTGGGCAGTCAATTTGACAATCGCCGACAGGAATGGTAGCCAAAGCTACAACAGTAAGAACCCTACAACAATACCAGTTCTCCCCAAAGTGTTCCCCAAGCTAAAGGAGACATTTTGTACATTGCTGAGCCCTGTGCTACTTACCTGACATCGTTAGCACTAACTTTTTTTTTTAAAGTAAGTTTTGTTTTTTGCTTTTTCCAGAAATGTTCAGAAAGGCCAGTTCACAAACCTGCAGTGGAGCCCAGCAGTCTTTATTATAATAATACATTCCTCTTGATAAGGTAATCTAGACTGCTGTTGTTCGAGGGTGAGCGGTTCACTACAGTTCATTTCGACAACACTATCAAAAAGTCATGGTTCAAAGGGAGTCCCTGTGATTTGAATAAAATGACTGGAAAATGCCTTTTTTTTTTTTTTTTTAATCTCCTCCACTCTTAATGTCTTTTGTTAGGCCTGCGTCTTATCAATCATCACTGACGCAAACAAAGTACAGAGCAATAATCGCATGCAGACAGTACTAAGTGTATAAGGGGCTCCCTTACGTGGTTGAAATATACGTAGAGAGGTAAACTACATGTTCATGAAGAAATCTGGAAACCATTAATCCTTTATTTAAGGTAGCAGTGATGTCGGGAATCCTCTCACGGATTGAAGAATCTGCTCCTGTAAGAATGTATGTAATGTAATGGTATACCACCTTACCGGGGGGTTGTATTCATTTAGTTTAGTTTTTTAAATTCATTTTAATTTTTGCGTAAGTTACGTAGGTGCATGTACATAGAGAGAGAACCAGAAACCAAGTGAGGAGAAAGGTTTTTCGCTACGTTTGGGGTTTTTTTTTTTTTTTTTAATATGCTCTTCAGAAATGCATGATGTAAAAAAGCCACACATGTCTGTTGGAAAAAAATAATATAATAAAAAGATTATGAAAGAGAAAAAAAAGATTATGAAAGAAAAAAAAACAGCAATATCAGGTCTTGCACTTTGCCTGAAGACATACTACACACTGAATTCTGTGAATATTATATTAGGCCACTTTAGAGGCTCATCCATCAATCACATTTGTGACTGGTCTCCAACCTGCCAAGTGATCATCACTCTCCCGTGACTTAAAGGAACCTGATGTAATAGGATACCACCGGCGTTCATTTGATCTGCTGGGCGTCAAGATCATGCCCGCCAGAGAACCAAGCCAGTTTAGATAACCGTTTCCAGCTAAGGGCTTGGGAAGAACTTGGCAACGCCTCTGTCGTGTTTGCATTGGGGAGATGTGTGAGGTGCCTCAACAGATAACCACACTTACAGTGCAGGGGGAAGTTTAATCACTCTGTTGATACTGGCCAAATCAAAAGACAGCCTGCACCACTCACAGCAACTACAGTTCCGCACCGTTTGTTTTGGGATTTATTTTGGCATCACCTGCCAGTGCTGCATATGAAACATAATCACACCCACCAAGTCGTGTCACGTTTAGACTGCTTCATGTTTATATATCTTAGAACAATAAACAAACATGGGAATAATTTGTGTGTTTACGGTTGAAATGGTTGAACACACTTGTGCAGTTTTTATTTTATAAGCCCGGACATGATGCAAAAGGTATGCAAATAAAAGCAATAAAGTTAGTTAAGTGATCCCTGCAGCAGCACTTACGTATTTAGTTTCATTCTGAAACAGGTTAACATAAGCTTGGACAACTGAATTCTTACGGTTTGTTGTATGGTTGTAAAGGGCAGATCCACACTAAATGGCATACTGCATGACGCGCCGTTCCCTCGTTTGTGATGCCTTTTGCTATGCAGACTGCATTTCTTCTTTCCTGTGGCCGCGCCGTGGACAAGACCCCTTTGTGGACCTATAAATAATCTGGCGTTGGATCATGAGTGCGCAGCAGAAAGCCAGCTATCTGGCTTGGTCAAGCATCAATTGTTGGTGCCCTGCCAGAAGAAAAGGTTTTCTCATTGCTGGAAAACTGATCTGGCAGCCTGCATATCCGCACACACGCACAACGCACACACAGAAAAAACACACACAAACACACTCGGCCCTCTTGCATCTGTCCCTGGGGGGGTTTTGTAAGCAATAGCCGACAAGAGCGCTTCCCTTATCTGGATGTCCACTACAGGAAAAATCCCAGGATATGGCCTCTCCCAACCCGTCAGTCCAGTCCTGTCACGCAACTTCTTTAAGGAGGGAAGAGGCCCCTGAACACACCCCCCCCCCCCCAAAACAGCTAGAACACACACAGCGTTTACATAAACACCCAGACCTGCACAGTCTGACAATCGCACATCCACACCATCACAAAGCTGCAGCCCTGACACCTAACGCCTGCAGTACGACTGCTATCAGCATCACTCGTGCAGCCGGTACAGACTAGCAACACTGATATCAAAATCAAAAATTAAAATCATATTAGAAAGACACAGATATGCACACGCACACACACACACACACGGTTAATTCTTCCTGCTTCAGCCAAACATACCAGCAAATGTAGACCATGCTCCTACTCTAAGTCCAATCTGGACAATTCAACACATCCCTCATGTTGTATTTCTGTCTCTCATTTCGGCGTTCGCGTGAGTAATTGGACCTCCTTGTGGCCGTCTTTTTCCATGGCTAACGGCGCGTTGCCCTGAGTTGCTCACGTGCGCTACCAGCTCAGCATGCCGCCGCAGGAGAAAGACGCCTAGTGTCACTCGGTCGGAGCTCGACCAGAGGCTGGAGAGACATTCCTGTGAGTCCGTGGGAGGCAGTGAAAGAAGAAAACCACAGATTCCCACTAACATCAAACACAGACCCCGCCGTCCCAGAGCAGGACGGGGGGTTTTTCCCATGTGACCAAAATAAAGTAGTAAAATTATTTTATCGAGACTGGTGGATTGACATGACTCGGCGGCATCTGTGTTTCAACATCAGGACACTAAAGCCAGATGTATTCCTCTTGAGGTGCTGAAGCCTGATTTACGATTCGACATGGGATTTTGTGTTTCCAGCCAACACGAGATGGATGCCTGCATTCACTATCCCTGAAATAGTTGTGTTTACATTATTTCATTCACCTTCTGATAGAGAGCGGATATGACGGGAGGGAAGGTTTCCGGTGGTAATGTATCTGCTGGGTGACAAAATGCACATTTGTCTAGTATCACTAGGTGTTTGTGCAGCATCCTCGACACTGGCACACTTCTTACTCTAGAAGTATGTCGAAGAAAAATTAGAAACCCGAGCTGACCGATCACTTTTGGTGTCGTAAACCAAGCGCGCACACGTACTGTTGTTTCCTTTTTGCACAGGTGGAGTCAGGTACTGTGAGTCCTCCTGCCGTGTGCACGTTATATGGGATGGAAGGTCGAAATGGGAAAGACTCCCGTGTTTATGATTATCAAAACATTCACGTCATTGGACAACTCAAGAGGGTTGAATTATTGCAAAACCTACTCATACCTATGACTTAAAGTAGATGTTGACATAAACGCTATTCACAAGCAGGAAACTGCTCATTACATTATGAGTGACACAGCAGCTACTAGGACCCCATGCAGATATAACAGCCTGAAACAGAAGCCTCTGTCCACTCTTGTTCACCTGCCAGCTTCATGGAGCGCGTAGCACACAGAATGTGCATGCTAGGAGCCTAAGCGCCAACAAAACCCACTAAAACTCAAAATAAATGCCATTTTCAACAGAAAGGTCGGCGATCTTAGGCTCTGCCAGCGTGCACCTTGTACAGCTTACAGTAAAAGGAATGTAAAAAACACAAGATTTAATTAATTGATTATATTATTGTGATGAATTCATATTTTATATTAATTTATAATACACTTACTGTATAAGGAATCATTTTAAATTCTATTATTGTACAATATTTTTGGTTGTAAATACACTACAAGGTGATTAAAAAAAAAAAACTATCCCACAATGCACGCCACAACTGATGTCACTGGCTTGTCAAAAGTGAAGATGGTGGTATTTTACGAAAAAACAGTCTGTGCACCCCCAGATCGTAGTAGGTTTTGCTTTTGAGATCTGATTACGAAAAAAACAAACAAAGAAGATGCAAACGAGAGAATGTAACATCAACGCAATGGTTTAAACAGTCGTCGAACTATATTTAACCGTAATTATACATGCTTATACAAAAACATTTAAAGCCAACCTAAAAAGGTTCTTCCAATACTTTCAACTTCTTTTTCAAGCCACGGTGCAATCTGACGCCAAGCGAGGCCCCGTCTCAGCAATAAACTATAGCTTCCCGTTTCAGAAAGCAGGCAGTTATAGGATTGGTGAAATGTAGAGCGTGCTTTGATGCATGATTCACTCCACTCAAACGTCCCTGTCACTCGGGGGATGAAGTAGCCTTTAAAGGATTTGACTTCTTTTCATAACGGGGTAATTAAGTGAAATCCAAAGAATCGCGATGGGCCGGAGTTTTTCTACAGGCAATCCCCTCTGACTATTCATGAAAACAAGTTCAAGTACAAAGTAAAGTTTGAAGCGCCGTATAGTGAGAATAAAGCACAGACCTAACTGGCTAAAGTCATATACTGTATTTTGAGCCCTATTTAACTTGTTGGGTGGTGATAGAAACACACAATCAAAAGGAAACTGGAACCAAACCAAGAAAACAAAATCTTAAAATGCTGTAAGTTGAATTAAAATAACCTACTGTATGTAAACAGTATCTACTTCAAAGTCTCAGCAAACACACTGGAACTAGGAGATAAAAAGGAAATGCTGTCACGGATTGGATGTCGTCCATATTCAGAGAGAGTATAAAGCATGCCAGCAATGCATAGGGGAATATTATCTTGATTTGAAAACATTTAGTTCCAGTAGATCCTGTACCGAGATCTCTGTTCTCACGCAGATGTGCAGGAAAGGGCAGTGTTTGCAGCCAATGAGCTGGGTCACTCGGTCCATGGGCCACCCTATCGTCGGTCTATTGATTAATGTCCCCGTTCATGACTTTCCATGACTTCAGGGTAAGGTAACGGCCTTAATTTTTTGGTGTTCAGACCAGAGTGTTATGTAGGCATTTCAAGCAAGAGGAGGAAAGAGCAGCTTTGAATGGAAAACAGAGGTTTGCAGAACGAGCCCAAGGCCCATTATGCATATGGGGGTACTACTATTAAGAATTACAGCGTAGCAAATTACGGGATTTCAAAGTGTTATTACAAAGTTGGGGAGTATATCTTAAAGTTACAAGTTACAAAATCCTATTTCTCTGTACAGATTCCCTTCACAATGACAACAGGTATTTTTTTTTCTTTGACTGATTTTTTTTTTTTTAATCAATTGCTGTTAATTGTTGCTGTGAACATTTAAACATTTTTTGACGAGTGGAGGGAGGGTTTGTCATCACATCTTGTTTAGGGCCCCAAAAAGACTCGAGCCTCCAGGTTTGAAAATGTTTGTGTGTTGTAGCACAAAACCCAAGAGCAGACTTTGATGATCCCACATCAAAATACACAGTGATTATACGCTATTCAAGACACAACGTCTGTTTTCGTGATGGCGGTGGTAGTAGAAACTGGGGGCATCTCCTTTATCAACACTCTGAGCTATTTTTGGCGGCCTTGGCTCTTTTTATCTGCCTGAAAAGTAATGCCATCAGCTCCAGACTGGGCAAAGACATAGGGGGGTAAAAAAAAAAAGAGAGAGAAATATTCAAGTTGACGTGTTAGTCGTGCCTAGCAATTATCACTAAAATGACGAAATGATTCTCATCAGTCTACAGGGGGCCAGTCAAAGCTCTTGGAAGGCGGGAATCATGTAAGGCTACAATTTGAGCCAGAAATACCGACTTTGCCTCCTACATGATGTCTGACTTTAGCCCTGGCAACTCAGATAGCGAGTGCTTGGATGCTGTAGCCGTGGGTTGATGGAAATGATTATAAATCCTTCAAGTCTGGAAATACATGCAAATTACAATCAACACTAAAAGCCAATTTACTGTCCTGAATAACAATCACTGTTTATATTTTCAAATTCCTTCCGAACTCTATACTCCTTAAATAAATGAAATAATACATCTTTTGTGTTTATGATCCCCCAACCAGATTTTGGTTTGGCACTTGAACAAACAAAAGCATCTTTGGAAGAGTCTAAATGTCACAGAAAGCCTTGGTGGGCGAACAGTGGAACAAGAAAAAGAAGTTTGGGTATGAAGGGAGATGTAACACCGTGGTTTATAGCGGGAGGGACTAAGAACAAACCTTCCAGAGAATGGAAATTGTAAAAAAAAATTGAAAACATTATTAAATCTGTCTCCCAGCGGTTGCTCGCATTCTCACGATATATTGAAAGGCGAGTCATGAATCAAGAGTCAACAGGCAACTGCTGTCACCCCAGTAAGATGTCCTCTTCTCACATATTGTGATACCGACTTGACAGGTGAATTATGCTGCGGTTTTACGGGCAGGTATAAGTAAAAAACATGTCTTTGGAAAAAAAAAATATATATATCCTCATCGGGATTCAATTACAAACAAGACTGGGCTTCCCAATACTGATACCAAAATGTTTTTACCTGTCTATTCCTTCTGTTACACTTGTGTCATGTGTGTGGCTTTGTGTGTACATGGTTCAGATATCCCAAATACCAAATTACATGAAATTATAGCTCGTAATAAGGTTTCACCACATCAACTATGATTGCTAACAGGCCATGGATGTTTTCAATGGTCTTGGAAAACCAGTCCACATTTTTGTCAAATTTCTAACAGCGTCACACAAATATGTCAGCAGCAGGGAGCCACAAGTCTTTCAAAAAAAATCCAGTACTGTCTCATAAAGTCACGCTATGAGGCGAACAGTCCAGCTTGCTCAGAGAAATCTGCCATTTCAAGGCAACTGTAAATAGTTTGTGTCATTATCAGGCCGGTAAATCTTACTCGCGACCCCTAAAACTGCTTACGTTTGTTCTCTTCTCTAAAGCCTTTTCTTTTTCTCGGTTTATGACATCTTTATCTTAAATTCTAGACATGTCTCCACTTGAACACCCATCCCAGGGTTATGTTTTGACTGGGATTACTGCTGAGAGTCAACCTTGGTGATCTCATTTAGATAGACAGTAGAGGCTCTATGTTTTGGGAATCCATAATCTGACTAAACGTTTCATTTTATCCAGCTTGATGTAATTAAAATTAGGGCTGAGTTTAAATTGTATAACTCAACACAGTTTCATACGAGGTGGAAGTCAAGAGCTTACTAATACCGCGCAGCTGTTGCCACGTGTTCGTGCGTAAACGTGTTTTAAACTCTACTTTAAGCCATTTCTCTCCCGAGTTTGGATGGGCACCATCAGAACTTTGCATCTAGGTAGCGGCCCTCCAACTGCTGGCTTTTTCTCATAATGGCCGCAGTTAGACAAGGACTGGGGCCATCTTGTCCGTGAAATTGTATACTTTGTTTTAATACAAAACACTGGCAATTCCTACGTCAGAGCCAGAGCAGAGGCTGTCTGTCCTCATTCCTACACCTACACTTCTTCAGCATGTGCGTGTGTGTTTGTGTGTTTGATTCAAAATAAAAGGGAAGCATACTCTCGCTGGTAAATGCAGCGAGTTGCGCTGATGCTTACATTCCACCTTCTGTTAAATAACAAGTGAAAGTCACTCTATTATGGAACAAATGGTATATCAAAATGCATACAATGTGGCACATATCTGCCCATCTGTACCGGCTATACAAAGGCAGCACGAGATGTTGAAAGACATAATTTTCCACATGCCACCATTCATCTGATTGTCTTTCAAGATTTTGCTCTTCCGAGGAATTTCAGCTTGCCTAAATGGATCTCTATGCTGAGGAGCTCCAGAAGTCAGCGCACAAAATGTCATTCAAGCTTTCATTAACTATCTCTATAGCAGCCTTAGCGATTCTCCACCAATAGATGGAGGAATCCAGTGCTGAAAAACAAAGAAATACTTGTGAAACATAAAACTAGGATCCTCGGTTAGTCTTATGCTTGTTTAAACATGACTAATGACCTCACATGACCTCTGTTTTATGAAACAGGGTCCGTAATTTGTGGTGGAGTTGTGCAGTACGAACCACAGGAGGACTACAGTAAACATTACTCATTACTCATTAGGGTTTTATTTTCATTTTAACTTTTGAACAGTATAACGACCAGGGCCTTGAAAGGCTCACTATACAATCTGATACTACCTGTATACCTTTTACTACTCTGCAAAGGTCCTATGGATCAGTTTTCTTTATGCCATAAGAGTAGCTGTAACGAAATCCAAACCACCCTGCAAAAAGCGTAATCTGACCAAGCTCTGATCCAGCGTCTGCTAAGTTTCCATCCCTAATTGAGAACCCTGGTCACCAGAGCCAGACGATGTCTGGCCCATTTTTGTCCCAGTTCGGGAGCAGTGATATGAAGAGGGGCGGGCTGATGCGTGTTGACCCAGTTTTGACCCGCGTCACCGTGTTACACGGAGCGGGATATCAGCGGTGACCTCCGCATACGCCATCAATCATAATGTGATTAAAGCTGTAAGTCCGATGATTTAGGGTTACATTTCTATAAGGTTAGGGGGTCACAAAAGGCAGATTAAAAAACAGAATCGTAAAAATTAACGCAGCAGGTATCCCGACGATTGGCTGGTGTGGGTCAGGCTTCAAGAACTCTAGCTCCCACATTTCTCTCGTTACCCATGGCATCTTTTCCCCGCCAACATCTTCGCAAGTCCATGTTCCTAGCTAGTGACTCAGATGTTCTGTTAAGGCCGAGATGATCTTCTTAGACTTGACAAACTCGGGAGCAGAAGCCACGATAGACTGACATTTTTGTGTAAAGGCAGTTATGGGAGTAGTGTGAGGTGCAGCCCATCTTCTGAATGCGTTAATGTGAGCGGGCTGGTATTCGGGGTGAGCACAACGTGGAGAACTCCGATGTCAGTGTCACGAAAGGGCCTGCGAGCACACTGAACCACCACTGTATACCAGTTTTAACATGGCAATGCAAACTGATGGATGAAGCAAACCAAAGATGTTCTGTTGGAGACATGCGTCAAACTTGCCTCATCCATTGTTTTGCTATAGTTTAAAGCTCTCTAGAGTACAACAAACTTCCTCATCTTCCAGCTAACAGTCTTACAGCTATTGAGACTGTGTTGTGGGTCTTTCGCTCAGAAACAAATGAGTATCTTGAAGTGGAGGGGGGCGTCTTCGGGCCATAACTAATGGATTTCCAAATGAGATCAGTGTTCTACAAAGAACGAATGCAACTGCAGTTGTTAGTGTTTACCACAGTTTTGATGTTTATAACACCAACGCATTCCCAAGCAAAACCGATTAGGGGTGTAATGTTTTCCAAAACAAATTGAATGTGAATCCACCATTATCACAGACTTTAAAATCAGTATACATCAAGACCAATTTCAATTTTCTATGTGAAGTCCAACAAAAACAGTTTTGTGTGTGGGCAAATAATTCTGGGTAGTTGACCCTCCCATGGGTAGTTGACCCAGTACTGCACAGAAAAATAGTTTCTGTTTTCTGTGGATGTTTATATTGTCAAATGTTTGTGCTCGACCTTTGACTAGAGCGCCGTGGGTGAGGACAGATGGAAAGGAAAGGGACAAGCAGAGGGGAAAGAGGATGGTAGTGTCCTGGGATTGGTGAGGGACTCTACGTGCTGCAAAGAGAGGTTCAGGAGGGGAGAAAGCTGTCATACTCTCCGGACATACAAACAACAGGATCTGGGGCCGCACAAATAAATTTGTGTAGTCTCAAGAACTAAACTTTTCATGCACGAAGCCAGAATATTACAAATCAGTTTTTGAACCGAAAAATTATACATGCACCAAGATTAGGATTACAACCTAAAGAGATTCAGTTTTTCACCTTATTTATAATTCCTACTCCTTTATATAGCTTGGCTGTGTCTGTGAAATAATTTGTTTGCATGGTCTGCAGCACGCATGAGGTGCCCATATTCCCATCGCACACTCCTTTTTTTTTTTTTTAAACATGTGCTGGTTCATATGTGAGAAATGGAATGTGCATACTTTTACTGTATATGTGTCAGTTGTAGATTCCAGCCGCAGGTGTTTGATTGACATGACTCCACATGTGCTTTCTGTCTACATATAAAGAAGAGGCAAACCATGTAGAACCTGCCTTGTGTGGAAAACTAGCTTATTTATGATTCAAAACAATTTATTTCTATTAATGGCATATTCTGCACCTGAAAGGGTAGTGTAGCTTTCAAAACAATAGAGGCACATAGACTGACTGAGAAACTTTTTCTCTCTCGATAAAACCCATGTTGTTTATGAATTAATTAAGCTGCAGAAATGAAAACTACATTTGAGTATTGTTCGCTGGAAACCATCAGCCGCATTTTATTAACCGCTGAAAACTCTTTAAGACATCTAATCAAAGCTGGGGGGGGGGGTTTATCATACGTTAGAAATGTTATGGAGACTTTATGGAGTTTATGGAGACTACTGTCTGAAATGATTACCCGATGGCGCAACTACAGTACTTCAGCCTATCTTGTCTGCGTAGCAATAACAGTAGGCAAAGGGTGTGAGAACAAGCAGCACTGGAATGTCACAACTCCTCCGACTGCTCGTAACATGTCCATTCATACTGGATGTTCGTGCTGCAAGCGGCTTGGCTAGTAAGGGAACTGCAGTCTGCGGCTACAAACCCTTTTGATGTATTTCGGCTGTTTTGGGTTTTGCTCTAGTTACGTTCGTCATTTCACGGGGGTTATAACACAGCTAGCTATGCAAAAACTACCCACGTAACGCGAACACGTTAATGTGCTTATTAGGTGGCATTGAATACATTATAGAAGGATGACTACCATAGTGTACTAGCAACTTCTTAGACGAATAAATATACCTTAGTGGAAAATTAATAAGAAAGATGTCTAATCCTGATACTTTCCCGGTGCTGAAACACATTTTGTGTACGTTTAGGCCATTACTTCACTACAACTCTTAGTTTTTATTCTTTGATTGAAAATAAATAAATAGATTCATCCTTGCTGGCATAGTCGTTAAAAAAAGCCCATACAAATTACACTAGTCCAAAGCGACGGTCGTTTATATTTTGCTGGCTACTAAGCTAGTCGCTAATCCATGTGAGATTCGTATGGGGTTTTTTGTTGACAGACAGAGCGCACATTTTAGCGCAGCATGTCCAGTGTAGGTGAAAGATCACAGAGGCCGAACGTTGCACAGAGGATGTACCAAAAAGCAGCAGAGACTAGACGCATACATTCTGGCGTCGGTGGAGCCAAAGGCACCAAAGCAACTTTCTCAGCCGCTCGCCCGCCAGCACCTCAGCTAGTCTGTTTAACTCAAAGAAAACTATCATTTGCCGGCGAGGGAGAGGTTACTGTATGTGTGTGACTCACATGTAATTGACTCACACACACACACACACACATGACTCATCAGATTTCCAAAGCCAGGGTGCCTGCAAGTCTAATCAGCTAACAGCGAAGACTTGAATCTTACAAACAAATATTTCATACTTTTTTTTTTTTTTTTCCCCAAAGTGGTTATTGTAGGTGTAGCTCACCGAGAGGGTGGAGTAAGGTCGCAAGCACTGAGGACCTGTTGTTTCCCAAAACCTGATTCCTGCGTGCTTCTCATTCCTTTCTTGGCTGTCAAAGGCACTGCCAGTACATTTGTATGTGCTACTCTCAAATCACTTCCCGTTCCAGCAGTTGTAAGTGCTGGTCTGGTTTCCACAATTTTGTATTGTTCATTTAACAAGCTTTCACTTTACATAACTCACTCTACCCAAGTGTTTGCAGTTTTTGCATCCATATAGTCCTAATTCTAAAGGTGTTAGACTGCACAATAATAAGCCTTAAAACTAAAATTGCTTGCCAATTTCATTAATAGGCAATTATTCGGAATTAGCAGTTATATTGTGTCAATCTAGACAATAGTGTCAGGTTCATATAGTGCAGTGTAAAGTAAGGGCAGGGAGGTCAGAGTAGCAGAAGGGCTTATTTGGATTTGCCCGAACTAATGTCTCAGGTCCACATCCTGTGTCTCTTGGGCAGACAGTGTTGACATCTTAGAAAATCTTAGGAAACACATTTGTGGACTTGGCTGTTATTTGACCCAGGCTGGTCCTCACCTTTGAAGTAGCTCTTGACCCTCAGGTATCCCACACTGAGGCGAAGGACCGATAGTTTGTCCAGACGGGAGCGAACATCCTCGGAAAAGGGCAGGAGGTCTGTCAGGCGGTCCAGCTCCCCATTCAGCCGATCCCGGTGTCGCTTTGAAGGGTTGGATTTAACAACTTCATCGACATCAGCGGGCTTCTTACTGTGGTGCAAAAAAGAAAAAGAAAAAATAGCTGGTTATTGAAGTGTTTACTATGCTGTTGGTGGAAGCCTGTCACTAAGACTGTGGA
Organism: Xiphias gladius; assembly: GCF_016859285.1. Taxonomy (NCBI): domain Eukaryota; kingdom Metazoa; phylum Chordata; class Actinopteri; order Istiophoriformes; family Xiphiidae; genus Xiphias; species Xiphias gladius. The sequence continues at coordinate 24,442,856 of NC_053415.1, read as the reverse complement.
CCAAGGCTGATTTAGGCTAACCGGCCCTGCCAGGCTCCGGGAATCCGTTGTGGGGTACAGCGTGACACACGGCCACTAAACATGAGCCATATTTTTTACACTTTTAGCAATGCTCGAAACAGCTTTAGACCTACAGCCGGGGGAAAAAAAAAAGAAAAGAGGCTGTCATAAAAGTCGGCAGTACATCAGCTCGCATGTTAGAGCGTTACACACAGCGGTGCTGTCAACGCATGAGAGCTGTAGTTGCTGAATGCCAACACACATAATCATTCTTTTATCTTTGTTAAAATAAGCCGCACAGCACAAGATCCTCATTTGGCTTGAAACCAAAGAAGCACCATGTTTCAGTGGAACGGAACCGAGCGTGGCTCTTTAAATGAACAGGTAGAAACTCCCCAGTCTAGCACCAGAAAACAGCACCGTGTTTGACTGACCTGTGCAGTGCCTTGACAGATTATGCTGAACCGTGCTGCATAAAGAGCTCTCACAGGACTGACTCATTTTGATGGCTGAAGCTTCGTTTTTTTTTTCTGCCAGGCTGGAAGTACCACACCGGGAACTTAACCCTGAGTCTTTGTGGTGGTGGACAGGAACGTTTTAGTATCGAACTACATAAAACTGTACATATCTTGGTTCTACATAAAAAAAGAATCAGTAAAAGCAATGTTGATGGTGTCCTATCAGTCACAGGAGTCAAGTCATCTTCTTAGCATATTTACATTACCTTTCGCTTTTTTTCCTCCCGGGTTTGGCACAATGTATTTCGTAACACGTACAAAGTTGTCCAGTTATAGTAAATAAGATAAACTCCTGTTAAGTTGCGTTGCTTGAGCTAATGTGAGCTCACTGACTGACGGCATAAACTACTTAACATCGAACATCTGAATCCTTAAGGTCTCAATTTAGAGTTATTAAAGTTAATAAGCGCAACACAATGACCCTGTTCATATCTGGCATTAAACATGAGTCAGGGGTGATCTGACCACAAGCGGACAGCTCCAAGTACAGGTGTGAATGCACCCGTACACATTCCGATTGCTCGGACCACATCTGGAGGTGGTCTGGACCACATCTGGCCACTCTCTTTTAGAAGTTTGCGCAGTTTGTCACAGGCCGCGTTGAGGGACCGGCTACTCAGCTGACATCCTCTGCGTAAGCGGATGCAAACAATGCAAGTTGTGTAAATCGCATAAGCTGGCTTTGTCCATGACATCTGAAAATTTTCTAAATACCCATAGAGATGTATTATGAGTGCGTCAAACATCTTGGGCGATTTGGTTTGCCTGGAACACGCCAAGGATTAGACCCAGTACTATTTTGATTTTTTCTTCTTCTTCTTTTTTCAATTTCTGGCAGACTAGGCGCAGGAAGCGCATTCCTGGCTCCCTCCGGTTTGCAGGCCGAAATGATGTACGTGTAGCGCCAGGTTTGAACTTAGAGCTGTCCGCTTGTGATCGCGTCACCCGAGACACATGTTCTTGCCAGGTATGAACAGGGAGAATGTGATTTGGTTTAAACTTGAACTGGGAGATTCTGACATTCTGTTTGCACTCGACAACTACCCAGCTATAGTAGCTAACTGCTAACTACCATTCTGAAAATAAAGCAGTGCCATCAGCAAGATTGTTTATCTTGAGAAAGATCAACCAGTCTGTTTTTTCTTATTGAGGAGTGAAAAAAAAAAAAAACAACATGAAAACAATTCAAAGTAGTGTTTCTTTCCCAAGGAAACAATCTTCAGTCCAGAATAAACAGTACAGGCACCAGCATGCAAAATATACAAAATACCACAAGTCATTCCAGTGGCTACTTACTTATGCAGTTTGTCAAAATGGAATCCAATTTTTACCATAACAGCAGCTTTATTTGCTCTGCTTGACTTTCTCTTGGCCACCCATGCTCAAGCGCAGAGTACAAAAACTCACAAGGCTCAACGGAGATACATGTCATTACTCACAAATCAAACACACATGCTACACCGGGAGCGAAGCCAAGTGTCAGTGAAAGGGAGCAACCGGGATGACAAACAAGACCAGTGCAGCCATTCCTCCGACACACACCTGCAGAGAAATACACAGACCGGCTTACAGCTTTCAGACCCTTGAAAAAACCAACGTATTAACAAATAATTCTCTCTAGATTTGATGATAAACAACCTTTTTGCAGCTTTCACAACCCATCCACTTCAAAATATATACAAACTCATTTCTGTCAGGGAAGAAAATAGGTAACTAACAAGGAATGATGAGTTTCAAGAGTACGATAAGTATCTTATTATGACAGTAAACCCAATCTATGACAGTATAGAGATAGAGATAAATTGTAAAGGTGACATTTAGGACTTATCAGGTCAAAATTAGTATCTCCTAATTTAATTTCCATCCTTCTCAAACTTTGATGTACGCATTTGTTTACTTACTACCAGTGAACGTAAAATGCTTACATCCTCAAATGGGCGGAATCGATTTTTTGATTGATCAAAATGACTCAAGCAGGGTGCTGGGCCGCGACTACTCGCCTCTAACCAGCCAGCTTTCGCAGGGGCGGGGAGTCTAACGAGGTAACGAGGTCGTGTGACCTAATGTGATGAGCGTGGTGTTGATAGGCAATCCTCCCCTCGGCGTGTTTAGTTTCAGCACGTTTGAATGAACAAAAAAAACTAAACGTGCCTGAGGCGCCAAACGCTTTGTCGAAAACGTAGTGAATTACTTAATGCGTTGACGAATTAATTGGTAACTGCGGTTGTAATTTTGAGGTCGGATCAAAACTTTTACTGGGCAAATCCTGGGCATAGGACTGATAGTGAACTTCAGTCACTGACAGGTTTTTTTGTCTTCTGTCTACGGCTGTTTAAACTGACCGTGACCCAGCTTACAGCAGCGGGCTGACTGTAGACGGTTGCCGTGTCCCGTCCAGTTGGGCACATGTACATGATGCTGCACAATACATCCAATCATTGCATCCCTCTGAGAAATAGCTGATCTTTGATAAACCTTTGCAGCTGAACTGCACTAAAACCAGCCGGCAATGGCGATCAAGACCTAGTAAGAAAAAAATCTATATATATTTGATTTGATCTGTTACATTATGGACCCTCAGGCGTTATTATTGATAGTATTGAATTTATGCTTACTTAATAGCTGGGTACTAACAAGTATGCTCTGACTGACATCCCTCAAAATAGTGTTTTCATTGCCTGGTCTGTCATGGTTGCCCTGTCTCTCATCATACAACACTTTGTATAGGTGATGATTATCACACTGGACAGCGAAGTAACGGGAAGAATATGAAACGAAAATTCCATGATATGATTAGAATAATCGATGAGACGTGATTGCTATCAATATATTGAAAAGCCTTATGGATATCTCTTCGATATGAGGCAAAGGCAGTGGCTCTTCCAGATGTTCTTAAGCAAGAGTCTTGTCTCTGTAAATATCTAGGAGGAGGCACCAACAAGAGGTCTATATGAGTGTGGCCAATTCTAATCACATTAAATCAATTGGTTTCAGCCCAGTATCCTTAGCATTGACAGATTTTCCAGGTCAACTACTACCGTAGCATATCTGCAGTTTCAGGCTGCAAATTCCCTACCTTTCCCCTATATCTCTCTCTTCACCAAACTTTGGTTAATGATAGACTGACTATTCAGTGCAAGAGGAGGAAATGTAGTAGAGGGGAATGCAGCCTAAACTCAATTGCTGGCGTCAGACCCGAGCTATACCTTCTCAGAAATGGAGCAGGACTGATTTCACTCTTAACAAATGCCTAGCGCAGACAAAAGCCAGCATTCAGAACCATTTTTTCCACCTTGATTTGCTGTGAATCACGCGGTAGAGCAGCAGACATCAGAGCGTCATAGTAGGAAACAAAGATGTTAAACCTTATCACTTGATTTCTATTGGGATTCCATATCTCAAGAACAAAATAGAAGACCCGAACCCAAGAAATTAACCTAAAAACCATTGGTCCAAATATTAAGCAGATCGTGTTGCACTCAGTCTGCTTCAATGACACTGACACACATTTGTCTGCTTAAAGCAGATGAAGTGTCTGCCAGATCCAGACGGATGACTCAGCGGCTCAGAAGTATGAAAAGCATGCTTCCTGTATGTATGTTTTCCTGGGGACAAACAAAGCAACAAATTTGAAGGCAGTATAGCTTGCAAAAGCAGGCTCCAGCCCACAAAGAGCTTTCCAGACAGAGAGGCAAAAACAGAATAGAGATCTCACACAAAATAACATGTTTTACATAAATGCACAGGAACAAGGATGGTGATTGAGTTACCACAAGGGCAGTTCCATTTACCAATATCCTACAGAGCAGAGTGGCAGCAATTACTATTGAATTCTCTAAGTGTTATGCAGTCACTCCAAACCTAAGGTCTTCCATTACTTTCTACTCGTGCTGAGAGAAAATCTGTAGAGTTTTTCACTCCACAGAAAATGGGGTAAATGCTTCTGTGCAGTTGCATCAGACAGCACATAACGAAGTGAAGAAGCATCATGAATGCATACAAAAATCAAGGGGCAGAAACAATCTGAGGCGTCGCTTGGCCAATAAATCACCAAACTGCTGTGTCCAGAGGAGCTTCAGAGCTATGCAGAGGCAACATCATGAAACCAAAGTAGGGAGTTTAGCTATGTCCTGGAGAAACGAAGGACTTTGTGGATACACGGTGATGGACTGGATGAAGGGAATTTCTTCAAGTTTCTTTTTCTGTACTGGGGGGGGGTGTGCCTTTGGAGTAGACTGAAACTACCATCCTCCGGGAAGGAGCAAACCAAAAAAACCATTTAGAGGCGGTCAGGTTTGCGCCGAGAGTTTTTTTTACAAGCTCTCGGGCTGGGGTTTGTTTAGGCTGAAGTTTCTGGCTTGTGTAGTACTCTAGGAAGCAGCCTCTTCAGTTGTCCAGGACAGAAGCACGCTGTTTGCTTCTAGCTTATTATATAAGTGTTTTGTAAATGTTAAAGGGCTACTGCTCCACTGCATGTGTACCCAGCTTGGGTCATATTTTACAATATACTTTCATTTGACAGACTCTTCGATAAAGCCAAAAAATTGTTTTCCCTATACCTACACACATCAGGAGCAGTTTGAGGTTCAGTGTCCTGCTCAAGGGGGATGGGAGGATATTGATATAACAATAATAAAATGAATTTTGCTTTAAGTTACATTGGTCAATATTCTAACAGTTAGACACAGTTAACATATACAACAAACTATGTTATTATTCTTTTGTTAGGAGTGTTATTCGTGAAAACACATCATTTTGGTGCTATTTCAAACTCTGTCTTTGATGGATAAAGTTCTTCCAGTAAGAGTGTTGGACATAATAATAAAAAAAAAAGTGTTGAAGACGTGTTTATGAGGACTCCACTTTGAAAATTAAACAAAGGGCAAAGAACAAAGGGCTAACTGTGTTGGTGTTCACCAGGAGTGTTCCGGCATTGTGCCACACCTCTTATCAGCATGTCTGCCTGTGTGTGTGTGTGTGTGTTTCTCAAAATCCCCGTAGATTACTGTGCAAAACAATATTTCCATTGGTGGAGCATATTATCCCCTCTTATTAAGGATACCCGTGCTTGCTAAAATAAATAGTCACACTATAAAGCCTTTAATTTATAATCCACTTATATTCCACAGTGTTGGGTGCACATTCGCACACATTACCACTCTGCACTCTGGAGGGTTTTTAATGAGCCGTATACACTATAATTAACCCATATTTTGAAAGTGACAACTTTTCGTAGCAGCCTGTTGCTACTGTTGAAAAGCAATGCTGTACGGGGCTAAGAGAGGACACGGAAGGTTCCAAATGAATTTTCTGCCTTGTTCCTGTGTACTCAGCACTGCTACACTGCAAGTACAAAAGAAACAATGTAGGAAAAGCAATGCAATTAATTACAGTCAGTTTATTTGTCGTTTTGGAAGACTTTAGTAGCGTTATAAATGTGGGTTTTTGATGAGATGATGGTAACCAGTTTGGAACTCGAGTTAAGTACATGACTGAGTGTTTACGTAGTTAAGTATACAAGAACAATGTTGCGTGCAAACCGACTAATAATGTTTGATGCAAGACTGGAAGACTTGTTTCTCGTTTGAAAAACAAGTTCAAGGAATACATTAAATGGGTACATTTAATAACAGAAGAATTAATGGCAACGGAGACAGTCAGGCTCAGTGGTGCCTTTGTGCAGTTCACCCCAGCTGGGTTGTCCAGGAAACCTCAGTCCTCATTGCACAGTCCCACATCTTCAGAAAAACATATGTCAGGGCCACGTTTTAATTTTGGGAATTAGATTGCCTACAGCCTATTCGCAATTTGCCCAATCACTGTTATTAATTTTAGAGGCATTATTACAGCTATACATTTACAAATATAACTTGTGTGAACAACCCTGTACTTGGATTTAGTTTTTTTTATCTAGTGTTAATCTATGTCAGTCAATTTAAAGGTAATAGCAGGGCCCAGTCCTGTGTTTTTGAATTGTGATGGGTGCAAGGCCTTTGGTTTACATTTGCACCAGGAAAGGTGCCTTTAATTAACAGAAGTTGGGTGTAATTATATACTGTATCGTTGCTCGCGTGTCCTTCTTACTGTAAGTATGAAACTTTGGGTCAACTCACAGATGTCCAACTCTCACTATCCTTTTAGCTCTATTTGGGTCTCCACCAACACCTAAGAAAAATACTTGGCCTTTTAGCTGCTAAATGGTCCACTGTCGGTCTGTCGTTTATCAGAGCTTTTGCTGCTGAAATATGCTGCCTGCTGCAGCTGTTAATGAGGTTGATGATAGCTGAGTGGCAGCCCGGAAAAAACAAGATGACCTGTAAAACACCAAGTGACTACATAAATCGGTGATAATCCCCTGACAATTTTTGTCACTACATGCAATTCTTTCCACATCACATGGTCCATTGTTTGTATACGCAAATGCAGCTTTGGGGAATTTACTCAATTTTCACAGGAACAACCCTGAAACTGATCTGAAAGCGGGATTTGACGGAAGGTTTTCACTTAAGCATGAGAATATTACGATTTTTGTAGTTCTGAAGCAATCAGTCAATTCATCGACTAGTCCAACACCAAAAAAATGAATAAACAATTTTGATAACTGCTTAATCGTTTAACTCCTTTTTCAAAGAAAAGGCCCATTATTTGCTGGTTCCAATTTTTCCAATTGTGACGATTGCCGTTTTTCATTGTCTTATATGAAAGCAAACCGAATATCTTTGGGTTTTGGACTTTTTTATGGGATAAAACAAGGTATTTGAAGACGTCAACTTGTCCTCTGAATATGTGATGGGACATTTTTTCTCAATTCTCTGACATTTAATTTTTCACATAAGAAAGTAACCAGCAGATTAATCGATACTAAAAATAATCATTCGATGCAACCCCACACATAATGCATTTTAACGAGTATTAAATAATGCAAAAGTCAGACTACACATGGACAGGTTTTAACATTAAAATACTGCTTACTGCGATAAAAAAGTGCCCTTCTTCAGCTTATATTTGAGTACATGTTGATAAAGAAGCGAGAAACTGTAACCTGGACTTCTGTTGGTAATGCAGTATTTCTCTGTCGCTGTATTGATGCTTTTACTTAAGTACATTTGTGTACTTCTTCAAAATAACTTATGTTCAGTGGTGGAAGAAGAACTCAGATCCTTTACTTAAGTAAAAGTAGCAATAACATAGTGTCAAAATACTCTCTACTACTACTACTACTACTACTACTACTACTACTACTAGCTGATTTTTTTTTTTTTTTTAACCCCTTGTATGGACAAAACGTGCTAAAAAGTAATACTTTTTTGGGACTCTGGGGGCTCCTCTGACCCTTCAACCCCCAGGGGGTGTGGGGCCCCTGGGCAGTTGGCCGGTTGGTAATCCGGCTTTGCGTATTCTGCCAGCGGATGAAAACGAGCATTAGTATGCATTTCGTCCCGCCGACTTTCCTGAAATCTGGTTAAAGATTTGCACTGCAATGATTCTCGTGCGTCGGGAGAAGTGGCTCTTCTGACATAGTAGTTTTTCCTTGTAAGGGGACAGGCTGCTCGTCTGGACCTTTTTCTTTAGTCCATTATGTATCACATCTGTTTTATATCTGAGTAATCTGATCTTTCGAGATTTGTGCGGCTCTATCTACAGTATATATATCCACCTAATTTGCACTAATGTGCAGCGTATTATAGTATATTACATAACCGCCATTGCACATTGTGTATTCAGCACATGGTACAGCTATGGCTCTGTCTTTAGTCCCTATTTGTTTTCTACCACTTGTATTCGTTTGTATATTTCATTTAGTCTATTCGGCTATTGCATATGCTTTAGCCCTTCGTTGCATTGTTTCTTATCTACCTCGTCGTTGTTTTTTGTGACTTATGTGAAGTGGCTGCTGCATCAGTGCAATTTCCCATTGCAATTAATAAAGTTCTCCATCTCTCTCGCTCTCTCTCTCTCTATCTGTTTATCTCTCTGTCTGTCTGTCTGTCTAAGTATCTGCTTGGTTGGGAACCTCGGAAATCTAATAACCGCGGGTAACATTTTATGGGTTAATGTTGCGTTTAAGTGTTTAATTAACTAGTGGCTGCCAAATCAAAAGGTGTTGCAGTTAAAATGACTTGTCTGAAATGTTTCCCCCTGAAATGCGGTGGCTGTATAAAGTCACAGCATCGTGTGTCCCCCTGTGTAGTATTTGAATAAATGTGTTACATATGTTCTGCCAATGGTAACGTCACGGTTTGCTGCGTAAAGAGTGTGTGTGTGTAGACACACACACACATATATATATATATATATATTTACACACACATACATACACACACACACTGAGCCGGCACTGATCCCAGAACGATGAAGCGCGAGGCATATCAGATTACAATAACATACTCCCTCGCGCCTACGGCCCCCCGCCCTCCTCGGAGCATCGCGTGAGAGCAGCGGCCGACTCTCCCGACTTGATCGTGATTAATGCGGGAGGGCGAGACGTCCAAGCCAGATCCGAGCGAGACACATTGTTGTTAAGGTAGTCCAAGAAAAAAAAAAAAAAAAAAAAGAGAGAGAAAAGAAAAGAAAAGAGAAAAAAAGAAAAGAGAAAAAGAGAGGAAACCCCGAGACGCCGAGGAGACTGTAACTCAACACAAAAACACGGCAGCAAAACTTTACCCAGCTACTTGTTAATCTCGTAACTTTAGCTTCGGGTATGCAGCTGATAGACCGGAGATAGACGATGGAACCCGACCTTTACTCCACTTTATCGTCATGTGCAGCAAAGTTTGTCCTCGTAACTTTACCGCATATGATCTATTTTTTTAATTTATTTATTTTTTTACATCTTTTCTTTTTTCTTTTTTAGAGACAGCACTCGTTGATCTCAGTTACCATCCGTCTCTGACTTTCGGCGCGCATTCAAAGCAAAGCGAAAGTATTTAGCCCTAAAACATTTGCTGCTCTTTTTTTTCTTCTTCTTCTTCCTAAACCGGCCAACGCGAAGCGTGCACGGAGCGACAGCCTGCGTCCGTCACGTTTAACCGGACGGACGCAATGCTGCGACTCGACTGCCGTGACTGAGGGGGGGGAGAGAGAGGGGGGGCGCCCGGTGAGCGCAACAGTTTGTGGACAAGCCTTACTGTTTGAGAACCGGCTTCTTCCTCTTCTTGTTAGCGTAAGTCCCCGCGTTCGCCAACATGGTGTCGCTCCGTGTGAAGGTCGGGGCCACTTGACGTTAGGTTAACGCGTAGCTCCGGCTCGATCACTGCCTCGCGGCCGGGGCTTCCTCCATCCGCGCGGTGACGGTCGGCGGGTGCGTCGCGCTGCTCAGCCCGTGCGTCCCGCTCCCATTGGGGGGGGGGGGGAGCAAAAACAAAAACAAAAAGCTACCGGGGTCCGCAGGGGGGTGTTTGGTGCCGCGTCGCCAGATCCCGTGGCCGGTCACCGTCGCTGACCTTGGTCGGCGGTGCTGCGAGGGTGAAACCGTGGCAGGAGAGTGAAGACTGCGGGCACGTTAAGTCAGAGGGGGGGGGGGGTGGGGACTTTATAAATGTTTGGCGCACAATTCAGCCTATGTCCAACCCACCTTCTCTGGATAAACAGCGCAGCTTTATCCTTATTATTCTTCGGAGTCACTCAAGTTTTCCCTTATTTCTCTCGCACGGGGCGTTTTCAGGAAATGTGTGTGCGCAGCCTTTCACAGCTGTGTTTTAAGGTGGACTGGACTCGCTGCGACTCAAGTGTGCCTACCGCTGCTTGTGTAACATCCAGAAGGTTTTGTTGTTGATGGCCTACTTGGGGAAATGTGTCTTTTTGTTTTGTTTGTTTTTGTTTTGTTTTTTTGTTGAGATTTCCAAGCAGAGTAGGAAATATTGTATATATTTCTAAAAACGTTTCCCGAATAATTTCCAGTATACTTAAGGCAAGCTTTCATATTCAGGCAGTGTAAATAGTCCACAAATAGACCTTTTCCTGAGCCGGTCAGAGAGCCGATATCTGATGCACTTAAAGCACTTTGCAAAAGTTTTAGGCAGTAAAAGTAAAATCAGGATGCTTTAAAAAAAAAAAAAAAAAAAAAAGCATGCCATGAATAGCTTTTTATTTATCAGTTCGCTTCAGACAAAGTGCAGTAAACGGAGAAAAGCCTAGATCAAGTCATTATTTGGGCTGACCACCCAAGGTGAGGCTGCACGCAGTATTTCAAGGTACTTGTCAGGTGGGTTGCTCCAAGCACCTTTGAGAACTTGCTGCCGTTTGTCTTTGGATTTAGTCTGTGTCAGTGTCTTCTGTCTCTTCATGTAATCCCAGAGTGACTCCGTGATGTGGAGATCAGGGCTCTGTGTGTGTGTGTGTGGGGGGGGGGCACACCATCTGTTGCACGACTCCTTGTTCCTCTTGTCTCTGAAGATACAGTGGCTCTTTATGACTCCGGCTGTATGTTTGGGCTCGTTGTCCTGCTCCAGAATGAGTTTGGGACCGAGCAGACGCCTCCCTGAGGGTATTTGCGTGATGGACAAGAATCTAAACATCCGAAGTGCCTAAAACTTTTTCACATTACTGTATATCCTCTTGTTTTTGTTTGATATGTAACTGATAAAACTGCTGAACAGCTACAACCTGGCTTTAGTGTCATTTTTCCCACTATATTTATGTTACTATATGCTGTTGTAATCATACATTTAAACCTACGATATGCCTTAATCTCATACAGAACCCATGTACTTTAGTCTCTGTCGATAATAGACTGCTGCTTACGCATCCACGATAAACAATTTGTTGAAACGAATAAAAGAAATACAATCAAAAATCCAAGGAACTCTTATTTGAAAATAGGTTTGAAAGCCTTTCTTGGCAATTTGATGAATCCTCCAGCACATTTCGGAGCTTAAAGCAATACAACGTTCAGTTTTGGTCAAAGCCACTACAGACGTTATACGAGGGTGAGGATAAACAGCCACAAGGTTTTTTTTTTCCAGTAGGATAAGTCAGAAAGCTACATATTAGCGGGCGCTTTTAACTCGTAAACTATTCATACCACATACTTCATTACACGGGCAAAAGTATGTTGACACTCCAACAAAGTATGTGGACACACAAGCACTACACCCATACGTGACTGTCGGGCGTCTCATTCCGGTGATGTGCTGCCTCCGCTCTTCTGGTCCATGGCTGCTGGGATTAGCCCCCATTCAGCCACTAGAGCTTTAGTGAAACCAGACACTGACGCCGGGCGGTGTTTCCTCCCCAAGGTGTTCAAGGGGCTTGCCTCTCTTTCGTGCCAGACTGGGAAAACCATTTCTTCATGGACCTTGCTTTGTGCACAGGGGCAATGTCATGTTGAAACAGGAAGGGGCCTTCCCCAAACTGCTGCCACAACATCAGAAGCACGTTATTGTCTGAAACTATCATTGTGTGCCGGAGCACTGAGATTTCCCTTTCATTTTCTTTGAACTAAAGGAACCCATCCCAGTCATGAAAAACAGCTCTAGACTAAAAGTACTCAAAAGTCTGCGGTCAGATTTGTTCACCGCACATTTGGCTGCATAATGTGTTTCTTAGCAGGTAGGAGGTAGGTTTAAGTATATGTAGTGCTTCCACACTGGCAGAGTGTCAACTTTAGTCAGTCTGCCTACAGGATCAGCTCGTTCTTGGAGATGTGCCGACGATGGACACTATTGTCCTGAAATGCAATGCACAAAGGAAATGGAGACGAAAAAAAGACGTACACTCAGTTGCCAGTTTATTAAGTACACCTAGCTACGGTATAACTAATGCAGGCAGTGAAACAGTCCTGCAATAAAGGTTCCCATCGCAAAGGTTATTATGTCCAGTTTTTGTTAAGGCTGCTAGGTGTTGTTCGAACCTTCTGATCATTGCGGGGGGTGTAGTTTGTGGTGCTGTTGAACTGTATTCTGCTATACCCTCAGGTGTTTCCATTACTTTGTACAGCCAATTTCAATCCGTGAGGGCAGGCTAAATAACAGAAACATCTCTCTGCGTATTAATTGTACTCGTCTGATAATCTGATTTCATAAGTTATTTGAAAAGCAGCTCATTTAACGTAGGTGGTTGTTTTCACCTTGTGAGTCTGTGTGTGTGTGTGTGTGTGTGGTCATAGCAAAATGTTGTCCTGGAGACACTTACTGTAGTAGGAACTGCCACAGAGGCAGTTTTGAGTACTGAGGGCCGAGTTCAAAGACGGGCCTGGTCCGACCCACGAGTACTGAGGTCTCATGGGTCTCTAGTTAATGTTACTTTTGTTCTCAAACTTAATGATTCCGCAGAATTGTTATTGGTGTCACCAGTGTCAAAACATGCGCTACCGTTTCCTAATTTGCATCTCAATAAAGAGAAAAACCTGTAACACTAAGAGCAACAATCCTCATAGTGCAAAACATCCCAAAAAAAAAGGGGGGGGGCAGCAGATGTTTCATGTTTTGATCACTATTGGAGCAGTTTAGATGACCGAGAGACGCCGGAGGTGGAGGGCTTTGCTCTGCTATGTCTCTGCCTCTGAAGAAGGATTCTCTTTGCCCTCAGGCCACAGGTATCAACAGTTTAAAAGGACACGGTCAGAGTCATAGTGACATTCAACTGTGCGGGCATTTCACCGTTACAGACAGCGGGCAAACAAAGTAGATCATTTGAGTTGAAAAAATTGCTGTTTGATTGTCGGTTGGTGCGTTGGTTAATCTGACAACGTGTTATGTGTTGGTTGATTACAGTTTAAAAAAAAAACAACATTTTCCCTTTCACAATCCTGATGATTGATCAGCCACATTCATCATCGTTTGACAGATGTTGCTCTTTGAATCAAAACATCGTTCATAATTTGTGTTTTTGTTTTTTTTAACGGTGTTTTGGTAGGAGCTATTGGAGATCGTCAGTCCTTTTTTTTTTCTCTGACGAGTAGGGACTCGGCCCTGCCACATCAAGAAGCCACAGCAGTTGAGATTTTATGCTACCGGAAGTGTTTTGTATTGTTGCTCTCTTTGCTGAATTTTCCGTCCAAAGTCTCTCGTAACTGCCGAATTCACCCAGAGGGCAAGCACTCTCTGCCGGGGTAAACGGAGCTGAGCAGTTGGATGTGGTTGCTCAGTCAGCCATGTTTTTCAATTTGAGAAAAATGAGGAGTGTCAGACTGGATAGTCTCGAAAATGTCTAGAGTATAGAATCAGCCTCTGTCAGGCAAATTCTGAACAAGATGTAAATATTATACAAGTATAACTGTAATATAAAAGTAGTCAATAATGATATTGTTTTTCTGAAATACCTTGTTTTCTGATATTTCCAACTTCGCATCTGATAAATGGAGAAAACAATGAATTGAGTTAAATAAAGAGAAGTTTTTCAGCACTTATACTTCATCTTATGTTGACATTGGTATCTATTTACATCTAAAGCTAAGCTAGGCTGTGTGTGGTGACAGAGAACCCCACACCGAGCGGGACGACAAAACAGCCAGCCGGGGACTGTGGAAAATGGGAAATGTGAATATGGCAGCTGCCGTGCCGCAGAATCCGAAGCGTGGTTGCTCGTTCCCATGGGTTCAATCTACCCTGTGTGCTGGTGTAATTGGCCCAGGGCATTCCTGTTTGAAATTCACCCCGTTTTATGGCCATCAACACCAGGCTCAATGTCTTCATTTTACACTAACTTTAGAGCTAAGGTTTAATTCAGGCCAGCAGTGGCTTTCATTTAGGAAGGCCAGCCACCCGACTGGCTTTTATTGTTCTCCACCCACTGCAGAACTTCCCCCAGAATTACTGCAGCACAGTTTTTTGCTCTTTTGATTTCCTCATTTGAACAGTTTGGTGTTGTGAACATTACTTTCTGAGATATATTAAAAATCTTCTCTGATTAATTCTTGTCTTTGTTCTGAGCAAGATTTATGGAAGCTCTTTCCCGCCAGGGAAATGAAGAGATATTGTCAATAAATGAATATGTCAAAGATAAAAATACAATTTCTCATAAGATGTGAAAGTCAGAATGACTTCTTAGCATTATGATGATTTTGTAAGTCAATTTTTTAAACTTCATATCTCATAGTTTCAACCATATCAAATACGTGTAACTATTCATACAAATCACAATTACACAGCGCTCAAGATAGTCGATCATAGTTTTAGACACAAAGTCGTGCATAGGGGATAACCTATGACATACTATCTCATAATTTCTTCAAAAAGTAGACAACCCTGCATCAACCATCAGATCTTGTGTTTGAAAAGGACCCAGCACTCTCTGAACTGCAGAGTCCTTTTCAAACAGGCAGGGGCTTGACAAGAAGCAGGGCTGCGTTTGAAAGATGGGGGTCGGGGGGGGTCAATGCTGGAACTAGAGAATGCTGGACATTTCTGCATAGTAAATTACTTAAATGATTAATCAGTTAGTCTTATTCTGTCAGTCAACTATTCAATTAATCACCTAATCATTTCAGCTCTGGTCAATATAACCTGCGGCAGAAAATGATACAAAGCGTGTTTCAGTGGACGTTGATCAAGCTTCAACTTTGGAACACAACTGCCAATTTCAAACTTGAAATCTAGTCAAATGTTTTCCAAAGCCTCAGCTTCATTGTGAAAGAGGAGTGTCATTCAACATGTCTGTGAAGATCCTCAGTCATCCGGGTCACGCTATTCTGCAAGTGCTTTCCGAAGGCAACTGGACTTGCTTGAAGTTCTTGAAGACGTTTCGCACAGCCAACACTTGTGAGGTCACATTGGTCGTTGGCCCTCCTGGTCATCACGTGAGCGCTTGGGATCATATGGGTCGAGTTGTGGATGGGCGCTGACACCTTGAGGGTCGTTACCGTAACAAGAGAGTCTTTGACCCACCCTGCCATCATGTGAGTCGTTGAGGTCACGTCAGTCCTGGGGTGTTCAGCTGCCCGGGGAGTGAACTGAGAACTGCATGGTGACTGACAGGTGGTGTCTCAGACCGGCAGGATCAACGACTCATGTGACCTCAACGACTCACAAGTGTTGCTGATCTCACCAGAGGGTATTTACCTGGAACTCCCCACTGGTCGGTTGGAACTGAAGAGGCCTTTCGGATGAGAGGCGAAACGTCTTCGGGTACTTCAAGCAAGTCCAGTTGCCTTCGCACAGCCCTTACGGAGTGTCTATCAACACCACGGCATCAACGTCCTCTGAATTTAGCATTAAGTCATTCAAATGTGAATGCAGACACAAAACACCATTTGAAAAACTGTATATTACGGGATTAGAACACGAGTTGTCTCACATAGAAAGATTGCTGATCCAAGTAATGTTGTGAGTGTAAATTGATTGTAAATGATATCCTTTATAAATGGTATATTTCATAATGTCGGTAAAGTCAAGATGAAGCATGTTACTGTTGCAGTAGGATTTCTTTGTATGGTTTAAGGCATGAGTAGAGCAGAGCAGAAAAGGAAGGCTGCTATTCTGGTTGCCATGCTTTTCAGTTGTTTTAACGACAAACAGTGTAGACAAACCTCTTCCCTGCTGGCACTATTAAAAGTAGCCTAAACGGCAAAGAAGTGAAATAAAGTCTACTGTAAAACCAGGGGAAATTTGGCAGAGGTGGATTTGCCAAACCCCTAAGCTGGCCTCACAGGGTTTCAACCGTGAGACCTGAATGTGGAGTATTGTTGTTTTACTGTTGACTAATTACTCTGGTTCCTGTAGGGGTGTGTGTCTTTGTGTGTCAGGATGTATACACAGGAAAGTGTTGGTACTGTAGCTGTGTGTGTGTGTGTGTGTGTGTGTGTGTGTGCGCTTGTGTGTGTGTGTGTGTGTGTGTGTGTCAATTCATGAAATTGCTGAGCACATTCATGCTCCCAGAGGGATAAAAGGTTTTGATTATAATTTCCCTACAACCTTGTCTTTATCTACACTCGGAACAAAGTTTCTGATTAATGGTCTTTCAAATTGCTTTGCTAAAATGTGTTGTGGCTCAAGTAGAGCGGAAAGCTGGTAACCGCAACATTTGAAAAGCAACATCAAAGGTGAGTGTTTGAGATAAGAGAAAGGCTGTGTACACGTTTACAGATATGCACACTCACAAATTGTGGTACACTTTGAAAGTCGTGCTTTATTCCCAGCTGTACAGTTGCACAGTAGTTCACGAACGGTAGCAATACTCTCGCTCACACTGCTTTAACCTCCAACCAGTGTATCGGCCGTGCTGCTTCCCCCCACCACATCGTAAATGGTCTACATCTAGGTCACTGGCTCCATTATGGGATCTCCCAATTGTACTAAGCATTCTCTCCGGTTCCCATTTTGAACCCTTGGAACAGGTGGGGTTAAAGATTCTGTCCTTGAAGACGGTCTTATTGCTTGCTTTAGCCTCGGCTATGCGCATAGGTGGGATCCGTGCGCTTTCTGTGCATCAGGCATGTATACAGTTTTCCCTTGGGAATACTAATTTCAGCATGCAGCCCAGCCCAGCCTTTCTCCCGAAGGATGTGGGCCCTATAGAACTGGCTGCTTTTAATCCCCTGCCTTTCCCCTCCGACTCTGTGTCCAGTTCGCGCACTGAAATTCATTTGGACAGGACCCAGGGGTTTTAGACAGGGCGACCAGTTCTTGGGCAAAACCACATGTGGGAAAGCATGTGTGGTGTCATCAGCAGCAGCATCTTTCCCACTGAATAGTAGGGTCTATTGTCCTGGCTTATGCTAGTAGGGGGTCTCCAGCCTCCTGCAGGGCCTACGTGCACATATCACCAGAGTCTGGCGACCACGGGGTTTCTCTTTAAAGGAGTTTCTGCTCAAGAGATGTGCCTCACCCAACACCTTTCCTAGATTTAATGGGTTGGATGTCACAGCGCAGGGGTTATATGAATATAACCCCGGCTCTCTGATTAGCATGAGCGAGTGTCTCGCCAGACGACCCTACCTGCTATGGAAGCGAGGTAGAGGTGAGCTTGTTTTGAATGACAGCTGGCGCTATGTCAGCCTAATATATAGGAGAGTCATTGGTTTTCTGGACAGTTTCCCCCACTAATTAAATAAAATGTAGATCTGCCAGCGGGCTTGTGACTGCGCAAAGCTGAAGCGGCGGCCCTCGCAGTGAATGGCCAGAGAAATATGAAGTGCTGTGGTTCATTGTCAACCGTGTTCACATTGCTGGTTTCCTGGCCAACAGAGGAAACAGCCTGTGAGTCACACTCACACGCTGACAAGCTGAAGGTGTTATGTAAAGTCTTGAGAACGCAGGTGTGAAGGTAATGAGCTTGTAGCTGTAGAGGAAAGTGCAAGTGCAGGAAAAGATGAGCCTATAAACAGAAGGTGAGAATTCATTACTAAAATCTGAAACCAGAATAATTAGGATGATTTACAATCATTTGCAAGGGTATGGTGATGTGACTGACGGGCGGGGCTTATTGAAGACTGGCGTGGTTATACATGTGGTTTATTAAAAGAGGGAGAGACTCTATAAACAAGATTGTGTGAGTAAGCGTTTGTGTATGTGTGTGTGTGTGTGTGTGGGGGGGCTATAACTGGCTTGGCAAGTTAAGTGAACTTTTAAAACCATTTGTATGAACTTTTATGTCTATATCTGTGTTATGTTTTTAAGAGTTTGGGGAGGGGGTTAATGTGGGAGGTGACGTAATTTTGCTGGCAGGGTAATTGTATGGTTTCCCCTTAAATTTCACGTGTCAATTGCAGTGCCAGTTTGTGGGATTGCAGTGCCTCCAGAAGAGGGTGGTGTGCCTCTTAGAGTGGTTTGCCTTTAGATAGTGGTCTAGCCTTGTTTGAGGGTTTGCAGTGCTTTTTACAATCTATTGGAGACTTGATCATCCTGGTGGAAGTGTCTTGTTTGGGTCCCTCCCTTTTCATGAGCTACCTATTGTGTTTAATAAAGATTACTTTCTTGTATTTTCAAGTCTCTGGCGATTGCTCAAAGGCTCTGAATCTAAAGGCAGTGATTTTCTGCCAACAGCGAATCCACATTATGACAGTATCATTTTCTGCTGGCCAGTAGTGTTGCAATGACAGCCATCTTATGCGGGTTTAATGAACAGCATCTCCACCACACCTCTTAAACTACCTGTTCCATTGGTGAGTCATTACCGCACTAGCATTGTTTCAGCCATTGTTTAGACCCATCTTATGTAAATTCCAGTCCTGACATTAAAAACCTATTTCCATGCTGAAACAGAAACAATTGTAAAAATTAGTCTCGGGGTATTTAGGGTTTTCCCTTTGATGCAGAAAGAAAAGAAACTGAGATCATGCAGGTTGGGGTTCCACAAAGGGTGGCATCAGGGGACTTTGCCTCCAGGGTAACGCAGTTTAAATCCTGCTGTTCACACTAGCTCACAATAAAAACTCAGAGATACTTTAAAAAAAAATTTCAGCAAGAAATGCTGCCTCACCTTTTTGAGCAGCATTTCTATATATTTCTGTATAGTCCCGGTATATATACTGGGACTATATAGCCTATACTAGATCCAGGCCGGGTGTATGTCTGTATTTTCCCCGTGAGGTCCCCCACAAGGATAGATGGAGATGTATAGATAGACGTTCTTATGGGGAAAAGCATTTAGCACACAAGTATTATTATATAGATTATAGAGGACAAAAGATTAGGGAATGAATCGATTCGTCGATCAACATACATTTATTAGTAACATAACTATTAAGATAGGCTTCGTGTTTTCAAGCAAAATATGCCATTAGCTGGTTCCACCTTGTCAAATACGAGTATTTAAAGATTTTCTTTGTCACAGACTGAGTATATTTGAGTTTTGAATTACAGGTCAGGAAAAAAACGAGCTTGAACATGTCACCTTGGGCTCTGGGAAATGATCGTAATGATCATGATAGGCTTTTTCCACTATTTTCCAACATTTCATGGGGAAAACAAATCCCCATAAAATCCACGATCCAATTTTATTCAAACAGTGTAGGAGGGTTTTTAAATCAAAAAGGGTTGTTTTGTTAAAAAAAAAATCAGCTCGACTTATCTTTTAATGCCCTTTCATCGGCTATGTATTGTTATTTTATTTTTGGAGTTTAAAACAAGTTTTTTGGCTCATCAAAAATTGAAATATATTCAGGCAAATAACGCGACTCGTTCAAACGTATATTGTATGAGACAGGACTAGCCCAAGGCCCGATCTCTGACGTATAATTCAGGCGCTCGGTATCGGTAATTTCTCGGGTCAGGTCGGAGGGTTTCTGGAGGACGGTTAATCATGGCCCTGAGGGTGATCCAGCTGGTCATCCCGTCGGGAGCAGCCGCTTTCAAAGCGGTGAATGCCGTACAGAAGGTGAGGACAGAAAAGACACGGAGTGGGGCCCTTGTCTGGCCTGCCGCACGGTTCCAGTTCACAAGGGCAAGCTAAGTTAGCCAGCTAGCTTCCCATCCCAACAACATGTCGCTTACCCATTGGTTTGTTTATAATGTTCTTGGCAGGCCACAGCCAAGAAATCGACACAACAAGCGGTCAGTATATCGAGGCAGTTAACGGTTATATTAGTGAGTATACGGGTAATAATTTTCACCGCCGAGTAGGTCGAGATAACACCTTGTAGCTAGTCCAGAAATGTTGCTAGCGAGATTCATCCAGGAATTCGTCAGTTTTAAATTGTTTCTGGCCCAATTGTTTACCACAGCACTCCGGAGCTTAGTCAGTAAATTATTTCGTTAATCGCGTATTTAGTTGTTATTCGGCGCTGTGCTGCATCTTCAAGTGTGTTTTTCATGTTTCATGAAAGATCAAATGTTTGGTCCAAACCAACGTTCAACCATTACATGGAGTGAGTTCATAATTGGGGCTAGCTTGTCGTTGCTGACAAGTGTACACTTAGTGCCTAATGAAGTGACAACTGGTTGTCTACCCTCATTGATGTCAGAGGGGTGGAGAAAATATTAGTAAAATCTGTCATTATAGCGCAATACAACAACAGCCTGCAAAATGACCATAGAGTTGAAACACCACCTCTCTTTTACAAAGTTTCGATAAAGATCCTTCTAATCTTCGTGAAGGTAGGATTTGTTACAGCGCTGTAGGATAGACTGAATGAGTTGTTGAATGAGTAATGAGTTTTATTTACCGACTGCTGCAACTCTGCGATTTCTCTTTGGGATTAATATTTATCTATCTATCTATCTATCTATCTATCTATCTAGCTATCTAAATAATTAGACAATTAGCCACGTAGTACATCTCATATTAGTACATCTTATTAAGTGGGCAAGTGTGCCAGGGCCCCAGGTTGTCTGTGTGGATATTACTTTTTGCTAATTTTCATTAATTGCATTTTTTTTGGTACTATGTATCAGTAAAACACAATAAGCACTGAAACGTTAAGGGCCTAATTTTTTTGTCTTGTAACGGGTCTCTGTATCATATCTAGTTTTAATACTGTAATACTTCATTTGAGATGATGTTTACATAGTTCAATTCTCAAACAAATTTGAATTAAATCAAATTATCGAGGAATTAATTTACTAATAGTAAACTTGGGGCAGGTTGGTGTTCTGTGTTAACCCCATGTTTTCATTAAAGTGTGTTTTTTGTCATCCAGGCAGGTGTTCACACAAGCTCAGTGAGAAGCCTACGGTATGGGTGGTGGGCCTACGCACTGGGCGAAAGGACGACACCACGGTTAAAGCAGTACAGCAAAATCATCTCTGTGGATGGCAACTTGGCCTCAGGGAAAGGAGCACTGGCCCAGAAGCTGGCTGACAAGCTGGGTAAGTATCTGACTGCAGGGATCCTTAACGGGATTTTACACCACTATCGATATACAGTATCTGCGATCATCTAATATTGGCTGATGATATAGGCCAGCCAGTTTACTTGTCTGGCTCTACTATGAAAATAAGGTTAACTGACATAACATTAAATGAAATATGCTGCTTGTTGTCTTGGTGGCAGATATACAAGTGGGTTATTGGTGTATATAAAGGCTGACAATGTGGACAGCATTTGAACTGCATCCCGTCACTTATAATTCTGTATCTACAGGGATGCTCTACATGCCTGAGCCTGACACTTTCTACTTGGACAAGATGACAGGAGAGAAGGAGCCACTCTCTGTCGACTTCAATGGGATGTGCAGCCTGGAGAAGTTCTACACAGACCCCAAAGCCGCTGACGGAAACAGCTACAGGCTGCAGCTGTGGATGTACACCATGAGGCTGCTTCAGTACGCCGACGCCATCGAACACCTGCTCACCACAGGTATCGGGCACTCGGCGGTTCAGTGTAGTTTCCTGTGCTCAGCTGACAAAGGAGTCAGACCTGGAATTAGGTTGTTTACATGGCAAACGGTGCATTTGTACATATTTTTAATATCCTAATTCTGATTGTCCTATGCAATTATACAAATAAGTTTGCAGCATTTGTGATATTGGTAGATTTATTTCAGTAATAACATTTACTAAACAGTGTATGTTTGAAAGGATTTACACTGTATTAAGAGAATCACTCCTCTTCATCCTGATCTTCTGCGTTTTAGGCCAAGGAGTGATCCTGGAGCGTTCCCCCTTCAGTGACCTTGTCTTCATGGAGGCCATGTTCAAACAGGGCTACATCAGGAAGGAGTGTGAGTATGGCAGTGTCGTTGACCAAAAAGATGCAGACAAATGGTCTTGGTTTAACCTCCCATTAAAAATACAGCAGCACATTTCAAGCACAGCCATTAGCACAAAACAAACTGTGGACCACATATTTCAAACTAATGTCCCGTGGCTTGCAGGTGTGCAGCACTACAATGAGATCAAGGGCAATAGCATTTGTGAGTTCCTGCCTCCACACCTCGTCATCTACGTAGACCTGCCGGCTGAGGAGGTGCAGAAGAAGCTGAAAGAGAGTGGCAAGGTAGTGAGACACACTCACTGAGGCCACAGGACACTGTCATCTCTGTAGGAGACTGTAAATATGTGTTTCTCATTAACTTTCAGTAGAGGGCATTATATTCCATTTTCAGCTGGAACAACAGTCTCATCCAAATAAAAACAACCTCGGAGGATTGCATACACTTATTGGAGATGGATGGTGTGAAGAGCGATGTTTTAATCAGGAATTTTAGGCGTAGCTTTAATCACTCATACTGATTAAAACGGAATCTCTTTATTCTCAGTCCTATCTTCAGAATGTGCCCCTGACGTATTTGAAGAGCATTGAGGATGGCTACAAGAAGTCTTTTCTGCCCAAAATCAGGTAAGGTAAACTTATGAATGACAAATGTTAGAAATCAGGAATCAGCCATGGTTCATATTTGATATTTGGAAAACACTTCCTAGCCAAACCTAGTGTGTCTGCCTGAGGTTTGTGTGTTTCTTTTAGCGAAACGTCCGAAATGCTCGCTTACGATGCAACCCAAGCCCAGGACGTTGAAAGGGTAAGAGTGGAGTTTTTCGGATATTATTTTGACCCCTAAAATCTTTCAACTATTTCTGTAGACCGTATTTATTGTGTGCTGTCCACAGGTGGCAGAGGACATTGAGTATTTGAAGTTTGAAAAAGGACCGTGGGTGGAGCAGGATGACGTCACCTACCACCACATGAGGATGCTGTGAGTTCTTGATGAGCGTTACACATTTTCGCACTGAAATGCAAATTACACAGAGCGAAGATTTTCTACAGGTGACCTTGGATTCACACAGACGTATCACAATCTCAGCCTGTTTGTCATGCTCATTATGGATAAATGTGCAAAGAACCTGAAGTGAATTATGTAGAAAACTGAAAATGCAGATTTCTTCCGATTGCCTTTTGTGTGCTGTGCTCAATTCATCCATACTGACATGCGGATTTTCAGCACTTTGCCAAAGGCTGATTTATTGTTTTTGTTTTCTGTCTTGTTCTCTTTATTTTACAGCGTGGAAGACAAACAGCAGGTGGCAACCCTGACACACATACCGAGGTTCCTGCCAGAGATAACCATTGGGGCCCATGACTATGATGAAAAATACTATGCCTATAAATCGGTATGTAGAGAGAGTGTTCGTTCTCACTAACTACTCTGGCCTGGTAGCTTTCCTCAATGTCATTCCACGTCTTTCTCTCGTCTTCATTTTATGTATACCGAGGCTTGAGAAAGTATTCAGGGCCCTTCATTTTATCATGTTGTAGATAAACATTTAAATCGATTAAAATTTCATTTTTGCCCATCATTTTACACTGGTTGGCTCAAGTGAAAACATGTTCTTAGACATTTTTGCAAACTTATTAAAAATCAAAAGTATTCAGACTTTTAATTCAGTACTTTGTAGAAGCACCTTTGGCAGTGATTACAGCTTCGAGTCTTCTTGGGTAAGTCTCTCCAAGCTGTGCCACATGGATTTGGGCAGTTTATCCCATTCTTCCTGGCAGATCCCCTCAAGCTCTGTCAGACTGGATGAGACGTGTCTGTGAACTGCCATCCTCAGGTCTCTCCGCGGATGTCCTGTGGGGTTGAAGTCTGGGCTTTGGCTGGGCCACTCAAGGACAGTCAGAGACTTGTCCTGTAGCCGCTCAAGCATTTTCTTGGCTGTATGCTTTGGGTCATTGTTGTGGTATGGTATTAGCCAGGAAATGAGCAGTGAATGGTGTCCATCAGACATTGTTGTCTCATCAGACCAGAGTATGTTTTTCCTCATGCTCTCAGAGTCCTTTAAATACTTTTTGGCAAACTCCAAGCAGGCTGTCATATGCCTTGGCTTCCGTCTCGCCACTCTGCCATAAAGGCCTGATTGATGTAGTGCTGCAGAGACGGTCGTCCTTCCAGCAGGTTCTCAGATTTCTGCAGACGACTTCTGAAGCTCTGTTAGAGTGGCCCCTTGGGTTCTCGGTCACCTCCCTGACCAAGGCCCTTCCTGCCCGGTTACTCAGTTTGGCACAACTCTAGGAAGAGTCCTGGTGGTTCCAAACTTCTTCCATTTATCAATTATTGAAGCCACTGTGCTCCTGCGAACACTCACAGCTTTAGAAATGGGTTTTATACCTTTGCTCTAATTTGTACCTTGCCACAGTTTTATCACAGAGGTCTATAGAGAGTTCCTTGGAGTTCATGTCTTGATTTTTGTCCTGATATGCAGAGTGATTTGTAAGACCTTTTTATATACAGAGGTGTGTGCCTTTCCAAACTATGTCCAGTCAAGTTCTACGCACATCTCAAGGTCAATTAAAGCAAACACGATCTGACCACAATGTGAAGCGCCACAGCAAAGGGTCTGAATACTTTTGTAAATGAGAGATTTCAGTTCTTGATTTTTAATACATTTTTTAATAAATTTGCAAAATTAAAGAAAAAATGTTTTGCCATTATGGGTACTGGCAAAAATGGCAATTTGATCAATTTAAAAATAATTTTTAAAAAAATTCTACAACAATATGCAAAAGATGAATGGTTCTGAATACTTTCTGAAGCCACTGTATATATGTAAAATATTTATATGGAACCCCCTTACCAGTATTTAGCAGAACATCACTGGTTAGACTGAAAATCCCAAACCATTGACCTGCATTAAAATTCTGCAGCTCAGCACAACAGTTAATATCACATTGCCTGGCATTACAATATGGATCACTATTGTCGTTGAAGTAGCTTCATTTATTTATTTACTGTATTTGGTATAAACTAAGATTCCATTGCAACAAAAAGAAAGGCACTTCGTTATTGCAATGGATCGCGCTACCTCATGTCTCAAATGAATCAAAATGCTACAATATGCTTCAATGAGGGATTTATTTATTTATTTTTGCCATTTTTGCATAGAATAATTCCAAGTACACGAAATGATACTGAAGTATTTCCAACAATAAAGTACAAAACTATATATATTCACTGTACTATGTATGAGAGCACTTGTCACTCATACAGTCATCCAAGCAGCCAGTCATGAGGCGGCAGTGCAATGCATGAAATCCTGCAGATACAGGGCAGGAGCTTCGGTTTAATGTTCACATCAAATATCAGAATGGAGAGAAAAATGTGATCTCAGTGACTTTGACCGGGGCGGGGATGTTGGTGCCGGACGGGCTGGTTGTAGTGTCTCTGAAACTGCTGATCTCCCGGGATTGTCAAGCACAACTGTCTAGAGTTTTTACTCAGAGTGGTGCAAGAACCAAAAAAACATAATATTGTATCAACATTAAGCCCTAAACCGAGGATGGTCACACCATAGATGGACAAAAACCGACCCACACATTATAACAAATCCTTATCATTGAGCCTATATACATATACATACATATTCTGTATCTGCAATATGAAGCCTTACCACATCAATTAAAAAAAAAAAAAACACAAAAATGAAAAAGAAAAGGAAAATAATTAATTCGGTACATATTATTTTATTATTTTGTTTCTAATTTTACACTGTCATAGCAATACCGCTATGGATTATGGGTGACTTCCTGAGTGAAGTCCGCTGAGGTCTGCACCCCAAGTGGACTCTGGAAGTCTGCTGGAAGGAGACCCAGGTGGACTCGATGATTTGGACAGTTGTCAGCACTCGTGGACTTCCTGGGCTCGCGCCCATTAAGTCCACGAGTGTGCAAGAGCGTGAAGCACGGACTTTACAGGTGGATGAGTTGCCCTTTTGTTTTGCAGTTTTGTTATTATCTGGTGATTAGTCACGGTATCTTATGTTGAGCACTTTATTAAAACCCACAAAAACATATTTTTGAGGAACCCTGCCTTTGTGTAAATCCTCACCGTTCTTTTTATAACGAATATCTTCATGCCTTCTCTGACGTGAATCCTGTGCAGTACTGTCAGCATGATTGAACTCATTTTCTTCTGCTGAAATATTGAGCGACTCGTAGTTACAAGAAGGCAAATGTCAGACGCGGAAGATTCTACGGGGCTTTTGGTATCATCAGTCTTGCAGGGAAACATTTGGGTCTGACCTTTTCTTTTTATTGACTGGAGACTTTTTTTTTGTCTCCCCTGCTGCAAAAATCAAGCTGCATTATGCTACAGGAGGCTGTGACCCGACATTTTGTCGTGAGCCTGGATCTCGATGGAGAGAATGAGAAACTGTGACACGTGGCGGCATAATCTCCCTCAGCACATTTGAGTTGACAGAGTAAAGTCGGGGAAGGACATTTGCAATACTGATGTATTGCAGTTTCCATTGTAAATTTTATGGAAAAATACAGTCTGAGAGTTAAAAAACCTCGAGATATTCCATTTAAAAATCATCTGAGACAAATCTAACATCTCACACGTTGTAACAAGGAAATCTTTTACTCACTGATTACCTGATTATTCGGTTGAGTGATTTTCTGCTGATAAAATAAAACTTGTAAATTAAATGTCTTTGAATTCAGTATAAAAGTAAAGCATGTGATTCTGCTGGTTTTAATGTTCACTCTTGTTTCTCTACTTTAATTATTATTATCATTATCTTTTTTTAACCCTTGTAGCTCCCTGGGAAAAGGTATGCCCCTGGTTATAATGCGGACGTTGGAGACAAATACATCTGGCTGAAGTGAATGAGTTCACAGGCCCGTCACAATTTCACACCTTGTCACTGGCTGATCAGCTCCGTGGGTGAGCCGCACCACTCGTCCATTATTGCTCCAGTTGTCCTCTGTTGTACATCCTAAGTAATATGTATGTATTAAAATTATAAATTTGGAATCTAGTAAATGTCTTGTCTTTTGTTCTGACTGTGCACTCCAGAGATGATGGAGAGACAGAAAACGGTTATAAACGTACAGTATTTATCAATAATTATGACTCCTTTGAAGACATTATTTCTATATTGTCATTCATTATCCGTTTATATACCAGCCTGTAATTATGGGTCACCACAGGCGGAGTTGTAGTTATTAACCAGTAAATGAATAAACACAAATGCATTAGTGTGATTATAAACCGTTTAATAAATGTTTATATAGTGCTTATAAAAGCTAAATAAGGGCACTTAAAGTGTTCCCAATGTAGTAGAAGTCTGAAGTTTGGTTCTACCAAAAGTTTGTAACTCAAAAATGACCAATATCAAATTAGCAAGACAAATAAATTAATATACATAAATCTGATCCAATAAAGTCCAAAATACTCAACTCATTATGAAATATTTTATAATTTTTTTCCCCCTTTGATTACCAATTAAGACATATTTTTCCTAAGACACGGTTATTTCCCAATATCACCTCCCCTTTCCTGTCAGTGCTGTTGTCACCAGCCACTGCCCCCTTATCACTCATCGAGTTACGAGCTCCCAGCCTCTCGAAGCTCAACGATGTGTCGCTTCTGTTTAGTCTATTTATTTGGCCTTGAGTTTTATTTTGAAGGACTGGGCCCGAGCACTCGTCTTTGAAAAGGGTTGATTAGTTTGTGTTCCTATTTGCTGGAGGAGGCTCTTGTTGTAATCGGGAATTGATCACCAGCACAGATAAAAAGGATAAACTGGGCTCAACGGCGTGTGCTGGAGAGACGTGGATAAATCTCCAATGACTTACTTCCTGCTGCCAGATCTTAGCAAAGATCTCACAGTACGCCTTCATCTTCTGGCTCAGCTCTCTCTTGCCCAAAACAGACCAGTACAGGGCTCAGACTATAAAATCTAATCTAGCTGGACTAGATTGATCACAGGCAGATAGAGAACAGGTTGCAACACATCCAAGACACCACACATCAACGGCCTTGGGGACTCTGGGACACAAGACAACCTCTGAACCCCTGAGGATGATGGAATAGCAGAATATAATGTTAAGTGTTGAGGACCAAGAATAAATCAGGATGCACAGGATCACACTATATCACCAGATGTGAATTGCAATGTTAAATTCAACTTGGATGTATGGAAGAATTATACAACATTTGAGGCAAGGGCTGAATTGTGATGCCTTGCTTGGCTTTGGCTGGAATGGCCGAACGATGGTGGATTAGTTTGACCCCAAAAGGCTCATTCTCAGGACATCAAAAGCCCTGAGGACGTACAGAGAGACAGAGAGAAGCATTGGAGCTCAGTTTTCATGTGCAATTTGCAAGCGAGCAATTTGCATAATCCTTTCATTAAAGAGTGTTGCGTATGGCTCGTTATGTTACCAAAAGCAAAGAAGGAGAACGATCAAAGCTATACAGTTGTACTGGCACAAACCCGAGACAGTGTCTCCTTGTCTCTCCATCATCAGGACAACGGGAGTTTTTTTTCTAGCATTTCCAACATCTCTAGCATCATGAAGACAAGACATGGATGACCCCGATGAACCGTCCTCATTGATACATTTTCGCCATGGCACCATTTTACTCTGAATCCCTTTATGACGCAGCGTCAGGACCCGTTGACCAGAATGCTGTGCTGATTGCGATGATCGCAGTATTAAACAAAACCGCAACCTGTAGTTAATTGAAAATTATAATAATTATCTCACCACAAATGAGCCTCGAACATGCAAAAGAAAAAAGGATCTGCTATTTGCAATTAAATTCATAGGCCTAAAAGTATTCAAAGTGCAGTGATGGATTCTGAAAAGAAGTGGTGATTAACTTCAAACCCGTCATTATCCTGTCTTATAAATGAGCGACTCCTAATTAGCTTCAAGCTCCAGACTCTCCTCTGGTGCAAAACAGGCCTCTCAGAGCTCTGCACTTGACATGCTGAATGACAAAGGTGATTAAGTCATGCTTCGCAAGATGGTCCATGTTCTCAGAAGAAGTTCTGCTTTCCAGGACAGCGAGGTTGTTGTGAGCCAGGACAAGCTTTGTGACGGAGTCCATGCCCAGAGAGAAGTCTCCCTCCAGGACAGAGAGCTGGTTGAGACTCTGTAAACAAGTTGGGAGTTGGTGAAAGTTCAACCATCTGCAGAAGCGATGTTCTTCCCTTTCCAACACTTCAGACCTAAAGTGCCCCAAACAAGCCCAAGGGGAGTTCTGTCAGCGTGCTCCGTGAGAGATCCAAATACCTTGCGTTGAATGGCCAATCGCTGAGGGCAGCGGAGAAATTTCTGCCTGAGGATTCACTATATTTCAGGTGTGGAAGACAGTTACATCCCTCATAACAAGCTCAATCCACCCTAGGATTGATCTAGAATCTGCGAAATTATAGGGAAGGAAAAGAAATAAATAAATGCTGTCAGATACCATACAGTAAATACACTACCTCATTTTTAAAAAGCCACATGTAGTTACAGACCTAAATTACTGTACATCCCATGCAGACTGACTGATTACTGTAACACGAAAAGTGTGAGTAAAAGTACTTTCACAGGTCACTCGAAGTGCAACAGGGTAGGACATCAACCCCATACTTGGCCTGTACAGTCAGCAGAAAGCGGAGGCCAGATGCCTGCAAGGAGCTGAAAAGATGTCTACTTGCACTCCCGGAGCATCGGGCCTGCTCAGACAAAGTGAGTGTGAATAATTGACAGTACAGCGGCCTGGTGCAGTCACATTCAGCTAATGGAGGATGGAAAACATGAGCTCTGGAAAATTAAGGCTGGCACAGTATCCTGTTTGGTATAATGTAACACAGAGGTCTTATCAGCAGGGAGACTAGGCAGGGGAAAAGGTGGGAATTTTGGCAGGACAGATTTGTAAGTCTACAGACATTTCGGAAGGTGAACTAGGCGAGTGTTTTGGAGGCAGAGACGCCTTATCGGTTGAGGGAGACCCAGAAACTGTGTGGGAATTAAATGCAGCATTGATTGCGTCAGTCATACGTTTGACAGGGCACGTTGCCTCGAGGCCCGGAGTTTGGCGTAGCGTAAAAATCCGGACCCTGCACATATGCAGCCTCAGTGGGCCCACCTTCCCCTTTAAAACGCATCGATTGTCCTGCCTGTGTAAATAACTGAGTCAACAAGTAAACACATACTGTACATCTGTAGTGGTTATAGGGTGATCGGTAATGAAGCGCATTTAAGAAGGTCACATCCTTAAGTACTTGTATATTTGAGACCTTTCTTCACAAGATAGTGTAAGTGAAGTGCGAGTCTTTTTCCCTTTGAGGTTTCAGAATATTACAGAGCATTTTTTGTGTCATAGTTTTTTGGTCCTCATTACACCCTGAGTGTAGGACAGCGGTGGAAAGTCCTTTACTGAGGGGCGCCAAGGATTGCCGCGGTACTGCGTTTCATAACAAATGAGACTTCACTGGAATTATGTTGTACGTGCAGACTCACGGCCGTCGGCTCGAACATGTGCAGCCCGGTCTGTGGCAACATAGGAGTAGCATATTAAAACTTTGGAAACTTAAAGGCAGAATCCATATCTATATAAAGAAGAAAAAAAAAAAAAAAAGTTAGCCCAAGTGTTAAAACTGAGAAGACAGGATTAGACACTAGTACTCCCGGCAGCCCAACGTCTCACGGATTAAGACAGGCATACATGAACTTCAACAACCCCGGTTCAAATCTTCCCGGGGCAACCTTTGTTGGACCTCTCCCCCTCATTTCCTCTCATCTCTCCACTGTCGCTGTATAATAAAGACAGAACGTCTGAGCAGCCTTGAACTGGCGAGTCAAGAGTTTAAACGGTCCCCATTAGCCACCTAGATTTTTAAGCAAACGTTCGCTACCTTGCTAAGCTCATGGGATCGTGAATGTCCCACGCTTAAAGGAATAGTTCTTCCTTCTGGGAAACATGCTTGTTCACTTTCCGGCAGAGAGTTGAATGAGAAGAGGATCAATACTACTCTCATAACGTTCATACAGTAAGATAAAAATACTTGTATTATTTGTACAATTTAATACCCACTTTGGTATTTATATCAGCCAATTTTGCAACTAGTGCTCCAAATAAATCTGATTCTTTAGCTCCATCTGTTGAGATTCATGACTCTCTGACCCCGTAGAAGTTCACTGGTTAAATTTATAATGGCAATCTGATCATTTTCCCAATTATTTTACACTCTGTGCATGTATGTTGTTCCATTTTGACCAATTAATACCATCCTGTCGGTATTCATTTACTATCACTTCACTTTTTCAACATGGGCCGTTTATACTGTACTTCATCTAATCCCACCCTGCCCTGCTTTGGCTCAGGAGATTCAGAAACATACAGTTCAGTATAAATGACTATGAAAGGCTAGAATTTACGTGATTTAAATCACGTCATTAATCAGTGGCCTAAGTTTGCACCATGAAACTGAATGGGTTTCTAGGTTTTAGAGGTAAATGATGGCTGCAGGAGCTTTGTCATGTGTTAGGGATTTGGGAATTGACATCCCCGCGGAGCACTTCACCAAAAGCCGACTTTAAACTCTCATCTAAAACTCACAGCCTTCTGGATTAAAACCAATTTAACGCTATACAGCAGACCGATATTGAACATGTTGCACCAGAAAGCAAATTCTGTTCCATAGAAACGCCTTGGGAAGCCTCGCAGTGACTGGGTGATGAAGCTGAGGGAAGATTTACTGGTGCCGGGGGTTTATTTCTCAGCTGCGGTGAACTATGGCTGCCGCTCAGCATCATGGGAGTCCCTGAGCCCGAGAAAAGAAAACAAGCGCGAGAGGGAGGAGGAAGGGAAAGACACTTCAATCAATGAGGCTATTCACCCTTAATTAATCACCGTAACATAACTGCTTAATAAAATAATTTCCCCCCTCTTTTATTTAGAGCGTCTGCCTATATGTGGGAGGCTAAAAAGGAAGCTGGTCTGAGGGCATCCCGTCAGGCCTCAGCGTGGAGGCAGCAGAGGGCAGTGTTGCTATCTGGATGCGTGCAGTCTGAGTGTATTGTCTAGGAGAAGGTATTGTTTTGACAGTATGTATGTAGCTCTGGGCATTTGTGCCTCAGGGTAACACGACTGAAATACAAAATACACACTGCCGGATACCTGAGTTATTGTGTGAAATGGCAACACTTTATTTCAAGTCCCCTTGTTTAGCATCTATAAAACCTATATGGGCATTTTAAAATACATGTTGTGGCAAGCAGATTTAAATGTTTATTGATGTATTTGTTAATAACTATAACTCCTATAACTATAAAGCTGTATAAACAGATAATGCACGACAACACAGTAAAACACAGCTGTAATAATACAAAATATGTCTTCAGAGGAGACGTTCTAATTGTAGACATATACTGTACATTATTGTAGTTCTACTACATTCAGGGTGTTATAAACCATTTGTTCAACAATTGTCTTGAAGTAAAGTGTTGCCTGTGAGCTCCTGTGAAGACCTCTCTCTCTTCATTTCTGCTGTTTTGCGAGTTGACAGGAGCCGCTGGCTACTGAAATATTTTCCCCTCCTGCAGATTTCCATTGTACATCAATGTGGGAACACAGGATAAGTTGGTGTAGGGAGTGGATGGACGGATGGAAGCACAGGGGGGTGTCCAGGATGATTAACTGTACCACAGATGCATGTAGACTGTTCTGTCCGTCAGTCTAAATTATTCCAGTTTAGGTTCTGAGAAAATCATCTTTTTTTTTTTT
The DNA here is from genome assembly GCF_016859285.1 of Xiphias gladius. NCBI lineage: Eukaryota > Metazoa > Chordata > Actinopteri > Istiophoriformes > Xiphiidae > Xiphias > Xiphias gladius. The sequence continues at coordinate 24,410,018 of NC_053415.1, read as the reverse complement.
TTTTCAACAGTTTCTTTTGGCAAATGGCTCTAAATGCCACAGTACCCATGAACCTTAGCAGCTGTTGCTGTAGACAAGCAGCCTGTCATTATTGAAAAGCTTTGCTTCGATGTTTCAGTTGTTAACGTTGCATCATAGTGGCTGACTTCAAAATTGACCCAATAGGCTCTATTAAAGTTGATTGATTTAAACTGCTGAATGCTGTGTCTGGTTCCTACAAAGCCCAAGCTTTAGCGTCCAGGGTGGTATCAGCAGGGTGTCCAGTTAAAAAAAAAAGAAAAAGAAAAGCCACAGAAAGTTTGGTGACTGGTTGTGTCTTAGAAAAATGCTCCTTGCAATCGTAGTTTATTTCTCTTCGTGAAGGATAAGGCCGGTGTTGTCCTATATTTTTCTTATAGTCAACAAATCTCGAGAAAAAGAACAAAACCAACTGTGTGTTGGTCCATTTCTCCAGTCTACGAGCTGTGTGATGCTAATTTATACTATGTATGACACTACATGTCATACAATGCTATTCATGGTACTTAGCCAAAAGCTCATTCCTTCTTATAGAGAAAATCTATCTTTAAAAAAAGGGGTCACAAAGATGGATTTTCATTTTTAAACAAGGCTAAGCTATTTCCTGAAGCAGCTGGGCATTGTAGTAATTAACTGAACCGCAACAGCAACTATGTTTTGAGGGGAACATAATCACTGGCCGGATTACTGTATTCGAGACTGAGTGACCGAATGAAGTGCTTCATTTATTAACAACAGCGGAGTCGCCAGGAGGTGGATGGTGGGCGTTTGCCAAGTTCGGGCAGCGAAAGCACTTTGGTTAGGGTCAGGGAAAGATTGCAATTTGGGTTAAGTGTACATAAACGTGGGGTGTCTGAAGTCGCCGTGAACTTTTTCTGTGTTAAGCCAGACCACGATCTTCTTTCTGACGTTAACCAAGTGGTGTGAGAGTCTTTAACATGACCATAAAAAAAAGCCTTGGTCACTGCAAGTGAATATTGTTCTGCGAGGTTGGATATTTTGGTGGAAGACAAAGACGCTGTCTGTGAACATTTTACTGATATCTTTTGGTATCAACTTATTTGTGACTTGCCAAATACGTGAACGAACAACATTTCCTCACCATGTTTCCCACCAAACGTATTTGCTGTTGCAGTTGGAGGAGACAGGGTTGATTTTTTTTTTTTTATACCTTTTGACCTTCAATGTCCATCCGAGCCTCGGGAGTTGTCTGACCGTAAAAAGCACCTACCATTGTCTACCCAGAAGATGAATGCAAGTTTTATTTCCGGAACCCTGATGCTCAAAAATAACGCCTCCATTTTTTACATCTCCACGTGGGCTCTGTTCTTGGCATATCAATGTGGTGAAGGCATCAGGGCTTCTCCCTGTTTACAGAGTTCCTTTTCACTGATCACACGGGCACCCAACACAGACTGAATGTAACAACATGAGCCATCTGATTGGATTAATATGTGTAAAAGAAGTGACAATAATCGATGTTTTCGGGCTGTTGTGATGTGACACGGTGGCAGAGTTCTCTGTCATATCCCTTGACAAGTCATATAATAGGGTTATTGATAATCTGTCACCTCCGGTACTTTGTGTTTTGTTGCCGTGGTTCGAGTGTGATATTTGAGTGAAAGCGCCTCCGGTTCTCATGGACGTCTGCGGCATTCTACTGCAGACTTTTCTCGCTGCAACGCACCATTAATCCGACCTGTTATTTTCACCCTTTCCGAGCCCACAAAGTGCTACTAAAATCTCCCCCTGAAACGTGTGTGCTGGAAGAGCTGTGTCTGATTAGTTTTGATACCTAAAAAGCTGCTCGGCCATCGTTCATCGGTGAAATACATCGTGTGATCGGAGCAAAGTTTCACCTTAACCGGATAACCATTGATCAGGGAAGATGAGACAGAGCAGCACAGCCGACAGCCTCGAGTTTAAAGCGAGTTTCTTTGCTGTTCAATGTGAAAAAAAAAAATGAAAAAAAAAGTGGAGTAGCTGTGTGTATGCTGGATTTCATATGTCCATGTCAAAACTTGCAAAGCTGGAAGGATTGTATTTTTCCCAAGCCATTGTTTTCTCCTGCGGGCATCTGCTGCTGGTTCACGGGGAAAATCAAATTACAGTGTGTTACGACACTTTTTCTTTCCGTACGCTGACTTCCTGCCTGCTATGCAGCAGTGGACATGTGGCGGCAGGAGAGAAAACAGAGTGCCCGGGAGGCCCTGCGGGATGTGCGGCACATGGGATGAAGACTAGGCTAATTTCAGCCAGTCCTTTGTGCAAAAAACCACCCTGGGTGCCCGTTTCAAAGTGTAATTGCGTTTCCTCCAGTCTCCTGAGCTGTCTGTTCCCGAGCTGCTTCAGTCAATTCGTGGCGACACTTCTTTCGACGTTTTAAAAAGATAACATCGATATGCCAGATGGGAGTATTGGGCTCAACTGAAGATTTCCTCATGATTTTCTAGAGGCGCGAAGAGTGAAGGTAGAGGAAATTGTATTGTATTAGTTGCATGGCAAATATCTGAGAAATGGTCCTATATACACGCACTCCATGTCACAGAGTCTTCTGCTAATTAATGTGTGTGATATAGGCTCGCAGGATAAATTGGCAGTCGGTTCATGATAAGTGTGCAGAGGACGATAATGTGAATAGAAATTTACTTCGTTATCTTGTGGCTGATACAAATGGTTGTATAGCAAATGTAATTTCCAAGCTATTTCCTTATCTTTGCCTTGCTCTCCCATATAAAATCATTGCTTCTCATGCTTGAGGAGCAATAAGATCGTGAGAAGAATGACAACTATCCCTTTCTTTCATCTTAAAATTGTGTGGGGTTTTTTTTTTTTTTCCCCCCCTCCTTCCGGATTCTTTCTCTTGGAGCACTTTAGCAAAAGGATATTCTGAAATAGTTGTAAGTGATGGACACGAGTAGGTGCCCTTTGCATCAGCTCACAGAACAAAGCAGTGAGTTGCCTGATTGAAAAGCTACAGCCGAGCCCTCTGAGGGGTTGTTAATCTCCCCCTGTGAGTGCTAGAATTATCGTGCTGGACCTCCTGCCCTTTCACTAAGAATAAGAAGTCAAGTTTGGGAATTAGACAGCACAAAGACATGCCTCTCCATTTAAGCTGCACAAGGGAAGAATTTTAGGTGAAATCTCATCTGCAAAGAACAAAGTTGGGCTGAATTTACCTACTATTTCATTTAATCTGGGTTTAAACCCAAATATTAGGGACGCCGGCTTTCCGGGGGAGATTGGGGTGGGAAGTAGAGGTTTTTCAAGCAGACGTGACTCCCAACCTGAAAGCCGGAGGAACGAACTGGTGTCTGTGTAGAATTCTGTTTGCACTAGAAGTCAAAAAGAGGCCGATAAACACATGCACGTATTTAAAAATCACGCTTGCTTGTTTGTTTAGCCCGTATTACATTTTTTAAATCTGTGACATTGCAAACACTCACTAACATTTTGCCGTTTACCTGTTTTAGGCGCTGAGAGAAAAACGGCACGGCTCTTGACGAAGACCACGTCGGCTAAAAATATCTAATTTTGTCGATATCCCCCAGCTCTAGCCCGTTCAGGTCACATTTCGATTCTGGTCATGAGCCCGAGCAAACAGTCAGATTTTGAGTTAACAAAATAGTTATTTCAAAAATCACAGATAAAGACTTAACAGCTTGTTATGTTGATCACAGAATAATCATTTTCTTATCACAAGCCAGCAACCTTGCTGTGAAAAAACAAACTCTCTTTCTTGTGGACGTAGTACGGCTTCACACAGAAATGGAGTAAACAGCTCTACCTACACATCTCCAGCATAGATGTGGGATTGATCTACCTGCTAGGCATGATTAGATGCTAATTAATGTTTCCAATGAACACAGTGGGCTCAGTAAGTTAATAAAGGCAAAGATTTCAAAGTTTTTTTCCTGGCAATGAAAATGAGAGGAAAACAGGTAGCACGAATAATCCCAACAAACTGATTCTGATCTTAAAAGATCATTTTTGAAGTGTCGGTGCTGTAGGAGCAGCATCCTTTAAAAGGATGACTACATGTCTGGTTCTCTCTGGCTAATTGATATCGACTCAGGCATTTTGTGATATAAATACAGGCTGTGCTTTCACCCGCTCAATCAAACACCTTGAGCATTCTGTGCTGAAATGTGCTGACTGAACAGAACCTCCCAATTGTTTTGGTTACTGTTTCCTAGTCATTTTGACGGCCGAAAAAGTATCAAATTAATAAATAAGTAAGAATAAATAAAACATAATGGAAACAAACGAAAATGAGAAAGACTCCAAGAGCAAATATCTCCAATGAAACTGCCTCATCCTTAGCCCTGATGGTCAGATGTGATTCGCCATTTCGTCTCACGTCATTGTTCCGTTCACAATGGTACGTTTGTGGCAGCTGGTCTCGGTTTTGGTGGTGGCGTTATTTTGCCGCAACCAATCAATAGTGACTTCCCGTGTTTGTCCCGTTGACGTCACTTACAGTTGATACGGAACCTGCAGAACGGTTGGTAGGAGCAGACACTTAACGTTTCCAATGCCGACTTAAGAAACTTAAGAGTCGTTATTTCCAAATAGTAAGTTGACTTAAAACAGCACTTCAGCTGCATCGATGTGATCCAGGCTTGTTGCCATTTTTTTTGCGGCCGTTGGGACCCTATTTTTTGTTTGGCTCTGGATATCTAGCTGCTCTCTCATGTGCGTGCTCATGACGACACCATGCTCGGTCAGGAAGTGGAACTCTTAGGAAGCAATGGTTACAAAAACGAGAAACCCAAGAAACAAATAAGCGAATAAAATTATATCCTAAATAAAGAAAATTAATCAAACAACCAGCTAAACTGGATCCAGAATTTTATACTCTAAATACGTGTTGCATAACTAAAAAAACAGATGTCGAACTACACAAAAGGAATAGAAAGGCTTGACTTAGATCAACCTTTATTTGGAGTTGTGTTTCGCGATATCCGACCAGTGTCAACATAGTCAAATATCCACTCTCCTTTTAGCTCTGTTTTGGTCTTCACCAGCTACCAAGGGAAACATCTGGCACTTCGGTGGCTAACTGGCACAAAATGTTCACCAGCGAGTTGCTAACTTCGCCTATCTGCCGTTTGGTGTTTGCTAGGTGCAAGTTTTGACTCTGAAAACTGCTGAGTTCTGCTGTGAGAAACAGACTGATGAGAGAGGTGAGTGTGAACCAAACAGTGAACTTGTGGGCCTTAAAATCACAACAAGCCGAAAGATGCTAATATGCTTCAATAGATTTTCCCATTGTTAATATAAAAATATTAATTAGTTCAGCTTCACTGATTATATTCTGATGATTATGCACATGTAGACGTAGCCATTTTGAGTGCAGTTTATTTTTAGTTCATCCAGGATAAACAGTGTTGTATGAAATGTGTTGTATCTCCTACAATGATCTGTATTGTTATTCCAGTCTGTTCTGTGCCTGTGCTTTTGTCTAAGCTTCTCAATTTCTCACTTCCACTTGAGAGCAAGCTGTTGGTTAATTGGATTTTTTTTTTTCCTTGGCAAGCAAGAGGAGACATGCAGGCTAGTAGGGGGTAGGGGGGGTGGGGTAGGACACACACACACACACACACACACACACACACACACACACACACACACACACACACACACACACACACACACACACACAGTAGCTACCCTTGTTAGGACATTGCATTGACTTCCATTCACTGTGGACGGCCTATCCCAAACCTTAACCCCAACCTTAACAAGGACCTTAGAAATGACGTTTTGCCTCATTAGGACCAGGCTTTGGTCCCCATGAGGACTACTGGTCCTGGCAAGGTCGATGTTTATGTCCTACAAGGTCCAAGAGAGGTCACAAAAACGCACACAGACACACACACCCCAAAATCAAAATGCATTAGTATTTGGCCTTGATACTATGCTACTCATGAAATTTGTCCACTCCGTACTTGTTATTTTCTATCATTATTGTTAAATTATTATTGATGGGAGGTTGATGTGAAAGTGAGCGTGAAAAGAAGCAGGTTACAGAGCCATTAACAGTATTTACAGATTTTACTGTTCTGACTCAGACTGCTTAGCCGACTCTGGACTACCTTGTAGCGAAATCTAGAAATCGCGTCTACGGGGAGGGACAGACTGAGGAAGGACTCTGCAGACTGATCATGACCTCCGTCTGTTTGTGTTTGTTGAAGAGACATGATCGCTGGCTACGATATGTGAGCCCGCGGAAGTCGAGTGAACAGCGCGTGGATTCTACTTTATTCAGTCTGTCGCCGACGGGGGAACGGACGGTAGCTAACAGCTGTCTGCAGATCGCAGACTGACGTCTTGTCAACACAAACGCTGCAGATGGACCAGTGAGCAGACTTTCAGTTTCTGTCCTGTCTGTTCTCTCAGTAATCATTAAAAGTGGATGTGCTGTGCTTAGTTGAAGCATCCTCTTCTGACAGTCCATGTGTAGTATGGGATAGCATTTAGCCTATTCTTTAAAATATGAATAATAATGATGCCCCTGTAAGTGAAACAGGCTTTTTATTATTCTTGCTCAACTGTTTTGCCCATGTTGGCGTAAAAAGAAAAAAAAAAAATAGATATACCATGAATTTGTTTTTTTTTTGCATTTGCCAGGGAAAATGAATTCTCGGTCCACAGTTTTATAACTGGGAAATGTGTTTACAGTTTAGCCTGTAATGTGCTCTTTAAACATTTTGTATTCAAGGAAACAACGGTGTTGCTCACTTGTTGAATGCGGAAGAAACATATGCTAGGATGAGGTCTGAGAAACGCTTCACGCAGCACTGGTATTTATCTGATGCGACCGAATGGTCAAGGCTCAAAATCGCATCGAATCGAATCCAAACCTCTGTTGCTGGCGGTTAGCAACGCGGCGATACACCCAGCCTTCGTTTTACCACAGCTGCGCCGGTTACTGTACGCCTTACTCTTCCCGAGCCTGGCCTCTGAAGTCATCCTTCTTCCTAAGGACAAGCGAGATAAGAGGCTGTTCCAGATAAATAAAAAACACAGTGGGTACGGTGCCAGGTGGGGAGTATTCTGTCGCCAGCAGCGGGTTACAGCTGGGTGGTCTGTTGTTAGAAAACAACCTGCCACTGTCACAGTTCCAGCAGTTTAAAGCCCCATTCAGATTGGGCTTATTCATCTTGTGGAGGTCGGGTGATTTCACCATTACCTCCCCTGGTCAGTGATTTTGATCCCATCGAGTGAATGAGGGTCATTTTTCACTCCCTCTCCAATACTAATTACAGCTGCAATTATTTATAGTTTTTTTTTTTTTTTTTGAACTCGCTGGTCCTCCTGCTGTAATTTAAATTCCACCTGGAGAGAGGTCCTTGTATTTTAAAGTGGATCTGATTTTTGTCTGCATTAGGAGTTGCTTGTCCTTCTATTTTTTTTTTTTAAAATCAGCTCAGTGTACTTTTGTGTGAAAGTGGATTAAGTCAAAAATGTTTTTGGTAATCTGATAGATGTAAAAACATGCTAACATCACATTTTAGCCATGTTTGCAATGTACCCATGGGTGTACAGACAACTATCACTTGATTACTTTGACACTGAAGAAAATGCGATGATTCCCAGGCAAGTTCCGAACTGTCGGGGTTTCTGTGATTCCTAAGCAGATGTATAAACAATGGACATCAGAGATCACGATATGCTCTGGAAGTGTAAATCACACTGAATGATATCGATGTGTAATTTCGATTTAAATTCACCTCACGCAGTATCTTTAGCTTCCTCTTTTTCCGGACCACGTCCGGCTGAATGTCCATGTCTATTACAGACCACACCCTGTAATTTTCAGATGGATAGAATCCCACCCAGAATGACGAATTACTAGTTTGACATCTAGTATATTGTGTAAATCCAATGCATTTTTACAATACCTTTGGTCTAACTCTTGTTGGTACCTGATTTTTTGTATTTCAGAATTGCTTTCGGTAAAAAACTACGAAGAACAAGTCCCGTATTCAAAACTTAAATTGGAGTCTGTTTAGCTCGCTGCATAGCTGTGCACCTACACACAAAATGAGGGCATAAGACTCATATTTTAGAATAAATGAGTGTAATTTTGCAGCTTAGTATTTTACTCCTTAAGTCATTATAAACAGAAGCAGGTTCTGCATTATTCTGTGGTACCGTGAGCTGAAAAAAACAACAGTGGAAGTAGCGCTAAATTGTATTTGGACCGACAGCTCAATGGATCTGCCCACAGGCAGCCAAGTGTGGGAGTTGTCGGAGGCTCGCAGTGGCCTTGCAGTGTCTGCCCTGATGTCGGGGCCTTCAAATGAAGCATTTCATTAGCTGAAACTTTCACACTCTCATTTGGCTCGACTTAGTTCCAGCCGTATCAGTGTATAAAGGCTCTCTTTTGTCACTCTTTCTGAAAAGCTGAAATATGTTCCTGTCGTTTTCGGCCCGTCCGTGTCCAGGATCTGATGTTCTACCAGCCTAAATAAGCTCGAATTAGCTTCGCTTGCCGTTGCTCACTTTTAATGTGCCGTGATTAGTTTCAAAAGTCTGGCTCACCCTCAAACCTGCTGGTTCAGTATCTGCAGGCTGTCATTAAACGTACAATGAGTACCTGAAATAAATTTGTTTGCAAGCTCAGTCAGGCACCTCGCGTACAGGAAGTTAAGTGTATCCTGTACACCACAGATCAATAAGAAGTTTGTTGGAAAGAAACTGTGTCTCCAACTTTTCTTCAGGCTATAAACAGTAACTGTGCTCCTTGGAGTTTGTGTAGGGGGGGCCCCCGAAGTCAAAATAAAAAGTCTGAATCTAATGAATAGGTAGTGCAGGTGATTCCAACAACTTCATCTCATTTTCTGGTTTGTTAGACAAATGTGTGTGTGTGTGTGAGAATGTGTTCTTATCTCGGGACAAAAAGGAGAGAGAAATTCAAGCACATGGAGGGCAACAGTTGGTGAATGGGACACATGTGAATCCATCTGGGCTAATTTAAAATGAGTACCAGCTGTGAGGCTGTTACCAATATGGAGTCATTACTTTATTACATTAATATTTCATTACATCAAACTGACAGAGATTCACTTATCACAACTTGTGTCTGGTACTGTATATTTTCTGCCCAATTTAACATGATTGGTATGGATAATTATGCATACTAACCTCATAAACACACAAATAGAGCCCCCTCATACAGCTCCATAGCCACTCAGCTCCTCTTTGCATAGAGCAATGCTGAAATTAACACACATACACCAGGTTCAATTACCAGCACCCCCCTCCGGTGCGCGGCCTGAGTGGCCAGGCCACACAAACTGACCCCTTCCTAGACCCAAACGATTGTCCGGTCTTAATCAAGCGCGCAGGTAAAGTTTCGGAGTTTCCAAGTAAGAGTGATGGCAGGTATCTGTCAAGGCTGGTGGTAAGAGCACGGGCAGGGGGGGCCGAAGAGCAGACAACATCAGATACTTTAATAGAACAGATGATGAAGACCAGGCTTAGAGGCAGACAACGGGTAGGAAAAAAAAAAAATACAGGCAGCAGGCAAGGAGACAGTCCACAGCATGAGCGGCACAAAGGGAGCCACACTGAGACATGTGCAACAGTCTGGAAAATAAGCTGGGAAAAAGGGGCTGGTGTAAATATAGTGGGGAGAGAGCGAGGGAAACGAGGAACAGGTGTACGTAGGCGGGGGAAGGCGGAATTGGAAACAGGTGAGCAGCTGGAACACGGGGAAAGTCCAAAGACATCTGGTGGGTGGGTGGACTATGGCAGGTACAGGGGCAGAATGGCCAACACAAACAGGATGAAAAGAAGTCTTGAAAACGGTGTGTTTCACTGTAACCCACTAATATCAATGTGCCTGGCTAACTAGCTTAGCCTGCAGTAGGAACCTAGCGTTACTTCCAATCAGCTAACTACATTATTTTTGGTGGATAAGTTCAGGGCTGGAACATTCATGATGTGGGAGCCGGTCTTAAAGGCGTCTATTTCTGAGTTTAAAGTAACGTCAGTGGCTCTGCCCTGCTCTCGGTCGAATTTGAGAAGCGTTTCTGAGATACATTGGCAGAAAACGTACTGTAGGTAGGCCTTCATCCGCTGCTGTAAAAGTGAAACGTGTTTTAACCGAAGAACATGAGTCGAACATGTTAAACCTGCCATAACTGATTTGTTTGTTTATTTTTTAGGGGGCAGTGGAAACACGCCTTGAAATCAACATGGTCGTATCATCGCCTGTTAGGTTGATATGGTTGGTGACCTTGTTAGCAAACGGTTGCTTATTTACATAACCAGCAGTTGTGGAGCAAAATTAGCATTCGCCAGTTTGTGGCCAACTGAAGACCGTCGCTCTCCTTCAGCTCTGCTCTTGGTCTCACTGACTGTGTCTGTCTGCTGTCCGGTGCTGAGCAGGGTCATGTACGGTGGCTTTTTAGAGCCGTTTTGCTCAAAACACCTGCCTGCTGCAGCCAAAAGTGACACTATGGGAGCAGCGAGTGAACCAAAGTACAGTAAAGCTGTGGGGCCACAGAGCTAAACAAGTACCTGGAAGTCAGCGCAATAGCTCTACGGCCACTTTAAGCATCCAAAGTTATGCTAAAAAGAAAATATATGTGGTCATCCTTCATTTTGTTCCCTTTTATTCATGGTTGGGAAAGATAAGGGTCCAGGTTAGATGAAATTAAAAAAAAGCGACTGGATGTTAACCTGTTGTTGAAGCGTGGGACGCAAACACGAGCTGCATATAAACATAATTCATAGGACAACGGGGTTGTTCTGTTTCCACAGCGCTTCAATTAACCAGAACGGAAAAAACCCCAAACACAACCGGTTAGACGGAAGGAGAGCGACCGACGCTCGACGATACGGCCACCAGAGCATGAAGTCATGGGCAGAACAGAACCACACAGCAAATCTCTCACACCTACAGGTACCAGCCTGTTGACACTGAGCTCTTATAGAGGTAAAGTGTAAGAGCTGAAATGTATAAACATGGGCTGTAGATTTTAGCAACTTTAGCATATCTATAGTGCGAACACACGCCTGTGTCTCTGTATATACATCCGCCTATATGCATGCATACGTACGCAGGTGCACTCACATTAGTGCTGGTCTGATGCGACTGTGTGTGCGCTTCAAATTGTTATCCCTTAGCGCTCGCTGTGACGCAGCGCTGTAGACCTGAGACTTGGGACTTGCACTTGAGTTGCACTTGAGCTGAGAAAACGAGACTCGTCTGCCCCGAAACTCGAAGACTAAACCTGACCTGAGGGCGAAAAGCCGCGGAGACGTGACCTCGGGTGAAGAAATGTTGAGAAATTCCTCCTGCGGCTCGGCCGAACCGCCATGAACAATTCATAATGCGGCGGGCACGCACGTGCACTGTGTCCACAATGTTTTATTTGATGCCTTTGAGAGTTCCGTCGTGTTGAAAGATGCCGCACACTTAATCCAGGGACCCTGCATCTCACTGTGGGCCCTTGCTGGGTTGTCCCTGGAGCTCAGAGAAACAACGAACCTGCAACAACGATGGGGATGGGGGGGCAGCCATCAGGGACAGGCCCTCTACCTCTACCTTCTGGACCTGACCTGACTTCAGTCTCAAGTTTAAACCGTTAAACTACCATCCTCTCAATTTTTTCAGAAATTGAATTCCCACTGGTTTTGTCCCCCATTACGTTACACCCTTGAAAAAACTGTAATGAGAGGTAATTTCCAAAAGGCCATTAAAGTATTTGTCGGTCTCTTGTGTACACTCAGACGCTAATTGTATAAGCCAGTGAATTATATAGCAAGCAAGGAGCATATGCGTAGCAACTATTAGCCCTGCTGGATAATACCTGCTTACTACTAGCAGCAATAATATGCAAGGGCAGTGTGTGGAATCATAACACCACGTCCAGTGGCTGCAGGACACGAGCTTGGGTTTGTGCACCGCAACTCAAAATGTAAACTGCATTTACTGACACCAAGGATGCATTTCAAAGCTCCTCCAACCCGACCGCTACTCAGAGCCAGACGACGGTCTGGAAAACAGGAGCAACACACGCTTCATCTTTACTCAATCAGTCAAAGTGCGGCGATTCACCGACTTGAACGTGGCTTTGTCATGTTGGGGGGCTGCGTCGCGATTTACTGCGCTGTGAAATCAGGTCCAATTATAACCTCATACATGATCTCGGAGACGGGAGGCAAGTATAAATTGCCAACGCCGCAGTGATTCACATATCCTCTGGAGGTATTAAAATAGTATGTTGTACTTGAACTGTGCAGATATCTGGTAAAATAGTTTGGACAGTGCCCTGCAAGATTTTGCTACGAATTAAAAAAAGAAAAAGAAAAAAAGGAAAAGTGAAGCCTTTGAAGGCAAAAAAGTGGGACATTTTATTTGCTTTTGTTTGTGCTCACATCGCAGGCACTCAGAGGCACACATAAGAAGAAAAAGGAGCACCACATGCCAAAAAGTTTTCTTCTGAATTATACGTACAGGCAGTTTTGAATAGATAAGCAGCACGAAATATCACATAAGCTACAAATCGTGCACGGTTTAGTCTGTCGGACGCTCTCCGGAGTCCCCCTGCACCTTGCGACCCCTCACATCCGGCGCGAGCAGGAGACGTAGCAGAACGTGGAGACAATGTTTGTGAGAGCTGCTTTTAAAAGGCCATTAGGTTATCGGCCAGTCCCTCATGTGCACTCAGGGGGCACCGGCTGGTATAAGCTACTGGCCGTAGCTGCTTTTACTATTGCTGGGGAAAAGTGCACATCCCTTTTCGGAGTCACTGAAAACATAAATCCTTATTAATTACTTCAAGAGGGGCCAATGGAATTATGTATAGAATTGCGGTCGTGCTGTAATTCAGTAAGTTCGTAAGCGCTGAAAGGAAGCAATTGCAAATGGCATCGCACAGAATAGAGAAGAGAAAAATCGTCCGCACCAGGGATCTCAAGCTGTGGGGCGAGACCTCACCTCTTGCCCCGCCAGGAGACACCCGCCACGTGGCGCTCAGCCCATGCGGCCAGTTGCGGCCGCGCACACGAACCTCTCGATCGGACATGTGGCGTTCATGTTTTTGTTTACTGTAACTCAAAAAATGGAAAAAAATGAATCACTGATTTCAGTTCTGCAATTCGTAACGATACATAGTGTTGAGACTGACACATTACTTTGTATGAAAATATCCAAATGGACCATTTTTTAGTGTATTATTATTTGATTTATCTTTCAGTGCAGCAGCTCCCCAATGAGGTTTTTATTGATATGATCACAACTACTTTTGCCTGTTAGCTATATTGTCATTTGGAGGAAAGCTTGGCCATGTGACTGAGTATAAAGACATGTAAAGTTATTAGGTTTTCACCGCTCCTCTTACAAAGTAAGGTGCAGTATTAATCAAAATTAGAACAGGGCGTATTTGGATGAAGTGAAATCAGTCAATGCGTTTTAAATGAGACAAAACTGTTTCCGGTTTTCCATTTAATTGCTAAAGTAGCACAGGCGTGGAGCAAGTCGTATATCCCCCGATCGTAAAAAGCATTAAAAAGCAGTTACCGCTTTTACTGTTGTGGCTGATCGGTATAAACTGCCATAAAGTGCCAGAATTCTCGAACCTAATTACCACTAAATTCATCACCAAGCCATCCCACAAAGTGTAATGGCCTTTCACCCATGGTGACACGATAAACACGAAGGCCCTTAAGTCACTGGTCAGGAGTGTTACTAGCTTATTATTATAAAAAGCCCCTTTTATTGCTGGACAAGATTTAGGTCAGCTACACGGTGTAGCTGTCTGTCCAGCCCGCTCTCACTCCCAACGCTTGTGAGTGTGTAAACATGACCAGAAAAAGGTTTAATAACGCTGTAGTCACTACAAATTGGTATGGTACTGCGGGATCGGATATTTTGATGGACAAACAAATACGTTGTCTGTGGCCATTTTTACTAATAGATTCAGCATCAATGTATTTTCAAATTGTAAATTAACAACGAATCCTCGTTATGTTAATGAAAACCGTAACCCAGTCGCAATAACGTTTTCTGTTGCAGTTTGGAAATGGAACTTTAAGGAGACAGCTCTCCCATCGGGCTGCCCAGCGTGTTAAAAAGTGACTCCCCACCAAGCGTCCGTATGTGGAGTGTTTAAAGGCTGTTTACATTTCAACAATTAGATGCAACGATAAGAAATAACACTGCAAATAGTCCTTTTTAAAAAAAAAAAAAGGAATTACAGCTCTAGAGCTAAATATTTAAAAAAAAACAAAAAAAAAACAAAACGCCAAACAATAAATCTTTTCACCTGCCAGCAAGGACCTTTGCCAAGAGGGCACTTTACGAAAGGTTCGTGCTTTTCCCCTCCAGATCTCAGCCCTACCGGTGCGTGTGCCCCATCCAAACAACAGGAGGCACTAGTGTGGCCACATTGTTCCCCCTCAGTTGATTCCCACCTGCAACCATAACGATTCAGTGTTCAAGCTGCTGATTCGGGGTTCCTGCTGCCACAGGAAAAAAAGACTCAGAGGTCAAAGTTTCGGAGCCTTTTCGTCTGACTCACCAGATGTAGGCTGTGGGTACAGGCCTGCCGTTGGCCACGCTTTCTCCTCCCCTTCCGCCTCCGGCCTTTTACCGTTTTTCCCAATCCCCTTCGCATTGGGAAACACCTACAGGATGAAAACGGCATGTTTGGACAAAGATCGGGACCGTGCAGTCACACGGTCGACGTACGCCTCTCACTGCTTTTGTGTGGCATTTTCTTTTCGCGGGCGAATGAGCCGTGTCAACGGCAGTGAGCGGCTCTCCACGTGCACTCGTTCCGCCAAAACGAGGTCCCCCCCTGCGACACTGCTTTGCAGGGGCACTGCCGCTGCATCCTGGGCTTGGCTCCGCCCGAGACGACGGCGATCGGTTTAAAGGAATACAAACAAGCCAGAGACCACCCACCAGCACTGACACCGCGCTGTGGAGACAGGTCTGGCTACTCGAGACTACACAGCCTTGAAACATCTCAATAACAGGTGAAGCCCCTTTTTAGAAGTTGAAGTCAAGTCATTTTACAACAGAGGATTAACAATATATTCACTTTTATTATTAAATTATACATCTATACAATAGATCCTTAATAAAACTGCAGCTATACAAATCATTATGAAGAAGTATCCACGTGATATTACCCATTGTAATATAACCTAAACACTCTGAGAGGTATGTTTTCATTCTCTGATACTGGAGATCTGCAGACTATCAGATCTTGAGACATATTTAGATTATAAGGACATGCACGGATAAGGTCCAGAGGCTCAGGACCCTATCTCTCCACCAGGCCACTCTCGTGTCACTTCCAGTCACGTGATCTTTAGCCATGGCGGCGGTGGGGCTCCTGGAAGGGCGATAGAGTTTGTCAGTCTTTTCGTCCATCCGTTCATCGGCGCGTTGGTCCGCAAATTGGAATCAAGAGTAAAGTGTCTTCACAATCGTCGGGTTGCTCTCCGTGAAATTTTATACAGACATTTAGGATCCCAAGAGGACGAATTATAATGACTCGTCCGACACTTTAGTTCATGACAGAATACTTAAAAAAAAAAAAAAAAACGAATGCCGCACTCCTGTCATCCTCAGATGCAGTTTTTTTTTTTTTTGGGGGGGGGGGCTTAACCCTTATGCTTAGCGCGTTAAGCTTGAAGTACAAATGATGTTGACAGAGACGGCTAACCTGCCTAAGAGCAGCTGAAGCCAGTGGTTAATGAGCTAAATCTGATAATACAGAGCTGAGCCCGACAAGCTGATTTGGAAATTTAGGCAAAGTCGCTCTTTCCTCTGGCGCCACCTTCAGGTCAAACTTAGTTTAACTTATTTTTTTGCCACAGTAGTGGTAAGGATCTAAAAAAAGTCGTCCATGCTTTAAATTTGGTTTTGGGGTGTGA
Source organism: Xiphias gladius (assembly GCF_016859285.1). Taxonomy (NCBI): domain Eukaryota; kingdom Metazoa; phylum Chordata; class Actinopteri; order Istiophoriformes; family Xiphiidae; genus Xiphias; species Xiphias gladius. Next base: position 24,394,094 of record NC_053415.1, on the reverse strand, counting down.
AAGGTGCCCTCAAGAACTCTAGGTTGCTCTAGACTTTTTGTCTTAGGTGTGTACGGTTTTGTTCTTATGATCAACCAGTGTAAGATGTATATAAAAAGTATTCTGCTTGAAATATATAGAAAACGCTTCTTATCCCTGTAATCCAAATCGTAAATAAATAAACAAATTACGTCAGGTAACATAGTGGCCTTTTTTCGGTTGCAAAGAGCCCTAAGCACAGCTGACTAGCGCTGTAGAAATAATGGTCAAACTAAACTTTTTGTACCAGCGCTTTCTGATTTATAGAAAGATTGCAGCCTCACAGTCTAAGTCTGCACAAAAGGCCTCCCTTTCTCCTGCCATATCACCGAGCTCGCAGCTGCAATAAAGGAATCGTGACCTTTAACAGTGGCACAAATTCACTCAAGTACTGTGACAAAGTGTAGTAGAGGAGGTTGTGAGTCACACATTTTGCCCCCCGGAGCTTACCGCAGATGTAGAAGCTGCAAAAAAAAAACCAACTTGCTGCTGGGATTGTTTCTTACTACTGCAAACTTCACACGCCGGTTAAATTTGTTTCTGTGAGCACTAGCGGCACCAAACACTTTCTGCACATACAACACCGAACCGCTGCCTGTATGCCACGGGACACCAAAGATACCGACGGGGAGCTCCATGGCTCGCCAGATTGGTTCACACACACCGGTATCAGACATTTTATACGCAGGGTTTCTCAGCCCGTCCATGCTATCCCTGGCTGCCTGCAGAGTTTAGCGACGCTCATGAAGGCAGTCCGGCTGATAAACCCCTCACTGTACGTATCTGTGTCAATTACTTTTTAAAATTGAACTCTTATAACCCTCTAGAGTCATTTCTCGTGTCTGCTACTCTCATGGTACAGTATACACAGGTGTTTATTCTAGATTTTCCTGTACGGGAAAACTAATACACAAAGAATCAGCGCAATTAAATCAACATTAAAATCCGTGATTTCACAAATCGTCAGATAAATATCGCCAATCACGAAATATATGTGGCCCAAACGGTGCACAACGCTCGACTGGACCTTGAAACACTTGAAAGTGTTGCGCTGGAGAGGGATTAGACCTTCCCGGATCTATTGGACTTTTTAAAGTTCGTAAGTCTTCATGCTACTTCGAACAGTGCAGTGAAGAACAGCTCAGTGAATGAAACATTACTTGACTAATTGTCAAGTGGCAGATGTTGTGCATGGCTGTGAAATTCCAATTTCCTTTTATTCTGTGTGGCGTGGGTTGCAGAGCTGAATGACAATAAGGTCCCCTCTATGTAAATGCGACTGCCTTTGTGCAAATCAAACGAAACAACATCTAAAATGTTAAAATAAAAACTCGTATGCAAATTAGGCACTCATACAGTATAGGCAGTATTGTCCCATTTTCTTCTTCTACAACTTTCACCACCACTGAAAAAACAAACAGCAGCTAACGCACGCATAACTTACAGGCCTGGCCTACATTTCCTGACTTGCGAGTACAATTGAGTGAGTCCCACTGAAATGTGGAAATATTCAGCATTTGAGGGTTTTAAACAAAATGTTGTAAGTTGTGCGCATTGGGGATGGACGGCAGCTTCTGCTCGCTGCGCTCACGGTGTCCCTCTGTCCACCCCTGCAGAACATTCATCTTTTTGCTTTACACATTTTGCAATGACAGAAACCACAGCAGCTCGATTTGGACAGTTTCACCAACATCAAATACACTAATAGCTGTAAAGATTCAGCCACTTGCTTGTACTTGTACAGAGATGAGTTGTTGTAAGAAAATGCCGTAGCAGCACGTCCACCTGTTAATCCTTTGAAAGAGAGAGGTAAGTTTGCAACTTGGGGCCCGAGAGTGCACACTGCGGTCAGATGTAGTACTCCTTCATGCTGTCCCTGACTGAGTTGTGGAGGTGCATCTCTGTCCTGTAGTCTGTGTACATGCTGTTTCTGTGCTCCTCTTTGATGCCGCTGCCGCCGCTCCCCTGGGCCCGCCGCTGCTGGTAGACGAGGCGGCTCATCACGGCCAGGGCACACGCGGCGATGAAGACCACGGCTGTGACCACACCTGAGGACACAGCGGGGAGGTTGCGTGAGTGGGTCTCGGCGGACAATGCCCCAGTGTCCCCGTCGAGTCTCTTTCTCTGACCTCCGACCACTGATCTAAACCGCCGCCCAGTTACAGCTGTCACAGCAGTCTGATCGTTCAAAATTCTTCCCCTTTAAACCCAAAACCCCGCACTGCATGCTCAATCTTCAGAATACAGCAACCTCAAGACGCGCAGCGCTCAGATGTTAATTACTGGACAAAGATCATTAAATCAATGTCGGCATGTGCTTGCGAACACGTCTTGTCACTTTGACAACACTACCAAGCTGAGAAGCGTAACTGGCAGTCACGTGACCACACATGTGCTGAGGCTCTGTTACTTGATTCAAATTGTAGTTTATTACCAATTGTAGCTTATTCAGATACCAATGTAATCGCAGTGCTCTTGACTGTTTTTGCGCAGTATTTATCGTTCCTCTTAAGTCGATTACAGCAGAAGTGATTCAAATATGTAACGTTCGATATGAAAACACAAACGTTGTCACAGATGCAGAGCAAAATTTGATGGATTGAAGCGCCACGGAAATCATTATTTCAAGAAAGGGTGGTGTGTAGGATTTACTGCAGGAAAGCCATCAGGTATGAATAATTACCATAAGACAATAAAAATTACGAGAAGGAAGAAATCATTAAACAACAAAACGTGAAAGGATTAATTCTCCACAAGTTTTAAATATCTAATTGCTCTTTATATTACCAAAACATCAAGAAAAACTCTGCTTTGATCATAATACGTTTCCAGAGTCCATGACATGATAATGCATCAGTGGTGAAAATGTACGATGTTCTGATGATCTGATAAACATTGAATATTCATGCATTACCTCATTTGATGTAACTGTTTATTTTTTTCCATGCGAAATTAGTTTCTCTGACCAAAATAAGTCTATGCTTTTGCATTTTAAAATAGAAAGCTTTTTGGATTATTCAAACATACACGTTTACGCAGTGCTAACATACTGGGATATTGTTCGTGTCGCAAGAACGTGTCGCACAGTCATTTGCACCACGCATTTTGACGATAACACAATATAGAGATAAGATCCAGATTATTTGTAGGTTTTTTTTTTTAAATTAAATGGTACAGAAATGAAAGAAGCTTTATAGAGCTGATATTGATAATTTAAAAAAAAAAAAGCCTTCATCTGATCCTTGATCCTAAAGAAATAACTCTGGAGTCTCCACTGGTTGCCTGGAAACTGGACCCAGCCAAGAAATATTCCTGCACACAACCCCCCATAAGACAGGAGATTGATGGTTTTTTGCACTTTGGTTTTTGTAAGTAAATGAACAAATTGTAACGAACATGTTAATTAGTGAACTTTAGAGGTGCTGGAAGGCTGAATTTCTTACCTTTGAGCAGAGCCAAGCTAGCTGTTTCCCACTGTCTGCAGTCTCTATGCTATGCTAGGCTATGCTAACCATCCCCTGGCTCCAGCTTCTTATTTACTGTGCATGTACGAGAGTGGAATAAACAGTCTCAGCTAAGTTTTGGCAAGAAACCAAATAAGTTTTTTCCTAAAATGAAAATGTAAACTCACTGTGCACTTTATTAGGAACACCGTACTAATACTGGGTAGGGCCTCCCTTTGCTCTCAAAACAGCCTCAGGTCTTTGAGTCCTGGATTACTCAAAACTTTCCTTTGAAATTCTGGTCCATGTTGACACGACTGCATCGCATCATTTCTGCAGATTTGTCAGCTGCACATTCATGCTGCCAATCTCCTGTTCTACCACATCCCAAAGGTGTTCTGTTGGATTCAGATCTGGTGACTGGGGTCTGTTGACTGGTTTGAGACGACTTTTGCTTTGTGACATGGTGCATTATCCTGCTGGAAGTAGCCATTAGAAGATGGTAAATTATGGCTATAAAGGGACGCACATGGTCAGCAACAATACTCAGACAGGCTGTGGCATTCAAACCATGACTGACTGGTTTTGAGGGGCCCTTAAGTGTGCCAAGAAAACATTCCCCAAACCATTACACCACCACCAGCCTGGGCTGTTGACACAAGGCAGGTTGGGTCCATGGATTCATGCTGTTTATGCCAAATTCCGACCCGACCATCTGCTGCCTCGCCATAAATTCAGATTCATCAGACCAGGCTATGTTTTTCCAGTCTTCAACTGTCCAGTTTCGGTGAGCCTGTGCCCACTGCAGCCTCAGATTTCTGTTCTTGGCTGACAGGAGTGGAGCCCGACGTGGTCTCCTGCTATTGCAGCCCATCCGTCCCAAGGTTGGACGTGCTGTGCATCCTGAGATGCTCCTCTGCTCACCGCGGTTGTAAGGAGCGGTTATCTGAGTTACCGTAGCCTTTCTGTCGGCTCCAACCAGTCTGGCCTTTCTCCTTCTGACCATTTTGGCACCATTCTGACTAAACTCTGAAGACTGCTGTGTGTGAAAAATCCCACGAGATCAGCAGTTTTCAGAAACACTCAAACCAGCCCGTCTGGCACCAACAGTCATGCCACAGTCAAAGTCACTGCGATCGCATTTTTGCTGCTGACCGGAATCTGCATGATTTTGTTCCTTGCACTGCCGGCACGCGATTGGCTGGATGGATAAGCACATGAATAAGCAGGTGTACAGGTGTTCCTAATAAAGTGCTCGGTGAGTGTACTGCTTTTATCTACAGGCAGATGTTACATTAATCAAAATTCCATACTACGTCTAGTCAAAGTACCACAATAGTGGATGCCATCTTTTAACGTGTCGAAGTTCAACTTATGCGTTGTGTTTTGATTTGCTGACATAAAATGCAGTGTGTGTGGATCAGCCTATTTTGGGTCCTTGTCCAAACAAAATTCAGCTCATTCGTCAGGGCCTTACGTTGGGTGCCATGTCTGCCTGAAGACTTCTGACTTTCACCACCAAACTCCCCCAGAAAGCTAGTACCCCTTCTCCCTTTACCTAACTGCTATCTTTTATTTGAGGTTAGATCTGAAGTGTTTTTACCCAAATTGTCGAATTATTTCCTCAAAACGACTTGATTTGGTTTTGTGCTGCTCTCTCAGATCAGCTTGGGACGTCTCTATTGTCAACAACAATAAACCCTTTAATCCCTTAACATTGCCATCTTCAACGTAAATCAAATTTCAAACAAAACAAACCAACAAACAAAAAAAAAAAACTGCCTAAGTGGCAATGAAGTGATGAAAATGAGCTTGATCTAAGACTGAGTTATCAGGAGAACAGAAAAAAGTATTCAGACAGGGGCAGATGGAGAGAATGACAAATAACTAACAGCTGGGACTCATTTTCAATTAACCAAAAAAATAAAATAAACCAGCGCAGAAGAGAGGAAAACAGACCTGCTATCACAGCCAAATCCTTCTGGCTGCCATTGCCACGCTGCTCCTTATCTTTATTGGCTGTTACTGCTTGATCTGGAAAAGCAGAAACGAGAAAGAGGGAATTCATTAATGGCCCCATTATACAGGAGTGTAATGTTAAGATCTCTGGAATCTATGGTGGTCTTGTGTAGTGTGGCTCAATACACTTCACTGCTAAGCCCCTAGAATTACAGAGAATTATATTACGTGATAACCAAAGTAAGTTTAGTTTCAGTTTCATTTCTCTCCTCCTCTACTCGCAACATATTTGTTTTTTGTTGCTCCACCTCTCTGGTTGGTTAAATGACATCTAAATGTCGTCAACATCACGTCATCTCGACATCACCGATTTAAGTTTTCATCCCTAATAGAGATGCTCGGCCTTTACAGCCTGCGTTAGACCTTGGTCGGACGGAGGGTTAGCTGATGTACCGAGTGCTGATCCTCCCAACCCATGTCAAAATGTCAGACTGAATGGGGTATGAGAGTGGTCGGAAGTTGTGGCTCCGCAAGACGAGCTGTTTCGTGTAACTGCCAAAACAATTTCCATTATCCTGCGGATGAGAGAACTTCAGCCAACTCTGAGCTCCACCTGGTGCCTCAACAGACAGGACAATTAGGGCAGCATCTTAAAATTATATTTTATCATGTCACATTATAAAATATTACGGTTTTCTGATATGTTTCTGATGTATATTTATACAGCGATCAGCCACCACATTAAAGCCAGTCACCGGTTTTAATGTGGTGGCTGATACGCCGGGAGAACACGGCATTGGCTAGACTTAGGCAGAACCGCTCCATCCTGTGAGAGTCACTGGTACCGCCTTTTTCTCACCATGTTGAAGACTTTATGCTTTATGTCAAAGCATTAGCTGCCGCACCTTATTAAAAAGCTCTGACCATGACAGTGTGCTCCATTATGATTAATTAGTTGTAACAAAACAAATGCAAAATTGTGTTCTTACAATGAAAAAAAACCCGAACATCTGAAGTGTGAAGACATTTGTGTTGCTGTTATGGGGCTGGTGACAGCTTCATCAATGAAAATAGAAGTGCATCTGTTCCGTCAGGCAGACGACCGAAAAACACAGCTGACGTGTGTCTGGTTTGGACAGACTGTAATGTGCCCAATTCGCAAGTCAGTAGTTGCAAGCAGGTTCTCTCAGCTGCGACACTTAAATAAGAAGCCAAGCAGACTGATCGTTATGCGTCGAGATGATAGGTTCATTTTCCATTTCCATTTCCAGATACTTTCGAGGGCTTAACTCAGACAGGCCCACCATCCAGGGGGTCAAAGGGTGCAGACATATTTACATATAAATATGTGAATAATAACATAAATATGTGTTCAAACCACATCCCAACTTTTCATCTGATATCTGACCCCCCCCCCACTCTTACTGTGAAAATGGTCATTTGTCGCTGTCTCTCTTTCGCTCTCTCTCCATCCCTCTCTCGCAAACGGGCCCGTCGGTAAATAACCCCTCCTCCCCGTGCCCCCTCGGAATCGAAACCTGATCATGCGCAGGAGGAGGGATCGTTGTGCCCCCGAAAAATTTGTTAATCAAAACGTGTAAACAGTAGGGTCGGGGTTTGATCGCATTTCTCCAAATCCCAATCCTTTCAAATCTCATTAGGTTTAGCTTTCATGTTATAAATAACTACATGTCAAAGATTCAGTTTAGATCTGTGAGCAGCTGTTGTTGGACCGGAAGCCAGGAATACTATAGTTTTTTAGACCTAGCTACTACATTGATCTACATTAACATTAGTTAAGCTGGACAAATTAATTTTCACAACCTAAAAATGAGCTGGAGCGATTGGTATTGATTGTTCTGACACACTGATATAACAGCTGGGACATACCGGCTTGTACACCTGACCCCTCACACACTACTTGATCCAAATGATGGACCTTCTGATTCAGAATTATAAAATTAATGAGGTAAGAAAATATTGATTTTCATCAGCATAAAAAGCTGAACTGGGGCTCTCCTCTATTTAATGTGCTGCGATCAGCAGATCTTTTCTCTGGAGAGCCTCCGCTCGTTTGCATTGTCAAGCTACTTAAAAAAAAAAAAAACGGTTCCCTCGCGGACGTAGACTGATGTTACAGAGAGATCAGCCCCACAAGCAAAGAGTCAGCAGCTTGGAGAGAGGACATTAACCGACAGACAAAAGGTTTTAGTGTGGCTGTGACCGAATTAACATTCATTAGCTACAGCTGATGTTATCTACAGCAGGTGACGTTGGTCATTTTAACCAGCGAAAGCAGCGGTCAGCGTTTTCTATAAATGAGAAGCTGCTAACGTTACCTTCATGTTTGCAAAACCGGTCTTTGCAAATCAGGAGAGACAAAAGGTTTGATTAGAGATTTGTTAGCTCCGCTAACCCGGGTATTTTGCCAAACAGGAACCAGGTCCAAAATGGACTGTCAGAACCCGACCCTAGTAAACGGATTAACTGAATCATTTCTACGGGACCCTGACATGGACAGACAAGTGATTCCTTAAGCAGCAGTCCCAAGAGTGTAAAATTCTGTCTGTGTAGTACGTCCGATGTCTGCTAAGAAACAAAGAATTGACTCATACAAAAGTAACCCCTATTATGACCCACTAGAATCAAATCCAAAAAAATCCACATCCTGGATAGTATACCTTTAAGTGCAGCAGAGGGAAGGAGAGTTCAGGCAGGACAGCTTTAGACAAAAAGACAATTTTAAAAATTGCAGGAAGTTATATTTCGGCGATATGGCTCTGTTCTGGGACCTCCCTGCCCTTCTGCGTGCTTACAAGGAAAACCTGAGGCCGGGCGAGGCAGAGCAGCAGCAAGTGTTTATTTCTTAGAATGAAACTCAACCTGGAAATCACCCTTGTTTCGGCGCCGAATGGGCCAATTTAACAGCAGAGTGCGTGAGCGTTTTACCTTGCAGAGTGTGCGAGGTGGACTCCGCCAGCGCTCCACAGTTTGACTGGACCAATGGGCCCCGGATGGTGACCAGTGAGCTTCCTCGATTCGTGAGCGCTGCCTTCAGCGGTGCCACATGATTGAACTGGACCGAGGAGAGGCAGCCAATGAAACCTTTAGAGGCCGCCTGCGTTACGTCCTCATTGAGATTCTCCCTCCCTACAGAGATACAGTTAGGTGAAAGTATACGTTGTTACCGATGGTGACGAGTTCGATTTATTGAATTACGGTGATTTCTGAGTAACCAAGTCACAGATGGAGAAGGAACGGCAACAGGAAATGAAGAACGGGTAGGACGATACGACCACAATAAGGGGGGTGACGTCAGAGTTTTTCAGCAATCCTCTGGAAATCATGGGGGCACTTACTGGTGACTTTGCCCAATGTCAAGGATCTGATTAAGATCAGCTCTGCATCAGATGACAGCATGTACTTTCTGTGGATGTCCTGGTCGATCTGGTTGAGTGGAGAGAAATCAAATAACAAGCCGGTTACAAGAAATCTGAACCGAGGTAACACCAGCAGCAGCAGCACATTTCAATACATTATAGATCGAGAATTTTCTCTGCAGCCTCACACAGCTCCATATCCGCCCACAGTTAGCTTTGAAGTGATTTAGACCTTTTGCTTCTGCTCTACCATGCTGATTCTGATGCATCACTTAACTTGATGATCTGCAGTTGTTTGTGCAGGATTTCGATTATGTCTACTGCCGTTTATAAAATGCCTGAAGGAGGTACATCTGTAGAGCAGCTGTAGACCCTCGCTGCCGTTAAATGTGGCAAGTACAAGGTTCACTTGTAAGACCTCGTCGATGTGATTAGTTGTTTCATTGTGCAGAATTCGATCAATTAATATGTGTTGCACATCGTTTGTTGGACCTTTTTTGTTGCACTGTAACTGGTTCATTAGCCTATCATATAGTAGGCCTATGTATTATTTTATTGCAGTTATGTCAGTGACGTTTTTGTGGCAATTTCACATAAAATATTTTCGTTTTTAATGTTGACCAAGATGCTCATAGCTGGCAAACTCAAGTCTAATATGAATGCAATCTGGCTTTGAGATTAACAACATAATATTTACCCACTTCGTAGCCTTTTAGGGAAACAGTATCTAATGGTCTTCATCGGCAGGTGGTGCTTGCTCAGTTGACATCACCGAGTAAATGAAGTAAATGTGGAAATGTGGCCGTATAATAACAGGGGGTCGTAGATGAGGGGGGCGATTATAACCCCTGCCAGTGCACAATACTGTTCTGTGGCGCTGGGCAAATTCCACCAGCTAATGAAGACTGTTAGGTGAGACTGAAAAGGCCATGAAAGGCTTGTAAATGGACCCTAAGTTCAGATCGCGTTTTTTTTTTTTTTTCTTCAAACTGCAGATTCCAAGTTCAAGAGCTGAACGTTTCACTTTAATGGTTCTGAGATGTTTGTCTACTGAGAAAGCACTGGTTTTGGTGATTTTACGGGTTTAATCACGTCCAGATTTTCAGCTCAGTGAGCTGAATCTGAATAAAAAAGGGAAGGTTTCGTAGACATCTCGTTTAAATTTAATTATGCTTCAACAGCATATTGAAGTAGGTCCAAACTACCATTTGAGTGTGGATCTCCTTCACACTGAAATACAGTCATTTAAATACTGTTGAAACATCAATATATTGAACATAGACCTCTAAAAAAGTTTCACTTTTCAACCAAAGTTAGCCTGGTCAAGACATCTACATGTCCTTTGACCAGTAAATCACCAAATCAATGCTTACTGTTTTTCTTTCTCGACTCAAGGCTGACAGAACTATAACTATTTTGTTTTCCAAACGTTACATTTTGGGGAAAGCATAGCGCCTTACAGTTTCCCATCAACATTTCAGAAAGACTGCTTACATTGAACACAACTGCAAAATGTTGTCTTACGGTGTCTCGAAATTTGGATTCCTACAACATCCGGACGTCTGGCTAATGTTAGCCCACTGAAACCCCTTTGGTAAAGATTAGGGGGGGAATTTGATCATGGTTAAAGAGCAACTTAACACCCCTTGGAAATCTTCTGCTGACCCTCAGTGGTTGCACTTCTCACCCTGCTGCAGTAAAAGTAAAAGCGTACTCCGGGGTGCATCAGTCTACTCCCTGCTGGTTGTGGAAAACGGACTAGAAACCTTCACCCAGAAGTGCAGTGAACTGCTTTTTAGCCTGATGTTAAGTTATTCTCTAAATGGTACAAATGTGGACACTGCCCGCTGATATGAAACAGATTGTGGACACGGAGGGCCGGCACTGAAAGCAAACCCGCCTCCCTATCTTTATTTTACACTGCACTGTTTGAACTGCGTATCGCCTCCTGCATTGGCAGGAAGCGATACTGGTGCTGAATGAACTCACTTCTGCAGAACGGGACATCATCTCTAATCCTCCCGGGGGAGACTTTGTGTGCCCGCGACCCACCTGAACGTAGAGGTTTTTGCCCACTCTGTGGATTCTGATTCGATGAAGACGTCCGTCTGCCAGGTTGCTGAGAGCGGGGCTGAACACGTCCGGACTCCTGTCTGTCTGAAGGTGATACCAGATCTGCAGACTCCCTGGATACAGAGCATGAAAAGACGTGCAGCGCTCTCCTTTAACCAGGTCCCCATCTGAGCACTTTAGGATGATCACTTCCCTATTGTGTTCGATGCTCAAGTCCGATCCACTACACGAAAACTGTACTTTACATTAAAAGATCTTCTACTTTGCTTTCAAGTATGTGTGCATTGCATTATAATGAAACAATGGGAGATGAGAATACACCTACTGACTGAAATGCTGTCGCTGCCTGTTTATAAATGGATCGCTATATCTAAACTTCTTCAATTGCCTTTTGATATACAAATATTTATCTCCTAGCTCTTCACTCCCACACTGAATATGTCAATATGTGCCCACTGTTTCTCCCACACACACACACACACACACACACACACGCACAGTTGCCGCCAGATCAAAGATTCAGAGAGCTCTGCTTTGTCAAGTGGAGCTGGGTCAATATTATAATTCCCAGTCTGTAGGTGAAGAGCTTTGTGTTGTGATTCATTTCAAATCCTGCAAGTGCTTCTATAGATGAAGGTCAGTGTGGATGAAGTGTCTTCTCTGCCCTTCAGTGTTTACAGAGACCTGCGGAACATGGGCGTCCAGATTTAACACAAAAAGGTGAAATAGATCCTGACTCTGGCTAACAACTGCACACAGGTGTCACTCAATACGATGCCCTAAATTTTTGCTACAGCTGAGGGGCCGGCTCTCGGCTCAAAGCTTTGGGGCCTTTCTTGCTTTGAGGGCAGGAAATGCCCCGAAACAAGTGTTGGACACGTGAGGGCCTCCTCTGAAAATGTCCCCAGACTTTAAGCGAGACAGTTTAGTCCGAGCACAATCGGGTCTTTTTGTTGTTATTCTTTTACCGTCTGGTTTGCTGACATGAGGACTGTCAAACGTTTTCCCTCAGACAAATGAGAACTTTTTTTTAGCATAAGGGCTGACTGAAGTTCATTGCTCTGTAAGACTTCCAATGAAGAGAGAGTCTTTTCAAAGATGCGGTGGAGGACGAGAACTGTCTGTGAAGAGTCTCAGTCATGCAGGTCATGGTTTTTCTAAGTGCTTTACAAACCCATAGGTGGAAAGAACTGCAGAGGTTAAATCTGTTCATTAGCCCATTTTCATTTTGCACAAAGGTGTGGGGGCCGCTCCACTGTTAAATTATTGCTAGCTGTGGCGTACATTAGCTGCCTGCTCACTGTAAACTTCATTTTCTGTTCTGATCCTCACCTGTGAACATTATAACATGCAAATAAACCTGAAAAATAGAGAAAATATATATATATATATATATATATATATATATATAAAAAAAATGTGCTCAGGATTTTGAGGTGGCAGTCCAGACCCCCCGAGGCACCCATATTTGCAGACTGTTTGAAGGGCGTATCATATCTGCACACGTCCTAGCAATCGGGGATTAAAAAAAACAAAACAAAACACTACTATGGTAACTGGAGTGCATCGGGTTTATGATTGGATCTAATTTAAGTGGATTCAATTTTTCTGCCTAAACAGGATGATCCGTCCCCGCTTCCAATTGAACTCTGGTGTATCTCATTTCAAAGTGGGCCAACCCACTGTCAAGGAAGCAATCTCCTGTGTAATATTGTAAGATTATTTGGTAACCCTGTCAGACTGTGAGTGCAGGGACCGTTTCTACCCGTCTAACATACAGATAATATGTAGGTGCTGCCGATGCAGGACGATAATCACCACAGCTGTCCGACAAAACTGAGTGAGTTACATGACTGTTGGTGTGGTTTCACTTTTACCTCGTGGTTTGTTTTTAGTAAGTCAGTGGGGCCGGCATGAAAAAGAACTAAAAGGCAACGATATAAGATACAATATGAGACGATATTGAGTTTTTTTCTTTGGTTTGAAACCAGGGGAACCAAACCACAGGTGGGACCGTGTCTTTAAGCCCCGGTCACGACAGAAATTGGCACAGGGAAATTGATCCACTGTGCAAAACATCTGATCAACAGCGCAACTTTGCAGGTCAAAGTCCACCAAAGTTGAATTCAACGTGAAAAATTTGCACGGATTCCAATCAAGACAAAACTAAAGAAATATAATTCAAAATCACTGAGCCTCATTGACCTCTGGTTTTAGTTACTGAAAAAAAAAATGTAAAAAAAGATTTCATGACTGCTCACCCCATGCAACCGGATAACAACCTTCAAAATAAAGCCACATTTTGACCTCACAGTCATCATGTTGAATCACATCACTGTCATTTCAACTGAGGACTGAAGACCTGAGGGCAACATTGAGAGCCTCATATGTCAAAGAGTGTGTCTCCATCTCTGCACGGCGTTTCATCTGGCTGAACGTGAGATGGTTTCAAAGGCCTGTGGCTAGAGAACTGATGATTTCGTAGGAAATCAGAATATAAACATATGACAGGACCTGTTCGTTCTGGAACTGTTTAGCAGCGTTGCTTCTGTGGATGTAATTCGGCGGGAGATGCATTTGCTAACAGTGCTGTTGCTGATTTAGGCTAAGTTGCCGTTTTTTTCCAGCTCTGTGATGAAGGCTGGAGATCACATTCAAAGAAGTCTACAATCACTTTACCGTGCACTGGAGTCTTTATTCTTTGAGATACAGGCATAAATGGAAAATCTGTATGTACCGTTTTTGGCCAGGATGACAGCGATGTACTGATGGCTGAAGGTGCTGACAGTCAACAGCATGGCCGGCCTCTGGGAGGTCACGAAGCTGAAGGCGACGTCCTCTCTGGCCCTGCTGCTGCTCTCTGTGGAAACGCTGGTGGCCTGTGAGCTCCTGTTCTGCATCACTGAGAAGGGCTCCTGGAAGGTGTAGGTCACCGAGGACTCTCTGTCAAAGGACACTGACACCTCTGCAGAGGAAAAAGGTTTCAGTGCAGGAAGCTCTGTTAAAACTCTTTTTGAAACAGGATTTAAAAAAAAACAACAACTAAAACCCAGCTCACGGCCCTTGGAGGATGCCATTTTAATTACACCTCTTTATATGAAAATAATAGAACAGTCCACATAACGTTATCAATATGGGGCTTAGAAATGTAGTTTGTTTGTAGTTTTGATATTAACATTGAACAAAACCACTAGGTTTGATGGAAATCTGGCCAAATCAATGTCTTTCGTCGGCGATGTAGCGGAGCATATTTGCAGACCCGCAAGGACTCAGGTGGATTTACAAAAAAAGTAGCCAGAGACACTCACTAGTGTCCCTCCTTAAAAGGAAGCCTTACGTCCCCCCCCGATCGCACCGTCATAAAACAGTCACCAAGCCCGGGAAGCAGCGCTTTCCTGCGGATAAACTCCATCCCCCTGGCTGTTGTTACGTAGCCACGTAGTGCAGGGGTGTGAAATAACTGGGTATATTTAAAACACTAGTGGCAAGTTAAATCGTGATGTGAACGCACGATACTACAAACACACCAAAGCCCATGATTAAACAAAACAAAACAAAAAAAACCAACTCTGAACACAATGACACTGAGGTCAGTCACTAGCTAGTGAGAGACGCATCCCCACAAGGAGACGACGATGAGGGCTCGACTCGAACACGGCAGCGATTCACCTCTGGTACCTCAACAGGCGCTGAGACTTCAAACTCCCTTCACAAGCAACCTGGTCATCTGAGTTTTGATGGGAGAAAATGATTGTTCTTTTTTTTTTAAACTTTCAGATTAAAACCCGTATTTCCTGGGGTTAACGGAGAGCCGAAGGGATGGAAGCCACAGCATATGCCTATATACCGAGACGCCATGGCACCGCTGTCTCGCCTCACGCTGCCGCAGCGACACATTCACAACGAGAGTGCCTCGGTAGTAGATGCTAGCACATCCACCGAAGCAGATGATCTCTGCTGCTCAGCTGCGTATCATCGCTGGGTGGCTCGGTTCAACACAAGCGCTGGGCTTGAAGACTGTACCCTTGGTTTGCTTCAATTCCGTCAACAGCCTACGAATAATGCACTTTTTCCACTTTTACAGACAAAAGCACACAGATTCAAACCAAAATAAAAACACGTACACGCAGAAACACGGGATAAAACAGCCTATTTATCCCAGGCAGTTTTTGTCTTTCAGGATGCAACATTCGTTGTTCATGTAATTGCTTTGAATGTGGAGCACTTTCAGCACCATGTCAAAACTTCGGCGACACGGAGCTTTGAAAATCTGCCACCATACGACCGCACAACTGCGAGCATTCGTCTGAGAGGTTTCGTGACCTTTCGCTCCCAGAGAGACGTGGAGCAAAGGGCGACTCCGTCACCCGCAACCTACGGTGACTCTGTGGACGGATCCAAGTTGTTTTAAACCGGAAATATCTTTGAACTGAAGTTCGGATTCGCTGCATCCCGGAACGTGCGCCAATAGTGCAGCGGGGTTAGCCACGTTGGCAGCCCGGATTTGCATCTCCTGTCCTTCAGAATGCGTCTTCAGACTGTCTCTCCCTACTGTATCTACATTGCTGGTAGCTCAGCCTTCTGCTCTTGTCTCGGCGCTGGGTGCTGGTGGGATTCAGCGTTGCTGTCTGTGTTCTGTTCTGTGCTCCCATATTGCAGGAGATAATTTGGTCTAATGCATTTCAAATGTTCTCCGAGCCTGTGGTCAGGACAAGTATTAATTGTCCCTTGCATTACCCGCATTTTTATTGGTGCGCTGTAATGGAATAACCTTGGCAACGATCGATTTTTTGTTTGTTATAATCAACATTAATCTAATTAAGGAATGAAACAACGCGCGCAGCTTTTGTTTAAGCAAGCTGGCCAGGACTCACCTTGGTTACAGGTGGTTCCTCCGTAGGCAGACTGGGAGCAGTCGCAGATGTAGCCGTTGCTCTTCTCGACGCACCTCCCTCTGTTGTGGCAAAGGCTGCTGGAGCCGCTGCAGTAGCCGGGACAACCGGAGCTCACCCCCGGCGTCATCCTGGCGCGCTCCTCCAGGTCCAAGCTGATGCCGTTGATGGTCAGAGTCCTGATGCAGCCCAGGAAGCCTCTCTGCTGGGACGCCGTCCCCCCTTGGGAAGAGGACGGGCGTTAGCCACATCTCATGCTCGCTGGCTGCGCTAAGAAGCAACTATTATAGCTTTATAATCATGGTTCCCTTTAAGGCTGATGAGGATTTACGACAGGCATTTACTTAATTCCAGTGTGCATCTAGGGCGACTCTGTAGGCACTTAAGCACGTGACACTTCATTAAGACTAACTATTCAATGTAATGCATTAGGCGAGCTGCCAAAAAACGTCACCGTGAGATGCGCATGGAAAACAAATGTTTGGGACTTTGTGACAGCTCCTTGTATACAGTACGTTTCACAGGGGTGGGAGAATTTGGATGGAAAAGGTGTCGCACCGTTACGCCTATAACTTATCTGACAAAAAAAAGGAAAAAAGAAGCGGGTATAATCTCCTTTCATACGCAAAGTCTCCCCGCTTTTTTTCTGGTATCTCTGTCTCTTCCAAAGGGGGGGTTGGCATATCGGTAAGGGCTCACATTAAAATGTCAGAGGGGAAAGGCTGCTGGAGAAATGTGACAGGGGAAAGAGAGCAGCCACAGTCCTTGACCAGAGAGTGAATGGAAGAAAAACAATAAAATAAATGATCTCTGCACAGCAGTTTATAGGATAGGTGCTCACATTTTCAAGTCTATATTAATGCAACAGTCATGGGACATTTAAAGAGTTATTGTTAGCTGTAATCATTTCTCCTCCCCACGCTGGCCGATGAAGAGAGACCTTTTCAGTGTGACCATGTTCTTCGTTAAAAATGCATCAGTACAGCTATAATGCTATTATGAGACTTCAGCGGTCTGAACTCGACGTCCCAATCGGGCGTCTTCGTCCCTGGTTGTGTCCCTCGCACACAAGCGGGACACAAGAGGGGAAAGTTCGCACGCGTGAACCGACAGCTGGGGCCTCACGTCAGCTTCCGCTGTACCTCAGAGTGAATTTCGCCACAAAACGAGCACCGTGGACTCGGTCCGCCACTTCCTTAAAAGAATCGCTTCAACGGGGCGACCTGGAGAGCGCGAGCACTCGATTACAGCAGCCTGCAGAGGTGGGGGGAGCCGCTGGTTCTGGAAGTGCTTTTCCCATTTTGTGTCCCCAGTTCAATCATCGCTTTAACGATATCCTTGATGTTACTTAACATGGAAGCTAAGGACTCTCCTGGGTGATGTGACAATCCTATAGGTTTAATGTTATGGCCACTGGTTTGAATTATTTCACCTGCATTTCCGAGGAATCGTGTTTTGTCTGTCTTTCTGTCTTAGTGGACGGCTCTTAATACTACAATACCCATGTGTAGGCACGGAGAACCATTTCCACACCATTTACCTTGATTTACATGTTTTTTTTTTTTTTTTTTTACATCAAAGAGGCAGATATTTCTTAATGCAGTTGTTAATCAACTGGTCTGATGATTTAATGGGGAGAGTTTCGTGCCGATCTAATCTGTCGAAGCGCTCTAACTGTGAGCGACATAACATTGTCTGTGAGAAAATGAATGGGGCTTTTACTTTCAGCAACGGGGGCTCCCAAAATAGCTGAATTTTGGACTTTAATTCATCAGGGGGACCAGAAACATGACTGGGAATGAATGCTAATGTTGCTCTGCATCTACTACATGTGTAAATAGGCAACTGTTTGGCAACACTATGTCAGTGTTGTGTTTACAGCTTGCTGCACAGCCCCGCAGAAATGAGGAGGGAAAAAAAAAAAACTAAACAAACAACCTAAAAAAAACCCCAAAACAAACAATTAATGCAGCTTTAATTAAAGCCTTGTTTCTGGTGGTGGTACACTGTGCCCGATGAGGAGCCTACCTATGAATAGCTGGCTGCTGAGCCGCAGGCGGAGGTGTCCATCAGCCGGAGCGTCCAGGAAGCGGAGGGGAAGCTGGTCGACCTGCAGGGAGGCCTCCCTGGCGTTGCGCTCCGCCCTCACGTAGTGCCACTGTCTGTCATTCAGGGGGAGGTGGGACTTCACGGACAGGACCGCCGGACCGTTTCCCACATCAAAGGAGAAAGTCACCACTGAGGGAGCTGGGGGGGTACACGCACGGACACAGGCACGCACGCACACACACACACACACACACACACACAACAGACAGGCAGACTGAATGTGATATTAGAATTTTTTATGTTCTTCTCTGTCCTCCTTTTCTGATGCAATGTGGTACAATGCTGCTGGGAAAACTTGATGACCTGAATAGATTTATGAGGGGGCTCGGCTGACAGCTTGTCAATATTTCACAATGCCTCTGATGCAGCAGCAATACATAATGGCTACAAATATCCGGAGACCTCCTCCCGGAGGTTTGGTGGACAAAACACACTGTAATCAACAATTTCACATCTTTTTAACACCTGCGACACATAAACTCAACCGGTGCTGCTTTAACTGCCACTCCTGTCGGAGCTAACCGAATGTGCTGTGGGGTAAGCACAGGTTCATGTCCCTGAATTCTTTCATGCAATCCCAAAAAACCAAAGGATTACAACGCGATCCCTTACTGGTTCGGTTATTTAAAAAAAAAATCTAAATAAATCTTATTTGCAGCTTTTTATCTGATTTTTCTAAAATAGTAACAAGGTATTTTGATTACGTCCTGCCTCTTTATCCATCTGGTGTGTGCATTAAGGATTTCAGCTTCACCGGGTGGGATATAACGTCTCCCGTGACAGCTTGACATTGCCGGTGACTGTGTCATTAGGATTACATCAAGCTGTGCAGACCTGACAGCCTGCTTTCTGTGGGAAATTTAAATGTCAGCTACAGTACAGCTAACATTTCCACCTGAGAAAAAGCCGGAAATATCAAAGACGGCTTTGAAGCCGTTGTTCTGCACGGTGGCGTTTTCATGCGGGCTCTTTGCATGCCCTCGTCCTGCACTGTGTGCCCACTGCACGTCTCTTATTCCGGTCCGAACGTCCACTCACAGCTGAGCTCCACTCGGATGAAGGCTTTGAGGCCCAGGTTCTCGAGAAACACTCCTGAAGGAGCACTGGTCTTGAAGTAGAAGGAGATATCGGAGGCGAGCTCTGCCTGCAGGGTGGGGAAGTAGAGGTACGATAACTCCTGGTAGAAAGAGGCTGCATTCCATATAGACTCTGAAAGAAAGAGATAAAGAAAGGGGGGAGTTGTAAAAGGAAAGTAGAAGGAATGGAGGTAGGAGAGAGCAGGTGTAGCAAATGGGGTGAGTCTCGTTTGTCTAAAATGTCTCGTTTTTTCCCCCTCACTCACATCCGCAGCAATGAAATACAGGAAAGGAGGTATTTAGTGAAGCGAGACATCAGATCCGTCACCAATATTTCCAGTGTTGCATTCTGGGGTAGGAAGCAAACAGGAAGCACGCCGCGATTTCTGACGTCAACCTCCGCACACTTTGCACACGCCAGCGAGGAGGAGGCCGAGACTTTCCCTTCCTACCGGAGCACAGCCACCATACATGGAACCGCAGGAAGGCCACTGTCGGGAAAGCGTCGAAACAGATGATTTCTCGTACATGAACCAGCAGCCGCCGCTGCTCTTTTGGTGGCGAGACAAGACACGGTATCTCACATGATGATTTCTACCAGGAGCCAGCTTCGCAACGAGCTCTTGTATTGGAGCGCACAGAGAGATTCAATAGCTTTTGTTTGGACAGCTCATTGCTGCGGGATAATGTGAAACCAGGGTTATGATGATATAAAAAATATAAATTACCATAAAAGTATATCTGTTTCTCTAAAAAAAAAAAAAAGTCTGAAAACTTCTTATTAAAAAGGAACCAAGGACTGTTTCAAGGTAATAATATTGTCTATAGTTCTGTGGCGTTACTAGATATGCACATTACCTATGCTACTTCTGCCGTCGGAAATATTTTGCCAGGCAAAATATTCTTCTTCTTCTGCCAAGAAGGTTATTTTCTCACCCGTGTCTGTGTTTGTTTGTTTGTTTGCTTCTCTTTCAGCAGGATTACACAAAAACGACTTAAGCCATTTGTCCCAAACTTGTTGTGGGAGGGACCCGTAACCTGTTACATGTTAGTGCAGATCCAGTTAAAGGGGCGGTTACAGCAATGATTCCTTTTTTTTCCCACTTTTTTTGGTCTTGGCGGAAGTATGCGTTCCACTGAGGGCCACTCTAGTTGACATCTGCTCCAGTTATTTTTTCATTTACGGTGGATCTTCATACATTGATTATAAAACCAGTCCAGATTAGGATGATAATGTCTCATAATATGTAAAAAATGTTTAGTGGCCCGACCAAATAAAACTCAAATATCTCACATCCCAGGTACATCGTTTCTGGAAATATTGGTGATGTCTTCTACACACGTTTTGTGCATATTATCCGTTATTCAGCCTGACTTACTTGATGTCTTTAGGAAACTTTTGGTATCTCCACTTTAATTTAATATAAAACCACGGGGTTTGAACTACATTTGACTACGGATGAGCTACTAAAAATTCCCTGCCCCGTGTTCACAGCTCACTGTGGGACATGAAGCAGTAAATATCTACGATCTCTTTCATGTTCCAGAACTGACATCCGGCCAACCCCCCTCCATGAGTTTGTAAATACAGACCCACTGGTAGGTTTAGCAGATTTCTAGTGGTTGCATTCTGCACAGGCAGTGTGTAAACACCAGAGCACGAGGCATAAAGACCTCGTCTAATCATGGTTTGCCTCTGATCGGCACTAAGCCTCCATCTGCAACACTAGCTCCAGCACTGAGGTGATCACCTACTGTCTCCATAACAACGCAGAGGGCCAATGCGGTAAATGGCTTGCGAGCCCGTTCTGTTGGCGTCTCCAATGACTATCTGGCTGACTGGTAGGTGGTCTTTATAGGAGAGGATTCCTGTGTCATTAGCCCTGTGACAGACAAAAAAAGAAACAATTAACTAGGAACACAGAGCCCTCGAGGGCTGGATGACTTTATGGGGGTCTAGATAAAATCATCCAGTCTTCTGCATTAGCACAGAGTGCAGAGTAAACACATTAAAATGGGAGAAATCTATCACAATGCAGACAACTGCCTCTGGATATATACAAACTGAGCTGCATCCAGAGAAGCTTTGGAGTGGATTAACAAACAGAATGCAAAGACGTGCCTTTGTTTCTTCATTCAGTGCTTAGAAGTTATGATTAGTTGGATCATAATTGTAATATTATGAATCTGCCGTAATTAATCGCTTTGGAGCAAACACTGGTATGTGATACTGCTCGCACACATGCGATGCCACGGATAATGAGCTCAAAAAACTGGAGTGAGTAAATGACATATTGGAGTATAGATTTAATTCATTTTCAGGAAATGCATTCTGTAGATGTGGATAGGTGCAGTAGAAAAACACTGAACCAGGTCTGGGTTCTCTGTGGATTATCTCAGGGTGGTAGTTCACGGCTAAACCACAGAGCGGTTTTGAGAGCTCGCTCATCTTTTTTCTTTTTTTTTTTTTGTGGTCTAGTATTCATTAGTTGTCCCCTTTTTCTTTTCATTTTAATGTTTGTTAAATCATATTTGGGACCCCGTATCGATATCAGGACGCGCATCCCATAAGTGTGGGTTACATAGAGACTCGGTTGCCAGTCTATTACAGTACAGTAATGCAGTGAAATAAATCCTCCCTTCATGAGGGTTATAATTTTCAGTTTATGTTGAAACTGTTTTAGCGAGGATGTAGTTTGTGGTGTTTGTACACACAGACATATAATATATATACATTGTTGACGATCGGTGTACAGAGAGGCGCTTGTTATTTATCCTACTCTCAATCATATAAATGGGAATCTTGACTAGAAATGCCAAGTGTCGTGTGTCTGCTTTATGTACCATGCATCTGTATCAGCGTCACAGTTGCAGAAGTAGTTCATGTCCACGCAGTTCTCCTCCAGGCTGCAGGAGCACTGCTGGACCCCAGGCAGGAAGCCTCCCCAGTAGCTCCTCCTCTCTCCTTCGCGGTCCAGCCACCAGGACAGTGGGCTGCCGTCTGCAACAACACACCGGTCCCCACAGTCAGTCGCCACAGTGGCAGAGCTCCAGCTCAAGTAGGGCAAGGTCAGGTTTTGTATTTGGAGTTTGCATTGCATTGTTTTGCTTCGTAAAATATTATATACGTACAAACAAATACACCAAACCAGAAATCATATACAAAAAGATTTATCGATAAGACATTCGGAAATCCTGCTCTGTTAGAAGCAGCTGTGCCCAAGAAGCTTGCATAATATGAGACATGAGCAAATAAAACGGGAAATAGGTAAGTAAAGAAAAATAAAGAAAATAAGAGTAAATAAAGACATATAAGTCAACAGATCAAGTATTATTCAAGAGAGCAGTGGGAAAGACAAAAAACATTAATATCGGTAAAATTTTTCCCGTAAAAATACAGCAATACACAAAAAAAATAGTTAAACGGAGATACTCTCACATACAAGGACAGCTATGAATAGACATGTAGAAAGAAAAGCCTGTGCTCGAAGATGAAGGCTCACAGAAAGACCTTTCGCCAAACTCAAACACTTTACGTCAAATATGAATAAATAGAATAAGGTACAGAAAGTCAAGGAAAAGGAGAGAAAAAAGAGTGAACAATTGAAAACAACAAAAAAACTACAATTATCGGCAACCAGTCAAGTCGCAGTTTACATGCACTTCTGTCCAGACTCATAACATACAGTATGTAGTGAAGACTTTGAAGGAATGGAATCAAAGGTATTACGTGTATTTTGTCAAAACTAGTGAATGAATCCCTGAGTTGTGGACAAAAACATGCTTCGTGACGTTCGACCTCCAAAACCTAACGAGTTCGTCCCTTGAGTCCAAGCGAACGTTTGTGTCAAATTAGAAGAAATTCCCTCTCAGTGTTTCTGAGATGTCGCGTTCACGAAACTGCAATATGTCAACCCCGAAGAAAAAACGGTATGCCTCCGGCCACGGCTGCCGCCGGTGCGGCGCCATAATTATTCACAGAAAAGATCCGGTTACGGAGTTTTCAAGTCCAAACAGTTAATTTCTGATCAATCTTTTAAGTGGACCTATTCCCTCATGAATTATGCACTTTGAACTTCGACCAAATGGGCTCTTTTCCTCATTGCATAAAATGGATTTGTTTTGATTCTCTGCTCGCATTTCGTGATAACATTTCCGTGAGCGTCAATGAGGCTACGGCGAAGCCGTAAAGGCACAATTCATTACCTCCACTGTGAGGTTAAGTGGTCCAGCTTCAGTCATCTGTCACACAACGTGACCCTGCATTAGAGATGAGGCCAGCGAGCAAGGAAAAGCCCATTAAGCTAAGTGTCAGAATATATAATCAGGTGTCACATGCTATGCTGCTTTCTCCCTACCCATACATTTCTGCGGCATTAGGCAGGGCTTTTATGTATGGATACGTCCGCCATATTAGTCTAAGTCACAGAACGGGGGCTGGGACAGCGAACAATGCGAGTTGCCGTCAGTTCGTCAGTCTGAACAACAGTTTAATGCCACAGTCGGATCGAAATTGAAAAGATAAAAAGTTGCTTGTGTGCCATAGTGGAGCACGCGCAGGAGGGGAGAAATATGGGCGAGAACAACCCTGGCCAGCAAGCCGGCATTTGCATTACAAAGGCTGAAAATAATACACGCTTTATTGTCTTTACCCTCTGTCCCTGTCCTTGCACCCACTGCAGACACACCACTTCCCGTCTATTCTGCTGCCTGTTTTAAACTGCTATTCAGACACTGAACAGGTACACAAATAAGAAAAGGCAACAATCAATACTTCCTGAAGGAGAGGTCAGTCTCACTCTCTCCCTCAAATTGGCTGGATATTGACAGGACTTATTCACGGCAAGAAAGCAAATGCATCCCACTCCCGCCTTTTATTTTATCTTATAACCGCTGCACAAAGCCCCGTGAGCAGCCACGGTTCAAAAGAGTTGGGGAACAAGCGGCAGGGGCGGCGCTGGAGGAATACCCAGAGAGTCCGAATTTGAAATGCCGGCAAAAACTAAAAGTAGCAGTTTGTCCAACGTGATTTACAGTAAGGGCATTTAAACTCCATGGGAACATTTTTCTTTTTTTTTAGACAAGATACATCTCAACAGCTACTGGTTGGATAGGCCAACATCATCCTTCTTCTGCTGCGGCCCATCTCTAGCGAAGGACTTTAGTCAAACATGCGCGTCAAAAAGGGCCCCCTCCTTCCGTCGGCGTCACGTTGTATAAAACCGCGGCCGCGTCGGACCCGTCAGGCGGATAATGATGAGTGCGTTGTGGGTTTTAATGACGGCGGTCGAAATGCCGGGTCGCCTCGCGCAGCGTCAAGGGCTTCACACGGAAACGGCAGGATTCGTGTGGACACCGGAAACAAATGCCTAAACAAACGTGCTGCTGGATCGAAATAGAAATGTGAAAATAACAAGCGAGGCTGAAGAATAGGACGCCATGTGGAGCAGTCATTAAATTGCTGTTGTGAACATTTGTTACTTCACTTTAATGTTAAAAGCCACAGAGTTATCCATGAGCAAACTTAATTCATTATGGCTATTAAATAAGGAAAAAACACAAACAAGTGTTTAACAACGCAAATCAAATGTCAGTTGAACACCGTTACAAGGACATTAAGTGACTGAACATCTGTGTTTTAAGCTGTGTTTTAACAGCGGAGACTGATTTCAGCCATTCTTGGCACATACTTGCGTCTGCAAGGCCTGAGTAGGCTGCTTTGAACAGCTGCTGCTGCTGCTGTTTTGTTTTTTTTTACCCCTCCTGTAAATTAGCATGATAAGTGCAATTTTGTCCAATAATTAATTCGAATATGCCGTGATGTTCACAGTGATGTTCAAAGACACATTTGACCCTTTTCCACAGGAGATGTCTGTTCTCAGACAACAAAGGTAACCACGGAAAAAAAGTCAGTCTGTTTCCTGAAAGTGCTCATGCAGCTATGAAATAAAAGCTTGTATAAAAGCTTGTTTTCTGTCTCTCTTTGAAGTCTGGTGTGATAATGAACTTGTTTGTTTACACACACATGGCACCCAGGGAATAGCGGAAACTGGGACATCATGAATGTTTCATGATTTAAGAGCTAATGTTTGGATGTTTGGGACAGCATAGGTGCCAGAGCAGTTCAAGACGAATGCGCAGAGAAAGAGACTGCGAACCGCCTTTCCAGTTATTTTCTGAAAAAAAAGGAACAAGGAGAGCGAGGCGGGAGGGAGGGCACCGAAAGGGGAAGCAGCTCCCTATTTGACAAAACGCAAACCGCCTGACATCCAAATCACAGAGTAACAATGAACACTGCTCTGATGCGGCAAAGTAACGAACCGTAAACTCACACAACCTCCACACTAAGGCCACGTGAAGAAAACGAACCCCCCCCTCGTTCATTTGAACGAACTAGTGCAGTGCCCGGTCAGCACCTGCTTGTTATCTCATTAATAGTTCCATATTTTACTCAGTCATCTGATCATCATCAGCCCATTCCCACGCCGCCGCCGTGTTATGATATCGTACCAATAGATGGAGAAATCTCTGTCAACCGACGGAGCCAGACAAGCGGTGCTGCCAGACAAACGCTCATCCGACCGACTCCGAACTTCACCTGTGTTTTGCTCAGGACCCAAGGTGCAAGTGCAGTGTCGACTGTGCAGGTTTTTGGATGAGCTGTTCCCCAGAAACATAAAAAGAGAAAGGACTAAACAACAGTCGGTTAAGGGCCGGGGCGGCTGGACCCCGCGGTGGATGCTGTGGTGGTGGTGGTGTTGTTGAACCGTACTGGGTTATAACCGAGAGGTGTTCCTAATATTTTGTCTACCTTGATTCATATAAATGGGAGGGGAAAAATATTAGGAACACCTGTCGGTATAACCCAGCAGAGTTCAACAGCACCCCAAATAGCTGCCTCCAAAATGACCATAAAAATAAGTCAGCATCCTCTTCAACAGACTCAATAAAAAAACTGCACATTATTATCCTCATGAAGGGAAGATTTATTGCAAGGCTGCTGTATTATACAGCATTGGTTTTTATATTAGTGTACCTAATAAATTGGCGAGTGAGTGTAGATTAATTCAATCACTGTGTATCATAGCAACCCTTTCCCTGAACTGGAGAATCGGTATTTGAATCAGTAACTCGACTTAAAACTTAAAATGGGTCTGATGGGGATTTATTTCATCACTGGAGTAAAATGCAGTGAAGAAAATCACTGGCAAATGCATTTTTGCATCAGCAGGGAATATATTTGAAGCGATTTGCTGACCGTAACGACAGTCAGTAACAGCAGTTTAAGCCACTTTCTCACTCATTCATGGCCGTTAAAGGAAACAGAAAGTATACAACGGCAGAATAACAACGCTAGATGACATAGCGTGTAACTTTACATTACCATAACGGCAGCGGTGCATAAATTACTTGTTCCCCCTTTTAATAATCCTAACATATCGTGGTTGGGTGGGAATAAAAAGTAAACATAACGGTGCTGCCTTGCTGTCGCTGCGTCTTAAAGAAAGCCTCGCTCCAAGTGACCGTGCATATCAGTTGTACTGCTGTGATAAGCCATTTCCAATTTGCAGAGCTTAGGTCTCTGTCTAAAATAGTCTAAACACTTTGGATGATCCTGTGTTGGGTTTTTGTAGCTGCAGCTTGTTTTCCCTGGAATCCATGCTTTGACCGGGCGCAGCCATCTTTGTGACGGGCCGTCGATGTAATCGATAACGTCGGTGGCATGGATGAGCCGCTCCAGCCCTAAGTCCTCAGCAATGCACCCGGCAAGGTCGAAGTCGATCGGATGAGCGGTTGTCGAGAAGATCGAAGGACGGACGGACGGACGGAGATTCCTCCGTTTAGAGTTAGATAATAAGTGTGGCGATGCAGTGAGGTGGAGAAGGCTTCAAAGAAAAAAAAGTGTTGGAGGCACAACTTTTCCCCATCACAAGCTGACTTCTGGCATGCATTAATGTGGCCAAAACAAATACACGCAAGTGCATACTCCCGGTAGACTCCTTCGTCGCACGAATGCAATGTTTCTGCTGTCCACTTCGCGAATGTCGTGACCGAAGAAAGATGCGATTTCCGAGTCGTAAATACTACAGCTCAGCTTAGAGTTTGACATAAAGAGTAAAATAAATACCTTTTCTATTAAAGAGACGGGACTTCCTGCAGTTGTACACCACTTCCTGTTGGCACTGCTCTGACCCTGATACGATGGCGCGCAGTTGTTCAGCCGAGGCGCTGTAGTTGAAATTCATGACGTGAGGTTTCTGAGGAGAGGCGCTCAGGACCGTGACCGGAGCTGTGATGTTGTGGGTCACAACTGTCCACACCTTCTCCTCTAAAAGAAAAAAAAAAAAAAAAAAGTTCATCTGTTAGCAAGAAGCCACTATAAACACCCGCCCAGTTCACACATTTTACTCTGAATACAAAACGCAGTTTGTTGGCAGAAACCCACAGCATCAGATATCTGTAAAGGCAAAAAACGTGTCACTCAGTTAGCATTCTGTCCATGCCTCAGACAGAAAATCAGCGATAACCTTTTTCGCATTAATACATCATCTGCACATTTTTTGCATTTCCTAGAGCCAACGCTCAATTGTCACGGAGGGAAAACACATGATTTGTGTTTTTCAAAATTCATTGTTATATCAAACCATTAAAACTCACATCCAGGGGCCACAGAAATACAGCATTTCTAAATTCAGGTGTTAGCTACATTGTGCCGCCATCACAGAAGATGTTTTTTGTGTGTATCAATTTGGGTGAGACAGGACCATTGTGCAAAGTGTGTTGGACTGTCTTTCATGGAAAGGCCCTCTTTTAAAAGATGAAAACAAATATGTAATTTAAAGACTGAATGCAAAATGTCGCTAAATGTATATATATTATGTAATATATATACATACATACATACATACATATATTTATATATACAGTTAGGTACATAAGTATTTGGACAGCACAGTGACACAATTTTTGTTATTTTGCCTCTGTACACCACCACAATGGATTTGAAACAAAGCCATCAAGACTTTCAGCTTTAAATGAAAGGGTTTAACCGTTTAGAAATTACAGCCATTTTCAGAGGCTCAGAAGTAATTGGACAATTGACCGATAATCAGTTTCAGGGCCAGGTGTGGCCCGTTCCCTCATTATTTCATGACAAATTAAGCAGATAAAAAGTCTGGAATGGATTCCCAGTGTTGAATTTTCATTTGGTTAGTGTTCATGGGAACTCTGAATATGTGGTCCAAAGAGGTGCCGATGCAAATGAAGGAGGTCGTCATGAGGCTGAAAGAAACAAAACAAAGCTATCAAACAGATGGCAGAAACTTTACCAGTGGCCAAACACTCCTCCCTCACAACATCTAGCCAGGTCAAGAACACTCTGGAGGAGGTAGGAGTAACATTGTCAAAGTCTTTAATCAAGAGAAGCCTTCATGAATGTAAATACTGAGGGTTTACCACAAAGTGCAAACCAATGGTAACACTCCAGAACAGAAAAACTAGATTAATCTTTGCCAGAAAACCTCTAAGAAAGGCCTTTCCAGTTCTGGGACAGGATTCTTTGGATATATGAAACCAAGAATAACTTGTACCAGAATGATGGAAGAGAAGAGTCTGGAGAGGGAAAGGTACAGCTCATTATCCAAAGCCACCACATCATCTGTCAAACATGGTGGGGGCAGTGTTATGGCATGGCCATGTATTGCTGCCAATGGAACTGAGTCACCGGTGTTTATTGATGATGTGACTGCTGACAGAAGTAGCAGGATGAGTTCTGAAGTGTACAGGGCTTTACTATCTGCTCACATTCAGCAAAATGCTGCAAAACTGACAGGACGGTGCCTCACAGTACAGATGGATAATGACCCAAAAACACACTGCGAAAGCAACCCGAGAGCGTCCCAAGGCAAAGAATGGAGTATTCTTTATATCCAGGACTGGTTTTAATGTTGTGGGTTATGTAATTTCTTTGACTCATTTGTGTGTCATATTTACTAGAAATCAGTATTTGCCCAAATGAGGCGTTCTGTGTTCTTGGCTGAACCTTCTGTGTTGCTGGTGATATTTTCACCAATCTTTGCAGTTTTGCATCGGTGAAGAACGAATAAACGTACCTGTTCCCATGCATCAATTTTACTCCCTTCTCTATTCCCGATCTGTGAAGTTAAAAACCTTAACCATTCCAAAGATAAACCTTGAGACAATTCAATTTGAGTTTCCAATTCTCTCTGACAGATTTTATATGCATTTACTTTCAAACAAGAGTCAACAGTTTACATGATAAAATCAGATGAGGACTCCATCTTATTTCCATCCCCACTCAATTTTCATTGTGTGGACTTCATGTTTGCCTTAGAGGAAATCCCTCTCTGCTCTGTGATTATTCACTTTAGGTTGCGAGGCTTAGAGTTATTTACATCTCTAATAGATTCTTTAATTGAGGTCAAGTTGAGGCATCGCTGCTGCCGAACCATTCCGATTTGTGATTGGAAGACTGAAAACATAAAATGCTGGTACCATACAGCAATAGATGAGAGCGCTCTCCTCTGTAATGACATCACCGGTACATTAACCTTGCAAAGGACAAAGTAGCTTCGTGAAGTTGTGACAGCTAGCTGATGAATTCTGTCTCCAGAGTGCCAAAACTTAACTGAGTATGTTTTGTCCTATGTGTCAAGAGGACTGCGGCTCAGGTTGCGTCCCTCTCCTTGTCTGTCAAATGTCACATCTCAGATACGGAGCACATTGTGTACTTGCATTCAAAAGATTACACAGAGACAGAAGGTCTGATGGGGCGATAAAATGAAAGACCCAAGTTTCCAAATTCAAAAGCCCTTGGCTTCTGCACCGGTACCATGAAACTGATTACAGAGCCAAATTGCCAAATTACACTAATTGTATACTGTAGATAATTAACAGTCCGATGGGAATGTCAGTGCATCTCCGAGAACTCAACAAATTGCCATGAGGTTTAGTACGGATATTTGACTTTTTAATAGTTTTATTGACTCCTTACCTTTAACTTTCCTCTTCCTTTAGCAAGAGGTCAATGATTTCTCCTTAATCAACACGTAAATATCGGGACATGGTACTCCTAAAATCAACGGACACATTTCTGTGCAGTTTTATTCACATATTCCTGTTCACTACATGATGAATACTTATGTTTTTTGGTAGAACCATGACTTTGGCACCGCAATCAGGTCATAATCACCGATTGTACACAGGGACATCCGAATAGGTGAAATCCTGTCAAATTTATTGCACACCTTAAAGCTTTCCTGAGGATGAAAAATTTCCATGTCGGTCACTTTTCCATAGCACCAGTACTACTTCAAAATGTCAGCCACGAAATGAACTAAGCAGATGTTAATGTTTCCCAGGGGATTTCACCTTTTGACATTAATGACCACATGCTCTAATGAAAACTGTAGCCTCCGGAGGCCACTAGCGGAGCTTTGGACTAAGTTTGTTAAACTGTAATCTTGTCAGGACACTTTTTAAGCTGAGAAGTCGTAGCCTTTGCATGGCTAATTTCAGTGGAACTTGAAAAGCGGCAAGATCCTTCTCATGGCTTACGCAGCCAAGCGGTGCGTGCATTATTTGCTTAGGGCGCTATGATAACTTCATAATACATCATGTTATATAAACGTAATAAGTTTGTTTCCACCTGTTTTAGGAAAATAAGAGTTTATAACCCAATAACAGATTAAATGACTATTTAAGACACTGAATGGTGCAATGTAAGTAGATGGACTTTTACAAAAGATATTGAGTTCCCACAGATAAACTCTCAGGAACTGCTCGGAGTGACCGTAATGATTGCTTACTGGACGGTACACTTTCAGACAGCTGTTGTGGTATGGATCAATGCCGAGTGATCTTTAAGTGAGTGGACTCTGAACTTCCTGCCAGTCTCAGTGAAACTCGAAAAGAGTAAAGGTGACAACATGTGGACTAAAGTGATCTCACCTGTCATGTTGCAGTATACCTGTGTGGGCCCCAGGGGACCACTCCCATCTGGATCAATGGAGTAGAAGCCCGAGGAGCTGCCAATCAGCTTGTAAGCCTCACAGGACGACTCGTAAATAGCTGGAAGAAGCAGAGTGGGGACTGAAATCAGTTATTCCTCCACCAATCAGCCCACGCTCCGACAGCTTTCTCCTGGCTGAGTCATCTGACTGTGCACATATTTATTATGTATTTATTGTTTTCATATCTTTAAAAGAGTGAAGCGTTGGCTGTTGGTGGCATATGTTGCCGTTCTATCTGTAGCCACGTTTTAGCAGTTTTTGCTCTGATGCAGACAAGATATCGGCACAGCAACGATTCCTATCTGGATACTACAGCTATATAAATGACTACTGAAATGCCTGATCAGAATTTATTTACTGTAAAGTTCTGAGGTGTATTCACTGTCCAGTCCTTGTACGTCTAATAGTTACGGACGTGAATGGGATGTATGAACCAATTTCTTTCATTGATTAAAGGACATGAAATCCTTCACGTTAAAGTATCTACGACCAATCACCAAACGGGTTTAGACCGCCGCCTCGGCTCCTGCACAGCACATATACAGTTATAACGGTGGCAGATTTACCTCACAAAATTCTTACTAATGTTTGAAACAGTGGGTCCTTGATTTAAGACAGAGGAAGACAAAAGCAGGCCTCTGATTTCTAGCCCGTTACCGTTGTTTGTTTTTGTTGTTGGCTAAAATTTTAACGGTAGCTTACAGATTTTATGAGGTGTAGCCACCTGCATAATTAAACCAATGTTAGCGCCATGATTTGGTATAAAAATTCTGTCTCCGGTGGATTTATTAAGGTTTCCAGCTGACTCGATCTAAAACGAGAACTCTTGCATATGTTCTCGATGCGACATACACCGCGCTGCAAGGCTACGGGTAAAAGGTTCGAATGCACAAAGCCAGTATTCCCACCGGCTGAGGCTCCATGTAGAAGACATGGAAAAAAAGACACAGTAGTAGTAGTAGTTCTTCTTTTGCAGTGTGGAGCTAGTTAGTAACAGTATCATAAGTGTGATGATGAAAAATGTAAGCTCAGAGTCATATTTCATTACAACATAACCCTGTTATTAAACCGGTTACATTTGGGGACAAACAAGTTTTGATTTACGCTTAATTGTTTGTATTTTCACCCCCAAAAAAAAGAAAAAAATTGTTTCACTTTTAGTCGGAGTTTTAGTCGGAGTTACACAACATTGACATTCAGGTCAATGTTGTGTACTTGCCAAAATCCAATAAAGAGCAGGACAAAGCCAATAACTCTTTTACAGTATAGTACAGGTCCAGGCTGGCTTCCATGGGAAATAATACATACTCTAGGGCACCTGCTATTGTGGAGGTTCTTCTGAACATAGCTTGTAGCCCAGCAAAAATATTTTAAGTATGAAATCCTCCTTGGCTTTGGAAGAAAAGCTGGATTAGGTTAGTTCTGTGGGTAGTTCATTGGCCTGACGTGCTAAATTATGCATCTTACATTAGCACAGAAAAACACATTTTTCCTTTCACATTCGCCCTTGTATTTGCTGTTTTGGAAAGGCAAAAAAAAGACACTACCTTCCAAACTATGTCCAAACTGTGTCACTCATACTACAGCCAAACAGTTGATTGGTGATTAGTTCGAAATACTCAGGTTTCAGATATTAAATTCTGAGATGTGGTTGGAAAATGTGTTTCCGAGGAAGCTGATGACAGTTGAGTAGAAAAAAAGGGCCTATTTTTAATTCAGCAGCTGTTCTTTTCTGTCATGTTCCCTCCGATGTGCAAAGAACACTGCATTTGCCTGCATATAAACAAGAAATCAGATTTCTGGGGCAGGGGAATTTCACACATAGTTTCCAACATCACTCCCCACAGCCAATATCAAGGCGATGTTGGGGGATGTCAAAAAAATGACAAAAAACTTCTACATCTCGAGTGAGTGCAAATTCAGTCAGTCTAAAGCTATTTAAGGATATAGCAGAAAAGAGATTCTCAGAAAACTTGAAAGTGAGAAATAGCAGCGCTGAGCGTTAGGTCATGTCGGGTTGAAGCAGGGCACGTTTTGGCTTTGCCTCGTAAGGTGCACGAAGCGAAGAAAGCTATGCGCGAGACCGATGAAGACGTGTGGGCTGAACCAAATGACACAGCTCAGTAGGCCTAGAATAAATAGGGCGGTAAAGAGGCTGTAATAGCAGGTTTCGACCTAAGGTGAAGAAATGAACGTGGGACCAACTGCTCACAGTTGTGACATGTCGCTCCAGAGTATCCCGTTCCCGAGCAGTCGCAGGCGAAGGAGCTCCACGTCTGAGAGCAGTGGCCTCCGTGTTCACACAGGTTAGGAAGGCATCTGAAAAGACAAGTGTTTTTACAGTTCTGTTACTCTCATTATGGATAACTCTGATCATCACTCCCTTTGTTAATCAGTTGTCAGAGAAATATAAATATTAAAAAACAATAGAAATGTTTTTTTATTGTCTGACCAACGGTCCAAAACTGGACTGGATGCTGCTTAATTTTCCTGTCGGTTGACTAATTGTTTATTGTTTCAGCTCCAGTTTACTCCTAATACACCTTTATCTCCAAAATTTGCCAATTTTCCAGCACTTTGACCCATAGAAGAGCTGAAGCTAATAGAAGCAGCGAAAATGACAGTAATTTCTTGGCAGCAAAACAAAAGATCACGCAAAGCTCTGAGGGATTTGTATTCGGTATCAGTAGAGGTACTCCTTTTGTTACTGTTTAGAAAGCAGATCTTTTATTTATTAGGTAAGCAAGACCCCTGTTCATTGTTCTCTGCATTCTTTTGTCTGCTGTTATGAAAACCGGCTTTTGAACCCACCCGAAATAATAATTTGCTGTTTTTTCATGTTTTGTGAAGCTGCATTAAAAATCCCAAATCACCGTGAAATGATGGTGTCTCATGTTGTGCCCTTGTCTCAGTTTGAAAAAGCTCAGACATTGCTGCGTTTTTTTCTAAAATAAAGCATTACTGTCACCTTCAGACTGGAATGCCTGTTAATGGGGTTTTACCACAATGAGCGCTTCACAGAATTTTTTAAACCGCACTATTCTGATTAATAGTCCTTTCCTCAGGCCTCCTCCAGTTTCACGTAATTGCCAGCCTTTCGAGCGTGCATCTATAATTTCATACACTTTCATCTCTCACCTATTAACTGCAGCGGAGTGGGCCAGCCGCAACACAGATAAGGTTGCACCCATTGGTTTAATTACCATCAAGCTATTTTCTCTTCTTGTGTTCACGAGTGCCCTTACAGGTCATGAAATTACAGTAGCCAGCACACCTAAGTGCACACTGACCACAAATTGAGTCACAGGATTGAATTAGACACAGAGAAACGGAAATTAACACTGATAAAAGTTAATTTTCTCATACTCTAGGATCATTAATATGCCACAGTGAGTGAAATGACAGTAACCATCAACGCAATAAACAGCACATCAGCCTCACATCACATATCATGTCCCCATAAAAAGATTGCAGCGCAGAGGCATCAACTATATATCAAAAAGAACAAGGAAAAGTGTGGCTAATGCTACCCGCTTACAAATTTCTGTCACAGCAGGTTTTCCTAACTCTTAAATCTCCATAGATAATATTGTTTTCCTCTCCTTCTGAGAAGGAGCAAAACCACCTTTTGCTCATTAGATTGTGTTTTATGACGCAGCGTTTTGCCGCGCAGGCCTCACCGTCCTCAACAACCTTGTTTCCAGCAGCAGCAAAAGCACTCTAATAAACCCACTGTACACTACCTGCCCGTCACCAACGTTAGCATGTAGCTGATGCGGAAAGTAGAACATTTAATGTCGAAAGAGCCGGGTATTTCCCTCAGGAGTTGGACTAAAAAAAGGAGAGAATAATGGAGCATAACACAACTCCAAGTAATTACTGTCAGTATGTCAGTGCTGTGTTTACACCTTGTTGTGCTACCCCACCAAAAATAGCCAGAAAAATCAATTAATGCAGGTTTAAACCCTTGTCTCTTATGTAGGTACTAAGTGGGAAACTGTTCCTACAATGCTGGCCATTACAATTTTATATAAGATATAATATTTTAGGGATTTGTGTCCATCAGCTTGTTGGGGAAGGTCCTCTACCACCCTAGCAGCCAAAAAGTGATCACTGTCGGCTTAAGGATTTTTCTTTATATGATACGAATGGTTAGAAATCTGCGTTCATATCCACCTGAAAGAATTCACCAAGAGCTGTTTATGATATATAAACTATCTCAGCCCAATGTCCACACCACTTTTGCGCTCATCCATCAATATGAGTTTTATGCGTTTTTAGGGGAAAAAACAAGTCACTTAAACACATACACATAAAAGATGGGGAAAAAAACCATCTCATTCCATCGTCATCTGTCATTTCCTACAGTGCATCCCTTCGCCCACTGACATACACAGACTGGCAGTGCTGCTGTGTTTACATATCCTCAGACATCGAACGATCTGACAAAGGGGAGATTCTTCTCAGGCCAAATACAAGGGGAAGATGGCAGTTTGCATGTTTGTCTCATTCCTCTAAATGTTCCACGCCACATGCAGACATTCGCTGAGCTCATAGGTCTGCCGATCCCATTCACAGGGCCCGCAGCTGTGCAGGGTAATGAAGGATAGCATGCCACACAGGACAGTAGGGAGCAGCTTGTTAGCATAGCCCTCTGCTAGAGAAGGTGTTACTGAGTTTCTGTTGCAATTTAATTGGATGATCCTGTCAGCATGTTTGTCTCCATGGGACAAGATGTCAGTGACTTTCGGGCTGCTCTGCAGACAACATATTGCCATCCACAAATTAACAATGTGGGCATGAATAAGTCTGCTGCCAACTTGGAAAACGTTTCTCAGATTTTCGTGTCTGACAGATTTTGTCGTTTGGATGTCAAAGTTTTTCGGAAGATCTCTGTGAGATCTGTCCTCTAATTAAACGAAAGTGTGATTGAGAAATGCAGGCTACTTTACCTGTCTCGTATATTGCACGTGTCAAACTGAAGCTCGTTATAATGTCCCAGCAATCCTTGCTGTACATGACTGAGATTCATTGGCTGGCTGCTGATGAATATGAGCCGCATACACCCCTGGAAGGTCGGCGTCGGGAGCTGACAGTCCATGGTGGGACAGCCTGGACGGAAAGGACACATGAGGCTACCTTTAGTTTTACTGTACAAGCAGTATCCCCCCTTTTCAAGAAACATCTTGTTACAGTGCGTTTTAAAGAGAAGAAAAATCAGGTATCTTAATATCGCAAACACATTGTAAAAATCCACTAACCTCCAAAGTAAAAGTTGCCTCTTGGTTCCACTTGTTCCCACAGTTCAGTTGTGGAGCACGGCTCACCATCCACAGTCAAAGTGATCTGTAGATTCTTCGTGTCGAGACTTACAGAGTGCCACAGTCCATCACTTACTCTGTGACCTAAAGAGGAACATTTCACATTCGCAAAAACTGTTCAGTCGGCTGTGGCGCAGAAAGTTATTTGCCGTGGACCTGGAGGCTGTGTAGAGTTTCTGCCACTGCATTCTGTTTCATCTGAATGGGATACAGCGATAGTGGCTGTGTTTTTTTTTTTTCGGCAGCCACCAGCATTGGTGTTGTCAGGGCGGCATGCAGCTGTGGCCACAGGAGGACGTGACTTTTAATGACTCACTTCACCGGCGTTTTGGTCTAATTAAAGATACACTTTTGACACTTTTGAGGCTGATATCTTTGCAATACCTGCCTGAAATCCCCATGTTTCCGCCACGCACAGCTCCTTTTGCACAGTCGTTTTTGCATCGCAGAAACTGGAGACAGTCGAAAGAGCTTCCAGCCTCCTCAAAGACTCTGAGCCTCAAAGAAAAATCTCTCCCTCCTCCACTCCGCCACTTGTCAACCAAATTCTTGCTGCATATTTTATCATGTAGATTAGGTTAATGTGTAAATGAGGAAGTGTGACTCTAACGTGAGCTTCTCGGTGTTTATTATCTATTATTAGCAAATACTGTAGGTGCATACTACCAGTGGCATAAAGTAACTAAGTACTGCACTCAGCTACTGTATTTTATACGTCTACATTCTACATTTCAGATGGGATTATTGTACCTTATACGTCATTGCAGTTGTTTGACAGCTATAGTTACCAGTGTCATACCAGATTAAGCTTCTGAAAACCTATAATGAGCATATAAAATATGATGTATTGGTATGCAGGAAAAAGATTAACTCAACATTGTATAAAGTTGTTTAAATTAACTCAACCTTGATCAGGTGCTCATCACACAAATTTTCTGCCTGATGTTAGAAAAATGCATTTCAGAAAAACTGGATTTTTTTTTTATTGGACTCTTTCATCCAATTTGTTTCCTTCCTTCAAATGCCATAATTTCCCCTTCTGATAAAAAAAGGTCAAACCTGGTTCTCATTTTGTCAAACAATTGATCCCTTGCTAAATCTAATATTTGGATACCTAGGAACCAAAATCAAGCGGAAAATCTGTTTAAACCCAAAGAGATGAGCAATAAGCCAACTCAGCTTGATCCGCAAAGTATTTCTTTTAAATTGACAGTGACAGCTCATCTTCACAGAGCTGTAGCTTTCACAAGGACAATGCCACAGCAGCAGATGTGACTTGAAATTACCGAGCCACACTTGTGTTCCGACTGCACTGGTCCCAGACTAAATTTGCATCCAGATTGAGCTGTGCTGTGGCTTGCGAGCTCAGAGGGGACCAGACGGTCATGCAGAATAAACCATCTGAGTTATTTTAGTTAGGCTAAAATCAGATATGTTCGAGCTCTCGGGAAAACTTGAGACTTTCACACAGAGTCCATTGATGCCTGTCGCCTACAGCAGAACCTTTTATCGTGGAGTACTGTGAGCGCCATGGGCCATTTTTCTCCACTCCATTGACTGTTTCATGGAATAAACAGTGTAGTCACGAGGGATTGCTGGCAGGGCATCAGTGGGAGTTTCCTTTCCCCCCTTTCAGCTCATATACAGTATATCATGAGCTCCTTGCTGTCCTGCTGCTGGCCAAGCTCGGAGTGTAACAGCACTATCCAGGACACAGATCTAAAGGGTTTTATATCATGTCGGTGATCTGCATGGCTATTGCACTAAAAAAAAATAAAACGATCGCTTACTCCTCCTATGCATGAGACTACATCTTCGAGCCCCACTGCTGCCTCCCGGACACATGCAGTTTCATGTGACAGTTTCACGCCATTACTGCACCGAGCTGCCATGGCAGGTGCCTGACGCCTTTGACAGCATAACTGACAGCAGATGCAGCATAAGCTAAGTGAAACAAAAGCTCATTTTGAATGTCGTTACTCGTCGTAGACACTGGTGTATCCCTTGGTCTGACTTTAAGACAAAGATGTTTGCTTGTGTGAACACTAAACCTATGTTGTCGATGCAGATCATTTCTGGGATGAACAGAGGAGGATACAGATCAATATTCATTCCGCACTAACGCTCTTTTGCATTTGTCAAACATCTGCAATTACAGTGACCCTTAAGCTATCCTATCGTCCACGTGTCAGGCTGAAAAAGAAACAGTTTTAAACAACTATTTAATAAAACTGAAAAAATGAAACGAACAGGGGGTTAAATATAGAAAGGTTATCTGATTTGCAGCAACCTTGGCAGAGACCCGCAGCACAGTTTAATGATTGCACTGAGACACTTCTGCTGTGCTACATTTGACATTGCTATGAGGTATGTGATACTGTTGTACCTTTGGAGGAGGCACCTCCCAGCACTAAAGAGTCAGCGGCAGACAGCTCTTTTGACTTAAAAATGACCCTAACTCTACACAGCATGCAATAAAGATCTAGCGGCAGTGAGTCCAGTTTTCTCTGCTTGGATCTCACTGTTCTAAGGGAGACGTCCAGCTGCTCCCAGTATCATACACCCTTTGCCCACTGGACTCGGATCATTTCAGTACCCTGGTGTAATTAGGGAATTTACCCCCCCTGCCCCATGCCCGGGGTTGATTCAGTACGTTCACAGAGGACAAGTCTTCTTTTTATACACATTTGCAGACTAGATCCCGGGGATTATCTCTCAGTACGTTTAAAATGTTAATGGTCTCCGTGCTGAGTAGCTACATTAGCCCCCTGTAACCAACCATTTGTAACCAAGATGCTATCTTCGTGCTTGCTCAATAATCATTTTAGCTGTGACCTCCAAAAATGTACTTAAGAGGAAGCAAGACAAACAATCCTGATGAAAATAAGTGAGTGAATAAATAGATAAATCCCCAAAATGACTGCGAAGTCAATTCATGTCAAAACTAATATAAGATTACCTCTTTACTCTGATAAATTAATTTGCAGTGAAACTTGTCCCTTAGCTGTGGTTGTGTTCTCCATCTATATTTCCCTGCAGCCCGCCATCTGCTGAAAGTCTGGCTTACGCAACCAATCATAGTAATCAGTGTTATCTCTGCTGAGCAACCCCATGCTGAGGATTGGACAACAAATTTGAGAAATTCTTAGAAAATAATTATTTTTCGGGTTTATTAAAGACAAAGTAAGAAAGATGAAATGACTTGCACCTCTAATTTTGGATTAAGGTGCCTCTTTGTATGCCTCAGCTGAGCGAAGCACAAAAACAAGCAGCCTGGTGGACTTTATGCACTTGATTGTGTAAATAGGGCACTTCGGGGTCAGCGTGCCCACGTGGACGTGTGTGTCTCAAGTTCCCCACAAATAAGAAGGAAAAAATGCACCAGCATACTCTTCTCGAAGGTCAAGTTTGAGGTTAGGTCTTGGGTTGTGTTTCCTTTGCAAGATTTCTACTCCACTCTTCTTCCTCCCAGGGTTATTTAGTTAATGCAGAAAATATTGTCAGTGATTCACTTAGAGGTGCACTGTGGAGTTTTCTTGTAAATTAAATGAAGTTATATTCACATTCGGTGTTTGTCACCCAAACGCATCGCGTGTATCCTTGAGCTCTATGCAACGTGTCGAATGCCTTTCCGTCCACATAAAACAAGAATTTCGAACCCAGCATTTTGGACATGTTTTCATCTTCTCCTTCCCTGTCTTTGCTGTCGCACTGTAGCGTTCCCTGGCATGTTACCACCACGTACATGTAAGCGAGACAAACAAAAGAGCGAACCAATCATAAAAAAATAGCTACAAAGCACCACTAGTAAAATACTCCACAAGGAACCTTTAAGCAAAAAAAAAAATGCATTAGTTTCATCCTACTGTACAACATCAGATTATCTTAATTATATATTGACAATGGAGCTTCTCTTTTCTTTTTAACCAAAAACAAAAGGAAAAACCTTAAATATTCAATACTTCAAATATACTTTAGGTATGACCCAGAGAAGGTTTATGTTTTGTAAATGTTTTTGTATATGTGTGTGTGTGTGTGGGCTGTGGACTCACCAGTGGAGACCTCTGATTTCTGTTGTCCTGAGCTGTGTAGGGTCAGATACAGTCCAGTGTTGCTGATCAGCAGCTCCAGTCTCTGGGGCTCCGGGTTCATCTGCACAGAAAGCAGCAGCCCATCTGGGTTCCACGTCCTGAACTGGAAGCGAACAGAGAAGCCCCCTGTGGCAGACACTGCTGATGGAAGCGACAGGAAGCTGCTGCCGGAGCTCAGAAAGGTGCAAGCCACCAGCTGGGGCTGCGAGCACGAGAAGGTCACGTTGCCCTGGAGGACGACAAAGCCAAGGAGGCAGATTTGCATGTATCCGCAGCTATGTTAGGAAAGGCTTGTCTCATGTGAAATTCATTGTGATATGTTCGGAAATAAATGCCGTGGTGATATGCGCAAAAAGGGGCCAGATGGCTAAAGAACCATGAGCAAACCCTTAGCCTAACCCCAACCAGAATCATTAGATGAAACCTTTGACCAGTTGAACTGGATTATTTGTCATCAATTGTAAAATACAAATTCATAATAATGATACGGCTCTCAGAATTTATCGTGTATGATATGAAAAAAATTCAACCAATTTTAATTTACAAAAAAAAAAACATGTTGATTTAAGGAAGAGTTTGACATTTTGGGAATTATGTTTATTTGTTTACCACTGAGAGTTAGATGAAAATTGATTGATGAGCGCATCTGAAGCTCCCCAATTAACACGTTATATCTCCTTTATTTAGTCTTTTCATTTTACAGGGTGTTATGTGGTGGAAGTTACCCTGCCTGGCTAGTTGGGTACATAACCCCCTGTAAAACCACAACTTGTCATTTTTACTTTTCAGTTGTTGTACAGATTTAAAAAAAAAAAAAAAATAATAATAATTAAAAAAAAAATATATATATATATATATATATATAAGTTATTTGTGAGATTTAAACCTTGGACAGGGTCAGGCCAGCCAGTTACCCCTGATTCCAGTCTTTATGCTAAGCTAAGCTAAACAGCTGCTGCCTGACGTTCATATTTTCCATACAGGCAACAGAGTGGAATTGATCTTCCAATCTAACTCTTGGCAGGAAAGCGAATGAGCCTACATATTTCCCAAAATGTCGAACCATTCTTTTAAGAATGTCACATCCAGCCAACAACAAATGACAACGCTTTTCGTTTTCCTGTTGTTTCTCCTGTACAATCAAGACAAATTTTCCTTGCATAGTGAAGAAATCCACAATGCTCAGACGCTCTGTAAACATAAAAAGAAATTCCGGAAAGGTTAGAGCCAGTGTGAATCCATGGATTTATCTGAAATTTGTTTGCTCTAAACCAATATCGTAGAGCAGCCCAGATAAAAAACCATTTCAGTTTAATTCCATGCCATGCAGAGGTTGTGTTGGGAACATTCAAACTCAGACTGGTCATGTCTTTTGAGGTCAGAGTCCTATCAGTCCTGGTGCCTGCAGGGCAGCACAGAGCAATCACAGCTCTTTGACTCTCAATGTGATTCCTCCATCAACCTCAGGGAGATTGTCCCATTGAAATTCCATTACAGCTTCCATCACGACAGGCTCTCTCTCCACCTCTCTGCTTCTGTTGTCAGTAAAGGCTTTTTAACGCAGCAATCAGACATTAAATGGAGGGGGTGTCTTAGATGAGATGTAGCTTTTGGCTCTTTGGCTGACCAGTCTAATTCGCGTAGGAGGTTGACTCTCTAAATGAATCCACTCACACACTTGTGACTTAATGATATAGTAGTTAGGATTGCAACGGATGTAATGATTGTTTTCAAGTTATCCTGTCCGTCCAGTTTTTGACCAGATTACTTTAAATCCGACTAATCAAATATAATCGGATCACAAATCAGCTGAGAGAAAAACAACAAAGAGAAAAGAAAAAAAAAACCAAACGAAAAAAACCTGAAGCATCAGTCTAACCTCACGAACCTCATATGGCTCTGGGGATGGTGATATTGGTCTGTCGGTGGGTTTGATAGACAGAAATATCTCAGTAGCTATTTAGATGGATTGCTATGACATTTCGAGTGGACATTCATAGTTCCCAGATGATGCATCATAATAACTCCCTCCGTGCTTTTCCTCTGGCGCCACCGCGGTTTGCGGTTTTGAGTGAAGTACCTATCCGGCAGATTGTCATGGAGGTCCTGACTTTTTATTGAGCACCATCGTCAGGTCAAAATTTTAAGTCGTCCAATACTTTGGTTTATGACAAAAGACCCGTGAAATGGATGACATTCCCATCACCCTAAACTGTACTTCGCGTTTAGTGCTAATTAGCAACCGTTTGCATGCTAATTGGCGAACCTAAGAGGACACACATAGTAAACATTCTACCTAAACACCATTATGGTAGCAGTATCACTGCGAGCATGTTAAGCATGCCGATGTTAGCATTTAGTTCAAATCACTGCTGTGCCTAGCTGCATGTGGATATTTACAGTGTATTACTCTTTTATTCATA
Organism: Xiphias gladius; assembly: GCF_016859285.1. Lineage (NCBI taxonomy): Eukaryota > Metazoa > Chordata > Actinopteri > Istiophoriformes > Xiphiidae > Xiphias > Xiphias gladius. The sequence goes on along the minus strand of NC_053415.1, from coordinate 24,351,277 downwards.
TACCGTTGTCTTTTTTATTGTAAAAATCACCCTCTTATTAATCATTGCCTGATGAGACTGCCTGTCTTACAGGACACATTTTTACATGAAAGTACATTCAACCCACATATATTTATACCGGACAGCTGTCATCAGTTAATTTCTGGCTGTCACTCTAAGCAGAGACTCCAGTCCGCACTGTAGCTCTGTACACTTTACTGCTAAACCGTAGAATTCCAGTGAATTCCAATATATGATTATCAAATTAAGCTACATTACACTCTGACTTTTGTCCTCTCAGTGTGCTCACCCACTTTCTCTTACTCACCCACACTCGTGCCCTTTCTGTTTCCCTCCCTCTCGCTTTAAAATATTTTGGCTTGTAAATGGCAAAGTGCTTGTCCACATTCCTAAGCTTTAAAGGCAGTAAATCTGTGCTTGTAAGAGCAACACTGGAACCACACCGTGATCCAGGAAATCATTTGGACAGACTCAACCTGGATCTACAGGGCAAGCCGAGGATTTTTCCCGATCTGTTACAAAAGTGTCCGTCTTTGTCAACAACTGAGCCAACCAACAGGCTGATTTTGGCTGATTTTAGCTTATCATGGATGTATCTGCAAATATGTCCTGTGAAGTTAAAAAAAAAAAAAAAGTGTCTTATAGAAATGCAAAATATATGTTTGAAGTAATTTAGAAACAGTGTCGCAATTACATAATTTTTCACCAGCTCCGGCGGAACTCCGAAAATCTCTCAAACTTACCACACTGTGTATCTGTGGCTTGCGTCTCTTTGCCAGGTCTATGATATTGATCCCGTTGTAGTAGAGGTTTTCCATGCAGCCGCGGAAGTTCTTCCTCAGGAAGGTGCCAGGTTTACCAGGCAGCGGGATGCCTCCGAAACTCAGCTTTGACGAAAAGAAAACAGAAGGGGGTAGACCACTTATCACTGGTTACAGACAACTGATCCAATATAATCAAGTATAAAAATACCTACTCATGGATGCTATTTTCGTAAAAAATGATAGAAATAGATAGAAAATGTACATTCTTTCAGTATTTTACTGACCATCACCAGTGTAGACATGAGGCCCACACACGTATTCTCACCAGTTACTGCATAAACAGCTGAGCCAGTGATTCAGCAAGTGAGAAGACAACACCCACTCACTGGATCCAAACATACAGTGCTTTCAGGGACTATTCAGACCCCTTCACTTTTTTCATATTTTGTTACGTTGCAGCCTTATGCTAAAATTGTTTAAATTAATTTTTTTCCCCCCATCAATCTACACTCAATGCCCCATAACGACAAAGCAAAAAAGAGGACTTTTAGAAATTTTTGCAACTTTATTAAAAAGGAACAACCGAAATATGACACTGACATAAGTATTCAGACACATTATTATGACAGTTGAAATTTAGCTCGGGTGCCTCCCATTTTTCTTGATCATCTTTGACATGTTTCCTTGCCTTGACTGGAGTCCACCAGTGGTAAATTCAATTGATTGGACATGATTTTGAAATGCACACAGATTTTTATTATAGGATCTCACAGCTGACAATGCATATCAGAGCAAAAACCAAGCAACGGGGTCGAAGGAACTGCCCGCCGAGCTCAGAGACAGGATTGTGTCGAGGCACAGATTTAGGGAAGCCTATGAAAAAAATTCTACTGCATTGAAGGTTTCCAAGAGCACAGTGGCCACCATGGTTCTTAAATGGAAGACATCTGGAACAACCAGGACTCTTCCTAGAGCCGGCTGCCCGGCCGAACTGAACAATCGGGGGAGAAGGGCCTTAAGAGAGGTGACCAAGAACCCAATGACCACTGGTCACTCTGGCTGAGCTCAAGACATCCTGTGTGGAGATGGGAGAAACTTTCAGAAGGGCCACCATCACTGCAGCACTCCACCGATCATGTGTGATCCAGTGGCCAGACGGAAGCCAATCCTCGGTGGAAGAAACATGAAACCCGCTTGGAGTTTGCAAAAAAGCACCCCAAGTACTGTCAGACTGTGAGAGACAAGATTCTCTGGCCTAATGAAACTGAGATTGAACTGTATGGCCTCAATAATAAGCGTCATGTCTGGAGGAAACCAGACACCGCTTTTCACCTGCCCAATATCTTCCCACGCATGGTGGTGGCAGCATCATGCTGTGGGGGTGTTTTTCAGCCGCAGACACGGGGAGACTGGTCGGGGATGAGGGAAAGCTGGACAAAGCAAAGTAGAGAGATATCCTTCATTAAAACCTGGTCCACAGCGATCAGGACCTCAGACTGGGCACTCAGCCAAGACAACACAGGAATAGTTTAGGGACAACTCTGTGAATGTCCTTGAGTGGCCCAGCCAGAGCCCTGACTTGAACCCAATCATTCATCTCTGGAGAGACCTGAAAAGGGCTGTCCACGAAGGGTCCCCATCCAACCTCACAGAGTTGGGGGGGAATCTGTAGAGAAGAATGGCAGATAATCCCCAAATCCCCATATCAATGTCATATTTCAGTTTTTCCTTTTTAATAAATTTGCAAAAATTTCTAAAATTCTATTTACACGTTTTCCTTATGGGACATTGAGTGTAGATTGATGAGGGAAAAAATTAATTTAAACGATTTTAGCATAAGTCTGCATCATAACAAAATGTGAATAAAGTAGAGGGGTCTGAAGACTTTCTGAATGCACTGTACACTCTACAGTGCCTGTATGAATGCAGTATGTGTACTTCTGGTCAGGGGCTGTTTTTCATGGTTTGGTGTTTGTCCTTTGTTCCTACAAAGGGAAATCTTGATGCTACAGCAATTTGGGGAAGATCTTTTCCTTTTTCAACATGTCAAAGCCCTCATGCACAATGTGCAATCCATAAATTAATGGGGTTTTTTTTTTTTTTCAATTTTGGTGTGGCAGAACTTGGCTGGCCTGCACATAACCCTGAAATCAACCCCATCTAACGCCTCTGGGATGAACTGGAACACCAACTGTGAGCTAGGCCTTATCACCCAACATACAGCAAGTGCCCGACCTCACTAATGCTCTTGTGGCTGAATGTGAGCAAATCCCTGCAGCCAGATGCCAAAATATTTCTGAAAGCCCTCCCGGAAGAGTTTAGGCTTTCATAGCAGCAGAAGAAAGGCAATAGTTTTAGTCTGACATTTTTATGTTTGGGAGTCCACATGCCTTTGGTCAAGGTCCAGGAGTAAGTATGTATGTTGTATTTCAACACTTTTTTCAATTGCAAACTGCATCTTTGATGGTGACATTTCAGGAATTTACCCCTATTAACCCCTACCCCCTTAATTACCGTTGCTATGCCTGTTAAATTCAAAGCCATTTTTTACACAATGGTTTCACACTGATTTCAGACAGTGGCAGACAAAAGCAACTGGCATCTCATTTCTAGCCAGTAATTGGGAATTTTGCTGGCTGAAATGACAACTTTCACTAGAATATTTCGTCAGCTCTGGCTAATTAACCTTAACTAATTAACCTAATTGAAAACACTGTCTCAAGCTGATTCATTTTTAAAGAAGAACCCTGTAAAAGTGTTAAATATGCAATTGATTGCTGCATGCATGATATGATGCTAAAAGGCTTTGGCTAAAACTAACATTTGTGTTTTTGGTATTGGTTTTGGTAAAAAAAAAAACACACGCCATATTTCAAACTCTTTATACACAGTATACACAGTGTACAGTCTGCTCTTAGAACCCCATGCACACCATTACGTCTTCTGGAGAAATGGATTGGAATTTTCTAAACTACGATTGGACAATTGCTGTCAATGAATTGATGTGGGTCTAAATTACCTAAAGAGTGCATTCCTCATAATCACTTTTGTTAGAAAATGGTTTAATTATGTTTGGAGCAGTTAAACTGGAATAAAAAGAAAAAAAAAAATGCAAATTGCGTGTAATTACTGTTTTCAGTGGCTTAAAGCAAAACGTTTCCGAAGCATTCGGTGTGGAGTGAATTTAAAACGCTTTGCAAAAGTTATTAGATGTTGACAGTTCACTTGGTAGTCTGTTATTCCTTTAAGATCATTATGCATTATGGACATGTCAATTCAAAGCATGTCCCCTCTCCAAGGCTTACACAGACTAGACTCTGTACCATCGAGCTCCAAGGCTCATTACTAACTGGCTAATTAGTAACTCCACAGCTCATCGTTGTGTTATCAATGATGGGTTTGTCTGTCCCTCACTGGATAAATTCATTAAGGGGTACACTCACATTTAAAAAGCTGTTCTCGCTATCTTACTTCCAGTTTATGTAATTTAATCAACCCATGGACTCACCTCATAGTCCACCTCCAGCGAGTGGCCTTCTCCTTTGGTTTGGAAGTGCTGTGTGTGGGAGTCCACCGTGAGGTTAACTTGCTTGTTGAAGCGCTCTATATGAACAGAGTGCCAATGCTGGTCGTCCAACAGACTGCCCACGGTGACAGCAACTCGACCACTGCTGAACCTCAGCCTGCTGTCGTCTGGAGATACACAGGGGAGAGAGCAGGAGCACAGGGAGAAGCTTTACGTCTTCCACGGTGAAGCTGCATGTGCGCGAGGGCAGACAGGCAGAGCTCGGGTGTAAAACAAGGGCAAAAAAACCCATATTCACATACAATTATTCCCGATCCATTCATCCAGATGATATATACTAGTACAGAAACAGATAAATTGTTAGGAAGGTAGGTATATACTGCTTAAATGGTTATTTGGACAATGAATAGTCAGCGGAATGAGTAACTGTTCAAGTCATTTATCAACTAAGACTCCCAAACATTTGCTTGTTTAAAGTTTTCAATGTGACCATTTTCTTTTGTTTTGAATCAAATGCATTTGCTTTGAAAACAGCAATCTGACTTAAAGATACTTTCGCTTCTACAGACTTTAAAAAAATTTTTTTTTTTAATGTCTCACCTGACAGATTTATCAATTTGAGGACATAACTTTGGTCTTCGGTATGTTGTAGAAAAACTCTTTTGTCATTTCTAGGTGGAAATGAGGTGAGATGTACACACGACAACCATCACATTGCTATGAGAATGCATCTAAAATACACCCATTTTAAAGGCTTCATAGCTTCTCACTCTAGCAATGACTCCAAAGTCACCACAAAGACATTCACGTTTAAGATCAAGTTCATCTGTAAATGAAACATTCAAGGGAGAGGTCTGGGAAGCACAGCTCACCTAAGTTGAGGTAGAGGTCCAGCCGTCCTCGGTGAAGCTCCAGGGTGATGTAATCTCCTCTCTGCCCCTCTCCATGCAGTAAAACACCCTCGGCCTGATGACTCTTGAACCGCAGAGAGATCACGTCCTTCACCGTTGACATTGACTTCTGGTTGAACCGATACAGCAGCGAGCTCCTGCCGTCAAAGTCCGCCATATATGACTCTAAAAGACAATCAGAGTCACTCTTGAATTAGCATTAGATACCGTAAAAACTTTTGGTTTATGATAAAAAAAAAAAAAAAAAGTTCTACATGATTGGGAAGATGGCACGAAAATGTAATTACTGTAGTGTCACCCCTACAAGTCTGTTTCACTTTTAATGAGACGGGGCCATTCTGAAAATTTGGTGTATTTTAATTAATGGGAAGACAGCCATATTGCTTTGCTTGCTCTGAAAATAAGCCCATACATTGACTTGGCTTGATTGGCTTCATTTTTTCTTTGCATGTTACAGGCTCAAAATTGGATTCGTCTTAAAATCAAATCAAAAATAATTACAGTACCAACATGGGTGTGAAGCTATTATACTACCACTACTCTTGCTACTACTGCTACGAATACAAATACTGTTGGTGCTAAGACTGTTCTTGTTTTCCTCAATAAATGCTCTTTTTCTTGAATTTCGTGAAGAATTTGTTGAACCAAAATTAACAGAACGAGCATCCTAAATGGGCAACGTGTTGTGTTTAGATGGTGCCAAAACTGATGGCGTGGGAGTTTGGGAAGCAGGAAGAGGACGGATAGTAAGTATTTTAGCACGCAGGATGGTGAGAGCGTGGTTGTGGCATGCGGCAGCAAACACTGCGAAGAGGAGCGAGGACAAGTAACACGACAGAAAAAACGAACGCGAGAATCATACAAAATGATAAAGCAGGTGAGAATGAGACATCTTCGGCAGAAATTTCGCTTCTCGTTGTGAGAAGACAGTGAATTTACGGCATAGTCACTGCCCCCGGCTTTTCTGTTCAGTAATGCAAGGGGCTATGAATCTCAGCTCGGTGCACCGTGATAATCCAGTCAGTACTGTACCGGTTTCCTGTAAACGTATTTAAGTAAGATTCTCTAACAATCTGCACATCCTGTCCACAGTGGTGTCAGTAGACCCTCTTTCCCTTGGAACATTGATCTTGGCTCCATTCCATTTAGGTGAGCCAGCTCCAGGGCTCCGGCACTGTGCACGCTCACTCCGTGACATGGCTTAGCTTGCCACTTAATGAAATCGAGCCGTTGATACACTTTTGCTTTGCCTGCCATTTGGACAAGTCAAAAATGTCTGCGGCGCAAGGTGTCCGCACCGGCTTAATGCACAGACCTCGTAAGGTCTATCAGTTCTCATACAGCCCGCCGTGAGACGTGCAGCTCTGTTAATCACTGTGTGAATGTGATCTAGCTCTGTGCTGTCGCACTGCAGTGGTGCTGACAGCCAGGCCATTACAGCAATCTGAATGAATAAGGCAGAGTATTTTCCACAGTGATGAGGACCTTTCTGTTTACAAACCTTTTTGCTCTACTCAGGGAGCCCACACCGACCGACTCCCTGCCAAACTAATCCGGGAATCTAAATCTCAATGATCGTGTCTCTGTTTCACTCTCCTCATTCATATACAATGGAATCCAGGGAGTCCCGGGGAACGGAGCCGAGATCAGTTAATAGTGTCACCTCTAAATAATGCTGCTTCAGAGAAACATGCGTAGCGCACTACTGCGCGGTCTTCAACGCAGAAAGGATGAGTGGCGTAGAAATGTTACCTGCCCGCGTCCCTTTTTCTGAGCCTGTCTCGGCGGATCAGGTCATCCATCAGTTATACCGTAATTCACACGGTATTTTCAGGGGTTTATATAAACACAGGCAGACACGTGAATCCAAAACGATAATGAACAATGAGGGAGCGTATGAGTCCACATTAGTTTTATACCTGCTTATCTAGCATTAATATATCTCACAAAGTGTGGTGGTTGGTCATCATAAAACTGCTCACTGGGATATTCTGACGGTGTTTCACGGTGCAGTAATTCACCAGCTCATCTAGTTAGTGCTGCTTCACAACGCGTGGGAGAGGTGAATCCCCATTACATCTATTTTTATTGAGGACTGCTCAGGTTATTACATACTGTGTATGTGAATAATTTTTCCTTTTATCGCATACTGTACACTGACAGAGGTCCGCTCTGTTTTTACTATTAAATGTTTTAGGACAGCTGTTCCAAAATAACGGTGTAAGAATGTTATTTTGAGAATCCTAACAACTTTTCTCAACTGATGGTCAGCCGGGCACTAACGGCGACGCACGTCAGCGGCGCCAGCATGTGACTTTAAAACGCATGCACCTGTTCTGTCCTGCAAAGGCGGAGCGCAGTGACCGCGGAAGCAGTGAAGCTGAGGAAACAGGGTTTCAGAGAAAAAAGTGTTTTGTGCTTGGCTGAGTTTCAATAGGCCCGAGTAGTATTCAAATGTATACTGAAATCAATAAAACACCTTGATTTCTCATTTAATACATTTACCTATGTGATTTACAGGGGAGCTTAATCAGAAATTCACATAAAATTCACTACATTCAAAAAAATGAGATGGCTGCGACTGAGATCTCCTAAAATGGCTGCATTAAGCAGCAGCTAAGCAGTTTAGTTTTTTTTTTGTTTTTTTTTTCTTCTCCATCATGAGTTAATTTAGCTACTGGCTTATCTAATTATGTGGAATAACAGACCGAATATCCAAAATCTCAGTTCATCAACATTGTTGTATTTCTTTTTACGGATAACAACTAGGGGAAAATCTCTGACTAAACTTAGACTTTAGCTTGATATAGCCCTGTGAGCCTCTTTTTATGGCAGAGGGTGCAGTAGGTGTGGCGATGAGTCCTACAGTAGACAGATTACCGGGCCAAAGTGCTCTAACTGCAGCCTGGGCACAAAGCCAGAATCCACTAGTATATAACTACGGAGCCAAAGAATAAATACTGCGTTGTAGTTTTTAGGTCCATTTTGTATTTACTGCAAATTTAAAAAGCCGTTTTTCACGGAAAATACACATTCCTAAGGTAGATATTTTCTTTTAAATAGTAAAACAGGTGTCAGAAAGTCAGCTACAGGCGACCAAACATGTAGTTGCAGTGTTTTGCCTTTGTAGAGCAGCGTTGTTTTGCATGGAAACCCACACACCGGTGGTGTCATCACGGGCTGATGCTCCGGAAAAGCTTTGGCACATCCCGTCTACTGTGCTCTGGCCATCGCATCCGTGCGTAAGGCACATCCGGAGCGTATCACGCGTCAGGTGGCACAGCACTAGCTGAAGCTAGCCACTCCGAGCTGCACTTCATGAGATGGCCCACTTAGTTACTACTCTGGCCTTTTTTTGTGTCGGTTATGCGGGACACCTTTTTTTTCTGTCATAACTGAGCAATGACTCAGTGAAGAGAACCACATGAATAGACTCTGAAGTATAAAGCCTTTTATACTGATATATAGGCATTTAAGCTGTGACAACCACAAAACATTTGAGATCTCAACATTTTTTTCCAATTAAATTGGTATCTTGTTATATGCTTTAAGACGACAAGGTAAAAAAGTAATGATGGGAAAGATGAACAAGCAAACAAAATGTGATTGATTTCGGTGTTTATCGACCCACGTGTGCTAGTGAGAGTGTTAGCATTAACACTGGCATCAATATTAGCACCTGCATTGTTTTTATACCAACTGTCTGCACTTTGTGCTTTTGAAGGTCATCGTAGTTCTTCCGAATCATACTGTGCTTTGCAGCAATATTTAGTAAGAAAATCAGCTCCACTTTGGTTTCCTGCTATCTTAATTTACACAGGGCCTGTCAGACATCTTGTAAGAAAAACAAAAAGGGTTTGACAGATTATAAAAAATGGGGAAAGTGTTTGTTTTGGAATACTTTTGTTTTTTTGCAGTGTTTTTACCCTCCGTGTATAAAACAATATTCCCTGGCACTGTGAGGATGATACTGAAGTTTATCATCCTAGCATTTTTTCTAACAGCCGAAACCCAGAGCAAAAGTATGACCAGGGTTTCCAACATTGTGTTAAGCTGCTAGCACAGTGCTTTTAATTTAGACTTCTATTCTGGAAGTGCTGAATGCGAGGAGATCACTCTGCATTCGTTTCCCACCCTGGCTGTGTTTAGATTAGTCATGTCACTGCCGGTCTGGAGTATTAAACAGTGGGTTAAAAGCAGGTGGAGAGAAAACAGTCCCCATTACTCTCCGTCAAGAGTCTGGCTGCAAAGATGGATGTATAAATGAACAAATCCTTCAAGGTGGTGTAACTGCGGAGGTTTGCTGTGTAGAATAAGTACTTTCTTAGTATGGTATTAACTGCAGGCCGGATGTTACTCACTGTAGGAGCAGCCGTACACCTCCACCCTGAGGCCCATCCAGCCACTGGGGTTCCACTCGAGAGGGACGAAACGCAGGAAACGCGTTCTCACCGGGTGGGACAGCTTGTTCTGGACAATGGCCTCGGAATTCACGTTCCCGACAAATGTCTGCTGGAACAGAGAGGGAGAAAGAGCGTGGTTGTGATGGCACCGTAAAACTGATACAGAGCAAGTGGCCAGTGCTCCGCTGAGGGAAACGGCAAATGACCTCAGATCTGAAGTGAATAGTAATATTATCACCAGGGAGTAGAAAAGTCTGTTTTTAGCTGAATACATGAAATATAAGCAGAATAAGAATCTACATCCTTGAATAGCACCCACAACAACAAAGTGCTTACGTGGCTAACCCAAGGGCAATATCTTCTTCCTAGCCCTGAACATACTGTTTAATGTGGAGTGGTAAGAATCATCATGTGGTGGAGAGATATGAATATTTTCGTTCAAACAGGTCCAAGTGAGACGGAGGAAAAATGACCACTGAGGCAGCCAGGGGCAAAATAAGCGTCTTGTATTGTGTTTTCTCCCTGCGGAGCTACAAACAAAAACCTCTGAGTCCAGTTGTGATAAGTCATTCTTCCCTTTTCTTTTCCAACCCTCTGCCACTTCCTGTCTGCGCCGAAAAACACCAGGGGACATGAATAGAGAAACAGAGACAGAATGAGAGATGGAGACGGGCAACCTCACTCTCAAATGACTGATTACCAGCTTCTTCATAACCGATTCGAGGCAGGTGACACATCAGATCAATAGGTACTCGTACTTTTAAGAACAAAAAAGATAGATCATTGACGGCGGAGCTCCGGGCTTCCATGAATAGCTCAACGCAGTCAGACAAGGACAATAATTCAGCTTTCTACAACAACAAAAACACAGTGACCAGCGGTACAAATGACCGTCCGAAGCTTGGGAGACGCCGCAAAACAGAGGCATCATTAAATACACCGGGATGCTGCTTCTTGGTAGATAATCAAGGCAACGGTGTGACTGTTGTGGCTGTTATTGTGATTTATTTCACCGCTTTCCCATTTTGAGCCATTTACTGAGTGGAGCCTTGTGGCTGAGTCTTAAAACATGTACAAGCTAGGCTAATTTATACATGCACAGTAATTCACAGGAGGGATTAACAAATTGCACTGGGGCTTACACGTTTGGTTGAGGAAAATGTATTACTCTAGCACTACGAACAGCATTTAGAGCAAATGAAATAAGAGAAACATGTTGGCCTTGAAAAAACAAGGCATACATATTCACGCCATTAAGGTCTTCTAAATGCTTTCAGCCAGAAAAATCAAATGTAGTCATTAGTGTTTTACTGGGAATCGGGATGACGAAAAAACCTGCTGCTGTGTTTGTCATACAGGGGCCTGGCCATGGCCTTGTTATTTTCAGGCTTTATGTAAGACACACTGCAGTAGAAGACAACAGTCTTCTAGTGTATCTTGCATGAAAGCTGTCATTTAAAGCCCCTGATTAATCAAAAGCAGTCAAAAACTTGCACGACCTTCTTCATCAGGACTCTACGGACGTTGTTTGATCTGATTTGACTGACAGTGTGGGCAACAAGCTACCGACTGTCATCAAACTCCGATTCAAATGTTGTTAAACTTGGCTCTCGGGATACACGACATCACTTTTTTCCTCATGAGCCCTGCCCACCTCAAACCAGTGAGAAAAGCAAGAAATCTCTTGTGAAAGACCCAAAACCGTTGTAACTTTGACAAGGAAAAATGTGATGCCCACGTAGGACAACATTGCACATGGGAAGAGAAACCAGAAACAACGCCCTGCGGTTGTACGCCTCCGCCCACCAGTCAAGCTCCGGTTTACATCCACGTCTGTCCAGACTCACATAATATGTGTAGTGAAGGCTTGGAAGGAGTTTAGTAAAAGGTATCAAATGTATTTCGTCATGATTAGCGTATGAATTCCTGAGTTATGGCCAACAACATGTTTTGTGAGGTCACAGTGACCTTGACCTTTGACCATCACATTAGTAATAATTAGTTCATCGTGTCAAGAAATTTTAAGAAATTCACAGAAGGCATTCCTGAGATACTGCGTTCACGAGAATGGCACAGACGGCGGGCGGACAGCCCCGGAAACATAATGACTCCGGTTATGGCTGTCGCTTTGATTTTCTTGGAATACGAGAGCATGCTGTCGAAGTCAAGGTATAGAAAAATATTTTCGTGTAGGGTAGTGTAGAGCTTGTGAAACTCTTCTTGCTCTTTCTATCATAGTTATTAACCCGCTCTTTACACTTGAACTCCCAGCTGAACTTCTGGAAAACCTAATGAACCAAGTGAACTCTGATTGAGGCTGCAGCGCAGTCATTCTAACCATTCACCGGCTAACAACGCTCACACATGACAGCATGAGTCATTAGTATTCGAGGGTGATACCGCCACAAGAACACCACTGAGGCTGTCCTGAGCTATGACGTTTGTGTTTCTTTCCTCTTTGGAAAAACTTACAACAGAACATCCTGTGTGCTCCAGCTGGGAGATGAGGCAAAGTCTCTGAATAAAAGCCTGGGGGTGCAGAAGATTTTCCAGGGGGCCAGAGGACCGAGATTGGTCCTTATCCGCATAAACAATCCCAAACCCTTGCTGACTTCATTATTTCTATTTATGTTTCTGTCACTGTGGAACAGTCTCCCTCCCTGTTCATTAAGACTCTTTACTCTTCCTCTCCAGTGATGAGCTCCCTTGTGTCAGTTTTCCTTTATGATGCATACAGCCAAGGCAAATAAGTTTATTTTAATCAATTCACTCGGGGATAAATCCTGCTGCTGGAGATAAAGATGCGGCAATATGTTCCAGGAGGTCAGTGGCCAGTTAAACAGCCTTAGCGTACACATAGTGAAAGCTATGAGTAGTTACGAGTAATGACCTTGCCATTTGTGAGAATACTACTTCAATCCCTGATCTCCAGTTGATCAGCCACATGTCCCCTGACCAGGATCAACACAAGGTCTCATATATTTCTTCAGTATCTTCGCTAGAAATGACTCAGGTCTGATATCGCTAATGCGGTGTGCTCTCCGCACGTGGGTCTCGCCTGTAGCGACATTAAAGGCAACACGTTCACAACGACAACGTTAAGATGATGATCTGTAGCGGGTATAATATTATAATATAAATACCATGTTCACAGTCTTAGTTTAAGGTGTAAGTGTGCTAACATTAGCTAATTTGCTAATTAGCAGTAGTAGCAAAATATTGAAAAACTACATGTAGCACAAAGTGAAAAGTCCCTAAAGTCAGCAGGATCCATTCTCCGGGGGCCATCAGTGTCTGTGCAAAATTCAATAGCAATCCATCCAACTGTTGAGAGATCGGGCTGTATATTACAAGCACTATCAACATGCAAGGCCAATCTTAACTGTTATTGCTTTTGTTCTGTAAAGAGAGATCTAATTGGGAGCACCTCGTTAGAGCCCCATCTACCTGAACCCCTAACGCGCAAGACAATTAATGTTTAAATTTCCCCCTTACAGAGGAATTTTTTTCACACGTTCACACGCAGCCATATTTCGAAGAGATTTCTAAATAAGGCCTTCTGAGGATAATGATGTTAGTCTGCGCCCACCCCACCCCAGGCCCCCTCCTCGCCAACCCACATGCACACTCCCCCCACCCCCTGCTAGCGTACATTCATCTTCCCTGCTATGAATATTTGCAAAGACCATCATGCTAATTTACCATGAAGTTAACTGAACACAGCATACAGGGAACTAGATGAACATTGGCTCGGCCATTTTTTGAGAGTTTACTTTCAGAATATCGTCAAGCACAAGCCTATTTTTTAACATAAGGAGAGACATTCAAGGGTAAGTCTTTATAAGTCAGTCGTTCTTTGTGTCTGACAGCACATAAGGTGATAAAAGTCCACATTTCATCTAATCAAAGCTTCAAGAGACAGAAGTCATTTTCACAGATTTTCTCCCCTGGTTTGGACTAATTAGGTTATTATCAGCTTGTAAGAGAGTGCCATCCTGTTGTTTCACATGTTCCTCTTGTACTTAATAAGGCTTTTGCTCAAAACACTCCTACAGACGGAGGACTGACAGGAACAGGAAATTTTCAATGTTTGCGCAGGGAGAAGAGGTTACATGCATGTATGTCTTCCTGTATGTCAAAGCCTATGTCTGATTTGATTACCGTTTCTAGCGTCTTTACTTGTTTTTGGACGTCTTAATACCCAGCGGAGGAGCTTAAGGATGACGATGTCGGTGGGTCATTAATTTCCTCCAACGCTTTAGTTGAGAGCAGGAGGACTATTTCTCTAGAGCTCTGCTTTACCACCAACAACTGGCCAAAGTTTTGGCTTGGCAAACATCAGATTTAATGATCTATCGAGAAGAATGTTAGTCATGCTCGCAGAAAAAAAAAAAAAACAACTTAGATTTTAATGATCCTCTAGCACCATCCTCAGGACCAACGTTATCATATATTACATCATGTTACATGTTACTACGTATTTTAATGCAGACTACTGGAGCAAATTTAAAAATATCAAAATGATCAGTATTTGTTTGTTCCATACCATTTTGTTTTGAAAAATCGCAGCGGCTGAGGCATGCTAGTAGGATTGTTGACCCCTAGCCCAGTTTTTTTAATGTACTTTCTATGGAGGTAATTTGGCTCAGCATTGGCTCAGAATGGCTGAGAGCTAGCAGTCATATCAGCAGCTGCTGCTCTCTCATTAGTCCCCCCGTTCAGTTCGGTTTCTGACAGTGAGCTGTTACCTTTGAGCTTCACTTGTTAAAATGCCAGGCGGATGTGGGATAGATCAGCCAAAGGCCTCGGTGAAAGCTGTAGTTAGTCAGCTCGGGTGTGTGTTTCATTAGAGAATGCAGACTAATTGGTTGCTATTCATCCTGCATCCTGCATCTCAACAGCCAAGTTAACGTGCAAACCAAAGAAGAACGGGGAGGTGTGGGGTTTAAATTTTCCGTGTGAGTGTGCATTTAATACACATCAGTAAATGTGTCAAGCGTCACATCCAGTCACGCCCGGCTGTAATGTTTGCCAGGTTTCAGAGGATGGTCCCTGTTTTGACTGGTATGGTACAGCACTGTATACTCTGTCTGAGTGCTGCATGGATTTTAATATTTGAAAGAAATCTGGCGTCTTTCTTTTGTCTCTCTCGCGAGTCAGTTACATAGGACAATAGCTGCAGGTCATGTTGACAATATCGATACAAACTGCCTCATCTTCTCACTGCACAGCAGCCTTAGTTCCCTTTGCAGACCTAATGATATGAGGACTGACAGTGTGTGGAAGAAACTGTGAGCTGTTTAACACAATATTTCAAAAAAGTCAGTCACTGGATAACACACACATTAATGTCTCGGTGAACTTCACCACATACATATATCCTATTATTTTTGAGGAGCTGTACACCTCTATATTTTTTTTTGCCGCTAATTCAAGACGGAGTTGTGTTATTTTGTTTTTGTTTACATAAACAAATCAACCTTGGGTAAAAAAAAACAAACTATTGGTGGATATATTTAAAACCTCCTAACCGAAGAAGGAACTATTGTTTTAGTTATTCATTGTAATTTATTTGTTTAAGCAATTTCTATCAATTTCTATCGAAGTTGAAGTTTGCGCAGTGCAAACTCTAAAACCTGTTAATTTAGTTGTTTTGGGGAGTATAGACTTCAGAACTACCCATCTTAAACTGATTGTATGCTAACTTGTTTAAAATGGCTGGGTCATTTTCTAAAAAAGCTGGGGCACTGAGCTTTTAGTCAGAATTACTCAAACAGGAGTAAATGGCTTATTTGTTGGGGACTACTTTCAAATGCGGATTAATACACATTTGTCGCGTTAGTGACATTCACATATGATTTAATACAGTTTGTTATACGTATATTGTTACACAGCTTGTGGAGGAAGGTTCTGACTTGGCTTCAACTTGGCTCAGAGTTAAAACCCTGTTACTCAGCCTCGTGATGTTTGGTTTCATTTCCAATTCCTGCGTTCTAGTGTGCTTTACAAAATGCATTTTTAAATATGGAGGAACATAAATAATTCAAAACAACACACAGCACTAGACAGAATGTTCACCCTCACATATTTGCGCTCTTTTAATTTCAACACAATGAAAAAAGATCACTTTGCAGCAGTGACATGCCAGTGGGCAGCTCCACACTATGCTAATTTGACTGCGGAGTAGAAAACACGCTGAAAAACAATTTAACATCTTGTTAGAAGCCTTTGACATTACTGGGGCAAACACAATTAAGAATTAATGACATGTGCCAACACCATGCTTTTTTTTTTTTTTTGGACTGTGAGTCCTTGCACAGGCTGGCGTAACATGTTGTGACATTACATGAAGGATAAAAAAAAAGAATTTAAAGAAAAAAAAGCAGTTATTGCGTTGACACCGAATACTTGCAACACTTTGAAAAAGCGTCTCAAAAAGTGAGAGGATATGTTGCCTGACAATGGACTGCGTCGTCATCAATACAGTAAATTGGTCCACAGAGCACAGCACATGAAAAAGAGTTATATCGTGTGACAGAAGGCTACGTCTGATTGTTACTGCCAGCTTTTATGATCTGAGTCTGACCATAAAAATCCTGCAAAAAGGTTACATAAATACAAATACAACAGTGTCCAAGCCCTCTTACGTTATTCACTGATTGTTTGACGGTTTTAATTACTAGTTCAACATTTTGGGAAATATACTTATTCGCTGTCTTGCAGGAGAATTAGACAAGATCGATGTTACCTCTCCCATGTCCGCGCGTTAAATATGGAGCTACAGCCGGGAGTTGATTAGCCACTGGAAGCAGTTAGCATGGTTTGAACTGAGAAGTTCCAAAAGTTTCCCGTAAAAAAAACGAAACTTGATGTTTTTACATTTCAGTTTGTGCAGGGATTAAACGATAAAGTTATTCAGGGAGGTTTAGCCGTCCTTTAAATAGAGTCATGCTGCCTGTTGTTGGGATACTAAGCTAGGCTAATCAACTCCGGGCAGTAGCACCATACGCACCGCTCCGTGCACTCGTATGAAGGCGGTATCAAGCTTCTCTTTAAACGGTCGACAAGAAAGAATAGAAACAAATTCCTTTGACCATAAATAGCCAAGAATAACCTTTAGACATTGCTTCTTCTACCCTAAATTTCTGTCCATCCCAAATTGTTGACTCTCTTTTCATGAGCGAAATACAGTAAAACAAAAAATGATACTAATTTTAGTTGGATTCAGTTGCAAACAGCAGAAACCAGCGATGAAACCAAAGTTATGCAGAATGCTGATCAAGTGAAACATCCACGTGTAGACTCACCCCTACACCATCCTCATGCCTGTACTGTTTCCAGGCCCGGGCCGTGTCACTGTAGAGCAGTAGGTAACTGCTGACCCAGTCCCAACTGTCATAACGTCCCTGTGTGGCCACAGCCGTCACCTCCATCTGCTCCCTGAGGTCCACCTGGAGCCAGGGCTCTTGGTCAGTCACCATGGGGGACCAGCCTCCTGCTCCTGAAGGACAGCAGAGAAATACAGCCAGAGCGGATCCATTAAATATGAATTCTGTCGATGAACAGCGGATTGTTGTGGTTCATGCTCCGTCGCCACTGGGCTCAGATTGCAAAAATGTATAAAGTCCTGATGCATACACAGGGAATGTTTGTACATAAAAGGCTTTAAGGTGAAGTTACACTCCAGCTGCCGCAGTTGAGGTCCTCAGTGCTTGGAAAATAGCTGAATCATTTTTGAAATGTATACAGCATCTACGAATGTGCCTGCAAGAAAAAGTTTCGTATTTTCCCTAAATTCTAAAGAGTATTATCTCGTTAGCATCCCCCAACTGTAGCTCTGATTAGGTTCTGATGGCATATGCAGGATGCTCACGGGAGCTGTAGTTGTTGAATGCTATTTATTCCCTTTTACTTGAGGGGCTTCAAATTGTACCAGAGGAGTGACTGAGGACAGGAGATGATGACAAGACAGTTTACCGTGTCACAATACATTTATAATCAAATCAAAGCAATATGGCTGTTTTCTTTTCCTTATGACTGATTTGAGATTTGGAAAGAGCCACAGTAAAACTATTTTTATTGGCATCTGTCTTTTATTAGTTCTATATTTCCTGCCTGGACCCCCTTGCGGCCCTGAATTTTCTCTGACTCCGACTTTTCTAGGACTCGGTGAAAGCCAGGACTCCCTTACTAGCCATGAATCATTTAAATAAAAAGATTAAGTCACTTTCTTTGCTATATAACTGCCACTACATCTGTATTGCGTTTTTTTTTAAATTTGAAATTTTGTTTGAAACTTATCTTACTTCACTCGTTGAGTAAACACACACAGCTATCTCTTTCTCATCTCTTTAGAATAGAGAAGCTGTCTCCATCAGAACTGAAACCTGTGATAAATGCACCAAGTTCTCATACTTCATAGCTCATTTGCCACCGCCTTCGAAAACAACCCATATGACCATTACAAAAACGTTTCATATGAGTGTTTTCTGGTCCGCTAACTTGACGTGTATTGTGCATGTTCGTTGGTAACCGCTGCTACAGCAGGTGGGTGATGCGTAACTGGAGCGTTTAGAAATACTGACTCTAAGCAGGGACATTGGCTCTTGTACTCACCATCTCTTCTGTTGAGCTTGGCATTGTAAGCGGCATAACTGACTGAGGACTGAGAGGAGCTCTGAAAGGATGAATGGGGTAGCGCTGATACTAGAGGACCATTGCAATTATCTGTGAAAGAAAATGAAAAAAAAAAAGAACAATTCAGATGCCATTAATGTCAAAACGTTCATAATTCTTGTATAATTACATATACTGTAGTTTATACAATGCACTTCACATGCAAATCTGACTATATAAAGGATGGTCCTGAAGGGGTCGCATTGCTTGCCATGCTTGGAATTATTCGGCCGACAGTAATAATAGAAAACGCATCCTGGAGTAGTTAAATACGTTGGTTCAAAGTGCACCTTTCCCTATTGGCGGAGGAGTTTTAAAGCAAAAAACTGGGGAAATAACAGAGCTGCCTCACTTATCCAGTTCTCAGATGCCTCAAACAGTCTATTAACCCATGCGGTGACCCTTGAAAACCACACAGAAAACACTATGACTCCTTTTGTGTGTATGTGTGTGTTCTTTTTAATCCTGCAGTGTGAGATTACACCACGTCCAACAGGCAGGAGCAGATTAAGAGTCCAGCGATCTAAAGCTGTCAGCCTCATCTTCCTCTGACCCACCCTGCCTGCCATAAAAGCAGTGAGTCGTACAACAACACCCTCTTTGCTTTTTGGGTAGACTTGAGTGCAGCACTGCATTAAGGCCCGTGTCTGAGGACATAGAGAAAACTGGCACCAGCCTGATTATAATTATCCTTGTGTTCTCTCCATCACCGTGTAGTTCACTCTTTTGAGTGTGAGAGGCTTTTTGTTTTTGGATGCCACACTAGTTTGGGTTCAGATGGATTCTGAGCACATCTGGAGTGGCAATTGGCCATCCATCTGGCCGACAAGAGCACAGCAGAAATGACAGCATGAGCTCGTTCTCCTTTTGGGTGTCCCTGTGAATTTCAACTGACCTGATTTGACTGCTCTTGGATTGCTTGCCAAGAGATTCTTCTAATCCTGATTTCAAGTGTGACTAAAGTGGATCAAGCTGTTTTGTCCAAGACTCAAATTATGGCTGAGCTGTAATGCAGTTGCAGATTTTCACTGGGGAAATGAGAACATTGGCATGACATCTTAACGCACCACTACAAGAACTGGGGTTATTATGCAAGCAAAGCACTTTTAATCTGTCAAAAGTCTCAAAGATCCTACTTTTGATCTCTAAAGGGGAGCTCTCACTCCTCTCATCTCCCATTCAATCTGTATCTATCCATCCTTTCTTTAACGATTCAAATCCAGTTGAAAAAAAAAAAGCTGAAAAAAATCTCATTGATGTGAGATTGCACCTCAAAAGTGTGTTCGATTGCTTTGCGCCTCAATTCCATCTACGCTTGACACCACCACATACAACAAATGAGAGCGTGACAGCTTAAAACAGGCTAAACAAGCCAACGATATTTTGATGGTGTAACACATGTTCTCTAATTGACAGGTTAACCTTAACTCTCCTAGCTGGCTGTGTGAGTGCAGAGAAAGTTGTTGTTTTTTTTTCTTCCATGTGCAAAATGATCGTCTTACAGGTCCCGTTGTTGTTTACAGACTTGGCCTGGAGCCAAACGCCTGACTGTCAGTCAGGAAGACTTATGGATGGAGGCTCGCCTGTCTGCGAGTCTCGGGGGCTTGAAACTCATAGTCAAATAAAACCCCCAGACATCAGAATGCATGTACATAACTGTTAGCTGTACGTCCGACTGCTAGGATGATGGGGTTTTTTTCTAGTACAACAGAGTGGCCCCCTGCTGGTCTAGAAAAACAGGAAATGTCATGTTGACAGTTCCCTTATCCCTCAAAAAGACCATAATCAACAAGGTGTTTGTCAGTTTATCGTATCACTTCTTGACATCCCTACCCCCTGCTTATTGGTTACTACTGAACAGGTGAGGCGAAGTAATTTCCAACAACAGCTGGGCACTCCGGTTTTTTTAGCGAATGTTACTCTGACAGGAGTAGGTAGTGCTTTTGTTGGGGACTACTGTCAGCGGCTGATTAATAGACATCCGGCGCTCTAGCGAGTATTTCCAGCACTAGAACGGGGTATGCGGGATCAACTCAAAATAAACTGCAGCGCCGGTTTCTGCCATAATGAAAGGGCATGTCACAGTGTGGCACACTGATGTGTTTTCAATAGTTTTTGGACGACAAGGAAGTTCAGAGGGATGAGAAACAGTACATCAGGCTTGGTTACACAGACAGTACTTATTAGTAGGCTCAATTCTTTGTTGGCTTTGGTCTTTTCATAGGATTTACAGAATATTGCCACCCTTATCCTTTAGCGCTTCTTTCAATATCTTTGGAACATTTACTATCCTTTCATTTTAAAAAATAAAGGATGTCCTCTTTTTAACCATTTATTCCCCAATGAATCTCTGCCAACATGCTTAGATTCAGGGCGGGCTTTCATTCGGCTCTTTGGCCTGTTAGATGTTCATCATTTTTATCAAAATCTCTGACATATGGCACAGAAATTTGTTTCCCATAAAATGATCTTTTGAATTCAAGAACATCATCTATTGGAAAAATGAATGTTAAACAGAAATACTGTCTGTCTACAGGTTAAATTTTTAATTGGTATAACATGAAATCCTTGAAACCACCCACTCTTCATGGTCAAGTTTACGACAGATTCAGTGTTTGAGAGTGGACTCGACTCAGCCATACTGTACATACAGCTGTTTTCCAAATCCGCTCCTCTGCTCATTAGCAAGCCCGCCTTAATCTGAGTGCACAAAACAGATGCTGTTCCACAAAGGAATCAATTACCACAACAAAGTGCTTTTTGTACCACACACGGGCAGGATATTTTAAGGCCCACTAGCAGAGGCATCGCTGCACCTGATGATGACTACACGCCCAAATCAAATAAACATGGCTCACGAGATACAGTATGAGGAAGCCTGAGTCTCCTCTCGGATATAGAGTCTCAGGAAATGTACAAACAGTTAGATACGCAAAAAAGCCAAAGGGATTTTGTGAAAATAGAACATGCGATAGAGAGAGGCAAACAGTAGAGCAGAGTAGAGCAGGCTTCCCACTTTGACCTGATCCTCTTCACTGGGTGGCTCAAAACCCATGTGATTAAAAACAGTTAGAGTGCAGATCACATACATAGCTTAAAGGGGCATTCAGTACTCTACACATTTGTCTGAACTCTTCAACAAATCAACTGTGACATGGCCTTCACTACACTTCAGAGGGAAATATTGTACTTTTTACTCCATTAAATGTCTCTGACAGCTGGAGGTAACCGTTACTTTGTACATTATATAGAATAAATAAGATCAAATATAACATATATACACACACATACACATATACATACACACATATATAAATATATATACATATATATATATATATAAATATATATACATATACACATATATCTGAAACACACCAATATGAAATAAATCATTAGTGCCTGTTGCAAGTTACCACAGCTCATCTTTTCAAGTGGCTTGATTTTTCTGACACATTTCCACAAAACGTACGGCCTTAGCTATGAAACAGGCTGTTTGTATTTTGTACTCGAAAATTTAGTTTTGCAATTTGTCAAGGTTGTTGCCGATTAATATTTTGTGATAGATTATTGTGACTAAATGTGTCAGCAACACAGAGCAAAGTCTACAGGGCCATTAGAGAGAGAGTATTAAAAACAAGAAATTTGTTACCTAGCCAGTCTCCACTTCAGGAGTTGTTTCAACTGTTTCTTCACTGGTTTTGATCAACAATATGAGATACAGTATGCTGCTAAAAGTTTGCTTTGATTTTATCCTGTCATAACAGAAGAAAAAAAAAAAAACCTTAACATCCATAACAAAAATCAAATAAAGAAAAAGATACACATTCAATTCAATGTGAAACATGGACATTATAACTTCGGGGCGCTAATAAAACCATTAAAACCATATGTATAGCACCCTTATAACGGTGATAAACCCCACAAGAGCAAAGGCAGACTGCTGGAGGGTGCATAAGTTCAGTTAACACACACCACAGCGTCAATGATATCAAAGGGTACAGCGATAGTATCTGGTAACAAAGCGGCCTCACACCCCTGTGAGGTATTGATAAAGCTACATATGATACCCCGCATGGCCTAACGGGCTTTGGCGCTCGGTGACCTCTTGCTCAGCGGTAGCCTGAGATGAGCTGAGGTATTGGCTGACAATTAGTTCCAAACACTGGCCGAATTCAAGGAAGCACTAGTCAATACAAATGATTGAGAAACACTGTACTGTAGCACTTCATTTCTCTGAACGCTGCATACAATCTGGAGGGACCAATAAGCATTTACAGGCAGCCTGCAGGATGTTTTACTGGACTATCGACAGCTTTAGTGATTATACACATCTCATCTGCCAAACATGAATTATTCAACCCTCATTCAGGAATGTAGTGAGATGGGGTTTGGGTTAATTTTCTGTTGGCTTATAGGATTTCTGGGAGCATATTATACATAGCATGTATACATCTTGGTAAAGATAAGAGAACAGAGGGATAATATCTTGTTAAAAATGGGGTAATAATGGGCAACAGTGAGTAATGCCGTGGTTATTACAAAGGTAGTAACTATTGGGGACTAATGTCTTGGTTGGAAGATTGATGATAAATTTGATAAAATTAGGTAACGGGAGGGGGGGCTTAGTAAGAACATAATAATAATAATAATAATAATGTTTGACAACAGACTAATTACCTCTGCCAAGGAGTTTATGTTTTCACCCGTGTCTATTTGTGGGTTTTTTTTATTTGTCAGCAGGATTATGCAAAAAGTACTGAAGAGATTTGCAGCAAACTGGGTGGAGGGATGGGGCACGGGCCAGGGAAAAACCCATTACATTTTGGAGCGGATCCGGATCATTTACTATGAATTGGAATTTTTGTCTCTGAAGTGTATGTTGTTTGACATTGGCCTTGGCCGAGGTGTGTGCTCTCTACTGAGCACCATTCTAGTCCTTTTACTGTGTGTATTGCATGATTTGATTGTTCATGCCTCCGTCCAAAAGTGAGCGGTGTGCTTTTTAACTGGCCGTAAACTCGCATGACGTTTAATACAAATCGTATCCATCCAGCATCATTTGATTATAAAGATAGCTATAAAAGGGCCTTCAAGTAAAAAGGTCCAGTATTGATTTAGTAGTTTGACTTTGGTTGAGACTAAAGGAAAACATCTTTGGAGACAGTAGTTCCTCTGAACAAAAACAGAGAGACTGCCTTAAATACCAGTTATGTCTAGAAGGAACGGTTCAAGGAGGGGAGTTTCACTCCAGTGCTTTACATAACGTCGGGTGGGCAGTCACTCAAGACGAGACACATTTATAGATAGGATGCCTGTGTCACAGTGCAGCCCTAAGTCTGCTCTGAAATATTTTTCTTCTTCCAAGCTGCTGCAACAGGCCGATTAAGGGCTGAATAAGCCCAACCGCGACACACAGCATAAGCGTATGCAGACAATGTGACAATATACGCCACACTGTCGGTTATTTATAAGTAGCAAGAAATCCTCCAAATTAAATTACTTGATACATCGTTGGTCCAGGCGATCTAGATGTTGGTAACTGATTAAAACGGGCTTAAGTGGTTACTTCTTGATGGTCAATGTTCGAACAGTGAAGACAACCTATTAGGGACGTCCTGAGCCAGAGGATTGGTAGCCAATAATAATAATAAGCCAATAATAATCCGATCCTTTCTTCACTTCACAGTGAATAATTCTGCTCTGACAAACGAGGCTTATACATGGGTTCACTAATGCTGCCTTCATTTCATATCATTTAAACCGTGATCATGAGCCGCCGAGTGGGAAAAACGGTTCACGTCAACCTTGTAATGCGAGTCGGTGACGTCGGCCATTTCTGACACTGACAATATCTCCAGGCGGAATGGCTGCCTGTGAAGTGCCACTGGCAGTCACATCAAAATAAAATCCAATATTAACACGTATACTATTGATTCAGCTCATTTTATAGGAGCTTTACTATATACAGTTGTATCCGGTTTCACTTGGTAATGAACTGCCACACATACAAAACCTAAACAAAGGTATCTAATTTAGGCGGTTTATCTTGTGTTACTACGGCGTTACTACTTGGAATAATGTGTAAACACTAACACTTTTTTGTTTTTCCCCCATTCTGCCGCCACTGCATGAATGCAGCAGCAGCTCCAGCAGTAACAAAGCTCTCATCCCCTCTCTTACCAGAAAAGGGCTTCTCATTCATTAACCATCGCTTTCCGCGTTACAGTTATGGTTTTGAACCAGAACCTTGAGTATTTGGATCAAGGAGTTCAGGAAAAGTAAGGCGGGCAACATTTAGAAGACCACACTTGCTATTTCAAATCAACATTTAGGTAAATTTAAGTATTGGATCGGACTAGGTATGGCGACATACCCAATGTTATAGGACTTTGATTGTGGTCACGGCCAAATACCTGATCCAGGAAAATATATTGAACCAATGAATACCTTGATTTCTTATCTGTTAATATTTAGACCAGTGTACAGCCAACATGCATTCATGTTTCCTGTGCCGCAGTGTACTCCTTTGATTCGAGACGCTGCCGTATATAATTTCAGAAGTGGCCATTTTCTGTTTTTCTCTGAAATGAATTGAACATAGTTTCTGAAAGTGCAGCTTCATTTTCTGTACCGCTGCATGCTGATCCTGTGAACCAGCACCTCCAGATTACAAGTCTTTTTAGGTTTTTTTTCTTCCTTCTGTTCCATATGAATACAAGATAATCAATAACAAATCATAGAGTGTGAACGTCCAGGACCATGTCTAATACACAGATAAGCGCACAGTGTAATTACATGGAATAATAACCCGTGTTATACAGAATGTGAAAACCAGCTAGGCAAGACACAGACCTCAGCATTTTTCTCCTTTTGATTTAACGCTAGGTTTGTTCATTCTGGAGTCTGAATCTTCAAAACAGGATCTTTTTTTTTTTTTTTTTAAGATTTTTTGTCTCATTTTTTGTCATTGCAAACATCCCTTGCCGATTATTGCATCCATCTTATTGGCACAGTCGATAGAAAGTGGGTGTTGATAATCCTTTCAAACCCTCTGCCAGTAACACCGAAAATAAATAGAAGATGAAACTTTCAGACTCTATGGCTATTTGAAGGATATTCATTGCACTCTATAGATTGGGAATCGGTGCGGCTTCACTGTGTGACCAAGACAGCTGGAAATGGGAAGGCCCTCACTGGCGCCATATTCATCACAATAGATTTTTTTCCCCGCTCCCGAGAGATTAGGCAGAAATTATTTCTCCAAATCGTCTTATATCATGTATCCATTGTGTTTTCTTCTCCCTCGTTACAATCAAAAAGCATTTTGCTCTGTACACCGAATCTGCAGCTGACAATATTGTAAAAAGCTTTCCTTCCACCCGTGGCTTTCTGAAGACTGAATTCTGACAGTGAAAACACGCATGCAGCACGGTGTCTTAACAGCTTCCAATCCACTAAGGGTGATATATCCCTTTAATAGCTCTGGATGAATTAGACACTGTAAATAATGCTGTAAAGCTCTATTAGATCTATGTATGACTTTTGCTTCCGTGTGCCTAAGTAATGCTTCAGGTTTTGAATCGACAGAATCAGCTAATAGCAGACATTCCTCTCTGATAATTATATTGATAGAATAATTCTAACCCGTGTTTCCAGAAAATGTATTATATCAAGACATACTATATATATCTATATTGTGACATGAAATTTTATATGCTGTGATGCCACACCGACTGTAGACAATGGATAGCAAATGTGTGCGGTGTGATGACAGCAGCATCTGTCTGAGTATCATCTCCACACCACAGAGCCAAATAATTCAACAGAACTGGATAAGAAGAAACAAAATGCTCTCACCAAGGTAAAATAAAAACTGCAAGTCTCTTCAATTACTGTCTCAACAGAGCCGCAGTCGCTCAGATCAGCGGAGAGAGCTCCGAAACGCTGTATTTACTCATTTTAACCAAACACGGTAAACAGGTAGTCCTCAGCAGCCGTGCTATTTATTCACCCCTCAGCTCTGAAAAACAAGTCATTTTGATAGAGACGGATTCTGATGGAAATATAACCCTGTTAGTTTTTCACATGAGGTAAACCCAGTAATGTGTCCAGAACCAGACAAAATTGGACAACAGTGGCCCAGAAATTAAAATACTCTAAGTAGGAACGTAGCACTAGTACTACTGCACTAGTACACAGTAGTAGAAAATTGGCCATTCGTGAGACAGTTGAGTTTCAGTAATTTCTGAAACTAATTTGCTCTCATCAGGATTTCCTGATAAGTTCAATGACGGTTTTCAAAACGAAAACAAAAAATGCTGGAGTTACTTTTCTGCTTCATTTTCATGAAATTGCTGCCGATACTCGCCGTCGTTTACCTTCCTGTTTAGTCACTTTTGGTGGCATTTTGAGATCAAATTCTTTTAGATAAGAATAGGATAGGAGTATTTTTCTTATTTACTCGAGAAAAAAAAAAAAAAGCAATAACGTAACAAAATAAAATTGACATAAAAACACCCAACTTTGATACATATTAGGTAAAATAGGTCTTGTACAATCAGTTCACACTCCCCTGTGGGATCAGGAGGATGAGGAGAGTGATCCTTGTGACTTAATAATATACTGTTTGTCTATATACTCTCATTACGTTGCATCATATGTCACGCGATTAAATGACAGCTGTGGCGCGGCGCGAAGCCAGTGTCTTAAAGATGTTGAAAGAGCACATTCCTTCCAGTTCGTTTTGCCTCAAAGAAAGAAGTGTAGTGTATGTTTAAACATGAGGAAAAGTGCCTGCGCTGCCGCACCATGGTGTTCTGCCTCATTTACCTTTTGATAAATTCATCAGGCCTTGAATGCATATAGCAGTATGTGTTCCTTGAGTGTCTGCTCCGCATTCATTAGCTGAGGGAATCTGCAGCTGTATCATGTCGTTCTCACACACACACACACACACACATGCACACACAGTCACTTCTGCTGTTATGCTGAATGCCAGCTCTGCTAGAGCACATTCCAGGTGCTTCAGATGGGAAATAATTAATTGTGAAGTATCTGCCTACTGAGCTATCTTGAAGCATGAAATTTTAAGTAAATATATGTGCGTGGTGCTCTGCCACATGGGAAACAGATTCGAGCTTATG
Source organism: Xiphias gladius (assembly GCF_016859285.1). Classification (NCBI taxonomy): domain Eukaryota; kingdom Metazoa; phylum Chordata; class Actinopteri; order Istiophoriformes; family Xiphiidae; genus Xiphias; species Xiphias gladius. The sequence continues at coordinate 24,323,851 of NC_053415.1, read as the reverse complement.
AAAGATGAATGTCTGGTGCAGCGGTCTCCACCTGCTGTGTGGGAATCACTATAATTGTAGCAATATTCCTCCAACAGACCCGTAGTGAAGAGGGTCATATCAGCTGGTAACGAAAGCCTCTGCTTTTTCCAGCCAAAAGAAAACTTATTAAAAAAAAAAAACCCTCATATTTCCATTCATAGCAGAAAACATTTCCTTCAAAAGAAGCCCAACATATGCCATATAAGAAAAAGGCTACATAAAAGGCTATAAAAGAAATATAAGAAAATGAAGCTGCGCGCATTATTTGCTACCAGAAAGCTTTGGCGAAAGTGGGTAACCCATCAAACCGTTGTTGTCCAGGATGGCCTGCAAATACCGCTGCATCTGTGCTTCCAGTGCAGCACAAAACCTGGATGATTACATCAACTAGACCCATATGTGCTAAAGCAAAGGAAGTGACATTACTTTTTGAATGACTTCAACAAGGAAATTATGCATTTTTATTTTTTTTTTTAGCCGTAACGCCCACAATTGCCACATTTAAAGTATTTCTATTCAATTTGCTGTTTGCAATTCCTTATTAAGAGGGTAGCATAGGGCTAAGGTATCAGCAAATAGGCCAGCTACTCAGATTAAGACTGCCTGTAACTGAACATTATGTACCTATTCGTGCCCATTAAATCGTGTCTGTTCTATTAGCCTATTTTTATTTCATGCGTTTGGGATTCAGTATTTGTGAACAACATTCTCCAATCAAGACATGTGAAACAGAAAACTGGAAATACAATTAGTTTAGATCAACAGATGAATTATTCAGAGGTAGACATGACTGTCGGTCCAGTCTTTCTGTAACACTATTTAACTTAATTCACGTTAACAACAAATTATAGATCAAAAAGCATTTAATCTGACTAATCACTGATCTACTGTTACTACTACAACTACTGAACTACTACAATATCATACCTGTAAGACAATTACCTCGTTTCAAAATTACTTATTTACATATAAAAAAAATAGAAAAATACTGTCATATACCGTATATTCCAGTGAAATGTTGGGATGGTATTAAGGTATGAAAAAATAGATACCCCCCAAGCTTAAAAGCATTGCCCTACAAAAATAGTACAACAGCAGCAAACTGACAAATGACATTGGGAAAAACAAAAAAGGTGTCAACAGTGCCAAACAGGAAATGGCTTTCACCTCGGTATCGATAAATGTGTAACATTGCTGAAGTTACACATTTCTAGATACAAATAATGCTGAAACAATTAGTCGACTAGTCAGCCAACAGAAAATTAATCCCCAACTCTTTTGTTAATCGATTAGTCTTTTAAGTCATTTTTAAAAATGCCAAACATCTGCTGGTTTCACCTTCTCCAGTGTGAAGATTTGATCCCTTTTCCCTCTTTTACATTGAAATAGCTTTGGAGTTTTGATTGTAAAAAAGAAAAAAACAATTTCAAGACATCACCTTGGGCTCTGGGAGATTGAGATGGAAACTCATTAACTGTTTTTTTTATGTATTTATTTATTTATTTTACATTATACATAACACAATACTTGTCATAGTTTCCTTTGACGACATTAACACTGCAGTGAAAAAACCTTGCAGCTCTACACAAACCCCAGTGTAGGCTTACCAGTGGCTGGCGAAGAAGACAAAGCATGCAAACTGGACAACTTGGAAGTTTGAGAAGGCGTATTCCTCCAGTTCTGGGGGAGGCAGCCTCCAGCCCCAACGCCGGGCTAAGCTAGGTCCTTGACTAGTCTCCTCACTGAATGCACCAAGACAAAACTGAGGCCAGCCCGAACATCCAGCTCCTGGCAAGAAAGCAAAGAAGTCAGCCTCCGAAATGTCCGAGGCAACTGAGCTTTACTGGGTTAAGTAACTGTACTGTGATTAATGAATTTCCTCTTGTAATCCCTTACACCTCTTCTTACTGAAAAAGCAATCATATTTACTCAGTACTGTAGTAATGCACATGGTCTTTGTGTTACCGGGAATATTCTGGACTCACTGGGCACTAGTAAAAAGTACGCTAATTTACAATCCAGCATCCTGGCATGGTCATCAAAAATCTGTTTACATTTACTCATCTGGCAGACGCTTTTATCCAAAGCGACTTACAAGCGAGGCAACTTAAGGGTCAGTGTCCTGCCCAAGGGCACTTGCACACACAGACAGGAGGAGCTGGGGGTCGAACCGGCAACACTGCGATCAGTGGACACCCCGCTCCACCACCTGAGCTACAGCCACCCAAATACCTAATTTAACCCTAATACCTATTATACAATTAGTTTTTTTTAAATCTTTGTTAGTGTTATATATTGTTAATAAAAACTGAATATCAGCCGATAAATTGTTATCTGATTTTTTTACACCCCCATCAAAAGTTGCATTTGGTGATGGCGGTTTAACGGTGTGGGAGATGTTTTCTGGGCACACCATGGACCCCTAAATACCAATCAATCATGATTTGAATGCCACAGATCATCTGAGTATCGTTGCTGACCATGTTCATCCCTTTATGTCCACAGTTTACCATCTTCTAATGGTTACGTCCAGCAGGATAATGCACCATGTCACAAAGCAAGAGTTGAACATGAGAGTGAGTTCAGCGGCCTCCCCAATCACCAGGTCTGAATCCAACAGAAGACCTTCGGGATGTGGTACAACGGGAGGCTGGCGGCATGAATGTGCAGCTGACACATCTGCAGGAATGATGTGATGCAATCATGTCAACATGGAACAGAATCTATGAGGAAAGTTTCCAACACCCATGCCACAGGGACCCGAGGCTCTTTTCAGCGCCAATTTAGGCCCTACCCAGTACTAGTATGGTGTTCCTAATAAAGTGCTCGCTGATTGTATTTTACTGGATTAACAAAATAATTAGAGAGGTTAAACATTTCAATTTCAGTACATCTGTGCTGATAGCTCATCCGTTGCCAGTCATTTGGCAATTACTGTAAAGGCAATGCTGACACAGTATCAATTAACTCCTGATGAAAGATGACAGACTACATGCTGACATATCCAACAATATGTCATTTTCTCTTTGTAAAGCCAGAGAGTGTGCAGAAGGACCTCTGAGAACCAAGTGTATCTGCCACCTGATAAAGGCCACACAAACCAACCTTGACACATCTTTGCCCTCCTCCTTTTGTTTCTCAGTGGTAAATATGAGAGCAGCTTTTTGACCTCCAGGAGCATCTCGCCATTTCATCTCAGCACAGCTTGTCAGACCCGATCACAGCACACATTTGAGAACCGCAGGACTGTCATAAATGAGTAATGCAGCTGTCAGTTTAGCTCAGTTCCTCACCTTAACATAAAGTGCTTAAACACCAACACGAGCCCGGTGTCACACTTGCCCTCAGAGACCAAAGATAGACAAACAGATCAAGTGAAGTCATGCCTCTGGTGTATTGATTTACCGAGGAATTACTTTTTGTATTTTCGCATGAAAGCCAGAAAGGAAACGGAGCATTCACAAAACATTCCACAAGGCAGAAAAATGTCGTTTGAAATGAACAGAGGATTTTGCTGTTCGTAGTAGTAGGGGGTTAAAAATTGAAAATCTTGTCCCGAAAACGTTTATCCCCTTGGGAGCATGTAAGAATGTGCTCACCAAAACACGCATTTAAATTTGACAAGATTAAAAATCAGATCACGAGTTGCGTGTCTTGTGCGCAAAGTTGTTATTTTTGGCCTGAAAGTGAAGTTGAAGCAAGACTCAGGGAGAGTGCAAAATGGTAAGGTCCATCCTCTGGGGAACGTCAACGTTCCCAGTGACATTTTAATCAGTAAATTTGGACGATCTGCCCATTCTGTGTAAAAGTGCAGATTTGGATATGAATATCTACAGGAAACGTCATGAACAGGGGACCAGTAGTGGAACAAAGTGGAATCTCTTTTTGCCTAGCTGCCGTGACCCAAACTCTCCATCCCATTTCCTTATTAAAGCACAAATACAAATTTTACATTAAAACTACCCTGTGTGTGTCAAAGTTTCCTTCAAGGGAAACTACCGACTGACTACCAGTAACGAGGACATGTGGGAAACCGGATCAAAAATATGAATCAGAAAATGGCAGGTAGAGAAACGTCAGAATATTCCAACCCAATCTGCTAATACAACCTTTTGTGGCATGCAGGTTTCGCCACTTACAGAATGAGCTCTTATGTCCCTGCTTGTATGTCTTATGTCTGTTCTTACGTTGGCAGTTTGTTTTTTAATTGCCATTGTTTGTTTTTCAACCACCGTCCTCTTTCTGCTCTGGAAACACAGATAGACCGACAAGTGACGCAGCAAATGGAAACTGAAACATCTGTCTACTCCCAATTGCTGTCAGAGGGCACTTGACTCAGTTACAGTAGAGACGCTGCACGTGTTTCTGTGATTTCAGGAAATTCCACTTGAAGGAGAGTGCTTTATGAAATCTGGCCTTAACTGTAAAAATGAACAATAAAAAGTCCACTCGGCTGCCAGCGTACGAGGTCCAGCCAGCTGGTGGGAATCTAATGCAGTCTAATGAAACACAGCCGCAGTAGATCCTCGCGTCAAGGAGGTGAGAAGGTTCAGTCTTTGTGGGAGCTGTGTTAAGGAGCCGGCCATTCGACTGCGTGGTCATGTCGGAGGATGCAGTGTGCGGTGCTGCTCAAGTGTAGTGCCTTTACACCGAGAGGTGCGCTGCTAGTGTCTCCGACAGCACTACTTGTGCCAATCAAGCCACGGCATCAGAGCCAGTTGATGCTGGGGCCGATCCACGTACGCCACTGAGGGCAGGCAGAGTCTCGGAGACCCCCTCAGCAAGGTGTGTGACAGCTAAGTGAATGTGTGTATCAAAGAATGACGCTTGACACACACTTGGTGTTCACAGCAACCTTTGTTCGTAGCTTGTATCTTTCTGTTTCTGGTATGATGTGTCTGAAAGCAGGTGCTGAGGGCCAACAAACAATACATTACAATTACGCACACATTTTCCTGAACAGGACAACAGGGTAACAACTAGCGCGACCGCGGATATTTTCTTGATCGATCGATCGATCGATTAATCATTCGGTCTACAAGATAATTAAGAAATTGTGACTTCAAATTGCTTGCATTGTCCATTATTTAGACCCCAGTGATATTCAGTTCACTGTGGAGGCGAAAGGAAAAGCAGAAGCCTTCATATCTGAGAAGCTGAAAGCGGTGAATTCTTGTCATTTCTGCTCGGGAAAAAAATAAAATAATAACATGTATGACTGATGGATGATCAAAATTGGCCTAATCCCCAGAGATGATCGGAAGCAGCCGCACATGCAGCGACATACAGAACTGCACCGCGTCCGATTTCAAATGAAAACCCCGTGGAGGAAAAAAGAAAGAGAAAAAGAGCCCCCTGCCTTCAGCCGGGGCTTCGGCGGGCGGCGTGAGGGCATTTCCAGGCAGGAGTCGACCCACAAGCGGCAGCCGTCCAGTACAGTACGGCTCCGGCCAGTCAGCAGTTTCCTGGTCACCGACGCGCACCAGCACGTTCGGAGACCGAACCCCGACCCCCCTCGGAGGAAAACGGGAGACGGAAAAGCGGTGTGCGCCTCGTACGCCCGGGCTGCGGGGGGAGCCCCGCTTCTCCGGACTGCATCGGACTTGTGCAGGGGGGGACGAACCTGCTCGCTTGACCTTCATCATCGCACGCCGAGAGTCCAGTCCGCTCGGCGGCAACGCGGGCGGAGGGGAGACATCAACTTGTCCACCTGCGTGGTACTGACGCGAAGGAACCATGTCTGAAAAACAGCCTCTCAAGTAAACTTCAATTGACCAACAACAGCGCGGCTTAAAATAGTCGCGACCCCCCCCCGCAACAACAGGGGGACAAAAGGTACCAGCCAGGCGTAAAACTCCGCCGGTCTGAGCGGCTCCCATCCGTCTCCATCCCTCAGCCCCGCCGCCAGCTTCCACCGGCGAGGCGGGAGAGAGGAGAGGAGCTTACAGGTGAGCTCGGGCGAAATACTCACAGTGAGTGGCGGCGGACGCTCCGCCGAAGACGCTCAGAGTGTAAAGGGTAACCATATGCAGCAGAAAAAACATCTTCCCAGGCCTGGTGGGGTTTATCCGTGGGTCCGCAGAGAGGGGTTACAGAGGACGAGGTTCCTCCTTGCTCCTCCAGCACGGAGGGATAGAGGGAGTCCGGTGTGGAGGAGCAAACCGCTTCCACGACGACACTCCCTTGCTGTGTGGTACAGCCTCTCTCTCTCTCTCTCTCTCTCTCTCTCTCTCTCTCTCTGACCCCCCCCCCCCCCCCACATGTCTCTTGCAGTCTGTATTAGAAGAACAAGAGCACTGTGATGCCCAAGCTTTGCAATAAAAATGCAGAACAACGGCAAAGATCCACAGAGAAAAGCTGTGTCTGCAGCAGGCAGTCCCTCTGTATAAGCCCCTGTGAATTCAGATAAGTTGACTGTGGAATATCATGTGTGGTAGCCTGTACGCCCGGAGTGGCAAAGTGTGCTTTCGGGTTGATGGTGAACCCGTTCCCACCACAAACTACAGCTTTTCTGTTTGGATCACAGTGAAGCAGCTGCAGGGAATGAGTGCTACCATGTTGCCGTGTTTTGTGCAGAGAGCAGAAAAATGGACTGGGGGTTCGGTTTGAAATTCAGATTCAGCTTGGTTTCGTTGGCATGATTCTACGACTCTGTGAGGCTTGACCACGGTCACCGTCTTAGCCCGGTGCGTACCGTGTACTGGTAAGGAGTCGTTTATAAAGGTTTTGTAAGCTGTAATCACTGGCATTATTAACCGTTAATGACTTGTTTACTAATGCTTTATAGATCAGTGATGAGCCATTAATAACAGCAAGGTTTGGTTTTTTTTTTTTTTGCGCCAGGTTGGTGAAAATCTTCCAAGAGCATGACACTTTGCTCGCGCTTAAATTCCCCTTCCAAGCCGTCAAGTCTGTAGTTATAAATCTTAATTAGTCATGAATAAAGGATTAATGGGTCTCTCGGTTTGTAATAGGCCCTCAGCAAAAGTTTGCCACTCATCTATAAGCGTTAAACAAAAATCATTAATAATGGGCTCTACAACGATCCGTCAACTCTGTAGTTATAAATGTTGGTAAGCTGGTTATAAATGGACTTTGGTCCAGATGTCCTGCAACCCTTTTTCCAGAAGGTAAGTGGTCAAACAGTCCATTGGAGAGGTCTCCCTGACGAACTCAAAGTGAGATGCCGGAGGAGGATTTACCACGAACTGACAAGCCAGAGGTTACGCTTAGTAATGTCTTATAAGTGATCTATGAGTATGAGTAACACAGCCATTAATTACAGCCTAGAAGTGGTACAGTTTAGTGTGTTAGTATGATAATTAGCATTAAACACAAAGTATAGCTGAAGCTGACGGGGATGCCACCGGTTTATACGCAAATACCTATAAAGCTTGAAGTAAGAAGTGCAGAATATATTCGAAATTGTGTCCTAATGATGGGGCCGGGTGGAATGACAAGGGATCGTCAAAGCCAGCGCGCAGTTCACCCGTCTGGGGAACACGAATGTCTGCGCAGAATTTCGCGGTAGTCCGTCCAGTAGTTGCTGAGATGTGTCACGCGGGATCAAAGTGGCGGGGACCGATGAACATCGCCATTCCTAGAGCCGTGTTTAAAACTCTGATTGTAACGGGAAGAGCGAGAGACGACACGTGGTTTGGACATTACTACACTGTATACAGCATGTAGCGATACACTGCTATACGGTATATGATAGTATACTGTAATAAAAGAAAAACAAAATGGTTGGAACAAAAACGTTAAAAAGAAGACCAATATATGGGATATAGTTTAACAATTAAATGGGTTGGTGATAGCGAAAACCATGTAGGAACAGACATGGTGAGAATCAAGAGAGGAAGCAGAACTAAAAGGGGCTAATTGCAGTTTTACGTGTTGCTCCGCTGGTTTTCTCTTCCGTCGGTTTCACGGGTTTTATGTCGTGGTCAGTGTTTCTCCAAAGTAAAAACGGAATTTATGGTCTGGTCTGAGAAATATTCTTGGTCTTTTAGTTTCCTTTTACTAAAAAGAGCTCGGTTCTCGTGTCTCCGTACGGGCAGCGTGAGTGTATCAGAAGGTGTTGCTCTGTCTCTACATCTTGCTGGCAGAACTGACTCAGTCTGTTTTCTCGGGTTTGCCAGGTTTTTTCTGTGAGAACCGGCCTCAGTGGCCAATGCGTGGTCACTTGTGCGGTCACTCAGTCTTTTTGGGATTTAATTTCTTTCTCAGTTTCTGATTGCTCACGCTGCCCACGTAATACCACTCTGTAGTGTCTATTCAGTGCTACATAAATAGCACTGAAGTTTACTTTGAGTTTATGTTGTAGGCGTCCAAGGGCTGATGCACTTTTCTTTTATTTGGCTGTAAAGTAAATTGGTTTTTCTGAGGCCGTCTGCTGTAAGGGGGGGCTAAGCCTCATGACCAGCTGGTTAAGGGAACTTCTCTCCGTCCTCTTCTTTTGGAAACACATAACTTTGTAATGGTGCAACGTCCGCCGCTGTTGTTCCGTGGAACCCACATTTGACTACCGCATAATAAACTTTTGGTCTGATTGCGGGTTTTCCCGTTTTTTTCGTCAGGTTCAGTTCAGTACACTTAGCTTGGATTAGCAGAGTAGCGGTAGCATCCAAGCAAAGGATAAAATTAAATGAATAAATAAATCAAACACATTTTTGAGCGGAGGTGGACCTCAACCATTTCCTTGGAGTGATTCAGAAAATCTTCTCATGAATTCATCTAGTCCTTCTTTTTTTTTGTTGGCATTATTATAAGTAAGTATAGTTTTGATAAACTATGTTGTACAAGGTTTACAAAGAAATATTCAAAACGCTATGAAAAAAATAAACAAAAGATGCTTTAACATGAGTATAGAAGACACATTATTCAACACCATGTACACTACACTACACTATACGACTTTTACTGAAATCCACTATACCCCTGAAGGTAAAGGAAAAATAAATATGATAAAGTGAAACACTGAATAATAATCTTCTATGGTGAGAGCCATAGAAACAGATCAAATTAAATAAAAAAATAAAAATAAAAAAAACAGAGGAGGCAGAATTTGAAGAAGCTCAGTACAGTTTCATGTGTTGTTCTACTGCTTTTCCCTCAGGCTCTGACACATATTGCTGCTTCTCTGGCAATGTCAGTTTATTCCCCGAGTAAATGTTGAATTTTGCTTTGGCGTGAGAGTGTGTCGAATTTGTATTTCATATTTCATAATGACAGGCAAAAAAAAAAAATCATTCCAAACATATCCCAAAAAAAGAAACAGGACGAGATATACATCTGTTTATCATTTGAAGTCTAAGTGTAATGGTGAGGAACACAGAAGAAAAGCCATCAAGTAAAAATTAGAAAGGCAAGCTCACCCTCTGCAGAGCTTTTCAGCACCACAGTGGCAGACATACACTTTGGAAATAAATGTTCTCTCTTTGGCACGTTATCTCTTGGGATTAGTGTGGGGTTTTTTTTAAACTGTATCTGTGTGTGTAAATAAAGCAAGACTTAATTCTTCAGTCCAATGTCCTATAATTGCCTAGAAATGAACAGATATTGAACTGTAAACTCCCTGCAAAGACAATGTAATTTGGTGCAAGAATGGGGAAAGTGAGATAATGCACTTCCAGGAAATTAGATCCAGTTAACTGCAGTGTAACCTTCAGTCATTATTCAGTGGACTGCAGGTCTGCTGAACAAGGCGAGAATGCAAAACATATTAGCATTTATGGAGAACAGTTTTTCAAATATAAATACATAATCCAAGTATATTTACTGTGCTTGGGTTTAAATGGAGCAGTTCTTATAAAGACATTCCTCTGGAAATCAACTTCAAATTAACCGAACGGTCTCGGATCTTTTACTTTATCTGCCTCTTAGCTGCGAAACGCTATGTTCAGTGGCTAGTTGCTGACCTCGTGAGCTGTTTGGTGCTGGGCAGGTAGCATACAGTGGGGTTTTTTTTTTTTTTGGATGATAACAGCTGCTCGCTGCAGCTAAAAATATTACTAATGAGAGCACTGAGACCTAACCAAAACAGGAAATTAGTGGGCAGTGAAAACAAAACACTGAGTCAAAAGATGCTCGAAACATTTCACATTCATATAAAAACAAATGTTTAAAGCAACTTTAAATAAGTTATCTGAAAACACCTTCCACCAATCACATTGCATGTTATTACATTTTTTTTCTCTCTCTATTTTCCTCTGTCTTTAAAATTAGTTTTCTTTTCTTGCATTATCTTTGTCCCTTTAATTAAGATCGTGGAGAGATGGTACAGTGGAAGCCTTCATTTGGAAAAGTGAGTCAGTCAGAACAATGAAACTCCAGGATGTTCCCCTGCGTTTATGCATCTTGATCTGAATGCACAACTCCCTCGGCTTCGTAGGGGATACTGTGAATTATTATTTATTGTGCATTATGTTATATTTATGTCTGTCACTATCCCGTACTGATAACAAACCTTAGCCGACTCCGGCCGTGCTTTACAGCAACACTGTGCGGCTTTTTGAAAAGGAGAGATAACACATTCTGCCCCTTACAAACAATACGTTGAACTCATAAGTGCTAAAACACACCCTTGCTCATAATAAGACTTACTTGGTCTGGTGTGGCCAGTAGCTTGCGGTGGCTAATGTGAGCTAATGTTAGCAAACTTCAGAAAGACGTTGCTGTGTAAGTGATATTAGTGAGTCTGTTTGCTGACTTTATGACTCTTTACTACTTGTGCTACTGCAAAGCTACATTTTACCGTTTCCATTTTAGCATGCCGTTATGCTGTTATTGTGACTTTTGTAGTTTCCCTCTTGTTTTTCCTCTGGAATGCCCACTCAGATAAACTCAGTTCATTACTCGTTTCATTGTTTGACATTGTGTGGGACGGTTTTTTTTTAAGCTTCCTTAGCAACAAGAGCGTTTGGATCACAGTTTTCTATGTCTGATGTCCAAATGTCACGTACATATAGCTATGATGGGCCCCCGCAGCTTGGGGCCCCCGGGCAGTTGCCTACTTTGAATGATGAAGTCCACCCTTGAAAATCAGGAAGAGATTTTCATCGCAAGCGTGATGTGTAATTGTCTCAGCCTATACTTTGTCCCCCCAGATAGCCTTAGCAGCACCATTTCACAGCTGACTAGTGGACAAAAGCCCGAATATTCCAGCATTTGAAGCGGAATTAGACTCAGCTTGAATGGTCATAATGTTTTCACTGTATTTTCATGTGAGCCTCTCTGCTCACATTATGCAAACCTCGTACTCACATTCAAAGTGCCTGCAAGTTTAGTCATTGAAACAAATGTTCCAAAATGTTCCCCTCCTCTGTATTGAGCTCCAGAGAGTCATGAAAGGATCAAAGGAACATGTCGCTGTGAGGAGCTGAACATGAGAAATGCTACAATGGCGAATGGAAATGGCTAACTGACATTGACAGCCACTTCATTTTAATTGCATGGATTATGGAGCTCGTTTCCAAAGCTAATGTTTCTTGTTTCATTGCCTTTCATTCCTCCCTGCTTTATTGCTCTCTCTATAGCTTTTCTTTCCACGGAAAAGCCAATTAAGTCCCTTCATGCTTTCTTCTGAATCACATGGTTCTTTTTGTTCATTCCAAGAAAAATGCCCACTTGGGACGTGTGGAAGTGGTCGTCATTACTGACTAGAGGTTAGCAGAACAATCTCTCCTTAACACAAAAACCTAGATGAAATAAAAATGGAAGTTCTTTGAAACCTTGTACCACAGCCACTGTTCTTTCCGACTGATCGCATGGTCTCCTGGTCTCGGCGGTGACAGAAGTTTCCTGTTCCTCTGTTGCAACCTGACAAAACTCCTTGACTTTATTCTCTTTTGGAGACAGCATCCAATTTCAAAACAGATACACAGAAATGTAGCCTGTGGGAGTGTTTGAAAAGCAAATCAAGTCAAGAGTTGCTCTGCAGTCATAAAAGCAAGTTTAGAGAGAACAAACAATCACGAAGAGACAAAGGATGCAATACAGTATGCAAAAGAAAAAAAAAAAAGAACTTACAAGATGCTAAAAAAAAACCAGCAACACATTTTCAACAGGATGGGTTAAGCTGAAAATAAAATCCTCCAATTAGCTAAGCATTCATTAAATCGGGAGTTCGACATGATTTCAGCTTGTGACCCCATAAAAAAAAATTTCAACACCTTGTCAGAGGCTGCATGTGTTAAATCAAAGAGTTCCACTTCTCACATTGTTTAATTTGAATATTGTTAAATGCATGATAAGCTTCAACTATCCAATTATTTCAAAATAAAAAGCGAAGGTAAAATGCAACAATGACAATTTTCTGTAGCAGCATAATATGTTTGTTCTTACTATTCTTTTAATCGGGTCACATCCCCTCAGTCCCTTGCAGATCCTTTGGGGGGGGGGGGCAACTGCAGATTACAGGAGAGAGAGAGAAAAAAAAATCCTCTATATTATGATAAAATCATTCTATATAACAAATAAAAAAATGCTATACTAAATCAAGAAACATAACAGGAACAATTAGAGCAGCTTTTTCATCCACTGCCAGTTAGTCACTGCATATGACAAGTGCATGGGTTCCATCCACTGTGTAGTCATCATGGCTTGAAAGCAGTTTAATAAATTACCTGAAATGAGGAATGTACTCATGAACAGCTTAGGACCGTCTCATTTTTCATTCTTTAATGTAAAATAAACCATTCAGTGTATGCGCACGTTGGGCTGTGTGCAGCGGTCATTCAGTTTACATTCAAGCTAACGTGATTTCCACCTTTAGCACCGGCATTGTTATCCGCTATGTTCCCTCGTCTCAGATTGCGCGCACAACAATACGCTGCTGTGTATGGCAGGAGAATGATATTTGGCTGGGGATTTGCCGAAGTAACTGGATGATGTTTTCATAAGACTCGGTCTACGGTTCATAAAAGCTTATTTAATTTAAAATATTAAATAATCTATGAATGAAGGAATGACGTTCGTTCCTCCTTGACCTCCTTTCATCACTAAGCAGAAAGTTAGACTTGTTTTTGCACCGCCATTAAAGTCTTTTGTCCAGTCAAAATGGACACAAGACATTTAAATATCCAATCTAACACATATAATGATTGCAGTGCATTCACGCAGCAGCTAATTAAAAAGGACCCACAGTACAGCTCGCTCTCATGTTGATGGAACAGATATTCTTCACTGTTTTAATGAAGTTTTTCATCTCTTGTACATTTGTACACAGAGTACCTCCACACCTCCCAGCAGAAGCTCATTGTCACACATCAATGATTCTCCTTGTCCTCATGGAAAGTTTCAGCAGTGCTAGTTGTTTTTATGCTATTTGGCATTTACAGAAAAGTGCAGGCCTTAATACTTGCAAAAGTTTTAACAAAAGAGTCACAAGTGGCTAACATAAAAAAAAAAAGAAACCCTGTCATTTAAAAAATATTTTCTGGTTCTTTCGACTGGAACTGTAGCAGTTTCGGTTACATTCATTACTTCCATTCCTCATAAACAGAAGTGAACGGCTCTAATGGCTGTGAGATAAGATCAGTAATTTTGCAGACTATCTCACTAGGATAAATACCTGCTGTAAAGCCCTAATTTTGACTGTGGGAAGAAACACCTTATTGCGGGGTAAATAGATTCAAGGTTCAATGCATTCATCGATAAATGATGAACATTTCAGTGCTCTTATACAAATCAATTGACGATTACAAAACATAAGATATAAATACCCATAAAATGAAACCAGAGGCCAAAGCAACAAACTTCTTGTTGTATGGTTTAATCTCCTGCACCAATGCTAAGTTCAAACTTTGGTGTGTAATGGTTTTGAGCTGAGGGAACCAACTGTTAAAACTCCCTTGTTAATACATAACCGGTTTGAAGTGGAGTAAAAGAGGTATGTTGATTGACATTTCTAAAATTACATTTCACAAAAATATCACACTGCCAATACTTCAAATTACGTAACGATATGCCAAGCACACCCACTTCACACTGTGACTGGCCAGCCTTTCAGTCCGCCTTCCGGTGTGGCCGTTTGGAACGTCTGCGAACACTTTGATTTCCCATGTGGCCGGGCGACACCTTGTATGCACCGCCTCTTCTCTAGTATAGCCCGACCCAAGGGTTGTAAGGTCGCGTAACCAGAAACTTCCCACTCATTTTAAGCTGCATGAAGAAGCCCACTAATTCTGGAAAACCCATACGTGTACACATGACTAGGGTCTTTACCGGCTTAGACATTCGGCAAAGGCGGGGGTACACGGTAAGACTGTTGAGCTGGTTATGAATGTGATTTGGGCGCAACTACTGGTTGCACCAAGTTGGACGGGGGTCTGTTACAGTCTGGGTCAGTTGGTTGATGACGGTTGGCAGACAGGCAAGGATTATCTTAAGTCTTAAGATCCAGTTTTGCTGGAAGTTGTTCTCATAAGGAATTTTTTAAACGTGATATTTGTGAATGACATCGGCGACCGATGACATAATTTGTGTGTCGCCCGAGGGAGACACACCAGTAAATATAAAGCTTTACCTGAAGTTGGCTTCATTCTAAATAGTTCAGTCATCCCTACGTACCTCTGTAGGATATATACGATCTGCATTGTCCACGCCTGTCCTTCTAGGATCTCACCAGACTTTATGCTTTTTTTTCCTCTTTTTTAAAGGCCTTGTCAGCACGAAGCTCACTGCATATGAACAGCGCTATCTGCCGGGTGCTGTCCACGTTTGTTTTGGCACAAGAACTTGTGGCGGTGGGTGTTCCTGTAGGATTTGCGCAGACGCCTACACACCGGACCTCCAGTGGTTAGTGACCAGTCGTTCAGTGTGTTTTCAAGTGTATTTACTCAGACTGTTAAAGACTTTAAAAAAAAATCTATGCAAGATGGTGGAAACAATCAATTTATGTGTAGTTTGTCCAGTCTTTGTAGGTTTTAGCTAGTCTTCAGGTTTGCCCTGAGTTTAAGTTCTAACTCAGTTTAGTGAATCACTAATTTGAAACTAGCAAATATTTAATATGGATTTTACACACAAACTAAGTAATGGATTCATGAATAGCTGGTACAATCCAATCCTCAGCAACAGAATGGCACACGCTGAGAGGTAGCCTGCTGCTTCATTTAATACGACAATCCCTACTGTCTCCATGCAGCAGCTGTCCCTCATCCTCAATAATCTTATAAAACATCTTAGACAGATGCTCATGATACACCAAGTCCACTGTCCCGGCTCATCTGGAAATGTTGTTTATCCTGTCTTTGTCATTTACACCGTTTTCCCACCCTATTTAAATATACAGTTGTTAAAAACACTACGTGTACCAGGAGCACAATCATCCTCAGCATTTCTGCGTTGACAGAAGCTTTTAGCTTCCTGCAGCAGTGCAAACGTGCTTTCAACCATCTTAAACTATCCGCACGTTTTACAACAGAGCTACATGAGCAGCTTCCACTTCATTTTTTTTTTTTACAGAAATCAACTCCTGTCTCTTTAGTACTACCAACATTCAACATTAATATGTGTCATGATATTCTATAGCTAGGCTGATTTCATCCTGATAATCTCTTGAAGTACTCAGAGCGTCCGAGCTATGGGAGGGAAAGTATAACCTATGGCTGCCTGATCTGTTTTTAATTTTCCTTTAAGTGTTTGTGTTAATGTGAATGTAAGGGAGGAGAGGTTTTTATTAAAAACAGACTGGTCAGTGTTAAAGTTTAGATTAGGGACTTTTTAAAGATGCATTGCTTACACTCTCATGTACAAGACATAGATTTTGGGCTTGAATAGAATTGATGGAGATTGAAACTGTCTAGTATATTGTTAAATAAAGATCATCCTGTGCAAGGTTTTTGAAATGATTAGTTCTTAATCCAAATATTTAACCTCATATGTGATATTTTCTCCATATAGTTTGATCAGAGCTATTTATTTTTCAGTTTTAACCAAAATACCAAGATTTGAATGGAATACAAGGAAGTAGACTGGTTTACAATGAATTTCACCTGTATTTGGTTTGATGCTCCCAGACAACATTAAGTTGTAGCGTTTGCCAGAGGAGAGTGTTAAAAACCAGATCATCCAGTTCTGCGCTGAATACTCGAGTCCATGTTTCACTCCAGTAACAGAAAGTGTGGAGGGAATTAAAGGAAAATAAACAGCTTCTTTTTATGGTACAGATCAGTCCCTTAATTAAAAAATCATGCAAATCTGTTGAATGCTTGTTCTGCAACCTGTATTTTCATTTTTGCATTCTTGACTGTTTTCAAATGCTTTCCAACTGTACTTTTATGCCGCAAAAAAAATACCTAATTACTTGTTCAAAATAATGTCTGAGTCAATTCAGGAGAAACTGTCATTTTCTCAAACAGATAATGGAAAAGGTAGACACAGCTGCTGGTATTATTCTGGGCCACAAGGCTCCTATCCAGCACCGTAATATATTGCAAGCATACTCTCATTTTGAGGGAGATTTGTCATAATACCAAGTCGGCCAGATGCGCTCCCCGAGTTGTAGAAGCTTTTCCTCGCCCACTGGGTCACCCTGTCAAACACAGAGAAATATACTCTTTGTCATAGTTGGGCTCCTACCGTCTCACATTACAGAGAGGGTGGGAATGGGAAGACCTTGGCTGAGGAATCGCAAAGATGAAACAACTCGGTGCGGCAGATTCAGCTTATGCACTTAAGTGTGTGTGAGTGAATGAGTGTGTGTGGTTCCACATTGTCTGGGGGAGATAAAAAGAAGACAAACAGTGAATGAGGGGCTACATTCAAGTATTTTATCTTACCACCACCGGTCTGAATGGCACTAACTGTTCTTAGCTAAGAGACTCCTCTTAAAACGTAAAACTGCTGAAAGGAAATGTAATTGTATAATAGAGAGAATTGCACAAGCTGAGGGCTATATTCACAGTGATAATAAAACGCTCATCATTATAGGCTACAGAGGTGGTACAGTAATTTTGCAGCTAAATAGAGAGATAGATACATAGATAGATACAGTAGGCTTGATCCCATTTATTTGTTGACGAATACATACTGACCTGTGTACCCTCTAAGAACAATCATAAAATCAGCTGTATGTATTGATTTCAGTCGGCAATTATGTAGTGGAAAGAAATAAACCATTAAACCACGCTGGGTCTGGCAAGAACATAAAAGATGTGATGGATATTTCCGCTGACAATTTTCTTTCTAAGTGGCCAAGTAGTGGAGAGTTATGCAAACCCTTGATCTCCAGTGTTACTGTTACACGTTGTGGGTGAGGTGATTATCCACCTCTGTAAAAATATCCCTAGTGATTGAGTCAGTATCTTTTTAAAAGCAAATTTCTCGCAAACATAGGATCTGGTTTTGGTGTCGATAGGTCCAAGGAGTCTTCAAGCTAGAACTGACTTGTTCAGTATTTTAGGGGTTTCTCCTATCTTGGCCAGTCAGAAGCTACTTTCAGTTTTGGGACGTTTTGTTAACACAAACCCTGATCTGCTAGTTTTAAGGGGGCCCTTGATTATTCCCTTCTTGGAAGATACAACACAGCCTGGCAATGAATTGATGTATTCTCTGTGTTGTGCAGTCAGACAGTTTGTACATTCACAAAGGGTGGCATACATTGCATTCTGGTCTATTTAGGCATTCTCTTTAGTTTCTGTGATGAGTTTGTCTCTGTGTTATTTGATAATCATTTATGCAACATTGTGAGCCCTCTCTCTTTGATTCTGACTTCCTGACAATAAAACCCGATGTTTATCACTGTTTTTATAAATAGTTCAAAAGTTCTTTGCAATCTACATTTACTTTAGCTGAGCTGTAACAGCTTTTTGCCAGTTTTTGTTCATACATCTCCCTGGTCCTTTTAGACGCTACATGCAGTAGTGTTATTGTTTAATTGAAAGGTGTTGTTCACAATGGACAAACTGTTGGGGTGGAAGCATTGGTAACAGCAATGCTTAGATTTTGTCAAAAAAAAACAACGAAAAAACATGGGAATATTGATTTGCAAATCATCATCCGTATGTGTTTAAAAGTGGAGGGAATCCTGAGGCACTGACATCAAAATCGGGTATTTATCATTGATGATTTATACACTCAAACATCCATCCATCCATTTTACAGTCCAGTGTAGCAGAGGCGCAACTACTGTATCTCACCGTGATTACATATATCTGTGTTGTATTGACAACAAATGACCAGATTGTCAAAACTCAAGCACCAACAATGTTGGCCCCAAGCTCAAACCTACAAAGTACAGTGTGTACTTTAAACTTTATTAATATTTCCTGACAGTTGTGCAAGTTGCCTCCATGATGTTACAATAATGCAGAGGAAAATCTGTGTGCTGGTGTTTACAAAAAAAAAAAAGAAAATCCCCTTTACTGGAATGTATATTACCCATCCTCATCGGGGTACATATGGGTTTTCACCCCAACAAAAGACAGTATAATCATTCCTTTGTCTCCAAGTACCCCCAGCACCAACTGACACACTGGGGATAAGAAAGGGATCCTACATGCCTGACAGATAAATTGCAGAGTGTAGGGCCTCGTATAGTCTTGCATAGCCAGACCTATCTCCACAGCGCTGCGTCAGCACTGGTGGATGGTCTGGCTGAACCGATTATCATTCTGCTATACGGGGAAAAAAATGCTCGGGCTTGTTTGTATTTCTTTACACCAATCACAATCGTCTTGGGCGGTGCTAAGTGTAGAATGCAGCGACGATGCCCCTTGCAAAATAGTGTCAGCGCAAAACTCGGTGGAGTACTTGCACGTGGGGAGGCGATAATAGTCATTAAAATGGCTAATTCCCTGCAAAGAAACAGCCACAAAAAAACGGTAAAAGACGAATTTCGACTGTGTGATTGCAGGATTCTAATTTTCATCAAAACTTGGCCATTTCCAGCGTACCAGGAGGTTGTTGTTATTTGCTGCAGCAAAGAGGATTTTGAAAATTTTAACAGGCAGATAGTGGAAGGGGAGGAGAATGCCACGTGAGACACGCGGTCAATGGCAGGCTTATACTGATTATACATCCAGTGACTCAGCCTAGGCCTCCTGGGACTCCAGAGTTGAATTTGTTCATTGCATGGTTTAAACTGTTCTCAACTTCCCAAATTACACCTATACCTGAACTCTGCCCATTGACCCAACAAAGAGCTACCATTGGTCACCAATGATGGTTTTGCATGTAACCAGCTAACCTCTTTTTTTAACACGGAACCTTTATCCTAAACTCTTTTGTAAACCTCTCACACATGCCATGCAGTCCCAGCCACCATTTTGTGTCAACCTTTTTTTTTTGTGTCTGTTTTACCGCTCACTCCCTCGCTCCCTCAATCTCACACACACACACACACACACACACACACACACACACACACACACACACCTACACACACCTACCTTTATATAGAACCATCCATTAGATTACATTTTGAGTGTGTTCACATTTGTTATCTGTTAAATTAATGGTTTGGAATATACCTGCTGGTCTATTTAATGTTCCACAAGAGTGAATGCTGCCAACCTCTACTCTGCAGAACTCCAAGCCCTCAACCTTCACTATCTATTGATATGGTAATTATGGCTGTAAGTATCAAGTTAATTATTAATCAGAGTTCCAAATTGATAGTTAGTATATTTTATGAGAGTGAATCAGTGAATTAGCTATCCTTTCCCTTTTTAAGGGTGGTGCCCTGAGGCGGGTTTAATGTAAATGATCCTATTACTTAATGCACTTATTAATTATTTCTGAAAGAAAATAATTGATGAGCTGTTTCACCTACAAAATGCCCTACAAGAGAAAATAAAATTCATATGTTCATAGAACATGCAAGTAAATGACATGTGGAGTACATCTGGATTCCAGAAGCAGACACAGGCGCTAAAGTGCAGACACAGAACATGTACCACAGTTACTCTGTAAAGGTTGAGCGCCCTGGGATCTCATAATGATAATTAAGAAAATTAAACACCAGTGCGCTCTGAAACCTACATGCTGGTGACAATTTTTCAGATGGCAATATGACTTTATCAAGGAATGCAGTGTCCTATAATTTACTTCACTTTTCCACAGTCTTCTGTTAGAGTGGGGTATAATAAAACACTTTTTTTAGTGACACTGATGCCTTTTCATTATAATTTTCTCAGTCTCTGCTTGAGGAAAGGAAAGAGGTCAATGTGAGTGCACTCAGCCAGTGGAAAAGCTACAAAAGCTTCACATAGAGGCTAATTCACAGTGCAGCCCTCCACCATCAAAGTGCTCAGTTGTGGATTTAATTGAGAACCTCTAAGCTCCCAACAGGGGATACCAGGGCCAGCTGACACCGGCAAATCATACCACCTCTTCATAACTGAAACTCTCTTTTTGCTGAGACAAAAAAGATTGAGTTTACAGTTAGGATTACATTCCTCTCTTTCATCACCGAGATAATTTTTCCCTTCTGAACATCTCAAAAACAGAGAAACTTGAGGTGGGTACATTTTTTTTTATTTTTATCTCCAGGTCAATTTTGTCAGAAATTTTGTTGTTATTGCTAATTGCCACAGGCTTTTTGAGGCTTAGCCCCACCATATTTCAGGTGGTAATAGCGGGCCAGACAGTTACAGACATAATGAGTTGGATAAAAATATGCACCTGCATCCACGGGTAGACATTTATAAGACAACTGATAATTGAACAAAAATGAAAAATGCACTTGCACTTTATTGAAAAGTAGCCTGCACATGATTATCTAGCATTGCATACCTTATGGATATTGCTCCATCATTGCCAGATTCTGGGTTTGAGAACAAAAAGCAAAAAACTTACACACACTGTCCATCACTTGTACTCCCTATATTACCAACGTTTCTGTCCTTAGCCGTTCATCAGGCAAATGTTTATCAAAACAGCACCACATAAAGAGCACCATACTGTATATACATATATTGACAATAGGGTCTGAGCTGGCAAAATGCCACCAATCAGAGGAGACACTTTGCCTGCAGTATACAAATTAAGGTCAATGAGCTCATTACAATAGACAAATATAGTACAGAGCTCTCACCAAAGTAAGGGCACATAGAAATTTAGCTAAACATAGATTCACATTACAAAATCTGGTACTCTGAGGACAATATATTTCATGTTTACAAGTCAGACGTATAATATAGGCCATAATTATCAAAAGTTACTAAAGGTGTTCAAAAAGGAGAAAAAAATTCAGTTAATTAAAGTCAGACAAAATGTCCACAAGGGAAATACCCAACAAAAAGGTTTATTTTTTTAACAACAAAGAATTCACTAATTGCCTAAGTAATAACTAATAGTCTACCGCAGACTGTCCAGGGAGGGGATCCACATGTAGGCTAGAGATTTATAACAACTGAAAGGGGCCTCACTTATAGCAGCATCAAAAAAAATGGGGCAGAAAAATCGTGAGGAGCTTGTGGTGGCCGCCCATTAATTATAACATCAATGTGAATAAGAGGGAAGTCCTCATTAGGGGCCCCTCTGGTTTCAGTGTTTGGAATCCAAAATACTTCTCGTCATTTCAAGAGTAGGTCGAGGTCCCCTCCCTGAGGTGGAAGAGAAACTTTTTCAATGCCATGAAATTCCAAAGTAGAAATATCATGCCTCACGTCACTGTAATATGCCGCGACGGGAAAGTCATGGTCATTACGCCTAATGGCACTTTTATGGTCACCGATTCGCTGTTTAAGTTTTCTGGTGGTCTTTTCCCAAGTAGCACAGACCACATGGGCAACGTACAGGGTTGAACACATGTGTGGAGGCTCATGTGATAACCGCATTAATAAGCATCTTTGTTCTAGTATGTGGATGGTTAATGAAATACAATTTTTGGGTGAAGTAGCATTGTGTACAGTTACCACTGGGGAGGAGAGTGAGACATGTCGGACAGGAAAAGTGTTGGGACTATTTTGAGAGTAATTTGCAAGGACTTATTGATCCCTCTAGTTCTGATTCCATTTAAAAATGAAAATGAGGGGGGATCGCAGAAGGTAGGTGAGAGCGGATTTAAGATATGCCAGTGCTTTTTAACGGCCTTTGCTTAAGGAGATATATGGAGGCCTATCAAGGACTATATTAAAATGATAATGTAAACTTGAAAATGAAAATGTAATTGCACAATAGTATGATAAATTTCCACACATGTATGTGTTATTTGAGTAAAAATGGAACTGAAAATGCAGTAATCCAATTTGAATTTTCATTTTTACACACATATGATCATCTCTAAAAAGCCCTGACATTTAATTTTCATTTGTACCCCACTGTTCAAATTTGAAAATTAAAATGCATTATACAAAGTGTAACCTGATTTTCCAGTTACGCAAGCAATATTCAAGTCACGATTAAAGTGAAAATGCAATTTTGTAATAAATTGAAAATGAAAATGAAACAGCATTAACATTTAATTTTCTAAGACTTAACTTGCTTTACAGTGGACAATATTAAAATGCAATAAGCGAAATGGCACCCCCAGTCTATTAAATTTTCATGTCATTATGCTCTTTTGGTGTCAAATTTAAAATAAACTTGCAATCTGTCAGTCCTTATAACCAAATGCAATAGACTGGGGGAGCTGTTTCGAATATTGTCCGCTGTACAGCGAGGTACAACTTTCAAATTTAAATGTCAAATAGATTTTTTATTTTCATTTTAATATGGTCGTAGAACACCCATAGGAGCATGTGAAAATGAACATGCAAATTGGATTATTGCATTTTCTTTTATTTTTTACTCAAACAACACATATATTTGGAAAATGATCGTGCTATTGTGGAATTACATCCTTATTTTTAAATTCACATTATTGTTTTAATATAGTCCCCTGTAGGCTTCCGTACTGAGAAAGTAGTTGTTTAAGTAACTTAGGTAAACTTTTTTTTCCTTGTCCTACGAGTCAGAAATTCAGTTCTGGATTACTTCAAAGTTTGATTAAAAGCCCCATCGATCGAGGTGGAAGGGTAACCATGCTGGGAAAATCTCAATTTCCTATATCTGGCAATTTGTTCTGTAACAAAGCCTTCTTAACCTATAAAGCTGACTTATAGGAAGACCTTTCTTGAGAGGGACAGGATGTGAGCTTGAAGCGAATAAAGGGTTATTTTTATCTTTATCTTTTCCATATATTGTAGTAATTAAATAGCTGCCAATTTTATAACCCACATGTCCAAACAATGTGTTCTCTCTATTATGTCCCTTTGTGAAAATCAGGTACTGATCAAAACCAAAACAAATATTCATTCAAATCACCAATGCAGCCTTTTAAAAGGCAGAAAATGTCATAAATGTACCTCATCCATGTGATGTTATTAGCAAATGCGTGTCCTATCTGTATTAAATACAAATTTCCTCTGAGCAAAATCGGACCAAAAGATTTGCATAATTAGGTGCACATGTGGTGCCAGTGAAAACCAAAGCGGAAGTAATTATATTTCATACCTAAGTGCAGCAAAACAATTATTAGCTGGAACGGGGGACTGGCCACGGGGTCTTGACCTGATAAACGGAAACTAAAAAAACACATCATCAGACACCTCTTGGAGGTCTAAGATCTTGTTCATGAAATCTGTAGAATCTTCTACATAAGCAAGTGATGTTTTCAGAAGAGGGATGATATGAAAATCAACAGATTCATAAAGGAGTGAAAGTACTGAATCTCCCCCCTGCAACAATTGGACAGCCAGGAGGATTTGTTAACGATTTCTGTACTTCTGGAAGGGTGTAATAAAACAGGATATATGAGATGCTGGCAATAGGGAAAGTCAAGTTCTGAGTTTGAAATCCATCCCTTTTGTTTGGCCTCATTAAGATAAGAAAATCCAATCTGTTGGAAAGTGTTGGTAAGATCTGAAGTAGAATTTTTGATCAGATAACTGAGTGAGAATATCCGGTTTATATTTAACAGTGTCCTATATGCAAATCGCCTCCTCCCATATCTGCATGTTTTATAATTATATCTCTGTCATTCATCAGCTCTTTTAAGGCTTGTCTTTCATTTACTGATAGATTATTCGGAGTATGAGTGGTCTTGCTTCACTGCGATCGCTTGGTCAACAAGACGTCAAAAGGTGTTGACAGCAGCACCGGAAACACTATGGCAAAGTGTGCCTTTTGGCCTCAATTTAGAGGAAGCTGAGGGGTTTCCAACACTCACGTGGGAGGAAGAGGAAAATGCTTCAGTTTCATTTGTCTAGCGCCCATTAATGAATCCACTGTTAGTCTAAAAACATCTTTTAGATCTTTTTCTGATAGATTAATTACCAGATTCTGGGTTTAAAATTTGTTTTTTCCATCATGTTGCAGGAGGCATGGTTCAAACTTTTTCCATCAAGCAATGACAAAAACTCAAATATTTTAGTTTGCGGTGTTGATCACGGTGTTGCCAAAACTTGTGAAAAGGCACCAAGGGCCAGTTCATGGTGTCTCATAACTAGTTCTTAGGACATGCTGTCTGAGCGTGTCAGAAAGCAAATGTTTACGGTTGTTCTGAGCGGCCACACACTTACTGATTGATATCGGGAGAGGGTCTGCCACTTCATCATATTCCCATTCCAACTTTCTCTTACAATGTCGAATTCAGGCTTGGCAAACGGACCGGGCATTTGTATTTATCTTTATCTATAAGCAGACCCCTGATCAAGACCGACTCACTGTACCACTGGTATTGGCACCTGCTGCGCTCCGCATACTGTAAATATCACCGCATGAGCTAGAATGGCAGTCAGCGGAGGGCCATTACCCCCGCCGAGGCCAAACAATCCTACACATTTCTGTCTAGCTCTTATAATGGAAAAATAAAAGGAAAAAGGAATTAGTCCGAAGACATAAATGATTTATTAGTCATAAAACGTGGTAAGTACAACTCTGTGTGTAATGCAGATTCAGCATTTTCTTCTCAACCCATGGATCTCAACGCCGTAATTATGGCTGATTTTTTTAAAATCAAGATCCATTAATTATTTCTTGAACTGGCCAAAATGTTGAAAAATGGCCCATCACGCAATGTTAAGAAAAGTGATTTAAGAAATAAATAAATAAATAAAAAGGCCCGTATCTTCCCCGTTAACCGGATCCACACCAAATCGGTTCAGTACTTTTTGCCTAATCCTGCTGACAAATAAACAAAGCAACAAACAGATACGGGTGAAAACAAACTCCTTGGTGGACGTGACAATACAGTATTTACCGAGGCTGCAATCAGTGTCGAGATCCTGTACAGATGCCCCTGGCAAATGTTCCTGTCATAGCGCTACCTCTCATAGATCTCACAGATTAACACCATTTTGTTATATTTATTTGTGTCTGTGTGGGGGGCCAGGTGCGCCTCCATTTTTGTCTTTACGAGCAAACATCGGGGCTGCCTGAGGAAAAAAAAAAAAAAATCTCTCTCGAAAATGTTGCCTCATTCCAAAAAGCAGGTAAATCTTTTAATAGAAGCAACTTCCGTAGCTGGTCTCGGTCCACCTGTACGGAGTCTATGATTTTTCAACCAAATTCGATGATGATTTTGTTTAGATTATTAAACCATTGTGATGTTGATGAGACTGGGGACCCACAGCACTGAATAAGTATTCGAGCTTGGAAAAAGTTTTTAATTCTAATAGCAGCTGAGTGAAAGTGCTAATTTGCTTCAACTTGCTAGGTCCTGTCGGAAGACTGTCGGCTGTCAGTGTGAAGTCGAGGGTGAAAAGGTTGGCTAATTGGTGTGAAATGTTGCATGCCCAAAGTTTTTTAAGTATGAATGTGAATTTGATGTAAAAATCCTTCAGATTGCGATATCCCGGTTGCGACACCGAGAGGCAAGGTTTCGGATTCCGACGAGTCGGCTGAGTAGTCAGACACTTTGACAACTATTGCTCCATGTCATCTTGAAAATAATGGTGTTCGCTTCAGCACAGTGGGTCATTTCAGGATGAATGTGCGTTGCGGCTGCCCGGGGGGCATCTATAATCTGATACCTCCCCGGCTCCGGTTTGTTAATGCTGGAGAAAGTGAAAGCCCATTCCCACAAGGGATGGTGTAGAGTGTAAATGTCTAGAAGTGTGATATTGCCAATAACGGCCCCGTGTAGAGAAATAGTCTAAGCCTAAATGTGATTATACACTACCAACATAATCAGTGACTTCCTGTCTCTGTCTGCGTGGCTGTCTCTTTCACAAAGCAGCAAAGAGACAGCCACACAGAAGCACAAAGAGCATCTGATCTGAGTAACTTTTTTACAACATGCTCAGATGGAGGCTGTCCTCATTACAGCAAATGCATTTCTATTTTCGGTGCTTGATTACCATAGACAGTAGCAAGACAAGGAAAAAAATTCAACGAGTCAAGAATGAGGCCATGTTTAAATATGTATTTATCAAAAGATAAAGTTTTAATTAATTTATTTATTGCCGCACACACTTGGTAAAGAACGGCGGAAATGAACACAGATGTTGGGGAAACAGACGAAGAGGGTCCATAATTGCTGGTTATTGCTGGTATTTAAGGTCATTCAATCAGGTGACACGCTCGCTTCATTTGTCCGGGTCCAAATCAGTGTTTGATTGCGCTTTTCTACAGTAAGCCCTCCGTCCTCCTCCTCACTTGCCTATTAATCTTCCAGTCTGTGGTGTGTTTGCATAATGCTGTCCTCAGGTGTTTGCCTCCATAACGAGGAAGAATGTCGGCACCAATTTTCATGTTAAGACGGAAAACAAAGAAAATTCAGAATAATTAAGGAAAGGAGCCATGTGGGCTTGCTTCAAGTACACTCCTAGGAATAACAGCACTGTGTGGCATTACCTCCGTCTTAAGAAACCCATGCACTAATTTCTTGTGATAAGCAGACTAAAGCCAAAAGTCCCCTTAATGGCCTGCAGAGGCAGCAATGATAATCAAACACTGGCTATAAATGTGCCGAGTAAGTTTTATTGCTAACACGTAGAACACAAATGGTAGTAAACAAGACCAGTCCAAAGTCGTGCTAGCAGCTCGGCAACGCTGCACTTAGGCACAATGGGGCTTTGAGGTAAATACTAGCTTCAGCATGATAACATGCCCACAGTGACAAGGGTAACATGCCGATGTTGAGCAGGTGTAATGTTTACCGTGTTCACGGGCATCGTTTATTATGTTATGCTCATGATCCCTAATTAGCAGTAGCCACAAAGCACAGCCGTGGCTGACCTGAATGTCATTAGTTTAGCTGGTGTTTAGTGATGCATCTAAGTAAGGGACGGATTGGAGCTTTGACCCGACGATGGCGCCAGCGGAAATGCCACGGGGATAACCAGAGTTATTACAATTCACCCTGAGAGTAACACTCGCTTTTTGTGCCGAATTTCATGGCGATCCATCCAATTGCTGTTGAGACATTTCGCCCCTAACCGCAACTGTGTAGCTTGTGGTGGCACCGGGGAAAAGTCCGGGCAGATCACTGAAGTCATTTGGATCCATCCTCGGGAGACCACGAATGTCCGTACAGGATTTCATGGTAGCCCCTTGAAACAGGTAAGATATTTCAGTCTGGACAAGAGTGGTGGGCCAACGGACCGACGGACATGGCCGGTCCTCGTGCCCTGCTTGCAGCTTTTCTCCTAATCCGTAGGATTCGTGTTGAAAGCTGATTTCTTTCATTTAGTCGACAGCCTCTCTTTTTGTCCTCACTGTTTAGATTAGATTTTTTTTTTTTTTTTCCCCCCATCCATTGGTAGCGCCCTCGCTCCCACCGTGCACTGCGCTGTAAGAAAACATCGTCCATCCAAACTAAGGCCACATTCAACAATCGAGTGATTTTAGTCCATTTGCTGTTGACACATAATGCTGAAGTACTGTGGCTATTTTTCAGTTTAATTTTCGTACAACTTGTATTCTCCCTCACATGCAGTGATAAAGCACAAAAGAAATCAAGTGAAAGCAATCCCAAACGGGCAAAGAAAATAACTGGCTCACAGAGGAAGGGGATCATCACGAGTCCCCCTTACCCAAGAGATGGGGCTGGTTTCCTCCAGAAGGCACACTCTAAAGAATCACAAGAATGCTCCATCTCCCTTTGATGTCTTTCTGTGATGAGATATAAACCCCGATGGCAATAATAGACCTCTTTGAACAATAAAAAATCGAATCACAGCGTAACAACACCAAAGGCACAGAGAGGCAGTGCTTTTGTAAACAAGCTGTTCCCCAGAGTGGAAGAGGCTGCATCTTCAGGGTTGCTGCTGCTGAGCCAGATCACACAAGGAGCCCCCACTGCCCCATGGGAACACATGATAATGTTTTTTGTTTATCAGTAAAAATGTTTTATTAACAATAATGTTATACAGTGAGCCGTTAATGAGGTGAACGTGTGTTTCATCTGGACAGGCTCTACAATACAGCCTGCGATATAGGGGGTAATTCCGTTGTACGAACGAGGTACTAAAAAAACACTAACCAGTGCCAACCTATACTTAAAATGCAGGTCCAAAGGAAGAAAGCAATGCTGTGGGGGACAAGGCGGTAAGAACTGAAATGCTGCATTTATTAACGGTAGCCAGCTGCCAGGATGCGGTTTGGGCGTACGAACAGACGACTGTCACGCCCTATCCGCAGTCGCGCTCTGGTTAAGGTCAGGGAAGGATTGCGATTTTGGCTAAATGTAAATAAACGGGTGGTGTCTGAAGCCACTGCGAACCTTTTCTGTGTTTAACCAGACCAAGATGTTTCCCTAAACAACCATAAACAAGTTTAATAATGCTGCAGTCACTACAAGTGGACATTGTACTGCAACGTTGGATATTTGTTGTCTGAAATAATACACTCGTAAGCTCAGTGTCAATGTTTTTGCAACTTGTCAAATGGCTAAATTAACAACCTTTCATAATTATGTTAATAGAAAGTGTAACGTGGTTGCAGTTGCCTTTTTTGTACAACACATATTTGAAGTTGCAGTTTGGTTGCATAGAAATGCAATGTTTGGGAGGCAGAGCTGACAACGGACATTTCAGAGTGATTGTACCGTAATGCTTTGGGGATTATCTAGGCTTTTACTCGTTTAAATTATTGATTGCTAGTTTGATGCCTTTTGCATCCTTTTACTTTTTTATCTCATAATTCCTTTACATTCACTCCGATTCAAATATTTAAAAGGTTTTGTGCAACCCTGAAAGTGAAAAATAACTGCATTAAATCAATGGCTCAAAAACAATGAAATAAATGCCATAATTTATTTAATTTAAAAAACAACTTCTGCTTTTTTTCCCTCTGTTGATTAAAGCAGCTATGTCTGACTCTCCAGTATTTAAATACAAAACAAAATGAAAGGGACAACGTTTCATGCAGACACACGGTACGTACATTTTTAAATGCATTACATGTATAGAAAGCGCCTACATTGCAGGCACAAATAGAAAATCGATTTCGATGTGTGTTACTGTGATAACTGGGTTTGGTGCACAGCTCAGCGCTCCCAACATCCAGCGAGAGCGATGAGTGCCAAGAGTGCAGCTCTCCCCAGCTCACTGCCAGCCGTAACTGTGTCATATCCACTTGCTATGTCAACAGGCCTGCTTTCCATCATCAATATTTATCAGTGTCTGCGCACCGAGGGGACCGCTGCACCCTCCTGCCGCTCTCAGCTCATATATCTACATACTGTAACGTTATTAGAGGAGTCTCCCGAGCTGACATGGCACGCCGGCCACACAGAGGAAACTCTCCGCTGCACAAAGCGGGGGCGATTTGTGCGCGCCTGAAGTCTTGGAGGCTGAGGGTCCACGTGGCCAGGCGGGGCCAAATTCACCGCCAGCCTTTAGCAAAACAGATTAGCTAACTGGGAAACAAGACAAGGACAAATTCTGGACCAAATATATGAAACGTATGACTTTTACATGACAAATAGCTCCCTTTTCACAATGACAATGGGGATATGCCCAGATTGTGTCCATAGGGTGTAACGTTTGGGTGAAAGCGGTGGTGTTCACCGGTGTAGGTATCATACATCTTCAATCAAGTGTTGAAGCGACCAGATGCAGACTAAAGAAGTGAAGTCTCATAAAAGTTCGAATCCTATTTAAAAAAACAAAACAAAAAAACAAACAAACTTTAGTTGAATTTTATAGGGCAAATTTGGAGTTTAGGGGTTAATTTCACTCGTTTTATCTGGTCCATTTCTTCAGTGCAATTCTACTTTCCCGTGTCCTCCCTGACCTGGATTTGCGAACGCTATCGGGGCTAAATTCAAGCTTCTCAGTTCACGTGCGAAGAGCCTTGGAAGAAACTGGCAGAGCTGCGCCAACGAGCAGATGTCTGGGAAAAATAAATTGGCCAGTGGAAGTTTTTCAGGCACCTGTTCAATTCGTCCTGTTGGGAGACATCAGACAAAGCTGTGCAGAGCCACGTTTGTGACAGGGATAGATTTTCAGAAATAGGATGGGATGATTTAGCAAACGGTGTGGGTGGAGGTTTTTGAATTGTGATTCTAAACTTTATCAATGATAAAACGCACTGTAACAAACAGAGGGTTATAGGAAAAGTTTGTATTTCATGGTCAGAGCCAGTCTCTTGGCATTTTTTTGTCTCAATGGAAATTTCCAACCATTTTCTATTTTGTGGCTAATTTATTTTTTACGCCCGTTATATTCCAGGCTGACAACTTAAATATCGGTTTATCTCAAAACAAAACCTTTCTGCCTTGTGATCATGACTTTCATTTGAACTTCTGTTTTTGCTGTACCCATTTGTTTTTGTTTTTTTACAGCTTCAGTTTTAAATAAAGACTTCTCTCATTAGTTAACAGATCCTTTCCTCATGATCACAGTGCAGTCAATTAATTACCTCATCATCTCAGGATATGCGTTTATCGCTGAAATTTCACCCTTACGTGCAGACCTCGCCTCTTTAGTCTCTTTCATTTTTGCTTTGTTTCTCTCCAGGAATGCCTCTCTCTCTCTTAAGGCACAGAGGAATGACTCCATTATGTAAATCGATTAAACAGACCATGAAATAAAGAAGCTCATTATCTTAATTAAATGGCCAATCTGGTCTGAATGTAAACACAATAGCAGCTTCAAGAACCTAAGATTCAAAACACAAATCAGATCCTGCTATCAGATGCTGTCTTTGAATACAGGGACTTTCACTATACAACGAGTAGATCTAAACTCTCTCTTCTAATACTGATAAACGCTTACTTACATCAGCAATGTTTGTACATGAAAGTAGCAAATCCTATATTTTTAATCACTGAAAACCTCAAGAGTACTGACTTCTTTTATAGAAAAAAACATCACACACTGTTTGGGAATATGAACATTCCTGTAATTTATATGGTCAGAGGAAGAACAGAGGAACAGTGGCATGAAGAAGCTTTGGGGAAACCCTGGTCAAAATTTCTGTTACTGTGAACAGTTTAAGTGAGTTGAAGATGAACTGATCTCCAAAAGGCATGAAGCTAAAGGTGAAACGTTCCTTTCAACATTTTAACACAGATTATTGAATTTTTTTGTTTTGTACTATTGTAGAGTTTAAAAAATAAAATAAAAAATAAAGGAAAGGAAAGGAGCACAATACCCCAAATGAGATTGGAGCTTTCAGATAACTTTTACCAAGGTCTCAGATTAGTTTGTTAGGGCCATCAATCTTAGGAGAGGCCGAGTGAAATTCCGGCGCTTTATAAATACTCTGACTCCTCCAACCTTGTCGCAACAATCAGCCGCCACGGGCTCCTCGGCAGCGGCTGCCCTGGCGCTCTCAAAATTAAAAATGACCGATGCCCACAAAGCAGGAGAAGAGTTAAGCTAAGCCCACGTGTCACGGACAACTGAGGGACAGTGCCTTCTCCATTTACCGGTGATGTGGTTGAAAGCCCCGGAAAAGTATGAGCCTTTGGGATGAGATTATTTTTGGCGCGCGCAGTGTTTCCCAAGGTCGAGAATCAGCTTATAAAGTTGAAAAATTAGCAAGTGACAAATTCAATTCTAGTATTTTTTTTGGGCAAAAATGTTGATTAAATGATATTTTTCTAACTCAAAAAAAGAAAAAAATTACACTGAGAATACCCTTTTTTATTTTTAGCCCTGAGTAGTGTCTAAAAGGAAATTCCTCTCCCTGAGCTTGCAGCCCCAACAAAGCACTCGATGCACCACTCACTGCTGCTCATTGAGCTTAACGCTTTGAGCCAGGGTGATACCTGAAGGTGACTGAGGGGGATCGGGGGGGGTGTGGGGACCGCCTCCTGGTTTACTGGGCGAGGCAGTTATGGACATAACTTTCATTTTGATGCATGTTCCTGCAGTGTTAATGAGGTTAGTGTGTTCTGCCACGATCACCCCCACTCTGCTCTGCCATGTTACTGTAGTTTTACATTTTTTCTTTATTACCAGCAGAGGTGTTGGACCATAAGCAAGGTTGGATGCAGTCCTACTGACATTTCTTATCGCGTGAGTTTCTGGGCATCTAATCCAAGCGATACTCTGCTGGTTGCTGCCAACAAAGCAGAAAACTGTGTCACTGAGTTTTACCATCAATGAACCACAGCTCACCACGATATCAACGTTTTTTGTTTTTTTTTTAAATCAACTCATCTCTCATTCACTGTGGTGGCCAGCCAGGAAGAGGACACTGTTCGGAGAAGCTGCAGTGAGTGAGAAAAAAAATCAACCTGAAACAATAAAAGTGAAATGCCCCTCCAATCCCCAGCGGAAATGATGCCCTTGACTCTCACCCAGTTGTTATGGTGCCTGAAGCTAACCAACGATGTCACCCTGCTATAAAGTGCTTCTTGACGGGAAAAAAAATAAAAAAAACACTTATCGTTCTGGAGGGCACTTCCAAGCAATGTGTTATGTTGTTTAATTTGGGGGGATATAGTTCGGAGAAGAAAAAATAAACAGAACATTTGAATTTATCAGAGGAAACCTAACAACGGTCTAAAAAGCCATATCCACTTTGGATTTCCTTAACAGTAGAAATCCGCGTTGCCAATTCATGAGTTACAAATTTTCCCTTTCAGCATATGAACTCAGATTTAACTGATGCTATTTTATGCTTATTTCACTGTCGATCCCGACACATAATTTAGAATAAACAACTGGAAAGCAATCAGAAAGTCATATTTCTCCCAGAATGCTGTCCGAGATTGTCCCGTCGGTTGTCCGCGGTGCTGAATCTGGGGCTGCACTGGGCATTCCCAGACATTCGCAGCAGTGAACATCGCTGGCCGGGACTGATGGCCAATAGTTTGCTTTGTGTGATTCATTTTTCGTGCCTTGTTGTTCCCGATCCTGGTTGCTGAGTCTTGAAGATGCCAAAACCAGACTCCCTCTACTCCACTTCCTTCCTCCTTAAAATCATCGGTCAATTAAATCCTGCTTTTGAAACTATAAATGATTTTTGAGTCATTCAGTTTATTCACATTCTGTAATTTCCTCTCTGTGTTGTAGTTTTCGTTGCGGGTGGTGGAGTCTGCCATTCGCAAATCATCCACCCTCAAAAGAAAGTCTCACAGGAAACGATGGACGACGTAACACCAGCGTTGGTGTTTAGAATTTTATTTCACAGATTACTGTTCACTCTCTTATAGCCTTATCAGAGCTGATTAATTGATATTAATTTACTGCTAATGAACCAATTATTTGCAATAACTGAGGTTTCATCCAACTGGCAAAACACGGCGCAGCTTTCATTGTGAAGCGCTGACAGGCATCATGTTTGACAGAGAGGTTAGCGCTTATCGCGATCTTTTGATTTAAAAAGATGCGATACAAGACAATGGTCAATTTTTTAAATATTGCAGGGAGAAACGGAACAATATGATTTCAACGCCCTGCTGTTGAAATCAGATCGGGGTTCATCACGGCATGGCGTGTTTAATGGAGGTCAATTATTGACTGACCTCTTCATCAGAAGAATGCGAGTTTGTTTGGCCGCACCGTAAACGGGTGCACCAGTCGCTCCTCGGTTGAATTTTCCGATAAAGTAGCTGCTAAAAGGAGCGTTTGCTCTGGCACCGGGCAGCACTTTCTGTTACCGCCAGTCACCAGTCTGAGGGATTCAATTGAAGAGAGTTATTTAGTTATCCAGTTACTTGTCTGTGGCCATTTTAAGTTAGTGTTGACCTGCCTATTCTGCCGGTAGACTTCCTAGCTTTGTATTGGCCCCTCGCTGTCCCGTGTGGCTGTGAGAGGAAAACACCCACAGAATGTCCCCTTGTCCTCTGTCTGACCTCCTCCTCCTATTTCCTGACAAAGCAGTACCTGTGCATCTTTTTTAGACCACTTACTGCATAAGCCCTCACTCATCAATACACAGTACTTTCAGAAAGTATTCAGACCCCCTCACTCTCAACTTACACCCAATACCCCATCACGACAAGGCGAAAACAGAATTTTAGAAATCTTTGCTGATTTATTAGAGAGGAAAAACTGAATTGTATATCAGAAGAGCTTCATTTTTCCTACATTGACCTGAGCACAGAGAAGAAATATTAAGTTTTCGAAGTCAGAAATTCTGTGTGTGGTGTGTTTCCATGCAATTAGGTCCAGTTAAGCAATATTATTGAGATAGAACGACAGTTGTAGTTTGACTTCCTTATAATCCCGCAGTACATCAGCATCAATGTCTTTTAATACCTAAACAGGTGCTTACGATAATCAAAGAAGGCTTATTGTAATATTTTTGCATGTTGCTGTCATTTAGTCCAGGCCTTTCGTAGAAGTGTTTATCTGAATTTAGATCTTGAGTCACGTACGTACGAAAAGACAACACCAGGAAATAACCTTTTGAGATGTAGATGGCACTGGAAGTATGGACATGCTAGCTGCCTCTCATTCCCACGAATCATTCTTCGAATATTTCCATTTCCCTTCTTTACCAGTAACAAAAAAAATATTCAACCCAGCTGCTCCTCATCTCAGTTTCTGAGGCTTTGCAGGAGCATGTGTGTGTGTGGACCATGAATAATGCAAACCTGTCAGCGTTGCGTCTACTCTGTATGCTTTAAATGGTTAGCCCAGTTTAAAAGTCAGCTTTGAGTAATCTATTATTAATTGTATTGCTCTGCCATTGTCCTGAACTCTGCAGAATGCTCTTGTCACATTTTTTGGGAAATGTTTTCTAAAATATGCAGCATGGTTAATATGCTAATCCTGACAGGATGGGTTTTGCATTTTGACCACTGTGCTATGAATACAAATAGCAGCTTTTCTTTACATCGATGCCACATATTCTACCACAATTAAACCCGAATACCAAATTTAATATGACTCATGACCAAACATGGAGTTGTCAGATTGTCTGAGTTCCTCCTTTTCTAAATGACACGTTTCAAACAAGGCCGTTAAATGAGCTGGTCATCTACCTACCGCCTACCAATCTACGACCCAGCTAATTTAATGACCATTATGGGCACTCAGAGCACGTTTCACTGCATTTAGTCCTGGTTATTACACGCTTTCTGTCCGCATTGTGATCAAACGTTTTTTTTTTCCTCCCCCCCCCCCCCAACATGGAAATTAGACTGTCAAACTGCGGTCATGCCGATAATGCTACCACATAGTGACTCCTGGCGTCACTACAGCTGAGAGATAGGAACAGTCTCTGCTCCAGTAGAGTGGCGAGTGGTCTGAGATATAAAGCCACACAGCAGGATATTGTGGTGACGGGGATAACCTGCGTAGTCAGATTCCAGCCCTCTGAATCAATGCCCACAGCTGACTTTTTGATGCGTTTCAAATGATAAATCACTCCGTGAATCAGCGAATCATGATGCATAATGCAACCCAATGGAAAAATCTGTCGAATCTACAGGCTGGCGAAAACTCTCCGATTTTGTTCTTGAAGTAGGTCAAGTGAAAGAGGGGCATCAGACTTTGACCAGGATGTGACAGTCAAGAGTTAGATGTAAAAAGCATGGCATTCATTGTTTAAAAAAAAAAATCAGATTCACCAAACACCAGATACACCAACCACTAATTACAAAAATCAAAAAAATATCAGAGTGCAAAGGATCTAATTAAATACTGTAATTGAAAAGACGCATTTTGTTGAATTTGTCAAATACGGATCTGCGGTCAACATGTCGTAAGTGGACTTGGCCCTAATTGCATCTTTAGACGGACAGACATACATTTGATGAGTATGAAAATGACGTGAATCATATGCTGAGGCCCTCGCAGTCACAAGATCTCAACCCAGGTGAGAACCTATGGGAGATTTTGGATTGACGTGTCAGACAGCGCTCTCCCACCACCACCGTCGAAACACCGAATGAGGGAATATCTTCTGGAAGAACGGCGTTCAACCCTCCAGTAGAGGCCCGGAGACTTGTAGAATTAATGCCAAGGTACATTGAGGTGTCCCATCACCTTAGTAAGACATTTAATGTTGGTTTTTCCTCTAATTTGTCACCCGTCTGTAGATGCAGTAAAATATGATACAGACAGCATGTACAAATACATTTGCATTTACTTATTTGGCAGACGCTCCAAAGCGATATGAAAGCTTGTTCCACCATCTGAGAACCACAGAAGAAGCACAAGGACAGTATGGACTGAGATTGCCCTGTGTGCAGGGACGGCAATTCCAGGCGATGTTCCTCGGAGGAACGCCGTGGCTATGAAGGAGTGTAAGCCTGTATGATTGAATTCAAGCAGATGGGCGCAGACCCAAAAGTCACGCTGTAGGCGAGCAATAGTGACTTGAATTTGATTCGGGCAGCCATGGGTGGCCTGTGGTGCATCTTAATTTCAATCAGCTGGCTTGCATTTGATTTAGAAAGCCTCCACATAGCATCTTAATTAGAGGAACTGTTCACTAATCAGGTTCAATAATGTGACCGGGCTGCTTGTGAACTCACTTAATTCAGTTTCTGTCCAATAAATTCGGTTGCAAGATGAAGTGAAAATCATTCTCCCTGTCTGTAGTATCTGATCTCAAAATTATGACAGCTTAATGGAGCAGGACCTTTAGCCTGTGCCTCTGTGGACTATCCTTTTAATGCAAGAGCGTGTTCGACGTGTTTGTTTTGCTGCTCACAAATTTTAAGTAAATTTACTTTATGTACTTCATGTGTAACAGATTCTTGGTTCGGGAATCATGATTTTGAGAAGTGTAAATGTAGTCGTCTTGTGTATTGCAAGAATTTTGCTTTCGGTATTTCTTTATTCCCCGTCCGGTCTCGTATTTGGCAGGTTTGTCAGATTTAGTGTGGTCATGATTCTGCAAGTTAACAGCCGTAAATCCATCCGGGCAGTTCCCACAAAATATATAGACACCTAGCAGGAAGATCTGTGGCTGTACTAACAAAAACAGTCTCAGCTGGAGAGTGATTTAAGAAAGAAAAATATGATCCCAGTGACGCCGATACGACCGTCTCTTTTATACATGGGCATCAGTCTGCATTTAAGTCAGTCAGAATGCACAGAGGTAAACACGCTCCGTAATAACATAGTTTGCTCCCGCTGCTTGTTAAAACGTAATTTGATAATAGTGTCAAAATGAAAAGCAAAACAAAACAAAAAAAAAACCTTTTAACAGTAACCAGCAATTTTGACAAAACTTGAAAGCATCACCTGTTCTTCCTATTTGTGGAAAAGAATATGAGAATATTATCACTTGGAGCATAAGTTTTAATGGAGTTTATTCAAGTGGGATGAGACTACTGTACGTGTACCTAGTGAGTTTGGTGAATGAAAGTCCAAAATGACCCTATTTTAAACTCCGGTTTTTGTCTCCGAGTACTCCAGTGCTCCACTATGTTCAACAGCTGGGCGCTAACCGTGTCTGTCTGCTGAGCAGGTCGTGTACAGTGGCTTTTAAGACCTTTTACCACTGAAAGCAGCCGCTGAAAATGATAACATGAGAGCAGTGACAGTGAACCGGAACAGTTAAGTTGCAGGCCAGGCAGCTAAACAATGAACTAAAACTTGCTAGAAAGCTCAGTAAAGCCTAAGGGAGCTGCAGATTCATAAGATGATTCTCTGTAGTTTCACCGCTGTGAGCGACCCTTTTCATATCGTCTCATTGTTTTCAAACCGGCACATGATACACTGTTGTTATAAAATCAGCTGTTTTAAGACAAGTAGCGTTGCAATGATGCAGGCACAAGTACCTCACCGACAACACTGAGGAAGATAACTGTATCCAATAATGCTTTTCTGTGTGTGCAATGTGCTCGTGTGTGACTGAAATGAGGTATCTACAACTTTGACAAAGCGTTAAATGCCTAACACGGTTGTTTTGGCTGAGAAACACTGTGTGAGGGCAGAAGGGCTGAGTTTATTTGCAAATTGGTTTTTTTTTTTACTTCACCGCAGTATGACAATAAAACTTCAAGAAAAGAGAAATTCTAAACAGCATAAGGATTTTCTTTACATTTTATCACGGACAGTAACATCTAGTACTAGGGAGCCTTGTTCACACGGCGGCAAAGTACATTTTTTTGTACAGACACAATCAAATGTTTCACCTCATTGTGTCCCAATTTGTTTCCTGATTAAAAGGAAAAAGTTGGCAATATTCTATGTGTTTGATTTAGTTGATAAATCCCATTACAAAGACCAAAACCAGCATTGCCTTTATCTAACTCATGCTTGTATCAACAAAGGCTGATATATTTTAAAAATGTTAAGCCATAGAGCTCCGCCGTGGTCCAAAAAAACGAAAGCACACCAATGAGCCACGCCGTTCGCACTGGCCGACGCGTTCCTTCATGGGGACGCTGTGGATTATTCTGGATCAATCTCACATGCGCTGTCCTGCTGCCGTAAATACTCACTTGAGCCTGAACATCCACAGATATATATTTTTTTTAAAAAGTCCCCAACAAATGCATTATTTCCTCCTGTTCCTCACGTTTTTTGTTTTGTTTTTTTTAAAGACATTAGATATGTTTTATATTTATGACCCATTTTTAAAGACTTACATCTTCAGTAGGAAAACTTGGGCCTGAGACTGAGTCCCGCAGAAGTCAGAAAGTGCTGAGATATGAACTAACACACCGATGGTTTGGATGTTTGCGTGGGATTTGCTGACGGTAGAAAGTTATCGAAATGTATCCAGCTTTATCTATAACACAGCCCTCCTAGTACATTTATCTATACATGGGCTTGATCTAAAGCAACCTCTTAAAAACAGACTGACCCTCTTTCACCGTGGCCTCAGTTAGTGCTAAATTCTTGGCGTTCTGTACTCTGGGAGCTCACGGGAGTGAGTCAGCACTCGCAGCCTGTTGTCTGTTGCAGGGAAGTTGACCTTATTGTATTTTTCTCGGCCCTTTGACAAAATACACACTACAGCAGTCTCTACCAAGCTGTGCTTTCACCTAGTCTTTTTGCAATTAATGAAAGGCGCCACAATATCATGTCCTGTGGAAAATTGGCAGCACCATTTTGTCAACTTTGGGAAACAAATGTCATGTCATCAAGTGCAATCAAAATGTGCCTGCGATAAAAATATGAATGCCTCTTGAGATTGTATTTGGAGTGGATGACATTAACAGCAGCGGCTCCAAACTGACCTTTAAAAGGGGAAATCCTACAAAACTAAAGGTTTGGGAACTTTTCTGAAATGTTACCAATTTGTACTCTATGAATTTGTTAGATAGCAGTTTCCCGTAGAGTAGTGAAGGGGGTGGGGGGTTATTTTGGGTGTCCAGGGTTACAGAAGTAAAAGGTCAACAGTTGAGGTTAGACAACTTCCAATGCCTGGATGGACATGACATTTTTCTGTTTCAACCCCAAGCACAGAAGATAAGCAACTGTTTTAGAAATAATCTGGTACAGTTAAAAGGTACAAACCAGTATAGATAAAAACGTAAGGACTAACTTAACACCAGAAAGTTTCTATTTAGTTTCACCCGATGGGTGAGGTGCAGCAAGGTGAGAAGGCTGATGGCTGATGCGGCACGGATTTTCAAGGGGTGTTAAGTTCGTCTTACAGGAGAAAAAGAAGGCACTTGAGTAAGAAACATTCAATCAATAGGCTTAAAATTTTGTTGCCGGTTCTTGGTCAGTTTTGGTCGATTTTTGGCAAAAATGCTGCTTTTGTGTGTTGTGTTTTGCTATTGGAAGCTTGGGCGCAATTCATTTATAAAATATAGCTTCAGAGCTGCTTGTGTAAACAGAAACTTTGTTCACTAGAAGAAAACTTTGCAGGGCACCTTAAAAGCTGCATTAATGCTAGCATTAAATCTGCATTATAGACTTATTAAATTGTTATGTCAGCAAGCAATTGCCCATTTACACACCCAGCAGACACGGAGCAGCATTAACATTCAGCTGAAGGTGTTCCTCTGTAGTTGATGAAGTCTAACACTCACTCTCTAGAGCGCTGTTTTGGTTTCCATCGGCTCCTGAGAAAAGGTATAGGTAGCTCCTCAGCAATTAGAAGGTTTATTTTTTTTCCCCAACAACCTTGCCAATGCATTTTCCTGGCTATTGTTTTATTTTCTTCCTATTGGTTATAACAATTTGCTCACAGATAGAAAAGTCGCCTCCGTGACTCGGTCCAAGTAAGTACACAAATAAGCCGCTAAATTACAGTATTAAGAGGGATTTAAGCGACTAAACAACTTTTGCCTTGGACAGAGCCGTGGTATGCTGTTAGCAGAGCATCAAAAAAAATGGTGAAAATGATTTGCCTCATCACTGGATATGACCGGAGCAGAGGAAATGTCCCTGACCCAGGAACAGTCAGACAAGGAGAGCTCCACAGCAGATGCTTGTGAGTCATTTATCTCACTTGCGCTCTGACACTGAAGCCGTTATAGTCTGGCTTCTGCACAGAACAGCTCGAGCCTCTCACATCAAAGCAGCTGCACCAAACCACTCGTAAATGGAGCCATTTTAAAATCAGAGCATGATTTATGGATATTGGTTCCACTGAAGTGCAGAGAAAGGCTTAGGTCTTCACTAGACCAAAAGTGGCCAGAGACATAACATTTCATTAAAAAAAAAAATATAAAAAGGCTTTATGATCATCACTGTCGTTATGATAACTGGGTTAAAAAAAAAACTGCTGTATATTGCAAATATTCACATACTGTACACCCCTTGGTATCTCACCGATATTAATGTTGTAATCACAATGAGCTGTTACTTTTCCAGCGTAAACACACCACATACGAACATGCTTAGATATTACTATTTGGTATGGGGTTGAGGCAGACTGCCGACCTGGAGGGGTTCAAACAGGCGTGATATCTACACGACACATGAAGTGAATGCAAATTTCATTATTAGTTCTTCTTCATCGCCCTATAGTTTAACTGTAGGCCAAATGAACAATTAAACCATAAACATCAATCCGAAAGAATTTTCCTTTCATGAGCTGTCATTTTCTCTTTTTAACTTACGTCATGGCTCTAAGGGAACATTTCTCATCACTTTTGTCTGAAAAAACACTTTTAATTGCCTATCTGTCATTTCCATTCAGTATGTGATATGGTAACTGAATCACTGTGTGTCAGGCAGAAACTATACTGATGTGAGCTACATCATTTCCATTTTTCTCCATAACATTTAGGCTTGTACATTATTTCTACGCGCTACGAGGCATTCTAATAATAGCTTGGGTTGTTAAGTGATCAGTTTATACCATTTATACATTGCAGGAGCTTATATTTCATTACATGTTTCGATGTGCAAGAACAACATATTAACATTTATGTGGAAATACAAAATAAATGAATCAAACTGTGCCGCTGTCAACTGAGTAGAGTTTAATTGCGCTGGTAATACCTTGTAAAGCAACTTAATAGGACAATAAATGACTCAACAAGCCACATTTCTTCCACTA
This sequence comes from Xiphias gladius, assembly GCF_016859285.1. Classification (NCBI taxonomy): domain Eukaryota; kingdom Metazoa; phylum Chordata; class Actinopteri; order Istiophoriformes; family Xiphiidae; genus Xiphias; species Xiphias gladius. The sequence continues at coordinate 24,282,079 of NC_053415.1, read as the reverse complement.
CTCCACCTGTATGCCCCTTTGTTTCATTGTTATAATTAAAACATTTTTGCCCAGTCACTTCTGCTGATGCTTGAAAAATTATTTCACATACTGTATATTAGTCATGAGTACTTACAGTATATCAACATCACATTATAATGACTGATGAGACTCTGGTGAGTATGCGGGCACACCTTCAAGGACTAGTTCAAGGATTTGGCATTGTAAAAAAAAAAAGAAAAAAAAAAGATCTTTCAACTTAACGTAAATACACTTCGACAGCTGCAGACTGTAAGTGAGATGAACATGGGGTACATGGTCTTTAAGAGCTATGTCAAGTCTATTGGTAAACGTTTAACTCCAGCAGTGTCTGTAGTGCTGGATCTTTTAGTGCTTGCAGGGTGAATATTATCCCTGGACGTCAAACGCACAGAGATACCTGACACACAAGGACCAAGCAAAACAAAGACTGAGCAAAAAACAAACAACTGAATACAGTCTGCTCATGTGGGTTATGTGGAGGAACATGTGGGATTAAAGGTCCAAATAGATCTTGGAAATCATAAAGCGATCACTTGACTTGCTTGAACAGAACTTTGAAATCCTTATGACTTCACAACATGTCCTGAATGTTGAATGATGGATCCTCTGATTTTGGGCCACTCCCTTACAGATATTAAAGAGGCAAAGCCAAACGAAGACCAGTGACGAAACATCATCAAGACAGTGGGGATACAGTGACAACCAGTAATGAAGAGTCACGGGTGCAGTTTGGGAAGTTGCCACCACAACGTATATAATATATTTTTTACAACACTTGATTTCAATTATTTTTCTATTCAATACATTTCACCCTCTCCCTCCATCTTGCAATCACTCTTAGAGACCCCAAGATACTCACTCCCAACCCTGAAGGAGCCATCGATTGGTTTCCGGCACAGTACCATGACATCAGAATTGGAGACTTGGTGATGAATCTAATCCTGGGTGCTTCACAACTGGCTTAGATATTCCCAGTAAAAAGCGGACGTCATGGTCTGATGAAGCCAGCAGAACCACATCATCTGCAAAAAGCAGAGACGGAATCTGGAGGCCACCTTAGGGGAACTAGAGATTCTGTCCATATAGAAGCTCTGCCACACTGTGGATTGATAAAGAGGAACATGAGCCTGAAGGAAGAGCTTTTGACTTGATCTACAGTCCAACCCTCACCTATGGTTAGAGGCTTTGTCTGAAGAAGGAGATTGAAATTACAAGGGGTTGAAATGAGTGTCCTTTCGCCTTCGACTTGGCTCACTATCCTGGCCACCTCAGTGCGGAGGCGACCCTGAGAAATCCAACGGAGAGGACAACCAGAAGACACTGGAGGAATTACATTTCCCATTTGGTCTGGGAATGCCTTATGATACCGCAGGAAGAGCTGGAGGATGTAGCTGGCGAGGAAAAATGTATGACTTACTTTGCTTGACCTGCTGGCCGCCACAACCTTGATATGCATAAGTGATGGAAAATGGAATGGATAGATGGATGGATGGATGGACTTTTTGGTAATGCTTGGACTGTGTTATTGTCCAAGCAGCAGAGAAAAAAATTGCACCTATCAGAACTGAAAAGGGCCCCTGGCAGTGACAAAACTACAGTTAAACCTAAAAGCAAATGTGTAATACGAAGGAAGAAATATGTGCAATGATCATCGCCTGGAACTAAAATCAGCAACGCTCTGGGCCAAGACGTCTGCTGTCCAACTAGTGACTCAGGCCCAGTTCCAATGGCCCCCCTTACATACTCAAAGATGTTGGTGCACACCTCCGCTAAATCCATGATGGTTCACAGCTGTCACACTGTGAAATCGATGAATTGTTTGAGGGCGCCGTCACAGACTATTTGAGCCCTTTATTGAAACTTTTCCCAAGTCTGTAACTCTGCAGACTTTCCTGAAAGGAAAAACCCACGTGCATTATAAACAAGACCAGGTCAAAACCTAGGATATTGCTTGACCGCGTATGGTCAGTGTGCGAAATTGAGGACGTAGTTGAAAACTGTTGTGGTAAACAGCTGAAAACAGCAACTTTCAATGGATGATAAGCTAAAGCCTGATCAAAAAGTCACTAGATGTAGCTGGATGATATTATTTGCTAATTAGCATATTCATGATGTCATTGCGTCGAATTTGCATTCCACCTAGTGTCAGCTGGTTTCGGCCCTTTATCTGTTTGCCTCTCTCCTACATACAGTAATTTAATACAGCCGAATTCCCAAGAAAGCAATTCTCATGGCCTTTTTCTGTTTATTTTGTCAGACAACGGAACAAGCATGAAATCGTGACTGAAACGTGGCCCATTTAAGACTAAGCGTTTACCAGCAGTCCACTTCCAAGCCATTTCCAAGCTGCTGCTCTGCATTGCTAAAATCCTGATTTTTAGAACTGCGACACGTCGTCTGACGAAATCATCATACACAGAGACAACGGTTGTGATTTAGGTTATAATTACTCGTAAAATGATCGCTCAGAGAGAAAGTTAGAGGCTCGTTCACGTCCGTGTCAGCTGCCGTGCCGTCAACCGAATGAGATGCATAAGAGGTGTGCCTGCGGAGGGTAGGGTGAAATAATAGAAACTGTTGGCGCCAGTTCATTTTGAAATAGCAGCGACCAATGGTCGGCCGCCAAATGGTGTTAACTTCATTACTCAGTCAGTCAGTGACAGACATTCACATTTATAGGGCTAGCCCCGCTGTTACGGTCCAGCCAAAAAAAGAAAAATCAGTAAAACATGGAATGAGTCAGCAGGATGTTGTTTACATTGTACCTATAATGACACATTTTGTTAACCAGCACTATGTACTGGTTTACAAGATGTAGACTTCAAATATGATTTAGTCCAACATAAGTGTTTTACTTATCCGCAGAAAGCAAACATTGAATACTCCACTTCATTACAGTACATAGCCTCACACTTTACTATGCATAGAAATGTCTCTGTCTGGGGAATGTGATCACATCCTCCTGCGCATATACACTTATGCATGGTTATGTCACAATTGGTTTAAGTCTGCGAGGGTTCAGTGTTTACAGGCTCAGGGATTACACGCTCAGTCTTCCCCATAGAAGCAAGTCACCATGGACAACCGTAGTAAAATTATAAAATTCTTGAAATGTGGGGCTAGTAGGGCTATCACTTTCTCCAAAAAAAAAAAAAAAAAAAAAAATCAGGTTGCACACTTGACCTTGCTTTGCTTGTCTTTGGTGCCTTCACTGTCTCGCGTCGGGGGCAAGCTAGCAGGTGAGTCCGCAGATTTGTTGCCGTTGTAGCGTAAGACAGCTGCTTCGTACAAAGTCCAAAGATAAAGGTGAGGCTTTGTACAAAGTACAAAGCCTCACCTTTATCAGTTACCTGGTCGGGATCGTCCGCTCAGGACGGCTTTGCTCGCTAGTGTCCTTCCCCCTTTTGTGGCAAACGACATAACATCACTAGCTTGATGAGGTCAACAGGGCATGCCATGGGTCAAGTTTTTGAGCGCCCTCCGCTGGATCACAAGGCAGATTACTTCAAACAGTTTGTTGCGCTTATAGACTCTAAATTTGGAATTTGAACAGGTCACTACAGTGGGATAGTACCTTCTTCCCCCCACATTTGAATGAATGTTCGAATTTCGAATGAAGAGAGACAGCCCTAGGAGCTAGCGAGACACACCTTATAAACTTAATACAGGCAGATGTCAAGCAACTCACTGAACCTGTTAAATCTGTGCAAAAAAAATTGTACAACACTTGAAGGACACTCAGATGTGTAATTTACTCATAATTGGACTACCTGAGAGGAAAGAGGGACTGAATTATACTTAATGCCTATGAAAGTAGGCCTCTAAAGGAGTTATTGAGCATCAGTACAGGGCCAGAGAGCCCAGGACTTGGATAAAAGAATGACCTAGGTCTCCCCTGGTTAAATACCACTCTGCCATGAATGAGAGGACGTACTGAGACTTGCCAGAGAATAGAGGCAACTCATACGTATGGGACAACGGACACTCATATTTGAAAATTCGCATTCATCAGTTTCAGTGCTTTGCCATGGCATATGTGTGAAGGAGTGTGTCAGACACACCAACACAGACTAAGTCTCATCCTCACTCACAAGCAACATTATCTGTCACAATGTAACTAAAGGGGCTCTGAAAATGGCGACGTTGGCACTAGTGAAGCATAGCTCGGTACTCCTGTGAGCATTTATTAAACACGGATATGGTTAAGGTTAGGGTTTAGCGGAGTAACTTTCGGCCATCTACTGTAGCAACAAAGCTCTAGGGACAGCAAGGTCTCTGTCTGTCTGTCTGTTGACCCAGGAATATCTCCCAGATGCACTGGCTGACGGTTTTATACCCTAATGCTGATCACCTGAATTTTCCTCCAGCGCTATTAGGAAGCTAATTTTCGGTTTTGAGTGACACATCATGACAGCTATTGGATGGTCTACCATGAAATTTGCTATAAATACTGGAGGGTCCCCGGAGGATAGACTCTAATGAGCTTGTTGCTTTTCCTCTGGCGCCATCATCAGGAGGAATGAGCAATTTTACAAGTACTTTAGTTTATGAATAAATACCCGCAAAACTAATGACATTCCCACCAGCCTCGGCTGTGTTTTGTGTTAAGTGCTAATTAGCAAATGTTAAGCTAAACTAAGATGATGAACCTGGTAAATACTACCTCTTAGACATCAACATGTTTACTGGAGCTGCCTCTGCCTTACTGGCCGCTGGCTCCAATTCCCTTACCACTGCCACACTACTGCACACACACTCACTTGCACTATTTATGCTCCCATATACCAATCATTTCTATACCCCTTTCCATACTGTATATCGCTGCCCTATAGCATATTCATATTCATATTACTATCTTTACTGTACATACTGTATCTGACCTAAAGTGTATACACGTATTCATATCCAGCCGTTTATTCTGGATATAATGTCCACTAGCATTACTCGTTCTTACACCTGCACTAGATATTTACACTTAAACCTGCAATTGCCCACTGTAGCTGCATCACAAGTTATTATATATATATTATATATATATATATATATATATATATATATATATATATATATATATATATATATATATATATATATATATATATATATATTATATATATATATATATATATATATATACGTATGGGACAACGGACACTCATATTTGAAAATTTGCATTCATCAGTTTCAGTGCTTTGCCATGGCATATGTGTGAAGGAGTGTGTCAGACACACCAACACAGACTAAGTCTCATCCTCACTCACAAGCAACATTATCTGTCACAATGTAACTAAAGGGGCTCTGAAAATGGCGACGTTGGCACTAGTGAAGCATAGCTCGGTACTCCTGTGAGCATTTATTAAACACGGATATGGTTAAGGTTAGGGTTTAGCGGAGTAACTTTCGGCCATCTACTATAGCAACAAAGCTCTAGGGACAGCAAGGTCTCTGTCTGTCTGTCTGTTGACCCAGGAATATCTCCCAGATGCACTGGCTGACGGTTTTATACCCTAATGCTGATCACCTGAATTTTCCTCCAGCGCTATTAGGAAGCTAATTTTCGGTTTTGAGTGACACATCATGACAGCTATTGGATGGTCTACCATGAAATTTGCTATAAATACTGGAGGGTCCCCGGAGGATAGACTCTAATGAGCTTGTTGCTTTTCCTCTGGCGCCATCATCAGGAGGAATGAGCAATTTTACAAGTACTTTAGTTTATGAATAAATACCCGCAAAACTAATGACATTCCCACCAGCCTCGGCTGTGTTTTGTGTTAAGTGCTAATTAGCAAATGTTAAGCTAAACTAAGATGATGAACCTGGTAAATACTACCTCTTAGACATCAACATGTTTACTGGAGCTGCCTCTGCCTTACTGGCCGCTGGCTCCAATTCCCTTACCACTGCCACACTACTGCACACACACTCACTTGCACTATTTATGCTCCCATATACCAATCATTTCTATACCCCTTTCCATACTGTATATCGCTGCCCTATAGCATATTCATATTCATATTACTATCTTTACTGTACATACTGTATCTGACCTAAAGTGTATACACGTATTCATATCCAGCCGTTTATTCTGGATATAATGTCCACTAGCATTACTCGTTCTTACACCTGCACTAGATATTTACACTTAAACCTGCAATTGCCCACTGTAGCTGCATCACAAGTTATTATATATATATTATATATATATATATATATATATATCTTAGTGTATTATATTCACTCTGTTCATACCTTTAATACTGTTATTGTACTCATATATAGCCCTCACTGTTATTTATACACAGTATCTCCATACCTACTGTATGTACAGCTGCACTTTGCTGCTTTTTGCACTTCTGGTTAGATGCTAAACTGCGTATCGTTGTCTCAGTACTTGTGCTCTGTGCAACAACAGTAAGGTTGAAATTGATCTAATCTTGAGACGTCTGATGAACATGTGAAACACCTGATCACCATCTGAGTTTAACCGACAGACGTGGATAAAATGACTGGAGTATGACCGTAACTAAAGTGCCCTGTTGGACGCGTACCCCTGTAGGCTTAGACTTGATGTGGACAGTGGTTGACCACGTTTGCGATGCAAACACTTTACGGTCTCTGTTGCTTGAAATGTTGCCGTTTAACCGAGCTACAGATTGATATCTCGGCTACTATACCCTGACAGCTTCTTCTGTCAGTATGGTGTGTCAGATACGTGCTCCGCGCCATCCCTCAAATGGAGCAGAAAGAAGGAGAGAAGAGTAACCGGCAAGAGGTACATGGCTAAGCAGAAGCGGCACACACCTGAAGTCTTTATACGGGCCAAAAGACAGAAAAAAAAAAAAAAAAAAACAAGGTTAATGCTGCAGAATTCTTATGTCGATAATAAAATGTCAGACCATAGTGAAAGATACCCTCCATAAATTCCCAGAGCCCAAGGTGATATCCTCAAATTATTGAAAATAATTAACTTACAATGATATAAAATGTGTTTTATTACCATTAACAATGACCATAAATTATGCATGGGATCGGGGGGAGGGCTGTAGCTATGGAAGAGCAAACTGGACTGATGCAAGCATATTACACCCTGTCTCCCAGCGGTGGTGGCGGTGGTGGTGGGGCAATAAAAATAAAAACAGAGAGAAGAGAAACACTTCAGCGATGACTTCAAAGGGAAATATTAAAAGCATCAACTTGAATTCTGGCTATACACCAGGTGAACATGACATTTTTCCTGAAATAATTCTGCTGAGTGCATTGCAAAAGTTTGAGAGCGAATTTGGCTTAAAAGGCTTTGTTCACCAATGGGGATAATGTTCTGAGACGATAGTTAACATTATCAGAACCCCACAGTACAATCAGTTCGCGCTGAGAGTACGTGCCTGACCACTCAACAGACTCTAATGCACAGTTAAAGTGATTGTTAAATGGTCTTCTAACTTTCTTTAAGTAGTTCAGACTGAACTCTCTTGGGATTTGAAATACTATTCCTATTCAATATTGACACTACAGCTCTCATATGGCGTTAATGTTGATTTTATTGTCGTAATGCTTTATGTAGAGGTTGACTGAGCTCTGAGCTCCGAGTCTTCAGCCTGACAGTGTGAAAGTGAGAAATGTTCAACACTGGCTCAACGTCAGCGAGTGAATCAGCGGTAGAGGCAGCGGTGCACGAGCTGGAGATTGACTGAGTTTAGCAAACGTGTAGGTGGAAGAATTTCAGCGGAAGTGGAAATTTTTCTAAAGATTATACTGAGCACTGTTTTTTCGTTTGCTTGGGACCGGGCATGATATTGTGGGTGAAACTTGCAACTTGGATGTGATTACCATAGATTTACAGATACTACGAGTAAGCTCTTCAAAAGCTGGAAACCAAAGAGAAACCATGCAAATCTGTCGTGTCAGCACAGAGCACAGTGTAGAGCTCCACTTACAGCTTGTGCTTCAAACACAATCACATCCAAGACTAAATTCATTATTTATATTCTGTTCTTCCTCTTGGGTAGCTCACACTTTGTTGTAGAAATCCACTTTGCATCTTAACAAGTTTTAAGTGCAAAACTTCATTACACTTTCTTTGACTTCCCGTTCCGTGTTGTTCCGGGTTGAGGATGAAATTGCATCTGTGGAAGGAGCGGACCGCAGCGGGGCTGGACCGCGGATGGCCTCTTACCTCACACTTAGGGGCCACCATGAAACAAGTTATAGAGGTCAGACCACATCCCAGACTCTGTGGCTTGGCTTTAATAAGATAAAAACTTGTGATTTTATTTGGTCTTACTGCGCTCAAATAAAGTAATTCCTCAGGTAACATATGGTTTAAGTAGATTGGTTTAAAGTAGATTTTTTTTTTCTCCTTAAAAAAAAAAAAAAAAAAATGGCATGGCGATTTTTCTGTCACATTGCTAAGCAAGACTGTACAGAGCTTGATAAAAGGTTTAACTTGAACTATATAATTTTCCCACTATCTGACAGTCTAACGGGTATTAAGGGTTTTTTCTTTTTGCAGGTTTTTTCTTTTTCCAGCAGTTTCCTTTTTGTGTCACTGGGGTGCTGATTTTATGTAACATAAGTATAATTGCGATTCCTATTAAGGGGTGAAAATACTTTAGATTTTGCATCCAGCGCACACGTGTGGTATGTTTCTACTGGAAAACATGTGCCTTATGCAACCTGTAGCACATTTGTTTTCATCGGCGCTGGCAACATGGCTCCGGTTAGTCCACCACTTCGGTCCTGACAGAAATATCTCAACAGCTATTGGATGGATCGCTACGGAAATGTCGTTACAGACATTCATGGTTCTCAGATGAGGATTCCTAACAACTTTAATGATCCCCCGATTTTCCTCTAGCACCATCGTGAAGTTGACATTTTGGGTTTCGGTGGCATCTCTGGACAATTACTGGATGAGTTACCGTTCACGTAGCAACCTCAAGAGGTCAAAATCTGTGAGCCACTTGCGTTAGCTGCACGCCTGTTTTTACCATATTTGAACTCTGCGATTAAAATGACTGGGAGGATGTGATGAGGGGAACTTTGCAGCCCATCTTTAAAATGCAAAGTTGTCGACCGGATTATGATTGTGATTCAAAGATACAGTACAATAAATAAGATAGTAGCTTCACTCCCAAAATTCAAAACCGTCAAATTGATTAACAGATGTTTGGGACTAATGCCAGACAGAATAAAACAGTCTGTGTTTTCAGTTATCGTCAAATGAGAAATTGATTTTTCATTTCACCTCTTCCATTAAAAATGTGAATATATCTGCTATGAAAAAATTACTTTATTCATAATGATACATAGAAAATAGTTATTAAGCAGCCCACTGCCCTGAGTGTGTCTGCCAAAAATGACTTTTATATAGAACTCATTTGCAACAGCAAATATGTCTTGAGAGAAAAGTATTGCTGCATGGGCCTTTTGTTACCAACAAAATGAGGAAATTTTTTTTTTTTAAATCAACGTATCTGCAAAGTTGTGAATTGTTCATATAGAACATATGAGCAATACCTTGACTGACAAAACTTCATCGCTTCTTCTGAACCTAACCACGTGCAGGACGCAGGGTGCAAACCCCGGTCTCTGTTGTCAAAGTCCTGTCCTCTGTACGCCCATCGTCTACCCCCGGCGCCGTACGAGAGAGTGCAGAACATGTGCGAGCGGAAACGCGGCCCAGGCAACAAATTATGTTTGCTTCAAAATGAATTTGACAAAACAAATTAATCGCATATAAATGTAATCACCGGGAGATAGGTTATTAGTTTTAGGCTGCTTGCTCTGGTGCAGCTGTGAAAGCATCTGAAAAATTATCCATCACAGTAAAGTTCAGCGAAGTTCTCTCTGACTGAAGGAATTACAAGTGGCCAAGTGTTGTGAAAAGGTTGGGCTTGGCCGGGCTGATCTAATTGCATAAGCCTTGGCCTTTCTCCAGGGGCCACCCTCCACTTTATAAATCATATGAATGTCTGTTTTATACCACAGCACTGCAGTCATTGGTCATTTCTGCTGCAGGTCTTCAATCCTCAGCCCTCCAATATTACTTTCCTCTCTACCTAATAATTCATAACTCCCATCAGTCCTGCAGGCCGATAATGTTGCACTCCTGATCGATTCGGATGACGCAACCACTGAATCATAATCAGGGATCAAGCCTCTCTGAGTTGTATACAAAGTTTAATTTGTTGTTGAGTGTGACTCACAAAAGGTAAAAAAAAACAAATAAAAAAAAACATAGTGAACAAAGCCATTTTTTGTTAGAAAAGTGGCAGTGATGGCTATTATTTCACAGCTCTGAGGTTGACACTGGTCAGGGGAAGGGATGGGATGTCTCCTTTAATCAGAGGTCCCTTCCCATGCCTTTCAGTGGGTGCCAGATCAATTTCACAGCTCCCTTGGGAGGAATTTCTTGGCTTAGTTTTCTGACGAAGAAAACAGACGCACATCCACAGATTTAAACGAGGTTTTCAGCACAGCGATTGTCAAAATCAGCGATGGCAAAAAAAACGTCTAATCAGCTCTGTAAATGTGTGTCGACTAACAAAACGTCGTTTACATAATGAAAACAAAAAATGAGTCGTGCCGTTTCCGGATGGGATAGACTCAAGGATCGCAGTTTTACAGGCTGATTTCTTTGGGTAACTGTTGTAAATCTAAAGGACTGGACCATTCACCTTCCCGTGGTCCGTCTGACCAGGTGATACTCAATGAACCCACCAAATGAAGAGATATGAGCGGGGTTGATAAAGCCTGACCTCCAAAGGTCACACTGCCCACTGAATCTCTCTCTCTCACTCTGGTTTGAGGTTTTTTTGAGTCTATACATTAACTGGAATTGCTGCCTCTCTCGCAGTATTATGCAGAGTTTCCCATCTACAGTAGTTTGAGAGTGCACTCTCTCTCTCTGGAGTACTCTTTCTAGAGCATGGTAAATTGGTTTCACCAACCTTTGATTAGACAACCCCCCCCCCTACCTCCATTATGTATGCTGTCGATGAGTGATTGTGCACATGCTGAGATAAAATACGAGTCTGGGAACTGAGGCGAAGAGGCGAATGGGACATGATAATGAAATGAAATGAGGCATGAACATTGTCTGTTGCTGTTATCACTTAAGAACATGGAGAAAGGGTAAAAGGGACCTGAGAGATCTTGGCTCTGCCTAATTCTTGGCTACCTGAACGGACCCTCGGCGACCTGCTGCTGTTGGAGAATTCATCTGTATGCCGAACACATTTTGGCGCGTTTTGATTCAGGGTCTCTGGGGATAGAAAAACCAAAAACAGGAAAATAGTTAGTCTAGCCTCAATCCTGTGTGTATCTGAATTTATCAGCATAATTAACCCTGTATAAATTTCAATATCAGATGTTGGGATTTGAATGTTATGTCGCAGGGTTAAGGGAAGTCAATTCACATTTCAGCTTTGCAATTCACTGGAAAATAAACCAGCTGGGCCTTCTGCTACCGTTAGATTTACTTCTTAGTTTATTGTAGGTGTTTTATTATGTCACAAAGAAGAACACCGGGATGCAAATTTACGGAGCAGCCGGTTTATCTATTTTTTTGAACAACGAACCGCTGCCGAGGCCAGAGACCCGAGTTCACATCCACAGTCCTGTACGTGGCTAGGTGAGGGACAACAGAACCGCTCTGGTTAAAGGTAGGGAAAGATGGTGGTTTTGGTTAAATGTTAATACACGTGTTGCGTCTGAAGTCACTGTGAACTTTTTCTGTATTAAACCAGACCACGATCTCTCCCTAACTTTAACCAAGAGCTGTGAGAGTCTAAACAAAACCATAAAAAAAGGTTGATGATGCTGATATCGTACTGCGCGATCGGATATTCGGACGGAAAACAAATATACTGTCTGCGAACATTTTATCGATAGCCCACGTATCAGTATCAACGTATTTGCGACCTGCCAAATATGGAAATTAAAAGCATATCCTCATTGTTAATAGAAAACGTCATCCCATCGCAATTACTTTTCCTACAAAACGTATTTGCTTTTGCAGTTTAGTTGTATAGAAACGTAATTTTTTGATTGTGTGCATTTGGAACTAGTTAAATATAACTTTACTGGTTATTCCTGGATAAGCGTTGTTCGTTAATCTGCAATTCTGGTAATAAACCATCTAAATTAGGTTATATTTGGCTGTTTAATTAACAGGAAGTACAAAGCTGCCATGGATTTGCTGAGCTCAGCATGCTGCTGGCTACTATCTGAACCCAGTTTTGTTTTGACCCTATAGAGATTTGCTCACATTTCTCCACATATTCACCTCCTCGCAGTCTGAATACCTCTGACCCTGTACAGTCCACACGTACCCGTGAGCTTAAATAAACGCAGTCCCGTGCCTTTGTGTTGACAGGAAGTCGGCGTAGGAGAGCTAGCTGTGTCTGTGTGTTACATGCGTTCTGACTGACACTCCTAGGTGAACACTGCTATTATTGAACCAGCGCTCATACAGTGCTGAGCTTATTACTGGCTTCTGGAAAAGTGTGAAGCCAGCCGCAGTGGAGGCACCAGCCATATTAGCAAACACTAAACTTATCGCAGTTAAATATAGCATTGTTTCGGAGCAGGAAAATTTCAGTGCACCACTGAGATCCATCTGCCTCCAGAAAAAAAAAAAAAAATGAAATTGACCTGAAAATACAGCTACTGACAGCAACCTGATTGAAACACCCAACATCAGCTTCTTTGTCTAGTTAATTTTTTAACACCTCGTCCACTTCGCTAAAACAACAATAAATCTCTGACTTAATGAGTCATGTTCAGCCCTAAATATAAAACCGTGTTCTTAAAAAAAAAAAAAATTAAAAAGTAATCTGCAAATGATGTAATAATCTTTCACCATTTTTTTTTCCCCCAGCACTGTCTTCTTTCATTACCCAACTCTGAAGCATAATCCTGCCTCACTGAAACGTGTTTAGTCTAAATGGTACGAACTGGAAATGAGCTTTCCCAAGTGCAGAAGGGCAGCTTGTCCTGCACCTCTTGACACATTGGACTTAGAGCATCATTTAAACACACACACACGCTGGGGGTTCCTACTGTAGATGACACAGTACCAACTTTAAAACAAGTTACCGGTTATATTATTTATACACACACACACACACACACACACACACACACACACACACACACACACACACACACACACACACACACACACACACACACACACACACACACACACACACACACACACACACACATACAAGAGTTGTAATACATTGCTTGCACAGCCAACCTATGGGCTTGTTGTGTTTACAGGAGGACAGTTTCATACCGACAGTGTGTGGTCAGCGTGAAAGGACCACCGAGCCCCCGCCAGCCTTGCAGCTATAATATGCAAAGAGAAGTCCATTCTGGCCCAAGTCATTGTTATGTGACAAGTCGACATTTCATACAAGTCTTTTTTTTTTCTGTAGGGTATCAATATATTTTAATATGAAAAATCACATTGCATTGTTCATCTTTTATGTTGAAATACGAAACTAAACACAGGTATCGACCCCCCCCCTTCACACTGTTACTGTGTTTTGATGGGCTGCAATAAGAGCGGCATCCTGGGGCCCCCGTGGGAAGCACCACCAATCTTGTGGGCTCCATATTTTCACTGTAATGTTGACAGCAGCGGGCAGCCACCGTAATCATTGCGGATGAATTTTTGATTCTGTTTAAAAAAGGTCTGCATTTTTTCCAGCAATATCCATCTAATGTGTTTAATTCTGCGAGTTACATTTTATTTGATTAAAATTACCTACCTACAACATGAGGGGATTCACAGGAAACAATGCAGCGCTGTGGGCTGATCCAGCGTTACTGTTTTTAATTTTACAGTATATCGGCCTTCGCTAATCCTGTATCAGAGCTGTATTAGGTTACTGCTAATGCAAATGGAGGGCGGCCTATTGCTGCCGCTTCACATTAAAAGCATTCAGCTGTTTCACACAGGAAACTTAGTGCATTTGTCACAACAGTTAGTGCTAACCATGGTCGTTCATCCAGATGCGTCTATGAAACCGGCAACCACTGTCTGCATATTTTTGGACAGTGGATCATTTTTAAATATTTCACAAAGCAATGACACATGAAGAAGCAGCCACAGTAAGAGCTGAGGACGACGGGCACTACACTTCCAATTTTTGACTTATGACTTATTAAATTGTGAGGTTTTTTTTGACTGGTCTGAAAACAGAATTCTCTTCTGTTGGGTTTCTGATGAAGAAGCTACTAACAGAGTGTGTGTCAAACCTGCCTCCTAGAAATGTTGTGCGTATACTACTGTTAAAACTGTTACCACTGTAAACAGCTCATAATTGGCAGCAGGGTTGCCAGGAGACTGTTGGGGTTTAACATGCACAGTCCCGTCTGGGGTTAGGTTTAGGCAACAAAACCACTTTAGTTCAGGTTAGGGAAAGATCATTGCTTGGTTAAATGTTAAGAAACACGTCGTGTCTCAAGTCACCGTGAACTTTTTCTGGATGAAAAACCAGACCACAGTCTTACCAAGTGCTGTGAGGGGATATTTTGACAGAAAATAAATACGTTGTCTGTGAACATATTACCGACATGTTCAACTGTTATTATCAATTTGTTCCTTGCCAAATATTCCTACAAAGCGTAGTTCCTGTTCCTAATTAGTTTGATTTGAATGTAATTTCTAGGAGACAGGGTTGTTGCTGTGGTGTTAAACCACACCTGTTGTTACCACCAATAAAAGTCAACCAACACTGAAATCTCAAGGGTTACAACTTTAACTATGAATTGAACTAAACTGTCTCCCAGTAAGCCCAGTGTCTCCACATACTGTACCAAATAAAGTGAACTTTCGGTTTCGTTTTTTGTCTCCAACTCACTTTTTCTTTGCCTCTTTCTCTTCCCCCACTTCATATTCCAACAAGTGGTGTTGTGATTACAGAAATCTAGTGTCAAGTTCAATGACCTTAAATGAAATCGCTATCCCGGATCTAATCTGTTTTGCACATGGCGTGACTCCTGGCCACGCCCGGTTTTAAACGTCAGGACTGTGTGTGTGTGTGTGTGTGTGTGTGTGTGTGTGTGTGTGTGTGTGTGTGATGTGAGCCCATTAAACTGCAGTGAAAGATGGAAAGGGTGCGTCCATCCCCATATGCCTGTCTGGAAGTTTTTCTTATTGCTTAAATAACCTATTACTTCAATAAATTGTCACTTAAATAGCTAAGATGCCGTTGTAAGACATTTAAATGAATATTCACATACATTTTCAGCCTACAATATGTTCTGAAGTCAAGGTTAGGCACCAGTGCTTTGACAGCTAAAGACTGCAAAGTAAGCTTTGATTTCTTTTTTTTTGTAAGAATAAGAAATTATTTTGATTTATGCAGATAGAGGCCCTTTAAAACTTTTGCCAGATGTATCTTTAGTTGTAACCCCCTTTTTTTTTTTTTTTTTTTTTAAACTGTATGTGTATTATAATGGAAATATTGTGGATTATATTCCTAATGCATGTCTGATGATCTGCTTGATCATATATATGATTCAAGCAGTGATATATGGTTTCACCTTCTTATTTGAATAATAGCACATTGAAAACTGCATTACTGTCCACCTAACCATAAGTATTGAAATTTAGTCCTTGAATAATTCCCCTTGATTATCAGTAGTGCAGAGATCCTGGTATGATTTATTATCGGCTAAAATGATAACTGGAGTTAACAGAGCATGAATGTGTAGCGGAAGAGGCCGCCGCTTAAATCCATTGGAAATACTGGTTTCAAAGAATAAATCAAAGACTATAGGAAAAAGCTGAGATGGTTCTGTTTATGTTTTAAATGTAGACTGTTAAAGTTATGTTTAAGGTCAGGACGCGTGTTAAATGACACTAATCCCAGCGAAGGAGGCTCAATTTAAGCAGAATTTTTCCAAAATTGCGTCATGAGGTTTTTAGTGTAACAGCTAGTCAGAGGGATAATCTGAAAACCTGAATATGCAGTTTCAAAAACTGCCGGGACTGGCTCGGTAGTATGGCTACTCGGTATGAAAAAAAAAATCCGAGGACTGACTGTAGCCCCTTGTGGGAATTCAACGGTCCTTCATTCACTTGTCCAGATTCCCAGTTCAGTTGTCAGACAGACGACGAACCCAGAAATGACTCCAAAGAACATCAGGACATGTTCTCATAAATCCACAGGACCATCAGACAGGCAGCATCAGTCAACAGTTACCTTCCACAAAGCGTGCGGGGTTGAATACAGTACGTGTTCAGCTCTGCTACTGATGTCACTTGGGGTTACGACGCGCACACCTCTTGTAACAAACGTCACATTGAATCAGATCACCGAAATCAGCGGTGGTTTTCTGGCATTAGGCACCAGGGGTAGGGAAACAAGTCGGGCCTCGGTGGTGTCACAGAGCTGAGACGATACCTTCCTGTATTTTAGATTCTCCCGTTTTCTCGTCCGTCAGAGCTTAGACATCTATCGAGGGGATTTTAATTCGGTCAACAGCCCACTGTCTCGCTAACTGATGATATAGTTACTCCTTTACAATGTTTTGGTCTGGTTGTGAATTAAGAAAAATATTATGTATTAAGAAATATACCGGAAGTAAACCAGACAGTGTGTGGGAGTTTGTTTGTTTTGTTTCCATTTCTATTCAGGTTGTGTTTTCCAACGATGGACCTTTCACATAGTCAGTTGTACAGAGACTTTCTCAGTTTAGTGCAAATGGGAGAAAAGTGTTCTTGACATTTTCCCCCGGTATGTTCAGTTACTTTAGGTCACATATGAGACATTGATTTTTTTTTTTTTTTTTTTAAAAAGGAGAAAGTAGGTTAAGTCAATGCTATTTCAAGAGTTTGGAGGGATTTTTTTCCCCCGGTAGTTATTGGCACACCAGGACACGAGATAGGTCACTTCTTTCTCTTAAACGGAATAATTATTGAGTGCGGTGAGGTGAGGGGCCAAAGATTGGTGGATCTGGACCAATTTAAAGAAGAACAGTTCCAGAGGAGGGCCTTGGATATGTTAGAGGTTGGTCACCGACTTTGTTCCTGTTGTTCCCCATTAACCCTTCCCATTATTTTGAAGTTGCCATCAATTTGAAGCGGTCCCTCCAAAAACAGAGCTTTGTCCCTTTTGCCAAAATATCCCTGCTATGGGTTGGGACAGCACTTGACTCAATAATAGATTCTGGTTTTGAAATCCGGAACGCTTTTATTAAATTTACTGTTTACTATACTCTTTTTCTGTCTAGTCAACTCTGTCTCTTAGAAATTACATTTATACAGTATGTGATGAAGCAGTTTTCCCAATTACGTCGTGGCAGCAAACATAATCACTGGCTGTATTATGATCAGAGGCAGTGTTTTTTTGAACGTGCAGAATTTTTTTCTACCCCCCTTCAGATTTCATATTCCTTTTGCCCCTTGGAAAAACGGGGAGGGTTCATTCTCTGTGAACATGAAATCAGAACAGGAAGGGCTGAAGATAAGGCAAAAGTGGGATGCAGCAATCGTGGAGGGAGGCCTCATCCTGGGGAGCGAGCGGGCTGATTACAGTGTAGGATGTTAGTCATATACAAGAGTGGCTAAGGACTGAGGTGAGCAGTGCAATTAGCACAGTGTAAGAGTAAGCCAGTACAGACTCTTCTCTAATCTCCTCTGAACATCTTTGCACGTTCAAACAGAGCTGTACTGGTTGATCTGAAAGTCTTAAGCAGAGCACTGGAGGCAGACACTGGATTATCTGAAGGAAACAAGAAAATAGGGCGCAACTGTCAATTGAACAACTTTTCTAAGTTTGGCTGCATCCATCAAAAATACTGAGCGATACAGACTCCGTTGACTAATTCTGGTTCTTGGCATAGGACAGCGTGTGGCAAACAAAGTCCCAGTGACAAATGCGGCTTGAAGCACATTATTATAACCAGTGTCCCTTTGTCATATTCACCGTAGCCGATCGCTGATCAATGCTTTTTCTAGTTGTGACTCAGACGAGGATGCTCAAGAAAGCACTTGAAGTGTTATAACTGATTTCGGAAACACCCTTGAAGTAGAAAGTAAAGCAGTTCATCTTGACACATGCTAAATTGGCTTGTCTTCATTATGTGCCACATCTACAAAGCAATGCAATTGATTAATTGTGTAATTACAGCCACTGTTATTTCCGCTGCAATGGTTTTGCTTAAAGCATGCCAAGGATGCTCTAAATGGACAACCCCAACCTGTAAGACATAATAATCTTTTAGTGCCTTCTATAAAGGCCTTTATAAAGATTTCAGCACATACTGCAGGACTTGAGTTCCACATATTGTATGCAGGTGGGCTGTCAGCTTTATTGCTCCATAAGTCACTTGAGAAATCATAAAAATGACGTAGTATAGCTGTATCTGTTATGTGTTTTCTTGCAGTTACACACCACAAGCAAGACAGAAATGTGCAGAGTTCATACATTTCTCATCACAACTACTGACACACAAACACAAATATGGCGTTTGGAGAAAAGTGTCGGCGTTGAACTCAAAATCAAGTACAATGGGCCAGTAAGACACATCTCTTCCTTTTAACGTGTGAATTGCAGGAGCTGCTTAAGCTTCACTGAGTCTAGACTAGTTTTACATTTGCTTCCCCACCAGGTTCAATCACCGGCTCAGGGGGAAAGAACTGACAGTGAGACGTGATGGATGCATTCAGCCCTGATCATCAATCAGTCATACCGCACCCCGTTTAAAGAGGAAAAGAAAGGAGAAGCAGGAAATAAGCAGCAGGATATAGAGAGACTGTGACACAAATATCGAATCATCAAAAAGGACGCCCAAAGATTCTGTCACCCACAACCGCAAAATGACAAAGGTTTTCTACAGAGAACTATTAAAGACTGCAAAATGAACACTCTTTTTCAACAGCAAATCATTAAGGTCAACACCTGCACACCCGTCGAGTAGCAGCGGTTAAAAAAAAAAAAAAAAATCTGGTAAGGATATAATTGGAATTGCTTTTTTTGCTTATTGGGTCTTGTTTTCAAACTGGTGACACAGTTCCCAAAACGCAAAAAGCATGCGCGGTCAAAATTCCTGTTCAGCAAAATTAAACATCACAGAAAAGAAAATACGTTACCAAGAGTCTCCCAATCAAAAACAGAATGATATAAAAAAAAAAAAAAAAAAAAAATCAATTTTCACCACAGTGCATCAAATCAAAACATATTGCCTACAGTCATTTAGTGATAATAGATATAACTGACTGCAATGTAATTTAGGTGTCTGATATTTCAGATCCATCACAGTGGGGTGTGAGACCACTTCCCCCACTGACTTGACAGGGAAAGTGGTCTCGGAGTCCTGGACCCCACCGTTCATGTTCAATATATGGAAGATATTTCATGGATAATTATACATCAGGATTTAGCAACACTTTACTTAAAGTGCCCTAATTAGCATTTATAGGCACTATATAAACCTTTAATAAACGGTTTACCTCATACTATAATGTACAGGTAAGAAGATAGAAATTTAAATAATAATAAATATAATTTAATAAATTAAAATGTTCCTTGCTTAAAAAAAAAACAAAAAACAAAAAATGGATGGATCAATAAAACACAGGACTCTGATATGGAAGACTGCTGTTCATTTCTCGTTTGATACTGATAATCATTGTTGTTTCTTTTATCCATGACGGTTCCGCAACCTCGAGGGTGTGTTTGTTATCGAAGCCATGATGGCGAAGGTCCTCTAACCTTAAGGAGGCACCTGTTGTAACCCACACCACCATCTTTCCCTAAACCAAACCAAGTTGGTTCTGTGCCTGAACCTAACCGGACTGTGACTGTTCCATAAGCTCCACCGCATGTTTACTATTGTAACCTTGGGGACAAAAGGTCCGCCTGCTGACGTAGAGGCGCGATATCGGCAGCTGCTGCTGTGGGTCGTAAATCCCTTGTTTCATGGAGTATGCCGGTATGGCGGGTAAACCGTTGAGATTCTTGGAAAGGTTGGGAAGGACCTACACCGCTGCTCTACAATATGACGGAACCTCACGGTGCCAGAGTGTGGCGGCTGTTGCCTCCACACGTCTAGCTCTTCATGAACTTAAATGCGACTATTTGCTAATGATTATTAAGCATCTAGATCCTTTCCCCAATCTCCAGTTTTAAATGTCATATGCACATGGTTTTGTGCGGTAGATTTGGGACAGTTTGAGGTCAAACTTGAGCTTTTGTGTTTAACAGTGGGGTCAAAATAACCTTAGTTTGGGTAAATAACGGCAACACTTGGTCGAATCGGCCAATTGGTAGCGGGTAAAGTTAACCCAGTTTTACTAGGTGCTACACTGACCCAAATTTCTAGTTATTTCTGGTGTGTAGAAAAGTGCTATGGAAGTGCAACTCTATTACTATTTACTTCATACTGATTGTGGAATTAAAAGTCTTCCATCTCTCCATATCTTTACTGAGATTTTTATTCATTAGGAAATATATTATGAGCAGAAGACTCTTTCTCCAACGTTTTGTTGTTGTTGTTGTTGTTGTTGTTGTGTTCAGCCATTAAAAGGCATCACAAAACCTCTGGAAGATTGATGTGAAATACCTTTTCCTGCATTTGGATGAACTCCAGTGAGAGTTCATCTGCTCTCCAAAGTTGGCTTGGTTTTAAAAGGTCAGCAGCTCCTCTGCGTCTTTTGTTGTCTGGTTCCACTATCAGAAGTGAGGCCCATTTCTTTACATAATGGACAGCTGTAGGACACTCACAGCACTGCCACTTGAACTTGGACTCTGATAAACCAGATGATGGATTGTGGTGTCAGTCGGGCATGGATGGGCAGACGGTATGCACCTCTGCACTCTTCTACAGTGAAGCCCGGCACTGACATCAGCGGGTACAAGCCACACCGCGCTCCATCCTTCTCTACAGTCGTGCCACAGTGCCTCAGGTCACCAATTTTACACTCCGGGTATGCACGTACTATTCGAGTGACGCTATCCTGCTTCTAATCTGTCTGCAGATCAAAAGTCTGACCATAGTGTATCCTCAACATGTTATTTTCTCAAACTGTAAACTCAAAATACAGATCAGATACTTAATGGAAAAAGCATTCGTTTAAGATGTGTGTTTTTAGAAATGAATGCGTGTATTTGGAATCAAATTAATTCCCTCTTTTTCCCCCCTGCAACAGTCCAACGGTCCTTAAATAAATGTACCAAATGCTTTGGACAAATCAGAGCTGTTATCTTCTCCACTGAAATGTAAGGCAGCAGGTGGAGTGTTCTAGCTGCAGGTACAGTACTGTTCGTGCTTCTCAACAGATTCTAGCTCTGCTAAGTGCATCTTTTTTATTTGAACTTGAGAGCAGAAAAAAATAAAAAAGTTATTTTGCTCCATCTTTTGTCATTTTTTTTGTGGCTTGAGGTCCCATAATTTTCCCATTCAACCCCACAGTAACATTATTGTACACAACAGCAGCAAAAGAGAAAGATGTTGTTCTTCTACGTCTCAACATAAACTACCTGGTGGTGGAAGCCATGCCGGGTTTACGTGAAAATATTAGAGATTTTCACTGTATGTTTATGATTCAGTTGACAAATGCTTACCTGTTAGATACTGCATCACCATAATTGAATAAGATTCATTTATTATAAGAGTTCATCAGTGTTCATATGTCTCTTTAATTAGTAGGTAGGCAAGACACTACAAAAGATAATCCTTATCTATTTAGGTTCTAACTCATGGAGGAAAATGAAAATCAATCATGAAACACGGCTTGATTTTCTCTTCACGCCGCGCCCTCACATACGGCACTCAGTGACCCTAAACTTAATGTGACAGGGTTTTCATTATTAGTGAATAAATTTGATATAATCCAAAAAAAAATTATGTCGAGAATCTTTTTTGTTTTTTTTATTGTTTACTGGCTGGATTCAATTTGGGCTCTCATAGCTAATCAATTAAAATAGGCTGTTTTTAGACGCCTTCAGTGACCAATTTAACCTTCCCAATTAAAACTCAGACGTACATTTTCCGATCTACCACCTCTATGGCTAAGGTCCGGATTTAGACAACTAAGACCACCATCTTAAGAGTACGAAAAGGTCACTGTTTCTGTTTAAAGGAAAGTCTCGTCTCTTCACAAACAGCTTAGAATAACCAAAACAATGGCTAAAACCCTGCAATCTTTAAAAGTAAAAGTACGACTATAATTTTGGCTGTTTTAATCTGCCACATCGTCACTTACAGACAAAAATCCCATTTCCTCTTTCCGCCTTACTTCCGTGTTTATTTTGGAAATGACAATTTGAAGGAAAACGCTTAAAGATGGAAGTGGCTGGCTGCTAAACATTAAGATATGTCAAATAAAACAGCAAAGAGAATTTCTTTTCAAAGGATTTGCTAAATGAAGCAGCAGGAAAAAAACCTGCCAATTGTCGAAACTAGGGCAGAATTTACTGAGCCTCAGAACTTAAGCTCTGATAAAAGGTTTCCAAATGACTTGGTTTGTTTTGCTGTTTTTCTGTCTGCGAAAATTAACTTCTGATGATAGTGTCATCCAATTACCCAAGACGTTTAAAAAGCAGGGCATCCCAGCATATTTTTTAATGAACTTACTCATAATAAAGACCAGTGGCTGTTTGGGTGCAACCTCTGAGCTGAATAATGTGATGCTGGCTCAACGGCGTCCACGGAAAGCAACTGCTTCTGTAATTAATTTCCCACAGCTTCAGAAAGAGATGTGAAATTAGCCCTCTGGAGCAGCGGATCAGCATGCTTCTTTAGCTCTTCAACCCTCTGTGGGGCTATACCAGCGTGTATGTCTCTGCCAAGGAACTGGTCATGGCTTTGAGTGGGGTTGGCCCCTTGGGGGCAGATAATCGTCCCCTTTTGTATCATGCCAAACGCAGCTGGAGCTGGTCATTGGATAATATTTGGTCTCCTCTTCTTCTTCTTTTATTTTCTAGCTTGTTTTTAGCTCGTCACCCAGTGGCAAAGACAGATGGTAAAAAAGAAAAAAAAAGAAAAAAGAAACTGGCAGCTTTTTGCCTCTGTAGAGACATTGTGTAAATGCTGAAGTAACAACTCACGTTAAGTTGACGCAAGCATGTGTCAGGGCGCAAACAACAATTCAAGTCCAATACCAACGTTTAGTTTTTAGTGGAGTGCCACACGCCGTCATGGGGACAGTACCTCCTGAAATACCACCAAACTCTAAAAGTAAAGGCGCAGAGGTTGGGGCGGTGGCCGACTTTAACCCTATCTCCTAGTTTATAAACTAGCTATTTCGCAACAGCCCATATGTTTTGAAGGAATTGTAAACCAGACCAGATTGTTTTTTCTATTATCACAATGAGGACATGTTAAGTAACGTATTTGGCAAGTCTCAAAAACTTCTCAGTAAAATGGTCACTGATGCTCCCCACCCCCACCAACATCCAGTCTGGCAGTACAATATCCACTTGTGGTGGCCACAGCGTTAATAAACTTTATGGTTCCGTTTAGGCACTGTCAATGCCCTGGGTCAAGGTTCGGGAATGACTGTCGTCCGGTTTTAATGCAGAAAATGCTCACAGCGACAGACACAACGTGTTTATTAGCATTTAACCAAAACCAGGGCTGAAAAAATGATCCTTCGAGAACTATCAATATACATAATAAAATCCACTGCAATATGGCCAGCAGTTGACCCATGTACGGGCCTGCTGCTTGCAGAACAATGATGGGATTAAATTTGTTTAGAAACAAAGCAACTTTTGTGCAACAGCAGAAAGACAGTAAGGACCAAAACAACTGTGCACCTTGTTTTTGTGGAGCTCTCGAGTCTTTTAGCCACTGGCAAGACGAGGGAGCGATACTTTTTAAGAGAATGAAGGGAGGGAGGACATGCTGTGCCAGGTCAAGATGACGAGGACAGTGAACCTGTACAGCCTCAGAGCTTTGGGCTGAAAAGGTCAGGTCATGATTGTGAGGGAACTCATTGAAACGCACAGGGAGAGACACCACTGGGAGGGACTGTGAGGATGTGCTATAAATGACAGAGCAGCAAAGCATTCTCGCCATAATAAGGGCGCTAATAAACATCACCTAATGATGTAACTATGATGTAAAGTCGTGCATTTCACCTTCGTGAGCTCGCACGTCAGTTGGCTGTCCCGCTAGCTGGGACGAAGAAATTTATCATGTACAATTTAACAGCTGCGGTCAAACAAAAAACAACAGCATATACAGTTAAGGACACAAGCATTTGGGCAGGGACACAATTTTCGTAAGTTTGCCTCCGTACACCACCACAATGGCTTTGAAATGAAGCCATCACGATGTGACTGAAGTGTTGACTTTCAGCTTTAATTCAAGGGGTTTAACAAAAATATCACATTAACTCTTTAGAAATTACAGCCATATTTATATTTCACATACAGCTGTCTTCCTGAAGAAGAATCTTTTTTAGTGAAAGCCAAGTCTGACAGATCAAATGATTTCTAGATCAGTTCAATAAAGAGAGACCAACTGGAAATCTATTTAAAGTAATCATTGATGTGACAAGTAAAAGGTTTGGGCAATTAGACTCTATTTATACATATCGTCTTTGTAAACATAGGCCCATCCAGATAAAAAGGACAAGATTCCCCAGAGTCTATTCACTGCTGGTGGTGGCAGAGTAAAGCCAGAAGGTGGAAAATTGCACCTCTTTGCTGGATCCGAATCTGAGGATCATGGTGGTGATGGGAGAGGAAGGGGTGGTGCAATAATGGGTCTGAAAGATCTCTAACAGTGGGGGAAAATGCATGACAGTGAAAAAGACGCTGGGGAGGAAGACTGGAGAGGGAAGAGAAAAGTACTAGCCCTAGAGAAGCAAGTGAGAAGAAAAAAAAAAAATCTGGTCATCCATTTTCCAAGTCTGATCTAAATTGCAAAAAAAAAAAAAAAAAAAAAAAAAATTAGATTAAGGAACTTTAGAAAAGAACTTTAGAAAGATTATCCTGTTCAACCCCCCCCCCCCCTGTTCCTGAGTCATAAACACAGGAGAGAGAACAGTTTAGATCAGACTTACAAAAGGGACGCCAGAGTTTTTTTTTCTTTTTTTTTTCTTCAGGGCTTCCGTAACATGCTCATCAAAGTTTCATTTCGGTACCTCCTTTAGAGGCTTTAAAAAATGTATGGCTCATCTCTAAACTTTCTACTTGTCTCTTTCCAGAGAACCTATTTTGTCATTAATCACATTTGCTATGAAAAAATATGTGCATGCAAATGTGTATGTATGTTTGCACTCTTTTCACGTATCAGATCAATTTTAAAAAAATGATATAAATAAAAAAAGTTTGGCTTTTTACGGCTTTATATGTGGTTTCCACTGCAAGAATTACCAATGGTGGATTTTAGGTCAGTGTATGTCTATTAAAAGCATTATTGTTGTGTTACTGTGTATAATAAAGTAATAAATATGGAATGATGTACATAAGTACAGAAGTTAATGTGTAACAAGACTTTTAAAAAAAAGCTTTAAAAATAGATGTCTAAGTAGTACCTAAATGTCAGACGTAACGAGACACACTCCGGACACTCTCCTGTAAAAATCGATTAACGAGGTCATCCATAATTTAAAAGCTTTCACCTTGCCACAGCAGCTTTGCTACTTGTTAAAATACCTCTGCTCTTTTTGTGTGTGATAAGCAGCCTATCTAATCTCACTTTTAGTGGAGGAAAAAAAGCCTAGTGCACCGCAGCGTTTGTCCTGTAGCGGGTTGTCATCCTAAGGCCCTGGAGGCCAGTCCTACCGTATTCCTTGGATAATTTTGTAAAATCGACGACGAGGATTAGTGTAAAGTGTTAAAAGCTTCAGCGACTGGTGATTTTGCTCATGATAAACCGACGCTTTGTTTGGTAACCTCCTTTACTTTTTCCCCCGACAAAAAAAATGGGAGTTGCGACTGTTCTGCACAACATGGCTGATCTAACAAATGTGGGTGAGAAAAGCTTATGGAAAAAGTCTACAGCTCATCCGAAGAAAACAAAACAGAAAAAAAAGCAGATAAATCCCCACATATCACTACAATCAGATATTCTCTAAAGTGTGGTAGACAAAGTGATTTTCTGGGACAGGATGCATGTGGTGCACAATGTTCCCCCATTTCACAGTGTTGTGATGTTACTGATGTCACTGCTGCGGGATGGCGCATGGCCTTTATTTTTCTGTGTTTACCAAAAACCCTCTTCTAAAGAACATGGCAACGGGCAAGCTCACGCTTGATCAGCAGCGCAGGATGGAGCGGGGACGGAAATGTTTGCTGAAGTGGCAAGATTTCCCCACATAGACGCCGTAAGTGTGTGCTGCGTTGTCGCGTACTGCACATGAGTAATACTGTGATAATGGAGATGGTGTAGATGACAACGATGTAAAAGATTCCGCCTGACAATGTGCAATCTCTGTGAGGGATGCACTCTGTTTATATTTCTTCTAAACTGTAGATCATAAAACCTTCTTCTAGTGCAACACACGTTGCCTTTTGCATCGCTTTTCTGTAGTTTGAGCTGTTTGTTAGTTTTCTAGGAGACATATCTTATGCCAGAGTGAGCCTAAAGCTAGAATCGTGCCGCTACAGAGACACAGAATGCACGCTGAGAAGTGTGTTATGGGTAACAGTAGGCGGCACGGGCTTGAAGAGGATCTGACACGCACACCTCCCAAATGTCAACTTTGAGTTGTGCGGACCCGGAGCAAGTTCATTTGTTGATGCAGCTCCCGACGGGAGGCGGGTTTGAAACAGAGACGAAAGTGAATATGTAAAACATACTAAATACAAGTACGAAAGAAACAGCTGAGCAAAATTATCCAAACAAACCCGGTACAGGTTTGGCTACGTGCAGCCCGGAGGAGCGTAATTTCCCCTTAAGCTTGACAAAGGCTAATATCTCATCATAATTAGCACGAACATTTGTCTTACTTCTTTACACCTTGGTTTTCACACAGTTTCAACTTTGGGAATAAGCTTGGGGTAGGCGACATCCTGGAGAACGCGTTTCTGTTGTCGAATGGTAATAAAGGCTACAATATGCAGGTTCTGGAAATCGAGTTGGCGCTAGCACGAGCGCTTCCTTGCGCTCCGCCCCGGCCCTCCACCCACATCCTCGCTGTGTTCGCTGTCTCGGCGCATGCGGGACTGGGGAGCCTGCTAGCCCGCGAGTCAGCCGCAGCGACGTCTTTCGGCAGCTAACGCTAACGCCTCACGCATGGATCGACAGCCGTGAGCTCCCAACCCCTGACCTTTGGCCTTCTCTGATTGGTTAGAAGGGCGAGTCTGGCTCAGACACTTTAGAGGGGGGAATCTCTCTGCGCTGCCTCCGGGCTGTTCCATGGGTCTGGGTCACAGAAGCCTTTGACAGCACCTCGCCACATTAAGACACTGGAGCATAATCAACCTCAAAAATATAAGAAAAATAATACACACCGTAGCTTAAAGAGGTAATATATTGAGTAATATAGCATTTAGTTGTGATAATTACTACCAATAACTACTGATTATCCCTCTAATATTCATTTGTAACAAATGACAACTTCAGTATATAATGCAATGTATACACAACATGGCCAAAAGTATGCGAGCACTCCGACATTACACCCAGACAGTAGAGTATGTGATTATTAAACATGTGATTCCACAACCAAAGGGAATTAATCTGCTGCTCTAACAGCCTCCACTCTTTTGGGAAGGCTTTTAACAAGATTTTGGAACCTGGCTGAAAAGATTCGCTCCCATTCAACCACAAGAGCATTAGTGAGGTTGGGCACTGGTGTTGGGCGATAAGACCTGTTTTTCAATGGGCTTTAGATTAGGGCTCTTTGAGGCCATGTCAGTTCCTCCACACCAGACTCCGAATACCATTTATGACCTTGCGTTTCGCCCAATGTCATGTTCAAACAGGGAGGGGACCTTCCCCAAGCTGTTGCCACAAAGTCAGGCGGCACACTGCCGTCTAAAATATCAGAGTGTGCTGTAGCAGTAGGATTCGTCTTGCGTAGAACAAATGGGCTGAGCCCAAACCATGAAAAATAGCCTCACGCCAAAAACACACAAGAGGAAAAGACATGAATGTCCACATGCTTTCGGTCACAGAGTGTATGTCTTTAAATCTATATATGGACATCCATTATTTGATACACCCAAAAACACAACCAACTGCAATGCATTATTGCACCTGTGAACGACTGCAGCGTGTTCATAGCTGTACATGAGATGTTATGGAACCCACAGAGGCCCTCTGTACGCTTGTAAGTGGATTTTCTGTGTGCTCCATTTTTGTGAGGATTGTTTATTGGCAGCTCTCACCATCTCAGCAGTTCCAGCTGTGATAGATGAGCCAGGTGGCACACTCCATCCCCCGGTCGAGGGGGGGGGGGGGGGGGAGAGAAAATTGCTGCTCCATCATTTCTCATGACCTTACATGGTTGATTATGCCGCTGCAGATCCCTGCCTGCCATTACTCTAACAAAGCAGCTTCATTTGCATAAATGCACCTAATGATCACATTTCCTGATGAAGGTATAGAAAAGTGTTGTATGTTTTTTTTATGCTTGACCTGACCGGCGGTCCGATCCTTGTGCGTTTTGGCGTGTACCAAATGGCGGTCCAATGTGCGCGGAATCAGAAACGCGAACGCCAGCTACAAGATGTGATTGAGAAGAAGAACTTGAGAGAGGCGTCTTGGATGACAAAGTGGTTGGGTTTTTGCCGATTCCTCCTCTGCTGCTGATGACTGGCTGTCGGTTGGAGCGGGGCCTGCGAGATCAAATAACTGCAGGGAGGAGAGAGTCTGCCAATCAGCGGCAGCCACAGACAGCACTTTGTTCTGCAGAGCTGTGATACTATAGGAGGAGGAGACAGTATATAAGGGAGCGAAGCACTCCTTATGGAAAGACTGCTTCATAAATGTATATTCTTAAAGGGGTTTGTACGGATTTACACCATGGCAATACTAAACACTGGATAAAATTGGCTGTCGCTTTCCAAAGGAACAAACAGATTCGATTGAGTCACCGGGGGGGGGGGTGTTTCCAAGGAAGTGTTGCCAACTCAACTTCTTTGTCACTAGCTGGTGAACGTTAGCCGCTAAAAAGCCAGATATTTCCCTCAAGAATTGGCAGAGACTAAGAACGGAGCTAAAAGAAAAGGAATATTGGACTTCCATTCATCAGGCAGCCAGAAACACCACTCCGCGCCATTGATGATTGCTCCATAACTGGTGGATGTGTAAATAAGCAACTGTGTGCTAAAAAGTTTGTCATATCAACTCGAAAGGTGATGATATGTCAGCGTTGTCGTCACAACTATTTCCTGCTGCCCCCCCTAGGAGGCAATAAATAAGTAAATAAATGCAAGTTTCAGCAACTAAAAGGACCTGGTTTAAGTTTAGTTGGAAAAATTGAGAGCCAGGTTAAATCCAGTATAACCAAAGTTACTTTCCTGAAGCTTTACACATTTTAGTGGCCTTAACCTCACCACAAATCGGATTCAGGATGCGAACCCCAGTCTCAGGTGTTGAAGTCCTGCTCTTTGTTATCCCCAAGTTGTTTTCAGTGAACATAATTCAGGCAGCAATTAAGCATCCTCCAAAACACATGTGGCATAAGCATTTTGCAGTATATGAACACAGGGACAGAGTTGTTCTGGAGTCTTTTTTATTTTTATTTTTCTGTCATTCGTCCGTCTCGCAGACCAGATATTCTCCCATTGTCTCTTCCTGGAACTGTACAGCGATCAATCAAGATTTCCGCAGTTTCTCTGAGAGCTCTCCAGTTGATTGACACAAAGCTTTGGGCGTTGAAATCAATGAAAAAAAACCAACACGTTTTCTTCCTGTGTACTCGTGTAGTCTCCTCGACAACTGTGACTCAACTGATCAATAATGTTGATGACATTTCTGACATCCTCCTGGCGAACACTGACGCAGGCTGCTGTCTTTCTGATATAAGTGTATAACTGTGACGGCTGAATGGAGGTGGGAAATCACTGACAACCGGTTGTAACTCTGGCAGAAAGATATGGCCAAAATAATCAAAACCAGCGGAGAGCAGCTTGCTTGACAAAGTGCCGTCACCGATGGCATCGCAAGGAGTGCGGTACAATGTCGCTTTCTAGCAAAGCGAAGCTATTAACTATTTCATCAATGTCATCGATGTTATTCTAATGTCTATGTACATGTGATACCTAAAAGCCCGACTGTGGCCTGGAGGACGTTATTATGCTTCTTTGAGGCATGTAATTATGACCCGACCGGTAATTCTTGCATTATAAACAAACACAACAGCTTAGATATAGGCCGATAGTCGATTCATCAAGGGAGTAATTTCCACCGGGGGTTACGGAGCACATGTCCCCCTCACTTTTTCAAAAAAAATCCTATTTTTGTTCTATTTACTTTTATAGTTTCAGGTGGACTTTCTTACTTAAAATCGGAATGTTATATTCCCATACCGTCCGGACGCAATAGTCCAGACGAGAAAAAGCGCCGGGTTAAAGCTCGTCAACATCGTCCTTCCAGTGGCCGATCAGCAGGTTGCGGCAACAGGCCGAGTCATGCAGCAACATGACGACAAAAGACAGGGAGGCAAAATACAGCAAACCAGTAAACATGGGTGCTTTGGAAAAAAAGCGTGCTTCGCAAATGTTTTATGAGGAGAGAAATGTATGCAACACGTTTGTTAGAGCTCAATGCATTTTGACACTGAATGTATATGCAGCTTTTGTTTGTTTACAAGAAAACTCCACGGGGAAACTCAGGCCACATACCGGCTGCTCGACCTTATTGGTGAGGCAGGTCGCAGACTGTTATGAATAGCTGGAGACACTCCTCAGAGCTTAAAAAAAAAATAAAAAAATCATTCAACGTACAATATATTTCAATTTACAGTTAGCATTGTCCCTAGAAAGGCAAAATAATTGAACTGAGCACCAGTCAAAATTGAGATAGTAAAGCACTCAATCTTTCTGCCTACGAATGCAAACACAACAATCATCTATCAGAAATGATCAGGTATCTACAAAGGAAACTGAAAACTACTTTAAGTAAGGTCACCATACAGGAAGTTTACATAGCATTTCTACTTTTTGTTGATTTTGTTTTGTTTTTTGAGGAAACTGAAGTGGAAAGTTAAAAGTTGAATCGGTGTGTTAAAGTGATAAAATAACAGTAGTATCGAGGAGTATGGAACCACAGGGGAAATTTGTCCAGGCCAGGAGCCTTGTTTATCAGTGCATTAAAGACTTAAAAGTATGTGTCGTCTCTGTGTAAGACCAGAGAGACAGCGCGATACTGGAGCGTATAGATAAGTCGGGCACTTCTCGTGACGCAAGCTTCAACCCTATCGCAGTGTCAATAACGGGCCACTTCTCTCTCTCAGGTATTGGTTTGGAGCAGTGTGGAGGACTGTCCACAGTATATCCCACAGTGTGGTTCCACTAGCATTGCATTTACAGATAGATGATAGGTAGCAGTCGGGCTTTGCTGTCCTTATCAAGGAGATGACACGGTTCTGCCTTTACAGATCTTGAGCTCCGGCAGCGTACCTGTACTTTAGTTTATTTCTTGCACAAATGCCAATTGCAGGTCTCTGATCTATTTTTCATTCAGACCATTTTATGCCGTGAAAGTAAATAAATTAAAAAAAAAAATAGTGAAATGGTGTAAAGCTGAATCAGGGTCATGGATGGAGATTTTTTTTTTTTTTTTTTTAAAGGACATAAAACATCTAGGAATTCATTTTTGTTTAAAACTAAAATTACTGTTTGAAATAGACATCGATGGGCTTTTCATTTTCTTGTGTTTGTGATGCAAACTCCTGAGAAGTGATCATTGATATCCAGAGCAAGAACAACAGAGGCAGAGTAATGATGGAGTTAGTTTGTTAGAATGAGCATGTACAATATGAATGTGATCTATCTATCTGCTGTTCTGTGCATCTATGGTTTTATAGTTAAACTACAAGAATGAAGAGGAGTCGAGTAGAGGTACCATGAAACAGCTCTCGACCTAAATGAACACGGCGTCTACTTTACTTTGTCTTCGCATCGACAGCAAATGACTTATATAGTTCAGTCTTCATTGGGAACCTCAGCGACACTGGCACGTGGGATTGGAGGCGTACCAGGAAATGAACTATACCAGACGTACTGTAAGTGAGAACATTCAATCCTTTCAACCATTAAAACTCTGAGACCTTTAGCACTATAGTTCTATAGTCTATTCTTTTCATATAATTTTCATTTTTTTAAAAAAATATTCTTTATCGTTCTATAGTTGATTATTTCACAGTTTTCTTTTTTGTTGGGTTTTTTTTTTTTTTTTTTTTTAAAACAATTGCTAACACGCATTTTTCAATACTGAGATCACTTTTTCAAAAGTCTTCACAGTCAGCACAACAGCAGCCAGTGTGGACTAGACTGTGGACCGCTTTTCGTTGCTTTGACAAAGTTCATTCAGTGACCACAGCTCTCAAAATTCATGAATCATTTCCTCATTCAAACTCACCTACCACCAAACCTCTGTGTATTTACACATGTTTACATACTGTTTTCAAAATTATTAAACCTAACATAACCCAAACATTACTGTAGATTAGACTGATTGACACTCTGCTGTATCTACATCTAAAAACAAATTTTAAAAAACAACATAAAAACGCATAAACTCCTAAATGGGAACGAGCGCCGAGGACCTCTATGAAAGACTCGGGCGTGGTGAGGAAAGGGGGCGGGTGAGGGTGAACCCAGAACTCGTCGTAATCGTATGGCGTGTGATGCAGTGTTTCACCTTTCCCTTCCAGTCACAGAGTGGTTTACAGCCTGTCCCAGGACGGTGTCAATTTCCCTTCCACCCTACTCTCTATTCCTCAGCCGCAGAGATGAATTCTCTTCCTCGTGGAGGTGGAAACTGTATGACAGATCTGCAGGGGATTGCCAGGATGGGTCAGATTACAAAAAGCAAAAAAAAAAAAATCTCCCAGGTGTATTGAAGAGAGAGAACGAGGAGTGATGTGGATGAGAACTTGTGGCCAATGCAGAAGAAAGCTGTAGTTCTATATCTGCAGCTACGCTATACATGTGGTACACGTGAGGGGAATATGCACGGCTTCGTACTGCATTACTAGAATTAGTGAAGCATATTGCAGCTATTCTGATTTTTTTTCTGTGACATTTACTGTAAGGCAGCACAATTTATGCATAATAAATGAAAGCCGTTTCAAACGCCACCTGTTAGTGTTTTTTTTTTTTTTTTAGGTCGTTTTGTTCTGAGTGACAAAATTGTCTTGTTGGAAGACAATTGTTGTCAGTGTTCTGGTACGAGAGTTGATCCTGAAATATTGATGAAGTGTTTTGGAGGCGTCAGCGCATTTTGGATGGAGACGGTGCGAATAGTTTTGCCAAAGTGGGGAAAGTCAGCAATGGGAGTTAGCAAACTATAAATATTAAAAAAAAAAAAAAAAAAAAAAAACTTTTCATGTCACTTTCTGTGACATAAAATTGAAGGTATATGGGCTCCTAGTCAATATCCCCTCCAGGAAGGGATATTTTACCTAGACACGGCCCTATCACCAGGCATCAGATGGGTTTCTGTACTCTATATACGCTGTTAAACATTGAGTCAGAGCCTGCTTAAGAAACCCAAGATTGACTGGTGATAGGCAGCTCGGTTGTATCACCTCTCTTCAGGCCAGAAAGTCCTGTGAAATTACAGGGAAGGACCGGATAAACAACCGAGTGCATTTGGTGCAATTTTTAGGGGAATCTGGGGATGGCCTTAAGAGGACTCATGCGTGTGTGCAAGAGCCTCGCCCGATTCAACCAGGAAGCATCAAGCCCCTTCCAGCCCTATTCTATCACTTTAGCAGCAATCCAATTCAAGACAAATCAATTCAATTTGCACTTTAGTATCCAATAGTTAAACTATAAATGTTCAGCCTATCCTAGGGAGTTTTTTTTTTCTACCTTTAGTAGTTAAGCTGTCGTGTTGAAACAGAAGACTAACAGCAGGAACTTTACTGCAGTGTACAATCTTTTTATTGAAGCTTAATGCTCATTAGATGGCTATCAAAGTTTTCTATGCAAAGAGGAATAAAGCTTCTAATAATGCTCTATCAAGTAGTTTGTGGGTATGCACCAAAAATCTCCCTCTCTACCTCTAACAGCCCCCCCCTCCAAAAAAACAACAACAAAAAAAACACTGTCGAACAGCAAAAATGCCGAGCCTCTACTTCCTTCTGTGCTTCCGTTTTACACAGGTGGAGCAGAGGAAAATCTAATGCTATCCTCAACATATGTTAAAAACATAAGGCACAAACAAGACATTGGTAGGACTCTACCCGTCAACGTCAAACAAACACTTAGTAAGATACATAAAACTGCTCAACAAGCCATATCCATTTGGGATCATGCATACTGCACATGGGTCAAGAGGTTTTGATCGAAGCCCTAATAGGCTAGTCTCACCACGGCCCCGGGCAGTTATTGTGGGCTACCCAGATCAGGCCCCTATCTACATGAACGGGGAGAGAGACATAACTGCACTTTCAATGGTCACCGGGACATAGTCTGAGAAAAACCACCAGATTTTTGGTGACTTTGCCCCTAAATAAGGTTTAAAAACTGTGTTGTTTTTTTTCTCCTCACAGGTTATACCCTCACCAACTACTTTTACGGGTCAACCCAGAGTGCTACGCTGTGACGCTGTCAGCTCATCCCACCAGAGCACTTGAAAAAATGCCAGAGTTTACGTCTGATATTGGAATAAATGAAGTTGACGCGCCTCGGCGTTGGTTTTCAGAATCATTTTTCCCCTGGGCAGCTGGCACGAGGTTTGACAGCGGTCTACAAAGTTAGCTTTCGCTCGCGAGCTAACTGTCGGGAACATCAACTGTGCGGCTGCGTCAGTGCAACACCACCACTGGCTTGGTATGTTTCCAGGTTCGGCAGTTATAAACCAGACAATGGACCCTTTGGGGCGAAGGGGGGGGGGTATGTGCCCTACAACCGCCATCCTCGGCGTTACGGACTTTTCTATTCAGGATTCTTGAAGTGCTTTACCTCCCCCCCTCATAACATCTCTGGTGTTGATGTCTGTCTTCTGCTGAGTGGAGATTTACGAGGGATGTTTTGCACAGTGAGAGTTGCATATCACACAGGATGCGGTGCGCACAGAGAGAGAGACCCACAATAACTGTCAGCAGCACAGGTGCTGCATTAATTTGAACATGAAGCTGTGATTAAAAGCGGACCGCCGCTGCTGTGGCAACTGCCGCTGTCAGCCAGAGGTGGAAGCTGTCTCAGTTGGACACAGAGTTGCTCCTCTTTTTTGTGTTCCTTTTCCATGGTTTTGATTAATGTTCTTTTTGTGCATCAAAATTCACTGGGGCTGCAAAGGGGTGAGACTTGGTCATTTTTCATATAGCTGGATCTCTCAGAACAATAAAAAAAAATGCTTTTCTCTTTTGTTGTAATCGAATCCTGGTCTATGCGAAATAAACAAATAGATACTTAAAAGACTAATGATAGTGATAATAGTTGCACAGCCCCATACTGTCACATACCACTTGTAGTATTTTAACCATATAATTACATTGTATGAAGATTGATTTTAAGTGGATCTCCCAGTTAATCTGCACAAACCCTAATTTTACATGGCAACACGGTTAAAATATGATATGAAGCATAATAGTGCAGCCATCTGGTTCTCCTCCTGACAAGCTCCACAGCTCCAAAATGACTCCGCTTCTTCCGTTAATCTTGTATATACACTTATACACAAAATCTGTTTTACCAAACATAGTTAGACATCATGTCCTTTGATATAGAAATTTTCTGGCGTCGTTCATTCGTAGCTAAACAACTTTAATCAGATCTAGGAGGGCTTGTTCTCTCTTTGGTCCTTTGAGATATTCCTTGCGATGAAGGCGTTATAAATAAATCTTGACTTGACAGCTTTGTTTCTTTGTTCTTGTTTTTAACTTTTCTACGCCCAAGTCCCCCTTAGGGCTTGTGGCCATTTTCTAAACTGCTGCAATAAATCAAAATGACACGTCTAAACAATTTTGACAAGAGCTATAATTTCACCAGTTCCGTTTTTTTTTTTTTTTTTTTTAAACCAAAAAGTTTAGGCTAATCATAATCTACGTTATGAAAATGCATAAATGCAGATGTAAAAATATAAAGAAAGAAAGGCGTTCCTGCCATTGGAAATGGCTCGGACAGTGACGAACACTGTGAATGCTTGTCAAAGAGGGCACAACAAAGCACCACACGCAGAGACTGAGAATCGCCATTTTGAGTTGTTGTGTGCAAAAACACTGATTGTCTTCACACCTAGCAGTTTGCTGGGTTGCAAAATGTTCGGGGGGTATGAGGCTAAATGAAAGGAGGCATCGGCACCTCCTTGTGGCAGAGCCACCCGTTTCCAGAAGGGCCATATGGCGATCATCTGCGCGCAAACAAAGCATGACGGTAAGATTCATCTGTGTGTTAAAATAATGAGTTTGGGCCCATTAAATCATAGGTCTCAGTTATGTTAATGGTTAATAATGGCACTATTCAACAGTGATGGGACCATTATAGACTGCAATGCTCGCACTTAATTTGGCATCTGGTACACAAGAGGGAGCAGTGATGAGAACAGCATTGTTTCTTTTTGGATGTATAACTAAGTGGAGCACCATGAATGCCTTTGAGGATAGACTGTCCAGAAGTGTGCACCATTATCCAAATGTGCACGGTTTATCGTCTCTCACCACTTTCCATTGCGACAGCCGCCCCCCCCCCCACTTTAAGTGTGGCCATTCAATACAGGTTCAAACACATGTGCCATTAGACTTGGTCGGGTGCTAACATGCTGAGTATGTTTAAAGCACACTGAAGCCTTAAAATAAAGACGTACGGACCACAATGAAGCCTTAAAAAGGCACCATCATAATGTGGTGTTGCTTTCTTGCTGCGGGCCCCGGAGGGATTTTAAAGGTGGGTGAATGAATGCAGCAGAATACCATCAAAAAAAACCTGGAGGAAAACCTGCTGCAGTCTGACAGAGATCTACCACTTGGGAGAAGATTTATTTTTATAGCAAGACAACCAGCGCTAACAGAAAGCCATGCAGAAGTGGTTCCAAAATAACTACATCAATGTCTGGGAGAGGCCAAGTCAAAGCCCGGTCTTCCATTTAACTGGCATGACTTAAATTGTTCAATCACAGTTTTCATTACACGTGATTTAAAGAAGAATGGAGGAAAAACTGCAATCTGTTACAGGCCTAACACCATAGACTCAAGGCCGTGACTGCTGCCCAAGGCGCCTCCACCAAATATTGATTTGAAACGGGGATACCTATGCAATCATTTATTTTGAGGTTTCATACGCTATAAAATTAGAAGAGTTGGAAGATGTGTTTTTCGTTTTCTGTTGAGCAGTGTCAAAATAATTATAAAATCTATATTCACTACCCATATCAAGTCCTCTACACTTGCATATGCTTTCGGCTTCCATAGCAGAAGTAACACAAATATAATGGATTAATCGGGTCTGCATTATTCTGAAACAGACCACTCAAGATCTGACTGCAGCCGGATCTTCCTCAGCTTCCTAATTACCACTCTCAGTACAATGTTAGGGACGTCAAACATGGTGCTCCGGTATCATCGCAATGGGACCTCCAAGCAGACCGTCGAGACAATACTGGCAATGCAGTACAGAGCTCTGTGCAAGTTCCTCGGCGCCAAACTGGGAAAACCCGTTCTTCGTGGACCCGGCTTTGTGCACGGGGGCATTCTCGTGTCGAAACATGTTGTAGCAGAAAGGGCCAAATGCTTTGTATCGCTGGTTAATATATGTTATATATATATATTGCCGGTTGATCTCAGTGCCTCACAGTGCTTTAATTATGAGGCATTACTGTTTATCTCTGTGAGTACCACAAACTTAATATGTCACATGAGGATTATATCCCCAGTATGAACATCTGCCTGCACAGCTGCGGCCTATCAGGTTGGAGCAAGTAATGCGACACATTGTGGAGGAGCAGCACAATGAATCTGCTACTTCATCCACAGAGTCAAACTTTGGGGTTTTTTTTTTCCCCCCACAGGTCTTGTGAATGCAAACCTGCTTAATTGCCGGCTGATTAGCCTCAGTCACCATGCATTTCAAAAATAAAACTATTGCACAAGTACAGCCGAGAACACTTCCACATCTCAGTTACTATATGCACAATACTTGTGCATATAAATGTCACAGCTCCTTTGCTCTGTCATTCATTCATCATGTCCTTCTCCGTATACGTGCACTGCAGAGTTGAGAGCGTAGAGGAGAACGTAGACCGACTGAGATTTTTCTTAACAGTTACGGTTGTGAAATGTACCTGAGACGTATTTGAAGATTTCACCCCGCCCTGACGGTGTTGTTTGTCAGGCACCACGCTGCAGATATTTTTCTTCCTTCCTTATATCCTTTTACACCTGCGGTGGGAATGGTATAATGTTGTTCTCAAATCCTCTACACTAAAAACAATGATAATAATTCAAAAAACCTGCCCTGGCTGAATTCACAGGATTATTGTATTATTACAGAGAACTGTGGACCTATATTGTTCTGCTATGCTCTGTCACGGGTAGGATGCGGTTGATTAAATTTTAAATTGTGGCACATATTTCAACCGGAATAATCCTCTGGCTCTGTTTTTTAGTGCAGCTTTGTTCCATTGTAAAGACAATAAAGTACTTTGTCTTTTTCTCTCACAGCAAAAGTCAGAAACATTTTCTCAGATCTTTAGACTGTGGAGGCCACGGTGAAGGACGCCGTTTTCCTGGCTGTGAAGGTGGAGCCTGCCATCAGCCTGCATCAAAAAAAAAAAAAAAGACAAAAAAAAAGCAGCTGTTGATGACTCATCATCTCAGGGACACAACCTCCGCAGCAAGACAGTAATGGAATCTTTAGTATTCCTTTTTTTACCAAACGCACGCCTGCTCCACGCAGCTGCTTTCACACACTGCTGTTTCATCCCTCTGCCTCATGTTAAAAGTCTACAGTATGTATTCTGCAATCTGATAAATGTTCAGATCAGGATCAGGTCAAGGAGTACGTGTAAACATGGATATATTTTCTCTTTTCCAATTTTCCTCGTTGATGATGATAAGCTTGGATGTTTTTGGTTTTGGTGATAAGCTTCCATGTTTTAGTAATGAATCACTAACTGGCGGCCTCCTCTATCTGATTGTGTTTTGTTGTGAAAACAATAATGTGTTGTTAACAGCTGCGATGGGCCAGATTTGCCCACTGTTTGAGAAGCACAATGATGAAGCAGGGTGATGTATCACAGCTGGTTTGTGTGTGTCAGGTGACAAAGATAAGAGCAGCCACATCCTCTCAAAGGACATTGTCCTGATGCTCAGAGATAACAAAAGGGAAGCTGTCTTCAGCCTCTCTGCCCCATTATAGCCACCTGATCTGTCCTTTTGCAGCTCAGGAGGCAGCAAAACTTTTAAAGCATCTTGCTTTTAGAGAACAGGGGAAGATGAGTGCACTGGGACACTGAGTAATAGCATTAATTCTATTCTAATTCTCCATTAGGCTGCCAGATAACAATGTCTCTGAAGATCCAGGCCATGGTTATCCAAGAAGAGTCGAATCAATGGTTTTTGTGTGTGATTATCTACATCTATCTACTGGTAACTGGGTTTAATTTGGTGGCAGATCTCTGTACAGCCACAATCTTAGCTCCTTTGGTTTGTAACACTCACCATATTCAAAACTCCAAGGTCTCTATGAACAAGGTTCGAAGATTGAAACTGGACCCGGATGAAAGCATGGTGTCCCTAAGATGTGATCTCATTGTTTACATAGATCCCAACTGTGGAGGCAGTGGAAACCATGAGGCAAACAACTGCTACCTGACAACAGCCTTAATAATAGAACCACCCTCAGCCCAGACCCGATATGCAACTATGCCTGAATACCTCCTAATTTCCAGTACAGCAGGGGGTTTTACAGCCAAAAGCATGACGGTGCCATGCGCTCGCCAGTATCTCCCACAGAAATCAGAGCCATGAGCAGCTTCAGAGGAACAGCATCGAGCCACTGGTTCAGATATGTGGACGACACATGGGTCAAAATTAAAACCAGGATCTACAGGCCTTCACAGAGCGCATTGACTCAGCAGACAGTAACATCAGGGTCACAGTAGACGATGTCAGGAACAACAGCCTGGCTTTTTTTGGACTGTGCTGTACACAGCGAAGAAGACAGGAGCCTCCACACAGGAAACCCACACATATGGACCAATACTTACTCTTTGACTCTCACGACCCACTGGAACTTAAGCTAGGAGTTAACAGAGCCCTGCACCACCGAGCTAATAATGTGCCACAGCCCAAGAGAAGGAGCACAAACACCTGAAGGATGCACTTAAAGCTGGTGGATATCCTAACTGGGCCTGTGTGAAAAACAGCCACAATATCCAGGAAGGACACCAACGCTGGCGGGTGAAGATAACGCAAACAATATAGTTGTACCATGCGTGTCTGGAGTATCTGAGAAACTCAGGAGGAAAAGACACGAAGACAGAAACTGGTCCATCCGAAAGACCGCTCACCCAAACACAGGAAAAGCAATCTAGTGTATGCGGTCCAATGCAGTGAGGAATCCGCACATTTATATATCAGGGAAACGAATTAACCACCCAACAAACGCTTGAATGGTTCAATACAGGAGGGCCAGCTCCTCAGGTCAATACTCAGCAGTTTACCTGCACCTGAAGGATAAAGGACACTTCTTTGAGGACACCAACATACAAATGAAAGAGGAATGAAGGTAGTGAAAGTAGAAAAAAAAACATCCCTCAACAGAGGAGGGGCTTTACAACTCCACTCATCCCTCACCTCCAATGCTGTCCTTTCATTCCTTCCCGGGAGATTTAACAACCATTCACACTTGGCCTCAGGCCACGCCGACGACTCTAACGACTGTTGTTACAACAGCAGGGAGCACTAACGAACCAAGTGACATCAATGACCTTGATAAGAACCCCAGAGAAGTTAACTATACTGGGACTCCCCTCCAGTCAGCCAGAACTGAAGAAGCCTCTGGGATGAGAGGTGAAACATCTTCGAGTATCTAGTCCAGTTGCCCTCGGCTCAACCCTGTTTGGCTGCCAGATAATACGTTTCACAGCCTCAAATAGTAAACAATCTTCAGTGGCTGGGCATCAGCAGCCTGAAAACTGATGATAAAGGACAGGAAATAACCGTCCTTCAAATCTTTATTGAGCTCCACTGTGGTTTTGGAAAAGACTTTTCCAACTGAGAGCGACTTCACGGCTGGGAAATGCTGCTTTAAAGAGAAGCAGTGGGGGACCTCATCACAAATACAACAACAACAAAAAAAATGGAATTCAGCATCAATGTTCCTAGTGCTCCCACATTTTGCCAGCAGATAGAGCCTGTGGATGTCTTGCCATCAAGTTGGATTCATATAAAGCATGAAAAAGAATTATTAACAGCTCATTTACTGAAAAGGAACAAAAATATTACTAAGTCCATATTCTCTCTGATGTTTGATGGAGATTTGAGGGATACTTAAGACTTCTGAAGACAGTTGTGTTTCTTTTTGAGTGGTGGACGGTGCACTGTTCTGTCAGAGCTCTTTAAAGTTCCTGCACATTTATGCTAATGTTGTCTTTCTATGAATTCCAATGACCGAGCCGAGCCAGGAAATGGGAGATGGATTCATCACAGAACAGATGAGGCAGAACTTCACACCAGGAGCCCAGAATTTCATCCTGAGCATTAAATCCCAGTCTGTGTGACAAGCTTTCTGCCTTTGTTGGAAGTGGTATTACTTGGAAAACGATCTGCAATTTCACCAGCTGTCTGCCTTTAGCTTGATAAAGGCTTATTTATTCATATCATTTTTTTAGATGTGTTTATTCCATGTTTTTTAGCTTTGTCGTAAAACAGCCCTATATTTTCACCTCGATCAACCGAGTAACAGACCAACTGCTGATTTTCCTTCCCTAATACGCCAAATAAAAAGTGCTGTGTAAAAGAGCTGAAGTTACACAAAACATCAAATAACAGTCGGTTAGACCAGACCGGGATGCCTGGGGCTTTGGATGCAAATAATTAGATACAATTAGAATATTTGACAAAAACGAAATCCAGAATCTCGTGGCTGCCGTTGCTGTAGCTATATATAAAGCGTGGCCCACAGTGTAAAGATAGCTGAAGAACCTCACAGCCATCAGCTCTGGGTTTGAGCCCGATGAGCTTTTAACAACCTGAACCAAAAATACTGCAGCTTCCCCATGTTTAACCTAAAAAATCAAAAAAAAAAAAAAAAAAGGAAAATCCAGAGTTTGAGGGAATATCAACACACCTGAATGTCATTAAAAAGATCATATATAATATGCTAAATGGGCCTATGTTAACGGAAGTCCCTTATGTTCAACACAAGGATGAATGAGTGATGATTTCCTCTCTGCCAAAAGAAGGAAGAAGGCTGTGAGTTCCTGTTTCATCTGACATATTTACCACTTAATCCACTGAGGGCACTTTGAGAGGTTATTAGAAACTTAGCACTGTCATGTACTTTTCCTGCAAGAGCGAAAGTGGCAATTACTAATCCAATTTAGCAGCAGAGAAGTCATGTGCTATATGTATGTTAATCTGGTTGCTGCAGATGATTGGCTCCTTGATCCCCCTTTCTATGAAAGGGTTATTTAACTCCCATCACAAACAACACATTTTCTCAGTTATGCCCGGTGGTTATATAACCATGCAGATCATTTCATCTGCTGAGGTTTTTGTTGTTGCTGTGGTTGTTGTTGATGTTGTGTCTCTGAGACTCCCGCTGCCATCCCATTACGGTGGAGGTGTAGGGAAATGCGCCTGTGCAGCTCAAAGCAAATGACATTTGAAAAACTTGACAGCAACTTGTCTTTCAAGTAACAATTACTATTACTATGGGTCATCCTCTGACCTGGCTGGGAAGAATTTTTTAATCGAACTACGTCGAGAGCCACTACCTCTCATAATGCCTGTTCCCTTTCATGTTCTCCATTAGCTGATTGAGCTGCATTTTTTATTTTATTTAATATTGACTTTTCTTTAATAAAAAACATTTTAAAAAGTCATTCAATCATAGATTAAATTTTAAAAAATTAAAATTATTACATAGAGAGACACTGCTGAAGCACTATGGCTTCCCCGAGTCGGTCGATGTGAGGAAGTTAGAACAGAGTCGCTGAATAGCTTTAAAGCAGAGATATTTATTTGAAAACAAAGATCTTTGGAGATCGCGCCACAGAGTACAAGTCTGTCGCAGCCAAACGCCCAGTGCGGTCTGAAGCACTCTAAAACAGCGTGGCGATATATACTTTGAGGCAACGCCCCGATTGTTTGTCTCGGTAGTTTTCCACAACAATAATCCACAACACTGCCCTCTATTTTGGAAGTTAAGTAATAATAGTTCTCATAGCACTCAGACTGGGAAACAAAAGCAAATCTCAAATACAAAAGTAGCTGTTTGAACTTGAATTCCAGTTGACAGTAATCTTCTTGAACTGCACTGAAAAATATCTTAACGGATGCAAGACATCTGGGCCTAACCGTGCCTCACAGTTTGCCCCTAAAAACAGCATCTCCTTTAAAGCTGCAGTTGCTTGGTGACAGGGGGAGATTCATGCTTCACAGAATTACATGCCTGTTGCAATGTCTGCTTGCAAGGATAGATCATCACCAGTAATATTCTCGAATATCTGATAAAGGTTAGGTGGCGATAGATCTTAGCACGATATGGAGAAGAAAATATATTGCTTTCAGGGTATGCTTTTGTAAATGAACGTCACTATTTTGTGAAGGAGGATTTTATTATTTAACAGATGCTATTTTGGGCACGAAATTGAAGGAAGACAGTTTTTGGTCTGTATTTTCGCACTGTGTAGTAGCCTGTATTATCTGTATCTGTGCATTTCCAAACAATAAAAAAAAAATGACACCTTTTTTTCTGAGTGAGGCGGTATTTGACAAACTCACAAAGCCAGTCAACGACGCCTTTCATACAAAGCTGTGGATCCAGTTGCTGGAGACAGACTCATTTCAAGTAGCAGTACACAATTAACAGTTTACTCCTTCACTTCCTCTACTAGAAGTCAGCATGGACCCTGGCTGTCACCTGTTTCGTTGCACTCGCCACTCCCTGAAATATCACTGGCCTTCGATTGAGATAGTTTGACTGGCAAAAACACGGTGGTTGTGTTGAAACTGGAAATAGTCTTAGCACCAGATTTCCGTGCGTCCTCTGCCCTCGCCGTACGGTATATGTAGGTGCACAGCTGTAGGTTGAAGACAGGAGGTTGGTCTTCAGAAAACTGGGACCACAGTATTTGATAAAACGCAACAAATTAAATGACAGTAATTGCATAACAGAAAAAGATGAGATACCATAAACATGATTGAGACCAAAGGTGT
The DNA here is from genome assembly GCF_016859285.1 of Xiphias gladius. NCBI lineage: Eukaryota > Metazoa > Chordata > Actinopteri > Istiophoriformes > Xiphiidae > Xiphias > Xiphias gladius. The sequence goes on along the minus strand of NC_053415.1, from coordinate 24,237,576 downwards.
TGTAAAGACGAATCAATGTTAGCATGGTAACAAGAAAGCTAGATTCACAGATCTGCCAAATAGTTGTCTCTCACGGCAGGAAAATGTAACACGTTATAATACAGCTCCCAATCTACGGTGTAATTTTGTCTTATGAATCAGGTATCCTTCATTAAGTTGTGATATTTTCTCCAGGCCATTTTATCCAAATAATGCCTATTTGGAAATGTGCTTTGACGTTTTCAGACACGTGAGGACGCGTCTGCCGGGTGACACCGGCAGTACTCAGGCTGGAAGCTAGCAGCCCCGCCCACGAGATGACCGGCTGGTCAAAATCCGCCATCAGCCTGGGGAGAACGGCCTTATCTCGGCAAACCCTATGGTAGTTTACCGCTGGCTCAGACACTCCGTAGAATTCTGATATATCATATAATTCCTGGAAGTAACACTTTGAGATCCTTATCCATGTTGACATCGCTGCACCGCATCATATCTGCAGATTTGTGGGCTGCACATTCATGCTGCCAGTCCACCGTTTTGCCACATCCCAAAGGAATCATACTGGATTCAGATCTGGCGACTGGGGAGGCCGCTGAAGTACACTGAGCTCACTGCCATGTTCATGAAACCAGTTTCAGACGACTTTTGGTTTGTGATGTGGTGCATTATCATGCTGGAAGTGGCCATTAGAAGGTGGGTAAACATGGTCAGCAACAATACTCAGACAGGCTGTGGCATTCAAACCATTGATCGGTATTACGGGGCCCAAAGTGTCACAAGAAACGTTCCCCACACCGTTAGACCACCACCACCAGCCTGGATCACTGACATAAGGCTGGTTGGGTCCATGCATTCATGCTGTTGATGCCAAATTCTGACCCGACCATCTGCTGCCTCAGCAGAAATCCAGATTCATCAGACCAGGCTACACTTTTCCAGCCTTCAGCTGTCCAGTTTTGGGGAACCTGTGACCTCTGAAGCCTCAGATTTCTGTTCTCTGCTGACAGGCGTCGAACCTGACGTGGTCTCCTGCTATTGCAGCCCACCCGACCCAGGGTCGGACGTGTTGTTCATCCTGAGATGCTTCTCCGCTCGCCACAGTTGCAAAGAGCGGTTATCCGAGTCACCAAAGCCTCTCTGTCAGCTACGAACCAGTCTGGCCTTTCTCCCCTGACCTCTCTCATCAACGGGGCACTTCTGTCTGCAGAGCTGCAGCTCACTGGATGTTTTTCGGACCATTCCGAGTAAACTCTGGGGACTGTTGTGTGTTTGAAAATCCCTGGAGATCAGCGGTTTCAGAAATACTCAGAGAAACCTGTCTGGCACCAACTATCATGCCACAGTCAAGGTCACTGAGATCACGTCCCCCCCCATTCTGATATTTGATGTGAATGAAGATGAACAGAGCCAGTGCAGTCTGTCTAGTTTTATATAATTAGGGCACACGTGGAGTTATGTGGGAGAAATACCTTTATTATTATTATTATTTACTTTTATTAACTTTTATTACTATCATTTAAAATAAAACAATATTGATGATAATAATAATGTGAGGTCTTCTTCAGACTTTCACAGGAAGAGAAAGAAACTTCACTGATTGTTTTGACGTCTGGAACATACTCAGGCTCCAGCAGAGATAACATTACGCATGCGTTGTCTCACTGTCTGTCTTGCCTCCCTTTCTCTCTCTCTCTCACACACACACACACACACACACACACACACACACACACACACACACACACACGTTACATTTTTACCAACTGTCTTCCTTTCCCTGTCACACTTTTAACAACATGATGGAATTCAAGACAGAAGACACATCTGCACGTCAGATACTCCGGTTTCAAAAACCTATTGACGTATCGACCATTTTTAAAAATTCATTATCCGTTAGTTGAAGGCAGTGAACAGTTGATGGAGATGACAATAACCCAGACGGTGAAGCACACAACTTCAGATTTGAAATGCAACCAGAGACACCTTTAAAGAGACCTTGGAAACTAGAATATTATCCGTCACTAAACCCTTTTCAAAATGATCCAAAGCTGGTATATTTAAAAAAAAAAAAAAACAACTCTTGTACCATCTGGGAGCAACTTCACTTTGTCTTCATCACCCTGATTTTGTTACTGCCTTTGTCAGTGTAAACACTCCACTATTGACCCATCTGAATTGAAAACTGCCTGAAAACTCACGCTCTGCTCAGTTTGCACGCGGCCGATCGCGACCACTTATACGGCTGTTACAGTATAAACAAGTTACCGGGGCTGTCAGACAGAAGAACCAGCAGTAAATAAACGCTACACTCCGGGTAGCAGCGAGAGGATGAAATACAATCCGGAAAAGTCATTTTGAGTGATAGATGCAGGGGTTTTACAGCTTTCAGACGTCAAAACAATGCACAATGCTTTAACACACTACGGAGGAAGGATTTTACAGCTGAGAAGTATTTTATCCCCTCTTGCAACTGCGGGCGCGAGCACTGCTAGTGGGCTGACAGCAGCAGTCCACAAAGTTATTAATTATACAGCTTCTTACCTACAGCCAAGCAGCATCCCTCCTTCTCTGCAGCTTATATTATTTCCCTGTGCAGTTGTATAAACAATCACTTTTTCCTGAATGAGAGGTCTTCCCACCCTCTCTCTCATACTGGCTGAACAAGAGGCAGGTACATTTGTGGACTGCACCATTATACTGTCAGTGTTCTGGGTGTAGTTCATCTACTAGCACCTCATTAAGCACACCCCTCCAGCCAACCCTGTCCCCCAGAAATGATTATTTCTATACAGCCAGACAGCAACAGCAAATACGTTTTGCGGGAACTGTCATTTCGGCCGGATTACGTTTTCAGTGAATACCTTCGTAATTTATGTACTTTGGAACAAATACGTTGATGCTGAGCATATCAGTGGCGTATTCTCAGACTGTGTATTGGTTCTGTACCAAAATATCCAGCCTCGCAGTACAATATCCACTTGTCGTGACTACAAGCTTTATTAAACTTGTTTATGGTTATGTTAAAGACTCTCACAGCACTTCGTTAAGGTTAGGGAAAGATTGTGGTCTGGTTTAATACAGAAAAAGTTCACGGCGACTTCGCAGTCTTCCCCCGACCTTAACCCAGGTGCTTTTTGTTGCCCTAACCTAGCCACAGACGGGACTCTGGAGGTGAACCCCAGTCTGTGATGGCGCGGTCGCGCATTTGTGCGTCTGCCGTCCAGCCCAACCGCCGCCTAGCAACTCCACTGCTGTTAATAAATGTGCGCTTTCATTCGTTCATTTAAAAAGAAAAAACAAACATTTTCTCTGAACATACTCCAGCTAGTGATTACGTTTCCTACAAAACTCATTGGTGTGTGTTTCAGTTTAGTTGTATAGAAATATAATTTCTAGGGGACAGACTTGATCCAGCAAACATTTAAAGATGGTTTCTTTTTACACACTACAACTTTATTATACATTTTTTTTTGCAGAAAGGAATGGAAAGAAAAACAGCGAGACGTACCTATTGTTTCAGATTCCTGATAATCAGGGGATAATCTGGAATCAAGCAGACCAGAGAGAATCTGCTACTAAATCAATACCAATATCAAGCAATGAATGCTTGCCAAAAAAGAAAGGAAAATGTTATTATAGCATCAGTCCCCTGCTAAATAAGCCTTTCTGTGGCAACACAGCCACTGTTTCATCCGCTTAAAACCCTGTCACTCTTGAAGTCCCATGCATACCTGTATCAAGGATTCAATACTCTGTTGGCCTAAGAGAAATGATGTCATTTTCTTTTTTCTTTTTTTTTGTATTGATATGGAGATCACTTCTCTTTTCAGTGTGTTTCATAATATCATATGAGAGATGTACTGGCTCTTGGGAATGAAAAGACTCACTGTAGTGGTTTCAGCTGGATAGTTTCAATCATGGTAAATGGATTTTCTAAATGCCAGAGTAGCTGCTTTATAGATTTGGCTTCCCAGTGAGGAGAGCAAACTCATTTAGCTGGAATATTGCTGACTGCCAAGACACCTCCCTGCACTCACGAACCAAACCGAGAGGAAATGTGGATTTCGCTGTGTCCCTCTGTGTCACGTATACCTGGCTATCCAGTGTCTGACAGATCATTTACTGTCCCATCTTGATGCATCTCAATTACTATCAGTGTTACCGTTTACTGTAGTGATCCACCTGGGGAGCTGACAGCCTATGATGTTTTTGTTGATTTGGTTTGGCGCTCCGTCTTCTCTTTTATGCTTTCAGTTATATTCTGTCGCACATACTAATAGAAGTTGTGTGCGTTTATACTCATCACTGTATAATTACATTTTAATCTTAAGGGGGGCTGTCTTTAGGCAGCAGGAGGTTTGATAAAGAGAATAAAATCTTTGTAATTAGATTCGGATATCGGATTTGCTTACACAAGTCTATCACATTGACATCTAATGCACGTATATAATTTAAATGTAACCCCACTGCATGACGCACCGGAAGCCGAGAGGAGTAAGACTCTACTGGCAGACACTACTGGAGGGCTAAATGGCATGGGCGCTTTTTATGACATAAGGGATTGCAGGCAGCTAAAAGAAGTTCACATTACAATGAAATCTGAATTTTAAAAAAAAAAATCACATTAGAAGTGAGCGCTGGTGGATGCCATGGTTAAGGGAGAAACAGATGCGAAAGTTCATTCTTGACCTCGGAAATGGTTGCTACCTTATCCTGGAGCTTTCAAACACATCTCATAGTCTTTCATCAGTGGATGGGGTCTGTTCCGCTGTCATGGAGATGGCTGGGTTGTAATCACGTGATGTGAAGAAGGCCACCAGAGATCCCCTTTATGACAACCGAGCAAACCCCAGCGACTGAGGCAGTGAGATGCAACTGAAAGGAAGCCGGAAAACATTAGGAAGTTGACCTTGAGTTAAGAGTTTTATACTGAAGTCCATTAAAGTAGGTTTCGGTCTTTGTCTTTTCATGCAATTTGTTGACAACAACAACAACAGAGAATATCTTTAACTTGATCTTTGAACTGTGTTAAAATCTAACAGCAACCTTAACCGAAGCGCTTTTGTTGCCTGAACTTAGCCATGAACAGGACTCTGGATGTTAACCCCAGTCCCTGGTGTGACGGTCGTGTACTTTATACACCCACATGCACCCAAAGCACCTCCTGGCTACTCCACTGCTGTTGATAAATTTGGTGCTTCAGTCATTCGAGAAATAAATTGCCCCTGAACATGATCCAGCCAGCGATTGTGTTTCTTACAAAACTGCACTTGCCGTTACAGTTTAGTTGCACGTGAACGTAATTTCTAGCGGACGGGGTGGAACGTATGAACGGAACATACGTTAGGAAAACATAATAGGCCGCGCCCGATGCCACTGGCGGGCATTGCTCCCCAGTGCCTGTCTCACGCGTCACAGGAGGTCTGTAGGTCTATTCCTCTGTTGTCCCGGAAGGTTTGGATCGGATTCAGACAGCCTCTCCAGCATGTACAAAAAAAAAACAAAACAAAAAAAATGCGGCTTCCAACCTCCTGCATTGTCATGAGTGATGACTGTGCTGTCAGTGTAGTTACCTTGATTTCTTTCTAACTGTCATATTGTTTCGCTGATATAACGTAATTATGCTGTCGAGATATGATTTACTGTGTTGCAAGGGCCTGTTTTTTTTTTTTTTTTGCATAGAAATAGTGCAACTGTAATGCTGTGGTATTATTGGCTAAATTGGAAATGCACTGTATCGGTTAACCAAGAAAATCACATTGAAAAAATATTGTGAATCTTATAAGGAGTCTAATACAACAGGTGCAGCAGCCTCTCACAAAAATCAAATAAAAAAAAACAAACAAAACCATTTATCTATCCCTGAATTTTTGAATTCTGAATTCCAATATTGTTGAAATTAATGTATGTATGTATATAGTGAATGTGTTTCCGTTATTTCTCATCATCGTTTTTATTGATCTGAACGCAAAAAAATAAATTAAATAAAAACTAATTAAAAAAAAAAAAGGGCCTGTCCAGACAGACAGTCACATTAATATACAGTAATACAGCTAAATTAATTGACCATGAAATCGAGGGCCATAGTCACAGACACACTGTTATCCGCTGACCCTCGCCGTGGTAACACCGAGTGTGTTCCGATGTTTGTGAAAATAGCAGCTGCTCAGGTTTTGAAAACGGTCATCAACAGACACAGGACTCAGAGAAGCACTGAATGATAGCAATTATATGTAGATGCTTGTCAGAACATAATATTCCCGTGAAGGGCATTTCCTTATGATTTGTTGATTGTCGATGGTTCTAAAAAGCAACAATGATTTTTCAAAAACACTTCTCAGATTTCATAGCTTCCATTTTCCAGATTTTTTCCTTACACACTCTTTATACAGGAAAAACAGCCTGAGAAATAAAATATTTCTTTGTAGAACTGTGGTTGAGCGATTTGAATGAATGCCGAGACATTTCAGTTTCACTATTTCCATCTGTTCACTGTTCTACTGATTGGGAACAAACTACAAGCACACACACACGTGTGTCCCTCAGCTTGAAATAACAGCTTTCTGGATGAACAGGCCTCCTCTATTAAAAATACTACCAGAATCTGGTGGCACAATCCTGTTGCAGGAAGAAAATGATTCTCCGGTTCTCTCAGGACAAACTCAGATATTGTAGTGGGAAATACAGCCATTTCTCAAAAGGCAATTTCCTCACAATAGCGTCAGCCATTCTGATTCCCGGGGAAAGGCTAATATCATTTGAGGATAGCTCAGCTACACTTGATTAATTGTTATGGGAAGAGGTAGTGATATTCACAGTGCGGGAACAAGCAAGGCTTATTTTTAGAGCAGGCAGCTGCCAAGAGTCACATTTAACTGAGGTTCCTGAAGTAGGTGGCAGAAATCGACCCTGTCGGCTGTTTCTGATCAGAGTGAAGTTATTTTATGATCTATTCCAGTCTAACCACCCTTAGGGGTCATGTGAATGCAGGCGAAGAGGGTTGATGTAGCAATGATACTGAAATTAATAGGAAATTAACCATATCCAACTGCAATTACAGCTTCCAGTTACAACTACAGTTTACTGAGATATAACAGTAAACGAAAATTACTTTCTTCAGTGTGAATATCATTTCCCATTGTCCTCCACTGCTCCTCGGAGTGGATGAAATGGGCACGTTATGATTCCTTGAGGGCTGAAATGGGTCTCCCAAATGAAGGCTTATTGTTACAGCTCGGTAGAGTGCAGCAAGCGTCTACCTAACCTCAGCAGTGCCTCTGTGAAAGTGCAATGTTCACTGGGGACATTGAAATTTTGACCCGAGGTGGGTGCTAGATGAAAAGCCACAGTTCATGAGGACCATGCATGTGAGCACCAAACTGCCTAGTAATCCACACAATAGTTACATTTCCACCCTGAACCGCGCATGTCAAGCTGTCAGGGCATCACCAGAGACATGAAAGGATTAGTCCCCCGGGAACCACGAATGTCTGTACTCATTTGACAATGGCGGTCCATCCGGTACTTGCACTGAATAGTGGGTCCGGACCAAACGGGGTGGGACCCACCAAACAACACTGTAGCCTCCCGCATTGCAATGGGAGCTTGAAGCCGCGTCAAAGTCGAGCACAAAAGCGTTCTGGAGGCAATCATGCTTGGGCCTCGCTGAATTATACCCACAGAGCATTTCGTCTGCTGGTCACCTGCTTAATAAATGAGCGTTTCCTGAAGCCTACTGTCATTTTTACATGGGTAAAAAGCAACTGGCTCAGTCAGAGATCTTTATGATTAGTGTTATCCGCCGTATGGAAACCGGTGATGTGATTAAGAGTGAGAAACTGATGCTAATTAACCTTGGTAGAGGCGAAGGAGCTGGAAGATGCTGTTGTTTTAACTAGTAAACTAATGTGTCTCAGCAGTGATTAATTGTCTGAGGTGTCTGGTCTGGAAGGGAGAAGGACACCTTGGGGGGGTGCACCGATACAGGTACAGTAAAGGAAAAAGCACATATGAGCTGGTGGGGGGGAAAAAAAAAAAAAAAAAAAACAGCTTTGGGCTTGTTCCTCCCCATGGGAGGGGTTTCAACGGTGAGCGCTTGATGGGGTTCCAGCCTCCTCACAGAAATGTCAAGCAAGAGGGCATCGGAGGAATTAATTTAAACACGAGTACAGTGTGTATCCCAAGGCACCCTCGTGGTGTAATTACATGTTTTCCCATTATTCAAATGGAGACAGACATTCACATGGTATTCACCACAATAAGGTTTGAAACGGTGGAGGCCTGCCAGAAACTACGAAATAGTTCCTTACTCTTGATGCTGTAAATAGAACATGAACAGGCCTCCTGTTGTTGGAGTAGAAGTAAATATTTGCATTGTGGTTACCGGTAATCCTTGGTCAGCATGAGGTGCTCTCCTTTGAGCGCTTACCCTTAATGTGCGACTCCAGCTATTTCTGATTTCCGAATACGTATCGTTAACGTTGCCCGTTTGGGTTTATTTATCATTGTTCTGACAAATCATTCTTTACAATTCCAACAAGTCCAAGTCCACATAAAATTGCAATACGCAGTAAAACATTCGTATTTTGTCCAGCAGTAAGAACGCATGCTGTACGGTGTTTTCTGATCTGGCGGCCCCTGTTGGCGGGATGACACTGTTCGTCAGTGGCTTCGAAGGTCGATGCAAAACTAAAGTAGTTTTCTGAACTCTGACACCTTTGGTTAAGGTTTTGGGGTTCAGGCACAAAAAAGGACTGTTTAGGTTTGGTGGAAAGATAACGGTTTGGATGAAAATAATTACTTGATTAAGGTTAGGGAAACTATGCGGCTTGGGTTACAATCCCTGGTTCGCTAAGGTCAGGGAGGTTTCGCCATCATGGTTGAAATAACAACCACTTGGTTAAAGTTAGGGAATTATTATGCTCATATTACGGTTTAAGAGATATCAGCGTTGACTGCCGGTAGAAAACAAGAAGTGAACAGCTGCCGCCCATGTCGAAACCCAAGGTTTTGTTGATCCATCTAACCACCCCGAGGTCTGTATCATTTAAGGACTGAAGCAACTGATGCTGCGTTTTTCCAGAGAGGACAGTCTATTTAATTCAGATGACACATAATCACTAACATCACTGCAGAGATTCGGGGCCTTAATATAGCAAGCTAAATAAGCAGTAGGCTATTAGGTGTCAGCACAGACTCATCACTCATCAGGTGCCCATTGTAATCATCATTTACACTAGAAATGTTTGCAGGAACACTATAGTTTGTACAGCATTTCACTGTCTAACCACAAAATGAAAAAGTAAGACCTTTTCAGTTTGCATAATTACTTTAATGGTTTTTTTTTTTGTTTTTTTTTTAAGCTGTGTGTTAGATGATTTATGGTAACTGGAAATTGTTGGCGGAATGTCTCTAGATCTCACAATGAAATTAATAAGCTAAATGCAATCACAACCCACGATGAGAAAAACAAAAACAAGACCAAGGTTTAAAAAAAAGATTTTTAAGAAAACAGAGTTGTATATTATTGACTTGCTTTGTCATTTCAGGCGAAGTTGATTAAGTACAACAGACAATGAATAGTTGTGGTAGTTTAGTAATTTGGAAAGAGAACATTTGCTGTAAAATAAAACGCATGATGTATATCCCCATTATGTTTTAAATGTTTAGAATATATGGCAGCTCCCATTGCTCATGGTACAATTCCTCTCCTCCTTCCACAACCTCCTCTCTCCTCTCTCTCTCAATCCACTTTATAGGAATTTTAAAAACATTTTCATTAGGATAGTTAGATGTCAAAGCTGGGATTCTGCATTGCACATTCAGTACTTGCAACCATTTGTCTTTATTTACCTTCAAACATCAATTGAAGTTTTCCCCCGATACTTTCTCCGATTTTCCCTGCAATTCCTCTCTGTGCAGATAAATAAATAGCTTCAAAAGGATTCAGGCCTTTAAATTATAGTGCAAGCATGCAAACTAAATGGTGTGTTCAGACTCCTGGAGCTTGGGACCATCAGAGGCCCTACAGCACAATCTCATTATAAACATCCCTCTGTTTATTCCCTAAGCTGAGGGAGCTATTATCAAGCATGTGGCATACTGTCATCCTCATCCACACCAGAGATGAGCTTGTTTCCTCCCGCCTGAAGCCATCCCCCAGTCATATGCCGAGAGTCCGGGTGACAGGCCATCACTCTTCATCTCCAGCGGCCCAGAGCCAGACAGGAGTTTGGAATGGGTGTCGCTGTTACCAGTTTTGTCAATCATGACAGCCTATACAGCACAGTAATGCAGCACAGATGGCCTGTTGGTGCATGTCCCCGTTTGTCACGGAAATAGAAGAGTGGCAGGGTCTTAGCCCGTGTGAGGCGACAGACTTTCAGCTGGTTAAAAAGAAGAACAGAACGTTTGAAGCTAAGTGTTTTTCACAAATCAGCTGCAAATCAAAATTGCCCCGGATTTTTTTTTTTTGGTCGCTAAATGTTGTTCTACGTTCAGCCCATCCGTGGGTCATAAAACTGGCTTCGCGCCGCTTCGCGCCGACCGCCGGATTTTCCGTATGTCCAGGAATGCGGAGTCGATGTGCACATCCCACACTTAAGTGTTCGTTTTTCCTCAAGAAAAGCTGGTTAAGAAACTCTATTTCATCACCAAATTGTCAAGACATATCCTTGAAGGGGACTGAAAGGACGAGGTGTGATTGAGTGTAACCGGCTGCAAACTGATCTATAATGTATCATAATGGATCCCCGAGTGGCATCACTTCTAGCGTTGGGCTTCTTTGTAAAAATCAGTGGTTGCCTGAGTTTATATAAATACGATGTGGAAAATGCACTCAATCAAAATTATCACCAAGATACTGGGGAAACTCCAAATTCTGTCACTGGGTTAAAACATCTGGGCTTGGGCTGGGTTTAATTTTAATCTCTATTTAGAATTGCAGGGGTAAAGCGTTTCTAAAAAAAAAAAATCATCAATTAATTAACAGTTCTTGCAGCCTTCCCACAAATTATGGCCATATTCTTATTTTAGATTTATGTTCCCTCTGCGGCTTAATTGAATAGTAGTGAGCGCAAGAACATGACGACTTCACCCAGAAAGACATTGTACTGTGTGTGTGTGCCTCCTAACACCACCGCTGTTGTGTGGGGTGGAGCTCACCGGTTTTTCCACCCATATAATTCTACATTTACAGGAGGTAGATGTGTTAAAAACATTCTCTCAGCACCGAGACAGTTAAATACCATAGCTGGGATTCTGCATGGCACATTCAGGACTTGTAACCGTGTGTCTGCCTTTACTTTTAAATCTTGACTTAATACGAACAGGAAAATAATAATTAGAAGATAATAATTGATAGTAAGGAAGGAAAGTAGGAATTCGTGTTAATAATAACTGAATACTCCAATACAATGTGACATGAAGAGAACCCATTTAAAGATGAGTCTATCCATAGTCTACAGGAGAATGCCACGACTTCCTTTCTGAAGTAGCTCAAGGGGCGAGGAACAATGAAAACGTAATAAGCTTTTATCCACGTGAGCTTTCTTAGTTTCACATCATACTGTATATGCTCATTTTTTAATGTGACTTTTCTTTTCATCTAGCTAATTCAAATGTTTTATTAATGACCCGAACAAGTTATTTCACAGATTACTGGAGTTTCATTCTCTCATTAATCAAAAACAAAGTTGCCTGTTTGGTGCTTTGTTCTCTTTCATCTCGGAGCAGTGAATTTGTTGCCCCCCTCCCTCCCTCCTCCTTCACCAGCTCAGCCCTGCTTGTTTATCTTAAACAGCTGCATTACTGTTTTTGAACGGTTTCAACGCGAGTCGCTGCCTGATCTAAATCGGTGTCTCCGTTTGGCTCATCACTGTAATAAGTGTCTCTTAAAACGTGGACGCAACGGCCCATAAATGCAGCTACCCTCCAGGTCTTTAAGCAGCTGGAAGGTTCACCCACCTTTAACCGTTACCGTATTCGGCCTATTTGGCCTAAAAGACCATTGACTTTTCGCTATTTTAGTTTCAAAGGACGTGCACATTAAATATTGCTGTAGCTAGTCATTTCATTAGAAAAATTGTTTCCTGTGTTCCCTTCATAGTCATAAATTACCATAATTATCAAGTGCTACGTGCAGACTACAAAACAGTTGGTGGAGCAGGTAGGTCAAATGATTTGTTATGAACTGATTGGTAAAGGTATTTTAATTTTGGCTAGCGGGGTATATGTTCCTTCCTTTCATCAGCTACAATTTGTTCTCTTCTGTTTAGGGATAGGTTAGGATTTTTTTTTTTTCTAAGGCAATCAATCTTCCTCTCTTTGAACTGAAGTGATCCCTTTCCAGTGCAAGTGCTCCGTCCTCATCCCGTGTAAAAAAAACACATTCTAAAGTTCATCCAAGGCAGTTACTCGGCTCTAGCAGTTTCAGTGAGGTAAAACCAGGTTGGCACGTGGGTTTTTTTTTTTTTTGCTGCGTTGCGTCCCGGTCACTAACAGGTCTGTGGCTGCCAGGACGTGTCCCTCCGCCCTGCGCGGGGGCGGCTCAGCGAGGAAACACTGCCTGGGAAATGACAAGAACGGATTTACGTAACGAAAAGACGGACTTAATTTTGGCGTTCAGGACGCTGGAGGCAGTTCTGCCCCAAATCCTGTAAATATCCCATCGTTAAGGAAAAAGTTTGTTACCATCATTATTGTCTCTCTGTGAAGCTAACACCAAAGGCAAGTTAAGATGTTTCGAGAGCAGTCATTAAAGGTGTCCTGTGGAGATTTTTTTGAAAACAATATTTACATTCACTCTTCCTCATCAAAAAGTTCCAAAGGAAGCGTTTTGTTTCTCATAAAACATTTGCAAAATTGATTTTTTTTTTCGGATTATTTTAAATTGTGTTGCGTTTACGGCACCACTGCTACACTTCTTTGCACGTTGTCGCCACCGACTGTCGATAAGCGGAATGGCGGACTTTGCGTCACGTGCGCCCTCCTGCGTGGGCCCAGTACAAACAAAATGGTGAAAACGTTGCTCCGTAGCGCTAGTAACGGTCAAAACCTCCACATGGTACTCTTAATGTTTGGTCTACAAGTGGCTAGGTCTTGGTTGGGCAGTGGGAAAGCCACAAACACATGAAGACGAATATCCAGACGGTGACGACACTGAACGGGTAGTATTTTGAACATCACATCTTACTCAATGCACAGACTCATCATCAAGTAAAGACTCGTGACACAGTGCGGGAAATCCCACACAGGCCCCTTCACGGCGATGTGCTATTTTCAGTGGCAGTGCTTCAACTGGAGCCATGTGAGATATGCGAGTCAGTGATTTAAAACCGAGCTTCACCTGTGTCGCCGGCTATATTGAAAAGCTCGGCGAGCTTCATACCAGACTAATGCTATGTTTGGCTTTCATATTCATGAATCTGTTCTTTGACAAATAGCCTTCGGAGCAAAGGCCCAGCAACGGTGATATCTACAGATCACTCTGCTGCGCCGTGTGCAGTGCCGAATCTCCTATACACATATATAGAAAAATTCATTCAGAATAATAATCTGCCTGCTTTTTTTGGTTACTCATCGAGATAATGAAGAAGCATTGATTTCATTCGTCACGCTACAGTCCAATCAATTTGAGACAAGAGAGAAAAACATTATTCCCGAGTTAAGCCAGTAACCTGCATATACGGGGTACTCTCGCCACAAGGACAACTTCCACATTTTCTGTGTTGATGTAAGCATGGTAATTGATTTCCCCTTGAGTGTGGACCTTGTAGTTGTTAGAGGATTTATAGCTGTGCGTTTGTGTTTGTATGGAAGCTCTTCAGTGTTTTCAGCCCATGAAATGCAATTACTTTCATCCACAGGGGATGTTAATGCAGCCCTCTAACACTGGCATGCAGACACTAAATTAACAGCCATCCCGACACCCTCTTTCTTCTGTTTCCAAGGACGAAGCCTCCAAAAAAAGGAAGGAGGACCTGCAGTAGGCTGCCTCAGTCATTTCCTCCAGCACTGAGGCGGCTGGAATAGATTGTCTCATGGCTCTTTACCATTTCAACTGCGCCTTTGCGTGTGGTTTTTCAGCGGTGACGTCAGACTCCATCATGACTGTTGTGTGTTTCAGTGACCACGGCAGCTACTGTGTATGATGACAGTTCAGTGATCTGAATAGGGTGACTAACCGAAAGATTAAAAATAGAATCCCATAATTAATTTATCGCTATTAATCTTTCATGGATTTACTGTTACAAGCAGAAGCACAGCGTGTCTATAGAAATGTAGCTAAATAATTAAAATCTGGAGGAAAAAAAAAATGAAAAAGAAAATGAATAAAATCATTTTGTCCTACAGAAGATTTCTTCCAGGGGAAGGTGGGAAAAACAAAACGTCACCAGTGGAGATCGTTCCCCTCGATGGCCAGTCTGTGTACTGTATTTTACTGCTGCATGTACTGTAAACAGTGAAGTATTAAAGCTTATGGCACCAGGAACACCTGATAACTTTCGCTGTTTGACAGCAGTGTCTGTGAGGCTGTGATTATACCAACAGTCTGTTTGATTTGGTCTAATCTGGATTCACACTACCACATTTGCAGGGATTGTAAACAGAAGATAAAAGAAATGAGTTTGTTTATTGAGCAAATCTTTTTTTTTTTTTTTTTAAAAAGGCATCGGGCCAGATTAATAATAATAATTATAACCTGAAAAGGTCATTTTTTTGGGAGAAAATACATAATTGTTGAGCACACTCATTTATTATTTCAGTATCTGTCAAACTAGAAGTGGCAGGGATAGTGTGAAGGGTAAGAAAAGTAGAGGAAGAAATTACAAAGACAGATAAGAGGAAGGATGAATAAAACTGGAAGAAAGAAAGAAAGAAAGAAGGAGGCAGGAAAAATGTACAGAACGTCAACAGCATAAACGGAATAAAATGACAGCAAAAACAAAAGCCAAAGGTAATAAATATGCTACCTGTGCTACGATAGCCGCATGGCGTTCAGTGGGTTTTAGATGAACTAGCTAAATATTAACCAGTGTACAGTAAGACTATACAGGTTTGTCGTGGCTTCACTGTGTTGTGGTCAGCCTCCTTTCATCTGTTGGCCGTCCCGTATGTCGGCCTGTGTGTGTGTGTTGTTGAGTGTCCTGCTGTCTTTACATTTTCCATCTTTGCTTATTTAATTATACTTGGCAGTTTTCTTGTTTTAAAAAAAAAAAAAAAAAAAAAAAAAGTTATGTTTTCGTCAACTGTTACTCAACAAAACTTAGAAAAAGTGTGTAAACTTGAGGCCTAACAAACATGCTGAATGCTTCTCCTCCCATATAACGTTATTGCAGAGCCTAATTATTGTTTACATGCATGTTTGCTAGGCAGAAGTCTTCCTCATCCCTACGGAGAAGACTTCTGGCACATTGCTGTTTCCTGGAGCGTTACCACCACCACCGCTTTTGTGACTGAGTAGCATGAAGCCGTCAACGTGAACGGGGAATTAATCTTGCACTTTTTTACTTTTCAATTTTGTTGTGGATTTAGATTTAATTGAATAGAAATGTCATTTTTTGCATAAACATCTACACCCGATAACCCACAGACAAAGAGAAAACTTGTTCCTAGAATGTTTGGCAAATTTATTAAAAATCAAAAACTAAAAGCTTTTTACCGTTTGCTGTGGCACGCCACCTTCTGGTCAGGTGCATCCTGTTTGATTTAATTTTCTTAGAAAGGCACACACCCGTGTATATAAGATCCCACAATTCACACTGCATGTCAGGACAAAAACCGAGACATACTCCAAGGAGCCCTCCGTAATAAAGTTGCGGCGAGCCATAGCAGGGAAACTGTAATAAAACCACTGGGCGTTCCCAGGAGCTCAGTGGCCGAGGTTTGGAGCAACCGGGACCTATTCCTGGAGTTGGCCTTCTAACAAAGCTTCGGAAGTCCTCTGCAGAGAGGGGGGAACCTGCCAGGAAGAGGCCGGTCTCAGCAGCACTCCTTACATCAGGCCTCTATGGCAGAGTGGCGAGACGGAAGCCGCTCTTGAGTTAAAGGCATACGACAGCCTGCTCGGAGTTTTTGCCAGACAGCGAAAAAAAAAAAAGATGCTCTGGTCTGAGGAGACAAAAACTGAAACCCTTTTGGGCAGAACTCAACAGGCACCGCTCATAACCCCGCTCCAGAGTACACATGACCTGATCTGCCAGGAAGAATGGGATAAACTGCCCAAATCCATGTATGCAAAGCTTGTAGAGACTCACCCAAGAAGACTCGAAGCTGTGATCACTGCCAAAGGTGCTTCCACAAAGTGCTGAATTAAGAGTCTGGATACTTTGGGAAATGTAAGCTTTCAGTTTTTTTGATTCGTAGTCATTTCTTAGACCATGTTTAAACTTTGTCATTATGGCCTATTGAGTGTAAATTGATGGGTAAAAATGTCAATTTTACCCATTTAAAATTAAATCTACAGCACAATAAAGAATGCAACAGGTGGAGGGGCCTTAATACTTTCTGAGGCCACTGCATGTACCATTTTGAGGTTACTTGCGCCATACTTGAGTACTTCCACTATCTACCACTTCATACTTCCTCCCCAGTACTTCAAAGAGGGACATATTGTACTTTTTACATTAATTAACAGCTTGGGTTACAGTTACTTTACAAAATAAGATTTTACATACAATAAACAAACGAAACAATATGGAAATCTGAATTTTAATATAATTTGATGATACTGAGGATTGGACTGGGACAATAATGGTTGCTGTGATTATCATATTCATCATGTTGCTTTGGTCATTAAGTTATTGTTTTTTCTATACTTTTGGTTAGGAGTACTGTTTTTGTTTGTTTATTTTGCTTTTGTGGAAACAAAGAATAATAAAGCAAAAAAACATGTCAAATACCAAAATCCAATACAACAAATCCTGTATCTTAAAAAAAAAAAGATTATACAATAATCTATAGCTCCACCAACTATACCAGCAAAACAATATGTGTTATACACATTAAATAATGTATATATATATAGTACATCTCCAGAACAAATAGTTGTACTTTGATACTTCAAGCGCATTTACCTGTCAATACTTCTGAACTTTAAAAGATCTGAATTCTTCTTCCACCACTGCCGCTCATGAACATTGCTACGTAGCGTGACTAGCGATCAACGTGTCCACAGGGGCACCACAGGGGGAGGAAGAAGCGCCACATTTTGGATGAACCCACCGTTACAGTAGATGTGAAGGGCAGGGAAAGATCACGGCCATGCTTGTAAAACCCAACATTAATTGTTGGTCTTAGACGGGAGGTAAGCTCTCCCGGTCTCCGAAGGAAAAGTCATTACGCCACGCACATTTATTATCCACCACCCAACTACTTCAAGCCTCACTCCTAAAGGGCACACCACCTCCTGCGCCGGCTCTGAATGTTGGCAGCGTCGGATGTAAATCACGAGCCGCGAAATCCAGTAAGTCCTCACTCTCAAGGATATTGGACTGATGCTTTGGAATAATTTTTCCTTCGAATAAGCATAGACATCACACTTCAGCTTGAGTCTTTTGGTTGCTTCCTCTGGTGATGCAGAGACACAGTGCAAACTGTACACGCTGAGCTATATTTAGACTTCGGTTCTCCTTCTTACACAACCAACAATTGTGCAGTGTCATTGCACAGTTGAGGATGAGATGTTTTAAAGCGTCTTCGTCTCCCGAGGCTATTTATTCCAGCTTGACAAATCCACCTCTTTGACATTGAGTTCAGTCCCGGTATATCGTTATTCCGCTGGAGAGCCACCATTGTTTCGATTCCATTTCAAAGCCGATGCTAAAATGCTGTGATGAATGGTGTGAAAGGTGCGACCTTTTAAAAAAAAAAAAAGTACGAAGAAAAACAAAAACTGAGTCACAAATCCCTTCCTCACAACAAACGATGATAATCTCCTGGACAGCACTGAGCAACAACGGTTAAACCAAATAGAAAATCTTTTTGTGATTTTACAAATCACACACTGTTTAGTTCTGCATTCAGTCAAAAAAAACAACAACTTTGAACGCAGTATTTCATGCTTCCTGCCCATAGAGTTCAATAGCTCTTTTATTGTGTTAGTCCTTTTTACATTTGTAATAAAGACGATGACTGAAAATTTTGGGGGAAAAAACGACGACTTACGCTTAAAACAACTCCTGCTAATAGACCGTACCCTTTCCGCGCATCCCTTTTGTGTTCGGCGGTGTATTTTTGTTTTATCAGAAGATAATGTTGTGCCGAAAACAACAAACTAATTCCAAAGCAAATCTAAAGCTTTCAAAGACCAAAGGCTTCATTCTTCACTTGCCAACTTACATCAGCGCTTAATCACACAGGGAGAAATCCACAGTCAAAGCAGCAGAGTTGCCAATCTCTCCACCAGCGGTGGCCTCAGACAATAATGTCTTGAAGCCACAGGCTGGATGTTTGTGAATTTTTTCCCCATCAATAGAGGAACCAACCCCCTCTTTGAAACTCTCTCTGTAATTTGAACAAGCACAGCACACCATGAGACTGTCTGCTATTGATTTAAAAAAAAAAAAAAAAAAAAAAAAGGTACTCAGCTAAGGCAGTCCAAGCATGACATAATAAAAATCTCTGGAAAAAAAGAAAAACCCAATAAAGACTAAGATGGACATGATGAAGCAGGGAATAAAAGAGGAAAATTCAAAAGAGCTTCTGGATGTTACTGATGTTTAGGCTAAAGTTTGAATTTGACTAATTTTGCATGAATTTACACTTTACTGGTCTAACAATTCTTAAAACATTTGTTAAAATCGAAGCAAGTTTCTCTACAGTTAGATTTTATGGAGAAAATACCGACTTTGTTTCTCTCGACACCCCTCTTGTAGAGAGGCAGCTGCCTTTCCATCCAGCTATGACGACGGTATGGGATGTTGTTTCACGGTCGGCTGCCAAGTTTGGCTGCTATCAGTGACACGCACATACTGTACACCACGGTGTGTTCCAGTGGAGGGAAAAATAAACAGCGAGAGCTGTGAGGACGAGGGCAAATCCAATCTGAATGAGCAGCTTGGATTCAGTGCGGACGCACGTTGATATACGTTGGACTTTACTTCTAAAACAATAATGTCAATACCATAAGACAGTGAATGAAAAAATAAAAACTATCTCACGGCTTGAATTAAGTAATTCGAGGACCCCCCCTCATGATACCTGCCAGACTCCATGGTCCAGAGCTGTCCCGGTTTGTTTTTGTGTCCATGTAAAGCAACAGAGAGCTACGGCAGTGCAGAGTCATGAAGCCCCCTCATCAAATGAAAATTCATCGCGTGGCTCGGTGATATCCTGGGACATAAATCATTGGCGCAGGGCAGACAGTTGTAGCGAGTCATTTCCTGTCGACAACAGCATCCCCCCCCCCTCCAGTCCATGCGTTTATATCAACCTTCCTTCCACCGGCCTGTCAGCGAGTCGAGCTAAAAATACATGGCAACTCTCAAAAGGGATTTTCCAAATTAGTGTCGTTAGTTGTATTAACGACTCCAGCCAGTGACTATCACCGTAAGGCAAATGAAAATGTAAATATCAAATGTCATTATTTACTGTTGTTAAATTAAGAAGTTATCCTTTAAGGGAGTGTTTCAAGGAGGGAGCTGTTGCTTGTTTCTTATTGGTGAGTTGAGTCCAGATTAATTGGAAAAGTCTGTACTGCACCACTGTTGACAGTTGAAAAGCAGACCTGGTGGACTACCCTTTTTCCAAATGAATTTTTAAAAATCCCTGAAATGATTAGAAAACCAAAAGCAGTCTCAATTAGTGCTGAATGGACTAAAACTACAAGACATGAGAGGATGGTGACTCTTTAGATATGTTGAGCCTACACAGATGTGGTGGCAAACATAGTTTACTCGAGTCCAGAGGTCGGGGTATTGACTTTACACTTATATATGACAGCTGTCAAAGACTTAAATAATAAATATTAAACTATCGAGGAAGCCTTTGGCAATTAAATCCATTAACCCCCCTTGCTCTATTCTTTGGGCCTTTCAAAACCGTAACAAATCCCTACTGGAAAATAAACTCAACTTTAAAGTGTGACAGCGTTATGGTTAAGGCTTGGCTGGGTTTAGGCGTAGAAACGACTTGGTCAGGTTTAGGGAATCGTTGTGGTTTGGGTTAAAATGATTACGTCATTAAGGCTAACTGACTGTTTCACGTGGCTTCAGTAATATACACCTGTTTAAAAGGTTACAGTATGGAACGCCATGACTGTGGATGTTGAATATATGAATATATGAATATATATATATATATATATATATATATATATATATATATATATATATATATATATATATATATATATATATATATTTTTTTTTTTTTTTTTTTTTAAATTAAAAAACAGTATACACTTATGTATACAATTTACTCCAGCTTACACTGTGGCGACGTACGGGGATGTGGTGGAGGTTGAGGCTGCGAACTGTCCCTGCGAGTCTGAGACAAATGGCTCCACTCCATCACCGCCCCAAGCGTCACAGCTGCTCAAATGTCAGTCTTTATGGCACTCCATGGCAGAAAATGACAGAATGCAAATGTCGTCTCCATAAAAAAAAAAAAAAAAAAAAATAGCCTAAATTACATGGGATTAATTATGTAGGGAATCTTAATGACCCACATCTTAAGCAAATATTGCCTGAACCCAGACTAATTGAAATATTTCACCGAAGAGCTGGATGAAGTCGGATCTCATGTTTGAGATATCAGTATTCTAATTATAACCCCGTAATTGGCTGAAAAACAGAACATTGTGTTCCACTCTGTTCAACGGTGGTCCAACTGTTAATAACCTACTCACCGTCCCATTACACACATACATACATACACACACACACACACACACACACACACACACACACACACACACACACACACACACACACACACACACACAATCTAATCACACTTTACCTTCTCTACCTAACCAACACATCTGCCCTGACAAGCAAGTGATGGTTTAATTCAAGAGAGAGGATAATTGATTTTAAGGGAGCGAGTAAGGCATGTCAATGAACTAATCTGGGCGTTCTACAGTCCATTAAGAAATTGTCCACCCATGCTAACAGAAGCCCTCCCCCAAGACTTCTAGGACCAGCAGCAGTTTTATTAGATGTTAAGGGTTCAACTTAGCAAATATTATGGACAAGAGCCATTAAATCATTTTTTTATGTCGGTAGCATGTTTGAATATAGTTATGAAAACTCCTGATTTCTTGTATCCCCCCCCCCCCAACACTGACGATGTTTACGGGGAAATTACTGTGACGGTGCAGTAGCTAATAAATCTATATTAACCGCTGATTCCGTGTAGGTGTCGAATTCATTTCTGCAGTGGATTTGCCAGGAACCGCTTCCACATCTGCTTCGCTAGATTATAGGGCTTTATTTCTTCCTTTGGATACCTTCCAAAATGTGGGAAGTGAGAATTAGAGAAGGCAGACAGAATGACAGCGTGGTTGATGTTATCTCAGGCAGGGAATAAATACACAGAAGCGCAGAGGATAGGACCTTGATAGCTCTGTTCAGACAGACTCTTCCGCAGACTGCTTCCTGCCTACATTTTTATTGATTCTCTCTGAGCAAAGAGGTCACACCCTTACTGCCTTGTTACTTTACATCAGGGCTGTAGCTACCATTTAGCACAGAGATCTTGTTGTCTCAGTTTTTTGCTGGATATGTGAGGACCTGAAGTACAGTTTCGTTTTTCACCTTTGTTCTTGTGGGTGGTTTTTTTTGTTTTGATTTTTTTTTGTTTTTTAAAAGGCAGATACTATAATTTTTAACCTACCGCAATTAAATGTCAGCATTTTCAGGACAATAAAAATGAAGAAATACACCGACTACAGCATTCGACTTTTTTTTTTTTTTAAGCAAATGAAAACAGAAGCTACAATAGAGCAGCCGAATGCAGTAAACATCGACAAGACAAACAATAAAAACTAAATTTTCAGCAATACCTCAGCATTTTGCCCTATAATGGTGGCTGTAGCCCCATATTTAATGGACAGATATGAGACTGGTATCGACCTTCTCTTCTAACTCTCAGCACAAGAGGCATAAATATCAAACTATTCCTTTAAAAATTATGTAGGTTGCTTGGAGTTGGACTTCCGTAGTTTTGAATTCTTGCCCGTGGCCGTAGCTGTTCAGCATTTCAGGAAAGTAAAGGACAGGCTGGCCATTAGGAAATCCTTTATCGACACAATTTCAGTTAAAGTGATGGGGGTCAAAATCCACGGTCCTTGTTCTGCGTAAAAATATATTTCAAAGTTAATGTGGAGGCTTCAGCTGAGTTATACAGATCAGGTGGATGTCTTCTTTGAGTACAAAAATCCCAAGAACGAGGAAGAAGAGAAGGAAAAAAGAAAAAGTTTCATTGCACATATTGAGTATTGCTTTAAGACAGACTTGAAAAAGAAAAGTGAACCTATCGTTTAAGACCAATGCAGTCTAATTAATAGGAACTATCAATGAATAAGAGTAGGGAGATACAAGTTGTATTCAAGTGTTGTATAACAAAGCAAATTCTATGAAAGCCCACATTCCCAATTTCCCTCTGAGAGGTAGTAGATATATACAGTATTTTGGCAGAGATGATCTGAGAGTTCATGATGGGGCATAAAAAAAAAATAAATAAAAAAAAAAATCTATGAACTGGTCCAAGGCCAGAGCTTTTTCAGAACTTTTGAGTTTTGTTCATGAGAAAAAAGAACTTTAAAATCAATTGTTAAAAATACTGGAAGCCACTGAAGCTTGGCCAAAACTGATCTGACAAGTTCCCTGTTTTTCTGTTTTAGTTAGCAATCTAGCAGCAGTGTTTTGAATCAACTGAAGTCTGTCGAGAGTTTTTCAGAAGGGCCTGCGAATGAATTATGCATCGTAATAGTCTAGTCTGCTTGAAATGAAGGCATGGATTTGCTTTTCTGCATCATCATGGGTTAGGAAGGATTAACCTTTGGCAGTGTTTCTCAAATGAAATTATACTGTTTTTCTAACACTGCTTATGTGGGTCAAAATCTAAAGTGACCTCTAACCGCTTCAGTTTGTGTTTCACCTGGCAGACAGATTGCCTGATTCCTGGGAGAGTGTATCGAGCTCGGTTTTGGGGCCAAGTCAAAGAATGTCCCTCTTGTTTACGTTTAGTTTTAAATGTCTTTGCAATAACCATGCTATGTGTAGTCTCAAACATCCATCATCTGTCAGCCGACAATTCCCACTATGTTAGCAGTTTGCTCTTTCTTAGCAGAAATAAATTAGCTGGCTTAGATGTCTCAGTTAGTCAAGAAAATTTGTTGCAGATGTTTAAGAGCTTTTCGATTTCAAGGCCAGAGCTTTGTCAGGGATGTTGGAGCTGACCATGGATGATTTGAGGTTTCATTACTTAGCAGGACTAAAATTCAACAGCCTTGCTGGGCTGAGGCTGATGGGAATGTCTGGGAAAGTATTGGACAAATAAAACGTTTACCACATGATGGTGCTAAGAGGAAAGTGAGAGGATCAACAGCAAGATTGCAAGTCATCCTGTTCAGCCAGCCGCTAAACCAGTCAGCTGTTAGAGCCTACGTCCTCTGGGAAATATGAACGTCTGGACAAAATTTCATGGCAGTCCATCTTGAAAGGTGCTGAGACATTTTATCACCGACCAAAGTGGTTGACTGACCAACCAACAGGCTGACATTGCCATCCATAGAGCCAAGCCACCAGCATGGACTTAAACGGGGAGACCGAATCTTGAATTGCATGTGTTTCCAGGCAGTGTTCAGTGACATTTGTGGCCAGACACTCGCGGCTCAGGTTTTCTGGGTCTCCGTGTTCCTCGCGGGCTCTAACTGAGGTCAGGCCTAGTCTCAGTGTCTTTTTCAAGAGTATATTTTGATTCTTTTTCCCGGTTATTGGTCATTTTACCCTTGGATGCACAGAATTAGAAAGGACATATTGTTTCTTTGTGGTCACTGAGCGCAGAGATACTCAGTCACTTTGAAGTCCTCATAGCAAATATTGTTTTCTGGCACCCGGAAGGAGCGATTCGGGAGTCCAGCAGAAATGGAGCAGAATGTGCCGCAGCAGCCCCCGCTATTCCCAGACCTGCACTTCAGCCCAGAGATGATGACCAGGGCCAACGGTGAGCTTGTGGATGTCACCCAGAGAGGTCA
This sequence comes from Xiphias gladius, assembly GCF_016859285.1. Lineage (NCBI taxonomy): Eukaryota > Metazoa > Chordata > Actinopteri > Istiophoriformes > Xiphiidae > Xiphias > Xiphias gladius. The sequence goes on along the minus strand of NC_053415.1, from coordinate 24,213,395 downwards.
TACCAGTCCCAGTGTATCTATCATAGCTGCCAGGCAGGTCAGTCTGTCAGATCCCCATGGTGAGCCTCCTTTTCTGGATCAGAGGGGACGGTCCACTGCCTCTCTGACCCCTGGAAACCTCGAGGGGAAACGGCAGGATCCGACACTGTTTCAGTGATCTGAACTCACAGAATGTGATGAGTCAAACTGAATGAAACGCCACAAAGTCGAGAGCGGTGTAACTGGAGACCGAAAACTGTGCGGAAATCACCGGGTTTCTAATTTACAGCTTTGGACAGTTTGCGTACAAAATACTTTTTTTTTCCTGTATAAGGAAATGTCCAAAAGAATGGAAGCTTAAGTTTTACATAAAACATTTTACCTAACTTCCTGTCAAAAAACAAACAAACAAACAAACAAAAACTCATATAAATGGATATAAATACCAGTCAAATCTTTTATATATTTATATATAGATAGAGATAGATAGATATAGAGATACATATCTCTCTCTATATATATATATTTCTATCTATATATCAAGGTTTCACAAACCCAGGTCTCACTATGGTCTAAGTAATGATCATGATTAACCATTTCACAGGTACGTCTCCTAAATAATGGATGTCAGCCCCCAGGGGGCAGGAAAAGTAGTCTGTTTACCACCCACAGCAGAACCTGACAGTAGCAACTCAGTTATTGTGTCCACGTGTGTTTCAACAGTGCCTCAGTGCACCGGTGTTGTAGCTTCAGACCTAGTTTTCCCACCACCTGCCAGCAACAGACTGTGACGTACTACGAGAGCAGCCCTGGAGTTCAGCAGGCATGCAAATGCCGCGTGGTTTCTGGCAGGGTTGTAATGATGCTCAAGTCGCAATTATGGGTTGTAAATACGAGGTATAAATATAAGGTGAGAGCATATACTTATGAAGGGACTGTCGGCAGAATTACCTCTTATTATTCAGATCACTGATTAGAAGTGCTATGACATGGGAATACTGAGATGATGCCGATTAAAGAGGCCCTTTTTTTCTGATGTGAATCACTGCGACACACACAGATATATTTGATTTGATTTTAACCTCGGGTTGACATTTACATAAAAGATTTATGTCAATTCAAAATGAAACATTTCACGTATCATACAAATACATGACTGTTAGACCGATTATACTTAAAAAATTTAAAATCACATCAAAAATAGATCAATGAATGTGTCAAATTCATGGCTTAGATGCCCTCATGTCAAGAAATATAAAAAGTACCTTTTATGAACTGTTGCTTATCAAGTTACTGTATAAATGAGAATAGCTTTATAAGTTTGTTCAGGATAATGCTATACTACCAAAACATTATCATTACAACTTTTTATACAGCAAAGAGCAAAGTGGGGGGAGGTGGTCAGAGGGGTCAAACCTCTGCATATCTACAAACAAGCAAAAAAATAATTTAAAAAAAAAACAACATCACACATTAAAATTGGTGTTTTGAAAACCAATAAATGTGAAAATGAGAAACTCCAAATTTGTTTCAACTGGCTTCAGCTGGCTCTGTCCATGGTGCTGGATGTGTGTGTGTGTGTGTGTGTGTGTGTGTGTGTGTGTGTGTGTGTGTGTGTGTGTGTGTGTGTTGAGAGCATAAAATCACACACTCAACAGGGAACAGAAAACAGGGTACATTACACTTTTCCCCAATAACAAGCATAATCTCATCATACATTGCATGATAATATGTGCATGAGGTTCGGGAGCGGTCGGTAAAAATTTATTTATTTAGTTTTTGGGGTTTTGTTTTTTTTTTTTTTTTAAATATCAGCGCTGGCTGTTGGAGGGAATTAGGAAAATGAACAGCATTCTTCCATGATAAAGTTTGCGTTCTGTCGATCCATAATCTTATCACCCAACTTCCTCCTTTTCTCCCATCATAAACAGTGCGGCTTCCGGAGGCCACCCGAACATGAACGTATCTCATTTTGGGGCACTTGCTGAAACGACTTTTTGCTGTTGCTGGAGGACAAGTCCATGAACTTTATGTGGATCAGTTGGTGTGAAGAGTCTCAGTTTGAAGTTCCTAATCAAGAGATTCCAAACTCACCTTGCTTCCCTTCAGTAGACTGGACATGATACTAATGCAGTAAATGCAATAAGGCAGAAGAAGAAGAAGACAGCTTTCATCTCTTTTTTTTTTTTTTTTTTATTACAATCACAGAAGCTGCCCGAAGAACAGGAGAAACTGGACCACCCAAATATATAGTCACTGTATCTAGGTGGATAGCTTCTCAGGTTCAAGCTGGGTCATTTCGGTTTTGTTGGCACCCTAGATTGTTGTAATTCCACCGGCCATACAACACTACTGACAGAATGTCCTCAACATCAGTCTGCCTCTGCTCCCTACCTTTCTGAGCCCGCGATGGCAGCAGAGGGATGTAGGGCTGTTGCCTCCAAGGCAAAAATAGTTGTGTTCCATAAACCTTGTCTGTGCTCACCTCAGCACATCACTGGCACAAATGGACCATTAAGCTAATGGAGCCGAGCAGATAAAGCACATGTTCAGCTACCGTCTTTACAAAACTCACAGGGAGCCAATTACAGCAAATCTCCCTTCACTGTGCAGAACTGTGCCTCGTTCCAAGCAGCTTTGCAAAGGCAGACCAAAAAGCCCAAGCCGTAATTAACTTGGGCAAAAGGTAAACAGTCTACATTGCTAAAATTGTCGAATCACCAGCTAGTTGTTGGGTAAGATTTGTGCATGTGGAACAGATCGTACCTTTAGGGGGAGTTTGAGAAAACATTCCAGACGTTTAGGTAACGATACAGAAACATTTGAAAACCCTCAGACTCACTTTGACTCTTCATTTAGACTTTGACTGCACCTAAAAGCCAAGACAAACTAGACTTTTTACATTTTTGTTGTATTTACTCTGAGTTTAGAAGCCAGCCAGGGCACATAAACAAGAGTCACGGAGGCTCAGAGGAAGGTTTCTTATTGAAGAGAGCTCCTGTTATCGGAGGTCAACAGCTCAGTTCCAATATGTGCTTTAAGCCCTGAGCACTGAACCCTCACAGATGTAAAATAACAAATCAGTGTATAAGATTTGATGGAATTCACGGGGTCCTACTTAGAATACGGTCAGTCCACAGCAGCGTACGTATACTGTATGTCCCCCTAGGTTTGCAGTCATCATGTCAGACAAAGGCCTTAGATGAAGTTTTGTTAAATTATATTACAGGTCACGCTGTCGCACCCATCAGCTCTTTACAAAGACTTTTTGATTGATTCACTGATTGAATTATCTAAGTGTGCCTTCACACGATGCCCCACCGGTATGGACTTAAAGAAAAAAAAGAAATAAATTAAAAAAAAAAATAGTACAAACATGTTCTCAGACACGTAGCAATGCTGGCAATTGACAGAGCGACTCCGACTTCAAATCAGTGACTTCATCCCAGCATCGGAGTGTCAATACAAGCAGCCAATGAGTGCGTGCTGAAGTGGCGGTGCCAGTCTTGTTCTTTCCATCGAATTAATGATAATCAATTTCCCCTGACTCAACAAAGGAATCTCTTCAAATGAGAACAGCCTGTGAAATTCCATGTGCAGAATAACAACACATGAGATGTCAGGTCACATGTTTGTCATTCATGTATGACCTTTTTTTTTTTTTTTTTTGTGAAAGCATGCACTGTTTTGAAATCAGATTTTAGCCACGCTACACTGCTTTGGCCCGGACTGAAATAGCTCGACATCTCTTGGGTGGACTGCCGTGACGTTTGGTTCAGATATTCATGGTTCCCAGATGTTGCAGGTCAAAAATTTTATCTGAGACAGCTGCACTTTGCGTTTTGTGGCAAATTAACAAATGTGAGCATGCTAAGATGCTAAAACTAAGATGTGGTAACCATTGGCTGCTTAACATCAGGATGTTAACACTGTCAGCCCGAAAGCAAGATGCCTGAAAACGTTTAGTGACTAAAGCATTGTGTTGCATTAATGCAGAAAGAGCTGTGCGATGTCTTTTGATTTGGATGGACAAACATTTGTATATTAACATTTTCCATGTCAGCAACCTAGCAAAGCATCACTGTGCTAAGGAAAGGCACCAGAGGGCCAAAAGTCTGGCTACAAACTATTACACCCTGCATACAGGATGCGTTTCAGCTGGGTTTTATTTTAATCAATAGTGGCATCTACACAGGCCGCACGATATCCTGCCCTTCACGCACCTTAGCAAAACCAGAACCAACCTTTTCAGGCTTCAAATCTATTTTTATCCATTTAGTAAATGTACCTACAGTGATTGGCTATTGTGCTCTGCGAGCTTCCAAAATGTGGGTGACAAACCAGCGGCACCATGGCTGAATGCAGGGAATGACAATGACCATATAAAAAGCCCAACACAACTGGCACATGAACCCAACTTGGTCCCTGGCAGGATATCTCAATACCCTAATTTTACCTAACAGTAAATATTGTAGTGTCTCGAATACCAATGATATCACTTCGATGCTGTGTTACTTGACTTCCCCAACTCACCAATTGCCCTCTGCTACTCCGGGGAACGTCCTCCGATAGTCTCCTGCAAGCCCGGCTCCGCTGGTCCCCTCTGCGGCCGCTTCTACTACTGCTGCCGAAAGATTCTTTTGCTGCATTTATGGGCATTGCTGGTCAGTGCTTAAAAGTTTTTGTTTTTTTTCCCCCGCAAAGTTTCTCCCACCCACCCTTTTCTTAAAGTTTTCTCTCCGTGTTGTGAACTGCAACATCTTCCTGATTCTTCCCCACGTCTTCACTTTATTTATATACAGGATATTCTAGCATACAATGAAAGTAACACTTAAAGCCGAAACTAAAAGGCCTAACTACAATCAGCACTGCATTATTTAACCTTTTTTTTTTTATTAATATAATATGCGCTGAAATTTTAGCTTTACAATATACGCTGCACCTGTAGGTAAGATCAATAGAATTGCTTGTAATCACTCAAGTAGACACGGACGCCGATTAGTATTTAGGCCCAGCAGCCGCCTGCCAGTCAGCCTGTGGTACCCGCCTCAGTTCAGCGGGTCCGGTGGCGCTCGACTGTGCCCGGTCGAACGGATCGTTCTGGACTTTGACAGAAGGCCCAAAATATCAGTCCGCCTCCAGCTGAATGAATCATGTGCACACGCTGAACATCTCTGTCTTCCGGAAAGTATGTTTATATAAAACTACATTTGCCACAGCTTTGTACATTTGTGGAGATCATGTCCATGAATGTAGCTGGAAAAGTCACATTTTGCCTTCCACGAAATACTATATCCACTTGTAGTGACCACAGCAATATTAAACTTTGTTATGGCCGCACTTACGCACTCACAGCCCTGGGGTAAGGTTAGGGAAAGATCAGGCTCTTGATTTAATACGTAACATTTTTTGCCGTGACATAACGCGTTTAACGTTCAACCAAAACCGTGGCGCTTCACTAACCTTAACGAACGCTCTTTTGTTGCCTAAACCTATCACCAGGCAGGGATTGGGAAGACAATTTAGTACTTTAGAAATTGACTTTTTTAGGAGACAGGGTTGAACTAGAGGAGGACTGAAGTCACGTTTTTTTCACGTCAGATTTAAATAACACTTCTTTCTAATTTCTTAATGGACTGCCATAATCTCTTCCTTTCATACAAGATATTTAATTTTTCTTTTATCTCTCGCTGCAACTTGTTGGATAGTCTGACTGCATAAGACTGCCTTTGGCCACGTTGCTCCCCTTCCGCTTCCGTCCTGCCACCATTCTCAAAATCCCCTTCGCTACAGGAAACAACAACAACAACAACAACAACAACAACAACAACAACCGGTTGAGCTAGCAACCTACACACTGAAAATGGCAATTTTGGACAATAACACAGTCGACTCACAGCTTTTACTGCTTTTTGTGATGTTTTTCTTTGCGGGGAATTAGCCAATTCTAATGACCATGATCGCCTGCCCACATGCACATGTTCCACCAAAACAAGCCCCCCCCCCCCGACCTTATTTTCCTCCGGTGGAGTGGTTTTTTTTCTCCCCTGTAGCAGAATGATAACGACTGCAGCCAGACCACCAACCAGCACTGACACCGCGCTGTGGAGATAGGTCTGCCTACTCGAGACTAATTGTTGGATAATGAATGGTAGCAATGGTGGCTTCCTCTGTTGCCTCTTCAGTGAGGTTTGCTGTGAAGTTTAATAAGTACATTTGTGACCTGAAGGAGACAACCTTAGGACACTTAACATTTTCAGCTCTATTTACATCCTGTAAAGCTCATTAAATACTATTTTGTTATTTAGACTTATTTATATATTGTAATAGGCTTTTTTTCCCCAGCGCTGTTTTCTCAAACAGTCTTTCAATTGGTAAACATTAATGATAACCAAAGGCCGAGAGGGATATTTCAGTTCCTTGCATCAAACAAGACTCCCGCTTCAATTTTGTGTTCTTCGCAATAACTCAAATGTGTGATGTTGCTGTCTTGCAATTTCCAAATTCTGCATCAGTTTTAAAAACCTCCGAGACTGCTGCAAAATTTACAAGACGATGGGACCTCTGAGAGGAGGACTATCTACCTCTGTAGGGTCTGTTTTCTATCTGTCCTCCGTCCCTCAGGAAGCCATTACTGTGAACTAGCTCTGTTTATAGGGAGAGAGTGTGGATATGAACGTAGCTGCGCTTGCTGGGAAGGATCATGGTGAATGATTGGTATTGTTTGTGTGGTCTCCCGAGATAAAAAACAAATTTTTTACTCCTCTAAGGAGCACCTTGCTTTACATTGGCTCTCTGCAGAGCTGTCACATGGATACAACGCAATGTGAGGATAAGTCAGAATATGAAGTGTAAGTAAAGTAAAGTTAAAGGAAAAAAGAAAAAAAAAAAAAAAAACTCAGTCACCTCAGCCTCTGTGAATAACAACTAAAAGTGACATATTACGTTCCAGCCACGCAGCAGAAGACGACACGACACCGGGCAGCTCTGTGTGTGTCTGCTCACAGTCCGACTGCCGGCTCCCTTCAGGCGCTGGAGCTCTAAGAAGTCATCCTTCTCGGGGGTCCTTTGTCAAAGTAATGTGGCAATACTACCCACTTTGTTTGCTCATTGCATGAACACAGAGACAGTCATTACGGTTAAAAAGGCCCTCATTTCGAACATTAGCCGACAGAAAAAGAATTGCTTGCGCACGTTTAAACACACTTTCTAAAACCTTTAGATACTCTTGCCTAAATTAAATACCACCACATTATAATTTCACACGCACAAGCCACAAGATAACACACCATAATGGGTGTATTATGCCATCAAGTCGCAGACACATCTCCCTTTTGAAGAACATCCAGCGACACATGCTTTAAATGGAGCACTCACCATTTTGGTATTTGTAGTATTCTCTATGCGTACAAACAAGATTAGACTAAATTTAGACATACGGCTCTCTCGATTTCTCGATCCATGCCATTTTTTTCTTCATCTGAAAGGGAACTATACAACTTGTTTTATGTGAAACACGCATGTGTGTGCATCGCGGTCGCTTGCCGGCTTGCTCCCTCACAGTAAGGTCCTGGGTTCAAATCCCGAACTGGACAGCCGTGTGAACTTCCTCGAAACGCTCCACTTTCCTCCCACACACGAAGGCAACTTTTTGAAAGTCACCGCATATTAAAAATTCACAAAATCAAAATCGAATCAAAAAGTGTTTTTTTCCAAAACTGTTATACTGAAATGATGTTTGTTTTCCAAAATCTTTCCGTAAGCGTCTCGCCTACTGTGAGCAGCTCCTTCGTTCCTCGGCGCGTTGCATTGCGGGGCAATAGCATGTTCTTTAGTCTGCACAACCACCTTTTTTGGTTACACTTCCATTGGTCACTCCTCCCGTTGGTATGTAACTTGAATTTGTGACACAGCCTGTGTGAGTGTGAATGGTAGTCTGTCTGCGTGTCAGCTCCGTGATAAAACCAGCGACACGTCCAGGGTGTACACAGACCCTTGCCCGGTGTGGGCTGGGATAGACCCCAGCCCCTTGCAACCCCTGTTCGGGACAGTTTGCAGAGAAGCTGCCCGTTGTCCCACATTGGCCCAGCTGACCAGCCACTGCAGAAGATCACACTGCTTTTGATGTGATCAGACTTCCCTAACATAGAGAAATACACACAGAACAAACTACAAAACAAACAGTTGCACCAGCTCGGGGGCCATTTTCATTTTCAATAATACACGCATGTAAATATTTCCTTTAGATGGCAGATGGGTATTCATCACTGTTGTGTTGTAAGAAAAGATTATCCAGAACAGAAATGCAACATCACAGATCTTGGCACAGTTTGTTTATCATTACAACCCAGTCTGGCATTTTCGGGAAAAGGATCGTCAGTAAAACATGCTACGCTGCCAGTACTCTTTGAGCCACATTGCACCGTGCAACACTTCAGATCAATATGACTGCGGAGATGATGAAGGGAAGGTCAACATGAACAAATCTGGCTATTCTGAAATGTGGATACAATGTCCAAAACCTGACCTTCGAGAGGGATCTCTGCTAATGACGCTCACGAGGCCCCGCGATATCATCCTGTGCACTGTCTCGCTCTCCTCCTCCAGCTTAAGCTTATCACATCACCGGGAAACATTTTTTGACAATTGATAGATGATAGATGTGAAGGTCACTCATCATAGTTGTGACTAGCTAATGCTATCAGCCCCTGGCAGCAGGTTTTAATTATCCTCTTGTGGATAATACTGCACATCTTGCAGAGCAGGAGACGTTATTAAAAAAGTTGCAGAGCTCGTAGATTTGTGAGACTCGCTCGCTGCAGAAGAGCTCTCGGTTTCAGTCTCCTAGTGCTGCATATCTAAGAGCACAATGATACCAGTGTATCATCAGAGCTGAAACTCCAATAACCTCAAAAATCAGCCACGCTGCCGAGCTCCTATATCATATATAGCGCAGTGAACCTGGGCTTAGCACTGAAACTTAAATCACCTGAGGACAGAAGGTAACGGCATTTTAGCAAGAAACAGGAATCCTATAGTCCCTCGTAAACAGCAGGGCAAATTCTGCCGAAGCACTACTGTGACTGCTATGTTTGCTTTGACTCGTTCATTGGAGTGAGGCAGGTTTTGACTCTGACATATATTATTTGAACCCTTTCGGGCCGCAGCCCCTAATACAGTAATGTTTTATTCCATGTCTTATAAGTGGCTCGTAAAAAAAGAGGAAAAATCAGACCTCCCTCGTGTCTCATACACAAAACATGTGGAGGCCAGTCCTGGCTCACCAGGATTTTCAGGCGGGGGCATACAAATCAGTGATTCAAGTAGCAAAAGTTCAGGAGGAAAAGGAGAGACACAGACATAAGGGGAACGCTCACATAGTTTGCAGCTTACAGCACAGAGGGGGAAAATGAATGACGACCAGGATACGGCCTCACTTGTGTTACCCTCGAGTATGAGGATGAAAAATATATTTTTGCATTAAAAAAATTTGTACTTTATGCCACAAATGAGCACGACAATCACCATGACTCAGGCAGCCTATTAAACTGTAAATACTGTAGAGTCCAGCATTGCCCCCCTCTCTAGGGTTTCTTATGTTCTTATGTGTTACGTCCTTGTGTTTCATCGGCCTCATTTTGCAGTTGTAAGCGGCTGACGAACCTCTCCATTTGTCAAGACACTGCAACCTAAGGAGTAATCACGGGAAGGTTTATCTCCTCGTGGAACGTGGCTGAGCAGCTTGGGCGGTGGGGAAAAAAAAAAAAAATGACATAACTGAACTGAAGCTTCCACATAAACGAGCAGAAGATTTAGAGGATGAGAATGACATACAAGAGAATGTATGTCAGTAAAACTCGCCCCGGACCCTCTCTCAATTCCAGTATATTATCAGCTGTAGCGTAAACATAGTCATTCTTGTGCTGATTTGACAATTTCCTGACTCCGAACACACCTGCTTGAATGGCTGCAGCGCGGAAGCGGAGGTTGTTTTCATGCGTGCCGGGCGGCAAAGTGCGACTCTGCTGCTCGGTTTGGCACGAAATGAAACTTGTTTTTTTTCTGTCTGTTTAGACCACCTGTCCTCACCACCGCAAAAGCAAAGGGCCTAAAACTATGGTGGCCCTCGAGAGCTCGACATACTGGCCCTTAAGAAAAACGCATGTAAATAGACAAAGCGCAGGAAACACCCTGACAGCACATGCGTGGCATTAAAAAAAAAAAAAAAATGCTGCAAAGTGAAAAAAATACAACCTAATACAGAAACAAACAAATGTTGAAACAAGCTGAAAATCCAGAAAAGAACTAAATACAGAAAACCCAACCAAACGCATTGAGCTAGCATGTCATTATCATGTCAAGTCATTGCCAACAGGCATGAATCCAACTAACAAACCCGCCTTTGCTAAACAAAGGTAATGAGACACAAGTACAGGTACTTACAGTTGGCTGCTGGCACAGTTCCCCACTGAACACGAAGACGGCCTTCGCTCCTGGATAGTGCAACTAAACAGGATCAAGCCATACCAAACAGACACATGGCAGTTAAGGGTCCTTTGTAGATTCACCTGGATAGATGATATGTGCGTCCAAAAATGTGCCTGACTTGAAATCCTCTAAACTGAGAAGGAGCTGGCTTTTTTTTTAAATCTATGTATATATCTCTGTCTATGTTTAACCATGGTTCCTAGAAATTGTGTAAAAATGTCTTTATACTCCTACGGTATTTGTTTACACGGTACATTTTGTGAACAAATGTATTATCTTCAGTGGCAATGTTTGCACCAGGTTAGGGAGGGATTGCGGTCTTGGTTAATGCTCTGTCTCCGATGTGCAGTCATTCTGTCTGAATCGCTCTGATCCCTCCAATACTTAAGGCCGAGACCACAGTCGAATTCGCTGGAACTCAACCGTGTGCTTTAAGTGCCAAAACAAATCTACATAAAAACCCAATGAAACTTTAGTCGCTACGAGCAACTTGTAGGGAAAAGGGAAATACACTGTCAGTGAACATTTTGCAGGTAAGTCGGTATCGGCATTCTGTGACCTGCTAGATACGCCCAGTAAGAAAAAAAAAAAAAAAAATCCCATTACATTGATTAAAAAAAACCATAATACAGGTGGCATAAAGTTTCACTCAAAATGTATTTCCTGTTGCAAATTAGCAGTGTACGTTATAAACATAATTTCTGGGGGTTAGATAGATAGATAATGTTGCTGTCTATCTATTCTATCTGGAAATCCAAATGTATTTATTTTGGGGCCACAATCTGTCATTTATTCAGTATTGATCATAGTGTGCCAGACTCAAAAATGATAGGATTAATATTCGCATGTATCCTCAGGCTCAGTGCTAGAACTGCGAACCCCGCTTCCCTGACTGTGACATTAAGCTTCGTTTGCGGGCATTTTCGATAGGATCTCACATAGTAATTGACAATTGGCACCACTGTCTTAACACGCGAATTATTTTATAGTGTATTTTTACACACTTATGGTCCAGGGTTTCTGTGTTTTCCCCAAAAAGCCCCAATGTAACCCTCGGGGGATATGGATCAAATCCATCCCCTTGTAGATTTTGCTGTAACTCTGGCTGCTGAGGCTGGATCGTTTCGTTCTGCAATAATGCGGGGAAACTTCCGTGTAGAGGGGTGGAGGAAATACACACTACAACTCACTTCTCCATCAGTGACCATTAACATCTCGCTGTTCAATGACTACCCAAGGGAGTCTCAAGCTGTTGCTAAGAGTACTGAGCAATACACAGATCCAAAATGTGTGAAATGCAGAAAAAAAAGAAGAAAAAAAAAAATAGCCTGCATGCCAGACAAATATGACTAGCTGTGTCGTGCCAGCTCTCTTTGGTGCAAGCATGAATCTCAGGTCGGTGAGGATTGTGGCCAAACTGTGGAATTTTAAACAGTAGCGGAACAAGATAAGCACACTTCACTTTTTGAGATTGCTCTTTTTCAAGACGCTCTGAAGCGGCTTGAGGAGGGCTATGCAATCTGTTATAGCGCTTAGAGCTTCAGAGGACGAATTTGCATGTTGGTGTCTTGAAGTAGCAGAAAAAGTAATTCTGCATTTTTCCCATGGCTCGGGGAACGCTTTGGTTGAGGGCGAGATATCTCAACCGCCACTATGCAGATAGTCATTTAATTTGCTGTGAAAACTCACAGACCCCCGAGAATGAACTCTTTTGATTTTGGTGACTTTTAAACTTCTCCTAGAACCACTCAATGTTTCATTTTTACCAGTAGTTGTAGTAGTACTCAGATGTTTTATTGAAATAAAATTGCAATGGCACAGAGTAGAAAAATATTCTGTTACTCACATGCACACATTACATTATATATATATTCCGTACTGTGTTTTATCTATCTATCTATCTATCTATCTATCTATCTATCTATCTATCTATCTATATATATATATATTTATCAATATATATATAGATAGATACATACATATATAGAGAGATATAGATAGATATATATATATATATATTGATATATATATATTGATCTATATATATATAGATATAAATATATATCTATATAGATATAAATATCTATATCTATCTCTCTCTCTACCTCTCTCTCTCTCTATATATATATATATGTGTGTGTGTGTGTGTGTGTGTGTGTGTGTGTGTGTGTGTGTGTGTGTGTGTGTGTGTGTGTGTGTGTGTGTGTGTGTGTGCGTAATCATTTTCTTTGTGTTGCTCCTTTGTGCAGCCTCCACTGATGGTCAGTCGTGATTATTGCCATTCATCATTTTCCACCTGCCTGTGCCTGGGCCACATTCATCACTTCCCACCTGCCTGAGCGGAGCTGGGCTAGAGAATCACAGAGCCTGAGTGGGAAACAGGAAATCATTGTGATTGAACGTCAAGGGAAGCAGATGTCAAACTGGCATTTGCCCTGAATGATATGCAGACCCCTTGCTTTCCCCTGTCACTTTAAACTATTAAGTGACCTTCAAAATAGAAACGCTACACCATTACTGCTGTGCTGTCACAGTCTAATGGTGAATGCTGACGGATGAGCAGTGAGGTACTGAGGCCTTCAGAAAGCACTCAGATCATTAAGGTGTGACCACTGGCAAGCGATGTTGTGACGCTGACTCAAGTGGCCATAAAGGCCTTGATGAATTTGTTTTGCCAAGAGCCATGGGGGCCAGGGATGTTCCAAGGTATCGTTGTTATAATTTTAATCTGTATTTGTTGAAACAAACAAACACAAAGAACTACTGTTTTGGGAATCCTGATTCAATAAAAATGTTGTACTTTATAATCACTTGTTATAGCAAAGAAATATCACAACCCCCCTTTCATTGACAAGCTACTGTACCGTGTAGCAGCTAACTCTCAAAACTCATTATTAAGGGTTTCACATGAGCTTTTTAGAAGTGAATTGAAATAAACCATTCACTCTGATACATTTCTTACCTGAAGAGTGTTTCGAGCAGCTGCTCGAAGATCCTCAGTAAAATCCCCACCGACTCCAATATGGTAAGGCCAACAGAAAACAAAGCATGGTGCAAAACATAAGAAAGCTATATTTGGATTTACCATACGCCATAATGTTGGCGTATTGAATATTTATTGTGGATTAACATCTGTGAGAAAAACGCTGGTATCTCAAGCAACCCTGTCTCCTACAAACCGAGTATTTATTTATTTATTTGTTTATTTTTTTTACAACTAATTTGTCTCCCAAAATACATTTTGACTGAAACATAACTGGCGCCTGGATTATGTTCAGATGCAGTGACGAACAGAGGACATACTGTGGTTTTGTGCAACATGCACGACGTAGACGGTAGACGGTGAGCGGACGAGGCTTGGGACACTGACCTCGGTGACGGTGGTCTGAGGCCCCGTGCATCGTCGGGTTTGGGCAACAAAAGCACTTTAGCTAAGATTAGTGAAAGAACACTTTTTTTCATTCAGTGTTAATTCAGTAAAAATGTCGTGTCTCATATTTCAAGCAAATGTTGACAAATATTGAACCAGGATCACAATCTTTTCCCAAACCTTAAGTGCTATTAGTACCAAAATGTAATGTAAGAAATAACAAACATCATTAAACATTAATCAGTCTTCTTCCACAATAATAGTTAGTGTTGCAAATTATTTTCATATAAATATAATTTCTGGAAGACAGTGTTGGATAAAAGATCTTTAAAAACAACCCGCTGATATAAACAGGAGACATAGCCAAGAATAGAGCAAAAACTCTAATCGTGATAGAATCGTATTTTAATCTTTTCCACTCATCACCAGCACCAGCTGACCTCAGCCCACACATTGCAGGCCTTGTCTGGTTAGGCAGAGCCATAATAAGGAAATACCTGGACACTCAGAGATACTGCAAAGCTTTGTTGTCAGTGTTAAATTTAATCACAGCAGATAAGTGGGATAAGTGACCCATGCAAATGAAAAGAAAAGGGCAGTTTTGCCAGATCTTTGACATCCTTGAGTTAAGCAAGGTGACCACTGCCCTCCATCTAATCGTCTTTCATGCATGTATTTAAATCAGATGAAGTGGAATTTAATCCACTTCCCCGTACTTTTTATTCTGCGCACTGTAATTTCCAGCTGTGTAATCACCATCACATTGTGGTGTGTTCAGTATTCCCCACTGTGATGACCTACCTCTGTTGTAATCATGTCACTTGTGATGTGATATAGCTGCCCTGCTGTCACTGATCTTCAGCCCTTCAGAGTAATGATGATGATGTATGGGTGTTTGCGCGATGGGGTCCTCTGAAGCCTGTGAACTGTGCGCCTCAGTCTCTGTCCATCTCGCTGTTATTTAAGAGCACCTCAGAGAGATTGTATGTTTGTTGCACAGGGGGTCACTGCTGTGATCTTAACTACAGCAGAGGACCATGGACGGATTACATAAAATGTGCCCCCTGGGCACAGACAGGTAAAAGCCCCCCCGCCGCTTTATATACACTAACAGAGCACTAGGAACATCTGGACACCTTCTTATTCATGCAGTTATCCAAACTGCCAATCATATGCAAGCAGTGCAACGTATAAAATCACACAGATACAGGTCAGCAGCTTCAGTTCATGTTCACATCAAACATCAGAATGGGGGGAAAATATGATCTGTGACCTTGACCGTTGCATAATTGTTGGTGCCAGACGGGCTGGTTTGAGTGTTTCTGAAAACTGCTGAACTCTGTGGATTTTCAGGCACAACAGTCTCCAGAGTTCACTCAGGATGGTGTGAAAAACAAAAAACATCCAGTGAGCAGCAGTTCTGCGGACGTAAATGCCTGGTTGATGAGAGAGGTCAGAAGGAGAATGGCCAGACTGGTTGGAGCTGACAGAAAGGCTACGGCAACTCAGATAACCGCTCTTTACAACTGTGGTGAGCAGAGGAGTGTCTCAGGATGCACAGCACGTCGAGAGCAGACATCTGAGGCCGCAGAGGGCACAGACACCAGCTCTGGACAGTTGAAGACTGGAAAAACATAGCCTGGTCCGCTGAATCTGGATTTCTGGTGAGGCAGCAGATGGTCGGGTCAGAATTTGGCATCAACAGCATGAATCCATGACCCAACCTGCCTTATGTCAACAGTCCCAGTGCGGGGAATGTTTTCTGGGCTCACTTTGGGCCCCTTAATACTAATCAATCATTGTTTGAACGCCATTGCCGATCTGAGTATTGTTGCTGACCATGTGCTTCCCTTTATGGCCACAGTTTACCACCTTCTAATGGCTACTTCCAGCAGGATAACGCACCATGTCACAGAGCAAAAGTCGTCGTTTCACGAACATGACAGTGAGCCTCAATGTCCTCCCCAGTCGGCATATCCAAATCCAGCAGAAGACCTTTGGGATGTGGCAGAACGGGAGATTGGCAGCATGAATGTGAAGCTGACAGATGTTCAGAAATGATGTGATGCAGTCATGTCAACATGGACCAGAAACTCAAAGGAATGTTTTCAACATCTTGTGGAATCCAGGCCACAAAGACCTGAGGCTCTTTTGAGAGCAAAGGGAGGCCCTACCCAGTATTAGTATGGTTTGCCTAATAAAGAGCTCTAAGGTTTAGGGGAACATCATAGTTTGGGAATGATTATCATTGATGTCTCTGTCTGGCTGTTTTTTGTCTTTTTTAGTCATTCTGCATATATTAGTGGTGGACTTGCATCTCTTTTTGGTTGTTTTGTGTCTCTTTTTGGTCCATTTGCCTCTCTTTTGGAATCATTTGACATCTCTTTGTGATCTCTGAGCTCTATGACTTCCAAACAAGAAACATTAACAGTCACTTCATGCAGCGGCTCTTGAGGGTTCTGGGCCTGTGCCCGGTAGGCCTGGTCAGTAATCCATCCAATGCGGAGGACAGATTGAACGATATTTGTTCTGTGGTAACAGGGGAAACTAATAGACCTTTTTGTTTTTCCCTTGTTCGAGATGAACTGCGCCTCACCTGGAAAGTGAATGAGAGCAGGCGGCAGCAGCAGATGACAGTGACAAAAAGCTGCCGTCAAGATAGACGGTTTCCATCAGCCTTCACAGTCTTTACAGGAAGTCGAAGAAATGTTTACTTCCCATGAGCTGATCATGATTTAATAAAATGTTGTCAGACCATTCTATTCAGCTTGTACTCAGTCTCCAATAATTGTTGTTTTAATTATATTCTTCTTCGGACAGACAATCTGTGAGCATCATGTCAAGCCTTATGGTTTAACCTCCATAATACTCAATTATTTAACATCAGGCCTGCCGCCGGGGGGGAATCAAGGGGTACAGATGACCCTGGCCCAAGACCCGGGGGGGCCCATGCAAAGGTCATGCAAAAGGTCTACATTTTGCATGACATCTACATTTAAAGGTCTGATTTATATCCCAGACAATGCAATGTATATGTATTTACACATAAATATGTAAATAACATGCAAATATGTGCTGAAAAACACTTTTCAGATTGTCATCTGATATCTGCCCCCCCCCCCGCTGTTACTGTGATAATGGTGCAATGGAAACACTTGGTCTGTTAGATCCCCTCCCCCTCCCTCTCTCTCTCTCCCCATGTGCAGGAGGAAGGATTGTTGTTGTCTTTTCCTCTCGGAGAAAACTAGCATAACTTCTAGTCAAGATTGACTGCTTGTGCAGGTGGATGACGTTAATGTTAATTCGTTAACTCTCACGCTGAATGTTTGCTCCCTGGTTCCAGATGAATATTGAAAAATATTTTCAGAATCAAAAGAGCTCGTCCTGAGGAGGCACAAAGACAGTCTGGACCAGAGGTGTGAGCGAAACAGATCACTTAGAAACTTCAGAAAACACACGTGGGAAGGCTGAACGGTCCGACCAGTGTGATTAGCTATCCGATTCATTTGTTGCGTATACACCGATCAGCTGGCCGGTGTATTTCTAGCCGTCAGGGCCGTGGGAGAGCCAGCTAGCGCAGAAGCAACAGTTTGCAGTTACAGCAAACGCAGACATAGAACTGTATATCGTTCAGTTATTTATTTTTTGACCTATTTTTAAGAATCCTCACATCCCACTTGTTGGCAGTGTTGGAAAGTAACTAATTACATTTACTCAAGTACTGTACTTAAGTAAAATTTCATATCTATTCACAACTACTACTGTATTCGTCGTGATGGTAATGTCGAAGATGAAAACCCTGACCTCAGCACATTTACTGTACGCTGCACTATATAAACCTCACACTACTGAACTGCATCGGAACTGGATGTAGCCACCGACCATAAATCACTGATGTCCAAGTTGCGCTTGACCTAAGGTTTGAAATTGAATCACATGACTTGAACATGAGACTGACTGAGTTGGGGGGGGGGCATGTGAATGTATGTACTCATTAGTTTATAGTTTATTTACTCAGCAGTTATGGTTAATCTGTGCGTTTGCTTGACTGTACTGCCTGACCATTTCATTCTTAGTGGTCGCTGTGTTGTACCCGTTCTGAATTTAATGCAATATAAAGTAAGATTGAGGGAGTAGACATTAGGCCATATAAACCGGATAGTAATGAGGTTATTATTATAGTCGTAACAGGTCTGAAATAGATTAATTGCTGTGCCTCACAGTTTAATTCACTTAATAATTCAATCTTATTTACTTTACAATCTATTTACAAGTTCTTTGACATGGGCATCCTCTCTGAGCAAGGTCCTGTCCGTGGGTCCTCGTAGAGCAAAGTTTTCATTAGGAAAATGCAGCATATTTTAGTTCTCATTTCGACATGAAAATTGCGCTTGTGGCCAAACAACCTCTTGTAGAAGAATGTACCAAATCGGTACCTGAAAAACGGGCGCTAGGGCCACGCTAAATCCGGCCTTCAGTCAGTAGTTGTGTGATAACCTTGACTCCTGAGTATAGTGTTTCAAGCATCCATGGCAGAGATGTTGGGCATGAACAGCCATTGCACAACAAACCAGACTGATGATGCTTCTGTACACACAGCCTTGTACTTTCCAAAGCTGTTTCTTTGAGCTTCAGGGCTTTGCAAATAGATTGACTGCTGAGGCTGCTGCTGACAGACCCCGCTACATTCTCCCTGCAGCAGCTGGGAGAGCACAGATGAGGTAATGCGACACCCTCCTCTGGCTGCCAGAAGATGCCTGGAACTGGAGACTTTTTCACCTGTTACTATGCAACCAATAACAAGTCCCTGCAGACTTTCCTGTGCCAATATGTGTTTGGGTTTCACACTTCTCATGTCCATCCATCCTTTTGAACAGTAACTATTCATTTTTTTTTTTTTTGCTTCGGTGGGCTATCCTTATTTTTGACATTGGCATGTTGTTTCATGGATTCCAAACAGCGGTATCTAGATTTAATTGTTTGCTGATGGATAAATCACCGATCAACCCAGTGAAAGCTGGATCTCTGTCATAAAAAGGGTCTCTTGAATAATTGGGCCATTTAAATGACAAGCGGAGTAGTCCATTCAATTGAATTCGAAATACTTTACACGTCTCTCGGGGGACAATTTGAGGCAACTAAAACTGCAAACGCAAAATCACACAAACAAGTCCTTGTGCATTAAAACAATTTCTAAAATATAAAATAAAATATGTTAATATCAAGTCAAAAGTTGAAATACACAAGGGTAGGTGGCATTGGTCAACAGTGCACCCATTATATTAAGAATTCGGCTTTTTCAATGTGTCCAGATGTGCTATAAATTCACCTTTCACAGATTTACACAATTTATTGGCTCACACTCTAGATTTAATATATTTGAATTCTTATTTATTTATTTAAGTTTATTAATGAAAATGTGTGTATAATTTAAGACATTTTTTCTTTTGGAGCACCGTTTGCCCGCAGTGCAGCGGTTCTCCAACAGGACATGTTTCTGTCACCTTTGGGATCCAGTGGGTGGGGTGGTGGCCCATTTAAGGTTCACCGGGGGCCTTGTTGGCCAGCGCAGTTTCGGGCGTGTCAGGGCAACTGCGCCAGCCCAGGTGATCTGCCCTCTGTCCATGACCATGTTTGGAAACATGGCACTGTCCTCCCAAGAGGAACGACGGCACCAGTCATTTCAGAATAACGTATGTGTACGTTCGAGCCACAAAGCCATCTAGCCGTTGCGGTAATTATGATTATGATTGATAATAGAAAAGAGTCCACATAGCGAGGCGGTCTAGGTGGATGGATTGGTCTACAAAACATTGGACTTTAACATGGGACACCGCTGTTCATTTCCTTTTTCCAACAGAGAGTCGACCCTTTTTTTTTTTTTTTTTAAGGAAGACAGTGATCGTTCTTTAACGTTAACCACGTGTTTATCACTGTTTATTACCATGACGATAAAGGTCAGCTAACCATAGTGTTGTCTGGTTATAAAGCATGTTCTGTTTCTCAGCAGCGCCTTGTAACGATTTTGTGAGGGACAGACAAATTGTATTGTCTTGCTGATAGGGGCGTCAGATAAGAAAACACAAACTGAAAAACAAATTAAATTATTTTTTCATCTATTTGTCAAGTGAGTCACATAGAGCCGTGTGACTCACTTGACAAATAATAACTACAGCTGTAAATACTGAGCCATTGTTGGTTCTTTTCTGTCAATGATGATGCCGTTCGCCCGCAGGTAAATAAATAAACTGTTAAGCTTCATTTTTTAACCGATGTCACACATTTATTCCAAACAGTCCCTTTACTCACCAAAGCGCAGGTGATTATTCGAGACTGGAAATAATGCCTCAACATTTCATATTGTAGAATGTTAGGGCTAGGCTAGTGAACCCAAGTGCAAAACAGAGGAAGGCGAGGAGACTGGAGTGGAGTAGAACAATTTATTGCTGGGTTAGGGTAATGGGATTTGAGCTGCAGATGAGCAGGACAAAGGGGAAGGCTGGGAGCGTGGGGACTGGGCTGGTGGCTTGTTGTGCAGATCAAGGGGGGAGGCCGGGGCTGAGATGAGCAGGATGTAGGGCAGAGGAGCCGGGTAAAGAGGACAAGGGGCTGAAGGCAGGGGCTGGAGCAGAGCAGGCGGGAATACAGAGAGAGAGCAGAACAGGTTTAGTGAAAGAATTACAGACAAAAAGCCAAATATATCTTTGAATGGCTTAAAACACAGCCTGACCACGCAGGTACAACAATCTGGCAGGGTGGTGGTGGCAGAGCTGGGTATTTGTAGAGGTCTTGATTACAGGATGGGATGCGGCCGTGGGACTCCAGCACACATGTCTCCACTCAGACAAACACACAAAGACAGACAGGGAAAGGTTTTCCTTTAAATCACAACACATACGACGGCTTGTTTTCATTATAGCTTAACTCTAGGGTCAATATAACCTACATTTAATGTTAGTAGCATTTCACATTTCACACCTTTCTTTTGCATCATGTTAATTGTTAGCCAGGTGAGAATGGATATATTTTTAGCTACCTAGACCTGAAAGACCAGTATTAATGGATGAGTAGATTACTTTTTTATCTCGGATACTTCTGTCTTTCCTTCCTTGTTTCTTTTGTTGCTTCTCTTTCATGTCACACTCTCCCATGGGTGGATGTGTGAATGTTAAAAATGTTGTAATATGCGCTGTGCCGCGCCTCGAGCTCCGTGGGCCTCAGCTTTACATGTAGGTCCTCCTCCTCCCTCATGCCACTGGCTATTTGCGGATATGGGGGACCTGCAGAGACTGTCCTCCCAAGAGAAATGGCTGCGTCTGTCATTTCAGCAAAAATCCCCCAAAAGAACATATGATTGTGTTTGACTGAAAAAGACCTCCAGCCGCTGCGGGAATTATGACTCTTCTCAGGGTGGTTGGATCAGACTTCGTCGCAGTCGTCGCTGCGCGTTTCCCTTTTCCTACAGACAGTCATAAAGGGTTTCTTTTAACCATGACCACGATCATTCCCTAACCTTAACCAAGACATTATTACTGTAACTATGATGATGAGACAGACCGAGATGTTTTTTCTAACTTTGACAGAGTCACTGTTTTAACCCAAACCATGTTTTTTTTCCCCCCAAATTTAACCAAGTGGATTTAGTGCCATAATCGAACCAACCCTTCACTTAACTACAGCGTTATCACATCAAGAAACAGATTTGCTTTTCAATTGCGATTTGAAAGGATTTCGGTAGACGTTGACAAATGATGTTGTCCTGTTGATAAGGGCATCAGATCAGAAAAAGCTTATATGTGTTTTTCCGGAGAGATAAAAAAGGTATTTTGTCATTCAGTCTGGAGAACTTGTTGGATTGGCAGGCAATCACAGTCAATCTGGGGTTATCTAAAGGCTGAGGAGCTGTTCTTCTGGGTCAATTGGCAATTTTCTGCTGCTTGCTTACACCTCAGGTACATACATGAGAAAGTTTGGGCATCCTTATCAAAACTTCTGTTGTTGTGAATGAGCTCTCAGATAACTTTTACCAAGGTCTCAGACCTTAATTAGCTTGTCAGGGCTATGGCTTTTTCACAACCCTCGCTAGGAAAGGCCAGGCGATGCAAACTTCAAAGCTTTATAAATACTCTCAGTCTTCAAACCTTGTACTAACAATCAACAGCCATGGGCTCCTCTAAGAAGCTGCCTAGCCCTCTGAAAATTAAAATAATTGATGCCCACAAAGCAGGAGGGGGCTATAAGAAGATAGAAAAGCGTTTTCAGGTGGCCGTTTCCTCAGTCCATAATGTAATGAAGAAATGGCAGTTAACAGGAACGGTGGAGGTCAAGTTGAGGTCTGGAAGACCAAGAATACTTTCAGAGAGAACTGCTCGTGGGATGGCTAGAAAGGCAAATTTGACTGCAAAAGACTCAGGAAAGATTCAGCAGAGTGGTGGTGCGTTGGTGCACTGTTCTACGGTGGATTTGACACCTGCACAAACATGACCTTAATGGAAGAGTCATCAGAAGAAAACATTTCCTGCATCGTCACCACCAAATTCGGTGTCAGAAGTTTGCAAAGGAACATTTAAACAAGCCTGACGCTTTTTGGAAAACAAGTCCTGTGGACCGATGAAGTTAGAATAGAACTTTTTTGGCCACAATGTGCAAAGGTATGTTTGGAGAAAAAAGGCTGTAGGATTTCATGAAAAGAGCACCTCTCCAACTGTTGAGTACAGGTTTGGACCGATCATGCTTTGGGCTAAAAATAGGATGGTTTCTACAACAGGATAATGATCTTAAACACACATGGACGACCTCAGGAGGCACAAGCTGAAGGTTTCCCAGTGCCCCTCACAGTCCCCCGACCTTAACATCATCGAAAACCGGTGGATAGACCTCAAAAGAGCAGTGCAGGCAAAACAGCCCAAGAATGTCACAGAACTAGAAGCCTTTAGCAGGGAAGAATGGGCGAAAATTCTCCAGACAACAACTGAAAGACTCTTAGCTGCTACAAAAAGTGTTTACATGCTGTGATACCTGCCAAAGAGGGTGTTACTAAGTATCAGTACTTAGTAACCATGCAGGGCGCCCAAACTTTTGTTTCAGGCCCTTTTTTCCTTTTTTATTAATTTGAAACTTTAAAAGACGAAAATAAAAAGGTAATCTTGCATAAAATATTAAGGAAATGTTTCAGCTTTAACTTCATGCCTTTTGGAAATCAGTTCATCTCTTACTCACTTAACTATTCACAAGTGCCCAAACTTTTTCATTACACTGTACAGTGTGTATTATGAGCTATTCGTGTCGGGACTTGTGTTTGGAAAGAGCCTTGCGCTCCTGTTGTATGTTGTTGCCAGCTTATTATCAGAGAGATAGTTGTTCTGGTGTTGAACGTCAGTTAATCAGTTAATTACTTGAAATTAATTAAAATCCTATCTTTCACCTTGCAAGAAAGAATTGTAGGGGAGTGCTGCCATTTTATTTTTATCTTCCTTTTGTACTGTTTTTTTTTGTGTGTAGTTAGGGAGTTCGGTTTAGAATGGTAACTATAATTTTTTTATGTAGTTTATTTATTATTGTGTTTTTGTTTTTTTGTTTGTTTTGTTTTTCAAGCAAAGTTTTGTTAGTTTGTTATTTTGGCCATGGACTATCACTGAAGTTCAATTCATGCTTCCATATTTGGCAATAATAGAAACAAAGAATATGAAGACTCACTCCTCAAATTCTTCATGTCGTTTTCTGTTACTCCCCTCGACCAACTCTTTCCTTCTGTCTCTTCTGTCCCTTCTCTCTTTCCTTCCCTCTTTGCTTTCTTTCCTTCTTTCTTTCTTATGCTCTCTTATCCTTTCATCAAAGGGTAAACCAAGTGGGCACATCATCCATTAGAAAAATCATATATCCAAGGAGGAACAAAAAAGACAATCTTATCATCATACAATACGTACATATAATATATGTCCATTTATGTACTCTATGTATGCATTGATGCTGCATGAATCTTTTGAGCCTTGATTTCTATTATATTTCGGATTGTGGAGGGTGTAAGTAATTTTATGATTGGTGTTACTTTGTCTATATGCTGTGGTAGGTTCAACCACACATCTAACCTGCTAACTATGTGCATTTTTTTCACTGCAATTATTTTTTGGGGGCCGGTATGATCTATTTATAAAGAGCTGCCTATTATAATATAGCGTTTGCCCCTTGGAATTTTGAGAGGCCTTGTTGTATTTATTATGAAGGGTTCTATGTATGTATTGATGCGTTATCAGATGCCGTGTAAATGGATCCCTACAGGTTCATCTACAAATGCATCCTGTAATATTTCAAAATATGGCTAAGATGGCTTCTCACAAACCATTTGCCCGATGAGCGTCTAGCACCAAAACATCGCAAATAAATGTATTATTGCAACCGAGACAGTGTGTGGGATTTTGTTTGCTACTTTGCATTTATTCCATTTCCTACAAACCTGGCTCATGAAAGAAATGTGTGAAGTGTTCTGCTGTTTCACATCATACAATAAAAAAAATTCAAAGGGCCTGTACAAAGCAGCCAAAGCAAGATTGATCCTATTACGTCACACTTCTACTTCATTACAATCTTAAAGCCTTTCTATAAATGAAAACCAACCTCATGCAAATTGGCGCAATTTGTGGCTGTACTGGTGGCAGTAAAGCAGCCATCTTAATTATGAGCATATGAGCCAAAAACCTAAACCAAGAACGGTCTATTCTACAACATCTTTGGTCTTTAAATAATTCAAAACACACTAAGACTGTTTAACTTTGTTGGAAAAAATTAAACCAAAGGATTCTTTCCCTTTGTGGATAAATTAAAAGACTGCAGCCTGATCACTGTATTGCCACTTGCTCAATAATTATTCATCTAAGTCTGTAAACAAAGTCATTAGTGGGTGGTTGTAGACTTCTGTAGTCTATGTAATAGGGCCACTGATTACTTGTTTTGGAGTTAGCAAAGACATCAGCCTTTGAGGAATATTGGCATTAGTGCTGGATAGAACCAGACCTGATCAATTCTCTGCTAATGAGTTCTCCACCCCTCTCTTCTCCCCGCCTTTCTTTATCCCTCTCTCTCTGCTGCCTGCTGAGCTGGCTGTTCTGCATCTTTGCAGGGAAAAGAGGACTGAGAATGGAGGTGTGCCACGCTGCTTCATCCATGGACCTTTAAAGGTCACATAATATCTTGGCAAGCAGCCACGGAACATTAACCAGACTTAGAGTCGAGCTGCATTGTGCTTTTGCTATTTGTTGGGTCAGCTGATCTACTGAGGATGAGAGACTTATGAATAATGTTTTACTGAGTGATCATCATTTGAAACATTATTTGCAATGAATAATGTACCACCTCAAATTCATGATACAAAATATGACCCCGGACTCCTTATCTAGGGGTATCGTTTTTCAGATGTTGACTGGTTATTTTACGTGATAAATGAAAACTTAGTAGTCTTGCTCTTTTTCTCTGACAACACACACACACACACACACACACGAAGGCGAAGAAGCAGGTGTAATCTATGACTATGAAATCACTACACTGCACACTGCTTACTATTCGTGGTGTCAAGAGTTTAATAAAATCCCAGCTACACGTAAACTACAAGGTTACAGGTTTTTTTCCCCATTTAGTTTTTTTATTGGCTCAGTTTTTCTTTTTTTTGCCCAACCTGTCTTACCACATCTTACCATATACGTGACACGGCGGCCGTTTCGCCAGCCTCCTTTGCTGTGTGATGTATGGCGTGCCGTGGGATACCATAAGCAGATTTTGTCGTTGATACGTGAACAGCATCTCAGCAGCAGCCTGCTCTGAGCTCCTGCGGTGTTTGCCCACAGGGGGAAACAGATGAGGTTGACTCAGGGGTCATCAACTCCTCCTGGGGCGGGACACAGCTGATCGTCCTCCTCTGCTCAACAATCGAAGCGCCATACCGAAACAGTGAGGTGAAGAAACATAGTAGCCTTATACCACCCACTGCTCTGCCTGCTGGATGGCAACGCTGTGTACTTTCACAGACTGGATGTGCTATGAAAAGTTACATGAATATAAACATGCAGCACATTCATCGATAGATTGGACTCCCATCTTTTGCGTCATTGTGGTCATTTTCAAAAAGAACCCCCTGTTGTCAAAAGAATCCAGGTACAATGTGCAGAAAAGCACACAACTGAAAAAGCGTGCTCAAAGGTTGAAGGAATGTAGCTTCTGTCTATTTTCCTTTGGTCAACTTTGATTTTTATGCTCCGGTAAGAGAATACAACTTAAATCCCCACTGACAGTACATTACTGCCCACCACTGCCCCGGGTCAGTGAAAGCTAACTCTCTCCCTGAACTCTGAACGCCTCACTGTTATGCACTGTAGGACATTTTCAGCCGGTTGAACCGAAAAGCATGAGTTCGTCAACTGTGTTGAAAATGTGAGTTAACTGAACTTCCGTGACATGTATGAGTTTTGGAAACGGTTGCTAAGGTAAGTTTACCGGACTTGAGAAAACAGTTCGATAAATTCAAGCTTTGTTACCAACTGTTAAGTCACTCCGACACGCTAAGGTCAGATTTGCTCTCCGCTATCATTCTTCAGGTTAGAGAGTCAGTTCTTCATTGGAAAGCTGCTTTTTTTTTTTTTTTTTTTCACAAGAGCTGGTGACAACATGTGAGACAGCTCGTAGTAACCTTGTTTCGCAGGTAGGGACTCCATTCAGTAGTAGCCTTGTTCGAGGTTAGCACTCGTTTTCATTCTCATGAAAAGGAATAACCATGACCGAACATGTCTGAAAAACACAGCAGCTTCTCATCGTGTAACAAACCACAAAACAGAGGGGTGGGTCTCTCTCTCTGTTTGAGAGTTTTAACCTCGAAAAGAAAGGCATGCTGGGAAGTCTGTTATTATGCTGATGATGCTTCTTTGGAAACTTACGTTAATGAGGTGAGTGAACTGCGTGCATTACATTCATTCAACACGCCACTTAAAGTGAAACGACTTCGATTCAGAGGAACTCGTGTTTATAAGTTCTGCAGCGGCCTGAAAATAAAAACTAGAATATTTAAGTTGAATTAACTTGAAGTTGATAAAACTTCTGAGGTAAGTTCATGGGAAAAGATGGTTGATTCCACTTAATTTCTGTATGATCTTTTACAGTGCGGTTTTTGTTATATACTTTATGCAGAATTTCTCCTTAAAACCCAATCAAATATAAGACATTGTATAAGGTGTATGGTGTCAAACCAGTCTATGCTCTCTCCGTACACACAGATTGTCCCTGCACCGTTTGCTACAAGAACTTCTCACTAAGGCATAAAGTTCTGGCTCTCATTCCTATGTCAATATTGTGAGGAAATCATTTTACTAGAATATCATCCTGTAAGCGAGCCTCAGTGAAAATTAAAAATTTAGGAGGACAGGGCTGATTAATGGGATTTTCCAGTGTTTTTTTCTTTTTTTTTCTCCTTCCCCGTGCTGCAAGGGAGAAACCTCTTTCTGAAAAAGCTTTTCATAGGCTCACTTGATATGAGAACATCTCCACAGCTTTAAATAATTCACAGTAATTCTTGTGTAAACAGTTTTCTCACTTACTTTTCTTACTTCAGACTTTTTTCCCCTGCGCAATACAAAATTATATTTATGTGAGAAATTTACTTTTTAGACTAAAGGGCGCACGTGCATTGTGCGTGTGCTGTAGACTTTCCATCGACGCGGCTGCTGTCAATTCAGAATTTAGTTGTGTGGGAAGCGCTATGGAAATGTTAAATGGCTCTGTCTAGTCACCTGTCATTGTGTCCTTCACAGGAAAATGAGCTTGGATCATTGTAAAACATGAAGACAACATGTCAAATTGCCAGTAATCGCACTGAGTGAAGTGCCTGTTTAAAAGGGGTGTATTCAACTGTACGCAAAGCTTTGGACTGCTCTTACACTGAATCCTCTTCGGAGGAAAATTGACAACCTGGGTCATTACCAGCATTTTCTTCTGACTGTAGAAATGCAAAAACGCCGTTGCAACATCTGCTCCTGGTGAATTATCTGGGGTTCACTGTGCGTAAAATGATTAGAGAAAAGCTTTTCATGGCAGATGTACAGCATTTGCAAAAGTTTTAGGCACTAAAAGTAAAAGGAGGATGCTCTCAGAAACAATGCAGTGAATAGTTTTACTTATAAATTAACTTCACACAAAGTGCAGTAAATAGAAAAACAAACCTTAATAAAATCAATCTTTGGTCTGACCATCCTTTTCCCTTTAAAACAACACCGGTTACAGTACAACTGCCTTTTTCAAGGTACTTGGCAGGTCGGTTGTTTGAAGCATCTTTGAGAACTTGACACAGTTCTGTCTCAGTGTCTTCTCCCTCTTCGTGGGATCCCAGAAGGACTCCACGATTTTGTGATCAGGGCTCTGTGGGGGCCAGACCATCTACTGCGGGTCACATGGTTCTTCTTGTTGCTGAAGACAGCTCCCTCTGGCTGTATGTTCTGGATCCTTGTGGCAGAGTTCATTTGGGACCCAACAGATGCCTCCCTGACGGTATTATGTGACAATATCGGTTTTACGCCATACAGTTTAGGGCTGCAGCCGGACATGTTCACCCTGTGACACTTGCTGTCATCAGCCACTTACTTTCACATGTTGGCTTTGAGCTTCACACCGGACACAAGACATCAGCGGTGCAAAAGCACCACTAAAGCGCGCGTCGGCTGACTCCCCGCTCTCACCTCACTGTCCTTAGAAGCAGCTGCCCCGTCAGCAGCACGGCTCCTGGGGAGAAATTGTCCGGACTTTTTACCAACCTTGACTGTTATCAGAAATTCAAAGAAATCGTTTTTAAGTAGGTGTGATGATTATTATAGAGGAAGAAAATGTCATTTCCTCCACTCTGCGGAGCTCAACACAACCCCTTTTAGAAGCTGTCTTTCATGGAATCCAAAAATGTACATTCAGTGTAACAAAAAACAAATTTATCAGGATGCCTGGACAACTTGCAAGCCGAGACTGTCACAGTTTAGCTTCTACATCTGGCCACCCTATTATAGTAACGTTTAAGTGTTGGACAAAACAAGAATGTCAATATTTAGCAATTCTGCCAAACCCCTGATTATGTTCAATGGTGTTTTTTTTATGTCCAGCAGTTTTAAAATTCTTTTTTTCCGGTTAAAGTTAAGGAAAGATGGTGGTTATGATAAATAAACAATGGTTCATTTTGCAGGCAGAAACATACGCCCACCATGCGCTATATTAGAAACACATGTACACCTGCTTATTCATGCAATTATCCAAACTGCCAATCATGTTGCGGCAACGCAGTGCATAGAATCATGCAGATACAGGTCAGGTGCCTCAGTTTTTGTTCACAAGAAACATCAGAATCGGGAAAAAATGTGATCTCAGTGACCTTGACTGTGGCATGACTGTTGGTGCCAGACGGGCTGGTTTGAGTCTTTCTGAAAACTGCTGATCTCCTGGGATTTTTCACACACGACAGTCTCCAGAGTTTAGTCAGAATGGTGCCAAAAACAAAAATCATCCAGGGAGCAGCAGTTCCGCGGACGGCAACGCCTGGTTGATGAGAGAGGTCAGAGGAGAACGGCCAGACTGGTTGGAGCTGACAGGAAGCACAGCACGTCAAACCCTGGGGCGGATGAGCTACAGCAGCAGAAGACCGTGTCGGGCTCCACTCCTGTCAGCCCAGAACAGACATCTGAGGCTGCCGTGGGCACAGGCTCACCGAAACTGGACAGTCGAAGACTGGAAAAACATAGCCTGGTCTGATAAGTCTGGATTTATGGCGAGGCAGCAGTAGAGTCAGAGTTTGGCATCAACAGCATGAATCCATGACCCACCCTGCCTTGTGTCAACAGACCGAGGTAGTGGTGGTGGTGTAAAGGTGTGGGGAATGTTTTCTTCACACACTTAGGACCTTGTGCTTCCCTTTATGAACACAATTTACCCATCTTCGTAACATCCTGTCTTGTGTCATGCATTTTTCCTATTTTATCTGGTAGTGCTCTCTCTCTCTCTCTAGTAGTCTCAGTTCCTGTCCTCGTGTGTTTCCCGCCCTTCATCAGCCGCCCCTGATGTTCCTCGTAATCATCCCTGTGTATATATACTTCCCTGTTTCCCATGCCTCCTCAGATTTTCTTTGTTCCCTTGTGTGTTCACTGCTCTCTAGTGTTTCTTTCTAGTGTTTGCTTTTGTGGTTTTTGACTTTGCTAGTTTCCCTGGGTTTATGGATTTTTGCCAACTCCCTGCCTGCTTTGTTTGCCTTTTGTGGACTGCCTACCTGTGCATGACCTTTTGAACCAACAGTAAAGACTTGGCCTTTCTAAACTCAACCTTGCCTGCGGTGAGTTTGGAGTGCATCTGGGTCTTCGTTCCTACAGGAGTTGTAACCGTCTTCTGATGGCAATTTCCAGCATGTTAATGCGCCATGTCGCAAAGCAAAAGTCATAAAGTTCATGAACGTGACAATGAGTTCTGTGTCCTGCAATGGCCTCCCCAACATGGTTACAACAAACTGCAGTCTTATCATAAGTATATGTTATTAGACGTATGAAGAATCCTTACTAACAGCAGGGGTAATATTCACTAGAGCATATCAGCAATGTTTCTGCTCCGTGTCAGTAACATTCCTTCAGGCTGGATTTCTTGTCATGCTTTCCCTGCATTCAAATGATGAACGAAAAAAAAAAATGCATCTAATCAAGTTTGTTTTTTACCAAATCGTTCTTATGTCTGCCAAGTCCAATTAAAATTAAAGAGCAAATTTAACAATTGAATTGTACTTTCACAACCTTTGTTTTCAGATTTTTAATTTAAATACTTCTATCAGTGCTGTATTCATCATCATCTTTTATTTCATTTATTTTTTCACAGTAGGTACAAAATAGTCCTTCACAACCTTAATAATCACCACTGTCTGAATTTGTGATGCTGAAATGGTGTTATGATTCTGAGGGGGTAATATGAAAAATTACCATACATAACTCCCACATAGAGTTATTTTTTCCAGTGTGATAGCTCCTTTATGAAAGTATGTATAATAAAAGGGAACAGCCCTTC